>NW_027518695.1:58427500-59672500 GCF_043159265.1 Tasmannia lanceolata | reverse complement strand
TGTTTTGATGCTGACGAGCTTTGAGGGCCGAATGGAAGAATCTTATGTTGCTAACTGCAACCATTGGACCTTGGATTTCTGCTTATATAGAGACTCTTCAAGATTTGATGCTTTTATGTAATGTGTTCTGAGTTTGTCTTCTTGAGCTATGAGAGATGGATCAAGGGGGCTAGATTGTAGAAGCCTCTGAGTTTTTTCAAGCTGGGATCGGGTCAGAGGACTACTGACGTCGATCCAGCCGAAAGTGTCTTTGTTCCATTCTTTCAGATGAGCTTTTACCTCCTTTAGTTTCTGGCAGAGTTGGTACATGGGGTTTCCTTTAACTTTTATGCTCCAGGCTCTTTCCACAATTGGATAAATGGACTGATCTTCCAGCCACATGTTCATGAATTGAAGGGTTTTGGACCAAGGCTTTGATGGGGTTCAATGGAGATGGATATTGGGCAATGATCCGAGATACCAGGGGGGAGGAATTCAGCAAAGGATAGCGGGAAGTGGTGAAGCCAGAGATCATTAACCAACGACCTATCTAGCTTTGCCAGTTTCCTGTTTTCCGAGGATCTGTTGTGCAAAGTCCAGCTTTGGTTATTTGATCTCAGATCTGAAAGATCACAGTTTGAAATGCATTCATTGAATTCCCCCATTTCATTTAAATGATGATTTGTATTTCCAATTCTCTCATTTGCAAATCTAACAACATTAAAATTTCCAGTCATAAGCCAGGGGAGGTTTATCTGGGGTTCTAAAGTTTCGAGGTTGGACCAAAGAGCTCTACGAGAAATGTAGTAATTGTGAGCATAGATTGTAGTGAGGTTAAAACAATAATTTGTTTGGAGCATTCGTACCTCAGTATGAATGTGCTGACTTGATTCTTCAAGAATGGTGATATCCACAATCTTTGGATTCCATAGAATCCAGATACGGCCTTTTATCACAGCAGAGTAATTACCGTGGGCTTGCCAACCTTCACAAATGAAAGAGGTATACTCTTGTAAATTTTGAATTTTTTCTTTTGTTTCAGTGAGGCAGCAGATGGGAGCTCTGGATTTTCTGATTAACTCACTTCTTTCCTCTTTGAGTTAGAGCAAAGACCCCTGACATTCCAGACGTTAATTACTTTCATTTTGCACATAGGTTTGAGGGGAGTGGGCTCTCAAGGAGACATTTTGAGGAGAGGAAGGGCTAACTACAAGGTTGTAATTAGGCTTGATCATTACTGGTTCAGGATCATCAGAAGAGACAAGTTCAGGATTTTGGGTGCTTTGGGATGGGGAGGTGGTTGAAGGGGATTGGAAGGGGGTGGTCGTTTGAAGCTCAGGGGGTGATGGAGGGATGGTTGTAACTTGCTATAATGGAGCTTTTTGACTGTTCTTCTTTTTATTTCTGGTAGCTTTGGGGGAGTTTGGGGAGGCAACAGGTTGCTTTTGGTTGACAAGGGGGGAGGAGGAGGCTTTTTTGGGTACAGATTCTGAATCTTTTGGGCTGTTCATTTTGTCCTCCACATCTGTAGGAAGGGGAATGTGTGGGGTGGCTGGGCAATTTGGAGGTGAGGGCTGGATCTTCTTCAACCTCTATCAGAATTTCAAAAGCATTATAGGTTGTGACTCTCTCAGCTGGGTTTTCTGCAGTAACCTGTGGTATGTCTGCCTCCTTTGATCCAGCATTCTCATCAGGAACTGCTTTTGGGACCCATTCTCTTCTTGATTTCTGTTTTTGGCTGACTTTGGGTTGGTTTAGGTTGTAGCGTTCAGTAGTGTGACCGAATTCTTTGCAGAAGCTACAGGCCCTTGGCCTCCAATCATACTCTACCTCTTGTGTTTTCATTTCCGGTTGGAGTTTGAACGTGGATAATGTCTAGTAGAGAATCTTCAACTGAAATCTCAATACACACCCTAGCAAAGGTGAGTCTGGTTCCTTCAGCAGTTTGATAGTCCATGTAGAGAGGCCGGCCAATTAAACTTGCAAGTTTGCCTAACCCGTGGGGGTCCAGAATTTTAAATGTAGGCATGGGAATTTTATCCAGAGAGGGATTGATGTTAATTTTTTCTTCTCAAGAGCACAATCTGGAGTCCATTTCTGAATAATGAGAGTGCGACCACCATAGATTGTTGGAGTTTCTAATACCTTTGTGCTATCCTCCTCATTGCTAAATCTGAAGAGAAAATAGTTGTTAGGGAGAGCCATGAGGGAAAAGTCACCTTTAGGCTTCCATTTCCTCAGCAGTTGCTCCTTTAGGGTTAGATAATATGGTCTTCTCCCCAGGAAGTACCCTAGAAGACAGTGGTTCCACATGGTTTTTGCTTTTTTGAAGTCTTCTTCTTCAAAGTTTGCTCTTTTTGGCCCAGGATCGTCCTCAATCGGGGTATGAAATTCTATCTTTGTGTCCACCACATTTGGTTTTGGTTGGGTGACCAAGGAGTTCCACAAAGGGCTTGGCTTAGCAGGATCTTTCGGATTGCAAGGGTGGGCAAACTAGAATCTGGGGGGGGGGGAGGGCGGGGGCGCGCATGGGATGGGGGAAGGTTTGGAAGTCTTCAGGTTTGAGTGCTTGTGGTTCCCTGATTTGGTGAGTTTGGGATGGGTGGGAGAATGGGGGCTTCAATTTTTGAAAATGTTCCATTTGTACTTTCAAACAAGTTTTGGCGCCCATTTTGAAGACTAGAGAGGATTTCAAATTTTCCTGCTCTAACTAGCTTTGGGTTTGGGGGTGGGCCTGATGAGATTGGTGAGTCTAGGATGGGATGGTTGGGGGAGTTGGCTCGGATTGTCAAAGATGAGTCATTTGTTAGGACAACTGAGTCATTCACTGAGTCACCATGTTTTACTGAGTTTCCCCCAGTAACTTCCTCCAGGAGGTTCAGAAGCTTTTCCCCCATGGGGATGAAATATGAAAGGTTTGCCGGAGGGGGAGGTTTCAGATAGGGTAATGAATCAAGGTCTAGAACCGGTTGGGGTCTATGGTATGGGTGACTTTGCCTTCGATTTTGGGTAGTTTAATGTGAGGGAGAAACAGGTTTCACTGGTTTTTCAAAGATTTTGTGGGTATGAGTTCCTTTCTTGTAGTGGGTGCAAGCATCCAGTTCTAGATCAGCTTGGGGGAATATAGCAGGGGGATCGAACTTTCTGAGCAGGGTAACTTTCAATGGGTAATTTTTCATTTGGCCAATATTCTTTCATCGTGCTCCAGATTTCAGAATGAGGAGGGCTTTTTTCAAAAAATGTCGGAGAGACAGACGAGAGGGAGCTAGTCCCAGGGGTTGGGATCAATGGGGCAGTTAAAAGGACTTTAATAGGTTGAAAAAACTGGGCTGGGGTTGAGATTGGAAAGGCCAGAACCTTCCCTCCTCTTCTTTTGAAAATTTTCCTCCTGGGTCCTGGAGGTTTGGGTTCTCTTGGATTGAGGGGAGATTGCAGTGGTGAAACCATAATTTTAACTCCAACACAGACAACTAACTGCTTGGGAAGATTGGAGAACTCTAATCACAAGAAATGTTTCTAACAGAGAAGAAGGCTGTTATGTTCTAGTAATATGGTGAAAAAGCCTAAGAATTAAAATTACCTGGATGACGAAGCAACGAGTAAATGTGCCCGGATCGTCACAAACGAACCATTCACAAGGTGATGTTGAAACAACAACAATAGAAAAGGAGTAAAGATGGGATCAGCTCTCAGATACAATGGAGCCCTTAATGTTGTAACAGCAACATAAAAAGACCAAGATGCAGAGAAAGCTTAAGATCAAGCATTCCCTCAAACAATAAATTACACCCGCAGTGGTCAAACCAGTGGGGAGTTGTGTCAAACATATGGCGAGCAAAGATAGTTCCCAACGAAATCTTTGAAACTTCCATGTGCTGGTTTGTACTTGGAAAAGAGTTAAAAAAAATAAAAATAAAAATAAAAAAGATCTGTAAAGACATGAACGCAGCAGAAAAGGCTCCAGAATTTACTCCTTCAAGTGGTAGAGTTCTTGCAGTACAATCATGAAGATGAGGGAAAACATCCCACAAATCCATACATATGTCATCTTTTCCAGAGGAGAGAACAGAAAAACTAAACATGGAAAAATGAGTGACTTACGGGAGTCCATGAAGCCCATGCTGATGAGGGGAAGCCAAAGCTTTTATTTCCTCTCTCTCACTCTGTGTCTCCTTGCCCTTAAGCTGTTTACATAAAAAAACAAAAAAAAAAGAGCCCCAGTCTTTATATACAAGAACAGGGAGAAAATTATCAATCCTTATGGGAGTCTCATCCAATTACATGAGTCTTTCGTATTTATCTTCCCTTCCCTATGAAACAAGGATCATCATATGATCTGTGCATACTTATCTCCTCTCCCGAATGAATTCTTAAAGAGTATCACACGCCTCTTACGATCCCTGATTTTCATCCAATTATATTTCATGATATAATCCTTCCATGCTTATCATATCTCCACTACCCTAGTGAAACTAGGATTCTGCATGTATTCAGATGGCCCACTTCATAGGAACAAGTGTAAAATAATGCCCTCATCAAAGCATCCGGTGAAAAAAAAGAATGTCAGCATTTGTTCTGGAATAGTGGCCCCACCTTAAGCATAGCCTTTGGTGATGGTAAGGCCTACTCAGTGCATAGTGGAGTGCATAGTAGGTGGGACCTATTCTATCAAAATAAGAGTATAGTGGCTGGCCCTACCAAATCAAATCAGAAAACTCCCTTTAAAGTCTCTTCCAGGGACTTTCTAAACGGAGAAAGACGATAAAGATGACGTTTCTCCGAAGGAAAAAAATGAAGAAAGTTTGAGAAGATGAAATTTCCTCCGAGAAGATCTGTTAACAAAAATTAAATCTTTCTGGGGGATAAATTAATTAAAAATTTGTACTTAGATAGGGAACCTATTGATGGATAATCAGAGGTATTCTCTTTTTCTTCAAGAAATGTAATTAACGGCTAATAAAGCCGAATGTGTACGATCCCTACCAAAATTAATAAAACCTCTTCTCGCAAGAGGAAAATTTGATACCAATACATTTTGTGTGTGATGCTCTTTTTCATGCATGTGAAATTTGTTGCGAACAGACAGATTTATCCACAATTCAACTTAAAGATTTAGCCCGATTTTAAGCAAAATGGAGAAAGAGGGTCATTGTGTGATGCGGTTCATCCTACCAAAAGAGTTGAAAAAACAGGTGGAAGAAAAGAGGGAGCTAAGTCAGCATTCAAAGGAGAGGAATTTGGCCCCACATTCCCCTGGGTGGTATTTAGTTATTTTTTAGGTAGAGGGCCCAAGGTATCGTGGCCATTTATTGTTCTATTTTAATTATTTCAAGTCTAAGTGATGTGATTTAGAGTAGTAATACACCTTTATCTTTTCTTTATTTAAATTTTATTTAATATTTTAATTCATATTTTATTAGTCCTAGACTTGGTAGGATGTCCACATCAACCTATGGCTCACTTTACTTGCCTATTAACCATGACCCACCACTATAAACCCATTCTCAAACTCACATAAAAGGTCTTATAACGACTTAAACCTCCAACCCCTTTCTTATATCCTATTGGCTAACCCCCCTATGGCCCACTACTTAACCCCTTAAGCCCCTCTTCTTATTTTCTATAGGCCAGCCTCCTTATGGCCCAACAGTTATCCATACTGCTCTCTTTAAAAACCAACACCCTTCTATAAATCCTAATTTTGAATCGACGAGAAAGAAAACACACCCTTGCATAGAGTGCCTCCCTCTTTATTGCCCTTTTTTTCTTTGTTTCCTCCTCTCCTCTTTCTGTCCCTATCGGCCTTGTGCAACTGCCTCTTCTCTTTCTCTTCTTACCTTCTCTCTCTCTCTTTCTCTCTTCCTCCTCTTCCTCTTGGACATTACTTGCAGCGAACGATCAAGGCATGAAGACCGACATGTCACTCTAAGGTACAGATCACATTCACTTTATTTTTAATAAACTAAGCCCATATTCTCTACCCCTTGAACCTTTCTCATCTTTTTCTTGCATTCCCCTCCCAGATCCTATTACTTTTCCCATCACCTTGCCCTGAGTCATTGCCTATTACAGTATTACCACACCCTAGCCACCCTTAGGTATTATTTGAGCCATATATTGGATTATTTCATATTCATTTAAAAAAAATAGATTATTTCATATATCTGAATCTTATCATACATTATTTCCATATTTCCGGTCGCTAGTTGTTTTGTTTATGGATTTGATGTAAAGAACCTGCATGGGGCTGAATTATTTACTATTTGATGAAAGAATTTCAAAGGCTCTACTTTCCTACAATACCTAGTTGGAATTAGATTTTATATGATGTTTAATCTATTTTTGAATATATACTTTGCTGCCATATTAAATTAGAACACCTCATTCGTGCACCTAAATTCTCAGAAATCAACCTGCGGACCCCAAGGTTTGCACCAATTTGGTATCAGAACTCAGAGCTCAAACACTTGTAGGGTCCCTTCAATTAAAGACACCTAGGTGTTCGATAATGACCGATAGACTCTTCCTCACTTCTAGCCTTGGATCTCGCCCTCAAATTGTTGGGTAAAGTCCTGATGGAGTCTCTCTTAGTTATATGCATTAGACTCTAAAATTCTCCTAGAGTCTAGGTTCATTAAAATTGTCTTTTATGGATCCTTGGATAATGTTTGAGTTTCTTAGGGCTGCCCTATATCTTAGCGTCTACTTCAGATCAGTTAGGTGTCAACTTCCTAGTCTTAGCCCGTCTATTTTCTTTTAATGTGTCTTAGTACACCCCACTATTATGTAGGGTTGTCTTGCACATCGATCACACATGTACAAACTATGACTAATATGGCCAATGCACCACATCAAGGGCAAGAACGAGCCCAGTCCCGAGAGGCCTAGAGACATTGTACTCAAGCTACGTTGGAGTGTTGGACCATCACTCGGAAATCTTAGCCAAGATCAGAGTTGCCTTGAATCGCATTAGCAAACGCATTAGGCTTGGGATTATCGGAAATGTCGTGGTCCCTTGGAATGCACGCCCCGCCTAGCTAAGCAAGGCAAGGCGAGGTGAGGCAAAAGGGCATTGACTGAGACTCAACTAGTTCAGTTATTAGAGATTACGTGGCTAGTCATTTGAACTCCACTTTTCCTCCTAATAACATTGCTAACAGACCACATGTGGGTGAGAAGAACATGGATCATGGACTTCTACGACCCATATTACATAGTACCACTACCTTCATATGTTCCAACAGTAATGATCCAACAGTAATGAATGGGGTCATAGATCATCTGATTGTCCACATAGCACATATTTTATGGAGTAAAATAGGATTATGTTTTAATTCAGCCTCACATACCACTCTCGAGCATATGGACAGATATAAGTGATCAATTATAGCTTAGGGCATTTGCTGAAATGCTTAGCTAGAGGGGACCATCACCAATAGAACGAGTTTACATAATTTGGTTCGTTCTTTTGAGACCACTCGTGGCCATCTCCTTCCACACCTTCTAGATCATACACATGTGCTCTATACTGGGAAGTGCATCACTAAGGCCGACGGAGCACTGGGAAGTGCATCACTAAGGCCGACGCCTTCGTCCACTACATCAAAAAGGTAAATCGAGAGATGTTAGAGAATTTGCAACCAAGTATTGAGAGGAACGAGGCTTCCCTTGATCACTGTCATAGAGATCATTTCTATAGCATGGAGGATCTAGAGATGGTGTTCCTTCGAAGTGTATCGGTTTGTGATTGGAGCATATCATCATGATCATGTGAAACAACCAATTACTCCAAAAGCTTAAGCTGTTGTAGATAGTGTTATTTAAACTTTTATACATTAACACTCCCCTCCATGTGGCCCCCTCTTTTCTAGGGTTGGCCTACACGTGGCCCATGTAGCCCCTCTTTTTGGGTTGGCCATTACATGTGGAGTTTTTTAATGTTAAGGAGTTTTGAACCCAGAGCAATTATACCATGTGAAACAACCAATTACTCCAAAAGCTTAAGCTGTTGTATATGGCATTATTTAATCTTTTTTACTTTAACAATTCACACATCGCTTCGTAACTTTCCATAGACGTTCAAAGTAAGGAGACCTGTAGAAGATTTTGCTAGTGATACCTAGTTCATTAGCGAGGATGTTCTTGGATTGAGTGTTTGTGATAGTGTGGTACAACTGCAAGGACTTCCTCATGAACCACCAAATTCTAGTTCCGAACAGGCATCATGTTAATTTCCTCATCTTTGTCTTGATACCGGTCATAAATATGCCATATTTGATCCTCTTCGTCGTCATCACCTTTAGCAAAGTCAACACTCTTATGGGTAAGAATAGGATGCATGTCCTAATTCCCCACAAGAGAAACATTGAATCATCGACCCGATGAGCGCTGGTTCCTTTCATTTAACAGTCCGGTCAACCCCTTCAACAGTCCTGGGACTTGTTGAATTTGATAAAAGAGATGCATGATTGCTTCTAGTAGCTGTTTAGTCAATCCTTGACACCCCAACGACACTATAACTCATTGTGTTTGCAGATGTAGGCTTATGTTCAATCATATTAAACTTAGGGCCATAATGGATCACTCTTTCTCCTACCCAAAGACCATACTGATTTGCATCTTCAAGGTTAGTCAGCCACATAACTATCATCTGATCCTGAGTCAGCAGCTTGAGCCAGGATAAATAACTTGCATCGAGTTGTTCGAGTTGTTCGTCACTTTCTTGATGACCTACCCTTATGTACAGGTTGTTGAACTCCGATGTCTATACTTCTACGCTCATTTCACGTTGAATTAAACTATGAAAATGTTGATACATCATAGATTCATAATATGTAATCAGAAATCAGCAAGGAGAAATTGCTTCCTCATCTTGGCCCTCATATGTTCCCAGGTGCGAATCTTAGGCCTCACTTGTCTGATACATTGCTCTTCAACCCTCTTCCAAAACTCAAGCACAACTCTTTCAATTTCAGTTTCACAAAGAGCACATTTCTTTCTTCTATCATTGATTTCCATTAAAAATAACTCTGTGATTGATTCCTAATCACAGTAAGGCTTTGGCATGAATCTTCCCGAAAAATCAGTAACCTCATCGTAATTCCTCCGACCTTTAGATCAAGTCCTCTTCACTAACCATCATCTAATTCACCTCCCAATCCTCTAATTCACCCCATCCTTTTAGATCACAAATTTTTGGATCCGGGCAGGCATAAAGCACGATACCACTAGAAGGAAAAAGTGAATATTTGTGGCTCGAAGAGAAGTGTCTCTTGAGCAAAGCTAAGTCAGAACCACTCTTTTGAGTAGGTTTGTCTGAGCGAATCAAGAGCTCTTTCCCTTCAGGGGGAAGTTCAAGCTTTTCAAGGGCAATAGTAAGAGAGAGATTGAAATCACCACGAGTGGTGTTGCTACTGTTTGTGCAGCATCTTAGTGCAGACTGCAGAAAAAGCTCATTCACAAATTTCAATACTGTAAAAAAATGTTCAGTTTACAACACAAAACCCATTCTAATACTCAAGTAACCCTTGAACCTATTCTAATACTAATACTCAAGTAACCCTTGAACCTATTCTAATATAACTGTACAATCCTTCCTTCCTTTTTTTTTTGAATGAGAACCCTACAATCCTTCATAAGTGACTAACATAATGTAAACTACTTAAAATGATGGTCGCCACCACATATAACTTAAAAGATCACTTAAGTTATAAGGGGTTAACTTAAGTGGATGGTCCCTACAATCTTAAGTCATTACAAACGAAAGTCAGCAAGATGATGAAAATCCCAAAACCAACATGATGAAAAATCCAAAACCCATAGAACTAAAAGAAACACCTCCACCCCCACCCCCTTAAGAACAAAAAGGAAAAGAGAGAGATGTCAATGCTTCTTCTTCAAGGGGCTAACGATTGCATCAACACACAAAGATGCAACCAAAGGTTAGAGAACCAAAAGCAAGACTAATAGATTAACCTCAACGATTTGCTTAAAACTAACAAAGTGATGTCTTGGTAACTTCCGTAATTACAGACGCATTGAAGGGATTACATGTTAACCAATCAAATATTAGGAACTGAGCATTTACAGAGCAAAAGATTCGAAAAGATAATAAGAAGTTTGGCCAATTCCAAAAATACTTATAATAACTTTTTCAGCAATAATAGGACTTTAGCAGACAGCCAGCATACGAAAACCGAGAATGCACAAATAAATACGACAAATAGACAATGTACCTGATAAGTGGAAGGACCACAAAATGCATATCAAATAAGCTAATGCACCATATTTCGCCACTTGTCCTTCAAATCAATCTGTGCAATGCGAGCGTTCATTATCAAACTCACCTCCATCAAGAATACAAAAACAGCATAAGAGAATTTTTTATTTTTTTTTTAAATAGAACATCATAAGAGATTTTAAATGAGCATATGACATCATAATTACCGGTGTTCTCCCCTCGAAGTTTTCAGTATAGCGATTCAAAATGAATGCCCATCTCCCCGTGCCATGCCTTCACAGGAAAAAAGAAAACATGAATGCGTACAAAGGTTAACCCTCATCAATCTATTCAAGAAAATGAGAAGACAAAGCAATAGATAGAGAACTCAAGATAATTGAACATATAGACACAATCAAATTTTTTTCTTTTTTTGGCAGGTAAGCTGGGATTGAACCACCGGCCTCAAAGTCAAAGAACAAAGCCTTATCCAATGAGCTAGAGGCCCAACCCGTCTTTTGGTATATTGTATTCTAATAATAGACACAATCATGTCAAGGTATGGATGGTAAACTTACAACATGACTTTATAATGGACACAAAAACTACAATTAACAATAATTATTAAAGAATAATCGAAAATAAACAGGAATTTTCGGATGCTATTTTTTCTAGCCCAAACAACTACCTACTTTTGGACAGCATCTCTTAAAGCCTCTTCTTCCTGTAAACTCCACCTCTTATTTTTTCTCCTATATCTCGTCCCACCTCACTTATTCAAAGGAGATATTGCGTTGTTCTTTGGGCTAGGCAAACAAATTTCCCTCGAACGATTTAGTGAATTTTTTGACGAGGACTCAATCGAATCTTCATCCCACTGCATGGAGAAAAAACTACCAACTCAATTAACAAAAAATGTGTAACATAAGTCCATAACTTGAGATTTCAAATGTGCAAAAGTTGGAGTAGAACAAATGTGTTAAACATCAACCAATGTTATTTTATCATGATGATGAATAGGAATTACGAAAAATAAAAGAAAAGAAATCAAGAACATTATACAATGGCTTTTAATATAATGATATCTCATTGACACATCAATTTCAACAAGTATTATGTAATCTTTCTCACGTGGTTCTTCTCAACCTATTTACTAAGGTGTGGCTCTAAGCCACGTCATAGAAAAATAAAAATACAAAATACACTGGCACCCTATTGTTTTTCCCTCACTCTCCCACTTCCAATTTGTCATCTTAGGGGTCGTTTGGATACGCGGGTTTTAGAATCCAAGTTTTTAGTTTGAAAACAGTGTAAAAGAGGGTTCATGATCAAGCTGATGTATGCTCTCCCGACAGCGTTTCTTGGATTTTAAATGAGAAATTCGGGTTTTTAAAATCTCTCCTGCATCCTGAGATTTCTAAAACCTGGAAATATGGGAGGATCTACTACTCTCTTGCTAACGGAAAGAAGGGAGAGAGGTCAAAAACGACGGCCGGTCCACTTCTTCTCGTCTCTTAGCTACAATTTTGAAGAAATCCTGGATTCTAAAATCCGCATATCCAAACGGCCCCTTAGTGTTTGTGTATGGGGAACGCTAGCATCATGGGAAAAAAGTTATCTTCCAATGGGAGAATAACATTGAGCAAAGCTCGGCTAATTCACAAATTTACTATATATTTTGAAGTCATTAAAGATACACGGAGTGGTATCATCAAGAACGAAAAGTTTACAACTGACTTTTTATGGGAAGGAGAGTGCAAACAGAAGCAACAAGGAAGGCTTGGCATCAAAACAACATATTCTGAAACAAAATATAAGAGAGATTAAGGGGGAGAAAGTAGGTTGTGAAAAAGAAGAAATCGAAGTCCGATTATGATGAATATTCAAATGAAGAGATGCACCAACCAAAATTCTACAAGGATTTGATGTCTACGAGAATTATGGGGAGTATCTAGGTTTCTTTATAAGCTACAAGAAAAAGGAGGAACACCGTCGTAACTAAATAGTAATCATAAAACAAAGCCTATGGCTGGACATGTGTACATCAATTGTTTGATAAAATGCAAAACAGAGGCTTGGTTATTAGTGTGATATTGCTAATGCTCACATGAATCTTGATCCAGTTGAAAAGGCAGTACAACTGTTTGAGGAAACTCCTAAGCAAAAAAGTATTCATCTTAGATATAGAAGTCATAAAAATCAAGACAGCGTCTACTTCAAGTTTTTTTATTTTTTTTGAACAAATGAAATATATTAATAAAGCAAAACAACAATAGCAACACCAAGAAGGCCAACGGAAACTCATATGGGCCTCGGCTATGAAACAGACATAATTAACAAGGGAATCTGCACATCATTCCCTTTGAGTATTTGACTTTATGGAAGAATTTATTCAGTACATCTCTCCGAGCTCAAAGTCGAATTCTCTCTACTAGGGAGGGATTGATGCAGAGCAAATTCTACGCCAAGACTGGATCAAAGGACGATGGATGAAAAGGAAAGGTAAGTCCATGGTAGCGATCTGTTGAGGAAGTGGCCACTACCTTGGAGTGTTGTTAAGCATAAGTTCCAAGCTTAATTGATCTTATGGAGTACACCTAAGGTTTTTTTATGGATTGAATCAGCTACAAGACGTGATTTGGTCCGATATTGAGGTTTTGAGAGAGTGCTTGAAGTTCGGGGCAAGAAAGATGACTGAAAAAAAGAAAGAAATAAAGAACAAGGTAAAGACAAAATATCAAAAGAGAACGATTAAAAACTAGGATTGAGGAGAATGGAGCAGGCGGCTGGTTCTGTTCAAGATGCATGTTCACAAACTATTTATCAAGAAACAAATGTAAAAATCTGCTTAAAAATTGAGTACAGAAAGGGCAGAGAAATGATAGTACAAATTAGGGCATCAAATTCACAAGGCAAAATCAAAGAGAACGTGAAGATTAGTGAGTAGGTATAGATAAGGAATTGATCAATATGGAACCCTTGTCTTAGTAAAAGAGGCGGGCCTTCCAACTTTTTTGAAATCTGTCATAGACGGGTTGTAAGCCATTTCTTCAAAAGCTTCTCTCTTCCTTTAATGCTGACCCATACTCATTACTGTGGTTCAAAACAGTGTTTCAAAACGCAGATGTCGGTCAAAACCGGTCCGAAGAAAATTCTAGTCAACTCGGAACAACACAGTCGAGTACTCGGTTGATGCGGTCAAAAATCAGGGAGAGTCAAAGGAGTTTTTATTGACATACATGTGACATGCATGGGGCCTAGAGCCACCTTTCCTTTTTTTTCTTTATTATGTGCATGCATTTAAATCACATCATAGTATTGTTTATGAGTGCAAGGTATTTATTATTAATATATAAATTTACAGTTATAAGGCTTAAATAACATATTATATATCTAATACGTAAAGATCACAATAGCCTAAGGGCTTTGTTAGAAACTTACCGACTTCTTCAAAAGCTTAAGCTGTTGGAGAAAGGCAGTATTTAATCTTTTATACTGCAACACTCCCCCTCACATGTGGCCCAATTGGCAAACACGTGGCACATGTGGTCCCACCTTGGGCCGACCATTGCATGTGGATTTTTTTTTTTTACATCGGGGAGGTTTGAACTCGAGACCTTGGCTCTGATACCATGTCTCCAAAAGCTTAACACTCCCCCTCACGTGTGCCCCACTTGGCAAACACGTGGCACAAGTGGTCCCACCTTAGGCCGACCATTGCATGTAGATTTTTTTTTTTTGACATCGGGGAGGTTTGAAATCGAGACCTTTGGCTCTAATACCATGTTAGAAACTTACCGAATTCTCCAAAAGCTTAAGCTGTTGGAGAAGGGCACTATTTAATCTTTTATACTTTAACAGGCTTAATACAGAGAGATTTACATTTATATGGTTTTGAATCTTTTGAATAGCTAAGAACCTAACAGAGATAGACTCACATTTATAGAATTTTAAATAGCCTAGATGATTAATAGAGAGAGATTTGCATATCTAGGGTTTTAAATAACCTAGGGGCTTGATAGAGAGATACAAAACAGCCTAAATTTTCATTTATTTTATTTGCATTTGGTTTTAGAGATAGGGATTGTTCATGGCAACCCAAACGTTCTAGTCATAATTGGTATAGGGATGGATATAGATATATAAATGGCTTCAAAAGTTTCTAAATGGCATGGGGAGATGGGCATGGAAACCCATGTTTTCCCCTTATGTATACTGTCTAATATAGATGAAGGCCTGAGAAGGCCATATTCCAACAAAAAAAATTATGATCAGCAGGAATATGAATTTCAAGTCCCCTGCATATTTAAATGACATTTACAAAGCAGCAATATCTAATCGATAAGCTTAAAAACAGTGCAAACAGAAAAGAAATGACGAATAACAAAACAAAGGACAATGCAATCATTACCTCATAAGTATGGGCAGTCCTATTCCGAACCATAAATCCAGGCCACGATGTTCCATCCTGTCTGTCAATCTGGTTTGCTGTATTAGTTTCCCCGACATGAGTAGCTTCAACACCCTTATCAACAGAAGAATTGCACACATCTACATCTACCAGATTATGATTTTCTTCAGGACCCTCCTGATTTATTTGTTCAGTTGGCATATTTACTAATATTCTTTCAGCCATTTCCAAAGAATCCGGAAGAGGATCTTCCACAACTGTTTGCAGATTTATACAACTGGATTTAAGGTCCTTTCGTACCTTATTGACATCGGGTGTAGACAGGCCATCATATTTATTCCCCATTACACAGCTACCCAGATTCACAACGTGAGAAATGCCCACTTCTTTTGACATTGCAATCTCTCTTTCCTCAGTAGAATTTATGTCTTGAATGGGTAAATCTTTCTCTCTAGGCTTCTCTCTTTCCTCAGTAGAAGTTATTTCTTCAATGGGTACATCTTTCTCTCTAGGCTGTGAACTCCCTTTACATTTATCTAGAAAATGTACGTCAAAAGAAAACTTTCTCAGATTGATTGTGGAATTCAGAAAGATAAAATAACAAACAAGCATAGTGTATTAGCACCAAAACATAAAGAATATAAAATTACCTTAGTCACACTCATAAGTTACAATCATGCAATTGCTTAATTTTTTATTTCAAAATGAAGATTGATAAGAAAACTTGCCAGGACAAAAAAATAACAAAAACAAATAACTGTTGTGTGCCTAGACGGTCCCACTTAGAGTAGAATAAATTAATTTATATTTTTAATAGCTTGTGGAAATCTCTGCCTAGTTGTTTGGTATGGATAGGAGTCTTAGAGATAAGGGTTATCTAGATTTTTTTGGAAAGAAGTCATAGAGGAAGTGGTCAAGTAGGTTCTCTATTTATCAATAACATGCAAGCAGTATTTTCCGAATTAATGAATAATTCCAAACTCAAAACCGTGTTTCTACGCATAGAACCTTGACTCGAAGTGGGTCCAGAGGTTGATCTTCCCACTAAGAAGATCAATCATGTTGCGAACTGATTCAAGTTTGTAACCGATAAATGTTATAGAGTATATGCTTCAGTTACAAAGTAGTTATCAGATAGTTATTTATGTCAAGGTCGTGGGTGTTAGTTTTGATTATGTGTCATGGTAGTGGGTAAATGAGTTGATGATTTGGCACTCTTTTTGTGCTAGTATTTTAAGTTCTTGTATTTCAATGAAAATGTAGAGAATTTGCAACCAAAGCAGCAACTTATGTTTCAGGAGAGTTATGGTTCCTCTCGAATTGAACCCGTTAGGAGATCCGGTTGCCAGGAGAGTTATGGTTCCTCTCGAATTGAACCGTTAGGAGGTCCGGTTGTCTCGAATCAATCTATCTACCCCCTCTCTTTCTTTTTTTTGTCTTTTCCTTTGTTTATTTGTGTTATGGCCTTATGGCCAATTAAGCACGTAACAGTCAGAATATCCAACTAGCACAAAATGATAATTAAACAGGATGATTTAGAAAAAGCAATTTCAAGTTAGAAAACATTAATTGTTTTTATAATTGCACTAATTCATATTGAATTTTATTGTTTAAACAGATGTAAAAGGTTATTATAGTTCCCAAAAAGCTCTTGGAAGCCAATTAAAGAAGAGAAGACAAGCTGAGTTTGTGCAATTAGTAAAACATGGTAGTGCCAGTATCAGTATCCTTGAGAAAAAGCAATTCCAGTTCAGAAAACTAAAATTAAACATCAGACAACCAACCTATCTGTGCTGGTTCAACAGGGGGATCCAATTCCATGCCACAGACACCATCCCCTAACTCAATTACACTAACATTTCCATCCAAAATCCAAGCATTTTCCTCCTTAGTACAAACCATTTCCGCCGCAAATTCCAAAAAAGAAGGACCCAATTCTCCCACAGCCTCCTCCAAAAAAACCCAAACACATTCCAAAGCATCCTTTCGCGTATCCTTCATCAAAAAATTATCACGAACACTCTCATTCCCAATCGCCTCTATTATCTCATCCCTCGATTCCCTCAACCATTCCGAACCCAAACCAAAACCCTCCATCTCAAAAACCCTAATTTTCCAAATTCTCTCAACAGAATTAACACAATTCTCCCGGAAAAACTTCGCTACGCATTCCACTGCCACTGCGCAGTATGCAGCCTTCATCGATTCCGAAACCCTAATTCCGATTCCACGGTCGATCCATTCGATTGATTCCAAGGAATCGAGAACTTTCTCTGTGATTGAACATTTCAAAAGCGATGTACAGATTCTTCTCAAGAGTATTGTTTTCTTTAGACGGAGATCTTGTCTGCAAGTGGGGAGAATTGAGATGAGTCTGTTGAGTACCCAGTCTTCGATTGGTTGGCGAAGGAGGAATTCGAGAATCCATGAGCCTTTGTGGATGTCCATTAGGGTTTGTAGAGATGAAACCCTAACATGGAGTATTGAGGATTTTTAGGGTTTTGACGTTGGAACAGAGAGGGGGGGTTTAAGAAGCGCGAAGAGGGGTGAAAATCTCCCGCCTGTTTGTTTCGATGGAGCCTCAAATTGCACGTGTGAGAAAAGGCACAAGGGCAAGTGATCCAAACCGTTCATCTTATGGCGTATGGGGAGATCATCCCTAGATATGGTCCCGTACCAAGAAAAACATTTTTAACTGAAATTTTTTCATGGGAAATTTTTTCTTTCAATGATTTAGAAGGAAATTATATGATTATGGTTAATTTAGAGGGATATTAAGGTCCCTCTAACTGAAAATTGAATAGGGTTGGTTTATTTTATCTTTTTTACACATGTACAAAAGTAGGAAATTTTAGAAATATTTTTCCTTTCCAAACTTCTTCCAAAAAACTTATTTGAATCCAATGAGGACCTTGTTTGGATTGCAGGAATCAAGGTTGGAATTGGCTCCCCATTCGTATTCTGCCGGGCATTTGATTTAAAAACCTGAACAAAAAACCAAGGGGCAAAAATGACATTAAGGGGGAATTAAATAGGGGAATGCTTGGAATCTGTTTCCTGTCCAAGAGGTTATACTCTCAACCCGGCCCAATTGGAATGAAATTTGTATTTAATTTTTTCTAATTAAATTTTTTATTCTAATTTTTCATTTCATTTTCGGGCGAATTTGGATAGGAATCAAAATATGATGCTAATTTTGATTCCTCATTCCAGTCATCCAAACGCTCCCTGAGGACGTGTTCAGCAAGGTAAAAAAAAATCTTGTGAATCTCATTCCGTCCACAGAGTCGATTTCCTTCTTTTCTCTTTTTTTTTTTCTACCGACAAAATAATGGAATTTTTTGGAGCGAGTTAGAACAAGACTTACCATAAAGTTTTCGATACCTTGCTGCAAGAATTACGAACATATTCAAGAAGTTGGTTACTTAAGACATGAGGCTCCTAGCCTGAAAATATAGAGAAGACTAAGCCAGTACAGTCACCAATCACAAACATACATAGAAATTGAAGATAGCACTTCAATGAGGTATATTAATCTATAACAATGGGATGTAGAAACTTAGTACATTACATAAATAAATAATCAAGTAACACTCAAATGCAAATTACACAATTCGAAGATTTAGCAAGTTCAAGAAATACAAAACTTTTATATGACAAGATGTATGATAGTGATATACAAACGTAAAGTTCAACAGTCCCAAGAAATTGTTTAAACTCCCATACAAATTATGAAGAAAGGTGTGGTTGGAAACATGGATCCAGAAGCGACCCTTACTGATGAAACATTATGTTGTCTTGTTGATGTCAGTAATAACTCCCATCCTCATCAAACAACTAAAACTTTCCATTCCTCATCATTCCTATCTACTTTGATGTATGCTAAATTTCCAAAACCAATTTTGATTATTTTTTAAAAATGCTCAAATTAATAAGTTTATGAACTGGCAATCATGAGCTTTTCCAGTTTGAAAGATTCCAAAAAGAAAATTTGGAGATAATAAATGCAATTGGGTTGAGTAGGGCTTCATGTTGATCTCCTTTTGAGTTAGAGGGACTCATAATAGTTTCTAAACTAGTTCTCAAAGCCCTAAAGTTGCTAATAGTCTACGAACTACTTGCACAAAATCTCTGTTCTTTCTAAATTGGGATTTTTACTTAATTGGGAAGTACTGTATGTATGATGAGATTCGTAACTTGCAATAGGAGAAACAATCGTTGTTTGTTTTTCGGAAGTAGGAAGTCTAAATTTAATCGTTTCAAGAGTTTAGAAATTGCTTTTCTCTTTTGAATTTTTTAGGCCAAAACAACTCTTACTTACTAAACTTTAGAAATTTAGAGTACAGAGGAAAAGTGTTTTGGGTTTATTTAGAAAGCACTATTGGTCTAGGATTAGACAATTATAGCTTACACTTTAGAAGAAGCTTCTTGTGCCAAGATTTTACATATTTCACCCGTAGGGTTGAATGGAACAGTTCTTGATTACCTATTTTATTGAACATGTTTTCTTGCAGCTAAAAAATGCAGTTAATGATTTTGGGAATTTTTATTTTAAATTCCTGCATGAATTTCTATGATTTTGGGAATCAAATAAAGCAAACTTTCAAGTATCTACACAAGGGCTGAGATCAGTGAACAAATGTGGAAAGTGGGACGATCAGTCCCTTCCAATGTAGCTTGATTTTTATCTGTTGTCGTGGAAGATAAATTCTGTTTTTGAATATGAAGTGATCATGTTATAGTCTTCCTTCCAAAAGGAAAATTAGATAATTAGAACCCAAGGTTCTGATTCCAACAATACAAAAATAATAAATTGCCACAATGATATCCTTGTTGGGTAAGCTAGAAAGTCATATCCGTGAACAAAAATTTTGGGAATTTAAAGGTTTGAACGATGGAAAACTTCTCTTATTAAAATTGTGTAGTCTCTGCTTCAAGAAATTTTTTTCTAGGCTGAATATGGAAGAACCATGATAAAAAAAATAAAAAAAAATTCCCTCAGCTTCTGCAAGATGATCAGTTTGGTTATTATTGGATGGGGTGGCAGATAGTTTAGGCTCAAGCAAAATTCAAAACACCTTGGCACATGATTTCACAAGCATATTAGTCATTGGACTGAAATCCCAAGATAGAACCATATTATGGATCCCAATATGAAATGCAGTGATTCCAACCAAGAGGCTTGAAAACATATTCAATATGTTGAAACTATCTAAAATGAGTTAGAGTTTATATGAAACTACACAACACGTTGATTCTAACATAATATAATTTCTTAAATAGGCTTCCAGCTGTAAATGCTTTCAGAGAATAGATAAAAGGTTAACTTCTTGTTGTCTCTCTTGTCGTATTGATTCTGATTCTGTATATTTTTTCTAACATGATGTTGAAGAAGCTTTTCCTAATTTTATCACATTTAGTCCAAAGTAGCAAGAATTTTGAATAATCTCAATGAATGGATAAAGGTATTCAAAAGGGATGGAGAAGTGGAAACATACGTAAAACGTAGGAATCATTCATTATTTGGTAGAGCTAAACTAAAGAGTATATGAGACTTTGTAATAAAATAGAGAAATT
The DNA here is from genome assembly GCF_043159265.1 of Tasmannia lanceolata. Classification (NCBI taxonomy): domain Eukaryota; kingdom Viridiplantae; phylum Streptophyta; class Magnoliopsida; order Canellales; family Winteraceae; genus Tasmannia; species Tasmannia lanceolata. The sequence goes on along the minus strand of NW_027518695.1, from coordinate 59,652,314 downwards.
TGAGTTTAGTAAAAAATTGCAACTAAGAAAGAATCAAAGAAGCATTTTAAGTCAACATGTGTGCATGTTAAGCTCTTATTTAGAGAGAAAAGAAGTCAATATCTGGGTGTGCCTGTGTTTTTAACTCTTGATTATTTAGCCAAAAAAGGCAATGTTTGTGTGAGAATGAGAGAGGTCATTTTAAGTCAACATGTGTGTACGCTTTTAATTCTTACTTATTCAGAAAGAAAAGAAGTCAATATGCATGTGTGCGCCTCTGTTTTTACTATTGCTTATTTAGCAAAAAAGGGCAATGTGTGTGTGAGAAAGGGAGAGAGGTGCATGCAAGATGGAAAATTACCAATGCTGAGTTCTAACAGAAGTTTGTGTAATAAATGCAACAGAGAAACCTCTCATAGCATTTCATCTTATTATGACTTATGAGTATAGAGAATGTAACCAGTTGCAAACGAAATCATAAGTCAAATACCATTTAAAGCAAACCAACACTAAGAAAGGAAGAAGAATTGAGAAGTTGAATGTCTGAAATTTCAGCTACATGATCAAATATATGAAATATACCAAGAAATGATGACAAGGAACAGCCAGTGATTAATAAGGTCAATAAAAATCATGGTGGCTGGTTTAATTTTGTAAGTTAACTGTGCATAGACCTTACTTTCATACATTGATCAAATTCTCAAGTAATTTATACAAAGATTTTTCTTCTTTTTTCAGGATAAGCTGGAAATTATTGAAAAAGGATAACAACAAAAAATAAAACAAACACTCTACCAACGGAAAAAGCTCGTAATGGTAAAAAACAAAAAAACAAATCTCATAAGAAGTAACCATAGAATCCAAAACAGAGCATAAATTCAACGAAGTATACAATGTAAATTGGTCCAAATTAGGGTTCCTCTTTTCCTCAAATGAGTAATAATCAATGGTAGATTAGGCAAGATTAAGATGATTTTTTTTTTTAGATTTAATGAGAAAATCTGGTAATTTTTGGGTCAGAGAAGAAATTGGTGCAATTTTCGCTGGTTTTATATTTTACATTTTTCATGGACAAGTATCCTTTCTTTATGCACCTGAAATTCAAGTAAAATTAATTATTTCCTTTGTTTTGTAAGAACAAGAAAGTGAAAAAATGAGGAAGTGAAAGTAGATACAGAGACTGTGTAAGTTTACTTTTCTTTAAAAATAAATAATGGAGTGAAAACCATTCATAAAATTATTAAAGGCCAAGAGGAGAGACATAAATGTACCTTCAGCAGAGTTGCCTTTAAATCAGCTTGTGATTTATCCATATTTGGGTGCTGTGTGAGATGTTGGGAGGTGAGGTTCTTCAGCATCCCCTTGGGAAGGGATTTGAGATTATGACATGAGCGAATAGCGAGTTTTATAAGCATGGTAGGAAGCAGTTCTCCTGGTAAGGACACAAGTTGCAGACAGTCATGAATTTTCAAATATTGGATGGAGGTGAGGTTGTTGGGCAAGATCTCGATATTATCAACTACAAGGTGTGTAAGCTTGTTGAGCATCCCCTCTGGCAATGACTTTATTTGAGGACACTTTTTAATTTCCAATCGGTGAAGTTTTGTGATGCCTCATCAAGGGATTTGAGATTATCGCAACTGAAAATATCGAGAGATGTAAGCGTAGCAGGTAGCCTCTCCAATGACTCCAGTTGTGGACGCTCAGCAATATGCAATTGATTGAAGGATGTGAGGTTGAGCAAATCATTGGACAGGGACATGAGATTACCACAACTGATGGTCTTGAGAGATAAGTGTGGTGGTTTGTAAAGCAATAAAAAAAATGTGTGCAATCTCTTCGATTCATGAAAGGTCTCAAAAATTTGTGAGAAGTCATCGTGGGGCCACATCACTGAGGAATGCAACATTTGCAAGGGTATTGCAGGAGTTAATGTCCTCCATTCTAACATATTCATTGCCAGAAATGGATTGTGCAAGGTCATGAATCAAGTCATGCATCTTGTAACATGATCCGTACTTTTCAGCATAATATTGAAAGGACCTCCACGTCAATTCATCAAAATACTTGGAACCTATATCTTACAATCACTTCCTTCCTTCAGGTTGGATAAATCCTTTTGCAATCCATAGCTGGATTAGAGTGTCCTTCTCAAACTTATAATCCTTTGGATATAAAGAACAGTACACAAAGCATTGTTTCAGACATGCAGGTAAGTTATCATATCTAACTTTTAGAATTGGAATAATATTCTTTTCCATCTCTGATATTTCCCACATGTCACTTTTAAGTATATTCTTCCACCTGTTCTCATTAGTGTTTGGGCGTAAGAGACCTCCCAGAGCTTCCATTGCCAAAGGCAAGCCTTTGCACTTTTTTCCAATGTCTTTACCAATTGCTATTAAGGTTGGAGGTACATCTGAGCTTCCCACTGTGAATGCTCATTGTGTAAATAAGGACCAGCTATCATCCTCCGCTAAGCCATCCAAATTATAGGCATGCATTGTGCCCATGATACCTGAAACTTCCGGACAAATCCGTAGGGAAAAGTACCAAAATCCGTAGGCAATGGTTTTTCCCTACGAATTTTAGCTTGCACAACTTCCGTAGGCTAGGTGAGGGTAGGGAAAGCCTTTTCCCTGCGGAAGTTAATAAATACTGTAGGTAAATTGTACTTTTCCCTACGGCTTTTTCCGTAGGCATAGATCACATTTCCCTACAGAATTTCAAAAACATCCGTAGGGAAAATTGTGCTTTTCCCCACAAAATTTCCAAAAAAAATCCGTAGGGACAGCCTTGTCTCTACGGAATTTCAAAATAATCAGTAGGGAAATGTTCTTTTCCCTACAGAATTTCAAAAAAAAAAAAAAAAAGCCGTAGGGAAAATGTGCTTTTCCCTACTGAATTTCAACAATAAATCCGTAGGGATATCCTTTCCTATCTTTTTAATCCATTAAATATCATTCTTTGTGACCTAGTGGATCTGTACATTCACAGACATTATATATAACATCAAAATTTCCGCAGTTATAACATCCACTTTCCCCCAAATATACAAATATATAAAAACTTAACTATTTTAATTGAATATTTTTAAAATTACAAAAATTCATTAATAACAAAAGTCTCGATATTGTTCCCTCAACTGAACTTGACAAAATACAGCATTGTTAAATATTCATCATCTAATGATTTATATAACACCATCTTCATCATGTCCTCATCATCTCCTCGATCCTCATCATCAATTACTCCAGAACTCCATGTGATTTTCAGTTGAATGTTGGACTCTTTGAGATGGATGGCTGTGCAGGCACTGAACCTCTTTAGGAGCAACGGTAAGTGACATATCCTGCCAAACAAAAAGTTAAAAAGAATGAAGTTCTTAGCTGATTCTCCGCAAAAATTATATATACAAGAATACACGGCATACATTACGCTTTCAGAATGAGTGATCTTCAAAATGAATGATACGGAAACAACTACAACATATAGTAGAAAAAATGCATGCATTGCACATTTATATGATCACAAGAAACACAAGTAATATTAAAAACATCAATGGCCATATTTACAAAAGAGACACATTGGGTAGATTATATGTTTTGTTTTATGTAATGCAAGAGTCAAGAAATAGGCTCATTCAATTCATCTCCCTTATATATCACATCAAAATATACATTGAAACTAAGCTAAGTCCAAGTATCCCATATTGATGATGATACATTGACTTGCCAGCTAAGAAGTGAAGCTATGTGCTGGTCCGCTAAGTCCAATAATCGCATCAGTCATTGCAGAAGAGACTAAAACTTGACCTTGCTGACCATATGCACACCTATAAATGAATATTGCAAACTAATACATGAATTAACTTTCATTTAATGATCCATGGAGGAGCTATTATCTGAATATTCCATCGCATAGTCGCCTTGACAAGAGACAATATCCATGATTCTGATTTCTTTGAAATTTGAACTCAAAGAATCCCTCGCGGTCACTATTTTCCCTTTGGTATGCCTTTAAAGAGGATGTGGTCCCTACATAAATTGTCTCCATTAGAGTATGAGTGATGTTTTTTTTTTTTTTTTCTGAAACCAATTATCGCAAGAAGACCATGTCTACATTTTACCTGTCAACTCAGACAAGCGAGAGACGAAGTAAACAATACTTGTACATGCCTAACAAAACAAGCAAGACAGACCATGCATATCCAGAGTGTACACAGGGACCTATAAAAAAGGATAAGGCTGATAAATTGGTTCAAATGTGGCCATCATTCTTCTCACTATCAAAGATTATCATGCTTGCAACAAAGCAATCGTGGAATTAAATCTTAGAGAGTGTGATATCACATATTGAGTGCTGGTTCATCATTGACACCATTAGACACCATGGTGTCCCGATGGACAAAAAAAATAATGTTTACGAGTTTGACCACCTGAACTTTAATTAAATGAAGAAATTGGAATTTGATAAGAATCTTGAACTGCCAATTAGAGAGTACCTTGGCACAGCTAGTGCATGCAGCGTCACACTACATCCACGTTAAATCACTCCCATGACCCATGTCGATATGATAAGGCCTTGGGGGATTCCCAACAACAATGGAGACACAATACAGTCTGTATAGCATCTAAGACAATAACACTTCAGTTAGAAATAGGAAATGACAGCAAGCATGTTACATAGCTTTCAAAAAGTGTAATTGCAAGCACAAAATCATCTAGAGTGCAGTAGAATAACTACATATAACTAAATAATATTAGAAGACACTATATCATAAACTATAAATGGAGGAATGTGAAGTACCAGAGTGAATAGATTCAGTTATAGAAACAGATGTCTGTCAGATGAGCTCTTAGCTTAAAGAATATATCCGAGCATTATAATAGTAACAAAATTCATATCACCTTCTAGTATGAGGATTACTCAAGAAATAAATATGTAATGAAACAAGGAAACTTTTTATTTTTTTTCTCAAAAGGCTGACATTTCGGTGCCACTTTTACTAACCACAAACCTAAACCTCATGAACTTGACATATTCTGGTAGAAAGAACTATGAGGGTCAAGAAAAATGAAAGAGAAGAATAATTGTGAAAACATTATTCGGCTCACACGGATCATTCATATACCACAAACCAGCGGGCGACATGGCATTGCGAATGTTCTAAACAACATTAAGAGGCATTGTGAACTATATCAAACAGAGAAGCAGAATTGATGTCCTTAACAATGTAAAAAATACCAGTTAACTGAAAATTAATAAGAGCTATATGCTACGGCTGTGTAGTTCTCATTATTGGCTAATAGCATGAAGAATGTCAAATAAACCATGATCAAACGTGATGCAGTTCCAAAGGCTTTCACGTTTTACCTGTTGAGAAAGAATTCGGAGGGCCTGAACCCTCTTGAAACCCTCTGCCAGATTCTTGCTAGGAAATAGGTCTTCCAAAGAACAAAATCATTGAAAATCTGCAAAAGGACACATACATATAATAAGATAAAACGATTTACGTTGTAAATAAAACATCATCAGTAACCAAAAGGATAAGTGGATCAAAATTAAATACCTCGTCTGAAACGGAAAATTAATTTTAGAAAACTCAAATTTAAAGAGATAGAGAGAAATTGAGGTTTACTATTCTTTAGTCCCAACTGATACTTTTGACTAACCTCGGTGAATGGATAAAGCCATCCAAAAATCATGGAGAAGGGGAAACATATGGAAACAGGTAGGGATCATTCTTTTTTTTTTTAAAGGTAAGCTAGGATATAACCTCCAACTTCTTTATCATTCTTTATTTGGTAGGCCTAAACTAAAAGAGTAGGTGAGATTTTGAAATAAATTGGAGAAACTTTAGGGCAGTAAAAAGTAGCAACTAAGAAAGGTCCAATAAAGCATTTTAAGTTAACATGTATGTTTGTGTGTGTGCGCTTTTAACTATTTCTTATTTAACAAAAAAGAAGTCAATATGCCAGTGTGTTTGTGTGTCTGTATTTTTATTTTTCCTTATTTAGCAAAAAAAATCAATGTGTGTGTGTGCGTGTGTGAGGAAAAGGGAGAGATAGAGAAAGAGGTACATGCAAGTTGGAAAATTAATTAAATGTTGATGCTAAGTTCTAATAGAAGTTGGTGTAACAAATGCAAAAGAGAAACCTTTAGACACCACTCCATCTTCTTATAAGCATATGGAATGTAACTATTTGCAAACTAAATCACCAATAAAAAAGATACAAAGAAATGATGACAAGTAACGACCAATGAATAGAAAGTTCAATAAAAATCCATGCTGGCTTGTTTGACATTGTTAAAGTTAACTGTGCATAGATCTTAGTTACACACATTGATCAAATTCTTAATACAGACAGTTCTTTTCTTCTTGAGAGACTGAAACTAATTGAAAAAGAAGAACAGAGAAAAATAAAACAAATACTGCACCAAGGGAAAAAGCCACTAAAGGAAAAGAAAAGGAAATCCCATAAGAACCAAAGCAGCCAGAACAGTGCTTAAATTCAGCGATGGGTACTCAGTAAATTCATCCCAGTTGGATTCTTTTTGTTACAAAAAAGGTAACAATTTATTGTAGACTACTAGGTAAGTAAATTTGAAAATAAATGGCGAAGAATGTACGAACCACTCTTTTAGCATCATCATCTAATGTCAGATTTGATTTTAGATAAGAAAAATTCAACACAAACATACAAAAAAGAAAAACATTTAACCTACTTCGAACCTTGTAAGATAGAATTTTGTAAGGGCATCTAAAATTTCTTGGAGTAGATTTTTTTCCAGCATCATGTTGTTCCATCCTAATCCATAGAACTAGAACAAAGAGCATTCTACTAGCATCAAATCAACTAATTTCGAATTTGATTTTAGATTAAAATATCTCAACCTAGACATACCGCATTTAAATCTCCTTTGAACTATGTAAAACATAATTTTGTTTTAGAACTGCAATTTTTTTGAGTTTATGTGTTTGCCAGCATCATGGTGTTCCATACTAGGCTAAAAAACAAGAATAGAGAGTTTCGAATTTTCTGTTTACTGACTGTAAGTAATAGAAGTATGCATCTTTATCAATGCATTCATTTTTTATTCTCTTTTGAGGTTCTTAAGCATTACTAATTTGAATGTTAGGCATGTATGTGGTCCTTGTCTTGTCTCTTGAGATTTTACGTGCACTAATGGGGCTCCCACATTTTATTGATCAAGAATTTCAAAAGTTTCTACTGCATGAACGCTTAGGTACATTCAACAGCTGTTGTCAGATCAAACTGGAGTAAAAGAAGTGTAAATGAAAAAGTCTTCGAATATACACAAAACCAAAATGCATAAATGATAATTGTATCTGTCAGGATCAACAAATAGCGAAGTCTGATGATATCCCTACAAATTAGCAGATGGAGGTTGTCTTTGGTGACTGATTTAGCACCTCCTAATCTTAAAATACTTATGCATTAGTGAAACTAACTTAATTAGAAGTAAGAAATATAACCCAAACGTGTGGTGATTGAAGTGTATCTATTTTCTTAGAAAATAAGAAATAAAAAAAAAGAAAATTAGAAAAAATTGAGCACATGCAACATAATGGGCTTTAAACCATTTTTGTGTACTGTTACAAAAAATAAGAAGAAAAGGGGCTGAGATATTAGTAAATAATTTGAGATTTAATGAGAAAATCAGTTAATGTTTGGGTTGGAGAAGAAAGTCATTGGATTTTTGCTTTGTCTTATTGTTTTCATTTTTCATGGATAGGTGCACTTTCTTTATGAACTTGAAATTCCAATAAAATGTGTGTGTGTGTGTGTGTGAGGGGTAGATTCAAGATGAAAAATTAACATAGTTTTGATGCTCAGTTCTAACAGAAGTTTAGGGAATGTAATCAATTGCAAATGAAATCATCAATCAAATAACATTTAAAGCAAACCAATGCTAAATAAAAAGAAAGAAGATTTGAAGAGTTGCTACAAGATCAATTAATATGAATGATACCATAGAGTTCAAAACAGAGCATAAATTCAATGAAGCATGTAAGGTAAATTCATCCTGGTTAGGGTTCCTTTTGTCTTAAACAAGTCATAATCTACTCTATGGCAAGACTAAGACAAGAAATTTTGAGATATAATGAAAAATTAAAGAACCTGAAAAAAAAATCTCTTTATGAGCCTGGAATTCCAGTAAAATTAACTGTTTCCTTCGTTTTGTTTTGAAAGAGAGAAAATGAGGAAATGAAAAGAGAGAGAGAGAAATTGAGGTTTACTATTCTTTAAAATAAATAATGGATTGAAATCTATTCATATGATTAATAAAATCCAAGAGCCCTAATTTGGGATTGAACCTCTAACTCAATGGTTAAGGCTTTTTCAACAACCTGGAGGTCGGAGGTTCAATCCCATCTTACATACCAAAAATAAATAAAACAAAAGCCAAGAGGAGAGACAGTCGTGTACCTTCTCCAGAGTAGTCCTCAAACCCTCGAGTTATTTATACATATGATGGGGATGTGTGAGATATTGGGCCAATATTGGCCTCCGTTCTTTTGACACTGTTTCTCTACTTCCGGACAGCCATAAATATATAATTCCTGAAGCGTGGTGGGCAGCCCTTCCTCCGGCAAGGAAAGGAGTTCAGGACAAGAATGAATGGTCAATTTTTTGAGGGAGGTGAGGTTCTTCAACATCCCCCTGGGCAGGGATTTCAGATTATTACACGAATAGATCTCGAGGGTTTTAAGTGTGGGGGGCAGTAGCATGCTTGGAGAGAATTCGATTTGTGAACAATGAGAAATATCCAAGGTTTGGAGGGATGTAAGGTTTTTAGAAAAGATCTCAACATTATCAACTTCGAGATATGTAACCATGTCGAGCATTCCCTCTGGAAACTGCGGCATTAGAGGGCACTTTTTAATTGTCATTGTACGGAGGCCGATGATGTTTGGCAATGACTCTAGTTGTGGACAGTTATAAATATATAATTCTTCGAGGGAGGTGAGGTTATTACGCATCCCCTTGGATAGGGATTTGAGATTAGGACAGTCGGAGATCCTGAGAAATGTAAGCGCGGTGGGTAACTCCTCCTCGCCTGCCAATGACTCCAATTGCGGACAATTTCTAATTGCCAAGACTTTGAGGGATGTAAGGTTGTTGAAAATCCCCTTGGACATGGATTTAAGATTAGAACATGAGAATATCGTAAGGGATTGAAGAGTGACGGGCAGTTCCTCCTCTGGCAAGAATGGGCATTGAGTAACCAAGTGCAGACGTTGGAGGGAACTCAGTTTTCCTAGCCCCCTTGTAGGCGTACACTTGAGGCTATCACAACCGTTGGATATATTGAGAGATCTAAGCGTGATGGGAAGGCCCTCCTCGTCGTCTCCCAATGACTCGAGTTTAGGACACCGGTGGATTTGTAAATATTGGAGAGAAGGAAGGTCATGCAACCCGACCTCCTTTGGCCAAGACACCAACTCATTACATCCAGTGACATGCAATTTCTCAAGTACGGTTAAGGGTTGAAGAAATCCAGGGGGTAAGGATATCAAGCCTTTAATAGAGCTAATTTGTAATGACTTTAGAGTAGTGAGGCAAGGAACCGAGGCCGTTACCATCTCATTACAGTTTCTTAATTCCAAATTATTAATGGATGGGAGGTGGGGAAATCTCTGCAGCTTAGGACAATTTGATATTTTTAGTGTACCAAGGCATGGCATGTCCCCTTCCCTTGCTCCACACCATTCCTCCAAATTCGGCATGTCTACAAGCTCTAACTCCTCCAATGATGGAAAACCCTTAATAACCTTATTGGACCCACCAATAAACTCACCTTCAATATGTTTCAATCCATCCATTCCATTAATCTGGAGCTTCTTGAGGAAAGGTAGCTGCCCAAGGCGTGGAAGCTGTTGGCAATTCAAACATTGAACGAGACTAACAGTGTTCAGATTCGTCAAATTACCGCTCATCATCCACCTGGGGAAACTAACACCACCATATGATAAAATCTTTAGGGTTTTAAGGTTGGAGTGAGGTTCGAGGGCTTCAAGTACCTCCTCATCAACTGCAACACCTCGTGGATTATTATTTCCCCATTCCAACGTCAACTTATCAAGGTACTCTTTCTTCTTCAAATTGGCTTCCTTGCCTTCCTTCCCATCAATCACATTCTCTAAATTTGAAATGTGAATAGTTTCCCTCAACTCTGTCAAGTTCTTTAACTCCCTTATTCCACATCCACTTTCTTTGCCCACAACAAATGTAGTCAGTGTTTGAAGACTTATTAATTTCCCAAGTTCTGGCGGCGTATGAATCTTACAACCCCTAAAAGCAAGATGCCGTAAGTTAATTAGGTTGCTGGTGGACTTTGGTAGCTCACCAAGTTGCCCGCAATAGCAAAGTCTCAGTGTTTGCAAATTATAGAGGCTAGCTATTGATTCTGGCAAGGTTGCAATATTTGTATGAGAGAGATCAAGGTACTTCAAATATTTTAATTCGATAATAGAATCTGGCAAATCTCTTACACAAGCATCACCCAAATCTAACACCCGTAAGCATCTCAATTTTAGGAAGAAATCATGAGCAACTTGCTTAGTGAGTGTTTCGTACCTTGGCGGTAGCAGAAATGTGCGCAACCTCTCAGATTCATGAAAGGACTCAAAAATTCCTGAGTGTTCATTGCGTTGCCATACTGATGCATGACGAACCTTTGCAGCGATATTCCAAGAGTCGGCGCTATTCTTTATTCTGAAGTATTCGTCACCAGAAACGGAATGTGCAAGGTCATGATTTAAGTCATGCATCTTGTAGCGTGATCTGTAGAACCGTTCAAAATATTGAAAGAAGGACCTTGACATCAACTCATCAAAATACTCGAAACCTATGTCTTCCAATCGCTTCCTTCCTTCAGGTTGGATAAATCCTTCTGCAATCCAAAGTTGGATTAGAGTGTCCTTGTCAAATTCATAATCCTTTGGAAACAGGGAGCAATACACAAAGCATTGTTTCAGACATGCAGGCAAGTGATCGTAGCTAAATTTTAGTAATGGAATAATATCATTTCTCATCTTTGATATTTCCCACATTTCACTTTCAAGGATATTCTTCCACTCTTTCTCATCCGTATTTGAACGTAAGAGACCTCCAAAAGCTTCTATTGCCAAAGGCAACCCATTGCACTTTTTCACGATCTGCTTTCCAATTGCTACTAAGTTTGGAGGTACATCTGAGCTTCCCACTATGAATGCCCGTCGTGTAAACAAGGACCAGCTGTCATCCTCATCTAAACAACCCAAATTATAAGCGGGAATAGTGCCCATGATTCTTGAAACCTCTGAACTTCTAGTAGTTATTATAATTCTACTTCCGTTTGCCCCAAAACTGAATGGGGACTGTAGCCTCTGCCAGTCATTAGGATTGTCATGCCATAAATCATCTAGGACGAGTAAAAATCTCTCGCCACTCAATTCTTCCTTGAGGCTAACTTGAAGTGGGTCGAATTCGTTAAGATCACAACGTTTCTTTGTCACTGATTCCATAATTGCTTTTGTTATTCTACACATATCAAACTCTTCAGAGACGCAGACCCATCCTCGAACTGGAAAATGATCCCCCACCCGTTTATCATTGTAAAGAAACTGGGCAAGAGTTGTCTTTCCAAGGCCCCCAATGCCGACAATCGGAATAACAGATATATCCTTGGATGATGACGATGATGCAGATTCATCCAGTAGCAATTTTACTATCTTCTCTTTATCGTTATCCCGACCGAATACATTTGATTCGTTTATTAAGGAGCTAGTCACCGATTGCCTTTTTATTTCACGCCGCCTCCCTGCATCTCCTTGTTTCAGATGAAAGTGATGCCTATCCTGTCCAATCTTATCCAATCTCTCCCGAATTTCTTTTATCTTATGTCCTATCTCATGTCGAAACTTAACTGGGTTGGAAGTAAAACAAGAGAAGCATAAGCTGCGCACCTGCTTCATGTTACTGGTCTGCATATTTCCTTCCAATTTTGATCGGAGCACTTCAGTTGTAAACTCGTCCACTACATCATCTGCATCGTAAGCAACACCCTTAAGCTTCCGAAGCCAATCTTTCACTGCATTACTGCTTACTTGCTGTTCTTCAGCATCTTGAAGCACAGCTTGAATTGCAGATAATGTGCTGGATAGGTTTTCGACCTCTTCATCAACACCCCATAGTAATGTAATCTCTTGTATGACTGAATCCATCAATTTGCCAACGATTGTTTTAACAAGAGGAGACAGTAATAGATCTTCCATACCTTCTTCCTGTATTGGAGATAAAAACCAAAGAAAGCAGCAACGAGCTAACAAATTGTGCTTCAGAAAAAGCAAGATTAGATCACTATGAACTCAAAACGCCTCTGTTTTTTTTTAGCACAGAGAGCCTCTTGCGGTGGGGAAAAACAAGTAATGGATCATTCTTTTGACGTAAAATGGGTGTAAAACAAATTTTACACAGGAAGAAAAGTAAGTTTGATTGTGACTGCCACACCAAAAAGAAAAAGATGCAATAATTCATCTTTGATCTAAACCGTTGGGCCTTGCTTTGGATCTCCATGCCCCAAAATTATTGCAAATCGTCGATTCTTAACATCACGTGGACTGGTATGAAATGGATGGGTCCCATAAGTAAAAGATGGGACCCATAATGCTCTAGGGATCTCATAGTCAATTGATCTGAACCGTTCACTTGATCGACCTTGCTTTGGATCTGCTCTACATGCCCCAAAATTCATACAAATCTTTCCATCTTGACCTCACATAGACTGTCAAAAATAGCCAGACCCATCAAATTCATGCTAATCGTCCATCTCAAATCGAATTGGGCCCATTTAAGCATTAGCTAATGTCATTGTTCCATGTGGCTGACAAGGAGCATCAAACAAACTTTAAGAAAAGCAAAGTTTGATTGTGAACACTCCACTAAAGTCAAAGATGCAATAATTCGTCTCCCCATTGACGTGATCAAGGCAACGAGCACCACGCATTAGAAAAAAAGCTAAGGTGGAGGGCTCACTCGACGAAAGATTAAAAAATCAAGTCCTCATACGTGACCTGATTTTGATTATAATATGTATCCAAAGTCTACAAGGGCAGTTGGGACATACGGAAAAGCTTTTAAATATAAAAAAAACAAAAAAAATTCAATGCTTACCAAACACGTCCTAAATTTCCATTCATCCCAACATGTCCTAAATTTTCAACAGAAGCAAAGAAGATTTCAAATTTTACAAAACAAAATCATGGAAAATGAGTATCCAAAGTCTACAAGGGCAGTTGGGACATACGGAAAAGCTTTTAATGTAATCTCTTGTATGATTGAATCCATCAATTTGGCAACGATTGTATCAACAAGAGAAGACAGTAATAGATCTGCCATACCTTCTTCCTGTATTGGAGAGAAAAACCAAAGAAAGCAGCAATGAACTAACGAATTGTGCTTCAAAAAAAGCAAGATTAGATCACTATGAACTCCAAACACCTCTGTTTTTTAGCACAGAGAGCCTCTTGCAGTGGGGAAAAACATGTAATGGATCATTCTTTTGACGTAAAATGGGTGTAAAACAAATTTTACACTGGAAGAAAAGTAAGTTTGATTGTGAGTGCCAAACCAAAAAGAAAAAGATGCAATAATTCGTCTTTGAGATTTATGAGGCCTTGCTTTGGATCTCCATGCTCTGATGGGATCATACTAGTCGTCCATCTCAAATCGATAGTATAGCACCAGTGGAGAGATTTTTACTAATCAAATGGGGCCTATTTAAGCACTAGTTAATGTCATTGTTCCATGTGGCCGACAAGGAGCATCAAACAATACCAACCCACATTAAAAACACAAAGTTTGATTGTGCCAACACTCCATTAAAAGCAACACCCCATTCACGTGCTCAAGCCAGCTAGCACCACACATTAGAAAAAACCTAAGGTGGAGGGCTCACTTGAAGAGAGATTAAAAAAAAAATCTTAGTACGAGTTTCATCCTTTGCCAATATTAAATAACTAGGCAAAACTTGGATCAATACTGGAATCAAATGGAGAAAATCCAAGAACGAGTTTAGAACTCTAAGAAAATAGCTCCTCTACAACATGATAATGGAATCTCTTGTATGATTGACATCACATAGACCGTCAAAAATAGCGGGATGCATCAAATGAATGGCTCTGATTAGTTAATGATGGGACCCATACTGTCATTCATTTGTTGGGGAGATTTTTACTATCAAATGGGGCCCATTTAAGCACTAGTTAATGTTATTGTTCCGTGTGGCCGACAAGGAGAATCAAACAATAGCAACCCACTTTAAGAAAAGTAAAGTTTGATTGGGCCACTTTAAGAATCAAAGATGAAATAATTCGTCTACCCCACTCACGTGCTCAAGCCAACGAGCACCACACGTTAGAAAAAAGCCAGGGTGGCTTGAAGAGAGAAAAAATCTTCGTATGAGTTTCATCGCTGGTCAAAAAAATTAACTGGGCAAAACTTAGATAATACTTGAATCAAATGGATAAGCTCCAAAAACAAGATTAGAATTCGGATAATTGCTACTCTACATCATGATAATGTTTACCCTCTTTTTCTTTTCTTTTTTAAAGAAAATCAATCATATTTAGGGATTTCCAAGAAAAGCTAAGTCGTCGATTTTTTAGGCCTTAATCTTAATGTTTGGCATGGGCATAGTTTTAACCGAAATTTTTGAAATTTCGAAAATTTTTATTTTTTTTTAAAGTTTGATTGGGAATGATGCTCTCTCTCTCTCTCTCTCTCTCTTACTTTTTTCTCTATCTATATATTGGTAATGACACATCCTACCAGTACTCCACTTGGTTGACAAGCGATAACTACCTACCAAGATTCTATGAGGTAAGTTCCAGGTAAATCCAAGGCTCTCCTCCTCCTTATTGACTACTTACACCACTGATCTACTAGGTAATTGCCAGCAACCAAACAGAGTCCTTCTTGTAGAGTTGAAAAGTGGTGTGTACTTACGGTCATGGCCGACAAGGAGCATCACACTATAGTAACCAACTTAATGAAAAGCAAGCTTGATTGTGCCCACATTATATAAAAGACAGAAGCGATAATTATTCTTCATGATTTACGTGTTCTAGCCACTGAGGCACCACACATTAGAAAAAAGTATTGATCGATTGAGAAGCTCCAAAACAAGATTAGAACTCTAAGGCTCAATTTTGTATTTTGAGAACCGATTGTGAGTCCAAAACTGATTATTGGACTCAAATTCATGTTTAATTTTTAGTCCATTAATCAGTTTTGGACCCACAATCAGTACTCAAAATCCAATACAAACAGGGCATAATCAATTTTGGGTGCTAATCCAATACAAACAGGGCATAATCCAATACAAACAGGGGATTTTGAGAATTGATTGACTCCAAAAACTTATTATTGGACTCAGAATGGAGTTAAGATTTTAGTTCGATAAGCAATTTTGGACTCGGTCAATTCTCAAAATCCAAAACAAAAGGTGCCTAAACTATTGATTTCATAGGCCTTAATCTTATGGACAAGATGTGTAGTTTGCAAACCTAGAGTTAAGAGAAAGAAATTGCTAGACGGTCTCTCTTAGGCTCTTTTTTAATGTGCAACGTTCATATGATAGGATCCATTGATCTGACCTACTAAAAAGTTGTTGATTGGGATGTTTGTTCAGCACGAGGCTAGGACCGCGTATGCCAACTAGACATATCGTTCAGGTTCACATAGTGGCAACCGAAGGCACAAGAGTCATTTCGTACCTCTTCCAGAAGAAAATCATAGAACCCGTGCCCTAATAGGAAGCCTAGCTGGCGGCGAGGATAAGTAAGGAAACCGACTTCTTAGTCAAGTAGGCCAATCACAAGGACTCCATTAAAGCTAAGTTTTCCAAACTAACAGGGACTAGTCTACCAAAGGGGGACCAAACTCCAAAGTATGCATCACACTACCGCACCATTTGTTTCTCTTCAAGCTCTCCCTGCCTTTAGCGTTTAATTTATACTGTTTGGTACTCCATTCTGACTTGAGCATTGGAGTGTGCCCCCATGTCCAAACACCGGGCCCTTTAACGAATTCTCAGTGTTCGCAAGTCATCCTAAACAGCCAAGCTCATCTACAATGCCCAACCTAGGCTGAAGTCCAGATTTCAGCATCAACCAGGACCAATAGATAGATTGTTTTGATCACCGAATGGTTGGACAACCCACTTTTAATATACCTTTTCCACTGGTGTTTTGCCTTGAAAAAAATCTACTCGTAAAATATCACATTTTAAGGTTTATTTGCATTTTTTTCCCCTGAGACAACTTGCAAACCGCACATTTGAGAGTTTCTATATGATGCATAGACAAACCATTTAAAGAAAAATTATGAGGCAGTGAAGTGGAACCCGTTCAATGATCCAAATAATTTATTTGTTAGGCCTAGTTGCGATGGAGCATGCATCAAATTCTACTTACGCCGAAAAATTCTCATACTCCAATGGGGTTGTTAGTGGGCAGTGAAAAACCAAAGAAGCAACAAATTATGTTCTCACATGGGAAGGTTAGAATCGCGCAATAAGAGTTGATTTTGTTGCATGGCCTAGCCATAACAAGGGCCAGATCCCATCCAGAGTAGGCCCCTCACAGTTTATAAATCGGGGTGTATCAATTGATACATTGACATATATATATGCAACGACATACCTTTGATATGGATATATTGATGAAGGTGTTAAAAATTATGTCGTTACACATATCATTGTCAATCTAATATATTGCATTTATATGAGACGTTTCAATTTATGTATTTGAGATTTACAAAACGATAAAAAAGTGTATTAGATATTTGAGATGCACTTCTACTTACAATAGGTTTCACATATTGGCCCCAGTTTACTGCCATGTAGCCTTTACAAGTAACCCTAATTCACTATCTCATTTGACCATCACAAGTAGGCTCCACTAATACAATCATATCGGCTCACAAGTAAAGCCCTATTATAATATCATGTGAGCCCGCAAGTAAAACTACATAAATTTTAAGTTTCATACACTAATTTGTTTATATAGACAAATTTGACATCAGGTTTCATCATTTTCAGTCTTCGTTCATGGACCACCAGACTCATCATCCACCTATTCGACGAGTAGCTACAAGAGATGATGTATTCTCTCAGGTTATGGGAGAGGAGAGACATGGCCGAGTATGGAGCCGTATAGAGTGCTAGAGAAAGACTGCAGAAGCTCAAAAGACAAATGAACTAGAATAGCAGCGCACAGATGCAAGAACAATAGGCAATATTCTGTTGAATTTTTGGGGTAACAATCAGTTAATATTTTAATTATATTTAGTGTGATTAAGTTTAAAATTTGTTATTTTACATATTAATTAATGCATCTATCTTATTAGGGATTTTCTAGGGGCCATTACAAAAGGCATTTCGCGGACTGGCTGTTGCATGAGAGAGGCACCACATAGGCTCTCTTTTCTTCTTATTCATTTAATTCATCCTACGTAGTCGCTCTCTCATGCAACACCCTGTCCATGAAATGCCATATGCGATTGTCCTTAGGAAATCCCTTCTTATTATATGTTAAGTTCCGAACGCTGCTACTCGATGGTTAGATGCACCACTCTCCTCTACAAGTCATGCAGTTCCCTCCCCCATCGAGGTATATATGTTGATATATTCACCAAGAATAATGTCAGCACTTGACAGGTATGATTAGTTATCTTAAATAACTATCATCATATACCCTCAATTGCTCAGGTTGTTGTGATGGGCCTCACACGACATGATGTGGAAGTGGCACACAATATTTTCTTTAGACAGAAGATCCAATGGCAGAAGTTGGGGGCACACCATTCGGACACGGATTCTGTGTAGTCTGTATTAAAGTACCCTTGGTTCATGATGAACCTTTTGTAAGACCGTATGGAAGGTTCAAAACCATAAGAGATGTCGTTGGAGCAAATGTCGCTTGGGTTTCTGCATTTGTAAGTAATGTTCATTTACTTATTGATGCATGATGAGCCTTTATTGACATGAATAATTCTTTATCAATATATATATATATATATATATATATATATATATATATATATATATATATATATATATTTGTTTATTTTGTTCGTAGGTTCAATGTAATCCAAGTAGTTGAGTCGTACTTTTTTATTTTTTGAACTTTGATTTTGGTTTTGAGTGTGGTGTTTGATTTGGTTTGACTGTCTATTGTTTTGGTGTTTGTGTTTAACTTTTTTTTTTGTTAAAATATGTATAAGATGATTTTTTGGTGTTTTAATATATTTGAATTGTGAATTCTTCATGTGTTTTAAGGAATATTGATTCTTTATTAGTGTGGATTTTAGTTTTCAGTTTTGGTTTACAATCATATAGCTATTTTGGAAGTACTTATGCTTAAGGAATTTGCGCCAACAAGTGCAATGAAGAAAAACTTGGTGCCAACAAGAAGAATGAACCCAGAGGTGAAATTTTGTATTTGTAAAAACCCTCCTCAAAACCAGTAAGATGTAGCTGAGCTTCCTTTTTAGAGAAACTTGGTGCCAACAAGAGAAATGAATCTAGACGTAAAATTTTGCATTTATAAAAGCCCTCCTCTAAGACAGTAAGATGCAACTGACCTTCCTTTTTTACTTTTATTTCTTTTCTTCTATTCTCTATATCTATCTTATAGTTTGATATACTTCTTCGCAATCATCTTTCCTCGAATGCATTGATAGGATAGTTGCCATTAAAACTTTCAAAGCTATCTATGCTAAGAAATCTATTAGTACAACAATTCTCATTGAACTTCATTTATCATTTGGAATTGTATTACATTCTAATAAATGTATGCTTTCTCTTCACTACAATGCAGAGGGTAGAAGGTGTCATGGGAAGAATTACGCGGCAGAATCTTTCAATCACATAAAACAATTTTTTTTCTTCCCAACGACCTTAAGCCAAGATCTTAGTTACTAGATTCTGATGGTGACGAATTGAAATTCAGAAGTTTAAGAGAACTTTACCCCAAGATTATCGAAAAGATAAGCACTACTTGATCCACTCATTGCCTGGTGTTTGGTGTTTCTGAAACACAAACTCTTTAGAAGTTGTAGTAGTGGCTCCTTGAGTTGCACGGATTAAAGGATGAAGATACTAAGAACCAATCTTGAGATTCAATCCCAAGTGTATGTTGAAATCCTCTCGCCCTTTTTGTTTTACTGATACAGTTATTGTTTATGGCAGACAGTTGTTTTCGTGAATCGTGGAGACTTATTCATTTGGAATAATTATGGTTTAATTTATATTTCTAATAGATTATTGTGGATATTTTGTGCTATGCAGGTAAATGCACACAACGGTGGGGCTGTGTACGGGGTGGGGCTGTGTGCGGGTGAACGGCAATGAGCACTACAACATATAAATGTTTCTCTATTTGTTTCCTTTTTGTATCTTGGTGCATTTTTTGGCTGAAATTCTACTATGCATTATTTGATGAAACTTGTATTGTATTTTTGAAAATGTTCAAGCATATTTTCCCGTGTCTACTCACATCCTTAAGGTATGGCCTTTGCTACCGATCTTTGTCAAAGTTGCAGTTCTAAAGGCTAGGCCTAATATTCCCTTCAATAACAAGCACTTCCTTATTGGTGGAAGTGATGAGACCACCTACCAAATTATGGGGGTCTCATCTCACTTCCACTATTAAATGCACTACAAATCTTCACCCATTCAACCCACACCGAATTCTGCACCACTGTTTAGAAAATTTTAAGTCAGTTATTGACTCACCGAGTCGACTTGGTTTTGGCCATATTAAGTCAATAGAAAACTTCTCTTACATGTTTATAAGAAACTCGCTGCATCAATCATTGGTTCGACCGTATCTTTTACCATACTTGGTCTAAGTTGGAGTTTACAAAAATTGTTTCAAACCGATGAAGTTGGGTGGCTAATTTAGGCTTTTTTTCTATTGAATCCATCAGAAATATAACAAATTGCTGATTATGCAGATTGAACTGAGACTGAATTAGTTTATAATGAGCTTGAATAAGATTTCCTAGTCCTAAACCTTATAAAGCCTTTGTATATTTCCCAATGTATTCTGGCTGTTGCATCTTTTATTTGTCACAGTTTCCTTTCTCTTTAATTCTATCATTCTGAAATGTATGGCTCTTAACTGTGAGAGACTTCTCTTTTTATGATTTTCATTCTTATGTTCTTACAACTGTTTCAAGTTCATCGGTACACATACGGGAATGATAACATGTTCTTACACTGAGTTTGATTATTGAGAGTTCTCCCCCTTTTGCTTCATATTCCTTTGTCATCCTTCAATTTAAAGAACCTGTGTACTACTTGGATCACATCATATGTTTTTGTTCTGCTGGTTATCATATGCCTCACTTTTGGGTTGTGGGCCGAGCTCATCCATTAAGGGTGCAACTCGGGTCGATTTTCGGAATTCGAGTTAAGCATTTACCTTAAAATCGGGTTGGGTTCAGGTTGATTCCAATTCATTTTTTAGCAAAAGCTCAACCGACCCTACCCAAGCTGCACCCCTATCATCCATTCTACCAAGGAGAAACTGACGCTAATTTGTGGTTCTTGTACGTCACAGGCACCCATATCTGTAAGTTACAATGGGCAATTCAACTTTGTGACTATAAACATGTGTTACTTGGTCGTGATACTTTCAAAGAACATTTGCTCCATGATTTGGTTTCCCCCCCCCCCCCCTCCTTTAGCTTATCTATTTCCAAATATCTTTCTAATATATCAGCGGTAGAAACTTTTAAATTCTTGATAATCCTCTTATTGTTTTCCCTTCTTGACATGTTGTAATTTGTGAATTATGTATTTATTTATAGTTGTATTACCCTCATTTTTTGGTACTTACCGTTTGGGAGGTTGATCGAACAACACTACACCAACTCAGCTTTTGTCCGGTAGTCATCAACACCGGCCAAAATCATTAGAACTGTCGACTAATGTTTTCCCTGAGATTACCAGCGCACAACAAAAAAAGAAAAGAACAAAAAAAAAAAAACAATTAGGCGGCGTTCGACGTTCCTGAACGCAGACGACAATCATGCCGGCTATATTTTACACTGCCAAGGGTCCGTAAATGAAATTTATAAAAAAATTAGGGGCGGTTTGGTAATTCAGATTTTGGAAAAAAAAATCAATTAAAAGATATGTAAATCCAAAATTGGATACAATGAATTACCTATAAGCAATCCAGAAAATAGCAAATCCTTAGGTTGTGCGACCAATAATAACGACAATTACTAGCTGGGTCAAGCGATGAAGTATTCCTTACAGAAAAGAGTGGAGTTATCCACAAACAGCAAATCCATTGGTTGTGGACCATTAAGTATATTTTACAGAAATGATGGTGAATTCACTATCAATAACATAAAATCTTGTGATTCTCACACTTGAAGAAATGAGAAGCAGAACAGCATGGACTATGTTAGCTTCAAGAAATGAACTGCCGTATCATCTAACTGAATTTGTGATATATAACTGAAATAGCACACAAAGAAAGCACTCAAAATTGGAGATGAAAAATCATGATGCTATATATAGGTAAATGAAAAAGCATAGGACAGAGAGCATGCAAAATTGAGATTGTAAAACAATGATGCTACACAGGCATAGTGCAAAAAACTTATGTGGCGAAATAGCAAGAAGATGAGATAGAGATTCTAGCCCAACCATAGATACTTGCCTACTCCCCAAATTAATTTCAGTATAATGGTCTCCAGAATTGAGGCTTGACCTTCCTATTTTGTGGCCTTTAGGAAACATTGTTCCCAAAACAGATATTCACTAATGACATCTAGTCATTTGTTCACATGGTTATTTGAAGTCCTAGAAATGAAGTGGCATAAGTCCTACAAAACTTGCAACTCATTCGGCAAATGGAGGAATTTTTTTCCTTTTTTGACCTCAAAGGAGAGGTATTCACCTCCATCCAATTGAGCTATAAGTTGATGCGAGAATTAACCTGCTCCGATCGTGAGGTTGGTGTAGCACGTATATCAAATTCAATAGAACATACAAAAATCATAGAACATGAACACAATCGCTACTATTAAGCATAACTCAATGGCATGTTAAAGGTAAGATTTGACCTTATAATTGAAGCATCTATTTGCATACCCTGAGAGAATAGTTTAGTGTATTGGTGATAAAGTGTGTAGTTTACCAGAATCACATGTCTCGAGGCATCAGCATACAAGAACAAATAAGCATTCAAACACTCGGCATGGCAAATAAGATGAGCAAAACATGAAATTTGAGCTACCCAGATGCAGCTACTCGAGAAATTATAATTGAAGAAAGATGAGATCTTTCTCATTTGCTGAGTATTCTCACAAAAGAAATCCAACAATGTTAGGGGAGATTGATGAGGTTTTTTGTTTTAGGAGGGCTCCATAGATCTAATCCAGTAAGAAGATTTCTATGTTTTAGGAGAGTGAAGAGGGTTTTTGTTATTTCTACACAATGATGAAACACTCATCCATGATTCTGAGGCTTTAGAAGCATTTTGTTCCTGTTTTAGGCCATCTGGGAGGTACTTTGTATGCCTTGTAATGTCTTACCTAACCAGCAAATATAACAATTGAAGGTACTATTGTGACTTGGGATCTGTCCAAGAAGGCATGCTTCTCATTTTCTTCTAAATGCAACAGAAAGTTGCAAGAAACCTGAGAAACACGGCAACCACATGTGAAAAGTTTAGACAAATAAATTCTTGTAATCTTTTTAGCCAACAAAATATTTGGGGCAGTGAAATCTAAGTGTTAGTTGGTTGATTGACTTTGAACCCAAGATTGTTCATAATTCCAACACAAAACTAGCCACACTTCAACAAATGGAATGGAAAATCTGGTAAATTAGATTCAATGATTAAAGAAGACAAGCCATCTTGCACACAAAACAAGCTAATGTACAATACTTACATGCAAGATAATCTTCATACTTTTGGCTTCTGCATAGTCTCATTCCAGCAACAGAGAAAGAAACTTCACGGCAAAGTGTTGCACCAGTCCCACAAAAGAAACCTGTGAAGCCATCTTGGGGAACAATACCTCTAAATTGAATGGATAATTCATGTAAGTGTTTATGATGGCACAGTTCTTCTAGGAGGAAACATAGCCAGCATATATGAATGGGTAACTTAAAACAGAGTTCAACCCATCGATCGCACATAGAATAGAAAGCAAACTATGCATCTATGAGCTCTTGGGTTTATTTATGCTCATATGTATCAGAATTAAGGTTATTTTGGTCACTTTCCATCAGGGTATACTTTCCCTTCAATACAATATAAACTTGATGTATCATCTTTCTCAGATATGAGAAGATGTGTTTGCGCTTATTAAATCAAATCTTTCAATATCATTGAAAAAAAATATGCTCCTACAGAATGATCTTACTCCATCTTACTATCATCTCTACTATAGAAGATTCCCATTGCTATCCTATATTGAAATCTTAGCTATCATCTCAGGGCCAATTAAGTACAAATTACCAAGCTAAAATCCCAATTAAATAAAAGAGGACATCAATACCATTCACAATGAAAGTCATTGATAACACTATTAAAGCCAAAACTTTTTCATCTCTAAAATCACTAAAAGAGGGCACTCTGGCTAGCTCAGGTCAGCTGGCTACTGCTGAAGGTCAGATTTTACCCCCAGCACTCACCGTTATAATCCTTTGAAGCACAAGTAGAGGGATGGGAAAGGACTCTTACAAGCCGAGAGGACTCCTTGTTGCCAAATTCAAGAGTAAGTCCAAATGAAAACAAACAAACTACAAGAAAAAACGGGTGGAACTCGTCCAAGCCTGCCTCCAAATTTTGAAAACTATTTCAAATTTTCAACTTCAAAACTACTGAAATGAGAGGACTTTTTTTTTGAATGGCAAGGACTTCACCCCAAATTATAGTAGAGGGTTGAGGTCCTTGATGGGCTGAGAACTTGACAAGTGTCTTGTTTCCTCATGGACACTTGTCAAGCAAGGAAACAAGATGAGTATAGATGTGGTATGTGTCCCATGGTCCTGTGGTCCAGAGGACAATTGGCAATCATAGAGGTCACATGTCGCATTAGCTGCCATGAGTCTTCAAATGACTTGTTTATTGCAGGTCCCGTCCTAAATTTGTGGATTACCTGACAAGTGGCAGCCTAGGAAATTACCTTGAGTGGCCTCCCTCTTGTGCAAGCATGGGAGCTCTCCAAGTGACGAAGGTGTGGTCCCCTCCCTTAGAAGCAGGAACCTTCCTCATGGGTGCCGCCTGTCCCATGATAAAACCGTGATTTGGAGGTCCTTTGGATGGGAACCACTCCCATGGCACTCCCAAAGAGACGGGAACCGCTTCCATGGTGCTCCCAACCTACTCCGATTACACCAGTAGTCTCACAGTCTCACTATCACCAACTTCCTTATATCAAACTCCTCGAACTCTTCAAAGTACTTCATTGGAGCAAGCCCAAAGGCATCTTCATAAGGCACAAGGAAAGAGGGCACAACATGAAGATGGTTAGAGATTATTAATTTTAGATGTACTTAAAATTTGAAAGATATATGTTAAGAAAGTTAGAAATTACAATTTTTTTATGCACTTGAATTTTGAAAAACATATAAAGAAAATATTACATAAACGCTCCCACGGTGCTCCCAACCTTAGACTCTTCTTGACCCTTACGCTTCCCAGCTCCCGTTCCCGCACCCGTTTTGTGCTTCTAGTACACACCTCATCCCCCACATCCTTTACCTCTTATATTCTTCTAATTTACAAATATGGCATCACTACAGAATCTCCCACACTTCTGTCGCTAATTACAATCTTGTCCTCACTACAAATACTCCCCTCATCTCACAATTATTACATAATACCCCCAATCAAAACAAGCAAACTGCGAACTAATTACCCATACTCTATCAAAGATGCCCCATTAGCTCTGACCAGTGACTTGGTTTATATCAAACTTCCCCTCCCTCTTTAAAAAATAGCTTGTCCTGAAGCTTAACTCTGCTATTGGAGGTGTATGCTCAAGTCAGGGGTAGGCAAGGATATTGTCTCTCACTAACTGGCCAAAGGCAACATAACTACGATGCCGGGGTCAAAGATGTAACCCTTCACCCAGGGCCCATTTCTCTCTATGTGGAGATATCTCTGTGCAAGGATCCACCACCATCTCAATCTAAATGGCCATGGCTCCTATCTGTCTCCGTAGATGTGTATTTTGCCCATCTTGGCGATAGTTCCTATCTGTCTCCATCAATGTGTATTTTGCCCATCTGCCATAAGCTCAGCTCAATAAATCAGTCCAACTCTACCAAGGCGAAGTCCAAGGTACCTTCTGTCGGTGAAAATTTGTCCACTGCCTCACCATAATCATCCACTGCGATCTGTCTCAAGCTCATCCTAATTAATGGACCCTTCCTGCTCTTCATGAATATCCAAAGAACCATTGTATCAATAGGCTCCTCTACCGGTGCCTCAAATGAATCCCCGTTTGTAGTAGATGCCTCAACCTCTCACTGAACCATAACATAAACTGGATCCTCTATATGCCTGTCAATGCATCCTTACGTGGCCTCTCCTCACCATCAGTCTCTACATATGTGATATCAACCTCAAATGTAGGAATAGAAGATGCTTGAGCCAGACTTGTTGCTTCTGTAACTGACACAAGATCTTGGCTGATGTGGTTCAGATAGGAAAGGAACAAGAAAGCAACTCAGGGAAGGATAGTTGAGAAGTTATCGGTGAAAATTCAAGATCAACCGATGACGCCTGGATCAACGCAAGTTTCCAACAGATCTTAACCAGATCAGATTAAGGATTCACAAACTATTTGAAGTTCAAATAGCAAGGTTGATTGCGGGTTTCAAAAGATTCAATTCTTCTTGACACTGATCCTGGTAGGCTAATAATTGAGAGGTACACGAAAATCAAACTAACAGAAAGGAGATAAGCTGTAGACGAGTTTCATTAGATTTTGAACAACACTCAATGATGAAGTTGATGGAAGTTACAGTAACTGGTTAAAGAAAACAGATCATCTATCTTCAGTCTCTGGATCTATGAATTATAATCTACGAGGTATCCACACCGGAATTTCCAGCTTAGCATTTCTGAGAATAACCTATTCGATATTTGTTAGTTGATTTCCTAAGCTTCACTAGGAGAATTCAAAGAAAGATCAAGTAACTACTTCGACCTACTAGTAATATAGAAGTGAAGCTAGAACAAAGATAGATAAGGTAAGGAGAAGAAGCTGCTTCTGCTATTGGATTCAAAGTAGAGCAAGAGTGGGAAAGTAGACCCTTATGGGGAGAGGGTTGGACTAGTAGCCAAATAAGTGTTCAAACTTGTCCTCTTCTTTCTTGTGTTCCCTAGGACACTTGGCATAATGAGAGAGATTATATCCTCCTTGGTTGCCACTTGTAAGTGGTCCCAGGGACACTTATCACCCAATCACACGGGTGGTTAGTTACACAAGTGGTCCCCAAGTGGGCATGTGTCATGCTTGAAGATCATGGGTAGACCTGGCAAAAAGTGACCGGGTCCCGCAGGTCCACCCGGCCCGTCAAAACTGGGCCGGGCCGGGTGGACCTGCGGGTGCCCATAGAGAATTAGAAAAGTTATATTTTGACCTTTTATTCCCTTAATTGTCATATCCTTTTTATTTTCTTTGTAGTTTTTTTGGTAATTGTCATATTTTAATACTTTCTTTTGCTATTTTTTTGGTAATTTTTCTACTTTGGTTCCTTTTTCCGGTAATTTTTCATTTAAAACTTAGTAACTGTTTGATTATTATAAATTCCTATTATTTAATTGTAGCCACCTTTGCGCAATTCGTACTTCTGTTAGATCTTTGCAGCAAGGGATGTGTACAAGTCGAGAAGTAGACTAGGAGAAGGTGGCTAGCGAATCCCTATTATAAAAAAAATTCGTAAATAATAATATGTCAGAAATCCGGCAGCCCGCGGGTCGGCCCGGCCCATACGTTCCGGGTCCGGGTCCAAGCATAGTGACCTGTACAATTTTCCAGGTCAAAATGACCCGGCCCGTTTGACCCGGACCCGTATGGGCCGGGTCACAACCGGCCCTGCCCGCCCGTTTGCCAGGTCTAATCATGGGCCTTCCTTTGTGGTCCTCTTCTTTGTACAATTCACTTCTTTCCTATTCCATATTACAATAAAATGTCACTACAATTTCTCCTCCATTATTCTCTCTAATTGCCTTAGTAGCCCCTAATTGCTACATTATTATTAACAAAATTACAAGAATGCCCCCGTTATAACAAAAGGTACTATCACTACCTATGCTACCAATATCCAATCACTTTGATCGGGGACATAGTCCACATCAGTTATACAAGGAAATCGATAAAGGGAAACTATATCTTTGCTAAGAACAATTCAAACCAGTGTTTTAAAATGCACATGAGGGTCAAAACATTGCCCAAGTAGATCTTAGTTAAGCAGTCGAGTACCCGGTTGACGCACCGATTGACCTGGTCATAACTCAAGAGAGTGAAAGAAGTTTTAATTGAATTTGTAGGGCAAAAGATCGACTCGAACAAGAACACGGCCATAGAAAAAGAGAGTCGACTTGGCAGTCGAAGATGACCGTAGAGATTTAAAACTATGATCCAAATGGTACACACTTTCACCCTCTTTAAAAGGAGAGTTTTAGTATTTGAATTTTGTGGATTCTCTCTTCCAGCAATGGGAGAACAGCATTTATATTTTACATCCATGATAGAACATCTCTATTTATCAGCCTGAACCCGTTTCTATTAAATGCACATGTCATAATGTAGTAGCTGCTTCAATCTGAGCAACGTGCATTGGCTAAATCTTGGTAGAAGTTTAAGTATAAGACAATGGAAGGGTGGCCTATTGAGAAGGCTCAGATTTGGAATTCTCTGACAGATAAAATAGTAGAAGACTGGCATAAATTCATCCGTTTCTTACCAAGATATTTAGATTTCAAAATCAGAATCACAGTTTAAGATACAGCATGTTTGTGTATTATCATTTTTTTTTTCAATTCAAGTAGCATATGAAACCTTCAAACACTTCTTGCATTTCCAAGAAAAAACATTTTCTTCTTCAATTAATTGAACTAAAACGAAAATGCTATTAATTTTATGAATTCCTTTGTTTCTCAAAAAACTTCTGAAATGGATGCTGATGAAATTTGCTACAGAGTATAGGCTATATATCTAGCAAAAGTGTAAAACTAGTTCAGAAATGGGTATAATCTTTATAAGTTTCTTTGTTCTTCCAAAGCAAGATATTAAGCTTCTCAAAATAGATAAAAATAGTAGTGTCCTTTAACATCCACCATCATCCATTTCAGAACTTTTAACATCCACCAACTTTGCACATCAAAATTAAATAAAAATAGACCATAAATTCCATATCACTTGATTTTTTCCATTTAAAAACTTGTTTTTCATAACTGTTTAAGTTTCAGAAATGCCCCTTCAGTGCAATATTCATGTCTTTATTTTCCCCTTATCATTTAGCAGAAAACCTCCAAGGATGTGCCACACACTAAACTCACATCCTCATCCGAACTACCAATGAGTGAACAGTGATTGATCTCTCAACTATACGCCATATTTTGAAAAAGAGAGTACAATGAAATCACAAAAAAATGGCTGACAATCTCTAGCACAAACAGCTCCAGTTCTGAAAGTAGTAGACCCAGTGAGTCAGTCAGGTTCAATCAATTATATTGACATCTCGAAGTAACAGGAGCAACCCAAACAAGAGGGGCTTATCAACTAGTGGAATTGCACGGAAGAACCACCTGCAACAATCTAAAAAGGTATTTCGAATACTAAGAAAATTGATGGAATATCTTGGCAATGAAAGACGTTCAAACAAATTACAATGCTATTCCAAATTAAGAAATCATCATTGAATCCTTTATTCTAATATATCAAAAGAAGTTCATATAAGTGCCATTTAAAGGTGACTAGAAAGTGCCTTAAGTATGGTGCTTTGTCTCGCCTTGAGTTCGAACAATCCCTGAAAGGCAATGATGTTGTATTCGCTCTAGTGTCTAAACGCAATAAAAAAGTGGTGATGGCGTTTCTAGTGTTTCGGAGTATGCTAAGCCCATCGTGGAAGAGTTTTCAGGCGTATTTCCAAATGGATTGCAATTGGGTTTACCTACGGTGAGATATATAGCACAAAATGGATCTCAATCTCGATGTCTGGTTTCCAGACAAGCAATAATTCCAGATGTCGCCTAAAGAAGATGAAGAATGGTGGAGGCAAGTAGAAGATTTGATTGACAAGGAGTATATTGGTGAAAGCATCAATTTGTGTGTGTGTGTCGTGCCTGCTTTGTTGGTACCCAAGAAGGACGGTAGTCACAGCACATGAAGGGTGTGCTTTGAAAGCTGAGTCATCAACAAGATCACCATAAAGTACCATTTTCCTTGAGAAGTGCTAGAAAAGTTTATTGATGATGCTTACAATATATGTTGCATGGATTCAGATTCGCATGTTGGGATCCGACACGGATTCGAGGTATCAGATTCGGCAAACCCCAAAAAGTAAGATCCGTGGATTCGGTAATTTTTATTAAATAAAATAAAAAATTTAAATATATATATATATAATATTAGATAAAATTATCTGATGTATCCCTCAGATAGCTTATTTGAGCTACGCTCGGAAATAGGGTAGGTGCCTATGTCGTTTGGGTGATGCTAGGTATTGATTCCATAGGACCTAACATAGATAGGGTCGTCCTAGAAAATAATGTCCATAGGATGACGCTAACCCTTGATTTGTGGAGGTTTAAACGGGACGGATATAAAATGGTCCATTTTGTGCCTCTACAAAGCGAATGGTTAGGATGATCCTATCTATTTTTTAGGAACACCCTATCCATGTTAGGTCCTATGGAATTGTAAAGACCCAGCCCCACACGGGCCTAAAAGGTTAATAACCTTAATTAAATCTGGACCGTAGATCCCCAGACCAAAAATCAGTGTATTTTCATTTTTTTTAGTATAACCAATTTTTGGGGCATCAAATCTTGTCCGTTCGACATGATTTTGGTCCCAGTAGATGGGTATTTTCGAATACCTATCTAACGGACCCAAATGAATTGGCTTATCCGAAAAAAACTTTGTTCTTTGGAAGATCTATCTCGTGTCTGGTACTGCATGGTTCCACTCTGCAAGAACTCAGAATCATTCTCTTGAAGCTCCAAGATTCAGTGATTCAGACGTGGTTTGAGCAAGTTATAACCCTTTTTCTGCCAGGGTTAGGCATAGTTACGAGTTTTGTCTTATTAGGCAACTTTTGGGTTTTTATTTTTATTTAAAAACTTTAGTTTACTTGTTAAATTTGATAAGTACACCCATAGAGAGTTTAATAAAGATGGACTCTTGCTAAATTGTAGAAGACTTAGATTAAGAAACTAACCTTTAACATTAAATCTAATTGGGAAACCCACTTTAAGCACAAAACTCATTAGCTATTAAAAACCCAAAATATGGGATTTTGCAACCCTACTTGTGCACGTCAAAAAAACCGAGACAGAGAGAGAGAAAGAATAATTAATAGGAAACATTAATAATTGGAAATGTTTGGCGTTAATCTCTCTAAACATCCTACAAGATTAGGAAATGTTACCAATTGGAGAATAGGAAACATTCCCCGTAAATCTCTAAATGTGCACAGTTGGATTAATAATTGATTTTAGCCAAATAAATCGTAGATTTGTTTCCATTTCCAAAGGTTTTCTCTCTCTTTCAATTCTTCCTTCTAGCCTTCTCCTTCTTTTCCCACTTTTCATGAAATGGTTTTTGTTTTTTATTATTCTATGTGCTCTCCACTAGGAGACGGCCCGGTATCATATGTCCCCTCCGCCCAGCCATAACCCAACCTGCTACAACCCTATGCCTAAGGCAGGGCCATTACGGGCAGGAATTCTGATCAGTTGCAGCCTCCCTCAAACCAGGTTTGCACATGAATCAATAGAGTTGAGTCTAGGCAACCGAGTCCCTCTGCTAAAGTTTGCTTTTATCTCTCCTTATAACACAATATTTATTTGTTATGGCCATTTTCTGTGGATTCATAAAAAACAAAAATCGGCAGATAAATATCGGCTGCCATTTGTCACGTAGGCCCTTGTAAAAAAATCAATTGTTGAGATGAAATCCGATGAACCTACATTTTTCTCTAAATTCATTGTAATCTAACACATAGGCCCCCATAAAAAATTGGTTGAGGTGAAACTCCATCAATTTATAAACCTACATAATTTTTCTCTATATCTCAATTTATCAATGTACACTCCCCAATTTATCAATGTATCTCAATTTTTCTCTAAATTCATTGTAATCTAGCACATAGGATTATAATCGACGGAGGATAAACAGAGCCAAGGACATCTGTGATCTGAGCCCGGGCTTTTTTTAGTTCCTACAAGAAATGAAAATTCATGCATTTTCTAGGTACCTTTTTCTTTTCTTCATTCAGAAACAGGAGGCTGTACAAAAGTTCTCACCATGAAAGCTATCCAGATGACAGTCTCCGAAAGGTAAGGTTTTTTTTTTTTTTTTTTTTAATTTCTATTTTTTCGGATTCAAGTTTTCACTGTGTGCTCGGAGAGGGTAGGCCCACCATCTCTATCCAAACCTATGCATTAGGATGGGACGCACTATTTTCTTCAATGGGGTGGTCCTACCATTTTACACCCATACATAGCATGGGTCCGAAATACTAGTGTATGGATGTATGTAAATGCATTCACAGAACATTACAAACTTTCACAAATTTAAACAATTGATACTTATATTATTTCTCTCATCTTTTCCTTCTTGGATCTATGACTACGCAGTCCTTTCGACATAGACAATACTAATATTTCTAGTGTACTAACAACTCTTTTTCACATAATCTGTGTATGTATGTAGAAAGTTTCTATATTCATTTTTTTCTGCTTTACATCAAAAAAATTGCCCAAATTTCTTTTTTAAACATTTAGTTCTTTTTTTGCTCTCCCCGTGCATCGCACGGGGTGTCTTCCTAGTCTCTCTGTAAATAGCACCCAACAACACCTTTGCAAATATTTTTCCCACCAATTGATTCAGCAGACATAATTGAATAGGGAAACAGTCTGCCCTATACATTGCTTCCTCCCTCTCTCCTGCTCTCTCTTGGAGTGAATTATAGGATAAGTTGTTCAACATGTCATGCACATTTTTTTGTTGTTCAACTTCTCTATGGCAAGAACCAATAAAGAAGGAGAGAGAGAGAGAGAGAGAGAGAGAGAGAGAGAGAGAGAGAGAGAGAGAGAGAGAGAGATGGCTTTCCTACTCCTATGTGTTCATTGGGTGCCACTGAATGTCGTTATTGTTTTATCACAAGAAGTGGGGATCATCCTTATGAGTTTGAATCAACTTTAAAATTTGTAATTGATATATTTGGTGTACCATAATTGGTAACAGAACAATTTTGATCATAGAACTTTATTTGGTAACATGCCTACGAAAAATAATAGTCGTAGAAGTTTTAGTGGTGGCAGAGGCAATATCGATTAGTGAAACTATTAATGCCCTAACAAAATAGGCAGAGTTGTCAACAAGAAAAATGATCGGGTTATAAATGAGAATCACCTTTTGTATCAAAGATTGAACAAGGCCAAAATATGAAAGCCGACAATCAATGAGAGGTGTCCAAGGTGGAGTTCAAGCCCCAACAAAAGGAGAGGTAGAAAAAGGTTGGTGAAAATCAGCATGGAGCAATTTTGGAAACCAAACTCATCATACCAAAGTATAGGATGACACCTTTGATATGAAAGAACCCAAATTCAACCAACATGCTACTGGAGTTGAATTTTTCGGATGCAAGAGATGCTTTGAAAATTGATTCTTTCGAGATGAAGAGATGAGTCATGCTTCATGTGGCTGATTTCCATGGAAAGCTTCACTCAGAAACTTTCCAAGATAGGCTCATGAGAGGAGAATTTCATTGATTGGTGTGATATGAATGAAGATCAGAAGGTCAAGTTTGTTGAGGCCAAACGTAAGGGAGCTTTATCAATTAGGTGTCAACAACAGTCAAGGGGTTGACATAGACCACCCTGAATTCAACAATATTAAAGAAATGACTAGGTAAATGTTTCTATCGGGTGATTATGCAAAAGCTTTGTTGAACCGGTACCATAATTCACGACAACAGGTGACGAGTGCAAGAATACAGATGAATTTTTCAAGCTAACAAGAGTTGGCCTAGTTTAGCCCATTGCTTCTGCTTAGAGGCCCTCTGGTGGGTCTAAGGTGGAAGTTGAGATTCTTTTTCGAGAGGGATATCATCCCCGATATTGAAGCACTGGCATCATAGCAAGCCTCGTCGAGTAATGGCTCTTAAGGATTCATGGGCCGCTCTTGATCCATATGGGTGCTCATCAGATCTTCTCACTGCCTGCCCTTGGACAAGGTTTTAGCCAAACAAATAAGAGTATGTGAGGTGTCAAGAAGTAGCTTATTCTTTGTTTTGATTCCGTAGGAGCAGCAAATCCGTAGCATCCCTTCGTGTTCGAGCCTAGATTCGTCATCCTCCCTTTTCGGACACGAACATAAACTCTATTACCCTTTTTGGTATATTCTCGTGAGGACTCAATCACATATTCCCGAATCGAATGCTGGTGCTTACGAGCACCAATGGTTCGGGAGGCAGTGCCCACCACTAGAGGTACGCCAGAGGGGTACAGCATATCCTACACTACCTATTAGGAGTGTTTGTCAGCTAACTGTAGTTCGCAGTTCCCCAAGCCGGGTCTAGTATTAAGACCACTACTCGTGAATAATAATCAGAAGAGTCAGTGAACGACATTGGATCTGTTGAACAGGATCCACATCAAAGAGTTTTATCCATAGGCTCTAATGAGCATTACGGATTATCTACGATTCTTGCCTGGGGCTCGTCTCGTTTAGCCCTCGAAATGGCATTAGCCGAGATGGCCTACGAATATGGAGAGGCAAAGGTTTTCTTTACTTAGGAGGTTATAAAGGTTCCACAATCCTTGCGCAGTGCTCCTTGAAAAATGTGCTCGTTACAATATAATTACCCTAATGACAAACAGGGTTTTGGCTATGACTCGCCTAACTGAACAACAACTTGTTGCTTGCAATGTTGGAAGCATTCGAATTCAAACTCGTAATGAGCTTGTCACCAAACAAATTTGGACTGTTAATGACTTTTTGTCGAAGAGCCATTGCAGAAAGCACTGATACATTTGACACTCAAAGTTAGTTGATAGGAGATTAGGTTGGGCTTGAGGACCGGGTCCTGACCAAGGTGTTGAAGGGCCTACTCTATTAGTAGTGTAGGGACTAGGGACACAAATGTAATACGCCTTAAGTAGCATTACTTGTAATTTCTCTTTTAGTAGGGTGTATTTGTATGTAGGGTGCACTTGGAATATTTGAGAGTTTGAGGGGCCTTGTAAAGGATTTAAATGTAAAGAGAGGGAAACCTTTATAAATAGGAGGGAGTTTTGATGAGTCTGTGATTGTGCGAAATCTTCATATTTGATTTCTTGAGTGCATTGGATCATTTATGTCATTTTTCAATTGAAATTGCTCAAAAATTCTCAAATTCCCAAGCAATTTTGAATTCCCCAATTTTTTGCCAATTTTCTCATCAATTTCTCTCCATTTTTTAAATTTTCTCCAATTGTTGGAAAATTCAAGTTTCAATTTGTTGTTTGCACTTGATTCATCAATTTCTTCAAGTTTTTTCACAAATTGCATTTGAAATTGTGTTTTTTGAAACAATAAAGTCAAAAAATACCGCCATTTAGGTTTTCTTCCCTTCATGTCTTCATTTTTCTCCTTGTCAATGATAAGCACGTTGTTCTGTTCATTTAATTCACGAAATTTTGCTATCCAATAAATCTACAATGAAATCTATTTGTTTTTCCCCATCTTAAAAGCCTTCTTCACTAATTTCAGCCCTTTTTCAGCAATTTCCACTGAGTTTTCTAGCCTCGCTGAATCATGGAATATAAGGAATGCCAGCTTCTGATTCGATTTGAAAGAAATCATGTAAAGATCTGTTGTAAGAGCACAAAGCTGATGGAATTTTCCTTCCAACGTGAAAAGATTGCCCTATTTCTGTTCCTATGCTTGAAGGTCGAAGAAAACAACAGAGAAGCTGAAATTCGAAGTATTACTGTTCGTGCCTTCCTTTTCTTCCACTAGTGAATGATTCTTCTTTATTCTTTTTTTCCTTTTTTGAATTATCACTAGTGAATGATTCTGAATGTCACTGAAATGGATTCAGCAAAGGATTAGAGAGGCTTTTCCTCCCTGTTCATGAGTATTGTTCGAAGGACTTAAATTTGGAAAGAGGAAGCAGGAGCTGCCTTCATTGTTCGTCCATGTCATTCCAGATTTTTCTCCATTCAAGGAAAGACAGTTTTGTCTACTTGCAGATCCCAAGAAAGCACAGAATAGTCGGATCTGGAATTTTAGAATATTTTCCTTGTCTGGAGTTAGAATTCATTCTCTGTTGCACTTAGCTGGCTCCATTCCACTTCTTATAGAATTAAAATCATAAAGATTAGGTGTGTATACACCTCCAGAAGTATTCCAGGTTTATATTCAAAAAAAAAAAAAGTAGTGGAATTGCATGCAAGAACTAAGATTTAGTTGATAAAATCTAGATACAGGTTAGTGCAAAACTACAATAGAACAGGAAGCCACAGTGCCTATCCTTGTTGAAATAGTAGCAGATTTTTTTCATTAGTTCATTCATGTGAGAATTTGGAAGTGTTGGTTGGAGAAGATCAGCCCGGGACTGCATTTCTTTATTCTAGAATTGCATTATAATTTCCTAGTCTGCATTGGCAGTTGTGATTCCATGTGATTGTCGGGTTTTGTTCATTTTTTGTAATGATACGGTATCCCCATCCCATTTTTAGGGTGGGACTAATCCCTATGGATGCACGCAATTACCTTCAAACCACGTGCAGCAGGTAAAGGGTTTTGTGCATTTTTTGTTTCAGCTTTACAGAAAATTTTAGATTTGAAGCTTTGTTGTCTTTTTCCATCGATTTGTACAGGCAGAGGGCAGAATCCTGCAGATTTTCAGCCAAAAGACATCTCTCACGCTGCTGTAATTTTAACCACTACTTGCCATCTTCCCCAAGCAATGGACAAAGATTGGGATTAGCCTTCAAAATTGACCTGCCAGCAGCACTGATTCTTATCCACCTTCATCATTTTCTGAACTTTTGTAAGGTTGGAAGCAAGAAAGATTGGAGAATGACAATAAGGCCTATGGTGCAAACATCATAGCTGCTAGCGAGAAGGACAATTCAATCTTGAAAGTGCAATCTTCACGAAGTCTTTAACTAGAGTGGTTTGGGCAGTCCTAACTGGTTCATTAAGACCTAGCAGCTGTGTGGGTAGGGTTTGAGGTGGTTCGTGACCCCATTGATTCTGGCATTGGGAGTTGGTATATTAATTTGATACCCACGGGCAATGGCTCCACCTTATGTGCCATATTACGATGCCAGTTACACTAATGGTGATTGCCAGGCCACTTGTGTATGATGGATAAATGTTCTTGAGGATTATCAATAATACTATAGCCGAAACCATCATGAGAGAATATGGCGTGTCCGAGAAACCGTGAAGCATGATACTATGCTTTCATGGGCCAATTTACTGAAGGAACACCGTTAACAGGGCCGCTCTTCTCTTCCTTGATGGGAAGAGGTTCGAGACCATTTCTTGAGACTTTATGCACCCTCCATCTATTGGCAATGGCACAAGGCAGAAGTTCGACGTAGGGAGTAAGAGGCTAAGTGGAGACAAGAAGAAAAAGCCGAACAAAGAGAATTTGAGGAGTTGTGGTTGAAGTGGAAACGAGAAGCTAAGGCCAGGCAAGAGCAATGGGCCCCGAGTGAGGCAAAGTGGACCAAGAACTTGTCTTAATTACATAGGCAACTGAGTCTCGCACAGACATCTCCTATTCCGGCATATGAGGCTAATGATACATATGTTGAGACTAATGGTGAGGACGAGTTGCATCAGGAGGTGTTGAGAGAGCAGATAGAGGATCTGATTACTATTGAGGACTCTGGAGAGATTGAGGCGTCTACTTCAGCGATGGATTCATTTGAGGCACCATTAGAGGAGCACATTGATACAGAGGGACATATGGATCTTTTTTCTTTTTCTTTTTTTGAAAATTGACTTTTGTTAACCCAGAAAGAACCAAAGAGGGAACAAGATGTCCCTGCATGGGCTACAATAATTCGAGCCCAAAGAATTTACAATAAAGTGAGTTTCAATAACAGTAATAGCCTTCCCGTCCCCATTCCCCATTACATTACCCGGAATACTAATCTGCATCGAATCCAGCAATAAACCCTGTTTGGCCAACTCATCTGCCATTTCATTCGCAGAATGCCTTCTGTGTTTGATTGTTGGACGAATCTGTCGTACTAGATCCTTAACCTCCGCGATGTAATTTTGCAACCGTCAGGGCCCTTTTGAATTATCTGATGCCCACACAATCACATTAGATGAATCCCATTCAACAATAACGGGGTTAGAGGAATGTGTTGAATACCATTTGATTCCAAACAATAGAGCTCCCTATCGGGCCGAGTAGGGCATCACTATATTCCCCCTTGACTAACAACATAACTAGATGCAAGGACTAGCACTTCTATCACAAGACGCCTGTATTTGTAAATATTTCTTAGAGAACAACCTCAATGGTGAAGCTCTAGATTTAGCATAAAAATTCTCCTTGATATGACTGAACCATTAACTCTATACGGAAGCTATATATTCATGATAATGAGATGAGGAGTGATAATCAAAAGAAACTTTGTTTATGTTTAAGTTCTCCAAACACACACACAAGGCTAGATTTTTGTCCCGAGATGAGACCCAAAAGACCCATCATTTTACAACATAGTGCACTCCGTTTTGGGGTTTTCAAAAACAAGTATAACTAGTTCCCCAACTGCCCTATTTTTGGGCACACAAAAGTCCACACACATGCACTACCTGTTTTGGGCATCAACACACACAGACAAATGCTAGGAGCTGCCCTGTTTTTGGGCGTAAAGCACGCAGACAGACAGAGATCACTGCTGTCCCATTTTTGGGACGCAATCACATACACAAACATACTAAACAGCTGTCCCCTTTTTGGGACACAATCACCGATATAAACATATTACATTGTTGTCCTGTTTTTGGAACGCAAAACACACGCATTTATGGCGTGCAAAACGGGTCTGTTTTGGGATCCAAACTACATACATATGTAAACTGGTGGAGACATACGAGTATGGGTGGAAATCAAAGGATTCATATACACTAGTATGAGTATACATTACTAATGGAATCAAATGCTCTATAAATATTTTTGTACGAGTATACAAGTACTTGCAAAATAGATGTGTTCATATGGATGTCCAAGCGCTGATGAAATTAAGTGAATTTATACACATCACAAGAGGCATACTATTACTGACGAAAATTAAAAGATTCATCTACACTATTATAACCATACAAGTACTGGCAGAATTTATGAATTTATTTACAGTAGTATTTGTATATGTATACGAAAATAACCGATTTAATGAGTATGCTTTAACTGACAAATCTTGGATTGATACGAATGTGCGCGCACACACACACACACACGCCGAAAACCAACAGTAGACATACACAAAAATCATCGATTTTATTAATATATTTTAACTGTCCAAATCTTGGATTAATACTAATACATATATACACATCGAAATTAAACGTACACATGCATAAAAATCATTGATTTCCTAAATATACTTTAACTGCAAAAATTTTGGATTAGTACTAATACAGATATACACATTGAAATCATCCGTACACATACATAGAAATCATTATTTTTTATGGGTACACACTACTGTCAAAATCATTTGATTGATATGAATATGTATAGGTACACCAAAATCAACAGTACATCTATATGAAAATCATTGGTTTTATGAAAATACCCTAATTGTCGAAATCTTAAATCAATATATATATATATATATATATATATATGAGGAAACTGTTGGTGAGCTTGCTTGCCCAATCACATGGGGGCCCACTTTGTTAGGATGATCCAAACCATTCATTTGAAAGTCCCTTACATAGATGGGGGGTGTACCAAAAATCAGCTCCATAGGATCATCCTAACCCCTCCATTTGTGGAGGACAAAAATGGACAGACACAAATCTGCCCCATTTTTGTCCTCCACAAATGGAGCGGTTAGGATGATCCTATGGAGCTGATTTTTGGTACACCCCCTATCTATGATAAGGCCTTGCAAATGAATGGTTTGGATCACTCCCCAAAATGTGGGACCCATGTGATTGGGCAAGCTAGCTCACCATAAGTTTGGTGAGCTTAAGCTCACCAACAGTTTCCTCTCTCTCTCTCTCTCTCTCTCTCTCTCTCTCTCTATATATATATATATATATATATATATATATATATATATATATATATATATATATATAGAGGAATATGTTCGTGCGCTCAAGCTCTGTTCGTGCGCTCAAGCTCTAATAAGGAATGGTGCGCTTGAGTGCACCATTCACATGGGTCCCACAATTTCTGTGAGGATCCAAACCATTCATTTGCAAGGGCCTATCATAGATAGGGTGTGTCCCAAAAATCAGCTCCACTGAATCATCCTAACCCCTCCAAAAGTGGAGGGCAAAAATGGGCAGATTTGTGGTCTGTCCATTTTGACCTCCACAAATGGAAGGGTTAAGATGATCCTATGGAGCTGATTTTTTGTACACACCCTATCTATGTAAGGCCCTTTCTATTGAATGCTTTGGATCATCCTAACAATGTGGGCCTCAATGGTTTTTGAGCTCAAGCTCACGAATATGTTCCAACGCTCAAGCTCATAATCCTTTTCCTCATATATATATATATATATATATATATATATATATATATATATATATATATGTGTGTGTGTGTGTGTGTGTGTGTGTGTGTGTGTGTGTGTGTGTGTGTGTGTGTGCTGAAAACCAAGAGTGCACATGTATGAACGCGAAGGTGCGAATACACCCTGGAACTAATGAAAACCATGGTTTAAATCATATGGACATGAACAAAAGAGGGGAGAAAGGTACTTACTTGTGGATGAAGAAATCCGTTGGGCCTTCCCTCTACAAATCCAAGCAAGACCGCCATGCGTACGAACTCCTCTCTCTCTCTCTCTCTCTCTCTCTCTCTCTCTCTCTCTCCTTGGACGAATTTTTCCAACCTAAGGGGAGAGCTTAAGTTAAGTTATTTATAATGTCTTTCTATTTTTCTTTTCCCTCCCTTTTTCTGTTTCAAATCCAAGATTTCTTTCTTTCATTTTGATTCCTAATTCCCATACATGATTTAATTGATTTCTCATTTATTGTGCAGGCTTTCCCTTTTGGTTTTCCCTCCAAGGATGTTAAGTTTTAAGTTTTAATTAAAAGTGCCTAAAATATGATGTGCTAACATGGCTTACTAAAATGAGAAAAGCAAAGTCAACTCTTTAATATTTGGAAGATATACACAATCCTACTAATTTATTTTCTAATTTAAATAACATGAAACATCTTTAAACTTGCTTAAAAAGAGTCGTAAAACACAAATCCCGTATTTGACCCATACCATAATGGTAAATGGGTCATAACTTCGTCAAATCATGTCCAAATTGCTTGATCTTGGGCCCGTTGGATATGGAATCGAAAAACCTATCTAATGAGACCAAAATCAAGTCAAACGGACAAGATTTGATGTCTCGAATTTAAGCTACAATAAAAATGACGAAAAAAAAGAAAGAATATCTCCCTCCTTTAATTTAGATTTTGAAAGTTGAATATCTTTCCAAATGTTTCATGTGCCATCTATGATTACCAAAAAGAGGGAAAGAAAGTCAATCATGGGAGATTTGCGATTTAGACAAATCCCATGATTGGGCACACTTTCTCATTATGGCAAATTTGTCCAATCTATCTGGATTTGGGAAGATATTTTCCATGGAAAATCAATTCCATGGAAAAACTCAAGATTAAATTGAGTGATTGTTATTAAGATAATTGAATATGGTTAATAGATTTACTAACTCTTCTGATCTTTTAAATCAAGCGAGATTGATGCTCGAGTGACATGATCTAATGTCTACTCGAGTTCGATTGACGATCCTAAGGGTCCAATTATTTATCCAACGGATCGAAAGGCTCAAATCAAAGATCTAAACCATTGATCTTCGATCGAGGAATCTACGGCCAAGATTAAATTATATTTTTATCAATTTCACCGACCTTTGGTGGGGTCGGGCATTACATAATAAAACTGTTTTCTTATTGCTAAAAAAACAGTTCATGACTTTAGAATTTTCTATTTTCAATTCTTGCATCTATTACTAATATTTTGAAATCCTTTCAAGCAGTTGAATTTTCCTCTAGTTCGATCATGCAGTTTGTGTTGTGCTTGCTTTTGGTTTGCATTAATTATAGATAAATCTTGACAACTAGATAGGTGGGTTCTTAATTCTGTAAATTGACTGTGTGAAAAGGGTATGTAGTGCGGGCTTATTTGTAAACAAGGGGATGAAAGAGCTCATTGTAATTATACATGTGTGGACCAAGAACATATGACAATCAACAATGCGGAAGCTAGTAGTGACAATGACACTTGTCACTAGTACAAGAGTCAAGCTCTTGCTAAGTGACAAGTGGTAAGTGGGGACCGGCCTGCTTTTAAGTTTCTAGTTCTCAATTTGAGTTTCACCGTCACCAAAATCAGAACGATTTTGAACTGAAACAAATCAGTTCTATTCATGGTGTGTTGGAATCGAAAATTACTTCTTGAAAGCAGTTTAGTTAGTCCTATTATGCTAGCTTAACTTCTATAGTTCCGATTCTAGCTGAACCAGAAAATATGATTTGCGTCAGCAGTTGCGTCTAAAAAGTCCAGCTCTATAGATGACTGTACATTTAAGTGTCAGTTCCAAATCTGTAATTTCAATGTTCAGTTGCAAGCCAAAGACACTTGAGTTCAGATTCTATTGTTTGTTAGCTTGTTGAATTGGAATCCAAATGCTGATATGAAATTTCTGCCAGAAGACAGTCCATTTCTTAAATAGCTACAGACCTTTAGCTCCTATTACAATAACTGCAAATTTCTGTAGTTTATAACATTGTCTCCTGAATCACAATTTTATAACATTGTCTCCTGAATCACAAATCAGATCTGAAACACGAACACTGGTTCTTGAATTTACTGGTTCTGAAACTCCAGCATTGTTCAACATTGTTTTGAATTAGATCTTTTCATGTACTGAACAGAATAATGCTGATTAGTTGTGTTTCAGTTCAGCACAACTAAATTTCAATCAGAGATACCGTTCATTGTAGTTCTAAACTAATCTGAGGAGGCGAACGGAACGGGTGACTCCTTGGACAATGAGCTGTGTTTTACTTAAAGATAGCAGGCAGTACTACGGATGGAGGGACCTTCTCAGAGTAGCAAGAGGAGCATGCAGATGTGACAGATTGACCATACCTAATCTGAAGACAATTGTTTTTCCTTAATCATATTTCATATTACGTCTTGTACAGATCTGTTTTAGATTAGTTTTGGGTCCCATCTTGATGGGTTCCTCAAAACCAGTGTATCGATTATTTTGAGTATTAATAAAATTTTCGGCTCTGCCCCAGGGCCTTAGTGCATAATTCTGGGGTAAAAAAAGTGGTTGTGAACTACAACTGAGTTGCAGAACCACCAGAAGTTTCATCTGTTTCCTGTTGTGAACACCTGTGGCTGGCCTGTTGGGAACCGGACCAACAGGACACTTGTCACCACATCATGACTCCATGCTTCATGGAGTGACAAGTGTCCATCGAGTGGACCACTTGCAGAAAGCTTCTCGGCCCCTTCCTATTCATATAAATATGGGTGAGGGGGCAACATGCAAGGCACTTTTAGTGATGGATTTTTTTAGAGTGGCTGGGAAATCTAGGTTTCTCCTTGCATTTGCTTAGGAAAATAGAGGGGAAATAGTCGTGAGAAGATGGGAGAGCTCTCGAAAAGTGCAAGGGCTCTACTCTCCTACTTGTTCTTCTACATTGAGTTCAATAGTAGAAACTCTTTCCCTTCCCTATCTTGTTATTTCAATTTTCCATTTGAATTTCTTTTGTATATGTAAGATTAGTATGTAGATTTTTTTTAATTCTTAGAAAATACTAGCAAAATTCCATCCATGTCCTCGCAAACTTCTACCGAATTGCTAATACTTTGGAAATCAACCTCCCATAGCTCTCATTCCTATCCACATCAAATTTAGTTCCAGAGCCAAACTCGCAAGTGATTCTACTCTACTTGCAGGTCCTGAGATTTCTATACAACATGATTGAGGATGTCATTTGTTCTTCGTGATCCTGTAATGTTTCTTTGGGTAATTGTAGTTGGAAATTTCTTGGTTCGTGCTTGTTTTGCTTTATAAAGATCAGAGTTTTCTGCATCTTAATCGACCCCTGAGCAGCACCTAAAAAAATAAAGAAGTTATCAGATCTCAGTTTTGCTGCAGAGATTGGTGCTGCAACGAAGTCGTTTTCCAATATTCATCTAAATTTGAGAAATTGGATTCAGTTTGGGAGAAGTACCAGCCTATTCACTTGCTACTAAACATATCTAGATGAACAAGAAATGATACGGTTGGAGGCGATTGCTGAAACAAAGAATTACAGCAACACTAGTTCGTCGCTAATGTCCATCAGTCCGGCTTTATGTTTTCTCTGACTTGGATCTGTCCTGAGCCAAGGCTTAAATCCATATGAATTACATCTAGAGTAAATTCGGGTTCTTTGTTCGTGTGTATGATGTCTCATAACCGAATAGCACTATGTTAGGTACCTTACCAATACTCCAAAAGCTCGAGAGCAGATGGAACACATTAGGTAAGGCCCTTTAAACCCGTCTCATACCAGCCTGGGTCCCATCCAGTCCCATGGCTAGGTGGGCCCCCCCACTCAGGACCGTAACATACCACCATACTTCAGCATCCACCGTCCTCGGCGGCCCACTATGTGACAGCTTTCACTCGGGCCTTTTTTCTAGGTGGTCCTTTCCACATGTCAACCCTTTTGTGCCTCGAAGACGAGATGTGGTGGCTGCTCTAATACCATTTGTTAGGTACCTTACCAATACGGCGAAAGCTCTAGAGCTGATGGAACGCGTTAGGCAAGGCCCTTTAAGCCTGTCCCATAACAGGCTGGGTCCCACCCAGTCCCATACCTAGGCAGGCACCCACTCAGGACCATAACACACTGAAACCCCAGTAGGCAACTGATGTAGACCAAACCATGCAGGGAAACTCTAACATCAAATCGACGCCGGGCAAGTCGGTGGAAACATGAAGGTCGGAGATGATGTTCGGTTCCAATAGATAAGACAGGAGAGAGTGAGCTTTCAAATAGCCAATAAATGATGCTTTGATACCATTTGAAGTAGGGAGGTCGCGGAAGCTTGGCTTTAGCTGTTGTAGAGTGGTGGTCTAATTCCAAATCGAACTCAACAACATTTCAAAAATATCAAGTTTATGAAGTACACAACTTGAGCTTCCACAAATCAATTCAAGA
Organism: Tasmannia lanceolata; assembly: GCF_043159265.1. NCBI lineage: Eukaryota > Viridiplantae > Streptophyta > Magnoliopsida > Canellales > Winteraceae > Tasmannia > Tasmannia lanceolata. The sequence goes on along the minus strand of NW_027518695.1, from coordinate 59,607,609 downwards.
GGCAAAGGATGAAATAGAAATAATAACAGATGTCACTTGGGCTTCAACACATCAATGCAAGTGGCAAACTAGGGAAGCACAAATTCAGGCTGCCTTCTTTAAAAACTAAGCTAATGAAATTCAAAGGAGCATTTGTAACTTTGCAAACATAACTAGAACTTCCAATTATTAGATTCTAATCAATAACCCACAAACAATTATGTGATGCTCCAAAGATCAAATTGATTCATGTGAGTAACGTAAATGTAGGGATTCTAGTGATGGGCTGAACCGATCATATCAGCCTACCTATAAAGGCATACTTCTCAAGAGACAAAAACCCTATATGGAACCCTGTTCTCTATCAGACATTAAGTATTTCATCTTTGGCAAAGCTAAAAGCCAATGAAATCAGTTCCATCTAGCTTATAACACAATGGAGTGATGATAACCGAACACGATCCCAACACAAGCATTTCGTCAAGCACTAAACATGTGTTTCTAAAAGATAGGAAATTTCTGCTTCTTTATGGACTTGAAGCAAACACCACCTGTCCTCTATGTGTTTAGCTCATTCCTAGAGTCCGAGAGTCCTAAAATTCAATTCCAAACCTTCCTTAAAAAGCAAACACCAAGAATGGGATAAGCTTTCAATATTTAACACTTTCATTAACAGAGTGTGCCATGGTCAAGATAGCAACATGATTAAATGTTGGGATCAGGGCTCCCAAAACAAATGGAACTTCCTACCACACTCATGACACAACGTCCCCAATACTCATAGAAATGGAAACTAGCATTGATCCAAATGCACAACCGAGACACAATAAAGAGTTTTTTTCTACTCCAAAATCAATAGAGAAAGCTTAGGGTTACTTACTGATTCTGAATTTTGGATGAAAATTAAAAGCAAAAACTCACAAAATCTTCATATTTCCAGCCACTCCTTCACACGAACAAGAAATAAGAGAATTTCGTCCTTGGCACTTAAAATATCTAACAAAACTCCATGTCCGACACAGGGAGGGTCACAGTCGAGACAATAAAGCCCATCAATCTCACGGCCCGAGCCAAACTCCTCCCAGTCAAGAGATCCTGAAAAAAACAATAAGAGGGATAAAATGAGATAAAACAATTGAGAGTTTTAGTAAGCTGACTGACTAAAAGTAAACTAAAAGGTGACTTGGGCACACATAAGACATAGGACAAAGTTAGACCTGCACTAGGGAAAATGTTTCCAACACCAGAGATAGGAGTGGAGCTCCCATCAGCAAGTGTGATGGACTGAGAATAAAGGGGGCGAAAGGAACTAAGTGAGGAAGAAGTACCTGTCATATGATTGAACGCTCCAGAATCAATGATCTAGGAGCTGGAGCTAGTAAGAAGAGATACATGGGAGCTACCTGGCTGAGCGAAACTGGCAGTCGGGAGGTGGCTGGTAGACTAGAGATGCTGTAACTCATCATAGTTGGCACGAGACATACAGACCCCATCAACATGAGGGGCAAGGCTGGACTGAGGTGAAGGAGTGAAGGGCTCTGAAGAATCCAGTGTTGAAAGATGTGCTGAACGGCCAAAATGTGGCTCAGAGGAGGGACAAAGCTGAAGGTGCAGAACATAACAAGTCTCCAAATAATGTCCCTCGCGGCGATAGTGGGAGCAGTACGGACGTGGCCGTCCACCACACCCGCAGGATGATCATGTCCACCGCCATGGCCACGACCAAAGGTGCCCCCACCACGAGTAGCACGATCACCTACGTCATAGGCGGCAGTCACAGTACTATCAACAGAAGGAGTCGGCGCAAAGTCACCAAGAAGACACTGCTGGGCACGCAAGTACACCTCATGAAGAGAGGGCATAGTGTCGAACCCAAAAATTTGCTGACAAAGGTTCATGAACTCAGGGCCCAAAGTCTCGAGAAAGTGAACAACACACAGCTGATCACGTTGTTGAGCTGTCGTAGTCAAATCAGTGGTGAGGTGTATAAGAGCATCTAACTGCTGGAAGTGGAAAACAAATTGGCTATAATAGGTGGAGAGAGGGATGTCACCACGTCGAAGGTGCATCCACTTAGAGTAGGTGGCACAGATGTGTGCGAGGTTGCCCACCACAGAGTAGGTAATAGCAGTTTGATCCCAGACTTGGCGAGAAGTCGGAAGATGTATCATGGTCCGGCAATCTTTTTTTTTTTTGAAAGATGATTGTTTATTCCCAATAACAAAAGCAGGGGCGGGGACAAGATGTGCCCAAGCCCTGGGTTTACATCACATTGTTATTTCAGTTCAAAGATTACAACAGTAATTAAAAAACACCCAAGAGAAGCAGCCTAATCTGCTGTAATGTAGATCACCATGGTTTCCAACATGACGCCTTCTTTTGCCAATTGATCAGCCATCTCATTGGCCGACCTTCGTCTATGCTCAATTTTCGGCTTGATTACTCCAATAAGGTCCCTGATCTCCGAAATGAGATTTTGGATATGCCACGGTCGTTTAATAACATTGTTTTCATGCAATTGTGTTTGCTGAATCACCCTCAACAATTAGTGGCCCCAAATTGTGATCTGAATACCACCTGAGTCTGGAAAGTAATGCTCTTAGCCTCTTACTTCAGCCTCGTTTGCATCACATACGCCCACCGGTTCAAAGTAGGAAATCTGTATCCTCTCGTTTGAGTCCCGAATAACACCACCAATTCTAGCCATACTACCAATTGAACTCCCGTCAAAAATCAATGTATGCCATCCTTCCGGTGGCGGATTCCATTTTGGTGTAATTTTCATCTTCATCTACCTTTCCTATATGATTGCATCCCAATTCTTGAGGATCTCCCCCGTGTTGTATTGAGTGTTTAACCTGCCTTTGACCAATGAGATTAACTTCACCTTAATTTGAAGCAAGACCCAACTTCGCTTTCTTTCCTTATCTTCAAAAATCCGCATATTTTGTTCCTTCCAGACATTCCATATTATTACGTATGGTAATAACTTCCATAACGCCTGCCCCGTATCACCAAACGGACCCCCACTCCATCCAAGCAGCACCCTTCTCATGCACTTCTGAAAGATCCACGCAACCTCAAAGGTTCTGATTAAATTCGTCCAAAGGTAATAGGAAAAAGGGCAATGTGGTAACAAATGAACCATGTTTTCCTATGTTTTCTTGCATAATACACAATAACTTGTTAAATGAACCTTCCTTCTTTTAAGTCGCTCACAAGTATTAATGCTTCTGTGTACTACTGGCCATGCAAAGGCCTTAACACACAGTGGAGGAGAGTACGAATAAGGGCATCATCTTGCTCCTACTTCTCATAAGTGGGATCAGTGGAAGGAGGGGCATCACGACGAATAATAAATACCTTCCCCCTAGCAATCAGATAGGTCTCCACAACCACTTTCCAATTCAGGTAATTGCAACCATCAAGCTTGACTGTGGTCATGGGAGGGAAGGAACCATCCACCGAATAAGACGAGGGAGTGTATGAGGAAAAGGATGGGTGAGTCATAGGGACAGGAGCTACAGAAGGCTGGCTGAGAGAGGGATCCTCAATAATGGGAGAATCCATAAATAGAGATTCGAAAAAAGAGATAGCCCACTAGCGAGAAGAAACGACTCCGAGACTGGAGATCAGAGAGATCAATAATGGAGATAGCGGCTCCGAAAAGAGACAAATGAGGAAGAGGGCATGTGATAGAGCCTCGAGGACATGGAGAAGACAAAAAAAGGTAGATATAGAAGAGAGAAGGAGGTAGAAGAGACTTAAGTCATGAGAAAAGGTAAGAAGAGGGAAATTAGGGTTTTGAATTTTTGTAGGTTTTTAAATGGTTCAGGATGAGGGGAGAAGGGGCAAAGAGGTGGGGAAAAATGAGGTGTGGAGGGGGGCTTGCTTCAGGGAGAGAGAAAGGGGAGGGGGGTTGCGCGTGGGGAAGGAGGAGCAAGAGGGGTCCGGGGTGAGGAGGGATGGGCAGGGGTGGTCGCGGGTAGGAGGGGTACGAGCAGGGGGGTCATGGGTGGTGAGGGAGAAGCAGGGGGTCGCGGGTGGGGAGAGAGGGGCGGGGGGGAGTTGGTGTCGCGGGTAGGAGGAGGGGGGTCGCGGGTGGAGAGGGAGAAGGAGGCGGGGTCGCGGGTGGGGAGGGGATAAGGGGGGAGAGAGAGAGAGAGAGAGAGAGAGAGAGAGAGAGAGAGAGAGAGAGAGAGAGAGAGAGAGAGAGAGAGAGGTGGGTGGGGTTAGAGTTAGGGTTAGGAGAGGGAGGAGAAGGGGAAGAGGAGGGGGGTTGCTATGGGGGTCCCTAGGGGATCAAAACCCTAGGGCTCTGATACCATGTTGAGGAAAGAATGAGAAGAAGAGTCTGTGACTTAAGGAAAACTCCCCCTCACTTATATATTTATACAAAGAGAGAAATATATATATATATATATATATATATATATATATGACCAATATGCCCTTAGGCATATACATACACTAACAGTTCAAAGACACTTTGAAATCGCAAAACCATTTGAATTGATCTTCCATACAATCTAGTAAATGTAAAAAACTATTGATCATTGGATTGCATTGGCTTCAAGGTCTTCTTAGCCTGGTTTGGCTTCAATGAACACTTAGCTTTGAATGGGTCATGTGATTTCCTCCACTTGATGAATTCTTTCACTTTGGGTTGCATGAGGAGGCACCTTCTTTGGTTCATCTCCAAGCTTTTGACTTTGCCTCTTGTGCAAGTTGTGGTTTCCAAATGTACCTGTCCAATACACAATATCATGCAAAGCCATTAGTCCCTAATTAATCGATTTTGGTTTGTTGATCATCAAAACATACATAAGGTTGAACCCTTGAGCTAACAATCTCCCCCTTTTTTATGATGACAAACCTAAATTGATTATGAGGTAGGACCTCCCCCTTAAGGGTTGATAAAAACAATTAATGCTCCCCCTTAATCAATATAATTAATGCTTATTGAAAAGATATAAAAAAGATATAGCATGATAAGCATGTAATCATGAATCTGAGAAATATAAACAATGTAAGCCCAAGTATATGAGATAAGAGAAATATAAACATTCAAATTCAAGTTCTCTTTTCCTTTTTGCAATTTTTCTCCCCCTTAGTAATATGATTACTACTCCCCCTTAGTAAATGAATAGAAGCTATAAGTGTGCATAAGTGTGCACGGATTCATAATCAATTTACCAAAACTTCTCCCCCTTTTGTCATATAAAAAAGGTGGGGTGAATTAGTTTGGTAATGTATCTCCCCCTTTTGTCAATAGAGAGTAAGGTAGGAAGGAATTAATTTTCAAATGAGATAAACATTTTAAGCATAGCAAGCTCCCCCTAAATAATTGAATAAATGTATAAGGATACAAAAATTAAGCAAAGTAAAAGGTACGATTATATCATTAAATGAATTTATAATGATATAAGCAATTTATACTCCCCTAAGTATGCGTTTTAAAGAGTTAAAGATATTAAAAAGCCATTAAAGACATAACTCTTAAACTTTTTCTCCCCCTTTGCTATTGAATGAATATATCAGACCTATCAATGCAATAGGAGAGATTTTCAAAATGGAATAGTCAATGGTTCATTAGATTGTTGAACCTTGGACTACAATTTTAAAGGCTTTTCAAGTTAAAACAAGTTCGATTCCTATTTAAGATTTAATCATTTTAACACTATATGGATAGGGATTATATGATAAATACATTATACATTATACTTCCCCTATGGTCATTTCTTAACGAACATACATAGCCAACTGAAGCATATAAGTACAATAGTTGCATGTAGGTTATGAACATGGATTTTGGTTAAGTTTTTAACTCTTTCACATGTTCACACATATGATGTTATGATAAGACAAATGCATATTACATTTCTAAGCAAATCACAATAAGAGTGTGATAAGAGAGATAAGCAGGTAAGCTTTCCCTAAATCCTGATCGTGGATGAATATGACCATGGCAAACAACCATAGCATGAGAATCACATCATGAGTAAGGGTTTTTTCTTAATTTTATCATGAGATATACAAATATTTCAATTCGAAGCATATCATGATCAGTCTTATAAAAATTTAGCTCCTCCTGACTAGATCAGAGTGCATATATGTATATGTAACAAGCGAAGGCGCATATACATGAATATGGTTTAGATGTTGGCTTGTGGCCAAATGAATTAGGTATCTTAATTAAGGTGATGGTACCGTTCCTTTAAAAGAAGGCATGAGCACCAATTGAGTAGCTTTTAACACAAATTTAACATCCCGAGATTAGAAAAGTTGCAGAAAAAAGAAAACATTTGTATGCTTGGATGTAAAATTAGTGATGCAAATCATAAACCCAAAAGTCCTAAAGAATTGTTTAAACATGCATACAAAGGATGAAGAAAGGTGCGGTAGGAAATGTGGGTCCAAAGGGTCTCTTGTTGATGTCAACAATGACTGTCAACTACATCAAACAACTAAAACTTCCATTCCAGACCATTCCTATCTACTTTGATATATGCTGAATTTTTAAGACAATTTACCACTAATTTTGATTATACTTTTTAAAGCTCAAATCAGTAAGTTTATAAAATGACAATCATGAGCTTTTCCACTTTAAAAGGTTCCAAAAAGGGAAATGGGAGATCATTTGAGTAGGGTGTCATGTTAGGTCTCCTTCTGAATTAAAGAGAGTACTAACAGTTTCTAAACCAATTCTGTAAAGCCCTCAAGTTGTCGATAGCTTTTTTTTTAAGTTGACATATTTCATTCATTCTCAGAGAAGCATTCGGGACCAGGGGTCCTAGCCTGGATTACAAGAGAATAACATGAATATTGGCACAGGTATACCTGTAGCCAATGAAGTATACACATCGAATAAAAATTTAAGATTATCCCTTTCCTCCCTTCTCTATCCTATCATTATGATATTATCCATTACACATTTAAAGGTATTCATCCTACAATCTTTTTCCGAACCTCACTTCCTTGATTGGGTAATGATGAAGATTCCTATATCAGAATGCCTCCATTTAGAGAAAGACCATAATCTCTCGAGCTAACATGAGAGTACAACTTTCTTTTAGCGCAACTAGGATCGTGAATTACCATCACAGAGAATGACCTTTTTAAGAATTTTTCCTAACAATTGTCATAACCTCGACCTATGGGACTAAAACCATCATCACAATTTCCACATTCTTGGTATCGACTTCCTAGTTTCCTACAATCATTTTCTTCCCAACCTGTCTCTGTACAATTAAATAACTCTAAAGCATTATGTCTAAATAGACTGAAAGCAGAAAACATATGTACTACCCCACAACTTGCAATGTCTCCTTAACTGAAATCATTGGAAGACAACCCAAACTCCCGAAAACCTACATCTCTTAACCTCTCAAAGTGTGTCCTTTAATCCTGTAATCCAACTTTTGGTTCAACCTCTTTAACTCTCTTTATTGTATCATCTGCAGCCCTTGCTTGCATTGCCCGAAACATTTCTGTTGTCCTTCCTAGATTCTCCTGATAGGAGATCCCAAATACATCACTCATTACTAGAAAATCATTAAAGCCTTCCAATTCTGGGAGCCCAGATTCTTCCTCAGAATTCAATAACAAGACTCCCGTGTCTTTATCTCGCCTATCTAATTCACTAGGCTACCCTAACTGACCCTGTTCCACCTTAGGGCTGCCTGGCCCTAAACCCTGCACATCTTCATCCAATGTTGCATGCTTAGATTCCAAATTTGCAATCGCCAGGTGTTTTTCCTCTTCCCAAAGACGCATTCACATTCGCTTTTCCTTTTCTATGATCTTGTTAAAGAAGGGCACCATCAGTGAATCCTTCTATAATCTCATGTCCATTCTTCCCGAAGCATAACCCCTTTCCTGGTGTACCTTTCAAGTATCGAACAATCCGGAGTACTGCAGCCCAGTGAAATGTGTGAGGAGAACTCATAAACTGACTGACCACTCCTACAGCATATGAGATATCAGGTCTGGTAACAGTTAAATAAATCAACTTTCCCACTAGTCTCCGGTATCGAATTGGATCTTCCAATAAATCTCCTTGTTCAGGAAAAAGTTTGACATTTGGGTCCATAGGAATAGATGCTGGTTTTATTCCCATGGAGCCTGTCTCTTCTAGAATGTCTAAAGTATACTTTCTCTGTGATAGGGAAAGACCACGTTTACAATGAGCCACCTCAATTCCAAGAAAATACCTGAGAAGACCCAAGTCTTTTGTCGCAAATTCATCCTGAAGAAAAATCTTCAGTCTATGTATTCTGTCTTGATCATTTCTAGTAATAACAATGTCATCTACATAAACAATTATGAACATATATCCTGTACTGGAGTGATGGCTAAACACAGAATGATCAACTGAGCACTGTTTCATACCAAACAGCATAACTGCACCACTAAAACGACCAAACCAAGCCCTCGGAGATTTCTTCAACCCATAGATTGCCTTCCTAAGGCGACACACTGATGAACCCATCTCCCCGTGAGCAACATACCCAGGAGGTTGCTCCATGTAAACTTCCTCATTTAGGTCGCCATGAAGAAAGGCATTCTTCACATCCAACTGATAAAGAGGCCATCCACGATTAACTGCAATGGAGATCAACACTTTGACAGACGGTATTTTGGCGACTGGGGAAAATGTCTCCTGATAATCTACACCAAACGTCTGAGTATAACCCTTGGCAACTAGTCTTGCTTTGAGGCGCCCAATTGCCCCATCAGGTTGATACTTGATAGCAAACACCCATCTATAGCCAACTGTCTGCACGTCAGAAGGTAGCGGAACAAGTTGCCATGTGCGATTTAAGTGTAGGGAATCCATCTCTACATCCATTTCAGCTCTCCAGCCAGGATGTGCCAATGCCTCTGTAACTGATTTTGGAATAGAAATAGTAGAAACACTTGAAACAAATGAGCGGAATTTGGGTGAAAGATGATGATAAGAGACAAACTTTGAAATAAGATGAGCAGTTGTACGTGAACGAGTACGAGTAGCAATAGGAGAATCAGAGATAATAAGGGGAATACCTGAAGGATGGTCATCTGACAGAGAAGGAGGATTGGCTGGTTGAGGAGATGGAGGCACAACCACCTTTCTCGGACGTCGACTGTATACTTTTGGTGCATGCAGGGTAGTAACTTCAAGAGAATCTGGCACAAGTTCAGCTGAAGAGGAACAATCTTTGAAAGGTGCGTCCGAAGGTGACTCGAGACTATCAGTAATAACATCCGGAGCAGGGAGAGGTAAAAGTAGACTTGGGGGCTCAGTGGTAGATACCGGAGGGGAGTATCCTAAAAAACGGAGGCATCTGCCGAAACAAATATCTTTCACAGAGTACGACTATAGCATTTGTATCCTTTCTGAGTCCGTGAATAACCCAAAAAAATACATTTTTTAGAACGAGGGTCTAATTTATCCAGGCTCGTGGCTAACTTGTGAAAAAAGCAAGCACATCCAAACACGTGAGGCAATAAAGGAAAAGGATTACCCAGAGGATAAAGAATTGAGAATGGGGTCTCACCAGAAAGTATAGAAGATGGCAGCCGATTCCCTAAAAAACATGCCGTAAGTACGGCATCACCCCAATATACCTTTGGTACTCGCATTTGGAACATGATAGTGCGAGTAATATCTAAAAGGTATCTGATCTTGCGTTCGGCAACCCCATTCTGTTGGGAAGAATAAGCACACGAAGACTGATGAATAATGCCTCAAAAGTCAAGAAACTTATTGAAACCATTACTACTGAAAAAGTACTCCTTGGCGTTATCAGTACGCAAATAAGAGATAGAGCATTGAAACTGATTCTCAATTTCAAAATAAAAACTACAAAAAGCAGTAAACACATCAGAACATTCCTTGAGAAGATATAACCATGTATTACGGGAAAAATCATCAATAAATATAACAAAATACCGATAACCATATAAAGAAGTAGTTCGTGCAGGACCCCATACATCTGAATGAATAAGCTCAAAAGGTCTAGAAGACCGTCTACCACCACGGGAAGGAAAGACACTCTACGGTGCTTTCCCAACTCACAAGACTCACATGGAAACGACTCAATAGACTTATTAATAAAATGAGATTTTCTTAATTTGTCTACAGGAGGATGACCCAGACGACAATGCCACTAATAAGCGTCGGCAGAGGTACGAAGTGCAGCGCCAGTAAGTAATGAATCAAGGTAATATAAGCCACCCATCTCACGACCACTACCAATCCTCTTCCCAGTCTTCAAATCCTGAAAAGTGCAATAAGAAGGAAAGAATGAAACAGAGCACATCAAGGTTTCTGTCAAGTGACGCACAGATAATAGATTAACTAAGAAGGAATGAACATAAAGACCAGATGATAGTAAAAGACCATTAGAGATAGATACCACACCAACCCCAGAGACTGGTGATGTAGTCCCATCTGCTAATGTAACAGTACGAGGCGCAGTAGGCGGTGCTGACTGGAAAGAAGAAAGAAGTTGAAAATTACCAGTCATATGATGCGATGCCCCTGAATCAATGAGCCATGATTCAGAGGATGGACGAGAAATGAAACAAGACGAGCTACCTGGCTGGGCAAAGGTGGCAACGGGTTGCTTGCCTCTATCATGCGGGCAGATGAGGTCTTCATATTCGGCACGACTAACCATCATCTGATCAGCAGTAGGCAAATGTACAGGAGTAGCAAGAGCAGAACCAGAGCCATCAGCAACAGAAGTAGCAGGTCGAGAAGGACGAAGCTCTGGATGTAACTCATAACAGTAGTCAATGATGTGTCCCTCCAATCTACAGTGGGTACAGAATCGAGACCTACGTCCACGACCACTCCAAGAGTCCCGACCACGGCCTCGTCCAGTAACATCCCGACCACGGCCACGACCCCAACCACCTCGACCAGCACGGCTAGATCCTCGACCACAGTTAGTACTATAAGAGGTAACAAGTGCAGAGCTATCAAGAGTATTATTTGTTGTCGGAAGAGACCTCATACGCTGAACCCTAGAGAAAGTCTCCTGAAGCGATGGCAAGCTACCAAAACCCACAATCTACTGCAGGAATTGCAGGAAGTCTAGCCCTAAAGAATCCAGATACCGAACTACGCGCATATCCTCCTGACGGCGCGCAAGCTCAACAGGATCGACAGTAAAGGGCATGAGTAAATCTAACTGCTGACAAAGAGCGTGATAAGAGCTAAAGTGGCCGGAAAGAGACATGTCACCACGCTGGAATCCTAACCAGTCAAAGAACAGGTCACACATGCGTGTGACATTATTAGCACCAGAATACAAGGTTGCAGCATACTCCCAAACTTCCTTCGACGAATCAAGAAACATCATATTTGCTGCCACTTGAGAATCCATACAACTCCAAAGAAAAGATCGGACGACAGCATCCTCATGTTCCCATTTCTCAAAGGAGGAATCCTTGGTGGGCGGAGGAGGATGTTCCAGAAAGCGTACTTTGTCACGACCAAGAAGATTAGTACGAACGGATCTCCCCCAGGGAGGATAATTCTTCACATCCAGTCGAATCGAAGTCATCTGAAAAGGGGCCTCCGCAGGAGAATAGCCGGGAGAAGGACCAGTAGTCGAAGAAGAAGCCCCATCAATTTTCAAAGAAGCCATCGGTAGCGAAGAGGTGTCAATGGGTTCCATAAACGATTACTAAAAGGGATAGACTGTGAAGAACAATGAAGAAGAACCAACCAAATCTCCAACAATCGATGATCAGGCCACCACAAATATAGCCGAATCACCAACCCAAATAACCACGAGCGACAACATACATGAAAGCTACCACCGAGAATCAAGAACACAAATCACCAATAAACAACCAACCACACGAATCGATAGTCACATGAAGCATCAAGTCACCAATACCACCACTAGGCACACTACCGACTAACAACCATCAATACTACCAATCAACACAAGCCAACAATCAACCAAATCACCAGTCACATCAACACCAATACCATCGAATCACCAATACCTTCAGTCACAACAACAATTACCAACCATGAATAGCACCACGAATACAAATCCAAGACAGAACATCGAAGAACACAATCAACATATTCTATTCCGCCACAATCAAGATTCAGTATAAATCGAGCATAAGAAGGATCTACCTTGTATCAATCAACTAAGAGAAAACCATAAAAAAAAGGAGATTTGCAGGTTCGCGGCACAGATACCTTTCGGGGGCTGTTTATGGATATCCACACAATCAAAGATTTGGATCTTATGATTTCAGGGGCATCTGGATCTTATGATTCTTGAGGAATGGATGATCAAAAACAGGCTGGGGATAGAGGGGTCGCAACACAAAGGGAAGGGATGCGTAGGTCTCACTTCAAACAGGGAAGGGCTGGGGTGTTCGACCAAAAACAGGGAAGGGCTGGGGGGTTCGTATAGGGTTTGGTTGGGCTGGGTTGGTGTTAGAAGCACACACAGAGAGAGAGAGAGAGAGAGAGAGAGAGAGAGAGAGAGAGAGAGAGAGAGAGGCTAGGGTTTTGTATAGGGTTGGTATTAGGAACAGTTAGAAAAGGGTAGGGTTTTGTATGTTAGAAAGAATGAAAAGAAAAGGAGAAAAAAAAAGAAGAAGAAAAAGATGAAGGAGATGATTAATCTGGGGGTTGGTGCTCTGATACCATGTTAGTAGTAATTGAGAGGAAGAAGAAGTGGAGAGAGAGAGAGAGAGAGAGAGAGAGGAGAGAAATACGTAAGAGGGAGAAAGAGAGAGAGAGAGAGAGAGAGGAAAGAAATGCGTAAGAGGGAGAAAGAGAGAATCGTGAGAGTTAGTCCTCTCACCACGCGATTATTACATTAATATAAAATTTACATATAAAATGACAAGTTTACCCCTATATGTCTAACATATACTAAGCACGTAAATTTCCAAATGTCATTCACCTTTTCCAGAAAAAGTTTTTCCTGGGAAGAATTTCCCCCTACATCATGTTTTGATCTTTTGATTGGGTGGGGTGGGGCCCATATTCTATACCCAAGAATGGAATGGGTAGGGTCCACTATTTTACCCTTGATCTGATGAGCCCACCAACTCTATCCAAACCCATGCATACACCGTGGGACCAACTTTTTTTTTGAATGGTTTGGACTAATTATTTTACACCTCATGCTATGATGGGGTGGGGCCTAATATTTATTGACCATGCCTAGGATTGGTGGGGCCCACTGTCTCTACCCAAACCAATGCAAAACGTGGGGCCCACCATTTTACCCCTAATGTTATTGACAAGGTGGTGTCCACCGTCCCTACCCAAAACTATGCATTTGACTGGAGCCTGCCATTTTACATCTCATGTTTTGATGGCGTGGGGCCAACCATTTACTAGTAAATAACTACATGCTTGTAACTTGCATGAACAAAAATAATTAAGTTTTAAGTTCCTACTTCCAAGTTTTCAACCATCAAAGCAAGAAAGCCCAGGTCCAACGACTCGATTCGACTCGTAAGAGTTATAGTTTTTTTACTCGACTCGGAGCGACTCGTAAGAGTTTTCGACAAAGGCGACTCGCATGGGCGACTCGACTCGAAAGCTCGACGACTCTACTCGACTCGAGAGTTGACTCGTACGACTCGTAAGAGTTTGACAACTATGTTCCCACATGCGAATCTTAGGCCTCAATTGTTTGATACATTGCTCTTCAACCCTCTTCCAAAACTGAAGCATAACTCTTTCAATTTCGGTTTCACAAAGAGCACATTTCTTTCTTCTGTCACTAATTTCCATTAAAAATAACTCTCTGTGATTGATTCCTAATCACAGTAAGGCTTTGGCATGAATCTTCCCGAAAAATCAGTAACCTCATCGTAATTCCTCCGGCCTGTAGATCAAGTCCTCTCACTAACCAATCCTCTAATTCACCTCCCAATCCTGTAATTCACCCCATCCTTTTAGATCACAAACTTTTGGATCCGGGCAGGCATAAAGGATGATCCCACTAGAAGGAAAAAGTGAATATTGTGTGGCTCGAAGAGAAGTGTCTCTTGAGCAAAAGTCAGAACCACTCTTTCGAGTAGGTTCGTCTGAGCGAATCGAGAGCTCTTTCCTTTCAGGAGGAAGTTCAAGCTTCGCAAGGGCAATAGTAACAGAGAGACATTGAAATCACCAAGAGTGGTGTTGCTACTGTTTGTGTAGCATCTTAGTGCAGACTGTAGAAAAAGCTCATTCACAAATTTTATTTTATTTTTAAAAAATCGACTTATATTCATTGATACCATGAAAAATACATTAGGGACCAGGAGTCCCAATTGTCATTACATAGTATCAGACAAGGCATTTCGGGGCATACCCTAAAATACCAAAGAGAGCCAAATAGGCCTTAAAGACGTAGACATTCCATTACCAATACATACTCCTTGGTTTTACCAGCATAACTACATCCCAAAAGCACCCAGATAATCCTCCAACCCCCTGAGATTTTCAGACAACCATGCCTCTAAAAGCGAAAGACCGTGGTCTCTCAAGCTAAGGAGGAGCTATATTTTTCTACCAGCACGTCTGAAATTAAAGTTATTGTTCTCAACTCCTGAATATCCACAATTCCACTTTTGATTCTATAAAACATTACTTACGTATACCACGATTCCACCACTGTCCACAAAATCCCAAAAAAACCATATTCGCCAAAAACCAAAACTAAAGTTTACCAAAAAGAACTACATCCCAGAACCGGCCAGTCAAACCAAAGCACACTTCCCTACCCTTCCTAGAAGAAATTCTACGCTAAGCTTCAGCCTTCTTTCCTTAGGGAAGAACACAATCTCAAAACATAGAGTAGGGACTTCCTCCATGGGATCCTCAAGGGTAGCTATTAATTCTTCCAACTTACTGATGCAGAGAGGCCGATCTGCCTCCCATTCCAAACGGCGCAAGAGGTCTTGATCATGCAACTTATCCTTAAAGAACTGAAGCTTGTAGACCGGCACACAAATATTCTCAATATTTTGAGAACCTGTTAAAGAGAACAATTCCTCAACATTCCATTGGGTATCCTCTTTCAACTGTTTCCATTCACTCTTTACTTCCCGCTCGGCAAGCTCACTAGGGGTAGGTATTTCAACAGAAGCTCTGGATCTGTCATACCTTAGATCTCTAACCTTCCCTAAAGTATGGATCCACTCCGAACAATCAACCGTCTCCGTGACGACAAAGTCCATTTTAACCACGCAAATAACCTAGTACCGAACAGACTGAAATATGCCATAGCAAAAACTGCTTATAAAGAGAAGAAGACGAACCACCCAAGAGACACGACAAAAACCTTAACTCCAGGCGTAAAGGCTAAAGCAACCGCCATCAATTTACGGCGGAGACAAGATTTTTGGAACGAGAGTCGAGGTAATAATTATTCCTTGCCTCGTAACCTTTTCGAGAAACCAACTAATGCCTATCTGTCGATCTTAAAAAAACCTTTTAAATCCTAGGATTTATTCCTTGACCAGAAATCTACACCTGGAATTTTCTCTCGGCCTTATGACCCATTAAATGCTCCAAAACATGATGCAAGCGAGGCAGGCTAGACCTGGAAGATTGAAGGGAGACGTGGCCCAGGAGATTACGCAAATAATCCCCCAACAATTTATAGTCTTTGAGGTTTGACTTTTGAGCTCTTTTTGTGACTTGATAGTCTTTTTGCTGGCAATTAGAAGTAACTTTCGTGTTATGACCCTTGGATATGGCGTATCCACTACGGATAGACAAATCATTTTGAAATTTGAATTTCGAAGGGGGACCGCTGGAGTCACCCAGCTGAGAGGCTTCGAGTTGGCTCAACTGAGTTAGACCCGGTCCCCGATTCTTCCCACTACCGCCCACACTACCAGGCTTTGTCTTTGAATCATCCGCCCCTTGAGTATCCCGCTCAACCGAGATCAATGGCTCTTGAGGTTTAACCAAGGATGGCAAGTCCGAAGGAGGTGGGGAAACTCTTATCGGTAATACCAAATGAGTGTTCTTAGGAACCCGAGATTCAATTTCAATTCGAAAGTTGATATCCTGAATTCAAATATGGACAAAAAGGCTTGATTTCTGCCATATCCGAGAGAAGGCCCAGAGCTGAGGAAATCATCATCCCTTCTAACTTCACTTTTAAAACTATTCCAAAGAGACGGCCCAAAGCCTCCACCATGGATGTCGCCCAAGCATGCAGCGGAATTCCTAAAAAGTTAATCCAGACTGTCTTTCTCTGAAGCTTGATAGTCGGGCTCCACACAGAAAGAGAGGAGAGGAAAGGCCCATGAGCATTTGCTCCCATCCTTAAAACCTTGGCAGCCATAGCTTCACTGGTGAACATGAATAAAATCATGTTGTGACCAATTTTGCCCGGCCTTGGAAGGGATGGGATGTTCCAATAAGGTCTAGCTCGATTCCAAATGTCCGACAGGCTCCAATTATCCCATTTTGGCCTACCGACCAAGCAGGATTTTAGAAGGGTACATCGATCCGCCACCTCTTTACCAAAGATAGTTAAGGTTGGAATCCCATCAATGGAACTGGAAGAAATATTCCCAGAATCCGCCAACAGCTCCTCGAGTTTTCCTCCCGTACTTCTCTAGGTCGCCAGAATTTACCTGTTTTTTTCCAGCCTTACAAACCCGACATTTTTTCCGCCATCTGAAATTATGGTATTTACAATCGATGCAAACCTAGTCTCCAGCTTGAAAGCCCATATCTCTCCCTGAGAAGTTTCTCCTTCAACCTATAAACACGCAACGAAGCAGTATTGTAAGAAAAGGGCTATGGAAGGGGAGCTTTCACAATTACTTTCTTCGCCGTTACTGAATTAACTGTTAAAAATTGTTCAGTTTACAACATAAAACCCCTTCTAATACTCAAGTAACCCTTGGAACCTATTCTAATATAACCCTACAATCCTCCCTTTTTTCTGAAAGGGAACCATACAATCCTTCTTAAGTGACTAACATAATGAAAAGTGGTGTAAGGCCTTACAACAATAAGGCATTTGTACAGTGGAAGTACCACCCTTGACATTTGATCCAACAGCAGCTCCTCAAAAAGTGAGCTGTTGTTGGATCAAATATCAAGGGCGGTACCCCTATCGTATTGTTGTAAGGCCTTACACCATATAAAATCTCATGTAAACTACTTAAAATGATGGTCGCCACCACATATAACTTAAAAGATCACTTAAGTTATAAGGGGTTGACTTAATTGGATAGTCCCTACAATCTTAAGTCATTATAAACGAAAAGTTAGAAACATGATGAAAACCCCAAAACCAACATGCTGAAAAATCCAAAACCCACAGAACTAAAAGAAACACCTCCACCCCCACCCCCTTAAGAACAAAAAGGAAAAGAAAGAGATGTCAATGCTTCTTCTTCAAGGGGCTAACGATTGCATCAACACACAAAGACGCAACCAAAGGTTAGAGAACCAAAAGCAAGACTAATAGATTAACCTCAACGATTTGCTTTAAACTAACAAAGTGATGTCTTGGTAACTTCCTTAATTACAGACGCATTTAAGGGATTGCATGTTGACCAATCAAATATGAGGAACTGAGCATTTACAGAGCAGAAGATTCCAAAAGATAATAAGAAGTTTGGCCAATTCCAAAAATACTTATAATATCTTTTTCAGCAATAATCGAACTTTAGCAGACAGCCAGCATACAAAAAGTGAGAATGCACAAATAAATACGACAAATAGACAATGTACCTGATAAGTTGAAGGACCACAAATTGCATATCAAATAAACTAATGCACCATATTTCGCCACTTGTCCTTCAAATCAATCTGTGCAATGCGAGCATTCATTATCAAACCCACCTCCATCGAGAATACAAATCAGCATAAGAGATTTTAAATGAGCATATGACATCATAATTACCGGTGTTCTCCCCTCGAAGTTTTCAGTATAGCGATTGAAAATGAATGCCCATCTTCCCATGCCATGCCTTCACAGGAAAAAAGATAACATGAGTGTGTACAAAGGTTAACCCTCATCAATCTATTCAGGAAAAAGAGAAGACAAAGCAATAGATGGAGAACTTGAGATAATTGAACATATAGACACAATCATTTTTTTCTTCTTCTTTTGGTAGGTAAGCTGGGATTGAACCACCGACCTCAAAGTCAAAGAACAAAGACTTAACCAATGAGCTAGAGGCCCAACCCCTCTTTTTATACACTGTATTCTAATAATAGACACAATCATGTCAAGGTAGGGATGGTAAACTTACAACATGGCTTTATAATGGATACAAAAACTACAATTAACAATAATTATTAAAGAATAATCGAAAATAAACAAGAATTTTCGGATACTATTTTCCCTACCCGAAACAACTTCCTACTTTTGCACAGCATCTCTTAAAGCCTCTTCTTCCTGTAAACTCCATCTCTTATTTTTTCTCCTATATCTCGTCCCACCTCGCTTATTCAAAGGAGATATTGCGTTGTTCTTTGGGCTAGGCAAAACAAATTTCCCTCGAACGATTTGGTGAATTTTTTGACGAGGACTCAATCGAATCTTCATCCCACTGCATGGAGAAAAAACTACCAACTCGATTAACAAAAAATGTGTAACAAAGTCCATAACTTGATATTTCAAATGTGTAAAAGTTGGAGTATAAGTGTAGAACAAATGTGTTAAACATCAACCAGTGTTATTTTATCCTGATGATGAATAAGAATTATGAAAAATAAAAGAAGAGAAATCAAGAACATTATACAATAGCTTTTAATATAATGATATCTCATTGACACATCAATTTCAACAAGTATTATGTAATATTTCTCATGTGGTTCTTCTCAACCTATTTGCTAAGGTGTGACTCTAAGCCACGTCATAGAAGAAAAAAAATATACACTGGCACCCCATTGTTTTTCCCTCACTCTCCCACTTCCAATTTGTCATCTTAGTGTTTGTATATGGGGAACGCTAGGATCAGGGGAAAAAAGTTCTCTCCCAATGGGAGAATAACATTGAGAACGGCTCGGCTAATCCACAAATTTACTATATATTTTTAAGACATTCAAGACACACGGAGTGGCATCATCAAGAATGAAAAGTTTACAACTGACTTTTTATGGGAATGAGAGTGCAAACAGAAGCAGCAAGGAAGGCTTGGCATCAAAACAACACATTCCTTAGAAACAAAATATAAGAGAGATAAAGGGGGAGAAAGGAGGTTCTGAAAAAGAAGAAATTGACATTTCTGAAAATGACAGTCTTGTCAGATATTTTTTATGAGTCCAATTATGATGAATATCCAAATGAGGAGATGCACTGACCAAAATTCTACAATGATTTGATGTCTACGAGAATGATGGGGAGGATCTAGGTTTCTTTATAAGCTACAAGAAAAAGGAGGAACACCGTCGTAACTAAATAGTAATCATAAAACAAAGCCTATGGCAATAAATGTGTACATCAATTGTTTGATAAAATGCAAAACAGAGGCCTGGTTATTAGTGTGATATTGCTAATGCTCACATGAATCTTGATCCAGTTGAAAAGGCAGTACAACTGTTTGAGGAAAATCCTAAGCAAAAAAGTACTCATCCTAGATATAAAAGTCGTGAAAATCAAGACGGTGTCTACTTCAAGTGTTTTTTTTTTTTGAACAAGTAAAATATATTAATAAAGCAAAACAATAATAGCAACACCAAGAAGGCCAAAGGAAACTCACATGAGCCTCGGCTACGAAACCGACATAATTAACAAGGGAATCTGCACATCATTCCCTTTGAGCATTTGACTATATGGAAGAATTTCTTCAATACATCTCTCCGAGCTCAAAGTCGAATTCTCTCTAATAGGGAGGGATTGATGCAGTGCAAAATCTACGCCAAGACTGGATCAAAGGCTGATGGATGAAAAGGAAAGGTAAGTCCATGGTAGCGATTTGTTGAGGAAGTGGCCACTACCTTGGAGTGTTGTCAAGCATAAGTTCCAAGCTTCATTGATCTTATGGAGTACACCTAAGGTTTTTGAAGGATTGAATCAGCTGCAGAGACGTGATTTGGTCCGATATTGACGTTTTGACAGAGTGCTTGAGGTTCGGGGCAAGAAAGATACTGAAAAAGAGAAAGAAATCAGGAACAATGTAAAGCCAAAATATCAAAAGAGAACGATTAAAAACTAGGATTGAGGAGAATGGAGCACGAGGCTGGTTCTGTTCAAGATGCATATTCCCAAACTATTTCTCAAGAAGCAAATGTAAAAATCTGCTTAAAAATTGAGTATAGAAAGGACAGAGAAATGATAGTACAAATTAGGGCACCAGATTCACAAGGCTAAATCAAAGAGAACGTGAAGATTAGTGAGTAGCTACAGATAAGGAATTGATCAATATGGAACCCTTGTCTTAGTAAACGAGGCGGGCCTTCCAACTTTTTTGAAATCTGTCATAGACGGGTTGTAAGTCATTTCTTTCGAAAGTTTCTCTCTTCCTTTAATGCTGACCCGTGCTCATTATTGTGGTTCAAAACAGTGTTTCAAAACGCAGATGTGGGTCAAAACTCGTTCGAAGAAAATCCTAGTCAACTCGGAACAACACAGTCGAGTACTCGGTTGATGCGGTCATAAATCGGGAAGAGTCAAAGGAGTTTTTATTGACTTCGTAATGTAAAAAGCGGAACACGGCCAGGGGAGAAGGGAGTTGACTTGGGCGAGTCCATGATGACGTGAGGGAGTTTTGAAACTATGGTTCGAATACCACTCCCGCAACTTCACAAGTTTTTGTTCGTTTCTCTCATGTTACCTATCAGTTTAGAGCAGCCAGGTAACAGATAAAAAAGAATAGAGGCGGCATTGTCACCATGTCAATGAAAAATGAGGAACCGAAGATAATAATGAAATAAAAATGGTGGAGATGAAATGAAGACTTCTGAAGCATTGCTTGAATAAAGAATTAAATGGATATAAATGGAGATAGAAATTTTGGAGGAATGGGCTAGAAGAAAATGAGGAATCGCATTGGGTCTTAAAACTAAACTCATAGGATCAGGCACCTACCTATTTGAGGTACCCAAAGAAAAATCTGAAACACACACCTCTCGAATTGGTGGGGCCATGGGAGGTGTACTGGACAGCTTCTACCCTTGGCACCCCGCAAGCTTAGCTAGCACTAAGTCATTACGTTACACGCTTGGGTAGTTGAGACTTTACTGCCATTGGATCCATTTCGGTCAAGTGAGAGAGATCTCTCGAATTGGTGGAGCCATGGGAGGTGTACTGGACAGCTTCTACCCTTGGCACTCTGCAAGCTTAGCTAGCACTAAGTCATTACGTTACACGCTTGGGTAGTTGAGACTTTACTGCCTTTGGATCCATTTCGGTCAAGTGAAAGAGATCGATAAGGACTCCATTCAGGGTTGTAGATTGGACAACCCGAGAGTGTTGATCCAAACGCGAGAATGGCAATCCTTGCACTATGAGGTGAAAATGAGGGTCGGTGAGTAATGGTTTCCAGTGACGGTGAGAAATGAAGACTAAGGGCCAACTTAGTCAATTCTCCCCGATAAAAAATCTGTTTGCATGGTCACTGCTCAGGCAGGAATGGTCAAGGTAGGGGTGCAACTCGGGTCGGGTTGGGTCGGGTTGAGGCCAACCCGACCCAACCCAAGGAACCCATTTTTCCAACCCAACCCAACCCAACCCGATTTCCAACTCGGCTGGATTCAGCCCGACCCAACCCGATTTCCAATTTCCTCAACCCGACCCAACCCGATTTCCAATCTTTGATTTGTAGTTTGTGTTTATAGGTTAAAATAGAGAAGATGAGATCAAATCTGGAAGAGAAACTGATGAGAAGGATGGCAATTGTTCATAGAAGAGCTAAGGAATGGAGAACATCAGCTCACGTACAACACTCCCAATAAATCCAAAGAGCCTCTGAATAAGCTCAAAAGATGAGAATTCAACAGCACTCCATTCCTACACACACCTCTTCTTGTGGCTGTTTCTCTTGCACTCGCCACTTCTAAGGAAGTGATTTTCTCTCCTCTAGACCCTCTCAAAACCCCAAATGAAAAAGAGTTGGATGGAAACACAACCCCACCCTTCTTTCTACTCTTTAGTTGTTTGTAAACACGAGGAAGAGACAACACCCAATTAAAAAATAGGTTTATTTTTTGGATTTTAGTGCTTCTTTGACTAAGAAACTCGTGGGGAAATGCAGTGGAGTTAGTGGGAATTTTTTAAGAGCTTAAAAGCCTGCATTTTTTTTCAAACAACCAATGTGGGTTTTCCTGTTGGTCATACAGTACTTCTTCATATGGAACCCAAATTCGGGTTTCAGGTCGGGTTGCCCAACACCCCAACCTGATTTCCGATTCGGGTTGATTTTTCCCAACCCAACCCAACCCAACCCAACCCGATTTGCGAAAAAGCTTAACCCGACCCAACCCAAATTCACGTTGAACCTGTCGGGTTCGGGTTGAACCCGACCTGAGTTGCACCCCTAGTCGAGGGTGTCTCTTGTGACGACGATGATGCGGTTTGAGTGATCCATAGCAGATCTCAACCATTACGCCCAAAAGCCTGGGCTAATGGGGAAAGCCAGGGATTCCTTAAAGAGGAACATTACACAATACCCCCACACCCAGAGTCCAAAGTACTCGGTGGACACACTGTCAGGCAGGTCACTACCACATGGCTCTCTATGATGGGCATGCTGCCACAGATTCATTGCTTCGGGTTCTCTACCACAATCACATGTAACCCCAAGACTCAAACCCTCGACGTGGCTTCGTTCTTACACCAATTGTAATGATTGTAACCACTACACCCAAAAGCCCGAACTGATGGGGAAGGCCGGGGATTCCTTACAGAGGAACATTACAGTAGAGGAGGAAGATGATGTCGTGGCAACCTATGTTTACTCAAATTTTGAATCTATGGAGAAGATTAACACATCGCTCAAGATAGGTAATCCGTCGGCTGCAAAATGTCCAGCACCTTGTTGGGTTTTTTGGTTCATGAAGTAGTCTCCACCGTAGAACACCGATACATCCAACGGCTGGAAGGTCTAAGGATTCCTTAAAGAAGAACATTACACTCAAGGAGAAAGATGACGTCGTGGCGGCCTATGCTTATTCAAATTTTGAATACAGTGGATAATGAATCCATCGCTCAAGATAGGACCTTGTTGGGTTTTTTGGTTCACCCTCCACTGTAAACACCGATACTAACGGCCGGAAAGTCTAGGGGTTCCTTAAAGAGAAATATTACACTAGAGGAGGAAGACGTTGTCATAGCGGTTGTTGGGTTTCCATCGCTCAGGATAGGTAATTCGCCGGTTGCAAAATGTTCAGCACATTGTTTGGTTTTTTATTCACCGAGTGGTCTCCACCGTAGAACACTGATACATCCAACAACTGGAAAGTCTAATGCGAACAAAGAAAATAGGGTTTCCTATGCGTCCTACTCTCAAGATGATCTACACCGTAGATATGTGATCAATCATATGGCTGGAAGGGCAAAAACATGTAATGTTATTAGGGTTTGGAGAGAGGTGCCAAATCAAGTAAAAGGCTATTGGTGCTTTGTAGATCGATCCCTCTCTCCTTTGGTCAGAAGCAATAATGATCACAATCATCTTGCTGTAGGCGATAAAAATCTAGGCTTTGGCCATTCTACAGACGCATGGACGTTAAAAGCGAAAGAATGTGATATCTTGCCGGAAATTGACTCGGTGACTCAGCCCAGTTCTAGAATGAGCCCCGATCGACCCTAGAATACCGGTGTGGCAACCCTGATGTTCACTGAGTCAAATTGATTTATCATTGTTTGCCTTCCTCCTCTCGAACAACGCCATTTGGCTGACCCATCTCCATTTTGGCAGACCCTTCCTAGCTGGTGCAATCGACGGCTCTGACACCCGCGACGGTGTGTCAATGTCATCAAGAAGTGTTGCTTCACCCGTTATTCATTCTTATGCTCAGATGATTCCAAACAACCACCCTCCCCGAACTAACGATCATTTTGCGACCAACCAACAATCCATGTGCGATTCTGAGCCTATGAGGCGAGATTGGATTCCCGCAGGTGGAGTTTCTCCTTCACCATTAGCCATGACTAAGGTTTCAAATTTCAGTTTCGGAATGCGTCTCGGTCCTCATCGAAACCAAAATTTTGGCTAAAATTTCAAAATTTCCACCAAAATCCGACGAAATCTATTCAACGGTTATTTTTTCTCATAATTTATTTCGACCGAAATTTCAATATTAAATAATTATCAAAAATCCAGATTTTTGGTGAAATTCCTTAAATTTCGAGATAAATGAAATTTCAACCAAAATTTCGGCCGAAATAAACTACAGTTTCGGGTATAATCAATTTCGGTCTCGTTATCGACCATTTCGGATTTCGGTCGAAACTTAAACCTTGGCCATGACGTCGTAGCAGATATCAGGCTTGTTATCGTCCCTATTGGGGCATCCGACTGGAATTTGGACTCTTACTTATTTAAATGCATAAAAAACTCTCTTCTAACATATTTAAATGCTCTCAAGGAGCCTGAAACTATATATCCTTTGGACACATCAACTCCCTTTGAGCACCCAGATTTTGAAATAATTTCTTTAGATTCGAGCCCTCGTCCTGGTAGACCAAAAGGGTAGTCCTCTAGAATTGGCTCTGTTCAACCTTGAGACACATCGAATTTGTGAAGAACTTAATCTGATCCAGCAATAGTCAAGTGGAGATCCTGGGGAACTTTTATTTTTCTAGCAACAACAATGATTGATGCTCATAGGCGTACTCCTTTTCACGATGCGTCGAGGTTGAAGAGTCCTGGTACTACAAGCCATCTCCAAGGAATGCTCAAAGGAACGTTTAACTCAACCTGCCAGATGAGTCCAAGTAGATCCTTTCAGGCGGCGGTGGACCTTCTCGTTCCATCTACTCCGTTACGCCTAATATCCACCACCCTTCCTGTTTGCATGATCGGATCCTTGCTTTGCCAGATTCTTAACAAACCAGATGTGTTTCTGTGAATTCGAGGGTTACATCTCCAGTTACGCCTCTGTTTGACTTTCCTATTATATTTGCTTTTCCCTCCTTTGAACAAGTTGCTGGCAGCAGAAATATGTCTCCCCTTCATACCCAGAACCATCTCAAAATAGGTCTAGTGAATACACTTCCGTTTTTGTTTTTTTTTTTTTGAAATGGATGATAACACTTCTTGTGCCAAGGGAGAAACCAACTTGTTCCGATGTCTCGACTTCGACATTGTCCACAGTCTACCATCAACTTTAGGGCAAGGTGAGCTCAACCTTAGAAACTGGTTAAACTTGGTCCAGTCCACAGTAGTGAAATAGATGCTTCCACCACTTTGTCTATCATCCCAATGAGTGGGGAGTTGACTTCTTGAAGTCTAATCACCTCAATCTCCTCATCCAGAAAGAGAGATCTGGAGTATGAGAGCAATAGTGCTTAGGAGGAGACTTTAGCCTTGGCAATGATGGATTCTATCGAATTGCCCACCTCTTGGGTCCCCTGTTCTACCTAAAATGGACGATCTAGAGAGAACAAATACAAAACTCTAAAAGAACATATGTAGGAAATATGCAATGTAATGGCTTGTCTTTTCCTGGAGTGGATGAGGAAGCCCGGGACTTCTTTCAGTTGAGATGTGAGATCTCCAAGATTCCCATCCTACAAAAGAGCTAAGAGCAGCTCTACAGCTCGGAGTGAGGGGGAGATATTAGGATTAGAATTTAATTTGAATTACGAGAGGGTTCAAGAAGTAGATCGTCGCGAAAGAGATCTAGAAGCTATGGCAGCCTGACAAGGGGAGATTGCTCCAATATTGTTATTCCATGAAGATCCGTGTATGGAACCTTTGTGGATTGGGCTCTATGGTCAAAAAGAGCCATGTAAAGGGAGTGCTAAAATAGAATAAACCTAACATATTTTCCCTTCAATAGACCAAGATCGATGATTTCTCAGTATCCAATCTTAGAGGCACTGAATACGCAAAAAAAATCTGTTTCCCATCTCTTAACTCCAGTGGTTCAGTAGGAGGTATCATGAATGCATGGAATATAGCCTCATTTTCTTTAGAGGATGTAGTCATCTACTCTTTCTCAGTTTCAACTAAACTGAGCAAGGATAACTCGTTCTGGGCCTTTTCTGTTGTTTATGGGCCGAGTAAGATGGACTATACCTTGGTGTATCGAGGTGAATGTTAATGATAGGGTCCGGACTCAGCACTGAGGGAATCCGAACTCAGCACTGAGGGGTCCGAACTCAGCATCCAATTAGCTGCTGGCACGTGGCTCTCACAAGGACCGTTGGAAGGCCAACACCTGTCTCCACTAGGTGTGGCACCTGGACCAATCAGGGACCTCCACCTGCCCTCCTTAGGTATGAGACCTGGTCCATACAGAGGCCACCACCTGGCTCAGAACTACCACCTGTCCTAGACAGGTGGCTCAGAATCACTATAAATAGCCTTCACTTGTACTAAGGTGAGGGTTCTGAAAATCTGAGAACCAAAACTCTAAGCTTTTGCTCTGACATTGCTCTGCACTCCTGCTCATACTGACTTGAGTGTCGAAGCGCCCGTCCGGAGTATCACTCCGGGTTGGTCCTCTGACCCTTTTCTTTCTTGTCTGTACTCTTGTGCAGCGCAGGACTCAACCAGCCCCTCCGTCGTGGCTTGTTAGCTCGGACTACCCAGCCCTACCATAACCTGTTACCGATTTTAGGCCTAACAGATTTGGCGCCATCCGTGGGACTACGCAACAAAAAGCTGTTCGAAATCTCACCCAGATAAAAATGGTAGGACAGACCGGCAAGCGAGCACCTCCGACTTCTCGGGCTACCCGGGCTACGGCCCCCCGTGAAGGACGAAGTGAGCGGCTGGCCTCACAGGTGGAGGTCGGGGCGGCCGTGGAGCGGACTTCGCCCCACTCGGACCGTTCAGACCCTACCCCGACCCCAAGGGAGATGCGGGCCCTTTTTCAAGAAATGACTGCTGTAGTTGCGCAGTTCAGGAATGCGGCCCCCGCACTCCAGCAACACCCAGTCGAGGTTTCTCGACCCGTTCAGAGGGGAGAAAGCTCCCGCAGAGAACGCGCGTCTCCACCCCGGGACCAAACTCGTCACTCCACAAGAAGAGACCACCGCTCGCGGGACAGGAACGTGCGCCCTGAGCCTCGTCAGCATCACCGGTCACGATCTCCCTCCGTGCAGAAACGTGGCAGCAAGAGAGACCCTATGCACGGAGAGGGATCGCGGCACCGGCGAAGGAGTCCCCTCAGCCAGTCCGGATCCGCAAGGAGCCCATCAGCCGTAAGGAGTAGACCTGCCCGTCTGGCCGAACAGAGGGATGATCCGATGTTACTGAGAATCCAGAAGATCGATAATAGAATCGAAGAGCTGGCTAGAGATCATGGCCGCCCTGCTTCAAGGATCTTCAGTAGCAATCCCCCTTTCACAGACAGGGTACTCGGTGCGGCAGTCCCCTTGGGCTTCAAGATGCCGCAGATCCCGCAGTACGATGGGACCACCGATCCCGTGGATCATCTGCAGACCTTCAGGACCACGATGCTTCTCCACGGGGCGTCGGACGGGTTCCTTTGCAGGGCACTCCCCACCACATTAACTGGAGCCGCGAGAGACTGGTACTCACGGCTGAAGCCCAAGTCTGTGGACAATTTCGACGACTTCGGGGACGACCTGGCCCGGCATTTCATGAGCAGCAGAAGACCTCGAAAGACAACGGCTTCACTGATGGCCCTGAGGCAGGAAGACGGCGAGGCCTTAAAAGCGTTCGTTGGCCGGTTCAACAGGGAGGCCCTGCAGGTACCCAACCTGGATCCCTCCGCGGCAACGAATGCTCTTCTGGCCGGAGCCCGGTCCACCGACTTCAGAAGAGCAGTCGCTCGACGCAATCCGCAGTCCTTGGCAGATCTGATGACCGGGGCGGAAGAGTACATTTCCGTCGAGGAAACTCTCGCTGCCCTGGATTCCGTCAGCAAGAGAAGACCAGAGGAGAAGAACCCCGCCAAGCAGCGTAGGGATGACAGACCCCAGAGGAAGGAGAGCAGCCCGTCTCGGAAGGAAAGGAGCTCCCCCCGGCCTCGAAAGGAGAGGAGCCCCCCGACGAGGGAGCGCTACACGCCGCTCACCGCATCTAGGGCTCAAATTTTGGCAGCCATTCGGAAAGAAGACTTCATCCGATGGCCGAAGAAGCAGACGCCAGAGGCGGGCACCCAAGATATGTCCAGGTATTGCCGGTTCCATAAGAGCCACGGCCACGACACCAATGCCTGCATTCATCTCAAGGAGGAAATCGAGCAGCTGATAAGCAGAGGGTACCTTGGGAGGTACTTAAAAAATAATGACAACAGAAGGGAGCGCCAGGACAACCCGAGGCCCAGAGACAGAAGCCCTCGAGACGCCCAACCCCTGGGCGACCGCATCCAGGCTCCTGCCCCGGCCGTTCTCCCTCCTCAGGTACCTCAACCTCAACTTCAACCTCATGGTGTTATTGGTACCATTTCAGGAGGGCCGACCGCGGGAGGGACCTCTTCATCGGCCCGCAGAACCTATGCCCGGCAGGTCAACGCCGTCCATGCCTGCAGCAAGAGGGCCGAGCCAGAAAATGAGATATTCTTTTCGGAGGCAGATCTTGACGGTCTGATCCTCCCGCACGATGATGCCCTGGTCGTCACAATGCTAGTGGCGAACTGGAAAATGAAGAAGATCCTGGTCGACAACGGGAGCTCCGCCGACATCCTCTACTATCACGCCTTCGAACAGATGATGATCGGAGCTGACCGTCTGAAGCCGGCCAACTCAGATCTGTTCGGGTTCTCAGGAGAAGTTGTCAAGGTCGAAGGGCAGATTGAGCTTCCAGTTCTTATCGGGGAGCCGCCCCGCCAGTCCTTTGCCATGGTGACCTTCCTGGTGGTTAAGGCCAAGTCGGCCTATAATGCCATTCTAGGACGCCCTGGCCAGAACCTCCTCCGAGCCATTCCCTCCGCCTATCATCAGAAGATGAAGTTCATTACGCCAGGAGGCGTAGGTGAAGTCAGAGGGGATCAGCCTCAATCAAGACAATGCTATGCGGCAGCGCTGAGAGGGAAGAATGCGTCCGAGTCTCTTCCAATCGAGCTGTACGATCTGAGAGACGAAGCGCAGGTCACGGTCAACGAGCCCGCAGAGGACCTCATCTCCATTCAATTGAACAGCGGTGACGAGCAGAGGGTTGTCCAGATCGGCTCTGCCCTGCCAGAGGCCGCGCAGCAGGATCTCGCTCAGTTCCTCAGAGCCAATGCAGATGTCTTTGCCTGGACTCCTTCAGACATGCCCGGCATTGACCCGTCGATTAGCACCCACGAGCTCGGTGTCGATCAGACCTGCAAGCCCGTGAAGCAGAAGCGGAGACACTTTGCACCAGAAAGGCGGAGAGCCATCAGAGAAGAGGTGGAGAGGCTTTTGAAGGCCGATTTCATCCGTGAGATCCAGTATCCGGACTGGCTCGCGAACGTGGTGATGGTGAAAAAGTCCAACGGGAAGTGGAGGACCTGTATAGACTTCACAGACCTGAACAAGGCCTGCCCAAAGGACAGCTACCCACTCCCAAAAATAGACCAGCTCATTGACGCTACAGCAGGTCACGAGCTGCTCAGTTTCATGGATGCTTTCTCAGGATACAATCAAATCAGAATGTACGAGTCAGACATCCCGAAGACATCATTCGTTACCGACCAGGGGACTTATTGCTATCGGGTGATGCCTTTCGGACTGAAGAATGCAGGAGCCACTTACCAGCGTCTCGTCAACAAGCTGTTCAGAAATCAGATCGGTCGGAACATGGAGGTCTACGTTGATGATATGCTAGTGAAGAGCAGAAGTGCTTCCAACCACGTCTCCGACCTCGAAGAGGCCTTCCAAGTCTTGAGGGAACACAACATGAAGCTTAATCCGACCAAATGTACGTTTGGCGTCGGAGCAGGCAAATTCCTGGGCTTCATGGTAAGCCAGAGAGGAATAGAGGCGAATCCGGAGAAGATCAAGGCAGTAATGGAGCTGACTCCTCCCAACACTATCAGAGAAGTACAGCGGCTGACCGGACTGGTGGCAGCTCTGGGGCGGTTTATTTCTAAATCCGCCGAGAGATGCCTCCCGTTCTTCAATGCGATCAAAGGTATAAAAACCGCGCCCTGGACTCCGGAATGTCAAGCAGCGTTCGAGGAGCTGAAGCAGTACTTGTCCTCCCCCCCCTTGTTGTCCACGCCGGAGCCAGGAGAAGAGCTGATTCTGTACCTCCCAGCGGGACCCTTGGCAGTTGCAGCAGTACTGATCAAAGAAGAGTCTAACCAGCAAAAGCCGATCTATTATGTCAGCAAGGTCCTCCACGATGCAGAGACCAGATATCAGCGAGTAGAGAAGCTCGTGTGCGCCCTCATTATGGCGGCCCGGAAGCTAAGGCCGTACTTCCAGGCGCACACAATCAAGGTCTTGACAGGGCAGCCTCTCAGACAGATCCTCCACCGACCAGACACTTCGGGCCGACTTGTCAAGTGGGCCGTGGAGCTCAGTGAGTTTGATATTAAGTATCTACCCAGGCCGGCGATCAAAGCTCAGATTCTCGCTGACTTCATAGCCGAGTGCACAGTTCCGGACCCAGACCCCGGGCTGGTAGCAGTTCCGTCTCCAGAAGCAGAGCTGGCTCTACCGGAGCCTCGAGTCGTTTCCAGAGCATCACCGCCCCCCGGGACTGAGTCCGTCATCGCGCACCCAGTTTTTGACGAAGAGCCGCTCTGGGAAGTTTATGTGGACGGGTCATCAAACAAGACAGGGTGTGGTGCAGGACTAGTTCTCACTGGACCAGAGGACTTCGTCCTGAACTATGCCCTGAGGTTTGGTTTCCGTGCGTCCAACAATGAAGCAGAATATGAAGCGCTCATAGCCGGGATGAATCTCGCAGTGCAGACCCGTGCTCAGAGGTTAAGGGCGTACTGCGATTCACAGCTGGTCGTCTGTCAGATCCAGGGAGTATACGAAGCCCGTGAAGAGCGAATGATCAAGTACTTGGGAAGGGTCCGCAGTCTGGCCGTTCATTTCAAGCGCTTTGAGGTCGTCAGAATCCTCCGAGCAGAGAATGTAAAGGCAGATGTGCTATCAAAGCTTGCGGCATCAGGTTACACCGCCCTCAGAGAAATTCGCATGGAGTTTCTGAAGAGGTCTAGTATCGATGCCCAGTCCGTCGTGGTGATGCAGATTGACGACGAGCCGTGCTGGATGGATGAGATAATCAGGTATCTGCGCAGCGGAGAGCTCCCGGGAGAGAGAAAGGAGGCCCGTAAGGTCACGCAGAGGGCAGCGAGGTTTTCACTGGATGGCGAGACTCTATACAAGAGGTCGTATACCCTCCCGTATCTGAAGTGTCTTCGCCCCAGTGATGCCTTGTTAGCCCTGCAGGAAACCCATGAAGGAATCTGCGGAGAGCACCTCGGGGGCAAGGCCCTGGCCATTAAAATCCTCCTGAGAGGTCTGTACTGGCCTACATTGAGGAAGGACGCGCTGAGCCTTGTGAAAAAGTGTGAGAAGTGCCAGAAGTTCTCTCCGACCGTCCACCAGCCACCCGTTCCGATGGCCCCGATCATCAGTCCTCTTCCCTTCGCAGTATGGGGAATGGATATTCTGGGCCCCTTTCCGCCGGCCTCGGGAGGCCGTGAGTTCGTCGTTGTCACTATTGATTATTTCACCAAATGGGTAGAAGCAGAGCCTCTGGCCAAGATCACAGAGCAGAATGTACAGAACTTCTTCTGGAAATCAGTGGTGTGCAGGTTCGGAATCCCCCGGGTCCTCATAACGGACAATGGCAAGCAGTTCGACTCGAGGAACTTCCGAAAGTTTTGTTCTGACCTGCACATAGAGCAGAGATTCACATCTGTGGCACATCCTCAGACGAATGGGCAAACAGAGGTGACGAACAGGATCCTCTTGCAGGGGATAAAGAAGAGACTGGATGGCAAGGCCGGGCGTTGGGCAGACGAACTGTATCATGTGCTCTGGGCGTATCGGACTACTCCGCGTACGGCCACAGGCGAGTCGCCCTTCAATCTCTCCTTCGGAACAGAAGCAGTGATCCCGGTTGACATCGGCGTCCCCTCCCCAAGGATCGTCCATTTCAGTGAGCAGCTCAACGGGGACGGACTCTGTGCCAACCTTGACTTGCTTGAAGAAGTCCGTGAGGAATCTCAGATCAGGTCGGCGGCCTATAAGCAGAAAATATCCAGATATCATGACGTCAAGATCCGACCAAGAGAATTCCGTGCCGGCCACCTAGTCCTGAGGAAAGCCTCCGTTTCCCAGCCAAGAAGCGTGGGCAAGCTCTCTCCGACTTGGGAAGGACCATACCGAATCAAAGAAGTCATCCGCCCAGGAAGCTATCGGTTAGAGTCCCTCGACGAACAGATGCTACCACACGCCTGGAATTCTAGAAATCTTCGGATCTACTATCAGTAATTTTGTTTGCCTTCATAGGCTTGTAAAGAACTGCTGTAATCATCCAAGTTCTGGAATGAATGAAATAAGTTTCCCGAACAAGTGTCCCTCTTTGAGTAACTTATGTAGACATCAGCATATAGCAGTAGTGGTGCACTCCGGCTCATCCTAGTGGCTTGGAGATCAGTTCCAGCCAGGACACCCGCAGTGGAAACCACCTTCAACTATTTTCTAAGTGTTTGAGTACCAAGCTTCCAGCTCGGTTCTCGCAGACTTAGGACGAGCAGTAGTGGTGCACTCCGGCTCATCCTAGTGGCTTGGAGATCAGTTCCAGCCAGGACGCCCGCAGTGGAAACCACCTTCAAATATTTTCTAAGTGTTTGAGTACCAAGCTTCCAGCTCGGTTCTCGCAGACTTAGGACGAGCAGTAGTGGTGCACTCCGGCTCATCCTAGTGGCTTGGAGATCAGTTCCAGCCAGGACGCCCGCAGTGGAAACCACCTTCAAATATTTTCTAAGTGTTTGAGTACCAAGCTTCCAGCTCGGTTCTCGCAGACTTAGGACGAGCAGTAGTGGTGCACTCCGGCTCATCCTAGTGGCTTGGAGATCAGTTCCAGCCAGGACGCCCGCAGTGGAAACCACCTTCAAATATTTTCTAAGTGTTTGAGTACCAAGCTTCCAGCTCGGTTCTCGCAGACTTAGGACGAGCAGTAGTGGTGCACTCCGGCTCATCCTAGTGGCTTGGAGATCAGTTCCAGCCAGGACGCCCACAGTGGAAACCACCTTCAAATATTTTCTAAGTGTTTGAGTACCAAGCTTCCAGCTCGGTTCTTGCAGACTTAGGACGAGCAGTAGTGGTGCACTCCGGCTCATCCTAGTGGCTTGGAGATCAGTTCCAGCCAGGACGCCCGCAGTGGAAACCGCCTTCAAATATTTCCTAAGTGTTTGAGTACCAAGCTTCCAGCTCGGTTCTCGACGCAGCACAGAAATAATGCGTACAAAAATAAGAATGCTGTACAGACAGTTGAACAAAAATGTATTTGTATTCAGTATTCATATTACAAAATTGCTCTCTTCGCCGAGCTGGCTTACAAAGAATGGGCATTACAAACTGTGCAAAAAAACATATCACCAAAAAGAAAGAAGGCTGCTACTCAGGCCTCCTCGTCTGCCACCACCTCGGTGATGACCTCTGTGGGAGTGAGGGCTGCAAGCTCACCGCCCTCCGCAGAGGAGACGGCGGCCACAGTCACCTCCGTATCTACCTCAATAGGACGGGAGGAGTCCGGTTCGTCTTCCTCCTCATCTTCCTCCTCCTCCGGAGGTGCATACGGGACGGTTAGCCCGTCCAAGGAGATGCCAGGGTGAAGCCTCTTCACCTGCTCGGAGCAGAGAAGGAAACCCGCCCTGTAAGCCTGGAGGCCTAAGTCGAAGTGCTGGGCCTCCTTCCTCTCCTCGGTTTCCTTCACGGCCTTCTCCACGGCCGCCTTCTCCTTCCTTCCGGCCCTCTCTGCCGAACTTAGGAGATCCTGCACGGCCTGGTTTTTGACCCTCTGCAGTTCGTCCTGTAAGCTGTTGAGTTCGGCCTCTTTGATCTGGACGGCTTCATTGAGCTCGCCGTTCTCCTTCTAGAGCTGGGCCTTTTCAGACTCGATCCTTGTGATCGTCTCAGAGAAGAGATATCGCTTCTTAGCCATATCCCTTGAGTAGACCTGGAGTTGATAGAGGGCGGAGCTGATTGCCGCTTCGCAGGTCTCCGGCACCTCTTTTTCGACTTCTAACCGGTCGCGTGGGAGGACGCCCTTGTACATCAACTCTGTGGCCACCCGGGTATCCCCCAGACCGGTGTCCATTTTCTGCACGGCCCAGTTCGGGCGGAAGACGTTGTCGCCTCCAACTGATGCGGCGGCCGGAATACCCAGTACTGCCCCGCCGTGTTTTGGCCCTGTCGCCGCTCCGGACTTGGAGCTCTGACCCGTGGTATCTGCCCGGCTCGATAGGGCAAGCTTATGCGTCGCCCGGCTGCTTTTCAGAGGCTTAGCCAGTGCGACCATCGGCGGAGTCGACTCCGGCACCTTCCTCTTCTTGCCCTTTGTTTGGGGCTGCTCCTGCGCTGGGGACGCGCCCGAGGTCTGCTTGATTCTGTCCAAAAGGGACATCTGCTTCACCATTTCTGCAAAAGAGAACGGAGCGCAGTCAGAAATATGAAAATTGAAGAACACTTCAGAAAAACAAAATGTTATCCTAAAAGATCTACGTACGTGCCGGCGTCGCACGACTGACCCCGAGTGCGACCAGCTCGGCCTCTTCTTCGAACTCTGAGCAGTGTATTGGACCTCGCTTGAGCTCTTCTTTGATCAGAGCGTAGGTCATATGGTCATAGTCCTCGAGGGCTGGTTTCTTACTAAGGCGGCGAGTGTCCGGCGTTCTCCATTGTAATGAGAACGGCCAGTGCGAGCCCGGCACGGTGTCCTTTACATAGAAGAACCTGTTCTTCCATGTGTGAATGGAAGAAGGTATCCCAGTGATCATTTTCATTTCAGGCCTCTGGCTAATGTAGATCCAGCCGCCGTCCTTATGCCTCTTCAGGTGCGCACACATCCTGAAGACGGGCACGGTGGGGTTCCTACGGAGCCGGACTTCAAGAAGGTACAAGAAGCCGATCAGCGTTCTCCAAGAGTTTGGGACGACCTGTGTAACTGCCAGCCCGTAATAATTCAGTACGTCCGCAAAAAAGGGGTGGAAGGGGAGCCTAAGCCCGGCCCGTAAGGCCTCTTCATATACGCAGAGGTCTGCGCTATCGTTGCTGGCCCGATCCCCTTCGACAGCCGCCCTCAGAATGTACCGGCTAGGAATACAGTATTTGTCCCTCACGATCTGAAGCCTGTTCGGCCACAGATGGTTCACCTCGTATAGGGCCCCGATGTTATACTGTGGGTTGGCTTCCATCTGTGCCTCCGCTATCACCTCGACTGGCATGCGCGACGATTGAGGAACTGCCGCTTCGACGTCCTCATCATCGTCGCTGGTTTCTACCCGGTCCGGTCCGTCCCCACAGGCCGGGATTGTGTCTAAGTCCACACTCATTTCCTCACCGCTCTCCTCGTCTATTACGATTACTAGCTCTTCGCCCTCAATACCGGCCTCCACTATAGGTGAGGCCGGCACCGCCCTCTCCGACGCCCCGGACCCCGTGGTGGTACTGGTCGAACCGGACTCCTTTGAGCTGGAGTCCGTCTCCGAACTAGTGCTAGACATAAAAAAGGGAAGAAAAGAAAAGCTAGAAAAGATTACCGAACTGAAGTGTTGGACGAGGACCTCCGGGCTCACTGATCCGAAGCGGGCAGAAAACTTGAATGGCCGAACAGAGGAGGAGGAGAGTAAAAGATGAAAAGTAAGAAATGAAGAGTAAACTTCAGTATTTATAGAGAGGCTGGGAAGAGCGGGAAAAATCCCGCCCCTTTCCGCCAGCCGGAGTGCGCCACGTCGCCTTCCGCATTAAATGCGCCGTTCGCATTAAATGCGCCGACCGCATTAAATGCGCCGCCTGCATTAAATATAAGGCACAGGTCCCAAAGCGCCAGAAGACAAAAGACCTGTCCGGCTGTCCGGACAGGATATGGCGCATTCAGAAGACAAAAGACCTGTCCGGCTGTCCGGACAGGATATGGCGCATTCAGACGACAAAAGACCTGTCCGGCTGTCCGGACAGGATATGGCGCGTTCGCTAGACGACAAAAGCGCTAGACGACAAAAGGCCTGTCCGGCTGTCCGGACAGGATATGGCGCGTTCGCTAGACGACAAAAGCGCTAGACGACAAAAGACCTGTCCGGCTGTCCGGACAGGATATGGCGCGTTCGCTAGACGACAAAAGCGCTAGACGACAAAAGACCTGTCCGGCTGTCCGGACAGGATATGGCGCGTTCGCTAGACGACAAAAGCGCTAGACGACAAAAGACCTGTCCGGCTGTCCGGACAGGATATGGCGCGTTCGCTAGACGACAAAAGCGCTAGACGACAAAAGACCTGTCCGGACAGGCCTGTTCGCTAGACGACAAAAGCGCTAGACGACAAAAGACCTGTCCGGCTGTCCGGACAGGATATGGCGCATTCAGACGACAAAAGACCTGTCCGGCTGTCCGGACAGGATATGGCGCGTTCGCTAGACGACAAAAGCGCTAGACGACAAAAGACCTGTCCAGCTGTCCGGACAGGATATGGCGCGTTCGCTAGACGACAAAAGCGCTAGACGACAAAAGACCTGTCCGGCTGTCCGGACAGGATATGGCGCGTTCGCTAGACGACAAAAGCGCTAGACGACAAAAGACCTGTCCGGCTGTCCGGACAGGATATGGCGCGTTCGCTAGACGACAAAAGACCTGTCCGGCTGTCCGGACAGGATATGGCGCGTTCGCTAGACGACAAAAGCGCTAGACGACAAAAGACCTGTCCGGCTGTCCGGACAGGATATGGCGCATTCGCTAGACGACAAAAGCGCTAGACGACAAAAGACCTGTCCGGCTGTCCGGACAGGATATGGCGCGTTCGCTAGACGACAAAAGACCTGTCGGGCTGTCCGGACAGGATATGGCGCGTTCGCTAGACGACAAAACCGCTAGACGACAAAAGACCTGTCCGGCTGTCCGGAGAGGATATGGCGCGTTCGCTAGACGACAAAAGCGCTAGGCGACAAAAAGCTTTACAAGCAAAGACCTGCCCGGCTGGCCGTTCACAGCCTTAGCCGAACAGGACCACATAACCTCCTGAACCAAGGACGTCCAGGAAGCCTGGCCGCCCAGACCTCTGGTCAAAAATTTAGCCGTGCTGGATAGCCGAATGCCTTCTGCCCGGCCTTACTCCTTCAGGCCAAACTCCAAGGCCAGGCCAGGGCGCCCGGAGTCTCCTGTCCGGCCACTATTTCTCCTAGCTGAGTCTGAGCCCGGCCTAAGCTGCCTGGAGGTCTTAAGGCCGGCCCGACGCTGTCTTTACCTTCTCTTTGCTTCTTCTAGCCACTTTCATGGCTTGAAGAACCAGGGGGCAACTGATAGGGTCCGGACTCAGCACTGAGGGAATCCGGACTCAGCACTGAGGGGTCCGAACTCAGCATCCAATTAGCTGCTGGCACGTGGCCCTCACAAGGACCGTTGGAAGGCCAACACCTATCTCCACTAGGTGTGGCACCTGGACCAATCAGGGACCTCCACCTGCCCTCCTTAGGTATGAGACCTGGTCCATACAGAGGCCACCACCTGGCTCAGAACTACCACCTGTCCTAGACAGGTGGCTCAGAATCACTATAAATAGCCTTCACTTGTACTAAGGTGAGGGTCCTGAAAATCTGAGAACCAAAACTCTAAGCTTTTGCTCTGCACTCCTGCTCATACTGACTTGAGTGTCGAAGCGCCCGTCCGGAGTATCACTCCGGGTTGGTCCTCTGACCCTTTTCTTTCTTGTCTGTACTCTTGTGCAGCGCAGGACTCAACCAGCCCCTCAGTCGTGGCTTGTTAGCTCGGACCACCCAGCCCTACCATAACCTGTTACCGATTTTAGGCCTAACAGTTAATGTCATCTGATTTTTGGATGAGTGAACAGAGAGATATAGAATGTCTAAAGATATTTTGAACTTCTCAGGCAACGCTTTAGTCAGTTTACCAGTGACCGGAGCATGATTTACTTGGGAGAGAAATGCTAGTAAAATTCGTATTGACCACTTTCTTATTTGACCACTCAAGAGTGCATCCATTCCAGGAACCAACTAATTTCGTATCATAGACCCCTTCTCTTGGATCCTAAACTTGAATCGTGGCGCCATCCCCACTCTAATTCGGATTGGCCGGACATGAGGAGCCATTCACCTCCCAACAAATTAAGGGAGTAGTGCTTGGAAGCAAGAGTCTACCGACCAGAAGATGCAAAACTAGGCCACAAGATTAGATTTCCCAAGTCCAAACTCAAAATTCGGGCTAAGGAAGTTAGGTGGGTCAGACCAAAAGAAGGCTTAGATTTTAAAAAATCTAAATAAGATCAAGGGCATTATTGAAGAGAGGGT
Source organism: Tasmannia lanceolata (assembly GCF_043159265.1). Taxonomy (NCBI): domain Eukaryota; kingdom Viridiplantae; phylum Streptophyta; class Magnoliopsida; order Canellales; family Winteraceae; genus Tasmannia; species Tasmannia lanceolata. Next base: position 59,569,098 of record NW_027518695.1, on the reverse strand, counting down.
TTATGTAGGACCGGTAAGAGAAATAGAAGAAAGAGGAGAAAAGAGGAAGAGAGGAGAAGGAGAAGAATAGAAGAAGAAGAAGAAGAATAGGGGAAGAAGAGAACGAGAAGTAGGAAAAGAGAAGAATTAGAGGGAGAAATCACAATCAATCCTTATTCATCCAAAACTTTAAAATCCCTAATACATGGGGTGTATATGTAGGTAATGGAAATAGAATTTCACGGAAAATAAAGCCCTAAACTAAAAGCATGGAAATAAAATCCTAAAAAACTAAATAACATGGAAATAAATACCTAAAAATCCTAATGGGCAAATATGCCATTTATTTGCCATACTATCTTCATCATTCTCCCTCCCTGAAAAAGAACTCGCCCTCGAGTTCTAATCTGCCTGGATCAAATATGTAGACGACCCACTCAAGCAGCATGAGTCGCAATAGTAAAAGGGTTTGGGAACTATTTTCTTGTCGTGAAAGAACTCGCCCTAGGTTTGGATCGGGCAAAACAAGGGATTAAGGTGTTGTTTGGGAACTATTTTCTTGTTGTGAAAGCCAATAGTGAAAGGGTTGTTACCTGATTACTTCTTGCTTGAAAACAAGAAGCAACAATGGATTTTACAGCAGAAAATCCAAAGCTTCATGTGGCGTGTTGAGGCGGAGATTGAAGATGATCTTGGATCTTTCACTCTGATACCAAATTTGATGTAGGACCGGGAAGAGAAATAGAAGAAAGAGGAGAAAAGAGGAACAGAGGGGAAGAAGAAGAATAAAAGAAGAAGAAGAATAGGGGAAGAAGAGAACTAGAAAAAAGAAAAGGGAGAAATCTAAAATTCTCAGTCAGTCTTTATTCATAGAAAACTTTAAAATCCCTAATACGTGTGGCCTATACATAGGCAATTGATATAAAATTACATGAAAAATAAAAGCCCTAAACTAAAAACATGGAAATAAAATCCTAAATAACTAAATATCATCGAAATAAATGCCTAGAAATCCTAATGGGCAAATATGAAACTTATTTGTAACTCAGAATAGGAACTAGAGAGGGAGTAGGATTAGGAGCATAAAAGTCGGTCATCAGAATAGTGATAGCAGATAGAACGCAATGGAAAAACTGCCTTGCAAGCAAGCCAGGAGGTATTAGGAATCGCTAAAGGCACCGGAATAATTTAGAAAACAATAGGAATAGGCACAAACTGAATAGGAAGCAATCGTCATAATAGGAATAGGAGCGGGTGTCAAAGGAGCATGAAGACGGTAGGTCTTGCAGATCCTTGTTCGGAATAGGAATCTACAGAAGAAGCCGTAATCGTAACTGCCGCAAGTAATCGTTAGCCAACTGGCTACTAGGCAACTACTCCTCATGTTTCTAATGGTTGCTCTATTATACACATCTTCCTCCTCGCATAGTGAGTTGCATCGATTTTTTATTCACCTTTTACTTATTTCAAGTTTTGTTCAACTATGAACTAAAAAACAATAGGAATAGGCATAAACTAAATAGCAAGCAATCGTCATAATAGGACTAGGAACGGGCGTCAAAGGAGCATGAAGATGGTAGGTCTTGCAGATCCTTGTTAGGAATAGGAATCGACAGAAGAAACTGTAATCGTAACTGCTGCAAGTACTCGTCAGCCAACTGCTACTAGGCAACTACTACTCATGATTCTAATGGTTGCTCTATTATACCCATCTTCCTCCTCGCATAGTGAGTTGCATCGATTTTTTATTCACCTTTTTCTTATTTCAGGTTTCGTTCAACTATGAACTAACCCATTTCACTCCAAGTCCCGGATTTGAGCTTTGCTTTGGGTTCAACTTGAGTTCACAGTTTCCTTCTCCACTTGTTGCTTCCTAGTTCAGCACACCCTAGATTCCCAAACCATGTTTCATCGCAACATGAATGGCATGGGTCCCAACTTTGGTCGTTTTAGGCAGTGTTTCAAAATGCGGATGCAGGAAGAAAATCCTAGTCGACTTGGCACAACCCGGTCGACTACTCAATTGGCACGGCTGAGTACTTGATGTTGGAAGGGTTTTCACCCTCAGGTGAAATCGCTACGCGCAACGGAACTAGAAATCGTGTAGAATAAAAAATTTCTTCTATTTCGCCCGTTAACCCGGGATCCTAGAGAACTACATGATCTTATGGTGATGAAATAAAACATACAAAGATAAGTACTTTACCTTTAGAATTCGAAATTACAAATTCTTCTGCTTGATCTACTCCTCGAATATCCACGCACGTTCTCAACGCCGCGAATCCTCAAGTTGAATCAATGGATTCCGGTTCTTTGCACTTGTAGGAGATGGAATAACCTTTATTCCAGCAAGAAAATGATCCAAATCAGTTCTTTAAATTAAAAGGAACAACTTTCCTTTAGGAGCCTTTATGTAGTTCTATCAATAAAACTAGAAATTTCTAGAGAGAGAAGTTCGAGAGAGACTAGAAGAGAGAGAAAATTGAATTCGAATTTCTGGGAGAGAGAGGGCTGGGCAAATTTCTCAGAGGCCTGGAGAATTCCTCAAATTCTAATTCCTTTGGTGTTTTAAATATAAAAAAAAAAAAAATTGGATTTAGTTTGGATTAGGTACCTAAAATTTCTCTCCTTAATCCTATCCTACGTTGAGTTTCACATGAGATAGGTTCAAAATGACCAATAAAATGCTCTTGCCATGAGAGTGGCTATCTTCTCCTAACTTTTAGGAAATGTTCTCTCTTATTTTATCTCTCAAAAGGTAGATCCTAAATTGTAGAAATCAAATCCCTACTTTTTAGCCTACTTTTTAGCAATCCCTACAAGTAGGAAAATAATTTTCCACAAATGCCAAGACTACCCCTAAGGGTAACAAACTAATTCGAATTCCCCAAGGAGGGGAAATTCAAATCGAATTGGGAGTGTGTGGCTGGTCAGCCAAGCATGGGGAGCACCCCATGGCTGAATTTTCGAGGATAATTCACCCTCCTGTAATGTCAATTGTATACAGCATAATTCACTCCCCTCCTGTATAACACTCACTAAATATATTAAATCCCATCCAATGAGAATAGAAAAGGCTCCAATGGATTTCTAAAATCCTTTTTAAACATTTCCAATGTTTCTTCTCCATCAGATCATATCTGTAAGTGCTAAGAGATAAAATGCAGGACCCTCATTCATAAGAAAGTACTCGGGTCATTCGAGTTATGAGTGGGATCATTGCAAGGATCCGACGGTCGATCCTACAGAATCCAATAGTGAGCCCCACTGCGATCTTGCTCTGTAGTTAAAACTACAATCGCATTGGGTCAGTGGCCTCCATCAAGACGTAACCCTGAAGATGACAGTCAAATCATCTTACGCCTAACCAAGGTTTTAAATTTCGACCGAAATTTCAGGTTTTGGTCGTTAACGAAATCGAAATTGGGTAAAGTCGAAACGTTACTATATTGTCGAAATTTCGGTCAGAAATTTAAGGGATTTCATCCAAAAATATGGATTTTTTTTTATAATTATTTGATATTATCATGAAATTTCAGCCGAAATTACCGAAATTTCTGAAATTTCGAAAATTTCGATTTGGGAGAAAAAATAGCCGTTCATGGGTTTCGTCTAATTTCGCCTGAAATTTCGGTTTCGGTGAGGACCGAAACGCATTCTGAAACCGAAATTTAAAACCTTGCCCCTAACAACATCTAGTATGTACAAGTCCCTTCCCTGATCTACATCTTACCGAGTTGAGTCCTACCGGGGGTGGACTCCCTTTACGCCCTGGGCCCACTCATGGTATACCATTCCGGTCAAGCAGTGTAAGCCTCGCAAATGCATTTGCAAAACTATTAAAACTTCTTAATATTTCAAAACCTTTTTGATAAATCCCCTATTGATCACGAGGGTTTTTCCTAGGATCCAATACTATCCGAGTGTGGCTCTAAACAAGAACCACTATAAGATAGACCAAACCCTAGAACAATCTTATAATCTCATGTCCACAGGTTGTTCTAATGTGATCTTGTTCAGAGCGCATCCAATCGTCGCACCCACTCTTCTTGCTTAGGGTCCACTACCTAGATGACCAAGATAAGTCATCTCACGACACGTGCATGTAGGCGAGGACGATGGTGGTTGTATACAGGAAGAGATGTCCAATCTCAGCCCCAACCAGGAACAATTAAGGTCTGCAAAGAACCGGAATGATGTATCTCCTTGCTCCCTTGGATCTGTGAATCCTTGAGCATGGGATTCCTACTTTGTTACCTAAGGACAAATATGTGTCATAAAGTAAGTACATCACACACACTCTATTGAATAATACCCATAATATGTCATGAAATGAAACTTTATGGATAATTTAATTGAAAGGAAATACAAAATGCACTGACTTTTAGGGCACTAGCTCTAACACTTGATTTATGAAATCATAACTCGGGAAAGTCAAAGGAGTTTTTATTGATTCCGCACGGAAAAATGAGGGACACGCCCAAGGGAAAAGGAGTCGACTCGGGGAGTCCAAGATGACGTGGAGGAGTTTTAAAACTATGGTTCTATGTAGTTATGTTCTACTGACCTGTGATCAGAGACTAGACTTGGGATGACATCCATCTAATTCTCTGTCTAGGAGCCCTTCCTTTACTATATGGTGCTATAGTGGGCTGGTTTGGCCAGGCATATTGTTTTTGTAGAGGAAAATAAGAAAGGAAGAGATAAAATTGGAGAAATGTAGATTTAAAGTAATGAAAAAATAAGATCCTTATCTCAAGGCATCTCACCAAAGAAGCTTTGGCATCGCACCTTGAGGATGAAGGTTTCGCAACAACAATTTCGCAAAGAAACAAAGAAGAATCATTTTCATTTACTCAACCATCCATAGCATCCATCAGTATCATCATAAAAGAAAAATGCCATGAGGTTACATATATACAAGAAAAATAAGATCATGGGTCTAGGCTCCTCCACTCGATTACGTCGACGAGAAAGAAAAAACAAAAAGAAGTGATTGACTCAACTGGCAGTCCCTCTTTTTCTCTTCTTTTCTTGAGTTGAAAGTGCCCGGTCATTCCTTTCGAGGACTCTTCCCTGATGGCTCCTGCACCACCAAGACTTTTTAGAATCTCATTTATAGAATGTCCTAAGCAAAATCCTAACACTTTTGGACTAAAATACCCTCCAATGTCTTAAATAATCTCCGAGTAAAAGTTCGTAATACATGTGTGAGGCCTATTTAAAATACTCATAACTCAAAGAAACTAAGTGATACTAGTAGGAAAGGACCGTGATACCCCTCATGTAAAATAAGAGACTTAAAAGACGCATGAATGACACATAAAAATTAGAATATGGGCCCTAGGATGGTCCCCATCATACTCCCCTCCCTGAAAAGATTCGAACACGCTAGATATAATGATTATCATATCAGGAGAGTTTGTCAGTTCCAGTCCTCGCACGATTTGCAAACGATTGGCCCTTGTCGGCTCTAGGCTCTTCTGAGCCCTATTAGTGACGTCTCCAACGAGGAGGTTCAGGCTCTTCTGCAAGGGAATAGACTCATTGATTAGTCACAACTAGATCAGATTATCAATGAGGGAGACTCCCTAAACGTAGTTAAAAGTGTGAGAGATGGGATCACCTCCGCCTGAAGGCTTGCAGATGCCATGGAGGAGATCATAGATAGATTAGAGGACCATGATAAAAAGATTCTACAAGCCTGGCGATATGCAAGTTGGGATGCAAACTCGCTCACTAGGATGTTAACAGAGAGGTGATTTTGACACTTGCTTACAGCCTCCTTTAGGGTGTTCCGATAATTGGGATATTTATGCTTTGCATTGCTTCTTTTTTCCACTTCATTTCACTGTTATTTTTTTTACCATCTCGGTCAAACAGAAAAGGGGCTATTGCCCCCTTTTTTAATAAAATGTTCATCATTCAAATAAATGGAGAATAGAGAAAAAATTGGTGAAAAAAGTTAGATCTTTGAACATACGATGTAGTTTACATCTTTTGAGAAAGAAGACAGCCTTCTACTTTTTTTAGTTTACTTTCATCTCTTTGACATCTCAGGTCAATTAGTTACAGATCTACATCACTATTGGTCTAGTGTGTGACTAATCAACCTTAGTTTAACGATCACTGAAACATCATCTAAACATGTAAGTTATAGTTCTTTCATTTTTTTCAAAGTTATCCAGGATTTTTATTTTTCCCTATTTTAGGATTTTTCACCTTAGAGAACCCCCAAATGCTTCCCCCTATCCCAATACACCAACTAAAATATGAAACCAAGTTTTTAGTCCTTGGATAAAAGGGAACTGCCTAGAAATTAGAAAACTCACAATGCTATAATGTTTTTTTTAATGGTAAATAGTATTAATAAAAGCGAAAGCGACCGAGATGGTCTATACAAAAAAATAAGAAAATACAAGATCAAAGAAGGAAACAAAAGAAAATATCAAGGGGGGAGAAAATCAAATCGCTCCAATCTTTCTCTGGATACCCCATCTTTAGCAAGCTTATCCGCTACCCCATTTGCACTCCGCTTGACATGATAGGCGACTATTTGTGAACCTCCAATATTATCTTGAATTTCATAAAAAAGAGACGCAAATCTCCAAGGAATTGAGTGAGTTCCATTGAACCACCTAATTACATTCTTTGAGTCTCCTATCTCCACCTTTTCCAATTCAACATTGCTTAGAAGTTTAATTCCATGGTGTATGGCCCGCACTTCCACCTCATTTGCATCCGAGATACCTCGTGGACCCGGAATAGGCCCAAATGACATTTCCTTGGTCATCTCTTAATACTCCCCCTATTCCGGATGGACCCGGATTTGCCATACTGGAACCATCAAAATTAAGGTTCAATAATCCTTGGGCGGGTGGCTCCCACACTGGATCCACTTTGGGCTCTTCTCTAGCTCCATTGCAAATCACTCTCCAACCATAGAGATATAATGTTAGACGGGTATTGTATGTATTCTGTACAAAATTCAGTACCTACAAATTACAACTACAAAGAGTATTTTTCATCCGAAAAATACATGTTTTATGGCTAGTTTTTTATCATGTAAAACAGAGTTGAAGCTTCAAAAAATTAGTAATTTAATAGATATAAAGGAATTTACATATATACGGTATTTAATAGCTTTATAGGAATTTGCATGTATAAGATATTTAGTAGCTATAAAGGAATTTGATTTTATAATATATTTAATATTTAAAGGAATTTTACATTTATAAGGTTTTAAATCAAGGTTGCCAAGGCGGGAATCGAAAGCGGGATTCGATTCGGGATTCGAAAGCGGGAATCGAAGGCTCCTGGGATGGTGGGAAGCGGGAATTGTGGGTTTGCCAGAGAGTCGACGGGGATTCGCCGGGGATTCGTCGGGGATTCGCTGAGAGTCGTGGGGAGTTGGGATTCGCTGGGGATTCGCAGGGAATCGGGGTTCCTATAAAGTGGGAATCGGGGTTTTCATTAATTGGGAATCGGGGTTCCCAAAATTGGGAATCGGGGTTCCCAAAATTGGGAATCGGGATTCCCCAGAATCGGGGATTCGAATCGAATCACGGTTCGGATTCGCGATTCGGGGATTCGCGAATCCCCAACTCTGGGTACGAATCCTGCTTCTCTGTTTTAAATAACCTCAGGACCCACACAAAGTTCATTAAATATTCATGCAAAATATATGCGCTAATGGTTAATGTTTTTTTGGATTGGGGGTGGTGGGTGCAAATACTCCAGTCTTGGGTCTTACATAACACGTGTGGTCCACTTGAGTTAGTGTACATGGTCATAGCCCAATGCCTCGGGAATATCCCATCTGGAAGATAACTCCCTACAAAATATCAATGCCTTAGCTTTTCATGGAAAGTTCCTAAATACACCTTATTGATCAAGGTTTTAGGATCATCATGGATCAGAGTTACCCATCATATCAACAAATCAGATGACATACATGTGACATGCATGGGGCCTAGAGCTTTCTTTCTTTTTTCTTTATTATGTGCATGCATTTAAATCACAACATATTATTGTTTATAAGTGCAAGGTATTTATTATTAATATATAATATTACAGTTATAAGGCTTAAGTAACATATTATATATGTAATACGTAAAGATTAAAATAGCCTAAATGCTTTGTTAGAAACTTACCGACTTCTTCAAAAGCTTAAGCTGTTGGCGAAGGGCAGTATTTATTCTTTTATACTTTAACACTCCCCCTCACGTGTGGCCCACTTGGCAAACACGTGGCACATGTGGTCCCACCTTGGGCCGGCCATTACATGTGGATTTTTTTATTTTTTTTTACATCGGGGAGGTTTGAACTCAAGACCTTGCTTCTGATACCATGTTAGAAACTTACCAATGTCTCCAAAAGCTTAACACTCCCCCTCACGTGTGGCCCACTTGGCAAACACGTGGCACATGTGGTCCCACCTTAGGCCGACCATTGCATGTGGATTTTTTTTTTTTTACATCTGGGAGGTCTGAAATCGAGACCTTTGGCTCTGATACCATGTTAGAAATTTACCGAATTCTCCAAAAGCGTAAGTTGTTGGAGAAGGGCACTATTTAACCTTTTATACTTTAACACGTTTAATAGAGACAGATTTACATTTAAATGGCTTTGAATATTTTGAATAGCTAAGGACCTAACAGAGATAGACTTACATTTCTAGAATTTTAAATAGCCTAGATGATTAATAGAGAGAGATTTGCATTTCTAGTGTTTTAAATAGCCTAGGGGCTTGATAGAGAGATTTACAAAACAGCCTAAATTTTCATTTATTTTATTTGCATTTGGTATTAGAGATAGGGATTGTTCATGGCAACCTCTACGTTCTAGTCATAATTGGTATAGATAGATAAATGGCTTCAAAATTTTCTAAATAGCGTGGAGAGATGGGCATGGAACCCATGTTTTCCCTTATGCATACTGTCTATTGGGGGGAATAATCAACAGAAAAAGTATCACCCGATTGCTTGGGATGTCATACGTAGGCCAAAAAGAGAAGGTGGTGCTGGGATCTGCAGATTGGTTGATATCAACAAAGCATCTCAGCTGAAGCTGATATGGCATATTGTAGACAACAGGAGATCACTGTGGGTTCGATGGTTTAAAGTGAAGTTCCTTAAGAAAAATAGCTTCTCGAACAGACCAATGCCTTCGAACCCTCCTTGGGGGTGAGAAGCATCTTCAAGTGCAGGGAGTTAGCTAAGTCCTACGTCTGCTACTGTGTGGGAAAGGGCAAAGGCATTGATTTTTGGACTGATCCTTGGCATCCTGATGGACCGGTCTACTCACAGACATCTGAAGGAGCTCTGTTTAACATAGCAAAGCAGATATCTATAGAAAACATGAAGAAGGATGGAAGTTGGAATCACATTACTCAGCAATCATATATGCCCCAACTCAATGACATTATTAGAACTGGGTTATTCTCCAACTCTTCAGAGGATAAAATCATTTGGAAAGATAATCCTAACGGCCAGTTCTCTCTGAGATCTGCTTGGAATCAAAGTAGGATCCGATTCCCCGATGCTCCCTGGTTCAAAACCATCTGGAGTAAAGGCCATATACCTAGGCACAGTTTTATCACTTGGCAGGCAATTCATAACAGACTCAGTACACGGGATAGGCTAATCTTCTTGGGCACAAATAGAGATACGAAATGTATGCTTTGGAAGGTAGAACCTGAATCTATGAATCACCTATTTTTCCAATGCTCCTTTTAGGCCTGGATTTGGAGATCGATTCTTTGGAGGTGTGGATATAGGAGGAAGCCTCTTCACTCTATCTTAGAAGAAGAATTGTAGATTCGAGAGAAGTGTAAAAGGGATGGCCAGGCAACTACGATCATGAGGATCGGTTTTTGTGCGGCTATGTATGTGATCTGGAGAGAGAGAGAGAGAGAGAGAGAGAGAGAGAGAGAGAGAGAGAGAGAGAGAGAGAGAGAGAGAGAGAGAGCTGCTACCATGGTAAGCCTCCTCGTCATAAACTCCATATCCTTCAAAATATCATCAGCATAATTCACTCTAGGCTAACTCATCTTCGACTTGGGGATGTAAAAAGCCGGAGAAATGAAGAAACAGCTGCCAACTTCGGGCTATCTTGCTTCCAAGGGAGGAAAGAAGCAGAATTCTGCTCTTGGGTCAGTCCTGATCCTAATTTTATTAAGGTAAATACTGATCATCAGCTCAGAATGGGAAGGGCGGACTTGGCGGCCTAATCCGAGACACTATTGGGAAGGTAACTGCTATGTTTTCAATTCGTATGGACTGTGAGGAGATTCATATTCTAGAAATTAAAGCAATCCTCCATGGGATCAGATTAGCTATGCTGAAAGGGTACTCTTCCCTCTGGATTGAATCTGATTCTCTGACTGCTGTTAATGTGATTTTCGAGAAGTGGGAGTGCCCCTAGAAAGCAATTCCAATAGTAGAAGAAATAAGAAAAGCCCTCTCTCAGGTTCAGGAGTGGAAAGTGTCTCATACTTGGAGAGAAGCCAACTCTGCAGCTGACTTTCTGTCTAACCCTGACTGCTGTTGTGAAGGGGGAGATATTCCTCCTTTCCCTTTACCTCTTCAACTTAGTGATATTGCATTGCTAAATGCCTCTGGTCATATGTATCCTCGCATGTAATGGGCATGGAATCCTGTGTTGTATTGATTTGTAGGCATGTCAGAGATTTTTGTAGTCCTCCTTGCGGCATTAGTCAGTGCCCTTCTCTGATATTCTTATTGGCTATTTGCCTTTGTTGCCCTAGTGGCCCCCCTTTGTATTATCTGGTTTAGTTTCAATATATTTGGTCGGGGTCTCCATAACCCCAGCTTAACCATAAAAAAAAATTGTATACTGTCTATTATAGATGAAGGGCGGAGAAGAACGCCATATTCTAACAAAAAAAAAATTATGACCAGCTGTAATATAATTTCAAGTCCCCTGCATATTTAAATGACATTTACAAAACAGCAATATCCGCTCGATAAGCTTAAAACAGTGTAAATAGAAAAGAAATGAAGAATAACACAACAAAGGACAATGCAATCATTACCTCATAAGTATGGGCAGTCCTATTCCGAACCATAAATCCAGGCCACGATGTTCCATCCTGTCTGTCATTCTGGTTTGCCGTATTAGTTTCCCCGACATGAGTAGCTTCAACACCCTTATCAACAGAAGAATTGTGCACATCTACATTTACCAGATTATGATTTTCTTTAGGACCTTCCTGATTTATTTGTTCAGTTGGCATATTTACTAATATTCTTTCAGCCATTTTCAGAGAATCTGGAAAAGGATCTTCCACAACTATTTGCAGATTTATACAGCTGGATTTAAGGTCCTTTCGTACTTTATTCACATCGGGTGTAGTCAGGCCATCATATTTATTCCCCATTACACAGCTACCCAGATTCACACCCAGATTCACAACGTGAGAAATGCCCACTTCTTTTGGCATTGCAATCTCTCTTTCCTCAGTAGAATTTATGTCTTGAATGGGTACATCTTTCTCTCTAGGCTTCTCTCTTTCCTCAGTAGAAGTTATTTCTTGAATGGGTACATCTTTCTCTCTAGCCTGTGAACTCCCTTTACATTTATCTAGGTAATGTACGTCAAAAGAAAACTTTCTCAAATAGATTGTGGAATTCAGAAAGATAAAATAACAAACAAGCATAGTATATTAGCACCAAAACAATGAAACAAAACATGAAGAATATAAAATTACCTTAGACACACTCATAAGTTACCATCACGCAATTGCTTAATTTTTTATTTCAAAATGAAGACTAATAAGAAAACCTTGCCAGGACAAAAAATAACAAAAACAGATAAATGTTGTGTGCCTAGACGATCCCACTTAGGGTAGAATAAATTAATTTATATTTTTAATAGCTCGTGGAATTCTCTGCCTAGTTGTGTTGTATGGATAGGAGTCTTAGAGATAAGGGTTATCTAGATTTTCTTGGAAAGAAGTCCTAGAGGAAGTGGTCAAGTAGGTTCTCTATTTATAAATAACATGCAAGGAGTATTTTCCGAATTAATGAATAATTCCAAACTCAAAAGTGTGTTTCTGCGCATCGAATCGTCACTCGAAGTGGGTCCAGAGATTGATCTTCCCACTAAGAAGATCAATCATGTTGCAAACTGATTCGAGTTCGTAACCGATAAATGTTATAGAGTATATGATTCAGTTACAAAGTAGTTATTAGATAGTTATTTATGTCAAGGTTGTGGGTGTTAGTTTTTATTAATTGTCATGGTAGTGGGTAAATGATGGAACACATAGAGAGGCATTGGTAACATTGCAATGTATTCAAGTTAAAATCTAAGGTCCACCTCCCAAGCACAAGTTTGAGATTTGAAGGATATGATACACTGTTGAACAACATGTTTTCATAAACTACAGGTAATTCCAGCTGCCATAAGATTTCTAGAAGAACCAAAATAATATTAATGTCTTATTATCAGGTAAGGAAAAATCAACAATCCATATATTTAACTCATATTTGTCGATTGAGAGAGTAAAACAAAAGGTGGTGGTAGCTGCATTTGTTATTCTAGTGGCAAATTCACATTAAAACTTATTTAAATGCTTTGATTAAAGCAGAGATCTTCATAAGGGAAAAAATGGAAGTAATATCAATGTGAAACTCATAGATGAACACAATATCCATATGCTTATTTTATCATTAAAAATAAAATAAAACTCATATGCCTGTGTCTCTAAACTTTTTAGTGAAACAAAATTCTTGGCCAAGAGGATGTCTTAATGAATTTGTTATGGATGTATAAGAAATGAAGCACTTCTTCCCTATCTTCAAGTTACACAATTAGCAACCTATCAAGAAAAAAAAACTTACACAATTAGCAAACGACATTAAATATTTCCACTATTATAACCTTTTCCTTATAGGAACGAGAACCAAAGAGGCTTAATGGTTCTGCTAGATTGAAGAAAATTTTTATGCTAAATCTAGAGCTTTGCCAAAGAAGTTGTTCACTCTAAGAAGTCTTTACAAATACAAGGGTTTTATGACAATGGTGCTAGTTCTTCCATACTATTATGTTATGGGAGGATATGGTAGTAAAGTTTTTGAATACATGTTGAATTAAGGCATGAAGTGGTTCCTAGAGATAAAATATCAAGAGGAAGACTTACCATAAAGTTTTCGATACCGGGCTGCAAGAATTACCCATGAATATATTTAAGAAGTTGGTTACTTAAGACACTAATGGTTTTCCAAATATTCGCCCAAGCAAATGATCGAAGCAGGTGGTGTTGTGTAGGGTCTTTGGTACCCCTTTGTTTGTCGCGGTCTAGAGGGCTGGTTGTTTGCCCTCCTCTTGTATTGTGCCTTCAATAAATAATATGCAGAGGCCCGCCCCGGGGTCGCATTCCTTTCCGGGTTAAAAAAAAAAAAAAAAAGTTGGTTACTTAAGACATGAGGCTCCTAGCCTGAAAATATAGTGAAGACTAAGCCAGTACAGTCACCAATCACAAACATGATAGCACTTCAATGAGGTATATTAATCTATAACAATGGGATGTAGAGACTTAGTACATTACATAAATAAATAATCAAGTAACACTCAAATGCAAATTAAACAATCGAAGATTCAGCAAGTTCAAGAAATACAAAACATTTATATGACAAGATGTATGATAGTGATATACAAATGTAAAGCTCAACAGTCCCAAGGAATTGTTTAAACTTCCATACAAATTATGAAGAAAGGTGTGGTAGGAAACATGGATCCAGAAGCGACCCTTACTGATGAAACATTATGTTGTCATGTTGATGTTAGTAATAACTCCCAACCTCATCAAACAACTAAAACTTTCCATTCCTCATCATTCCTATCTACTTTGATGTATGCTAAATTTTCAAAACATTTTAAAACCAATTTTGATTATTTTTTAAAAATGCTCAAATTAGTAAGTTTATGAACTGACAATCATGAGCTTTTCCAGTTTGAAAGATTCAAAAAAGAAACTTTGGAGATAATAAATGCAATTGGGTTGAGTAGGGCTTCATGTTGATCTCCTTTTGAGTTAGAGGGATTTATAGTAGTTTCTAAACCAGTTCTTAAAGCCCTAAAGTTGCTAATAGTGTACGAACTACTTGCACAAAATCTCTGTTCTTTCTAAATTGGGATTTTTACTTAATTGGGAAATACTGTATGTATGATGAGATTCATAACTTGCAATAGGAGAAACAATCGTTGTTTGTTTTTCGGAAGTAGGAAGTCTAAGTTTAATCGTTTCAAGAGTTTCGAAATTGCTTTTCTCTTTTGAGTATTTTAGGCCAAAACAACTCTTAGTTACTAAACATTAGAAATTTAGAGTACAAAGGAAATGTGTTTTGGGTTTATTTAGAAAGCACTATTGGTCTAGGATTAGACAATTATAGCTTACACTTTAGAAGAAGCTTCTTGTGCCAAGATTTTACATATTTCACCGGTAGGGTTGAATGGAACAGTTCTTGATTACCTATTTTATTGAACATGTTTTCTTGCAGCTAAAAAATGCAGTTGATGATTCTGGGAATTTTTATTTTAAATTCCTGCATGAATTTCTATGATTTTGGGAATCAAATAAAGCAAACTTTCAAGTATCTACACAAGGGCTGAGATCAGTGAACAAATGTGGAAAGTGGGACGATCAGTCCCTTCCAATGTAGCTTGATTTTTATCTGTTGTCATGGAAGATAAATTCTGTTTTTGAATATGAAGTGATCATGTTATAATCTTCCTTCCAAAAGGAAAATTAGATAATTAGAACCCAAGGTTCTGATTCCAACAATACAAAAATAACAAACTGCCACAATGATATCCCTGTTGGGTAAGCTAGAAAGTCATATCCATGAACAAAAATTTTGGGAATTTAAAGGTTTGAACGAAGGAAAACTTCTCTTATTAAAATTGTGAGGTCTCTGCTTCAAGAAAAAAATTTCTAGGCTGAATATGGAAGAACCATGATAAAAAATAAAAAAAAATTCCGTCAGCTTCTGCAAGATGATCAGTTTTTTTATTATGGGATGGGGTGGCAGATAGTTTAGGCTCAAGCAAAATTCAAAACAACTTGGTACATGATTTCACAAGCATATTAGTCATTGGACTGAAATCCCAAGATAGAACCATATTATGGATCCCAATATGAAATGCAGCGATTCCAACCAAGAGGCTTGAAAACATATTCAATATGTTGAAACTATCTAAAATGAGTTAGAGTTTATATGAAACTACACAACATGTTGATCCTAACATAATATAATTTCTTAAATAGGCTTCTAGCTGTAAATGCTTTCAGAGAATAGATAAAAGGTTAACTTCTTGTTGTCTCTCATGTCGTATTGATTCTGATTCTGTAAATTTTTTCTTACATGATGTTGAAAAAGCTTTTCCTAATTTTATCACATTTAGTCCAAAGTAGCAAGAATTTTGAATAATCTCAATGAATGGATAAAGGTATTCAAAAGGGATGGAGAAGTGGAAGCATACGTAAAACGTAGGAATCATTCATTATTTGGTAGAGCTCAACTAAAGAGTATATGAGACTTTGTAATAAAATAGAGAAATTTGAGTTTAGTAAAAAGTTGCAACTAAGAAAGAATCAAAGAAGCATTTTAAGTCAACATGTGTGCATGTTAAGTTCTTATTTAGAAAGAAAAGAAGTCAATATCTGTGTGTGCCTGTGTTTTTAACTCTTGATTATTTAGCCAAAAAAGGCAATGTTTGTGTGAGAATGAGAGAAGTCATTTTAAGTCAACATGTGTGTGCGCTTTTAATTCTTACTTATTTAGAAAGAAAAGAAGTCAATATGCATGTGTGCACCTCTGTTTTTACTATTGCTTATTTAGTAAAAAAGGGCAATGTGTGTGTGAGAAAGGGAGAGAGCCAGAGAGGTGCATGCAAGATGGAAAATTACCAATGCTAAGTTCTAGGAGAAGTTTGTGTAATAAATGCAGCAGAGAAACTTCTCATAGCATTTCATCTTATTATGACTTATGAGTATAGAGAATGTAACCAGTTGCAAACGAAATCATCAGTCAAATACCATTTAAAGCAAACCAACACTAAGAAAGGAAGAAGAATTGAGGAGTTGAATGTCTGAAATTTCAGCTACATGATCAAATATATGAAATATACCAAGAAATGATGACAAGGAACAACCAGTGATTAATAAGGTCAATAAAAAACATGGTGGGTGGTTTAATTTTGTTAAAGTTAATTGTGCATAGACCTTACTTTCATACATTGATCAAATTCTCAAGTAATTTATACAAAGATTTTTCTTCTTTTTTCAGGATAAGCTAGAAATTATTGAAAAAAGATAACAACAAAACAAACACTCTACCAACGGAAAAAGCTCGTAATGGTAAAAAACAAAAAAAGAAATCTCATAAGAAGTAACCATAGAATCCAAAACGGAGCATAAATTCAACGAAGTATACAAGGTAAATTCGTCCAAATTAGGGTTCCTTTTTTCCTCAAATGAGTAATAATCAATGGTAGATTAGGCAAGATTATGATAATTTTTTTTGAGATTTAATGAGAAAATCTGGTAATTTTTGGTTGGAGAAGAAATTGGTGCACTTTTCGCTTGGTCTCATATTTTACATTTTTCATGGACAAGTATCCTTTCTTTATGCACCTGAAATTCAATTAAAATTAATTATTTCCTTTGTTTTGTAAGAACAAGAAAGTGAAAAAATGAGGAAGTGAAAGTAGATACAGAGACTGTGTAAGTTTACTTTTCTTTAAAAATAAATTATGGAGTGAAAACCATTCATAAAATTATTAAAGGCCAAGAGGAGAGATAGAAATGTACCTTCAACGGAGTAGCCTTTAAATCCGCTTGTGATTTCTCCATATTTGGGTGCTGTGTAAGATGTTAAGAGGTAAGGTTCCTTAGCATCCCCTTGGGAAGGGATTTGAGATTATGACATGAGCGGATAGCGAGTTTTATAAGCATGGTAGGAAGCAGTTCTCCTGGTAAGGACACAAGTTGCGGACAGTCATGAATTTTCAAATATTGGATGGAGGTGAGGTTGTTGGGCAAGATCTCGATATTATCAACTACAAGGTGTGTAAGCTTGTTGAGCATCCCCTTTGGCAATGACTTTATTTGAGGACCCTTTTTAATTTCTAATCGGTGAAGTTTTGCGATGCCTCATCAAGGGATTTGAGATTATCGCAACTGAAGATATCGAGAGATGTAAGCGTAGCAGGTAGCCTCTCCAATGACTCCAGTTGTGGACGCTCAGCAATATGCAATTGATTGAAGGATGTGAGGTTGAGCAAATCATTGGACAGGGACATGAGATTACCACAACTGATGGTCTTGGGAGATAAGTGTCGTGGTTTGTAAAGCAATATAAAAAATGTGTGCAATCTCTTCGATTCATGAAAGGTCTCAAAATTTTGTGAGAAGTCGTCGTGGGGCCACATCACTAAGGAATGAAACATTTGCATGGGTATTGCAAGAGTTAATGTCCTCCATTCTAACATATTCATTGCCAGAAATGGATTGTGCAAGGTCATGAATCAAGTTATGCATCTTGTAACATGATCCGTACTTTTCAGCATAATATTGAAAGGACCTCCACGTCAATTCATCAAAATATTCGGAACCTA
This sequence comes from Tasmannia lanceolata, assembly GCF_043159265.1. Classification (NCBI taxonomy): domain Eukaryota; kingdom Viridiplantae; phylum Streptophyta; class Magnoliopsida; order Canellales; family Winteraceae; genus Tasmannia; species Tasmannia lanceolata. Next base: position 59,551,476 of record NW_027518695.1, on the reverse strand, counting down.
AATCTTACAATCACTTCCTTCCTTCAGGTTGGATAAATCCTTCTGCAATCCATAGCTGGATTAGAGTGTCCTTCTCAAACTTATAATCCTTTGGATATAAAGAACAGTACACAAAGCATTGTTTCAGACATGCAGGTAAGTTATCGTATCTTACTTTTAGAATTGGAATAATATTCTTTTCCATCTCTGATATTTCCCACATGTCACTTTGAAGTATATTCTTCCACCTGTTCTCATTAGTGTTTGTGCGTAAGAGACCTCCCAGAGCTTCCATTGCCAAAGGCAAGCCTTTGCACTTTTTTGCAATGTCTTTACCAATTGTCTTTACCAATTGCTATTAAGGTTGGAGGTATATCTGAGCTTCCCACTGTGAATGCTCATTGTGTAAATAAGGACCAGCTATCATCGGACCAGCTGAGGCAGCTATCATCCTCAGCTAAGCCATCCAAATTATAGACATGCATTGTGCCTATGATACCTGAAACTTCCGGACAAATCCGTAGGGAAAAGTACCAAAATCCGTAGGCAATGGTTTTTCCCTACGGATTTTAGCTTGCACAACTTCCGTAGGCTAGGTGAGGGTAGGGAAAGCCTTTTCCCTGCGGAAGTTAATAAATACTGTAGGTAAATTGTACTTTTCCATACGGCTTTTTCCGTAGGCATATATCATATTTCCCTACGGAATTTCAAAAAACATTCGTAGGGAAAATTGTGCTTTTCCCACAAAATTTCCAAAAAAAATCTGTAGGGACAGCCTTGTCTCTACGGAATTTCAAAATAATCAGTAGGGAAATGTTCTTTTCCCTACAGAATTTTTTTTTTTTTAAAAAAAGCCGTAGGGAAAATGTGCTTTTCCCTACTGAATTTCAACAAAAAATCCGTAGGGAAAATGTGCTTTTCCCTATTGAATTTCAACAATAAATCCGTCGGGATAGCCTTTCCTATTTTTTTAATCCATTAAATATCAATTCTTTGTGACCTAGTGGATCTGTACATTCACACACATTATATATAACATCAAAATTTCCACAGTTATAACATCCATTTTCCACAAAAATATACAAATATATAAAAACTTAACTATTTTAATTGAATATTTTTAAAATTACAAAAATTCATTAATAACAAAAGCCTCGATATTGTTCCCTCAACTGAACTTGACAAAATACAGCATTGTTAAACATTCATCATCTAATGATTTATATAACACCATCTTCATCATGTCCTCATCATCTCCTCGATCCTCATCATCAATTACTCCAGAACTCCATGTGATTTTCAGTTGAATGTTGAACTCTTTGAGATGGATGGCTGTGCAGGCACTGAACCTCTTTAGGAGCAACGGTATGTGACATATCCTGCCAAACAAAAAGTTAAAAACAAGGAAGTTCTTAGCCGATTCTCTGCAAAAATTATATATACAAGAATACACAGCATACATTACGCTTTCAGAATGAATGATCTTCAAAATGAATGATACGGAAACAACTACAACATATAGTAGAAAAAATGCATGCGTTGCACATTTATACGACCACAAGAAACACAAGTAATATTAAAAACATCAATGGCCATATTTACAAAAGAGACACATTGGGTAGATTATATATTTTGTTTTATGTAATGCAAGAGTCAAGAAATAGGCTCATTCAATTCATCTCCCTTATATATCACATCAAAATATACATTGAAACTAAGCTATGTCCAAGTATCCCATATTGATGATGATACATAGACGTGCCAGCTAAGAAGGGAAGCTATGTGCTGGTCCGCTAAGTCCAATAATCGCATCAGTCATTGCAGAAGAGACTAAAACTTGACCTTGCTGACCATATGCACACCTATAAATGAATATTGCAAACTAATACATGAATTAACTTTCATTTAATGATCCATGGAGGAGCTATTATCTGAATATTCCATCGCATAGTCGCCTTGACAAGAGACAACATCCATGATTCTGGTCTCTTTGAAATTTGAGGCTCAAAGAATCCTTCGCGGTCACTATTTTCCCTTTGGTATGCCTTTAAAGAGGATGTGGTCCCTACATAAATTGTCTCCATTAGAGTATGAGTGATGTTTTTTTTTTGTTTTTCTGAAACCAATTATCGCAAGAAGACTATGTCTACATTTTACCTGTCAACTCAGACAAGCGAGAGACGAAGTAAACAATACTTGTACAAGCCTAACAAAACAAGCAAGACAGACCATGCATATCCAGAGTGTACACAGGGACCTATAAAAGAGGATAAGGCTGATAAATTGGTTCATATGTGGCCATCATTCTTCTCACTACCAAAGATTATCATGCTTGCAACAAAGCAATCGTGGAATTAAATCTTAGAGAGTGTGATATCACCTATTAAGTGCTAGTTCATCATTGACACAATTAGACACCATGGTGTCCAGATGGACAAAAAAAATAATGTTTACGAGTTTGACCACTTGAACTTTAATTAAATGAAGAAATTGGAATTTGATAAGAATCTTGAACTGCCAATTGGAGAGTGCTGGAATTTGATAAGAATCTTGAACTGCCAATTGGAGAGTACCTTGGCACAGCTAGTGCATGGAGCGTCATGCTATATCCACGTTAAATCACTCCCATGACCCATGTCGATATGATAAGGCCTCGGGGGATTCCCAACAACAATGGAGACACAATACAGTCTGTATAGCCTCTAAGACAATAACAATTCAGTTAGAAATAGGAAATGACAGCAAGCATGTTACATAGCTTTCAAAAAGTGTAATTGCAAGCACAAAATCATCTAGAGTGCAGTAGAATAACTACATATAACTAAATAATATCAGAAGACACTATATCATAAACTATAAATGGAGGAATGTGAAGTACCAGAGTGAATAGATTCAGTTATAGAAACAGATGTCTGTCAGATGAGCTCTTAGCTTAAACAATATATCCGAGCATTATAATAGTAACATAATTCATATCACCTTCTAGTATGAGGATTACTCAAGAAATAAATATGTAATGAAACAAGGAAACCTTTTATTTTTTTTCTCAAAAGGCTGACATTTCGGTGCCACTTTACTAACCACAAACCTAAACCTCATGAACTTGACATATTCTGGTAGAAAGAACTATGAGGGTCAAGAAAAATGAAAGAGAAGAATAATTGTGAAAACATTATTCGGCTCACACGGATCATTCATATGCCACAAACCAGCGGGCGACATGGCATTGCGAATGTTCTAAACAACATTAAGAGGCATTGTGAACTATATCAAACAGAGATGCAGAATTGATGTCCTTAACAATGTAAAAAATACCAGTTAACTGAAAATTAATAAGAGCTATATGCTACGGCTGTATAGTTCTCATTATTGGCTAATAGCATGAAGAATGTCAAATAAACCATGATAAAACCTGATGCAGTTCCAAAGGCTTTCACGTTTTACCTGTTGAGAAAGAATACGGAGGGCCTGAACCCTCTTGAAACCATCTGCCAGACTCTTGCTAGGAAATAGGTCTTCCAAAGAACAAAATCATTGAAAACCTGCAAAAGGACACATGCATATAATAAGATAAAAAGATTTAAGTTGCAAATAAAACCTCATCAGTGACCAAAAGGATAAGTGGATCAAAATTAAATACCTTGTCTGAAAAGGAAAATTAATTTCAGAAAACTCAAATTTCAAAATCAAGTTTGAAGTTATTATGAGCAAAATATGTAAAAGATGGATAAAGTTTTTAGACTCATAAAGTTCCCAGGGAAGTCATGCATTAAAAATGCTAATCATCTCCCTAACAATCTAACAAATGAGGGGCTAACCTCAAGTTGAAGTTCATCATTACTAGGGAAAAAAGAATTATAAGGGTATCACCTGTATGTTTTATGACAATCTACTTGGATGGGTAGGATCATCCATGTATGGTCTGTCCTGCTAGCTAGAATCTGAATCAACCGAATGTAGCACACATTATGTTACGTTGGTCGTGCCTTACCTTGTATACTTGATCCCATGTGCCCATCAAGTTCCAAATTGGAGTATTAATCGGACCTACCATATGTCCACATAGTCCAGCAAGAGGGACCCACCATGGTCAGATAGGTGCTTAAAAGATCAAAAGCCTTAGACAGGTCTTATTTCCCAGCTTTGATAGCTTATTAAGATCAAGAAAGAAAGAATTTTAGCTACATTAGTAGCTACCGCTCCTAATTAATTTTGATCATTTAGTTATCACTCTAAAGTGATCCACATACAGGATATGTATTGTCACCTAGACAAAAAGGAATTTATCATATATGTGAATTAGCTCCCCCTACACACCCCAATTAGCTCCCTGCTATGGAGTACATACATGCTCTATGTTATCTAAAGTTCCATGTGACCAACTTACTATTGTTCATCATTAGCTGCAAGCTGGCATACTGAGAAAGACAGTTAATTCCATCTTTTAGATGAGTGTTATGCACAATCATTTACATACACATCAACCAAACTCGGAACCAGAATAACAATTCTGAAGTCATAAGAATCAAAGATGATCTTTCCTGATCGGATGCATAGGCCACACATGAAAAGAGAGAGGAATACCATAACAGATTTTAGCAGTATATAGTGGGGCTAATCCCTAAGTAAGACATGGGTGTTCCATGAAAAGGGAAGCAAAACTAAGATACAATTCTAACATTTTAATGCAAAACTCCATTGTTATGATACAATTGTCTGAAATGAGATCACAGAGTGAATAAAACCTGTCATATTCAAAATGGTCCGTATCAATGGCAAGAAATGCATGTGGATAATGACTATGTTTTTTGGTCACCAAAGGATATCTCCTCAGCTCAAAGTTAGTTACCATTGAAAACAACAAAAAATGACAAAAAGAGTAGCAAAAACAGAGTTCAATGGGTATTACAAAAAGCCTCTTTGTATTTGCCATCAAGTGCTGACCATAGCAATGAAAATAGAAATTTCAGAAAGAAAGACAAAGCATGAAAGAAAATCATAAGCATTGATTACAGCAATACAAACAAAAGAGAAAGTACAGAAATAATAAATGACACACCTGAAACCATAAAACTTTAAAGATGAGGAAAATAAAATCCAAGTTAAAACCCTAGGGTTCTAAGTCCAAAATCCTTCTTATGCAACCCCAAGTCGCTTTCTTACGGGGAGAGTTTTTGATAATCTGATCTGATTTCCATACTAACATCTCTTGCAACAAAAGTCAATCTCGGTGTATAACAAGGGTTCGGATTTTCAACCCCAAATTTGTGTTTTTCTGCCTAAATTCCTTCCAACCTCTCATCTATCTACCTTTTCTTCTTTAGAAAAACCATAAGAAAAGAAAAGGCAGAAACTAGGATTGAATAACAGTCCTAGCATCCAAATTAAAATATAAAATCGATTCAACAAACCATTAGCAAATGAGCATGTGGGTTCTGGGCACCAAAAGAACATTCAAAAAGGTCAATAAAAAGAACAAAAAAAAGAACAAAAACGCCATTATCATTCACCTGGGCCTTAAATTTAGGGCCTACACATCAGTAGTAGAGCGGCAAAAGAAACCCTAGAAACCCATTTTGCTGTTCAGGAAACAAAATCGCAACGAAAAGGAAACAAATACGTAATTAATCTACACTATTCAGGACGCAAAGACATGATTAATTCCAAAATCAGAACGAAAAGGAGAAAGTAACAAACAGAAAACTATGAAATGGTTCCCGAGCAAAGCCTCTTGCGGCAAAAGAAACCCTACCTACGGAAATTTTTTAAGAAGGCAAAACTCGGTATTTCCCTACGAAAAACTACTGATTCCTGTAGGGAAAGGAGTACCGTAGGCATATCGCTCAGGATTTCCCTACGAATTGCATAGTAATCCTTAGGTAGACACTATATCCCTACAGATAAAACTAACACCTGTAGGGATATGAAGTATTTTCGTACTGATATAAAATGGGTAGGGAAAAGGTGAATTTTTCCCTACTGACATAACTAAAGTCGGTAGGGAAAGCCCAGATTTGTTGTAGTGATTCTACTTCCTTTTGCACCAAAACTGAATGGGACCTGTAGCCTCTGCCAGTCACAGTCATTCCATACATCGTCTAAGACGAGTAGAAATCTCTTGCAACTCAATACTTCCTTGAGGCTAACTTGAAGTGGATCGATTTCGTTAAGACAACAACGTTTCTTTGTCATTGATTCAAAAATTGCTTTTGTTATTCTACAAATATCAAAACCTTCAGAGACACAAACCCATCCTCGAACTTGAAAATGATCTTCCACCCTTTTATCATTGTAAATAAGCTGGGAAAGAGTCGTCTTTCCAAGGGCCTCAAACTTATGCTCTAACAGAACACACCAGCTGAGAGGTGCCTAAAGCAGCAATGCTTAAGCTATTGGGTATTGAAAGTACTATCATTAGGAGATAGACATTTAATAAGTTATGCAAACATTTACTATGCAACTCTCCGGATTGTTGATTACATGTTTGGCATCTAGATTTCTTTAGTTTAGATTTTCTACTTGTCAGTAGGAGGTATGGGCCAATATGTAGAGGTTTTTATTAGCAAATTTATAACCTTTTGAACTTCCAATGCAACCTAATAATATAAGTAATCATGGACAGAATTTAATATATTGCTCTGCTCTCATATACAAGAATACGGGATTGTCAATATATTTCAGTGTTACATTGCAGGCTACATAATCAGATTGTGTCACTACTTACGCTGTTATTTAGTGGTAGGTTAACAATAATATGAATGTCAGTAAATTATTTTTGTATTTGCTAAAATTTGCAGTCTCTCACTATTATGCGTTTTTTTAATATATTCATACAAATTCTCTGTTAGTACAATAATGTTTCCTTGAATATAAAGCCAATATCGAAGAATTATTAGAAGTTACAAAGTGAATGCTAGCTCCACGCACTCATAGTGCCACACACCCATATGCCCGAGTATTGGAACAATTGGGATTCATATTGACTGATAGGGTTGTGAAGAGTGGTCCCAACACCTTCGCCAATTGCTCCGGACCGTGTCTTTGTTTGAGGCTTGGATAACATGGAGTTATCAGCCCCCAAGTTTCCAAAACTGAAAATAAAAAATAATTTATTGAGAATCTGAATTTATTGTCCTATTTTACTACAAGTAAAATAAGTTTTATCCAATATTTTAGAATGTCTTGCAACCATTTTATTCAGTAGGGTGACTAGCCATGTCAACTCAACTCAAGGTCATGACTAAAACCTGGTAATCTTTTTTAATACAACCAGATGCCTAGGCTACATTATTATTTTAAAGATAAAAATATATCAATTGAAAATAAAACCCTGTGGTACAGCAAAATGGAACGAGATGTCTCAACAAAGAAGATACCAAGCAGGTGACTAAAAAGTACTAACAACTCTATAACCCAACCACTATGCCTAAGAAAAACTAAATCTCAAAGAACCTGCCATTAGGAAAATAGTGCCTGAAACAAAACAGCAGCACAAAATGGATGAAACTTTCGCTGCTTGGATAGATGTAGCAGGATGCGGACAGGAACAACAACCCCTCTGATGTGTACCATGAACTACTGCAAGGGGAGGGTGTTCTCAATGCTCCGCGAAGAGCGCTCCACGCTCTCTCCTTTGGTTCCTATTTGCAGTATCTTTAACAGATGTCGAAATGCAGTTGAAGAATGTTGGACTAAATTTGTATAGATAGAATTCTGACAGCCATTTTGCTAATCTCCAAGGTCCATAGGACATTCTTCTACTACATCAATTGGCGTGGATCACCTTTGACTTTAAGATTTAGGAATAGTTCTTCCTTGAACATACAAAGAGCCACCAAGAGTTCTACTTCATTAATCTGTTGTAATCTTTGTTTATCTGTTTTTCATATATTTAAATATTGTCGTCTCTCCCATGGATGTAGGCACCATTTTCAAACAGCATAAAACTCTGTTATCATTATATTAGTTTTTTGGTTCCTTTTGTACGTGAGATTGAATTAGGCCTGTCAAATTTCTACAACTCCTATTCATCTAGGGTGATTGCGCGCATCTGTAGGGAATAGTCCTACCCTAAAAATTGGAGTGGGGATACCCTATGTCTTTAAAAAAAATAAAAAAAATAAAAAAAGATTTATACAACTCCTATTCATCTAGGGAGCAAAGCTTCCAATGAAATGATGCAAACTATAAATTCATACCATCCAATACGCACAATTGAAGATAAATTGGTGGTAGGATCAACAGCTGAAGAACCCAAAAGAGCTCAACTAGTAAGATTTCTAGGGCCGGACAAAACATGGTTTTGGTGTTCAAAAGCATACTACAGTTGTTCTGTTGCATCTGAAGCATCAGTCTTTCAATGATTGTACAAGACTTAGGGATTGAGCCAGTGGCTTTGCATTGCAATCCCTGCCCACGTACGCTTTAGTAGAAAGTTACACACAATACACACTAGCAAAGCAAATAAAAATTGTTAACAAAGACGGAGCTTCAAGAAACAATTTTGGCTATGCATCTAGAGGCATTTTACATAGAATTGGTAATGGAGATTTCATTATTGGCTATTTGAATTTGTGGTAGCTATTAAGAATATTGCAATTCAACTCTCTGAACTTGTTTCTTCTTCCTTTTTTTTTGTTTCTATTCTAAAAAACAAACCACATATTCGGTCAAAAGACAGTTCACGAGGCTCCTTTTGGAAGTCCTGAAGCATCAGACCAATATAACAATACAAAAAGAAAGGACAACATGCTGATGAAAGATGATGTGTTCTTCACTTATTAAATAGACAGAGAAAATAGTTTGTCAGCATCAAAATGTATGCAGATTTATCTTTGTGATTTGTAAGAAGGAAATCATGACTTGCATAGCAACCAAGCATAACTTTGTTTGTATGGAGGTACCTATTGGTTATTAAATTCTATACTTACATGATGTTCAAGATCCATTCCAGACTGCATATTTAGATAATATGCCATTTGTATTGTTCCATAAGAGAATAGTGCCCTCTGAATTCTCTTAACCTGAATGAAAAGATTAGCATGTAAGTTGACATACATATTACATGAACTTCACATCAATTTGGCACGTCTTTGATTTATTGCTTAGATGGAATCCAAAAACATAACAATTTTGAGATAAATAAAGTCATGGAATTTAAAGTTGTAGAAATCTACAGGATGAAAATTCTTTTCGCTGCATGTTCAACTAAAGCAACATCTAAACAAGTAAATAATTCAAATGATAATGGGTATTCAGAAAAACGTAACTGAATAAAAAAGAATTGAATGACCTTGTACTCATAGAACATGGAAGAGTCTACAGTAAGGCAATAACAAAATTTTGGTAAATTTTTTGAAAAAGGAGAGTATGATCTGTGTGGAATTTCCATTTTTGGAGAGAGATGGATTAGGGTTTTGAAAAGAAGATGGAATTGAGAACTATATAGAAGAGGAAAAAAGATCTATGGCTTCGAAGGGTGTAAGAAGGAAAACTATGTATCTAATACGAGGTTAAACTCAATCCCTTGTTAAGGGTACTTGATCCCTATGCTATGGAATGGTGTAATATCATCTATAGTCATATAAGAGAGAGAGATAGAGGAGAGAAATCCTCCATAGGGGAGAATAATCTATTTTTCTTTGTTCTATTAATGAGGTTGACAATGTCTTTTGCATAAAAGAAATTACCAAAAAACTAAAATACCATAATAAACAGAAATGCTCGCTAGTGCAGAATGTTCAACAAAATCAAACTAAGAAGTGGCTAGATCAAATCGAAATCAACTCGGGTAATGAATGGAAAGACCACATTCAAGGCAAAACATAGTCTCATTGGATGGCTTCTGATGCAAGCTACTTTTGTTTTTTATGAACTTGAAATTCCAATAAAATCTGTCCGTGCATGTGCGTGTGTGTGTGTAAGATGAAAAATAACAGAGTTTTGATGCTCGGCTCTACCAGAGTTAAGCATAAAGAATGTAATCAATTGCAAATGAAATCATCAATCAAATAACATGTAAACCAAACCAACACTAAATAAAAAGGAAGAAGATTTGAATAGTTGAATGCCTAAAATTTCAGCTACAAGATGAATTAATATGAATGATACCAAGAAATAATGACAAGGAACAACTAATGAGTAGTAAGGACAATAAAAATCCATGGTGGCTGGTTTGACTTTGTTAAAAGTTAATTATGCATAGATCTTACATTCATACATTGATGAAATTTTGAAGTAATGTATACAAAGATACTTTTTCTGAAGTAGATTATGACTTTTTTCAAGGATTAGTAATGTATACAAAGATTCAAATTCTGATGTAATTCTGAAGTAGATTCAAGATGAAAAATTAACATTGTTTTGATGCTCAGTTCTAACAGAAGTTTAGGGAATGTAATCAATTGCAAATGAAATCATCAATCAAATAACATTTAAAGCAAACCAATGCTAAATAAAAAGAAAGAAGATTTGAAGAGTTGCTACAGGATCAATTAATATGAATGATACCATAGAGTTCAAAACAGAGCATAAATTCAATGAAGCATGTAAGGTAAATTCATCCTAGTTAGGGTTCCTTTTGTCTTAAACCAGTCATAATCTACTGTATGGGAAGACTAAGACAAGAAATTTTGAGATATAATGAAAAATTAAAGAACCTGAAAAAAACATCTCTTTATGAGCCTGGAATTCCAGTAAAATTAACTGTTTACTTTGTTTTGTTTTGAAAGAGAGAAAATGAGGAAATGAAAAGAGATAGAGAGAAATTGAGGTTTACTATTCTTTAAAATAAATAATGGATTGAAATCTATTCATATGATTAATAAAATCCAAGAGCCCTAATTTGGGATTGAACCTCTAGCTCAATGGTTAAGGCTTTTTCATCAACCTGGAGGTCGGAGGTTCAATCCCATCTTACATACCAAAAATAAATAAAACAAAAGCCAAGAGGAGAGACAGTCGTGTACCTTCTCCAGAGTAGTCTTCAAACCCACGACTTATTTATCCATATGAAGGGGATGTGTGAGATATTGGGCCAATATTGGCCTCCGTCCTTTTGACACTGTTTCTCTACTTCCGGACAGCCACGAATTTGTAATCTCTGAAGCGTGGTGGGCAGCCCTTCCTCCGGCAAGGAAAGGAGTTGAGGACAAAAACTAATGGTCAATTTTTTGAGGGAGGTGAGGTTCTTCAACATCCCCTTGGGCAGGGATTTCAGATTATCACACGAAAAGAAACCTAGGGTTTTAAGTGTGGGCGGCAGTAGCATGCTTGGAGAGAATTCGAGTTGTGAACATTTAGAAATATACAAGGTTTGGAGGGATGTAAGGTTTTTAGAAAAGATCTCAACATTATCAACTTCGAGAGATGTAAGCATGTCGAGCGTTCCCTCTGGAAACTGCTGCATTAGAGGGCACTTTTTAATTGTCATTCTACGGAGGCCGATGATGTTTGGCAATGACTCTAGTTGTGGACACTTATTAATATCTAATTCTTCGAGGGAGGTGAGGTTATTACCCATCCCCTTGGATAGGGATTTGAGATTAGGACAGTCGGAGATCGAGAGAGATGTAAGCGCGGTGGGTAACTCCTCCTCGCCTGCCAATGACTCCAATTGTGGACAATTTCTAATTTCCAAAATTTTGAGGGACGTAAGGTTGTTGAAAATCCCCTTGGCCATGGATTTGAGATTAGAACATGAGAATATATCAAGGGATTGAAGAGTGATGGGCAGTTCCTCCAATGACTCCAATTGCGGACAACTTCTAATCTTCAATTTTTTGAGGGACGTAAGGTTGCTGAAAATCCCCTTGGACATGGATTTCAGATTAGAACATGAGAATATCTTAAGGGATTGAAGAGTGACAGGCAGTTCCTCCTCTGGCAAGAATGGGCATTGAGTAACCAAGTCCAGATGTTGGAGGGAACTCAGTTTTCCTAGCCCCCTTGTAGGCGTACACTTGAGGCTATCACAACCGTTGGATATATCGAGAGATCTAAGCGTGATGGGAAGGCCCTCCTCGTCGTCTCCCAATGACTCGAGTTTAGGACACTGCTCAATTTGTAAATATTGGAGAGAAGGAAGGTCATGCAACCCGACCTCCTTTGGCCAAGACACCAACTCATTACAGCCAGTGACCGCCAATTCCTCTAGTGCGGTTAAGGGTTGAAGAAATCCAGGGGGTAAGGCTATCAAGCCTTCAATAAAGCCAATTCGTAATGACTTTAGAGTAGTGAGGCAAGGAACCAAGGACAATACCATCTCATTACACTTTCCTAATTTCAAATTACTAATGGATGGGAGGTGGGGAAATCTCTGCAGCTTAGGACAATTTGATATTTTTAGTGTACCAAGGCATGGCATGTCCCCTTCCCTTGCTCCACACCATTCCTCCAAATTCGGCATGTCTACAAGCTCTAACTCCTCCAATGATGGAAAACCCTTAATAACCTTATTGGACCCACCAATAAACTCACCTTCAATATGTTTCAATCCATCCATTCCATTAATCTTGAGCTCCTTGAGGAAAGGTAGCTGCCCAAGGGGTGGAAGTTGTTGGCAATTCAAACATCCAACGAGACTAACAGTGTTCAGATTCGTCAAATTACCGCTCATCATCCACCTGGGGAAACTAACACCACCATATGATAAAATGTTTAGGGTTTTGAGGTTGGTGTGAGGTTCGAGGCCTTCAAGTACCTCCTCATCAACTGCAACATCTCGTGGATTATTATTGCTCCATCCCAACTTTAACTCATCAAGGTGCTGTTTCTTCTTCAAATTGGCTTCCTTGCATTCCTTCCCATCTATCACATTCTCTAAATTTGAAATGTGAATAGTTCCCCTCAACTCTGTCAAGTTCTTTAACTCCCTTATTCCACATCCACTTTCTTTGCCCACAACAAATATAGTCAGTGTTTGAAGAGTTATTAATTTCCCTAGTTCCGGCGGCGTAGAAATCTTACAACCCTTTAAAGCGAGATGCCGTAAGTTAATTAGGTTGCTGGTGGACTTTGGTAGCTCAGCAAGTTGCTTGCAATAGCAAAGTTTCAGTGTTTGCAGATTATAGAGGCTAGCAATTGATTCAGGCAAGGTTGCAATATTTGTATGAGAGAGATCAAGGTACCTCAAATATTTTAATTCGCCAATAGAATCCGCCAATTCTCTGATATAAGTACCACCCAAATCTAACACCCGTAAGCATCTCAATTTTAGGAAGAAATCATGAGCAACTTGCTTAGTGAGTGTTTCGTACCTTGGCGGTAGCAGAAATGTGCGCAGCCTCTCAGATTCATGAAAGGACTTGAAAATTCGTGAGTGTTCATTGCATTGCCATACTGATGCATGACGAACCTTTGCAGCGATATTCGAAGAGTCGATGCTATTTTTTATTCTGAAGCATTCATCACCAGAAACGGATTGCGCAAGGTCATGATTTAAGTCATGCATCTTGTAGCATGATCCGTAGAGCCCTCTAGAATATTTAAAGAACGACCTCCATGTCAAGTCATCAAAATAGTCAGAGCCTATGTCTTCCAATCGCTTCTCAGATTGGATAAATCCTTCTGCAATCCAAAGTTGGATTAGAGTGTCCTTATAAAATTCATAATCCTTTGGAAACAGGGAGCAGTACACAAAACATTGTTTCAGATATGCAGGTAAGTGATCATAGCTAACCTTTAGTATTGGAATAATATCATCTTTCATCTCTGATATTTCCCACATATCACTTTCAAGGATATTCCTCCACTTTTTCTCATCAGTATTTGAACGTAAGAGACCTCCAAGAGCTTCTATTGCCAAAGGCAAGCCATTGCACTTTTTCACAATCTCTTTTCCAATTGCTACTAAATTCGGAGATACATCTGAGCTTCCCACTATGAATGCCCGTTGTGTAAACAGGGTCCAGCCGTCGTCCTCGTCTAAACAACCCAAATTATAGTCGGGGATTGTGCCCATGATTCTAGAAACTCTAGAACTCCGCGTAGTAACTATAATTCTGCTCCCTTTTGCTCCAAAACTGAATGGGGACTGTAGCCTCTGCCAGTCATTAGGATTGACATGCCATACATCGTCTAGTACGAGTAGAAATCTCTTGCCACTCAATTCTTCCTTGAGTCTAACTTGAAGTGGATCGATTTCGTTAAGATCACAAGAGTTCTTTGTCACTGATTCCATAATTGCTTTTGTTATTCTACACATATCAAAATCTTCAGAGACGCAGACCCATCCTCGACCTGAAAAATGATCTCCCACCCTTTTATCATTGTAAATAAACTGGGCGAGAGTTGTCTTTCCGAGGCCCCCAATGCCGACGATTGGAATAACAGATATATCCTTGGACGAAGATGACGACGACGATGATGATGCGGATTCATCCAGTAGCAATTTTACTATCTTCTCTTTATCCTTATCCCGACCGAATATATTTGATTCGTTTATTAAGGAGCTAGTCAGCGATTGCCTTTTTATTTCACGCCGCCTCCCTCCATCTTCTTGTCTGAGATGAAGGTCATGCCTCTCCTTTGCAATTTTATCCAGTCTCTCCTGAATTTCCTTTATCTTCTGTACGATCGTCTTATCTCGAGACAAAAATGGGATGGAATTAAAAAGAGCAGAAAAGAAGTTGTATACCTGATGCTTCCTCTTTCTGAATTGATTTCCGCCTTCCAATTTTAATCGGAGCACGTCCGTTGCAAACTCTTCCACTACATCATCCGCGTCGTATGCAACATCCTTAAGCTTTCGAAGCCAATCTTTAACTTCATTACTAGTTACTTGCTGTTCTTCAGCATCTTGAAGCACAGCTTGAATTGTGGATAATGTGCTGGAAAGGTTTTTGATCTCCTCATCAGTACCCCACAGTGAATTAATCACTTCTATGGCTCCCTCCAATTTGCTAAGAGCTCTATCAACAATGGGAGAAACGAATATATCCATACCCATACCTTGGTGACCAACGACAATTGAAGAGTTGTTTTTTGTAGGACTCAATTTTTGCTCTAGCAGCAAGAAAAGCAAGTTTGATTGTAGAAAATCGTGCTTCTTCGGATGTTCTTTGATCTCTGCTACAATTTTCCAAATCAGTTCTGTAGAGTTTGTGGCTGGCCAAGGAGCACAGGATTCAAGGAGCATCAAAACAAGAAAAAAGAGATAAAGAATCAATAATTTTCTTTGGACTTTTTTTTGACTTTTTTACAATTTTTCATATCAATTCTATACAATTTTTTGATCTCCTCATCAATACCCCACAGTATTTTAATCTCTTTTATGGATTCCTCCAATTTGCCAACGATTGCATCAACAAGAGGGGATAGTAAGTAATCCGCCATACCTTGTTCTAGTATTGCAGAGACAAACTAACAAATCGTGCTTAAAAAAAAGCAAGATTACCTCTGGCTTTTTTTTAGCACAGAGAGCGTCTTGCGGTGGGGGAAAACAAGTAATAGAATCATTATTTTGGTCAAGTTCAATATGGCACACAGAGAGCATCACACAATAAAACCCCACATTAAAAACACTGACGAAAAATGGGCGAATAACAAATTTTACACGGAAAGAAGGGCAGTGATAAATTCACACCCTTCTATGTATGAATTCACCCCGTATTTTGCAAAATGGACGGTGCAGCCCACACCATAAGATGATCCAAACCGTCCATTTGATGGGCCAAAACATAAATAGATTGTCCCCAAAAAAATCATTACCATAGGATGATTCTAACCCTCTGATCTAAAGATGGACTCAAATTGTGAAATTTTTTATAGATGGGACAGTTGGGATCAACCTATTGAAATGATTCTTGGGGCACAACTTATTTACGTTGTGACCCATCAAATGGACGGTTTGGATCATCCTATGGTATGGGCTGTACCTTCCATTTTGAAAACTTGGGGTCAATTCATACATAGAAGGGGGTGAATTTATCACCGCCAAGAAAGAAAAGTAAGTTGATTGTGACGCAAGACCAAAATGAAAAAGATGCAATAATTCATCCCTGAGATGATCTGAGACGTTGTCTTGATTGACCTTGCTTTGGATCTCCTATATATATGCCCCCAAAATCATACAAATCTTTCCATCTTGATATCACATAGACTATCAGAAGTAGCATGGCCCATCAAATGGATGGATCAGATTAGTTAATGATAGGACACATATTGCCAATCATATTGCCAAAATATGTAATTGATGGGATCATACTAGTCGTCCATCTCAAATCGTTAGTATAGCACCAGTGGGGGGATTTTTACTAATCAAATGAGGCCCATTTAAGCACTAGTTAATGTCATCAAACAATAGTTAAGAAAAGCAAAGTTTAATTGTTCCATTAGTAGTCATCTATCCCATTCACGTGCTCAAGTCAACAAGCACCATACATAATAAAAAAGCTAAGGTGGAGGGCTCAGTTGAAGAAAGATAAAAAAATCTTAGTACGAGTTTCATACCGGGCAACAAGAAATAACTAGGTCAATACTGGAATCAAATGGAGAAGCTCCAAAAACAAGATTAGAACTCTAAGATTATTGCTTCTCTACAACATGATAAAGTTTACACTCGTTTTTTTTTCTTCAAATCAATCATGTTTAGATCTTTCCAGGAAAAGCTATGTCGTTGATTTTTTAGGCTTTAATCTTACTGTATGGCATGAGACCATGACCATAGTACCTATAGCCTCGTGGCCCTTCAGATAATAGAAGCAAGTCCTCATATGTGACCTGATTTTGATTATAATATTAATCTTGATAGTTTATGTATCCAAAGTCTACAAGGGCAGTTGGGACATACGGAAAAGCTTTTAAATATCAGAAAAAACCAAAAAAAATTCAATGCTTACCAAACATGTCTAAATTTCCATGCCTACCAAACATGTCCTAAATTTTCAACAAAAGCAAAGAAGATTTCAAATTTTACAAAACAAAATCATGGAAAATGAGTATCCAAAGTCTACAAGGGCAGTTGGGACATACGGAAAAGCTTTTAATGTAACTCTTGTATGACTGAATCCATCAATTTGCCAACGATTGTATCAACAAGAGGAGACAGTAATAGATCTGCCATACCTTCTTCCTGTATTGGAGAGAAAAACCAAAGAAAGCAGCAACGAACTAACAAATTGTGCTTCAAAAAAAGCAAGATTAGATCACTATGAACTCAAAACGCCTCTGTGGGGAAAAATAAGTAATGGATCATTCTTTTGATGTAAAATGGGTGTAAAACAAATTTTACACTGGAAGAAAAATAAGTTTGATTGCGAGTGCCAGACCAAAAAGAAAAAGATGTAATAATTCATCTTTGAGATTTATGAGGCCTTGCTTTGGATCTCCATGCTCTGATGGGATCATACTAGTCGTCCATCTCAAATCGATAGTATAGCACCAGTGGGGAGATTTTTACTAATCAAATGAGGCCCATTTAAGCACTAGTTAATGTCATTGTTCCATGTGGCCGACAAGGAGCATCAAACAATACCAACCCACATTAAAATATGGCATCATCACAAATGTATATTATATATGAGAGAAGAGTTTTTCAACATCACAAATACTTTACAATAGTTGAGGGATGTAGTCATAGTTTTTGTACTAGTCGACCAACTCCAATAATGTGCTAGAAAGGTTTTTGATCTCCTCATCAGTACCCCACACTAATTTAATCTCTTTTATGGATTCCTCCAATTTGCCAACGATTGCATCAACAAGAGGGGATAGTAAGTAATCCGCCATACCTTGTTCTAGTATTGGAGAGACAAACTAACAAATCGTGCTTCAAAACAAAGCAAGATTAGAACAGTAAGATAAGAACTCAAAACGCCTCTGGCTTTTTTTTAGCACAGAGAGCCTCTTGCGGTGGGGGAAAACAAGTAATAGAATCATTATTTTGGTCAAGTTCAATATGGCACACAGAGAGCATCACACAATAAAACCCCACATTAAAAACACTGTGACGAAAAATGGGCGTATAACAAAATGAAAACTTGGGGTCAATTCATACATAGAAGGGGGTGAATTTATCACCGCCCGGAAAGAAAAGTAAGTTGATTGTGACGCAAGACCAAAATGAAAAAGATGCAATAATTCCTCCCTGAGATGATCTGAGACGTTGGCATGATTGACCTTGCTCTGGATCTCCTATATATATGCCCCCAAAATCATACAAATCTTTCCATCTTGATATCACATAGACTATCAGAAATAGCATGGCCCATCAAATGGATGGATCAGATTAGTTAATGATAGGACACATATTGCCAATCATATTGCCAAAATATGTAATTGATGGGATCATACCAGTCGTCCATCTCAAATCGTTAGTATAGCACAAGTGGGGAGATTTTTACTAATGAGGCCCATTTAAGCACTAGTTAATGTCATCAAACAATAGTTAAGAAAAGCAAAGTTTAATTGTTCCATTAATAGTCATCTATCCCATTCACGTGCTCAAGCCAACGAGCACCACACATTAGAAAAAAGCTAAGGTGGAGGGCTCAGTTGAAGAAAGATAAAAAAATCTTAGTACGGGTTTCATACCGGGCAACAAGAAATAACTAGGCAAAACTTGGATCACTACTGGAATCAAATGGAGAAGCTCCAAAAACAAGATTAGAACTCTAAGATTATAGCTTCTCTACAACATGATAAAGTTTACACTCGTTTTCTCTTCTTCAAATCAATCATGTTTAGAGCTTCCCAGGAAAAACTAAGTCGTTGATTTTTTAGGCCTTAATCTTACTGTATGGCATGAGACCATGACCATAGTACCTATAGCCTCGTGGCCCTTCAGATAATAGAAGCAAGTCCTCATATGTGACCTGATTTTGATTATAATATTAATCTAGATAGTTTATGTATCCAAAGTCTACAAGGGCAGTTGGGACATACGGAAAAGCTTTTAAATATCAGAAAAAACAAAAAAAAAATTCAATGCTTACCAAACATGTCCTAAATTTCCATGCCTACCAAACATGTCCTAAATTTTCAACAAAAGCAAAGAAGATTTCAAATTTTACAAAACAAAATCATGGAAAATGAGTATCCAAAGTCTACAAGGGCAGTTGGGACATACGGAAAAGCTTTTAATGTAATCTCTTGTATGATTGAATCCATCAATTTGGCAACGATTGTATCAACAAGAGAAGACAGTAATAGGTCTGCCATACCTTCTTCTTGTATTGGAGAGAAAAACTAAAGAAAGCAGTAATGAACTAACAAATTGTGCTTCAAAAAAGCAAGATTAGATCACTATGAACTCAAAACACCTCTGTTTTCTAGCATAGAGATCCTCATCACTATGAACTCCAAACATCTCTGTTTTTTAGCACAGAGAGCCTCTTGCAGTGGGGAAAAACAAGTAATGGATCATTCTTTTGACGTAAAATGGGGGTTGTTGTGCCTAAAATCGGTTAACAGATACGGCAGTGACGTAAGAGCTGAGCTGGAGGACTTGAGGAGCCGAAGTGAAGGAAATGAGTCTTGCGGAACTGTGTTCTGCACAGAAGCAAACGAGGTCAGAAGACCAACCCGAAGCGTTACTCCGGACAGGCCCTTCGACACTCAAGTCAGTATGAGCAGGAGTGCAGAGCGAGTTTAAGAGTGGTGGGTGAGAAGTTATTACCCTTTTTATGAGCTTTGGAAGTCCTTTTATAGAGGGAAAACTGGGGTAGTTGGGGAGTTATTACTCCAGGACAGGTGTCGGCCAGCTATAGGTTCGAGCTCACCTACTTTGCTGTAATGACCAAACTACCCCTGCTGACGCGGGGTCTGCCGTGGGCCATCCTCGGGCCACGTGTCGACAGCTAATAGGCTGCTGTTTTTATACCCCATCAGGGGTAAAACAAATTTTACATCGGAAGAAAAGTAAGTTTGATTGTGAGTGCCAGACCAAAAAGAAAAAGATGCAATAATTCATCTTTGAGATTTATGAGGCCTTGCTTTGGATCTGCATGCTCTGATGTGATTATACTAGTCGTCCATCTCAAATCGATAGTGATGAGGATAAAAATGACTACCCAATCAGAGAACTCCACGTATGAAAGAACCCTCTGATGCAAAAAGGGCAAGAAGGTAATTCCCCGTACCCAACAAAAAACCCCTGTAAGAAATGGTATTTACGGCTCAATGCCCTCCGCTCAAGGGCAGTATTGTAATCACACCATGGGGGAGTTACGAATTTGCCCTAGCACATCCAACCACTATAAATAAGGGTAAAACCTAGACCTGGCAAACGGGCGGGTCGGGCCGGTTTTGACCAGGCCCGTACGGGTCCGGGTAAAAACCGAAAAATTTTACGGGTCACTATGCTTGGACCTGGGCCCGGCCCGTACGACCCGCGGGTCGCCCAGATTTCTGACATATTATTTTTTAAGGTTTTTTTTTCTTAATAGGGATTCGCTAGCCACCTTCCCCTAGTCTACTTTTCGGCTTTTCCACATCCTTTGCTGCAAAGATCTGACAGAAGTACGAATTGCGCAATAATCATACAGTTAGTAAGTTTTAAATGAAAAATTACCCAAAAAAGGAACCATAGTATAAAAATTACCAAAAAAGTACCAAACGAATGTATTAAAATATGACAATTACAAAAAAAAGTACAAAGAAAATAAAAAAAATATGTCGCAAACTTCGAAATTGATTATTGGACTCAAAATCAAACATAAATTTGAGTCTAATAATCAGTTTTATTCTTCGTAATATTTACTATTGTTTTTTTTTTTTGTTTCTTTTTTTTTGTTCTTTGACGCTTATAATGATTTTATGATGACATAGAGTTGCTTTTGGTGGTCTGCAGGTGGTTTGGAATTTCTTGGATATGAAGATAGCGAACTGCGTAAGCTTCTTCTTCTTCTTTAATCTTTGTGTTTTCTTCTTCATTGTTTTCTCCATCTTTTTCGATATCCTTATGTATTTATTCCATGTGCTCATAGTAGGAGAAGCTGCCAGCAATGGTCACATTTGGATGCGCCTCTGTGACTGGTATTTTGAACTTGACTTTGACTCTACTTAAAAGAGAGCAGTGGGCCTCTTATTATAGAATACCACAGGTTCAACTCATTCGAACTGTTAAATTCTTAGTCCTTGATACTTTTAGGCTGATTGGACCTTCTACACATGAGGAATCTCTTAACCTTTGTAACTATTTGTTTGGTACCTTCTTGCTTAAGAAATTTATGATAGTTGTGCCATCCTTGAATTTCCAAGATATAATTTCAGAGCTTTGTATTACATTTTCTTTATTGGAAGCCTGTGACAATTGTGTTCTTTCAAGCGCGCATTGTGTCAATTTATCTATCTGTACTAAGTTTATATTAAATTCAACCAATTTCTTGGATGTATTGATGCATCAGCTAAGGACATGGCAATTGTTTTCTTTCATTTTGTGGGAAAACACAGTTCCTGGGTTTTGAATTTGGGCTGCTATGATTTTGGTTGTTGTAACCACGATGTTCTGCTTGCTTTTCATGAAGTTAATAATGTAAATAGAACTCAGAGAACACATGGCTGGAAGAAATGTACTTCTTTAGGTTTTTCCTTTGATCACATTAGTGATTGCTATATGCCTTATGCCCTGTTCGTAAAATATTATGACAAACCGATTGTGAGTGCCAGAAAGATTGATGGAGTCAAATGTAAGCATAATCATGAGTCCAATTATTATTTTGGAATTCACAATTGGCTGTCATAATCATAATCGAACAGGGCCTAATGCAATGAACTGCCGGCTCTATGCCATCATTTTCTTAAAAGTGATTTCCATTCCACCCCCTACTATTGACCTTTTTTTCTAGAAATAGTTTTATTTTCATGAAAGTTAAAATAAAGGTTAGTGGAAATATTGGTGATGTGATGAAAATTTCATCTCCCTACACATCCATGTTTGTGGTTTTTATATGTTTTCTTTTGATTTCCTGTGATATGTACAAATCTACACCCATGCTTTTTGGGTACTTGCATCGTGCCTTCATCAGGACACTTGACCTATGAATATTCCATCCCCTACTTCTCATTATGATTCCTTTTTAAGGGTTTTACTTCTATACATTGAATACACATTTTTTCCTCTACATTCTCTAAAAAAACTGCACACAAGGTAGTGAAAATTACAATAGACATTGCAAATGTTGTAATGTTTTGTTCTTTGATACCAAGATACCAATGGGGCTTCTTTTTTTTGCTTTGTTATGTTTATATTTTTTTTCTTTCCAGTCTTATAGTTTGTACGTTTCCATTTTTGTATTGACTTTGTTCTTGGGACTTAGATATTTTTTTATCACCCTGATGCACGTGGTTTTTTTTACTAGTATGGTTTATTGCAGGCCAAGAGCAAAAGACAAAAAAAAATTAAAGAATTAATAATTCTTCTTTCAATATTCTTTCATCTCTGACAATTTTCCAAATCAATTCTATAAAGTTTATGGCCGGCCAAGGAGCATAGTAAAAGAAAAGGGACAAAGGGGCTATAGTTCATGGATGTTGAAATACGGGTCTTTTCTTTTGCCACAAGAGATAGGCTCCTGAGGATTGAAATCTAAAGTGTAACCATAACATGTTTTTAGGGGTGTAAACGAGCCGAGCTTGGCCAGGCTCGGCTCGGCTCGTTAAGCTCGGAAGCTCGGCTCGGGCTGGAACCAGGCTCAAGCTCGGCTCGGCTAGGCTCGGCTCGCAAGCCTTACTGAGCTCGGGTTATATTAAGTTCACACCCCTCATCTTCCCTGGACAGCCCTATCTACTGTAATTTGACTATTCTTTTTACACTACGGGTGGGGTCCAAGTAACAAATGGGGTTCCAAAAAAGAAGTGACATATTTTGCCTCCCCCTTTCACTCCCTGGACAACCGTTTTAGTGTATATATTAATATATAATATATATATTTACATATATTAAATTCTTAACGAGCCTTAACGAGCCGAGCCTGGCCTAGCTCGGGCTCGGCTTGGCTCGTTAAGGATTCGAGCCGAGCTTGAGCGAGCTTCCGAGCCCGATCCAAAATTGACACCCTTACATGTTTTTGTAATCAAGGCCGTTGATTTGGTTGGCCATTATTAGATGGTCCACCCAACAAACATCCAATCCACACAATTAGGGCCTTAAAAAAAATCAACGGTTTAACTTCTCTTGGAAGAATAATTATGACGATGACTGTGAGGCTATTTTTTGACAACCACATTTTGAGCCCACCTTGATCAGATTCTCTTAGCCCTCTAACCTAATTGGGTTCAAGTAGGGTTGTGGAAGAGGAATCAAACCGTTGATTCATAGTTGTAGGAATGTAGTCATAGTTTTTGTACCAGTCGACCAACTCCAATATTCCAGACATGCAAGTAGCAGTGGGATCACAAAGAGATCCAAAGTGAGGCCTATCAAATTGACGGCTCAGATCAATTCTAGTTAGGCCCCTTCATGCCTGTCAAATGGACGGCTCACGGAGAAGGGTGCACCACATTGTAATCTAATGACTTCGCGCCCTACCAATGCAATTGTTTTGCACATATAAATATAGAAAACTGTTATGCAGAAAGTGGCTTTTATGATCAATGGTAAAAGACAAATCAGAGGTTGACCCACTTGATCTTGCCTAAGCTAGCCTTAATGGGTCAAGGGCCTAAGATCCTCTGATCAAGCTGTTCTCAACGGAATTTGGCTTTACTTATGGTTCCTGGTTAGGAAGTGGGATCTAATTGTGTCTATTAGGAGTGATAAATCGACTCCCAAATATGATAAATTGACTCCCCATGTGTCTTTCTCTCTCCTCTGGGTTAGAGAGAGAAAGAGGAGAGAGATAGACACATGGAAGTCGATTTATCACTGCCCTAAAACAAACGAGATAATAATGTTCCTAAAATCTCTCTTTTAAACAATATAATAAAGGTGGTAGTGTCTGTCGAGAAATTATATGATGCCCTTGATTACGTATCCAACAAAAAGTCAAAAAAGGGGGGCTTGTTGGATCGAAATTAGAGAGTGCGGGGGGGGGGGTAGCTCCAAACATGGCATGATCAGAAGGTACAGAATAAAATCTTGTGGTCAAGCGATAATCACATGGAAAACTATCAAACGGTTCAAACTGTAAGCCCAATTGTTCCTATAGGTTCAATCATTCACCTTTTCCTTCTTGTTTTGATGCTAGCAAACCCGAATTGTTTTGATGCGAGGAAACCCAAATCGATTTTGGCTCTACAACAAGAAAAGAAAGTTTGATTGTAGAAAATAGTGCTTCTCAGATGCTGCTTGATCTCTGTTACAATTTTCCAAATCAATTCTCTACAGTTTATGGCGGGCCAAAGAGCATAAGACGAAAAAAAAGAGAGACAAAAAATCAATAATTCTTCTTCAGATGTTCTTTGATCTCTAGCATCCAATTTTCGAAATCAATTTTATATTGTATATGGCCAGCCAAGGAGTATCAAGACAAAAAAAATATATAAAGAATCAACAATTCTTCTTTGGATATTCATTGATCTCTCTTTCAATTTTCCAAATCAATTCTATACAGTTTATGGCCGGCCAAGAACAAGACACAAAAAATATATAAAGAATCAATAATTCTTCTTTGAACGCTCTTTAATCTCTCTTCCAATTTTTCAAATCAATTCTATTATGGCCAGCCAAGGAGCACAAGACAAAATAAAATTTAAAAAAAGAAAGAAAGTAAAGGAGACAAAGAATCAATAATTCTTCATTGAATGTTCTTTAATCTCTCTTTTCCAATCTTCCATTGCATTACTAGTTGCTTGCTGTTCTTCAACATATTGAAGCACAGCTTGAATGGTGGATAATGTGCTTGAGAGGTTTTTTATCTCCTCATCAACACCCCACAGTAATTTAATCTCTTTTATTGCTTCCTTCAATTTTCCGACAAGTTTATCAACAATGGGAGATAGTAATAGTTCCATATTACTCATACATTCTTTCTGTATAAAAATGAAGAATCGGCAACAGTTGCAGAGACCTTTTTTTTTCTTAAGACTCGATTTTGGCTCTACAGCAAGAAAAGAAAGTTTGATTGTAGAAAATACTACTTCTTCATATGCTGTTTGATCTCTGTTACAAATTTCCAAATCAATTCTCTACAGTTTATGGCGGGCCAAGGAGCATCAAGACAAAAAAATATATAAAGAATCAACAATTCTTCTTTGGATATTCATTGATCTCTCTTTCAATTTTTCAAATCAATTCTATACAATTTATGGCCGGCTAAGGACAAGACACAAAAATTGTATAAAGAATCAATCATTCTTCTTCGAACGGTCTTTAATCTCTCTTCCAATTTTTCAAAGCAATTCTATTATGGCCGGCCAAGGAGGACAAAATAAAATAACAGAAAAGAAAAGAAAAGGAGACAAAGAATCAATAATTCTTCGTTGAATGTTCTTTAATCTCTCTCTTCCAATTTTCCAAATCAATTCTATAGAGTTTATGGGTGGGCCAAGGAGCATAGGAGAAAAAAAAAGTTCTTCTCTCTCTCTCTCTCTCTCTCTCTCTCTCTTAAATTAATTAAAATAAATCTTGTCAAGGGGTTATTACAATTCCCAACAAGATCTTACAAAGCAATTAAAAAGAAACAGACAAGCTGCGTTTGTGCAATTATCAAAGAATGGTTGTGCTGATATCATTTCCTAATTAAAATATGGTTTTTTACGGTTTCGGAAGAAAAAAGCATTAATACAACCGAGATAATAAATGTTACTATAATCTTCCTATTAAACAATATCATAAATGTTGTAATTTTTTAGACACCAATTTTCATTTTTTAATTATAGAAATAAGACATTATTGGTTGAAATTTTTTATTTGTATTTAAAAAGTCAAAAAAGGGAGGCTTTTGTTGGATCGAAATTAGAGAAGGGGGGGGGGGGGGGGGGGGGGGGGGGGGGTGGTTCTCTCCCTCCGCCCATGTTCTTTGATGGTCGGGCATCATATAAAATCTCATGTCTTAGATACCAATTTTCATTTCTTCAATTATAGAATTTATGAAAAAAATACCATCTAAGCTAATTTTTTGAAATTACCAGTAAGGTTCTATTTTTGACTTATTGACCTGTCAGATCATCGTACAAAATTAGCTTCTAGCATGTCTTTGATTCTCCGCAAAAATTATATATACAAGAATACACAGCATACATTACGCTTTCAGAATGAATGATCTTCAAAATGAATGATACGGAAACAACTACAACATATAGTAGAAAAAATGCATGCATTGCACATTTATATGACCACAAGAAACACAAGTAATATTAAAAACATCAATGGCCATATTTACAAAAGAGACACATTGGGTAGATTATATGTTTTGTTTTATGTAATGCAAGAGTCAAGAAATAGGCTCATTCAATTCATCTCCCTTATATATCACATCAAAATATACATTGAAACTAAGCTAAGTCCAAGTATCCCATATTGATGATGATACATTGACTTGCCAGCTAAGAAGTGAAGCTATGTGCTGGTCCGCTAAGTCCAATAATCGCATCAGTCATTGCAGAAGAGACTAAAACTTGACCTTGCTGACCATATGCACACCTATAAATGAATATTGCAAACTAATACATGAATTAACTTTCATTTAATGATCCATGGAGGAGCTATTATCTGAATATTCCATCGCATAGTCGCCTTGACAAGAGACAACATCCATGATTCTGATCTCTTTGAAATTTGAGGCTCAAAGAATCCCTCGCGGTCACTATTTTCCCTTTGGTATGCCTTTAAAGAGGATGTGGTCCCTACATAAGTTGTCTCCATTAGAGTATGAGTGACGTTTTTTTTTTTTTTCTGAAACCAATTATCGCAAGAAGACCATGTCTACATTTTACCTGTCAACTCAGACAAGCGAGAGACGAAGTAAACAATACTTGTACAAGCCTAACAAAACAAGCAAGACAGACCATGCATATCCAGAGTGTACACAAGGACCTATAAAAGAGGATAAGGCTGATAAATTGGTTCAAATGTGGCCATCATTCTTCTCACTATCAAATATTATCATGCTTGAAACAAAGCAATCGTGGAATTAAATCTTAGAGAGTGTGATATCACCTATTAAGTGCTAGTTCATCATTGACACAATTAGACACCATGGTGTCCAGATGGACAAAAAAATAATGTTTACGAGTTTGAGCACTTGAACTTTAATTAAATGAAGAAATTGGAATTTGATAAGAATCTTGAACTGCCAATTGGAGGGTGCTGGAATTTGATAAGAATCTTGAACTGCCAATTGGAGAGTACCTTGGCACAGCTAGTGCATGGAGCGTCATGCTATATCCACGTTAAATCACTCCCATGACCCATGTCGATATGATAAGGCCTCGGGGGATTCCCAACAACAATGGAGACACAATACAGTCTGTATAGCGTCTAAGACAATAACAATTCAGTTAGAAATGGGAAATGACAGCAAGCATGTTACAAAGGCTTTCAAAAAGTGTAATTGCAAGCACAAAATCATCTAGAGTGCAGTAGAATAACTACATATAACTAAATAATATTAGAAGACACTATATCATAAACTATAAATGGAGGAATGTGAAGTACCAGAGTGAATAGATTCAGTTATAGAAACAGATGTCTGTCAGATGAGCTCTTAGCTTAAACAATATATCCGAGCATTATAATAGTAACATAATTCATATCACCTTCTAGTATGAGGATTACTCAAGAAATAAATATGTAATGAAACAAGGAAACCTTTTATTTTTTTCTCAAAAGGCTGACATTTCGGTGCCACTTTTACTAACCACAAACCTAAACCTCATGAACTTGACATATTCTGGTAGAAAGAACTATGAGGGTCAAGAAAAATGAAAGAGAAGAATAATTGTGAAAACATTATTCGGCTCACACGGATCATTCATATGCCACAAACCAGCGGGCGACATGGCATTGCAAATGTTCTAAACAACATTAAGAGGCATTGTGAACTATATCAAACAGAGATGCAGAATTGATGTCCTTAACAATGTAAAAAATACCAGTTAACTGAAAATTAATAAGAGCTATATGCTACGGCTGTATAGTTCTCATTATTGGCTAATAGCATGAAGAATGTCAAATAAACCATGATAAAACTTGATGCAGTTCCAAAGGCTTTCACGTTTTACCTGTTGAGAAAGAATACGGAGGGCCTGAACCCTCTTGAAACCATCTGCCAGACTCTTGCTAGGAAATAGGTCTTCCAAAGAACAAAATCATTGAAAACCTGCAAAAGGACACATACATATAATAAGATAAAAAGATTTAAGTTGTAAATAAAACCTCATCAGTGACCAAAAGGATAAGTGGATCAAAATTAAATACCTCGTCTGAAACGGAAAGTTAATTTCAGAAAACTCAAATTTCAAAATCAAGTTTGAAGTTATTATGAGCAAAATATCTAAAAGATGGATAAAGTTTTTAGACTCATAAAGTTCCCAGGGAAGTCATGCATTAAAAATGCTAATCATCTGCCTAACAATCTAACAAATGAGGGACTAACCTCAAGTTGAAGTTCATCATTACTAGGGAAAACAGAATTATAAGGGTATCACCTGTATGTTTTATGACAGTCTACTTGGATGGTTAGGATCATCCATGTATGGTCTGTCCTGCTAGCTAGAATCTGAATCAACCGAATGTAGCACTCATCATGTTACGTTGGTCGTGCCTTACCTTGTATACTTGATCTCATGTGCCCATCAAGTTCCAAATTGGAGTATTAGTCGGACCTACCATATGTCCACATAGTCCAGCAAGAGGGACCCACCATGGTCAGATAGGTGCTTAAAAGATCAAAAGCCTTAGACAGGTCTTATTTCCCAGCTTTGATAGCTTATTAAGATCAAGAAAGAAAGAATTTTAGCTACATTAGTAGCTACCGCTCCTAATTAATTTTGATCATTTAGTTATCACTCTAAAGTGATCCACATACAGGGATATGTATTGTCACCTAGACAAAAAGGAATTTATCATATATGTGAATTAGCTCCCCCTACACACCCCAATTTGCTCCCTGCTATGGAGTACATACATGCTCTATGTTATCTAAAGTTCCATGTGACCAACTTACTATTGCTCATCATTAGCTGCAAGCCGGCATACTGAGAAAGACAGTTAATTCCATCTTTTAGATGAGTGTTATGCACAATCATTTACATACACATCAACCAAACTCGGAACCAGAATAACAATTCTGAAGTCATAAGAATCAAAGATTATCTTTCCTGATCGGATGCATAGGCCACACATGAAAAGAGAGAGGAATACCATAACAGATTTTAGCAGTATATAGTGGGGCTAATCCCTAAGTAAGACATGGGTGTTCCATGAAAAGGGAAGCAAAACTAAGATACAATTCTAACATTTTAATGCAAAACTCCATTGTTATGATACAATTGTCGAAATGAGATCACAGAGTGAATAAAACCTGTCATATTCAAAATGGTCCGTATCAATGGCAAGAAATGCATGTGGATAATGACTATGTTTTTTGGTCACCAAAGGATATCTCCTCAGCTCAAAGTTAGTTACCATTGAAAACAACAAAAAATGACAAAAAGAGTAGCAAGAACAGAGTTCAATGGGTTTTACAAAAAGCCACTTTGTATTTGCCATCAAGTGCTGACCATAGCAATGAAAATAGAAATTTCAGAAAGAAAGACAAAGCATGAAAGAAAATCATAAGCATTGATTACAGCAATACAAACAAAAGAGAAAGTACAGAAATAATCAATGACACACCTGAAACCATAAAACTTTAAAGATGAGGAAAATAAAATCCAAGTAAAAACCCTAGGGTTCTAAGTCCAAAACCCTTCTTACGTAACCCCAAGTCGCTTTCTTACGGGGAGAGTTTTTGATAATCTGATCTGATTTCCATACTAACATCTCTTGCAGCCAAAGTCAATCTCGGTGTATAACAAGGGTTCGGATTTTCAACCCCAAATTTGTGTTTTTCTGCCTAAATTCCTTCCAACCTCTCATCTATCTACCTTTTCTTCTTTAGAAAAACCATAAGAAAAGAAAAGGCAGAAACTAGGACTGAATAACAGTCCTAGCATCCAAATTAAAATATAAAATCGATTCAACAAACCATTAGCAAATGAGCATGTGGGTTCTGGGCACCAAAAGAATATTAAAAAAGGTCAATAAAAAGAACAAAAACGCCATTATCATTCACCTGGGCCTTAAATTTAGGGCCTACACATCAGTAGTAGAGCGGCAAAAGAAACCCTAGAAACCCATTTTGCTGTTCAGGAAACAAAATCGCAACGAAAAGGAAACAAATACGTAATTAATCTACACTATTCAGGACGCAAAGACATGATTAATTCCAAAATCACAACGAAAAGGAGAAAGTAACAAACAGAAATCTATGTAATGGTTCCCGAGCAAAGCCTCTTGCGGCAAAAGAAACCCTACCTACGGAAATTGTTTAAGAAGGCAAAACTCGGTATTTCCCTACGAAAAACTACTGATTCCTGTAGGGAAAGGAGTACCGTAGGCATATCGCTCAGGATTTCCCTACGAATTGCATAGTAATCCTTAGGTAGACACTATATCCCTACAGATAAAACTAACACCTGTAGGGATATGAAGTATTTTCGTACTGATATAAAATGGGTAGGGAAAAGGTGAATTTTTCCCTACTGACATAACTAAAGTCGGTAGGGAAAGCCCAGATTTGTTGTAGTGATTCTACTTCCTTTTGCACCAAAACTGAATGGGGCCTGTAGCCTCTGCCAGTCACAGTCATTCCATACATCGTCTAAGACGAGTAGAAATCTCTTGCAACTCAATACTTCCTTGAGGCTAACTTGAAGTGGATCGATTTCGTTAAGACAACAACGTTTCTTTGTCATTGATTCAAAAATTGCTTTTGTTATTCTACAAATATCAAAATCTTCAGACACAAACCCATCCTCGAACTTGAAAATGATCTTCCACCCTTTTATCATTGTAAATAAGCTGGGAAAGAGTCGTCTTTCCAAGGGCCCCAATTCCGACTATCGGAATAACACATATATCCTTTGACGATGATGATGCAGATTCGTTCGAAACCAACATCAATTTCATTAACTCCTCTTTATCGCTACCCCGACCAAAAACATTTGATTCGTCTATTAAGGAACTAATCTGTGATTGCCTTTTTATTCCACGCTACCTCCCCTCATCTCCTTGTTTGAGATGGGGGGAGGCATAACTTGCAACATTCTTTGAACCTTCTCGTATACCTCTTCTTCCATGACTCCAAAAGGATGAGAAGCAGCAAATCCTTCCATAATATAACTTTGCATCCAAAGAAGGAATACATGTTACCAAGCCATCAGATTGTATCTCGAGGAATCCAACCAAAGTGGAAAGATAGAAAAAATTGAACAGAAATCCTTCAAAATGAAATTGAGCAGCTAAAAGTATATGCCTTGAAGATTCAGTATTTCCAGCTATGGATCCTACAATTCCTTATAAAGCTCCCTGACAACCCCTTCATCCATCTTTACCCTGGCTAATAGCCTAGATTGGGCCCGGGGACTGATCTTCCCATTGGCTTTGCTACAACAGTACTCATAGTGTAAGGTCAGCGGGTGGCATAGCTAAATTCCTCATTGAGATGACTGGACAAACTCTCGACCAAATTGGTCCAGCGCAACGATTAATAGCATCGTTGGAACTAATTTCATTGAAGTAGTTAGGACTCTAATTGAGTGAGCCGTGGATCATAAATGATGAGCGTAGCTTAATTTACCTAATCTCACAAATCAAGAATTTGGATAGAGTTAAGAGAAATGCCTAACTTATAAGAGGAGGTAGAGACCAAGTATTGTCATTTCAAATCATAAATCAAGCAATTTTCAGGGTACAACAAAATATTGTCATTTCTCTTATATTATTCTCTAATAGTCCACTTCAAATAGTAAATCAAGCAATTTTCATGGTAAAACAACCCAATAGGGTCCTCTTCAAGTCCAAACTTATGCTCTAACAGAACACACCAGCTGAGAGGTGGCTAAAGCAGCAATGCTTAAGCTATTGGGTACTGAAAGTACTATCATTAGGAGACAGACATTTAATAAGTTATGCAAACATTTACTTTGCAACTCTCCGGATTGTTGATTACATGTTTGGCATCTAGATTTCTTTAGTTTAGATTTTCTACTTGTCAGTAGGAGGTATGGGCCAATATGTAGAGGTTTTTATTAGCAAATTTATAACCTTTTGAACTTCCAATGCAACCTAATAATATAAGTAATCATGGACAGAATTTAATATGTTGCTCTGCTCTCATATACAAGAATACGGGATTGTCAATATATTTCAGTGTTACATTGCAGGCTACATAATCAGATTGTGTCACTACTTACGCTGTTATTTAGTGGTAGGTTAACAATAATATGAATGTCAGTAAATTATTTTTGTATTTGCTAAAATTTGCAGTGTCTCACTATTATGCGTTTTTTTAATATATTCATACAGATTCTGTGTTAGTACAATAATGTTTCCTTGAATATAAAGCCAATATCGAAGAATTATTAGAAGTTACAAAGTGAATGCCAGCTCCAAGCACTCATAGTGTCACACACCCATATGCCCGAGTATTGGAACAATTGGGATTCATATTGACTGATAGGGTTGTGAAGAGTGGTCCCAACACCTTCGCCAGTTGCTCCGGACCGTGTCTTTGTTTGAGGCTTGGATAACATGGAGTTATCAGCCCCCAAGTTTCCAAAACTGAAAATGAAAAATAATTTATTGAGAATCTGAATTTATTGTCCTATTTTACTACAAGTAAAATAAGTTTTATCCAATATTTTAGAATGTCTTGCAACCATTTTATTCAGTAGGGTGACTAGCCATGTCAACTCAACTCAAGGTCATGACTAAAACCTGGTAATCTTTTTTAATACAACCAGATGCCTAGGCTACATTATTATTTTAAAGATAAAAATATATCATTTGAAAATAAAACCCTGTGGTACAGCAAAATGGAACGAGATGTCTCAACAAAGAAGATACCAAGCAGGTGACTAAAAAGTACTAATAACTCTATAACCCAACCACTATGGCTAAGAAAAACTAAATCTCAAAGAACCTGCCATCAGGAAAATAGTGCCTGAAACAAAACAGCAGCACAAAATGGATGAAACTTTCGCTGCTTGGATAGATGTAGCAGGATGCGGACAGGAACAACAACCCCTCTGATGTGTACCACCACGAACTACTGCAAGGGGAGGGTGTTCTCAATGCTCCGCGAAGAGCGCTCCACGCTCTCTCCTTTGGTTCCTATTTGCAGTATCTTTAACAGATGTCGAAATGTAGTTGAAGAATGTTGGACATAGATGGAATTCTGACAGCCATTTTGCTAATCTCCAAGGTCCATAGGACATTCTTCTACTACATCAATTGGCGTGCTCGGGTTGGAATCATATTGCAGTGAAGATCGAATAGTTTTTTTATTTTTAATGGCAACGAAGATCGAATGTCGAATTGTTAGAAGGCTTAAATTTCAAATTTCACAGATTGCAGTCCCACTTGGATTTTGTGACTCATATTTACCAAGATTTCTATGCACGTCCTTTAGCCATGGAGACTCCACCGATTAGACAAAAGTCGGGAGTTCGTGCTAGAACAATCATTGCTGATACCTTTTTTGGAAAGCATAAAATTTTAGCAATGGGCTAGAGCCGCTATTGTTATACAAAGCCGGTTCCGATTGATGTTAGTCTGTGAACACTACCTGAGAATCAAAAGGGCAACAATTGTTATCCAGCACACCTTGAATGGGAGAACCGTTCAGCATACTCAGTGCCATATATTAATTTTGAAGTGATTTTAGGTATCTTTTAAGTACATTAAGTTATAGGAGAGGAACTGTGAGGAACCACAGTCTTTTCCCACTAATATCACTTAGTTTCTTTGAGTTATGAGTGTTTTAAATAGGCCCCACACATGTATTATGGGAATTTTAAGTAGAAGGATAGTTTTTAAGTCATTAGAGGGTCATTTAGTCCAAAAGTGTTGGGTTTTTATTTTAGGGTTTTAGAAATTTCTAGTTTTTCTTCTCTTCTTATATACTATAAGCCTCATGACACTATTCTTTAATAATGAATGATGACTGAACAAAGATTTTGAAAGCTTCTTCTCTTGTCTGGATATGATATCTACTCTTTGCCAAGGTTTGATGCTTTGATCTTCCCTAAGGAGTGACGCCTAGGAGCGCCTAGGTGCGATGCCTTGGGTTTTTATTACTAAGATTCCAACCTTGCTATCTATCTCTATCATGTTTCTTTTTTTCCATAAACCACTTTCCCGGGAACCCAAAACCTCCATTAATCTCACACAAAACCTCCCCTGCTTTATTTTTTCACCTACCCTCTATACAATAACCCTAAAATACTCACTATTAAAAACTTCCCTCCCTTAGAAATATCATTCAAAACCATTCATACCCTGCACCGTTTGTATTGTCCCAAAACTAATTTTACACCTTCCCGGCATACGTCTGCAATCCCACCTGGATCGCATGAATCGTATTTACCAAGATTTCTGTGCACATGCTCTGGCGTTGGAGACTCCACAAGTTAGACACAGTCACGAGTTCGTGCTAGAACAATCATTGTCGATACCTTCTTTGAAGAGCACAAATTTTGAGCAATGAACCAGAGCCACTATTGTTATACAAAGCTGGTTCTGACATATGTTAGTCCGTGAACACTACTTGAGAATCAAAAGGGCAGCAATTGTTACCGTATTGTTATCGTCTTGAATGGGAGAACCGTTCGGCATACTCAGTAAGAAGAGTTTACACAGCAACTACAACAAGAAAGATAAATCCAAGATGATACCTCTATCGATGTTGATATGCATTTGTCGGAGTCACCAATCTTACCATTTGAACCTCTTGCAAAGGTTTACTATTTATTTGAAAACGCATGAGCAAAAGTCTACAGGCCTAATGAAGCAGAAAACCTGAGTTTCTTTCTGCCTAGGCTGACACATTATACGGAATACTTCGAAAGCACACCTGGTGATCACAGTCCTTCAAACCAACGACATTGACTGCCCAAAGCATCTTGTGCGTTGGAAATACTTATTCCATTGGAAGGGCCGATCGTTTGCAGATTATGCGAGGATCAAAGCCGGAAAAATTCTCACATCATGCCAATCATTATATTCGACGGGGTTGAATCATTTCGAGCAGGGGAGTATGACGGCAACCACCTTAGGGCCCATATTTTAATTTTTAAGTGATTTTTGGGTGTTTTAAGTTCATTAAGTCATAGGAGGGTACCACAGTCTTTTCCTACTAATATCACTTGGTTTCTTTGAGTCACAAGTATTTTAAACATGCCCCATATATGTATTACGGGAATTGTAAGTGGGGAGAGATATTCTAAGTCATTAGAGCGTCTTTTAATCCAAAAGTGTTGGGTTTTGATTTTCGAGTTTTAGATATCTCAAGTTTTTTTTCCTATTCTTATATACTATAAGCCTCATAACACTTTTCTTTGATAATGAATGATGATTGAACAAAGATTTTGAAAGCTTCTTCTCTTGTGTGGATATGATATCTACTCATTGCCAAGGTGTGATGCCTTGATCTTCTCTAAGGAGTGATGCCTAGGAGCCCCTAGGTGCGATATGCGTTGGGTTTTGGTTACAAAGATTCCAACCTGCTATCTATCTCTTTCATGTTTCTGTTTTCCCATAAACTAGCTTCCCGGGAACCCTCCATTAATCTCACACAAAACCTTTTTTGCATTATTTTCCACCTATCTTCTATACAAAAACCCTAAAATGCCCAATATAAAAAATTTCCCTACCTTCGAAACATCATTCAAATCCATTCGTAACCTACGCCCTCGTTGTTTGTCCCAAAACTAATTTTACACCCTCCTGGCATACGTCTACAGCTTCCCAGTATACGCCTGCGCTGCGCTACTCGAGACCTACCATAAATCTAGTAGAAAGATTTTTCCAATTTAAATCCTACATCAGATTTCTTATCAAAGCAAATGTTAGTCCTTCCTCCGATCATCCTTCATCATAATGTCTTCAAGATCTTGTCAAATTTTCCTTTGATGATTTGATTCAATAAATAACAGAAAAGATAATAATGAAGAACACTAGAACACCCTCTATTTAAAAAAAAAAACACTAGAACACCCTAAGGCAAGCTACTCAACTCAACTCAACTCAATAAAGCCTTTGTCCCAAACTAGTTGGCGTCGGCTAAATGAATCCTTTAGAAAAACTTCATGAAGAAGGCGAAAGGAATCTACTCGGCTCTAATCCTGGCTCTAGTCGGGTTCTTCTACGTGGATCATTTTCTTCCATTCTATCCTATCCAAGGTCATGTTCTCTGTTATGTTCCTAGATATCAAGTCTTTCCTCACTGTTTCTACCCAAGTTGTTTTCGGTCTGCCCCTACCTCTTTCTACTCCATCAATTTGGCACGAGTCGCCTCTTCTCACCGGAGCATCCAAAGGCCTACATTGGATATGTCCAAACCATCTTAAGCGTTAGTCTCTCATCTTCTCCTCAATTGGTGCCACCCTCACCTTTTTACGGATGTCTTCATTTTTAATTCTATCTAACCTTATGTGACTGCACATCCATCTAAGCATTCACATCTCCGCTACACTCATCTTATGCACATGCTGGTTCTTGGTGGCCCAACATTCTGAGCCGTACAGCATGGATGGCCTCACAGCTGTCTTATAAAACTTTCCCTTCAACTTGGTAGGGATTTTACGGTCGCACAAAACTCCTGAGGCAAGCTTCCCCACCCTAAGGCAAGCCAAACAAAAAAATTTGAGGAAGGAGGAATTGAAGTTAGGTCTCATGACTTGTCTCATATCCTTTATATCATTAACGTTAGCCAGATTAGATAATCTAATCTGCCCCATATGGTTTACACAAAAATAAAGGACAAAAAAGTAATATCAAATGAACATAAAGGGCCGTAACAAAGTAAGCCTCTAACTCAGATGGTCAGCCAAAAAGAAGAAACAACAACTCACTCAAGAGAATAGTAGGAACTAACAACAAAAGTGTCCAAAGAGACACCACTTCTATCAAGAGAATTCACCCTCGAATTGGCAGTCCAATGCGTGTACGGAAAGGAACTTGCATCTCCCCTCCCCCCCCCCCCCCCCCCCCCCCCCAACACACACACATAGTGAACAGAATCCTCAAGATAACGTAGCTAATCTCCAAGAAAGCCATTTCCATGCTTGATGCAACGAATAACATAAGGGGGTCACCTCAACCACTAGAGAGTCCAGGGCATTAGGATCAATGAGAAGGATGCTTTTCTTGAGTGCAAGCACTTCCGCCTCATTTGAATCCTTCATCCTGACATATTGATGACAATGTTAGACCCGAATTTATACAAAAAGGGAATAATAGTAAAATCCTTTATTAAAAAAGAAGATAAAAAAGAAAAGAGTGGTTACACGTTACGTTATGTTATTCCTAAAATAAAGGGATATACAACAAAAATAAAACACTTTAGTGAAAAGGAGAAAATGCATAAATCCACTAAAGTTTAAACTTTTGCGAGAATCACCCACTTTAAATAAAGGTTAGGTAACTTCCCATAAAAGAGGGAAGTTGAAATCGTGGAATCCAAAGATATGGGTGAGGTGGCACTCACAGCGACTCCGAAAAAGAGAAAGTGGAGATCATGAAATGAAAGATAAAGGATGAGATGGCAGACTGACAGTTGCCAACCACTCCAAAGAACCTCTATAAATAGGCGGAAAGATCATTTGAAAAGAATCCTAATCCAATTCTGGTGAAAAAAAGCTACGCAAAGGGGATCAGATCTTCAGGGAAGAAAAAGCTATGCGAAAGGAGAAACAGAAGAAGAAGAAAAGAGAGAAAGGTGAGAAAAGATTTGGGCTAACAATTTCTTTCTTTCTTTTGCAGATTTCCTTCGGGAAAGAAGACCTTTCTCTCTTTAAAGTCTCTTCTAGGGGCTTTCTAAACGGAGAAAGATAAAGACTCCCTTTAAAGTCTCTTCTAGGGGCTTTCTAAAGGGAGAAGATGATGAAGACTCTTTTTAAAGTCTCTTCCAGGGACTTTCTAAAGGGAGAAAGATGATGAAGACTCCCTTTAAAGTCTCTTCCAGAGATTTTCTAAAGGGAGAAAGATGATGAAGCCTCCCTTTAAAGTCTCTTTCAGGAACTTTCTAAAGAGAGAAAGATGATGAAGACTTCCTTTAAAGTCTCTTCCAGGGACTTTTCAAAGGGAAAAAGATGATAAAGATCCCCTATAAAGTCTCTTCTAAAGGGAGAAAGATGATAACGACTCCCTTTAGAGTCTCTTCCAGGAACTTCCTAAAGGGAGAAAGGCAACAAAGACGGTGGTTTTTTCCCAAAAGATAAAGACGGCGGTTTCCCCAAAAGAAAGAAGCTTTTCTATTTCAAGAGAAAGGAAAAGACTCCCTTTAAAGTCTCTTCCGGTGACTCTAAACAGATAAAGACGATAAAGATGGTGTTTCTCCAAAGAAAAAATAAAGAAAGTTTGAGAAGATGAAATTTCCTTCGAGAAGATCTATTAACAAAAATCAAATCTTTCTGGAGGATAAATTAAGAAAAAAATTTCTTTCTTCAAGAAACGTAATTAATGGCCAATAAAGCCGGAAGTGTACAATCCCTACGAAAATTAATAAAACCTCTTCTCGTGAGAGGAAAATTTGATCTCAATACATTTTATGTGTGTGATGCTCTTTTTCATGCATGTGAAATTTGTTGCGAACAAATTTTTAGCACGCCCGGTGGGACACACTTCTCCTCTCATCTTGAAGTCAAAGAGGCTCCTGAATTAAAAGTTCTTGGTGCCGCCATAAATAATGGCTATATCACATTCCTTAAATCACAAGGCAAACTGTAAATCCAGAACGCCGCAAAAAAAAAACCTTCCAGCGTTGCAGATGATGGAGGCACGTTTCAAAACACCACAAATAATGGAGCAAACTTCGCAAACAAAGCAAACTTCCAAACCCACGAATGGTGGAGCAAACTTTACAAGCGGCACATTACGGAACAAACTTCGCAAATGACAGAACAAATGCTGGAGCAAACTTCACAACTTTGCAAATGGCGGAGCAAACTTCACAACTTTGCAAACGGCGGAGCAAACTTCACAATGTTACAAATGTCGGAGAAAACTTCGCAACTTCGTAAATGGCAGAGCAAACTTCACGACATCACAAGTGTTGGAGAAAACTTCACATCACAAATGGTGGAACACTTCACAATGCCACGTCACAAACGGTGGAAAAACTTCACAACGCCACAAGTAGTGGAAAAACTTCACAAGCCTCATATGGCGAGGAAAACTTCATCTTGTCGCGTATGGTGGCGCAAACTTGCACAATGCCGAATATGATGGGACCGTCAACTCTTGAAAATTTTGACGCGCCCAAAATACACAGAGACTCCATCAACCATTTTTGCAATGGAATTCCCATCTTGCAGAAAACATTTGAAATTGTCGGATTGGACCCACCTATCTCAAATAGGTCACAATGAAAATAAATCGTATTTCAACATGACTTCCTTCAAGATACCAAAGATGTCAAAAAAAAAAAAAACAAAGTGCTAAAAAAGAATAAAAAAAACCAAGGAAGAAATGGAGATGGAGATTTCACGGAATAGCCAATAGATGGGCTCACTTACTTGTAGCATGGCTTAGAAGGCTCTTCTAAATGACTCATTGAAAGATGATTGTGTTGACAAAGTTCGGAATGCTTGACCAGGAAATATTTCGTCATAGAGGACAATTTTCCAAAGCTAATAGGAGCCATAATTCCTTAAATTCCAACTCTGGTGAGATCAAAGGTGTTCCCACGAATTTATTGTGTTCGCAGAAATTGCAGAATTGCAAAAAGAAGTTAAAATGTAGTTTTGAGAGCGGGGGGGGCATGCTACAAAATGGTGTTGTTGCCATACTCCTTCACCATCATTGATCTGTGCGGACATGATTATTGGGTTGGAAATGGTAAGTGACAAAAAAAAACACATCTAGGAAATGGCAAGTGACAAAAAAAAAACACATCTCCATAAGAGCCTATTTTTTGCACGGGAGAAAAGGAAACAAAAAGTAAGTTTCTCGTTGCTCTTGATATCAAATAAGCACCAAGCACAAGTTTTAAATCCTTGGTGAAGTTACAAAACAACATGGAATTGTAATGACAAATTTGATTCATGCTGGATAAAAAGAACAAGGTTGTTCAATCGGCAAGACAAAATGCAAAGGAAGAAATATTATACATTGTGACACCTCGCTCCAGAAAGATGTCCTCTATGGAGAGAAACAAGAGCAAGGTACTTGGCAAACTTCTCCCAATTAAAAAAAAATAGGACAAAATTTTTAAAGTATAAAAAGATAAATAACGCCTTTCTCCAACAGCTTAAGCTTTTGGAGAAGTTGGTAAGTTAACATTGTATCAGAGCCAAAGGTCTCGAGTTCAAACATCCCGGATAGCAAAAATCCACATGCGATGGTCGGCCCAAA
Organism: Tasmannia lanceolata; assembly: GCF_043159265.1. Classification (NCBI taxonomy): domain Eukaryota; kingdom Viridiplantae; phylum Streptophyta; class Magnoliopsida; order Canellales; family Winteraceae; genus Tasmannia; species Tasmannia lanceolata. The sequence goes on along the minus strand of NW_027518695.1, from coordinate 59,510,999 downwards.
GTGGGACCACATGTGCCACATGTTTGCCAAGTGGGCCACACGAGCGGGGGAGTGTTAAAGTATAAAAAGATAAATAACGCCTTTCTCCAACAGCTTAAGCTTTTGGAGAAGTTGGTAAGTTGACAAAAACAAAGAAAAAAAAAAAAAAAGGAGCCCGCTAGGTTGAAAACCTGAAAAGCTAACCTAGGCAAAAACCAGGGCCATTGTCCGCTAAACAATACAATTTTCCTAAGAAGAGTTATAAGCATCAAGTGAACATGTTCTGAAAGCACATCAATGATCGGAGGCATATCAAATGACCATGCCATTCAACATGTGACATTCATTCAAGAACAATACTTTGGTTAAAGGCAACCTCATGGAAAGTTCAACAAGAAATAGAAATGATCATATGTAGTAAAAAAATGAGAACAAATGGTGCTCATCATTTAAATTCTGGGGGCATTTTATGAAATTGTGCGATTCCTCGAGGAGCTTTATGAGTTAGCACGCTCAAATGGAGTTTTCAAGGGAACATAGTCTTCTACTACGCCTTAGGGAACATAGTCTTCTACTACGCCTCTTCGACTTTCAAAGAACAGAAGCCCAAGGTTTCCAAAAACTTTGGCAAAGCACATCATGTGCATTTTCCTACGTTGGTGTTAGCTTGGGGCTCTACCAAACTATCATGGGAAGATGCAATTTTGGATATCATAAGAACCAATGGGGACTGTCAAGCTTACAATGCTCTTCAACGTGATCTGGATGGCTTCTTTGGCATATGAATCTAAGCGTGCAAAGTCATCCTAAAAACCACTTGAAGATGAAGAAATACCCTTAAAATCCAAGGTAGAAGCTCTTGCGCGGGTGGTAATGTAATCGCCTTTCAAATACATCAAGCGAGTCTAGTGATTGTTCCTCTACAAACAAACTATCACAGGAAGGAGTTACCCCAACTGTTGCTTGAACAAAAATGTCACTAATGATGAAACTGGAATGAACCTTGTCTGACTTGGATTTCTCTAGATCACGCAGAGAAGCTTAGAAGCCCAAGAAAAGATGTGGAAACAGAGCAATCCCATAACGACATGATGGAAAACCGGATAGGTTCACCTAGGAATGAATCAGCCCAAGGTAATACAACGCAATTGTGGACACGGACACGAGTGTCGCGTGTCGACATGGACACGGAGTGTCGGACACGGTAAACCCCCAAACTTAAGAAACGGGGACACGACTAAAATAGAAAGTATATGTGATCATGATTTGTGGATATGGATTCGTGTGTCCATTTTCGACATGGATACAAGTTGTCTAAATGAGGTAAACACAATATTCAATAAAAAAACATAACGTCACACTTGACACGGTACAAAAACATGTCCACACACCCAAATTAAGTCTAACGCTTCTAGCAATACAAGTAAAAGTGTCCAAAGGAGTGTCGACACGTGTGAACACGGGTGTCGTGTCGGACACATGAGTCGGCAATAAATTCGAAGTGTCGGCCAAATCATAGGGTAATACATATGTTGCAGCTGCTGATATGACAAAAATCATAAGAAAAATGCATATTACTAAGGATACTGGAAGAAAATCATACCATAGTTTCAAAGGTTCTTTAACCATCACTTGGTTTCAAAGGCAACCCATGGTTGATAAGCTCATGATAATATACAAAAAAAGGGCCATTCTTATACACGGTTTCTCAAAAAACCATATGATATAGAATCTCAAGTGAATTTTGCATCAGATTCAAAGAAACTGTATGCTCACATTGAAAAGGATGGGAATAGTGCATTTAGTCTCTGTTGATGAAAAGAACCAGGAATTTGGGGGAATCTCAGCACAAGCTGCGACCTAAAAAAAGGGGGTTGGTATTTCAAGGTCTGCAAATGACAATCCTAAATGACACCACGAGGCTCTCCAAAGAGTAACAATCCTAAACTTCTAGTTTTGTGCATCTCGCTTGCAATAAACTCCATCATTACTTCAGCTGAGAAGCACAAAATTTCTCCTCTGATATAGCTAGCTCGAGCTTGAAGATTTCATGGAGATTTCATAGAGATTAGAATTAAATTGTGAGCCATCAAATTCCATGACCCGAAATGAAATGAAATCAGTAAGGCATTCTGAGGAAACCCTAAATGCAAGTTGCACATTTATGCCTAACCCAGGTACAATGAAAACACGAATTTGTCACACAAAGCATGTACAAACACAGCTTTGCCTCCATGCACAGATTTTACAGATCTTGCATTAGGAAGAAAAGGCTGCATTGATAGCACTTCAAGCATGTAAGCTAATGATTCCATCATTTGCAACACATTGTGAGGAAGTTATATTGGCTATCAATCAGATGGCATGCTCGTAAATGGAGGCAATATAAACATTCAACCATGAGGTTAGAAATGTTCAATTGTCCCCTACAACCAGCCCAAACTTTACCTCAGAACTTCTAAAGGACAAATGAAAACCTTGCGGTTTCAATAATCATTTTTTATAATTCTACCAAGAAAGAATCCATTGCATCTTATGTTCTTCCCGTGAACTCAAATGCGAAGCCTAGGGATATGACACCACCATAAAGGAACAGTATTGTGGAAACTGATGATATGAATATGAGTTTTGACGCATGATCTGATTCTCAAGCAGAACTAGATCGTAAAACTAGATGCTGAAATTGTCCATTAAGCACTTCCTGATGCTAATGAAGCTGCTTCTGAAGAGAGATTTTGGGTCGGCTCTATCCGTGATGATTCTGCTTCTGCGGAGCTTGGGGCCTTGCTGGGGCAAGTGTTCACCAAAGGAAGTTATATATGAAATCATAGGGCTCTAAAGAAGATCATAATGCACTAAAAAAAGTATGCTTCAGAAGCTTGCTACATTCCAAATGAATCCTGCACTCCCGGGCACATATTTTGCCAATGCTTTTGAAGTCAGAAAACTGGTACAGTCCAAAGTGGAAAGGGAGATGGACATGCAGTTCTTATGCTTCTGCCCTCGATGGTGTCATGGAGTCTATCAAAAAATAAAATAAAATTTGCCAAGGATGGCTGGTCAAGCTTAAGTAAATCTAAAGATCTTAAGTAATAATCCTGATGGTGGTCTATCTGGTACGCTACATAAAGATTTCGATAGCTGTGCTGGATCCACCATAGGAGAAATCGACGACGAGCTCAATGTAACTAATAAAGCATCCTAAAACATCATTACTTACAGTAAAATATCTTCAAGAGACTTCCTGATCTTGAAAGATGGGAAAGGCTTGGTGCCATCAAAGGTGGGATCAAAATCAAGAATGCATCCGCATATCCATTGAATAGCAAATTTCCCGAATCAAGCTGGTTTCCGTGGTAACACCAATCCGGTATATATACCTCCAGGATTGTCTCTTGATCTTTAGATTTTCTTTAATCATCTTGAAAGAAGACGAACAAGAGAAAATATGAAATCAGTATAATAACCCACCATATTATACTGAGGTGTAGGAGAACATTAAGGGCAAACGTGTAGGAGAATATAGTTTTTTCTCTAACATTCCGAAGGGGTTAAAGATGTGTGAAGGAAAAGAGAAGGGGATGAAAGTAATTGATGACGTATCTTCTATCGGGGTATGGCAATTTATTACTGGTTTGGGTACACCTGACTTATTATCCAGGCACTACAGGCTGGAATTGATGTTTTATCTTTTGTAGGGGTACGCCAAATTAGAAATGGTTTTGGGTACACCCGTTTTGTTTTACTCTTATCCATGTATTGTAGGCTGAGACTGCTGGTCCCGAATGCTAATTTAATATTAATGAAACTTGTCATCTTTCAAAAAAAATAATAACCCACCATATTAAATTAATCCAAATTTATAAATCCAAATAGCACAGTCGCCCAAAAAAGGGGCGCCTCAAGAAAGAGCTCCCCTTCCCGAAAAATGGCTTAGTTCCCCCAGAGGACTCTCCTGCTAAAAATGTAGCTCAATTCGCCCCTGAGGACTCCCATGCCAAAAAAGCAGCGTAGTTCCCCCCTGAGGACTCCCCTGCTGATGTGGTATGAAACCCATGGAAAAAAGGAAAAATCAGCACAATTCGCCTAGAGGACTCCCCTGCCAATGTGGTATGGCACCCATGGAAATAGGAAAAATCAGCACAGTTCGCCCAGAGGACTCCCCTGCCGATGTGATATGGCACCAATTAAAAAGGAAAAATCAGCACAGTTCACCCAGATGACTCCCCTGCCGACATGGTATGGCACCCATGAAAAAAGAAAAAATTAGCGCAGTTCGCCCAGAGGACTCCCCTGCTGATGTGGTCTGGCACCCAAGGAAAAAGGAAAAATCAGCGCAGTTCGCCCAGAGGACTCCCCTGCCGATGTGGTATGTCACGCATAGAAAAAGGAAAAATTAGCGCAGTTCGCCCAGAGGACTCCCTTGTATATGTGGTATGGCACCCATGGAAAAAGAAAAAATCAGCGTAGTTCGCCGATGTGGTATGGCACCCGCGGAAAAAAGGAAAAATCAGCGCAATTCGCCCAGACGACTCCCTGCCGGTGTGGTATGGCACCCATGGAAAAAGAAAAAATCAGCGCAGTTCGCCCAGTGAACTCCCCTGCCGATGTGGTATGGCACTCATGGAAAAAGAAAAAATCAGCACAGTTCGCCCCATAGGACTCCCCTGCCGATGTGGTATGGCACTCACGGAAAAGGAAAAGAGGACTCCCCAGCCGGTAAGGTATGGCACCCATGGAAAAGAAAAAATCAGCGTTCGTCCCAGAGGACTCTCCTGCCGATGAGATATGACACCCGTGGAAAGAAAGCGCAGCTCGCCCCAGAGGACTCTCCTGCCGATGCGATATGACACCCGTGGAAAGAAAGCGTAGCTCGCCCCAGAGGACTTCCCTGCCGATGCGATATGGCACCCTTGGAAAGGCCTCACAAAGTCTGTCTGTCATCTATTATTAAAGACCACCAACAAATTTGCCTGCTTTGCAATTTAAAAATCTCCTGTAAAGTTGCTTAATTGGAAAAATGAGGTCTCAGCTCCTCCAAAAGATGAGGACGTGGGAGGAATGCTCTATTCGCCCTGCACAAAAAAAGGGAGAGTGATAAAATGATACAATATATATTACATTCATTTTAGGGATTCATAACCAATCTCTAAAGCCAGCAAGCAAGGTTTCTCAATATGGGTCTGGTTTCCCAACAGACACCGTTTTAGCCAAGGGTTAGTGAAGTTTCCTTCATACCCTAATCAAGGAAAGGGTGACTCGTTATATCCAAACAATCCCATCAATATCAAACTGAATAAACAAGGTTGGATGGGCACTGAAAAGCTTAAAACAAGCAGGAAGGCTGATGGGATTAGCAATTTTGATGAACAGAACATTGGCCTTAGAACCAACTGTACCAAAAGTACTGTGGTATTGAAACATTATGGGAGCTGAGGGAAACAGTAATAGTACCTCCTCTGCTACCATAGTTGGGAGGAATCAATAGTTCAATACAACCTTCAAGACTTTCCCACCAAGTATGATGATGTTTTCACAAAAATATTAAGTATAGTGCGGGCAAGCACATCGAATGGGACTAAAAGGATTGACAGTGTTTACCAAGATGCTCAAATGGCCAGTGTAGAAGTTACTGATATGAAGGTAGTGTATTTGGTGTGTGGAAAAGGTGATGTGTTTGTTGCAACGGAAAGGAGTGGGGCCTTTAGTGAAAGAACCACATTACAGCATTCTCTAGCACAGCATTTACAGACTGAAGGACAATGCCCCTATCACTGTTTCGATTATTGAAAACAGGAAGGTCAATCTCCAAAGAAAAAAATTGTGCTACAGCACAACCATGCGAAATAAATGATGTTCAAGTCTTCGAAGACGGTACTGCATTCAAAATACTTGAAAAAAATACTAAAAACACCTTTGGAAGTGGCAATCAATGGGCAGGTAAACTCCACCAAAACGGTTCATATGCTTCTACTCGCTGCACATCCTATTAGAGTTGTAGCTCAGGAAGCCATTGAGGTTGAAAGTCATCTGTAGTGCCAATGAAAACTCAACGGATTCCAGGCAATTGAACCCAAAGAAGTCACATTCAGAGGCTTGTATTGCTGATAGTGAGGCAGAAGTGGGTGCTGAAAATAAGATGAGAAAAGAAAACGCGGTGAGCTTCCTGTTCTCCAAGCAACTAAAGTTCAAAAGCCTGAGATGAAGAAAATCATCAAAGAGTTAATCGGAGTAAAACATTCAAATAAAAAAGCAAACATGGATAATACCGCAGCAAAGAAGAAAAGTCGAAAAATCAGACGAGTCTAGCCCTAAAAATTAAAAAATCAGTCTCTCTTGTTGATAAATTATTTCAGTTCATAACTGTATCAATCAGAGCCTCGTTGATAATGGTGGTGGTGGTGATGATGAACCCACGTTCTTCAAGAGAAATTAGCACTTTAAAAAAGAAAGCATGGAAAGGAAAACTCTCACTCGCCGAATAAAGTAGTTGTTTCTTGCAAGAGGTTATTACCTTCAAAAAGGGAAAGGAGAATCCTTCTGTTAAACAAGGTGGCTTGATGTTGCAATCTAAGAATGTCAAAGATTTGCGCTCCTTCCTGAATAAATTGGTTGTCACTTCCAAGGGGTTAGCGCCATCAAAAGGAACACTTGGAAAGGAAAACTCTTTTGTTGAACAAGGTGATTTGAACTTGCTATGTAAGCCTTTACATGTACGTAATGATCTGAGGTTAGACTGTTGGAAGTCAGGAAAGAATCAGCAAAACAAATAATAATATTGGAATGTATATCGAGGGAGAACCGATGATGGCGGTCTCAATAAGAAGGATGCCTCTTCAGAGAAGGCCTCGAGAATCTATGACATAGATTCTCACTCATAGATTCTCATTCAAAGCTGGACATACATGGAGATTTTGATTATGATTTCGAAGACTAGGACTACATTGGTCCTCCGGCATGTCAAGAGCTTTAAGAGCATCCAAGTTGCATGCAGAGATATGATCAAATACAATGGAACCATGGAACAGTTGATTTTTATTTATTTTTTTATTTTTTTGGTAGGTAAGCTGGGGTTAGGCAAGACCCCTACCAGATTTCATTGAAGAAAATAAAGAGAGAACAGCTAAGGGGGCTAGAAAAGCCAAGCAAAAGGGAACATGCTCCCATAATACAAGGAAGAATATCATGATGGAAGATAGCATGAAACTACTGTCTTTGGTAGCAGACTCCTTTTCTATAGGAATTGAAGATCGAAAGAAGAGCAGGAGGAGATAGAAGTACATTCAAAGGATTTCCTTTAAAAGGGTACTCTCTTTTTGAGAGAAAATCTGCAGTTGAATTCGCTTCTCTCCGGACATGGGAGATGTGCCAATGATGGAAATGATTTAGAGCATGCCTCATCCTATTCAGCAAAGCCCTTTTTTCCATGGGATAGGAGAGTTGCCTTGAATGATATCCGCCCCAAATTTTGAGTCGGATTCTATCCATAGGCTCTGGATTCCCAAGGATAATGCTATGTGAATCCCTTGATCAAGGGCATTCAGCTCGAGCTCGAAAATTTCCTCTTGATATACGTTATCAGAGAAAGTTGCTACAACCATTCTAGAAGAGTTTCTAATAAGACCTCCAATTCCTCCTCCATCAACTTGAAGCGAGGCATCCGAGTTTAGTTTCATTTCTGTTTCACTAGGGGCAATCCAGGTGCAGGTTCTTTTTGGGGTTATTTCTGGGATGAGCTTATATCTGAAATTCTGTACTGACTTAACATTCCTGCTTGATATCTTGTCTTTTCTCTTCAAGCCATTCATCTTGAGACTAATTTCTGAAAGGATAGAGTTTAGCAGAAGCCTCTTGTGCCTAGACTTTGCTTCAAAAATTCTCTAGTTACGTTCAAACCACAAATTGTGGATCAAAGAGGAGAAACAGAGTTTGAGTGTTGTCGCTGCCTGTCCTTTGCCTTTAGTATTATGTCGAAGCCAATCTTCCTCTTCTTCTAATGTTTTAAGAGATCTTCTGTGGTGGCCCCCTCTCCAGAGAATGGATTTCCATATCCAAGAGGAGTAACTACATCGGAAGAAAAGATGATTTCTTGATACAGGCTCAGATCTGCAGAGGATGCAAATTGGATCCACATTCATTCCAATGGCTTGGAGCCTGTCTTTAGTACTGAGTTTGTTTTTTATAGCCTTCCAAGAAGTTAAAACATGACGGGGAGTATGGCCTGCAAACCAAATAGACGAAATCCAGGGAGGCTTTACTGATTTTTCTCAACAGGTGTTCCATCCACTTTTGGTAGTGTAGAGTCTGTAGACCCCATTAGTGATAGGCTTCCAAATAGGACAAGTATGTTCTCCTGAGATAATAATGGCTTCATTGAGCCTTTTCCTCTCTGAGGGAGGGCTTGTCCAAAATGGGATTCCATCTTCCATCTTTGTAAATATCGGAGAGAAGGTTTAAAGTTCTGAGAGAAGAGTCTGAGCGAGATCTCAAGAACAGGCTACTTAAGGGACCCGAAGGAAGCCATGGCTGATCCCACAAATCAATCTCATTCTCCTCATTGAGCCCAACCTGATAACAAATGAATGGTTTAGCCGCCTCTCGAACTTTTTGGATGTTTCTAATGCCCCAAGATGGCTTCGAAGGCATTGGAAATGTCCAGATGTTCCTGCCTTTACAGTATTTCTTATACACCCATCTCGACCAAAGGGATGAAGAACGGTTTAGCAGGTTCCATAATAGCTTTATATGGAGAGCTTTACTTATCTCATCCAACTTTCTGATCCCAACTCCCCCTTCATTTTTTGGCTTACATAACTCATTCCAGTTGACAGAATGGAATTTTTTTTCAGAGTCCAAACCACCCCAAATAAAATCCCGAAACATTTGCTCGAGCTTATGGAGGATTCCCTTCGGGAGAGCAAATGCAGAGGCCCAGTATATGTGAAAGGTACTCGAGACAGATTTCACTAACTCAATTCTGCAAGCTTGAGCGAGGTTTTTGCAATTCCATTGCTGCATTTTCTTCCTGACTTTGGAGATGAGAGGGGTACAATCATTTGCAGAAAGACGAGAAGAGATTAGAGGTAACCCCAAATAACGGATGGGTAATTTTCCCTCTCTGATAAAAGAGCATTTGAGATTTGCCTTCTAGCTCCACGGCCAGTACCTGCAAAGAAAACTTCACTCTTTTCTTTGTTGATGTCAAGACCTGTAATTTAAGAGAAATGACTCAAACAGTTCAGAATTTCAGATGCACACTTCATGTTTCCCTTTGTGAACACCATCAGGTCGTCTGCATACAGGAGGTGAGTGATAGAGACATCACCTTTACTGTTAGGAGTTTCAATTTTTTTTGAGAGAGGGATTCATCAAAAAGAATGGACAACATTTCCATTGCAATACAGAATAAGAGGGGGGATAAAGGATCTCCTTGTCTTAGACCGTTTGTGGTGGTGAAATATCCATGAGGTGTACCATTTATGAGGATGGAGAAAGTGGGTTTGTTTATACATTCAGTTATCCAGTTGATCCATCTGTCATCAAATCCTTGTTTCCACCTGAAATTCAGTAAGGAAGTCCTATCAACATTGTCAAAAGCTTTGGCAAGGTCCAGCTTTAAACACATGGATTTTGGGGATGAAGGGGAATGGAAATTATGCAACAAATCATGAGTAACAAGAATATTGTCTTGGATTTGTCTCCCTCTAATGAAGGCTGATTAAGCCGGATGGATAAGGTTGCCCATAACAGTCTTCAGTCTTTCAGAAAGGATTTTGAAGATGGTTTTATATACAAAATTGCACAATGAAATGGGGCGGAATCTATCCGGGGAGGTAGCATCTATGCACTTGGGAATGAGGGCAACAAAGGTGGAGTTGATTTCAGATAGAAGGGTGCCTTTTTTGAAGAAGTTAAGGATAGCTTTATTAAAATCATCTGCAATGACATACCAGAAAGCCTGAAAGAAAGCAGCATTGAATCCATCCAGCCCGGGGGCCTTATCTCTGCTGGCCAATTTTACCGCCTTGCTAATTTCTTCAATGGAAATGGGTCTTGATAGATGGGAGGCTTCTTCAGGCGTTAGTTTCCTGATTGGACATGGGGTGTTATGCAAATTGGACTTACCATTGTTTAGAATTCGACTGAAATACTGAACAAATGAGTCTGCTATCTCACTCTGATCTGTAGACTGGGAATTATCAGCTCTATGAATGGCCATGATACTGTTTTGATGCTGACGAGCTTTGAGGGCCGAATGGAAGAATCTTATGTTGCTAACTGCAACCATTGGACCTTGGATTTCTGCTTATATAGAGACTCTTCAAGATTTGATGCTTTTATGTAATGTGTTCTGAGTTTGTCTTCTTGAGCTATGAGAGATGGATCAAGGGGGCTAGATTGTAGAAGCCTCTGAGTTTTTTCAAGCTGGGATCGGGTCAGAGGACTACTGACGTCGATCCAGCCGAAAGTGTCTTTGTTCCATTCTTTCAGATGAGCTTTTACCTCCTTTAGTTTCTGGCAGAGTTGGTACATGGGGTTTCCTTTAACTTTTATGCTCCAGGCTCTTTCCACAATTGGATAAATGGACTGATCTTCCAGCCACATGTTCATGAATTGAAGGGTTTTGGACCAAGGCTTTGATGGGGTTCAATGGAGATGGATATTGGGCAATGATCCGAGATACCAGGGGGGAGGAATTCAGCAAAGGATAGCGGGAAGTGGTGAAGCCAGAGATCATTAACCAACGACCTATCTAGCTTTGCCAGTTTCCTGTTTTCCGAGGATCTGTTGTGCAAAGTCCAGCTTTGGTTATTTGATCTCAGATCTGAAAGATCACAGTTTGAAATGCATTCATTGAATTCCCCCATTTCATTTAAATGATGATTTGTATTTCCAATTCTCTCATTTGCAAATCTAACAACATTAAAATTTCCAGTCATAAGCCAGGGGAGGTTTATCTGGGGTTCTAAAGTTTCGAGGTTGGACCAAAGAGCTCTACGAGAAATGTAGTAATTGTGAGCATAGATTGTAGTGAGGTTAAAACAATAATTTGTTTGGAGCATTCGTACCTCAGTATGAATGTGCTGACTTGATTCTTCAAGAATGGTGATATCCACAATCTTTGGATTCCATAGAATCCAGATACGGCCTTTTATCACAGCAGAGTAATTACCGTGGGCTTGCCAACCTTCACAAATGAAAGAGGTATACTCTTGTAAATTTTGAATATTTTCTTTTGTTTCAGTGAGGCAGCAGATGGGAGCTCTGGATTTTCTGATTAACTCACTTCTTTCCTCTTTGAGTTAGAGCAAAGACCCCTGACATTCCAGACGTTAATTACTTTCATTTTGCACATAGGTTTGAGGGGAGTGGGCTCTCAAGGAGACATTTTGAGGAGAGGAAGGGCTAACTACAAGGTTGTAATTAGGCTTGATCATTACTGGTTCAGGACTGGTTCAGGATCATCAGAAGAGACAAGTTCAGGATTTTGGGTGCTTTGGGATGGGGAGGTGGTTGAAGGGGATTGGAAGGGGGTGGTCGTTTGAAGCTCAGGGGGTGATGGAGGGATGGTTGTAACTTGCTATAATGGAGCTTTTTGACTTTTCTTCTTTTTATTTCTGGTAGCTTTGGGGGAGTTTGGGGAGGCAACAGGTTGCTTTTGGTTGACAAGGGGGGAGGAGGAGGCTTTTTTGGGTACAGATTCTGAATCTTTTGGGCTGTTCATTTTGTCCTCCACATCTGTAGGAAGGGGAATGTGTGGGGTGGCTGGGCAATTTGGAGGTGAGGGCTGGATCTTCTTCAACCTCTATCAGAATTTCAAAAGCATTATAGGTTGTGACTCTCTCAGCTGGGTTTTCTGCAGTAACCTGTGGTATGTCTGCCTCCTTTGATCCAGCATTCTCATCAGGAACTGCTTTTGGGACCCATTCTCTTCTTGATTTCTGTTTTTGGCTGACTTTGGGTTGGTTTAGGTTGTAGCGTTCAGTAGTGTGACCGAATTCTTTGCAGAAGCTACAGGCCCTTGGCCTCCAATCATACTCTACCTCTTGTGTTTTCATTTCCGGTTGGAGTTTGAACGTGGATAATGTCTAGTAGAGAATCTTCAACTGAAATCTCAATACACACCCTAGCAAAGGTGAGTCTGGTTCCTTCAGCAGTTTGATAGTCCATGTAGAGAGGCCGGCCAATTAAACTTGCAAGTTTGCCTAACCCGTGGGGGTCCAGAATTTTAAATGTAGGCATGGGAATTTTATCCAGAGAGGGATTGATGTTAATTTTTTCTTCTCAAGAGCACAATCTGGAGTCCATTTCTGAATAATGAGAGTGCGACCACCATAGATTGTTGGAGTTTCTAATACCTTTGTGCTATCCTCCTCATTGCTAAATCTGAAGAGAAAATAGTTGTTAGGGAGAGCCATGAGGGAAAAGTCACCTTTAGGCTTCCATTTCCTCAGCAGTTGCTCCTTTAGGGTTAGATAATATGGTCTTCTCCCCAGGAAGTACCCTAGAAGACAGTGGTTCCACATGGTTTTTGCTTTTTTGAAGTCTTCTTCTTCAAAGTTTGCTCTTTTTGGCCCAGGATCGTCCTCAATCGGGGTATGAAATTCTATCTTTGTGTCCACCACATTTGGTTTTGGTTGGGTGACCAAGGAGTTCCACAAAGGGCTTGGCTTAGCAGGATCTTTCGGATTGCAAGGGTGGGCAAACTAGAATCTGGGGGGGGGGGAGGGCGGGGGCGCGCATGGGATGGGGGAAGGTTTGGAAGTCTTCAGGTTTGAGTGCTTGTGGTTCCCTGATTTGGTGAGTTTGGGATGGGTGGGAGAATGGGGGCTTCAATTTTTGAAAATGTTCCATTTGTACTTTCAAACAAGTTTTGGCGCCCATTTTGAAGACTAGAGAGGATTTCAAATTTTCCTGCTCTAACTAGCTTTGGGTTTGGGGGTGGGCCTGATGAGATTGGTGAGTCTAGGATGGGATGGTTGGGGGAGTTGGCTCGGATTGTCAAAGATGAGTCATTTGTTAGGACAACTGAGTCATTCACTGAGTCACCATGTTTTACTGAGTTTCCCCCAGTAACTTCCTCCAGGAGGTTCAGAAGCTTTTCCCCCATGGGGATGAAATATGAAAGGTTTGCCGGAGGGGGAGGTTTCAGATAGGGTAATGAATCAAGGTCTAGAACCGGTTGGGGTCTATGGAACTTTGCCTTCGATTTTGGGTAGTTTAATGTGAGGGAGAAACAGGTTTCACTGGTTTTTCAAAGATTTTGTGGGTATGAGTTCCTTTCTTGTAGTGGGTGCAAGCATCCAGTTCTAGATCAGCTTGGGGGAATATAGCAGGGGGATCGAACTTTCTGAGCAGGGTAACTTTCAATGGGTAATTTTTCATTTGGCCAATATTCTTTCATCGTGCTCCAGATTTCAGAATGAGGAGGGCTTTTTTCAAAAAATGTCGGAGAGACAGACGAGAGGGAGCTAGTCCCAGGGGTTGGGATCAATGGGGCAGTTAAAAGGACTTTAATAGGTTGAAAAAACTGGGCTGGGGTTGAGATTGGAAAGGCCAGAACCTTCCCTCCTCTTCTTTTGAAAATTTTCCTCCTGGGTCCTGGAGGTTTGGGTTCTCTTGGATTGAGGGGAGATTGCAGTGGTGAAACCATAATTTTAACTCCAACACAGACAACTAACTGCTTGGGAAGATTGGAGAACTCTAATCACAAGAAATGTTTCTAACAGAGAAGAAGGCTGTTATGTTCTAGTAATATGGTGAAAAAGCCTAAGAATTAAAATTACCTGGATGACGAAGCAACGAGTAAATGTGCCCGGATCGTCACAAACGAACCATTCACAAGGTGATGTTGAAACAACAACAATAGAAAAGGAGTAAAGATGGGATCAGCTCTCAGATACAATGGAGCCCTTAATGTTGTAACAGCAACATAAAAAGACCAAGATGCAGAGAAAGCTTAAGATCAAGCATTCCCTCAAACAATAAATTACACCCGCAGTGGTCAAACCAGTGGGGAGTTGTGTCAAACATATGGCGAGCAAAGATAGTTCCCAACGAAATCTTTGAAACTTCCATGTGCTGGTTTGTACTTGGAAAAGAGTTAAAAAAAATAAAAATAAAAATAAAAAAGATCTGTAAAGACATGAACGCAGCAGAAAAGGCTCCAGAATTTACTCCTTCAAGTGGTAGAGTTCTTGCAGTACAATCATGAAGATGAGGGAAAACATCCCACAAATCCATACATATGTCATCTTTTCCAGAGGAGAGAACAGAAAAACTAAACATGGAAAAATGAGTGACTTACGGGAGTCCATGAAGCCCATGCTGATGAGGGGAAGCCAAAGCTTTTATTTCCTCTCTCTCACTCTGTGTCTCCTTGCCCTTAAGCTGTTTACATAAAAAAACAAAAAAAAAAGAGCCCCAGTCTTTATATACAAGAACAGGGAGAAAATTATCAATCCTTATGGGAGTCTCATCCAATTACATGAGTCTTTCGTATTTATCTTCCCTTCCCTATGAAACAAGGATCATCATATGATCTGTGCATACTTATCTCCTCTCCCGAATGAATTCTTAAAGAGTATCACACGCCTCTTACGATCCCTGATTTTCATCCAATTATATTTCATGATATAATCCTTCCATGCTTATCATATCTCCACTACCCTAGTGAAACTAGGATTCTGCATGTATTCAGATGGCCCACTTCATAGGAACAAGTGTAAAATAATGCCCTCATCAAAGCATCCGGTGAAAAAAAAGAATGTCAGCATTTGTTCTGGAATAGTGGCCCCACCTTAAGCATAGCCTTTGGTGATGGTAAGGCCTACTCAGTGCATAGTGGAGTGCATAGTAGGTGGGACCTATTCTATCAAAATAAGAGTATAGTGGCTGGCCCTACCAAATCAAATCAGAAGACTCCCTTTAAAGTCTCTTCCAGGGACTTTCTAAACGGAGAAAGACGATAAAGATGACGTTTCTCCGAAGGAAAAAAATGAAGAAAGTTTGAGAAGATGAAATTTCCTCCGAGAAGATCTGTTAACAAAAATTAAATCTTTCTGGGGGATAAATTAATTAAAAATTTGTACTTAGATAGGGAACCTATTGATGGATAATCAGAGGTATTCTCTTTTTCTTCAAGAAATGTAATTAACGGCTAATAAAGCCGAATGTGTACGATCCCTACCAAAATTAATAAAACCTCTTCTCGCAAGAGGGAAATTTGATACCAATACATTTTGTGTGTGATGCTCTTTTTCATGCATGTGAAATTTGTTGCGAACAGACAGATTTATCCACAATTCAACTTAAAGATTTAGCCCGATTTTAAGCAAAATGGAGAAAGAGGGTCATTGTGTGATGCGGTTCATCCTACCAAAAGAGTTGAAAAAACAGGTGGAAGAAAAGAGGGAGCTAAGTCAGCATTCAAAGGAGAGGAATTTGGCCCCACATTCCCCTGGGTGGTATTTAGTTATTTTTTAGGTAGAGGGCCCAAGGTATCGTGGCCATTTATTGTTCTATTTTAATTATTTCAAGTCTAAGTGATGTGATTTAGAGTAGTAATACACCTTTATCTTTTCTTTATTTAAATTTTATTTAATATTTTAATTCATATTTTATTAGTCCTAGACTTGGTAGGATGTCCACATCAACCTATGGCTCACTTTACTTGCCTATTAACCATGACCCACCACTATAAACCCATTCTCAAACTCACATAAAAGGTCTTATAACGACTTAAACCTCCAACCCCTTTATTATATCCTATTGGCTAACCCCCCTATGGCCCACTACTTAACCCCTTAAGCCCCTCTTCTTATTTTCTATAGGCCAGCCTCCTTATGGCCCAACAGTTATCCATACTGCTCTCTTTAAAAACCAACACCCTTCTATAAATCCTAATTTTGAATCGACGAGAAAGAAAACACACCCTTGCATAGAGTGCCTCCCTCTTTATTGCCCTTTTTTTCTTTGTTTCCTCCTCTCCTCTTTCTGTCCCTATCGGCCTTGTGCAACTGCCTCTTCTCTTTCTCTTCTTACCTTCTCTCTCTCTCTTTCTCTCTTCCTCCTCTTCCTCTTGGACATTACTTGCAGCGAACGATCAAGGCATGAAGACCGACATGTCACTCTAAGGTACAGATCACATTCACTTTATTTTTAATAAACTAAGCCCATATTCTCTACCCCTTGAACCTTTCTCATCTTTTTCTTGCATTCCCCTCCCAGATCCTATTACTTTTCCCATCACCTTGCCCTGAGTCATTGCCTATTACAGTATTACCACACCCTAGCCACCCTTAGGTATTATTTGAGCCATATATTGGATTATTTCATATTCATTTAAAAAAAATAGATTATTTCATATATCTGAATCTTATCATACATTATTTCCATATTTTCGGTCGCTAGTTGTTTTGTTTATGGATTTGATGTAAAGAACCTGCATGGGGCTGAATTATTTACTATTTGATGAAAGAATTTCAAAGGCTCTACTTTCCTACAATACCTAGTTGGAATTAGATTTTATATGATGTTTAATCTATTTTTGAATATATACTTTGCTGCCATATTAAATTAGAACACCTCATTCGTGCACCTAAATTCTCAGAAATCAACCTGCGGACCCCAAGGTTTGCACCAATTTGGTATCAGAACTCAGAGCTCAAACACTTGTAGGGTCCCTTCAATTAAAGACACCTAGGTGTTCGATAATGACCGATAGACTCTTCCTCACTTCTAGCCTTGGATCTCGCCCTCAAATTGTTGGGTAAAGTCCTGATGGAGTCTCTCTTAGTTATATGCATTAGACTCTAAAATTCTCCTTTAGAGTCTAGGTTCATTAAAATTGTCTTTTATGGATCCTTGGATAATGTTTGAGTTTCTTAGGGCTGCCCTATATCTTAGCGTCTACTTCAGATCAGTTAGGTGTCAACTTCCTAGTCTTAGCCCGTCTATTTTCTTTTAATGTGTCTTAGTACACCCCACTATTATGTAGGGTTGTCTTGCACATCGATCACACATGTACAAACTATGACTAATATGGCCAATGCACCACATCAAGGGCAAGAACGAGCCCAGTCCCGAGAGGCCTAGAGACATTGTACTCAAGCTACGTTGGAGTGTTGGACCATCACTCGGAAATCTTAGC
Source organism: Tasmannia lanceolata (assembly GCF_043159265.1). Classification (NCBI taxonomy): domain Eukaryota; kingdom Viridiplantae; phylum Streptophyta; class Magnoliopsida; order Canellales; family Winteraceae; genus Tasmannia; species Tasmannia lanceolata. The sequence continues at coordinate 59,493,868 of NW_027518695.1, read as the reverse complement.
CAAGATCAGAGTTGCCTTGAATCGCATTAGCAAACGCATTAGGCTTGGGATTATCGGAAATGTCGTGGTCCCTTGGAATGCACGCCCCGCCTAGCTAAGCAAGGCAAGGCGAGGTGAGGCAAAAGGGCATTGACTGAGACTCAACTAGTTCAGTTATTAGAGATTACGTGGCTAGTCATTTGAACTCCACTTTTCCTCCTAATAACATTGCTAACAGACCACATGTGGGTGAGAAGAACATGGATCATGGACTTCTACAACCCATATTACATAGTACCACTACCTTCATATGTTCCAACAGTAATGATCCAACAGTAATGAATGGGGTCATAGATCATCTGATTGTCCACATAGCACATATTTTATGGAGTAAAATAGGATTATGTTTTAATTCAGCCTCACATACCACTCTCGAGCATATGGACAGATATAAGTGATCAATTATAGCTTAGGGCATTTGCTGAAATGCTTAGCTAGAGGGGACCATCACCAATAGAACGAGTTTACATAATTTGGTTCGTTCTTTTGAGACCACTCGTGGCCATCTCCTTCCACACCTTCTAGATCATACACATGTGCTCTATACTGGGAAGTGCATCACTAAGGCCGACGGAGCACTGGGAAGTGCATCACTAAGGCCGACACCTTCGTCCACTACATCAAAAAGGTAAATCGAGAGATGTTAGAGAATTTGCAACCAAGTATTGAGAGGAACGAGGCTTCCCTTGATCACTGTCATAGAGATCATTTCTATAGCATGGAGGATCTAGAGATGGTTTTCCTTCGAAGTGTATCGGTTTGTGATTGGAGCATATCATCATGATCATGTGAAACAACCAATTACTCCAAAAGCTTAAGCTGTTGTAGATAGTGTTATTTAAACTTTTATACATTAACACTCCCCTCCATGTGGCCCCCTCTTTTCTAGGGTTGGCCTACACGTGGCCCATGTAGCCCCTCTTTTTGGGTTGGCCATTACATGTGGAGTTTTTTAATGTTAAGGAGTTTTGAACCCAGAGCAATTATACCATGTGAAACAACCAATTACTCCAAAAGCTTAAGCTGTTGTATATGGCATTATTTAATCTTTTTTACTTTAACAATTCACACATCGCTTCGTAACTTTCCATAGACGTTCAAAGTAAGGAGACCTGTAGAAGATTTTGCTAGTGATACCTAGTTCATTAGCGAGGATGTTCTTGGATTGAGTGTTTGTGATAGTGTGGTACAACTGCAAGGACTTCCTCATGAACCACCAAATTCTAGTTCCGAACAGGCATCATGTTAATTTCCTCATCTTTGTCTTGATACCGGTCATAAATATGCCATATTTGATCCTCTTCGTCGTCATCACCTTTAGCAAAGTCAACACTCTTATGGGTAAGAATAGGATGCATGTCCTAATTCCCCACAAGAGAAACATTGAATCATCGACCCGATGAGCGCTGGTTCCTTTCATTTAACAGTCCGGTCAACCCCTTCAACAGTCCTGGGACTTGTTGAATTTGATAAAAGAGATGCATGATTGCTTCTAGTAGCTGTTTAGTCAATCCTTGACACCCCAACGACACTATAACTCATTGTGTTTGCAGATGTAGGCTTATGTTCAATCATATTAAACTTAGGGCCATAATGGATCACTCTTTCTCCTACCCAAAGACCATACTGATTTGCATCTTCAAGGTTAGTCAGCCACATAACTATCATCTGATCCTGAGTCAGCAGCTTGAGCCAGGATAAATAACTTGCATCGAGTTGTTCGAGTTGTTCGAGTTGTTCGTCACTTTCTTGATGACCTACCCTTATGGACAGGTTGTTGAACTCCGATGTCTATACTTCTACGCTCATTTCACGTTGAATTAAGCTATGAAAATGTTGATACATCATAGATTCATAATATGTAATCAGAAATCAGCAAGGAGAAATTGCTTCCTCATCTTGGCCCTCATATGTTCCCAGGTGCGAATCTTAGGCCTCACTTATCTGATACATTGCTCTTCAACCCTCTTCCAAAACTCAAGCACAACTCTTTCAATTTCAGTTTCACAAAGAGCACATTTCTTTCTTCTATCATTGATTTCCATTAAAAATAACTATGTGATTGATTCCTAATCACAGTAAGGCTTTGGCATGAATCTTCCCGAAAAATCAGTAACCTCATCGTAATTCCTCCGACCTTTAGATCAAGTCCTCTTCACTAACCATCATCTAATTCACCTCCCAATCCTCTAATTCACCCCATCCTTTTAGATCACAAATTTTTGGATCCGGGCAGGCATAAAGCACGATACCACTAGAAGGAAAAAGTGAATATTTGTGGCTCGAAGAGAAGTGTCTCTTGAGCAAAGCTAAGTCAGAACCACTCTTTTGAGTAGGTTTGTCTGAGCGAATCAAGAGCTCTTTCCCTTCAGGGGGAAGTTCAAGCTTTTCAAGGGCAATACTAAGAGAGAGAGATTGAAATCACCACGAGTGGTGTTGCTACTGTTTGTGCAGCATCTTAGTGCAGACTGCAGAAAAAGCTCATTCACAAATTTCAATACTGTAAAAAAATGTTCAGTTTACAACACAAAACCCATTCTAATACTCAAGTAACCCTTGAACCTATTCTAATACTAATACTCAAGTAACCCTTGAACCTATTCTAATATAACTGTACAATCCTTCCTTCCTTTTTTTTTTGAATGAGAACCCTACAATCCTTCATAAGTGACTAACATAATGTAAACTACTTAAAATGATGGTCGCCACCACATATAACTTAAAAGATCACTTAAGTTATAAGGGGTTAACTTAAGTGGATGGTCCCTACAATCTTAAGTCATTACAAACGAAAGTCAGCAAGATGATGAAAATCCCAAAACCAACATGATGAAAAATCCAAAACCCATAGAACTAAAAGAAACACCTCCACCCCCACCCCCTTAAGAACAAAAAGGAAAAGAGAGAGATGTCAATGCTTCTTCTTCAAGGGGCTAACGATTGCATCAACACACAAAGATGCAACCAAAGGTTAGAGAACCAAAAGCAAGACTAATAGATTAACCTCAACGATTTGCTTAAAACTAACAAAGTGATGTCTTGGTAACTTCCGTAATTACAGACGCATTGAAGGGATTACATGTTAACCAATCAAATATTAGGAACTGAGCATTTACAGAGCAAAAGATTCGAAAAGATAATAAGAAGTTTGGCCAATTCCAAAAATACTTATAATAACTTTTTCAGCAATAATAGGACTTTAGCAGACAGCCAGCATACGAAAACCGAGAATGCACAAATAAATACGACAAATAGACAATGTACCTGATAAGTGGAAGGACCACAAAATGCATATCAAATAAGCTAATGCACCATATTTCGCCACTTGTCCTTCAAATCAATCTGTGCAATGCGAGCGTTCATTATCAAACTCACCTCCATCAAGAATACAAAAACAGCATAAGAGAATTTTTTTTTTTTTTTTAAATAGAACATCATAAGAGATTTTAAATGAGCATATGACATCATAATTACCGGTGTTCTCCCCTCGAAGTTTTCAGTATAGCGATTCAAAATGAATGCCCATCTCCCCGTGCCATGCCTTCACAGGAAAAAAGAAAACATGAATGCGTACAAAGGTTAACCCTCATCAATCTATTCAAGAAAATGAGAAGACAAAGCAATAGATAGAGAACTCAAGATAATTGAACATATAGACACAATCAAATTTTTTTCTTTTTTTGGCAGGTAAGCTGGGATTGAACCACCGGCCTCAAAGTCAAAGAACAAAGCCTTATCCAATGAGCTAGAGGCCCAACCCGTCTTTTGGTATATTGTATTCTAATAATAGACACAATCATGTCAAGGTACGGATGGTAAACTTACAACATGACTTTATAATGGACACAAAAACTACAATTAACAATAATTATTAAAGAATAATCGAAAATAAACAGGAATTTTCGGATGCTATTTTTTCTAGCCCAAACAACTACCTACTTTTGGACAGCATCTCTTAAAGCCTCTTCTTCCTGTAAACTCCACCTCTTATTTTTTCTCCTATATCTCGTCCCACCTCGCTTATTCAAAGGAGATATTGCGTTGTTCTTTGGGCTAGGCAAACAAATTTCCCTCGAACGATTTAGTGAATTTTTTGACGAGGACTCAATCGAATCTTCATCCCACTGCATGGAGAAAAAACTACCAACTCAATTAACAAAAAATGTGTAACATAAGTCCATAACTTGAGATTTCAAATGTGCAAAAGTTGGAGTAGAACAAATGTGTTAAACATCAACCAATGTTATTTTATCATGATGATGAATAGGAATTACGAAAAATAAAAGAAAAGAAATCAAGAACATTATACAATGGCTTTTAATATAATGATATCTCATTGACACATCAATTTCAACAAGTATTATGTAATCTTTCTCACGTGGTTCTTCTCAACCTATTTACTAAGGTGTGGCTCTAAGCCACGTCATAGAAAAATAAAAATACAAAATACACTGGCACCCTATTGTTTTTCCCTCACTCTCCCACTTCCAATTTGTCATCTTTGGGGTCGTTTGGATACGCGGGTTTTAGAATCCAAGTTTTTAGTTTGAAAACAGTGTAAAAGAGGGTTCATGATCAAGCTGATGTATTCTCTCCCGACAGCGTTTCTTGGATTTTAAATGAGAAATTCGGGTTTTTAAAATCTCTCCTGCATCCTGAGATTTCTAAAACCTGGAAATATGGGAGGATCTACTACTCTCTTGCTAACGGAAAGAAGGGAGAGAGGTCAAAAACGACGGCCGGTCCACTTCTTCTCGTCTCTTAGCTACAATTTTGAAGAAATCCTGGATTCTAAAATCCGCATATCCAAACGGCCCCTTAGTGTTTGTGTATGGGGAACGCTAGCATCATGGGAAAAAAGTTATCTTCCAATGGGAGAATAACATTGAGCCAAGCTCGGCTAATTCACAAATTTACTATATATTTTGAAGTCATTAAAGATACACAGAGTGGTATCATCAAGAACGAAAAGTTTACAACTGACTTTTTATGGGAAGGAGAGTGCAAACAGAAGCAACAAGGAAGGCTTGGCATCAAAACAACATATTCTGAAACAAAATATAAGAGAGATTAAGGGGGAGAAAGTAGGTTGTGAAAAAGAAGAAATCGAAGTCCGATTATGATGAATATTCAAATGAAGAGATGCACCAACCAAAATTCTACAAGGATTTGATGTCTACGAGAATTATGGGGAGTATCTAGGTTTCTTTATAAGCTACAAGAAAAAGGAGGAACACCGTCGTAACTAAATAGTAATCATAAAACAAAGCCTATGGCTGGACATGTGTACATCAATTGTTTGATAAAATGCAAAACAGAGGCTTGGTTATTAGTGTGATATTGCTAATGCTCACATGAATCTTGATCCAGTTGAAAAGGCAGTACAACTGTTTGAGGAAACTCCTAAGCAAAAAAGTATTCATCTTAGATATAGAAGTCATAAAAATCAAGACGGCGTCTACTTCAAGTTTTTTTATTTTTTTTGAACAAATGAAATATATTAATAAAGCAAAACAACAATAGCAACACCAAGAAGGCCAACGGAAACTCATATGGGCCTCGGCTATGAAACAGACATAATTAACAAGGGAATCTGCACATCATTCCCTTTGAGTATTTGACTTTATGGAAGAATTTATTCAGTACATCTCTCCGAGCTCAAAGTCGAATTCTCTCTACTAGGGAGGGATTGATGCAGAGCAAATTCTACGCCAAGACTGGATCAAAGGACGATGGATGAAAAGGAAAGGTAAGTCCATGGTAGCGATCTGTTGAGGAAGTGGCCACTACCTTGGAGTGTTGTTAAGCATAAGTTCCAAGCTTAATTGATCTTATGGAGTACACCTAAGGTTTTTTTATGGATTGAATCAGCTACAAGACGTGATTTGGTCCGATATTGAGGTTTTGAGAGAGTGCTTGAAGTTCGGGGCAAGAAAGATGACTGAAAAAAAGAAAGAAATAAAGAACAAGGTAAAGACAAAATATCAAAAGAGAACGATTAAAAACTAGGATTGAGGAGAATGGAGCAGGCGGCTGGTTCTGTTCAAGATGCACGTTCACAAACTATTTCTCAAGAAACAAATGTAAAAATCTGCTTAAAAATTGAGTACAGAAAGGGCAGAGAAATGATAGTACAAATTAGGGCATCAAATTCACAAGGCAAAATCAAAGAGAACGTGAAGATTAGTGAGTAGGTACAGATAAGGAATTGATCAATATGGAACCCTTGTCTTAGTAAAAGAGGCGGGCCTTCCAACTTTTTTGAAATCTGTCATAGACGGGTTGTAAGCCATTTCTTCAAAAGCTTCTCTCTTCCTTTAATGCTGACCCATACTCATTACTGTGGTTCAAAACAGTGTTTCAAAACGCAGATGTCGGTCAAAACCGGTCCGAAGAAAATTCTAGTCAACTCGGAACAACACAGTCGAGTACTCGGTTGATGCGGTCAAAAATCAGGGAGAGTCAAAGGAGTTTTTATTGACATACATGTGACATGCATGGGGCCTAGAGCCACCTTTCCTTTTTTTTCTTTATTATGTGCATGCATTTAAATCACATCATAGTATTGTTTATGAGTGCAAGGTATTTATTATTAATATATAAATTTACAGTTATAAGGCTTAAATAACATATTATATATCTAATACGTAAAGATCAAAATAGCCTAAGGGCTTTGTTAGAAACTTACCGACTTCTTCAAAAGCTTAAGCTGTTGGAGAAAGGCAGTATTTAATCTTTTATACTGCAACACTCCCCCTCACATGTGGCCCAATTGGCAAACACGTGGCACATGTGGTCCCACCTTGGGCCGACCATTGCATGTGGATTTTTTTTTTTTACATCGGGGAGGTTTGAACTCGAGACCTTGGCTCTGATACCATGTCTCCAAAAGCTTAACACTCCCCCTCACGTGTGCCCCACTTGACAAACACGTGGCACAAGTGGTCCCACCTTAGGCCGACCATTGCATGTAGATTTTTTTTTTTTAACATCGGGGAGGTTTGAAATCGAGACCTTTGGCTCTAATACCATGTTAGAAACTTACCGAATTCTCCAAAAGCTTAAGCTGTTGGAGAAGGGCACTATTTAATCTTTTATACTTTAACAGGCTTAATACAGAGAGATTTACATTTATATGGTTTTGAATCTTTTGAATAGCTAAGAACCTAACAGAGATAGACTCACATTTATAGAATTTTAAATAGCCTAGATGATTAATAGAGAGAGATTTGCATATCTAGGTTTTTAAATAACCTAGGGGCTTGATAGAGAGATACAAAACAGCCTAAATTTTCATTTATTTTATTTGCATTTGGTTTTAGAGATAGGGATTGTTCATGGCAACCCAAACGTTCTAGTCATAATTGGTATAGGGATGGATATAGATATATAAATGGCTTCAAAAGTTTCTAAATGGCATGGGGAGATGGGCATGGAAACCCATGTTTTCCCCTTATGTATACTGTCTAATATAGATGAAGGCCTGAGAAGGCCATATTCCAACAAAAAAAATTATGATCAGCAGGAATATGAATTTCAAGTCCCCTGCATATTTAAATGACATTTACAAAGCAGCAATATCTAATCGATAAGCTTAAAAACAGTGCAAACAGAAAAGAAATGACGAATAACAAAACAAAGGACAATGCAATCATTACCTCATAAGTATGGGCAGTCCTATTCCGAACCATAAATCCAGGCCACGATGTTCCATCCTGTCTGTCAATCTGGTTTGCTGTATTAGTTTCCCCGACATGAGTAGCTTCAACACCCTTATCAACAGAAGAATTGCACACATCTACATCTACCAGATTATGATTTTCTTCAGGACCCTCCTGATTTATTTGTTCAGTTGGCATATTTACTAATATTCTTTCAGCCATTTCCAAAGAATCCGGAAGAGGATCTTCCACAACTGTTTGCAGATTTATACAACTGGATTTAAGGTCCTTTCGTACCTTATTGACATCGGGTGTAGACAGGCCATCATATTTATTCCCCATTACACAGCTACCCAGATTCACAACGTGAGAAATGCCCACTTCTTTTGACATTGCAATCTCTCTTTCCTCAGTAGAATTTATGTCTTGAATGGGTAAATCTTTCTCTCTAGGCTTCTCTCTTTCCTCAGTAGAAGTTATTTCTTCAATGGGTACATCTTTCTCTCTAGGCTGTGAACTCCCTTTACATTTATCTAGAAAATGTACGTCAAAAGAAAACTTTCTCAGATTGATTGTGGAATTCAGAAAGATAAAATAACAAACAAGCATAGTGTATTAGCACCAAAACAATGAAACAAAACATGAAGAATATAAAATTACCTTAGTCACACTCATAAGTTACAATCATGCAATTGCTTAATTTTTTATTTCAAAATGAAGATTGATAAGAAAACTTGCCAGGACAAAAAAATAACAAAAACAGATAACTGTTGTGTGCCTAGACGGTCCCACTTAGAGTAGAATAAATTAATTTATATTTTTAATAGCTTGTGGAAATCTCTGCCTAGTTGTTTGGTATGGATAGGAGTCTTAGAGATAAGGGTTATCTAGATTTTTTTGGAAAGAAGTCATAGAGGAAGTGGTCAAGTAGGTTCTCTATTTATCAATAACATGCAAGCAGTATTTTCCGAATTAATGAATAATTCCAAACTCAAAACCGTGTTTCTACGCATAGAACCTTGACTCGAAGTGGGTCCAGAGGTTGATCTTCCCACTAAGAAGATCAATCATGTTGCGAACTGATTCAAGTTTGTAACCGATAAATGTTATAGAGTATATGCTTCAGTTATAAAGTAGTTATCAGATAGTTATTTATGTCAAGGTCGTGGGTGTTAGTTTTGATTATGTGTCATGGTAGTGGGTAAATGAGTTGATGATTTGGCACTCTTTTTGTGCTAGTATTTTAAGTTCTTGTATTTCAATGAAAATGTAGAGAATTTGCAACCAAAGCAGCAACTTATGTTTCAGGAGAGTTATGGTTCCTCTCGAATTGAACCCGTTAGGAGATCCGGTTGCCAGGAGAGTTATGGTTCCTCTCGAATTGAACCGTTAGGAGGTCCGGTTGTCTCGAATCAATCTATCTACCCCCTCTCTTCTTCTTTTTTGTCTTTTCCTTTGTTTATTTGTGTTATGGCCTTATGGCCAATTAAGCACGTAACAGTCAGAATATCCAACTAGCACAAAATGATAATTAAACAGGATGATTTAGAAAAAGCAATTTCAAGTTAGAAAACATTAATTGTTTTTATAATTGCACTAATTCATATTGAATTTTATTGTTTAAACAGATGTAAAAGGTTATTATAGTTCCCAAAAAGCTCTTGGAAGCCAATTAAAGAAGAGAAGACAAGCTGAGTTTGTGCAATTAGTAAAACATGGTAGTGCCAGTATCAGTATCCTTGAGAAAAAGCAATTCCAGTTCAGAAAACTAAAATTAAACATCAGACAACCAACCTATCTGTGCTGGTTCAACAGGGGGATCCAATTCCATGCCACAGACACCATCCCCTAACTCAATTACACTAACATTTCCATCCAAAATCCAAGCATTTTCCTCCTTAGTACAAACCATTTCCGCCGCAAATTCCAAAAAAGAAGGACCCAATTCTCCCACAGCCTCCTCCAAAAAAACCCAAACACATTCCAAAGCATCCTTTCGCGTATCCTTCATCAAAAAATTATCACGAACACTCTCATTCCCAATCGCCTCTATTATCTCATCCCTCGATTCCCTCAACCATTCCGAACCCAAACCAAAACCCTCCATCTCAAAAACCCTAATTTTCCAAATTCTCTCAACAGAATTAACACAATTCTCCCGGAAAAACTTCGCTACGCATTCCACTGCCACTGCGCAGTATGCAGCCTTCATCGATTCCGAAACCCTAATTCCGATTCCACGGTCGATCCATTCGATTGATTCCAAGGAATCGAGAACTTTCTCTGTGATTGAACATTTCAAAAGCGATGTACAGATTCTTCTCAAGAGTATTGTTTTCTTTAGACGGAGATCTTGTCTGCAAGTGGGGAGAATTGAGATGAGTCTGTTGAGTACCCAGTCTTCGATTGGTTGGCGAAGGAGGAATTCGAGAATCCATGAGCCTTTGTGGATGTCCATTAGGGTTTGTAGAGATGAAACCCTAGCATGGAGTATTGAGGATTTTTAGGGTTTTGACGTTGGAACAGAGAGGGGGGGTTTAAGAAGCGCGAAGAGGGGTGAAAATCTCCCGCCTGTTTGTTTCGATGGAGCCTCAAATTGCACGTGTGAGAAAAGGCACAAGGGCAAGTGATCCAAACCGTTCATCTTATGGCGTATGGGGAGATCATCCCTAGATACGGTCCCGTACCAAGAAAAACATTTTTAACTGAAATTTTTTCATGGGAAATTTTTTCTTTCAATGATTTAGAAGGAAATTATATGATTATGGTTAATTTAGAGGGATATTAAGGTCCCTCTAACTGAAAATTGAATAGGGTTGGTTTATTTTATCTTTTTTACACATGTACAAAAGTAGGAAATTTTAGAAATATTTTTCCTTTCCAAACTTCTTCCAAAAAACTTATTTGAATCCAATGAGGACCTTGTTTGGATTGCAGGAATCAAGGTTGGAATTGGCACCCCATTCGTATTCTGCCGGGCATTTGATTTAAAAACCTGAACAAAAAACCAAGGGGCAAAAATGACATTAAGGGGGAATTAAATAGGGGAATGCTTGGAATCTGTTTCCTGTCCAAGAGGTTATACTCTCAACCCGGCCCAATTGGAATGAAATTTGTATTTAATTTTTTCTAATTAAATTTTTTATTCTAATTTTTCATTTCATTTTCGGGCGAATTTGGATAGGAATCAAAATATGATGCTAATTTTGATTCCTCATTCCAGTCATCCAAACGCTCCCTGAGGACGTGTTCAGCAAGGTAAAAAAAAATCTTGTGAATCTCATTCCGTCTACAGAGTCGATTTCCTTCTTTTCTCTTTTTTTTTTTCTACCGACAAAATAATGGAATTTTTTGGAGCGAGTTAGAACAAGACTTACCATAAAGTTTTCGATACCTTGCTGCAAGAATTACGAACATATTCAAGAAGTTGGTTACTTAAGACATGAGGCTCCTAGCCTGAAAATATAGAGAAGACTAAGCCAGTACAGTCACCAATCACAAACATACATAGAAATTGAAGATAGCACTTCAATGAGGTATATTAATCTATAACAATGGGATGTAGAAACTTAGTACATTACATAAATAAATAATCAAGTAACACTCAAATGCAAATTACACAATTCGAAGATTTAGCAAGTTCAAGAAATACAAAACTTTTATATGACAAGATGTATGATAGTGATATACAAACGTAAAGTTCAACAGTCCCAAGAAATTGTTTAAACTCCCATACAAATTATGAAGAAAGGTGTGGTTGGAAACATGGATCCAGAAGCGACCCTTACTGATGAAACATTATGTTGTCTTGTTGATGTCAGTAATAACTCCCATCCTCATCAAACAACTAAAACTTTCCATTCCTCATCATTCCTATCTACTTTGATGTATGCTAAATTTCCAAAACCAATTTTGATTATTTTTTAAAAATGCTCAAATTAATAAGTTTATGAACTGGCAATCATGAGCTTTTCCAGTTTGAAAGATTCCAAAAAGAAAATTTGGAGATAATAAATGCAATTGGGTTGAGTAGGGCTTCATGTTGATCTCCTTTTGAGTTAGAGGGACTCATAATAGTTTCTAAACTAGTTCTCAAAGCCCTAAAGTTGCTAATAGTCTACGAACTACTTGCACAAAATCTCTGTTCTTTCTAAATTGGGATTTTTACTTAATTGGGAAGTACTGTATGTATGATGAGATTCGTAACTTGCAATAGGAGAAACAATCGTTGTTTGTTTTTCGGAAGTAGGAAGTCTAAATTTAATCGTTTCAAGAGTTTAGAAATTGCTTTTCTCTTTTGAATTTTTTAGGCCAAAACAACTCTTACTTACTAAACTTTAGAAATTTAGAGTACAGAGGAAAAGTGTTTTGGGTTTATTTAGAAAGCACTATTGGTCTAGGATTAGACAATTATAGCTTACACTTTAGAAGAAGCTTCTTGTGCCAAGATTTTACATATTTCACCCGTAGGGTTGAATGGAACAGTTCTTGATTACCTATTTTATTGAACATGTTTTCTTGCAGCTAAAAAATGCAGTTAATGATTTTGGGAATTTTTATTTTAAATTCCTGCATGAATTTCTATGATTTTGGGAATCAAATAAAGCAAACTTTCAAGTATCTACACAAGGGCTGAGATCAGTGAACAAATGTGGAAAGTGGGACGATCAGTCCCTTCCAATGTAGCTTGATTTTTATCTGTTGTCATGGAAGATAAATTCTGTTTTTGAATATGAAGTGATCATGTTATAGTCTTCCTTCCAAAAGGAAAATTAGATAATTAGAACCCAAGGTTCTGATTCCAACAATACAAAAATAATAAATTGCCACAATGATATCCTTGTTGGGTAAGCTAGAAAGTCATATCCGTGAACAAAAATTTTGGGAATTTAAAGGTTTGAACGATGGAAAACTTCTCTTATTAAAATTGTGTAGTCTCTGCTTCAAGAAATTTTTTTCTAGGCTGAATATGGAAGAACCATGATAAAAAAAAATAAAAAAAAATTCCCTCAGCTTCTGCAAGATGATCAGTTTGGTTATTATCGGATGGGGTGGCAGATAGTTTAGGCTCAAGCAAAATTCAAAACACCTTGGCACATGATTTCACAAGCATATTAGTCATTGGACTGAAATCCCAAGATAGAACCATATTATGGATCCCAATATGAAATGCAGTGATTCCAACCAAGAGGCTTGAAAACATATTCAATATGTTGAAACTATCTAAAATGAGTTAGAGTTTATATGAAACTACACAACACGTTGATTCTAACATAATATAATTTCTTAAATAGGCTTCCAGCTGTAAATGCTTTCAGAGAATAGATAAAAGGTTAACTTCTTGTTGTCTCTCTTGTCGTATTGATTCTGATTCTGTATATTTTTTCTAACATGATGTTGAAGAAGCTTTTCCTAATTTTATCACATTTAGTCCAAAGTAGCAAGAATTTTGAATAATCTCAATGAATGGATAAAGGTATTCAAAAGGGATGGAGAAGTGGAAACATACGTAAAACGTAGGAATCATTCATTATTTGGTAGAGCTAAACTAAAGAGTATATGAGACTTTGTAATAAAATAGAGAAATTTGAGTTTAGTAAAAAATTGCAACTAAGAAAGAATCAAAGAAGCATTTTAAGTCAACATGTGTGCATGTTAAGCTCTTATTTAGAGAGAAAAGAAGTCAATATCTGGGTGTGCCTGTGTTTTTAACTCTTGATTATTTAGCCAAAAAAGGCAATGTTTGTGTGAGAATGAGAGAGGTCATTTTAAGTCAACATGTGTGTACGCTTTTAATTCTTACTTATTCAGAAAGAAAAGAAGTCAATATGCATGTGTGCGCCTCTGTTTTTACTATTGCTTATTTAGCAAAAAAGGGCAATGTGTGTGTGAGAAAGGGAGAGAGGTGCATGCAAGATGGAAAATTACCAATGCTGAGTTCTAACAGAAGTTTGTGTAATAAATGCAACAGAGAAACCTCTCATAGCATTTCATCTTATTATGACTTATGAGTATAGAGAATGTAACCAGTTGCAAACGAAATCATAAGTCAAATACCATTTAAAGCAAACCAACACTAAGAAAGGAAGAAGAATTGAGAAGTTGAATGTCTGAAATTTCAGCTACATGATCAAATATATGAAATATACCAAGAAATGATGACAAGGAACAGCCAGTGATTAATAAGGTCAATAAAAATCATGGTGGCTGGTTTAATTTTGTAAGTTAACTGTGCATAGACCTTACTTTCATACATTGATCAAATTCTCAAGTAATTTATACAAAGATTTTTCTTCTTTTTTCAGGATAAGCTGGAAATTATTGAAAAAGGATAACAACAAAAAATAAAACAAACACTCTACCAACGGAAAAAGCTCGTAATGGTAAAAAACAAAAAAAGAAATCTCATAAGAAGTAACCATAGAATCCAAAACAGAGCATAAATTCAACGAAGTATACAATGTAAATTGGTCCAAATTAGGGTTCCTCTTTTCCTCAAATGAGTAATAATCAATGGTAGATTAGGCAAGATTAAGATGATTTTTTTTTTTTAGATTTAATGAGAAAATCTGGTAATTTTTGGGTCAGAGAAGAAATTGGTGCAATTTTCGCTGGTTTTATATTTTAAATTTTTCATGGACAAGTATCCTTTCTTTATGCACCTGAAATTCAAGTAAAATTAATTATTTCCTTTGTTTTGTAAGAACAAGTAAGTGAAAAAATGAGGAAGTGAAAGTAGATACAGAGACTGTGTAAGTTTACTTTTCTTTAAAAATAAATAATGGAGTGAAAACCATTCATAAAATTATTAAAGGCCAAGAGGAGAGACATAAATGTACCTTCAGCAGAGTTGCCTTTAAATCAGCTTGTGATTTATCCATATTTGGGTGCTGTGTGAGATGTTGGGAGGTGAGGTTCTTCAGCATCCCCTTGGGAAGGGATTTGAGATTATGACATGAGCGAATAGCGAGTTTTATAAGCATGGTAGGAAGCAGTTCTCCTGGTAAGGACACAAGTTGCAGACAGTCATGAATTTTCAAATATTGGATGGAGGTGAGGTTGTTGGGCAAGATCTCGATATTATCAACTACAAGGTGTGTAAGCTTGTTGAGCATCCCCTCTGGCAATGACTTTATTTGAGGACACTTTTTAATTTCCAATCGGTGAAGTTTTGTGATGCCTCATCAAGGGATTTGAGATTATCGCAACTGAAGATATCGAGAGATGTAAGCGTAGCAGGTAGCCTCTCCAATGACTCCAGTTGTGGACGCTCAGCAATATGCAATTGATTGAAGGATGTGAGGTTGAGCAAATCATTGGACAGGGACATGAGATTACCACAACTGATGGTCTTGGGAGATAAGTGTCGTGGTTTGTAAAGCAATATAAAAAATGTGTGCAATCTCTTCGATTCATGAAAGGTCTCAAAAATTTGTGAGAAGTCATCGTGGGGCCACATCACTAAGGATGCAACATTTGCACGGGTATTGCAAGAGTTAATGTCCTCCATTCTAACATATTCATTGCCAGAAATGGATTGTGCAAGGTCATGAATCAAGTCATGCATCTTGTAACATGATCCGTACTTTTCAGCATAATATTGAAAGGACCTCCACGTCAATTCATCAAAATACTCGAAACCTAAATCTTACAATCACTTCCTTCCTTCAGGTTGGATAAATCCTTCTGCAATCCATAGTTGGATTAGAGTGTCCTTCTCAAACTTATAATCCTTTGGATATAAAGAGCAGTACACAAAGCATTGTTTCAGACATGCAGGTAAGTTATCATATCTAACTTTTAGAATTGGAATAATATTCTTTTCCATCTCTGATATTTCCCACATGTCACTTTTAAGTATATTCTTCCACCTGTTCTCATTAGTGTTTGTGCGTAAGAGACCTCCCAGAGCTTCCATTGCCAAAGGCAAGCCTTTGCACTTGTTTGCAATGTCTTTACCAATTGCTATTAAGGTTGGAGGTACATCTGAGCTTCCCACTGTGAATGCTCATTGTGTAAATAAGGACCAGCTATCATCCTCCGCTAAGCCATCCAAATTATAGACATGCATTGTGCCTATGATACCTGAAACTTCCGGACAAATCCGTAGGGAAAAGTACCAAAATCCGTAGGCAATGGTTTTTCCCTACGGATTTTAGCTTGCACAACTTCCGTAGGCTAGGTGAGGGTAGGGAAAGCCTTTTCCCTGCGGAAGTTAATAAATACTGTAGGTAAATTGTACTTTTCCATACGGCTTTTTCCGTAGGCATAGATCATATTTCCCTACGGAATTTCAAAAACATTCATAGGGAAAATTGTGCTTTTCCCCACAAAATTTCCAAAAAAAATCCGTAGGGACAGCCTTGTCTCTACGGAATTTCAAAATAATCAGTAGGGAAATGTTCTTTTCCCTACAGAATTTCAAAAAAAAAAAAAAAGCCGTAGGGAAAATGTGCTTTTCCCTACTGAATTTCAACAATAAATCCGTAGGGATAGCCTTTCCTATTTTTTTAATCCATTAAATATCAATTCTTTGTGACCTAGTGGATCTGTACATTCACAGACATTATATATAACATCAAAATTTCCACAGTTCTAACATCCATTTCCCCCCAAAATATACAAATATATAAAAACTTAACTATTTTAATTGAATATTTTTAAAATTACAAAAATTCGTTAATAACAAAAGTCTCGATATTGTTCCCTCAACTGAACTTGACAAAATACAGCATTGTTAAACATTCATCATCTAATGATTTATATAACACCATCTTCATCATGTCCTCATCATGTCCTCGATCCTCATCATCAATTACTCTAGAACTCCATGTGATTTTCAGTTGAATGTTGAACTCTTTGAGATGGATGGCTCTGCAGGCACTGAACCTCTTTAGGAGCAACGGTATGTGACATATCCTGCCAAACAAAAAGTTAAAAAGAATGAAGTTCTTAGCCGATTCTCGCAAAAATTATATAAACAAGAATACACAGCATACATTACGCTTTCAGAATGAATGATCTTCAAAATGAATGATACGGAAACAACTACAACATATAGTAGAAAAAAAGCATGCGTTGCACATTTATACGACCACAAGAAACACAAGTAATATTAAAAACATCAATGGCCATATTTACAAAAGAGACACATTCCGTAGATTATATATTTTGTTTTATGTAATGCAAGAGTCAAGAAATAGGCTCATTCAATTCATCTCCCTTATATATCACATCAAAATATACATTGAAACTAAGCTATGTCCAAGTATCCCATATTGATGATGATACATTGACTTGCCAGCTAAGAAGGGAAGCTATGTGCTGGTCCGCTAAGTCCAATAATCGGATCAGTCATTGCAGAAGAGACTAAAACTTGACCTTGCTGACCATATGCACACCTATAAATGAATATTGCAAACTAATACATGAATTAACTTTCATTTAATGATCCATGGAGGAGCTATTATCTGAATATTCCATCGCATTGTCGCCTTGTCCTTGACAAGAGACAACATCCATGATTCTGATCTCTTTGAAATTTGAGGCTCAAAGAATCCCTCGCGGTCACTATTTTCCCTTTGGTATGCCTTTAAAGAGGATGTGGTCCCTACATAAATTGTCTCCATTAGAGTATGAGTGATGTTTTTTTTTTTTTTTTTTTTTTCTGAAACCAATTATCGCAAGAAGACCATGTCTACATTTTACCTATCAACTCAGACAAGTGAGAGACGAAGTAAACAATACTTGTACAAGCCTAACAAAACAAGCAAGACAGACCATGCATATCCAGAGTGTACACAGGGACCTATAAAAGAGGATAAGGCTGATAAATTGGTTCAAATGTGGCCATCATTCTTCTCACTATCAAAGATTATCATGCTTGCAACAAAGCAATCGTGGAATTAAATCTTAGAGAGTGTGATATCACCTATTAAGTGCTAGTTCATCATTGACACAATTAGACACCATGGTGTCCAGATGGACAAAAAAAATAATGTTTACAAGTTTGACCACTTGAACTTTAATTAAATGAAGAAATTGGAATTTGATAAGAATCTTGAACTGCCAATTGGAGAGTGCTGGAATTTGATAAGAATCTTGAACTGCCAATTGGAGAGTATCTTGGCACAGCTAGTGCATGGAGCGTCATGCTATATCCACGTTAAATCACTCCCATGACCCATGTCGATATGATAAGGCCTCGAGGGATTCCCAACAACAATAGAGACACAATACAGTCTGTATAGCATCTAAGACAATAACAATTCAGTTAGAAATAGGAAATGACAGCAAGCATGTTACATAGCTTTCAAAAAGTGTAATTGCAAGCACAAAATCATCTACAGTGCAGTAGAATAACTACATATAACTAAATAATATTAGAAGACACTATATCATAAACTATAAATGGAGGAATGTGAAGTACCAGAGTGAATAGATTCAGTTATAGAAACAGATGTCTGTCAGATGAGCTCTTAGCTTAAACAATATATCCAAGCATTATAATAGTAACATAATTCATATCACCTTCTAGTATGAGGATTACTCAAGA
The DNA here is from genome assembly GCF_043159265.1 of Tasmannia lanceolata. Lineage (NCBI taxonomy): Eukaryota > Viridiplantae > Streptophyta > Magnoliopsida > Canellales > Winteraceae > Tasmannia > Tasmannia lanceolata. Next base: position 59,475,613 of record NW_027518695.1, on the reverse strand, counting down.
AATAAATATGTAATGAAACAAGGAAACCTTTTTTTTTTCTCAAAAGGCTGACATTTCGGTGCCACTTTTACTAACCACAAACCTAAACCTCATGAACTTGACATATTCTGGTAGAAAGAACTATGAGGGTCAAGAAAAATGAAAGAGAAGAATAATTGTGAAAACATTATTCGGCTCACACGGATCATTCATATGCCACAAACCAGCGGGAGACATGGAATTGAGAATGTTCTAAACAACATTAAGAGGCATTGTGAACTATATCAAACAGAGATGCAGAATTGATGTCCTTAACAATGTAAAAAATATCAGTTAACTGAAAATTAATAAGAGCTATATGCTACGGCTGTATAGTTCTCATTATTGGCTAATAGCATGAAGAATGTCAAATAAACCATGATAAAACTTGATGCAGTTCCAAAGGCTTTCACGTTTTACCTGTTGAGAAAGAATACGGAGGGCCTGAACCCTCTTGAAACCATCTGCCAGACTCTTGCTAGGAAATAGGTCTTCCAAAGAACAAAATCATTGAAAACCTGCAAAAGGACACATACATATAATAAGATAAAAAGATTTAAGTTGTAAATAAAACCTCATCAGTGACCAAAAGGATAAGTGGATCAAAATTAAATACCTCGTTTGAAACGGAAAATTAATTTCAGAAAACTCAAATTTCAAAATCAAGTTTGAAGTTATTATGAGCAAAATATCTAAAATATGGATAAAGTTTTTAGACTCATAAAGTTCCCAGGGAAGTCATGCATTAAAAATGCTAATCATCTCCCTAACAATCTAACAAATGAGGGGCTAACCTCAAGTTGAAGTTCATCATTACTAGGGAAAACAGAATTATAAGGGTATCACCTGTATGTTTTATGACAGTCTACTTGGATGGTTAGGATCATCCATGTATGGTCTGTCCTACTAGCTAGAATATGAATCAACCGAATGTAGCACTCATTATGTTACGTTGGTCGTGCCTTACCTTGTATACTTGATCCCATGTGCTCATCAAGTTCCAAATTGGAGTATTAGTCGGACCTACCATATGTCCACATAGTCCAGCAAGAGGGACCCACCATGGTCAGATAGGTGCTTAAAAGATCAAAAGCCTTAGACAGGTCTTATTTCCCAGCTTTGATAGCTTATTAAGATCAAGAAAGAAAGAATTTTAGCTACATTAGTAGCTACCGCTCCTAATTAATTTTGATCATTTAGTTATCACTCTAAAGTGATCCACATACAGGGATATGTATTGTCACCTAGACAAAAAGGAATTTATCATATATGTGAATTAGCTCCCCCTACACACCCCAATTTGCTCCCTGCTATGGAGTACATACATGCTCTATGTTATCTAAAGCAAGGTTTTAAATCTCGGTTTCGGTTTCGGTTTCGGTTTCGGTACGAAATTTCGGACGAAATCTTGTAAAAATTTCACCGAAATTTCCGAAACGTTTCGGCAAAGTTTGGTACTTTTCCGACTTACAGTGAATTTCGTTTCGGTTTCCACCGAAACCGAAATATTTTGGCCGAAACGAAACGTTTCGGCCGAAATTTAAAGCCATGATCTAAAGTTCCATGTGACCAACTTACTATTGCTCATCATTAGCTGCAAGCCGGCATACTGAGAAAGACAGTTAATTCCATCTTTTAGATGAGTGTTATGCACAATCATTTACATACACACCAACCAAACTCGGAACCAGAATAACAATTCTGGAAGTCATAAGAATCAAAGATGATCTTTCCTGATCGGATGCATAGGCCACACATGAAAAGAGAGAGGAATACCATAACAGATTTTAGCAGTATATAGTGGGGCTAATCCCTAAGTAAGACATGGGTGTTCCATGAAAAGGGAAGCAAAACTAAGATACAATTCTAACATTTTAATGCAAAACTCCATTGTTATGATACAATTGTCTGAAATGAGATCACAGAGTGAATAAAACCTGTCATATTCAAAATGGTCCGTATCAATGGCAAGAAATGCATGTGGATAATGACTATGTTTTTTGGTCACCAAAGGATATCTCCTCAGCTCAAAGTTAGTTACCATTGAAAACAACAAAAAATGACAAAAAGAGTAGCAAAAACAGAGTTCAATGGGTTTTACAAAAAGCCTCTTTGTATTTGCCATCAAGTGCTGACCATAGCAATGAAAATAGAAATTTCAGAAAGAAAGACAAAGCATGAAAGAAAATCATAAGCATTGATTACAGCAATACAAACAAAAGAGAAAGTACAGAAATAATCAATGACACACCTGAAACCATAAAACTTTAAAGATGAGGAAAATAAAATCCAAGTAAAAAACCCTAGGGTTCTAAGTCCAAAATCCTTCTTTTGCAACCCCAAGTCGCTTTCTTACGGGGAGAGTTTTTGATAATCTGATCTGATTTCCATACTAACATCTCTTGCAGCAAAATTCAATCTCGGTGTATAACAAGGGTTCAGATTTTCAACCCCAAATTTGTGTTTTTCTGCCTAAATTCCTTCCAACCTCTCATCTATCTACCTTTTCTTCTTTAGAAAAACCATAAGAAAAGAAAAGGCAGAAACTAGGATTGAATAACAGTCCTAGCATCCAAATTAAAATATAAAATCGATTCAACAAACCATTAGCAAATGAGCATGTGGGTTCTGGGCACCAAAAGAATATTCAAAAAGGTCAATAAAAAGAACAAAAAAAGAACAAAAACGCCATTATCATTCACCTAGGCCTTAAATTTAGGGCCTACACATCAGTAGTAGAGCGGCAAAAGAAACCCTAGAAACCCATTTTGCTGTTCAGGAAACAAAATCGCAACGAAAAGGAAACAAATACGTAATTAATCTACACTATTCAGGACGCAAAGACATGATTAATTCCAAAATCACAACGAAAAGGAGAAAGTAACAAACAGAAATCTATGAAATGGTTCCCAAGCAAAGCCTCTTGCGGCAAAAGAACCCTACCTACGGAAATTTTTTAAGAAGGCAAAACTCGGTATTTCCCTATGAAAAACTACTGATTCCTGTAGGGAAAGGAGTACCGTAGGCATATTGCTCAGGATTTCCCTACGAATTGCATAGTAATCCTTAGGTAGACACTATATCCCTACAGATAAAACTAACACCTGTAGGGATATGAAGTATTTTTGTACTGATATAAAATGGGTAGGGAAAAGGTGAATTTTTCCCTACTGACATAACTAAAGTCGGTAGTGTAGACACCCCATTTTGCTCTACCTTAATCGATAAAGAAATTAGGGTTTGTTTTCCGTCGGTTTTCCAATGTCTTTCTTTCCCGCATCCGTTTGTTACATTTCTAAATATTTTTGGTCATTTCCGTCGTGTTTCGCATTTTCCCGCTAAATGTTGAGAAGGATTATTCAGAAAAATCTAAACTAGGGAGAATTTGTACCCGTTTGTGTGGGACCCGCTGGTGTGGGACCTGCTAGTGTGGGACCTGCTAGTGTGGGACCCGTTTGTGTGGGACCCGCTGATGTGGGACCCGTTTGTGTGGGACCCGCTGATGTGGGACCCGTTTGTGTAGGGCCCGCTGATGTGGGACCCGCTTGTGCGGAACCCGCTGATGTGGGACTCACCATTAGCATGACTTAACTTTCTCTACCATTTCCACTAACTTCATTTTTCCCTTTAAAATAACACCATTATCTCCATTACCATTATATATTCCATTATCCCCACCACCATTCCCACCATTACCATTATATATTCCATTATCCCCACCACCATTCCCACCATTACCATTATATATTCCATTATTCCCACCACCATTCCCACCATTACCATTATATATTCCATTATTCCCACCACCATTCCCACCATTACCATTATATATTCCATTATTCCCACCACCATTCCCACAATTACCATTGTTTATTTCCATTATTCTCCACCACACCCACCATTCACATTATATATTCCATTATTCCCCACCACAATTCCCACCATTACCATTATATATTCCATTATTCTCCACCACACCCACCATTCTCATTGTTTATTTCCATTATTCTCCACCACACCCACCATTCTCATTGTTTATTTCCACCTCTCCACTAAGTTTTTCACTATATAAAGAGAGGTGATGAGAGGAGAAAAAAAAAAAAAAGAACACATTGTTTTTGGATAGTTTTCTCTTTCTCTCCCTCAATATCTCTCACTCTCTCACTCTCACACTATCATTATCTACTTTCTTTCCTTATTTGTTTCTCCCCATCTCTCTCCCTTGTTCCATATAAAAAAAAATATAAAAGAAAATAAAACAAAGAAAAAGAGAAAGAAAGCGGAAGCGGATCAAGCGGCGGTGCGAATTTCGAATTTTTCGGCTCTCGGATTCGGCGAGGATTTCGATCACAGGTAGGTACTTAATTTTTAGATTTTTCTAGAATTATTTGGTATATTTGCATGATTTTTAGTATTTAATTGGATTTAGTTGAAAATTAAATATGTATGCTCAAAATCATGATCTCCATGAGTGTTTCGAAAATAAAATATATACTAAATGAATTCCAAAATTAATGAAATTTCGTGGGAAACTAATATGATACCAGTACATTCTACCATGAAATTTTGAGAATTTTGAGAATTTGTTTGGTATATTATTTTATGCTTTCTTTGAAATTTACCAGCTTTTGGAGGAATTGTTACTGACATCAGATCACAACTAAAATTCTTAAAATTTTTACAGTAGTCTTCAATCTCACATTTCTAGTTACTGTAAAAGTTTCAAGTGATTGGGATCTGTTTTCATATGGGATGTAGGGTTAATTCATAATCTGGTCTGAAAATTAAAAAATCTGAAACTGATAGTAAATGGTTTCCAAAATTCATGAAAATTTCTCAGTATGTTATTTTTACTTATATCTTATTACTGTAGAAATTTCATTGAATTTAGATTCATATTTCTAGTGGTTTCTGTGTTATTTGTGCAATCTGGTCAATCAATTGTTAAATCGAAATTAAATATGAGCTTAATGTAAAAATCTGTAAAACTCTTTCCGTAAGCTACATTTCATCATATCTTGCTGCTGTAGAAATTTCAACTCATTTCGAATTCGTTTGCTACAATTTCACTTGTAAAATCACTCATATGTTTAAAATTGATAAAATTCATTGAAAATCCGAAATTAATTGAAAATCATCTGAATATTTCTAAAGAACCTTAAATCTCTGTCACACATTAACTCCTTAATCCATTGAAACAGAAATCTTAGGATCATTAGAATTCCCTGGAAAAATGGTCAGTGCATCCATAATCGTATCCCAATTGCAACCGATCTTTGACAATTTGAATACTTAAGCTATAGCATGTTGTTGGCTCCGAGGTTACTGTCCACGGAAATCCTGAGATATGCCAGGCAATAAGATGTTATAACCTAAGTATTAAATTGCGCAAGGAAAGAACGCACGATTCCCTTCCTTGGATGCTATTCTGGGCCGAAATTGGTGAACCCTAGAACCATTGGTAATCCTCAAGTGTCCATAAATCGAAAATCCATGAAATCTGAAATTAATTAACTTCAAGAATTTGAATTGATTTGTCTCGAGTCTTCCGGAACCATTGGATTATGGTTTCCAATCTAAGAACCATTAGAGCCCAATTTAGGAACACTAGTGTTGTGTCGTGTCCTAAGTTTTAGGGAGTCCTAGAGTTAGGAGTCCAGCCTCATCACGGACGTTTGTTATGTATAACAACCGTGCCATAGGTCTAGTCACACTAGTCACCCAATCTTTCCTTAAGACGAGCCTAGTAACCTAGGATGTAGGCAAACCTGCATTAGTCTAAGGAACAATTTGCATTTAGATAAGAATCATATAGCATCTCAGATGAAATCCTAAGATAATAAAATCCTCAACTTGAATTAAATAACTTCTCTCAAAACTGTTGAAACAGTCAATTCTGTCTAGGTCGGTGTCCTAGTTGAGTTAGGCATAAGTAGCTTGGCTTAGGTGCACCGAACTACGTCGACTCTGATCCCAGTGAGGCTTGGGTACGTAGGCAGCTTGGATGTCTGACGGCATACCACCCGCGAGTCGGCACCACAACAAATTGTGGTGTTTTGGATATTAATTTTCTTGTAAATGCTTAATCAAATCATTTAGGGCTTTCCATGAAATTAGAATTCTAGGAGAACTTTCACTTAGAATGAATCCAGACAAATTAATAAATCAAGATACACATCTAGGATTCACATTGAAATTAGATTCTAGGATGCATGTCACTTAGTTCGCACATTAACATAGAGTTGAATGAGCCATTTAAAATAAATTTAAAAGAGTTAGCTTTTGGAATCGAAGACCGATTATCGGACAAGAATGGTGCATGTGGTGGATAACTCCCCATACCTTCCATTCTCGTAACCAGGTAGCGAGTCTAGATTTCTGGTTAATTATGGGTCCTAGATCCCACATCTAGGTGGCGACTCTGTCAGTCTCTTTCGTGTGGAATTCGGATTGCCTTAGTGATCCCAAGTCCACAGGAAAGACGAATTCAAATCAATATTAAAATGCACACGCCAATCGCGTGGGAACGAGAGACCAAAGAGAGAGCGCGCGGCGGCTCGCGCCCCCCGCCCCTCTCGCGGGATCATGTCCCACAGTCTGGCGACTCTGCTGGGGACCACCTAACTTCATTAAAATTTCAAAAGATAATTCATTTGAATTTAATTTAACTGGCTCATAAAAACTCTATACTTGTTAGATTAGTTTGTCTCGTTTTATTTTCTCATCATATTTTACTCGAACTTAATTTAACAAAACCTGAAGGCATCATAGATTGCGCGAACTTATTGCACACACTTACATCACTTGCATCTAAACCCTTGCATTTCACATGCACACACGTCCTATTTTAGGAACCCGGAGTGTTATCTAGCATGGTTGACTGGGATTTCATCACCTGGTGCCTCTGTGCTAGAGAAGCATTCCACCCTTAGCCTAGTACCTTTATGGTGCGTAAACGGATCTCTTGTTCACGTACTGATACGCCGGACACTGGTACAGTATATCGAACATGGATTCGCGCTAAGGGGACTCTTGGCCTTACCCCTAGATTAACCCACACATGCATGCAGTATACGAACACATGTGCACCACATGTGTGAACCTAGTTTAGGATATCCTACCCATTTGTGTCTAGATTAGGCCGTAGTCCATCTTCCAATGGCTACGATCGGTCCTAGGTACACAAACAAAGTCATGAGTCGAGATCCTCTCTCCACTCCGCTAGATTAGGATTAGGGTTGATGCCTTCAGGTAACACTGTTAAAATGTGCGAAGACTAAAAACTTTTCCTTTGGGGTTAGATATAAATCCCATCATTTCCAAAGATCTCATAGGATTAGTTATTCTTGATCTACCCGTTGAAAGTAATCCTATGCAATCTCACATTTTGATCATGTGTCTATCATTCGTCTCTTGTGGGATTCGATTGTGTCTTCATTGGCGGAAATTGTGTCTCAATCATTTGATCGTGCAATCTTGATGATCCAATCTTGCCTGTACCCTTGATCTCTTCCTCCTCTAGGGGCTACCTTTTTCAAGAATATTTCTGCTAAATCCTTCAGAGTTTACTCTCATAATCCTTGAACTAAGGGCATTCCCCTCATCATTTGGATTCATTCTATTGTCCCAATTACTTGCTTAAATGTGTAATATTTTTCAGTCATTGAGAAGAAACACTCCATGAATGCCAAGCTCATATACCTCGTGTTCATTATTTCCATGACAGGGCACTAAACACCATAGCTAACCCTACTATTCCTTGGGTTCGGATCTCTTCTTCGATTGCAGAGGAAATCTGTCTCCCCGCCACCTTCTCTGAGGACCCCAGCATCTCCTTCTTTCCCATCCTCATCCTCCCCAATGGCAGAAAACCAGAACAGTAGTCTTCCACCCGCTGCTATTACCGATACTCTCACCTTGATTCTCCGGCAGCTTCAAGAACTCAAAGAAGAGAACCAAGTTATCAAGGCCCAGCTTTCTGAAAAGTTGGGGCCATCGTTGTCCAAAGATAAAGGGTCCATGCACCATACAGTTACTTCAGCCGCACCTGCCCAGCCAGTGTTCATTCCTATCCCTGACAAAACTGAAGAAGATTTTGAAAAAGAGCAGTACAGCGAAGATCGCAGCAGGCCTTCTCAGTCCATGGTTGATAAAGTAGTTATGGAGAAATTAGAAAGTCTTACCAGGAAGGTTCAGGACATTCAGTTTCAGGACCAGGGTGGTTTCAATCCAAGTGACCTCACACTGTTCCCAGAAATCCGTCTCCCAGCCAATTTTCAAATGCCGGACTTTGATAAATATGATGGTGTGGGTTGTCCAATCACACATTTGCAAATGTTCACCATCATGTGTCAACCTCAAGGCTTATCTTCTGAGCAAATGGCTCAATTGTTCCCGGTTTCCCTAACCAAGGTTGCCAGGAGGTGGTTCATGGTCTTGGACAAGACTCGTTACAGGACATGGAAGGATATCGGCGAGCAGTTCATCAGGCAATTCAAATATGATGACGGGACAGAAATCACCAGAAAGGATTTGGAAAGGACAAAGCAAGACTTGAGGGAATCCTTTCTGACCTTTGTGAAAAGATGGAGGAGAATAGCAGCTCAGATGATGGAGCGCCCTTCTGAGGAAGAGCAGGTCCAAATAATCATGAAAAATATTTCCCCCCAGCTCCAGTATCACATGTCGTTGCAGTATTATCCGGACTTCAAACACTTTATCGTGGCAGGCACCCAAATAGAGGAGGCTATGGCTCAAGGTGTGTTCAACCGAAGTAACCCGAATACCAAAGAATTCAGGAAGCCTCCATCAGCTGAAATTAATAACCTTTCCCGCTCCAAGCCTCAGCCTTCAAAACCTCAGAACCCCATGGTGATGGATTATACCCAACCTGCTGTCGCACCTCGGCCACAGGCCCAGACAGAATTTACCCCTCTCCCTCTTCCACCATCTGTGATACTCAAGGAGTGTCTAGCCTCAGGTCGCATAATCCTGCCCGACATTAGGGCTCTTCCTAATCCTTTACCAGCAAATTGGCGAACAGATCAACACTGCGAATACCATAGAAATTCTGGCCATCTCACTGATAATTGCATTGCCCTAAAATTCAGAATCCAGAGGTTGCTCGACAATAAAAGCCTTGTGTTTGAGCCAAGTCCCGTTGCTACCAATAACCCATTATCAAATCATGCAGTACTGCCGCCAGCCGTTCGCAATGCTTAAATAACTGAAGGTTCAAAGGGGCACAGGTCCGGTTGCAATGAAAAGAATCAGAAGTTGAAAGTACCATTTATGAGCCAGCTTTCGCCGAGCCTCCGAAGCTAGACAGTTGCGGCAGTTAAAGTTTTAGTCGTTTATTATTTTATTTTGAGTCAGCCATCATGGTCAGTACAATTGTTGAGTCCGGTTCTACAGTTCAAGGTTAATGCCTAGTCCAGGCAAGTTATCTTTTGCTTTTCTTTTAGAGTTGTGAATCATGAACATGTTCAGGATAGGTTGTGAGATGTAGTATCTTTTTCTTTAAATAAAATTTCAGTTCCAAGAGTTCACTTGTGTCTATTTCTTAAGTGTGCTTCTGATCTTAAAATAAGACTCCCTCATCAAATGAGGACAAAATTGACGAAACTCCACTTGAGTCACAACGATTACTTGAACAAGAGGAGGAGCGCCAATCTCAGCTTCTAAAAGATGAAATTGAAGTGGTAAACACTGGCACTGAAACTTTGATTCAGTGGATGCTGATTGAAAATACATTACCCTCTGAAGAGTGTGAAGAATTGATAAAATTATTTCAAGAATAAGAAGATTGTCTAGAAAAGCTACAACCGATACCAGGGGCAAGACATGGATGGAAAGCTCAAAGAAAATGAAGAAAGTGAGAAGATATATGCTGTACAAGGGGCATAGAGTGGAAACAACTTTCATATTTCCAATCAATGACCTTGGTTCTCAAATTCATAACATAAAGCCAACAAATTCAAGATAAGAAGTTCAAGAGCAAGCATTGAAAAGTGATCATCAGATATCAAGAGTACGAATCCATAGATGGAGGATGTCAAAGAACAAGTTTCGCTCTATGAAAGTCTAAAGCACGCATTAGAATCTTGAAAGAAGAAGATCCATTATCTTACCTGGAAATGCCGTCAAGCTCCGTGAAAAAAAAATAAAAAAATAATAATAATCAGTACCAGAGGGACTCTAGTAACCTAGATCGATTCCCAATCTGAACATCGGAAGGCCTCCTTTGGCCGAATAAATCCCAAAATCAGAACCCAACGTCAAAAGAATACTGGTTTGCAAACCCTTCGAGCCTAAATGAAATTTTCTTGAAAACCCATCAAACTAGGGGCATTCGCCCCGAACTACGCGAGACCTGATCCCTACACTGGGGTACGTAGGCAGCTCGGTTAAACCGAGTTCGGTCGATTCAAAAAAAAAAGAAAAAAGGAAAAGAAATGTAATCGTTCCGAAAAAAAAAAAAAAAAAAAAAGAGGGACCAGTTCCAAAAGAAGAGAGGTCAATCATTCCAGAAAGAAAGAAAAAAAGGAAAAAATCAATTAACCTTCAAACAATTTATCTTCAAACTAGGGGCATTCGCCCTGAACTACACACGACCTGATTCCTATCTTGGGATATGTATGCAACCTATTCATAGGTTCGGTCGAAATCTTTGTCGAGCCTTAAGCCATTCTTTGAAAAACCCTATCCTACCTATAAAGTCCTTCCAGTGTTCAGAATTATTGATCTAGGTACCGAAAACACAAAAAGTGAAAAAAAAAAAAGGAACGGAGTTTGAAGATCTGCTAGACTGAAAACCTGAAAGGGCGGTCTAGGCAAAATTTAAGATCGTTCCCCTGCTAAGTTGAAAACCCGAAAGGGCGGCTTAGGCAAAAGCTAAGGGGATAGCCTGCTGAATCGAAAACCTAGAAGGGCGGTTCAGGCAAAAGTTAAGGCCACCACGGTCCGCCAAGTTAAAAACCCTGAAGAGGTGACTTGGTCATGGTAAGAGAATCATTGTAAGAAGGCTACAGCCGGTATCAGGACTGAAGATCAACTGAAGTTCAAGCAAATTCAAGTGACATCCTCAAAACTGGGGGCATTGGAGCTAAGCAATCCTAGGAGTTGTAATTAAATCATTGAGGCATTACTATTTTAAGGAAAAAGTCCAGTGTTTACCAATTAAAAAAAAAATATTCCTTGAAAGGATAGACTTACCAAATAAAACGTTAACTAAGTCAGAAGCATTACTGTGTCTGTCAGTGTAGTTAATCAATCGTTGTTATTCTATGTTCATTCCTTCAGAGCTCCTCAATCCTTTGAGTAGTGTCTTTTATCTAAGTTTTCTCTTTAGAAAGAGTCAATCGTCGTTCCTATGTCCAAATGATGTAACTGTCTTGGTGAAGGAGGCCCGGCCTAGGCAGCTCCCTTCAATTGTACCTGAAAGAGCTCGAGAATTTAGTCAAACAACTTCATTTCAAAAAAGATCAGCTCAGAAAAATTCAGAAGTGGAAACATCAGAAAGCCCAGCTTCCGTAAAAAGATCATACCTCAAAAAGGCATCTTAAGCTTGGAAGAGCCTCAGATGCAATGATGGTCGAGCCAATTTCTCAGAAAGATGAACCGTTAAAATTCAGAATTTCCTTCCAGTTAGTTAAATACTATCCTGGTCAAGAAATGTTTATCTAAACACCTATCAGGAGGCAAGTCCCACTTTTCCATGATTATATCCAAGAGAGCCGTTGTTCTAGATTACCAATTTTAAGTGTCTTGTTCAAGGTTTCAGTTATCCAAATCCCCAAAGACAAGACCAGCAGTCTCTTTGAGAAAAATCTTGTTGAAGTTTAATAAAAGTGTTTCTAATCCATTCTGGTTACTAATGGTTCTTCGTTCATAAGGTTGGTCGTCTCATCATTCGTCAAAGTCTTGGTTTCCAATATCTTTACTGGGCACGATCTATAATGTCCCCGATTTCATTAAGTTCAAATCCAAAATTCATCAAATCCAATTCTACGTCAAATTCAAATTCATGAAAACCTCTAAATTCCTTGAGCCCGTTTGTGAACGGTGTCTCATTCTCTGAGTCCATTTGTGAATGGTCTCATCTTCTCCTTGAGCCCGTTTGTGAACGGTGCCTCATTTTCTGAGTCCATTTGTGAATGGTCTCGTGTCCTCTTTGAGCCCGTTTGTGAATGGTGCCTCATTTCTCGAGTCCATTTGTGAATGGTCTCATCTTCTCCTTGAGCCCGTTTGCGGACGGTACCTCATTTTCCAAAAATAAAAAAATTTATCAAATCCAAATCCTTAATTAAAAAAAAAAAAAATCCAATCCTACGTCAAATTCAAGTTCATAAAAAATATCTAAATTCTTCGAGCCCGTTTGTGAACGGGGCCTCATTTCTCCAGTCCATTTGTGAATGGTCTCGTCTTCTCCTTGAACCCGTTTGTGAACGGTGTCTCATTCTCTGAGTCCATTTGTGAATGGTCTCATCTTCTCCTTGAGCCCGTTTGTGAACGGTGCCTCATTTTCTGAGTCCATTTGTGAATGGTCTCTTATTCTCCTTGAGCCCGTTTGTGAACGGTGCCTCATTTCTCGAGTCCATTTGTGAATGGTCTCGTCTTCTCCTTAAGCCCGTTTGTGAACGGTGCCTCATTTCTCGAGTCCATTTGTGAATGGTCTCGTCTTCTCCTTAAGCCCGTTTGTGAACGGTGCCTCGTTTCTCGAGTCCATTTGTGAATGGTCTCATCTTCTCCTTGAGCCCGTTTGTGAACGGTACATCATTTTCCATCATTTTCTGAGTCCATTTGTGAATGGTCTTTTATTCTCCTTGAGCCCGTTTGTGAACGGTGCCTCATTTCTCGAGTCCATTTGTGAATGGTCTCGTCTTCTCCTTGAGCCCGTTTGTGAACGGTACCTCATTTTCTGAGTCCATTTGTGAATGGTCTCTTATTCTCCTTGAGCCCGTTTGTGAACGGTGCCTCGTTTCTCGAGTCCATTTCTGAATGGTCTCGTCTTCTCCTTAAGCCCGTTTGTGAACAGTACCTCATTTTCTGAGTCTATTTGTGAATGGTCTCATGTTCTCTTTGAGCACGTTTGTGAACGGTGCCTCGTTTCTTGAGTCCATTTGTGAATGGTCTCATCTTCTCCTTGAGCCCGTTTGTGAACAGTACCTCATTTTCTGAGTCCATTTGTGAATGGTCTCGTCCTCTCCTTAAGCCCGTTTGTGAACGGTACCTCATTTTCTGAGTCCATTTGTGAATGGTCTCATCTTCTTCTTAAGCCCGTTTGTGAACGGTACCTCATTTTCTGAGTCCATTTGTGAATGGTCTCATATCCTCCTTGAGGCCGTTTGTGAATGGTACCTCATTGTCTGAGTCCATTTGTGAATGGTCTCTTATCCTCCTTGAGCCCGCTTGTGAAAGATGTCTCATTTTCTTTTTAAAAAAAAAAAAAAAAAAAAAAAAAAAAAACCGCTTGAGAACGATCTTTGTTCTTTCTGTTCGGAATCCATTCGAAAGTGGTATCTCATTCTCTCGTTGCTCGTTTGTAAACGGCACCGCATCAGGATTTCTTATTATGTTCTAATTCTAGGATTTCATTTAGGGCCTTGCATTAGGTAGTAAATGTTTGCGTCTAAGTTCCGTTTTGTGTAGAGTCTTTTGTCGATTAAAGCTACGCAAAATGGCTCTGTCATTTTGACTTTGGTATTCGATGACTACGTCATCTCTACCAAAGAGGGGCATCTGTAGACACCCCATTTTGCTCTACCTTAATCGATAAAGAAATTAGGGTTTGTTTTCCGTCGGTTTTCCAATGTCTTTCTTTCCCGCATCCGTTTGTTACATTTCTAAATATTTTTGGTCATTTCCGTCGTGTTTCGCATTTTCCCGCTAAATGTTGAGAAGGATTATTCAGAAAAATCTAAACTAGGGAGAATTTGTACCCGTTTGTGTGGGACCCGCTGGTGTGGGACCTGCTAGTGTGGGACCTGCTAGTGTGGGACCCGTTTGTGTGGGACCCGCTGATGTGGGACCCGTTTGTGTGGGACCCGCTGATGTGGGACCCGTTTGTGTAGGGCCCGCTGATGTGGGACCCGCTTGTGCGGAACCCGCTGATGTGGGACTCACCATTAGCATGACTTAACTTTCTCTACCATTTCCACTAACTTCATTTTTCCCTTTAAAATAACACCATTATCTCCATTACCATTATATATTCCATTATCCCCACCACCATTCCCACCATTACCATTATATATTCCATTATCCCCACCACCATTCCCACCATTACCATTATATATTCCATTATTCCCACCACCATTCCCACCATTACCATTATATATTCCATTATTCCCACCACCATTCCCACCATTACCATTATATATTCCATTATTCCCACCACCATTCCCACAATTACCATTGTTTATTTCCATTATTCTCCACCACACCCACCATTCACATTATATATTCCATTATTCCCCACCACAATTCCCACCATTACCATTATATATTCCATTATTCTCCACCACACCCACCATTCTCATTGTTTATTTCCATTATTCTCCACCACACCCACCATTCTCATTGTTTATTTCCACCTCTCCACTAAGTTTTTCACTATATAAAGAGAGGTGATGAGAGGAGAAAAAAAAAAAAAGAACACATTGTTTTTGGATAGTTTTCTCTTTCTCTCCCTCAATATCTCTCACTCTCTCACTCTCACACTATCATTATCTACTTTCTTTCCTTATTTGTTTCTCCCCATCTCTCTCCCTTGTTCCATATAAAAAAAATATAAAAGAAAATAAAACAAAGAAAAAGAGAAAGAAAGCGGAAGCGGATCAAGCGGCGGTGCGAATTTCGAATTTTTCGGCTCTCGGATTCGGCGAGGATTTCGATCACAGGTAGGTACTTAATTTTTAGATTTTTCTAGAATTATTTGGTATATTTGCATGATTTTTAGTATTTAATTGGATTTAGTTGAAAATTAAATATGTATGCTCAAAATCATGATCTCCATGAGTGTTTCGAAAATAAAATATATACTAAATGAATTCCAAAATTAATGAAATTTCGTGGGAAACTAATATGATACCAGTACATTCTACCATGAAATTTTGAGAATTTTGAGAATTTGTTTGGTATATTATTTTATGCTTTCTTTGAAATTTACCAGCTTTTGGAGGAATTGTTACTGACATCAGATCACAACTAAAATTCTTAAACTTTTTACAGTAGTCTTCAATCTCACATTTCTAGTTACTGTAAAAGTTTCAAGTGATTGGGATCTGTTTTCATATGGGATGTAGGGTTAATTCATAATCTGGTCTGAAAATTAAAAAATCTGAAACTGATAGTAAATGGTTTCCAAAATTCATGAAAATTTCTCAGTATGTTATTTTTACTTATATCTTATTACTGTAGAAATTTCATTGAATTTAGATTCATATTTCTAGTGGTTTCTGTGTTATTTGTGCAATCTGGTCAATCAATTGTTAAATCGAAATTAAATATGAGCTTAATGTAAAAATCTGTAAAACTCTTTCCGTAAGCTACATTTCATCATATCTTGCTGCTGTAGAAATTTCAACTCATTTCGAATTCGTTTGCTACAATTTCACTTGTAAAATCACTCATATGTTTAAAATTGATAAAATTCATTGAAAATCCGAAATTAATTGAAAATCATCTGAATATTTCTAAAGAACCTTAAATCTCTGTCACACATTAACTCCTTAATCCATTGAAACAGAAATCTTAGGATCATTAGAATTCCCTGGAAAAATGGTCAGTGCATCCATAATCGTATCCCAATTGCAACCGATCTTTGACAATTTGAATACTTAAGCTATAGCATGTTGTTGGCTCCGAGGTTACTGTCCACGGAAATCCTGAGATATGCCAGGCAATAAGATGTTATAACCTAAGTATTAAATTGCGCAAGGAAAGAACGCACGATTCCCTTCCTTGGATGCTATTCTGGGCCGAAATTGGTGAACCCTAGAACCATTGGTAATCCTCAAGTGTCCATAAATCGAAAATCCATGAAATCTGAAATTAATTAACTTCAAGAATTTGAATTGATTTGTCTCGAGTCTTCCGGAACCATTGGATTATGGTTTCCAATCTAAGAACCATTAGAGCCCAATTTAGGAACACTAGTGTTGTGTCGTGTCCTAAGTTTTAGGGAGTCCTAGAGTTAGGAGTCCAGCCTCATCACGGACGTTTGTTATGTATAACAACCGTGCCATAGGTCTAGTCACACTAGTCACCCAATCTTTCCTTAAGACGAGCCTAGTAACCTAGGATGTAGGCAAACCTGCATTAGTCTAAGGAACAATTTGCATTTAGATAAGAATCATATAGCATCTCAGATGAAATCCTAAGATAATAAAATCCTCAACTTGAATTAAATAACTTCTCTCAAAACTGTTGAAACAGTCAATTCTGTCTAGGTCGGTGTCCTAGTTGAGTTAGGCATAAGTAGCTTGGCTTAGGTGCACCGAACTACGTCGACTCTGATCCCAGTGAGGCTTGGGTACGTAGGCAGCTTGGATGTCTGACGGCATACCACCCGCGAGTCGGCACCACAACAAATTGTGGTGTTTTGGATATTAATTTTCTTGTAAATGCTTAATCAAATCATTTAGGGCTTTCCATGAAATTAGAATTCTAGGAGAACTTTCACTTAGAATGAATCCAGACAAATTAATAAATCAAGATACACATCTAGGATTCACATTGAAATTAGATTCTAGGATGCATGTCACTTAGTTCGCACATTAACATAGAGTTGAATGAGCCATTTAAAATAAATTTAAAAGAGTTAGCTTTTGGAATCGAAGACCGATTATCGGACAAGAATGGTGCATGTGGTGGATAACTCCCCATACCTTCCATTCTCGTAACCAGGTAGCGAGTCTAGATTTCTGGTTAATTATGGGTCCTAGATCCCACATCTAGGTGGCGACTCTGTCAGTCTCTTTCGTGTGGAATTCGGATTGCCTTAGTGATCCCAAGTCCACAGGAAAGACGAATTCAAATCAATATTAAAATGCACACGCCAATCGCGTGGGAACGAGAGACCAAAGAGAGAGCGCGCGGCGGCTCGCGCCCCCCGCCCCTCTCGCGGGATCATGTCCCACAGGTAGGGAAAGCCCAGATTTGTTGTAGTGATTCTACTTCCTTTTGCACCAAAACTGAATGGGGCATGTAGCCTCTGCCAGTCACAGTCATTCCATACATCGTCTAAGACGAGTAGAAATCTCTTGCAACTCAATACTTGAAGTGGATTGATTTCGTTAAGACCACAACGTTTCTTTGTCATTGATTCAAAAATTACTTTTGTTATTCTACAAATATCAAAATCTTCAGAGACACAAACCCATCCTCGAACTTGAAAATGATCTTCCACCCTTTTATCATTGTAAATAAGCTGGGAAAGAGTTGTCTTTCCAAGGGCCCCCATTCCGACTATTGGAATAACACATATATCCTTTGACGATGATGATGCAGATTCGTTCGAAACCAACATCAATTTTATTAACTCCTCTTTATCGCTACCCCGACCAAAAACATTTGATTCGTCTATTAAGGAACTAATTTGTGATTGCCTTTTTATTCCACGCTACCTCCCCTCATCTCCTTGTTTGAGATGGGGGGGAGGCATAACTTGCAACATTCTTTGAACCTTCTCGTATCCCTCTTCTTCCATGACTCCAAAAGGATGAGAAGTAGCAAATCCTTCCATAATATAACTTTGCATCCAAAGAAGGAATACATGTTACCAAGCCATCAGATTGTATCTTGAGGAATCCAACCAAAGTGGAAAGATAGAAAAAATTGAACAGAAATCCTTCAAAATGAAATTGAGCAGCTAAAAGTATATGCCTTGAAGATTCAGTATTTCCAGCTATGGATCCTACAATTCCTTATAAAGCTCCCTGACAACCCCTTCATCCATCTTGACCCTGGCTAATAGCCTAGATTGGGCCCGGGGACTAATCTTCCCGTTGGCTTTGCTACAACAGTACTCATAGTGTAAGGTCAGCGGGTGGCATAGCTAAATTCCTCATTGAGATGACTGGACAAACTCTCGACCAAATTGTTCCAGCACAACGATTAATAGCATCCTTGGAACTAATTTCATTGAAGTAGTTAGGGCTCTAATTGAGTGAGCCGTGGATCATAAATAATGAGCGTAGCTTAATTTACCTAATCTCACAATTCAAGAATTTGGATAGAGTTAAGAGAAATGCCTAACTTATAAGAGGAGGTAGAGACCAAGTATTGTCATTTCAAATCATAAATCAAGCAATTTTCAGGGTACAACAAAATATTGTCATTTCTCTTATATTATTCTCTAATAGTCCACTTCAAATAGTAAATCAAGCAATTTTCATGGTAAAACAACCCAATAGGGTCCTCTTCAAGTCCAAACTTATGCTCTAACAGAACACACCAGCTGAGAGGTGCCTAAAGCAGCAATGCTTAAGCTATTGGGTACTGAAAGTACTATCATTAGGAGACAGACATTTAATAAGTTATGCAAACATTTACTTTGCAACTCTCCGGATTGTTGATTACATGTTTGGCATCTAGATTTCTTTAGTCTAGATTTTCTACTTGTGAGTAGGAGGTATGGGCCAATATGTAGAGGTTTTTATTAGCAAATTTATAACCTTTTGAACTTCCAATGCAACCTAATAATATAAGTAATCATGGACAGAATTTAATATGTTGCTCTGCTCTCATATACAAGAATACGGGATTGTCTATATATTTCAGTGTTACATTGCAGGCTACATAATCAGATTGTGTCACTACTTACGCTGTTATTTAGTGGTAGGTTAACAATAATATCAATCAGTAAATTATTTTTGTATTTGCTAAAATTTGCAGTCTCTCACTATTATGCGTTTTTTTAATATATTCATACAGATTCTCTGTTAGTACAATAATGTTTCCTTGAATATAAAGCCAATATCGAAGAATTATTAGAAGTTACAAAGTGAATGCCAGCTCCACGCACTCATAGTGCCACACACCCATATGCCCGAGTATTGGAACAATTGGGATTCATATTGACTGATAGGGTTGTGAAGAGTGGTCCCAACACCTTTGCCAGTTGCTCCGGACCGTGTCTTTGTTTGAGGCTTGGATAACATGGAGTTATCAGCCCCCAAGTTTCCAAAACTGAAAATAAAAAATAATTTATTGAGAATCTGAATTTATTGTCCTATTTTACTACAAGTAAAATAAGTTTTATCCAATATTTTAGAATGTCTTGCAACCATTTTATTCAGTAGGGTGACTAGCCATGTCAACTCAACTCAAGGTCATGACTAAAACCTGGTAATCTTTTTTAATACAACCAGATGCCTAGGCTACATTATTATTTTAAAGATAAAAATATATCATTTGAAAATAAAACCCTGTGGTACAGCAAAATGGAACGAGATGTCTCAACAAAGAAGATACCAAGCAGGTGACTAAAAAGTACTAACAACTCTATAACCCAACCACTATGCCTAAGAAAAACTAAATCTCAAAGAACCTGCCATCAGGAAAATAGTGCCTGAAACAAAACAGCAGCACAAAATGGGTGAAACTTTCGCTGCTTGGCTAGATGTAGCAGGATGCGGACAGGAACAACAACCCCTCTGATGTGTACCACGAACTACTGCAAGGGGAGGGTGTTCTCAATGGTCCGCAAAGAGCGCTCCACGCTCTCTCCTTTGGTTCCTATTTGCAGTATCTTTAACAGATGTCGAAATGTAGTTGAAGAATGTTGGACTAAATTTGTATAGATAGAATTCTGACAGCCATTTTGCTAGTCTCCAAGGTCCATAGGACATTCTTCTACTACATCAATCGGCGCGGATCACCTTTGACTATAAGATTTAGGAATAGTTCTTCCTTGAAGATACAAAGAGCCATCAAGAGTTCTACTTCATTAATCTGTTGTAATCTTTGTTTATCTGTTTTTCATATATTTAAATATTGTCGTCTCTCCCATGGATGTAGGCACCATTTTCAAACAACATAAAACACTGTTATCATTATATTAGTTTTTTGGTTCCTTTTGTACGTGAGATTGAATTAGGCCTGTCAAATTTCTACAACTCCTATTCATCTAGGGTGATTGCGCGCATCTGTAGGGAATAGTCCTGCCCTAAAAATTGGGGTGGGGATACCCTATGTCTTTAAAAAAAATAAAAAAAATAAAAAAAGATTTCTACAACTCCTATTCATCTAGGGAGCAAAGCTTCCAATGAAATGATGCAAACTATAAATTCATACCATCCAATACGCACAATTGAAGATAAATTGGTGGTAGGATCAACAGCTGAAGAACCCAAAAGGGCTCAACTAGTAAGATTTCTAGGGCCAGACAAAACATGGTTTTGGTGTTGAAAAGCATACTACAGTTTCTCTGTTGCATCTGAAGAATCAGTCTTTCAATGATTGTACAAGACTTAGGGATTGTGCCAGTCGCTTTGCATTGCAATCCCTGGCCACATACGCTTTAGTAGAAAGTTACACACAATACACACTAGCAAAGCAAATAAAAATTGTTAACAAAGACGGAGCTTCAAGAAACAATTTTGGCTATGCATCTAGAGGCATTTTACATAGAATTGGTAATGGAGGTTTCATTATTGGCTATTTGAATTTGTGGTAGCTATTAAGAATATTGCAATTCAACTCTCTGAACTTGTTTCTTCTTCCTTGTTTTTTTGTTTCTATTCTAAAAAACGAACCACATATTCGGTCAAAAGACAGTTCACGAGGCTCCTTTTGGAAGTCCTGAAGCATCAGACCAATATAACAATACAAAAAGAAAGGACAACATGCTGATGGAAGATGCTGTGTTCTTCACTTATTAAATAGACAGAGAAAATAGTTTGTCAGCATCAAAATGTATGCAGATTTATCTTTGTGGTTTGTAAGAAGGAAATCATGAATTGCATAGCAACCAAGCATAACTTTGTTTGTATGGAGGTACCTATTGGTTATTAAATTCTATACTTACATGATGTTCAAGATCCATTCCAGACTGCATATTTAGATAATATGCCATTTGTATTGTTCCATAAGAGAATAGTGCCCGCTGAATTCTCTTAACCTGAATGAAAAGATTAGCATGTAAGTTGACATATATATTACATGAACTTCACGTCAATTTGGCACGTCTTTGATTTATTGCTTAGATGGAATGCAAAAACATAACAATTTTGAGATAAATAAAGTCATGGAATTTAAAGTTGTAGAAATCTACAGGATGAAAATTCTTTTCGCTGCATGTTCAACTAAAGCAACATCTAAAGAAGTAAATAATTCAAATGATAATGGGTATTCAGAAAAACGTAACTGAATAAAAAAGAATTGAATGACCTTGTACTCATAGAACATGGAAGAGTCTACAGTAAGGCAATAACAAAATTTTGGTAAAAGTTTTGAAAAAGGAGAGTATGATCTGTGTGGAATTTCCATTTTTGGAGAGAGATGGATTAGGGTTTTGAAAAGAAGATGGAATTGAGAACTATATAGAAGAGGAAAAAAGATCTATGGCTTCGAAGGGTGTAAGAAGGAAAACTATGTATCTAATACGAGGTTAAACTCAATCCCTTGTTAAGGGAACTTGATCCCTATGCTATGGAATGGTGTAATATCATCTATAGTCATATAAGAGAGAGAGATAGAGGAGAGAAATCCTCCATAGGGGAGAATAATTTATTTTTCTTTGTTCTATTAATGAGCTTGACAATGTATTTTGCATAAAAGAAATTACCAAAAAACTAAAATACCATAATAAACAGAAATGCTCGCTAGTGCAGAATGTTCAACAAAATCAAACTAAGAAGTGGCTAGATCAAATCCGAATCAACTCGGGTAATGAATGGAAAGACCACATTCAAGGCAAAACATAGTCTCATTGGATGGCTTCTGATGCAAGCTACTTTTGTTTTTTATGAACTTGAAATTCCAATAAAATCTGTCCGTGCATGTGCGTGTGTGTGTTTGTAAGATGAAAAATAACAGAGTTTTGATGCTCAGCTCTACCAGAAGTTAAGCATAAAGAATGTAATCAATTGCAAATGAAATCATCAATCAAATAACATGTAAACCAAACCAACACTAAATAAAACGGAAGAAGATTTGAATAGTTGAATGCCTAAAATTTCAGCTATAAGATGAATTAATATGAATGATACCAAGAAATAATGACAAGGAACAACTAATGAGTAGTAAGGACAATAAAAATCCATGGTGGCTGGTTTGACTTTGTTAAAAGTTAATTATGCATAGATCTTACATTCATACATTGATGAAATTCTGAAGTAATGTATACAAAGATACTTTTTCTTTTTTCAAGGATTAGTTGAAACTTATTGAAAAATGGAAACAAAGAAAAGTACAACAAACACTCCACCAAGGAACAAAAATCAAAGGGCCCAAAACAGAGCATAAATTCAATGAAGCATATAAGGTAAATTCATCCTAGTTAGGGTTTCTTTTGTCTCAAACAAGTCATAATCTACTTTATATGAGGCAAAGACCAAGACAAAATTTTTTGAGATATAATGAAAAAATTAAAGAAATGATTGGATTGGGGAGAAGAAAGTGGTGTAATTTTCACCTTGCCTTTTCTTTTAATTTTTCATGGATGAGTGTCCTTTCTTTATGAACCTGAAATTCCAGTAAAATTAATTATTTCTTTTGTTTTGTAAGAAAGTGAAACAAAGAAAATGAGGAAATGAAAAGAGATAGAGAGAAATTGAGGTTTACTATTCTTTAGTCCCAACTGATACTTTTGACTAACCTCGGTTAATGGATAAAGGCATCCAAAAATCATGGAGAAGGGGAAACATATGGAAACAGGCAGGGATCATTCTTTTTTTTTTTTTAAAGGTAAGCTAGGATATAACCTCCAACTTCTTTATCATTCTTTATTTGGTAGGCCTAAACTAAAAGAGTAGGTGAGATTTTGAAATAAATTGGAGAAACTTTACTGCAGTAAAAAGTTGCAACTAAGAAAGGTCCAATAAAGCATTTTAAGTTAACATGTATGTTTGTGTGTGTGCGCTTTTAACTATTTCTTATTTAACAAAAAAGAAGTCAATATGACAGTGTGTTTGTGTGTCTGTATTTTTAATTTTCCTTATTTAGCAAAAAAAATCAATGTGTGTGTGCGTGCGTTTGTGAGGAAAAGGGAGAGATAGAGAAAGAGGTACATGCAAGTTGGAAAATTAATTAAATGTTGATGCTAAGTTCTAATAGAAGTTGGTGTAACAAATGCACAAGAGAAACCTTTAGACACCACTCCATCTTCTTATAAGCATATGGAATGTAACTATTTGCAAACTAAATCACCAATAAAAAAGATACAAAGAAATGATGACAAGTAACGACCAATGAATAGAAAGCTCAATAAAAATCCATGGTGGCTTGTTTGACATTGTTAAAGTTAACTATGCATAGATCTTAGTTACACACATTGATCAAATTCTTCATACAGACAGTTCTTTTCTTCTTGAGAAACTGAAACTAATTGAAAAAGGAGAACAGAGAAAAATAAAACAAATACTGCACCAAGGGAAAAATACACTAAAGGAAAAGAAAAAGAAATCCCATAAGAACCAAAGCAGCCAGAACAGTGCTTAAATTCAGCGATGGGTACTCAGTAAATTCATTCCAGTTGGATTCTTTTTGTTACAAAAAAGGTAACAATTTATTGTAGACTACTAGGTAAGTAAAATTGAAAGTAAATGGCGAAGAATGTACGAACCACTCTTTTAGCATCATCAACTAATGTCAGATTTGATTTTAGAGAAGAAAAATTCAACCCCAACATACAACAAAGAAAAACATTTAACCTACTTCGAACCATGTAAGATAGAATTTTGTAAGGGCATCTAAAATTTCTTTGAGTAGATTTTTTTCCAGCATCATGTTGTTCCATCCTAATCCATAGAACTAGAACAAAGAGCATTCTACTAGCATCAAATCAACTAATTTCGAATTTGATTTTAGATTAAAATATCTCAACCTAGACATACCGCATTTAAACCTCCTTTGAACTATGTAAAACATAATTTTGTTTTGGAACTGCAATTTTTTTGAGTTTATGTGTTTGCCAGCATCATGGTGTTCCATACTAGGCTAAAAAACTAGAATAAAGAGTTTCGAATTTGGGTTTCTGTTTACTGACAGTAAGTAATAGAAGTATGCATCTTTATCAATGCATTCATTTTTTAATCTCTTTTGAGGTTCTTAAGCATTACTAATTTGAATGTTAGGCATGTATGTGTTCCTTGTCTTGTCTCTTGAGATTTTACGTGCACTAATGGGGTTCCCACATTTTATTGATGAAGAATTTCAAAAGTTTCTACTGCATGAACGCTTTGGGTTGGAGAAGAAAGTCATTGGATATTTGCTTTGTCTAATTGTTTTCATTTTTCATAGATAGGTGCACTTTCTTTATGAACTTGAAATTCCAATAAAATGAGGGGTAGATTCAAGATGAAAAATTAACATAGTTTTGATGCTCAGTTCTAACAGAAGTTTAGGGAATGTAATCAATTGCAAATGAAATCATCAATCAAATAACATTTAAAGCAAACCAATGCTAAATAAAAAGAAAGAACATTTGAAGAGTTGCTACAGGATCAATTAATATGAATGATACCATAGAGTTCAAAACAGAGCATAAATTCAATGAAGCATGTAAGGTAAATTCATCCTAGTTAGGGTTCCTTTTGTTTTAAACAAGTCATAATCTACTGTATGGGAAGACTAAGACAAGAAATTTTGAGATATAATGAAAAATTAAAGAACCTGAAAAAAAGATCTTTATGAGCCTGGAATTCCAGTAAAATTAACTCTTTCCTTTGTTTTGTTTTGAAAGAGAGAAAATGGGGAAATGAAAAGAGATAGAGAGAAATTGAGGTTTACTATTCTTTAAAATAAATAATGGATTGAAATCTATTCATATGATTAATAAAATCCAAGAGCCCTAATTTGGGATTGAACCTCTAGCTCAATGGTTAAGGCTTTTTCAACAACCTGGAGGTCGGAGGTTCAATCCCATCTTACATACCAAAAATAAATAAAACAAAATCCAAGAGGAAAGACAGCCGTGTACCTGCTCCAGAGTAGTCTTCAAACCCTCGAGTAATTTATCTCTATTTTGGGGATGTGTGAGATATTGGGCCAATATTGGCCTCCGTCCTTTTGACACTGTTTCTCTACTTCCGGACAGCCATAAATTTGTAATTCCTGAAGCGTGGTGGGCAGCCCTTCCTCCGGCAAGGAAAGGAGTTGAGGACAGTCACCAATGGTCAATGTTTCGAGGGAGGTGAGGTTCTTCAACATCCCCTTGGGCAGGGATTTCAGATTATCACACGATTTGATACCGAGGATTTCAAGCGTGGGGGGCAGTAGCATGCTTGGAGAGAATTCGAGTTGTGAACATTCAGAAATTTTCAAGGTTTGGAGGGATGTAAGTTTTTTAGAAAAGAACTCAACATTATCAACTGAGAGATATGTAAGCATGTCGAGCATTCCCTCTGGAAACTGCGGCATTAGAGGGCACTTTCTAATTGTCATTGTACGGAGGCCGATGATGTTTGGCAATGACTCTAGTTGTGGACAGTTATTAATATTTAATTCTTCGAGGGAGGTGAGGTTATTATGCATCCCCTTGGATAGGGACTTGAGATTAGGACAGCCGTAGATCCAGAGAGATGTAAGCGCGGTGGGTAACTCCTCCTCGCCTGCCAATGACTCCAATTGTGGACAATTTCTAATTTCCAAAATTTTGAGGGACGTAAGGTTGTTGAAAATCCCCTTGGCCATGGATTTGAGATTAGAACAAGAGAATATCTCAAGGGATTGAAGAGTGATGGGCAGTTCCTCCAATGACTCCAATTGCGGACAACTTCTAATCTTCAATTTTTTGAGGGACGTAAGGTTGCTGAAAATCCCCTTGGACATGGATTTCAGATTAGAACATGAGAATATCTTAAGGGATTGAAGAGTGACAGGCAGTTCCTCCTCTGGCAAGAATGGGCATTGAGTAACCAAGTCCAGATCTTGGAGGGAACTCAGTTTTCCTAGCCCCCTTGTAGGCGTACACTTGAGGCTATCACAACCGGATATATTGAGAGATCTAAGCGTGATGGGAAGGTCCTCCTCATCGTCTCCCAATGACTCGAGTTTAGGACACAACTCAATTTTTAAATATTGGAGAGAAGGAAGGTCATGCAAGCCGACCTCCTTTGGCCAAGACACCAACTCATTACATTGAATGACCTCCAATTTCTCAAGTGCGGTTAAAGGTTGAAGAAATCCATGGGGTAAGGATATCAAGCCTTTAATAGAGCGAATTTGTAACAACTTTATACTAGTGAGGCAAGGAACCAAGGCCAATACCATCTCATTACAGTTTCTTAATTCCAAATTATTAATGGATGGGAGGTGGGGAAATCTCTGCAGCTTAGGACAATTTGATATTATTAGTGTACCAAGGCATGGCATGTCACCTTCCCTTGCTCCACACCATTCCTCCAAATTCAGCATGTGTACAAGCTCTAACTTCTCCAATGATGGAAAACCCTTAATAACCTTATTGGACCCACCAATATACTCACCTTCAATATGTTTCAATCCATCCATTCCATTAATCTCGAGCTTCTTGAGGAAAGCTAGCTGGCCAAGGGGTGGAAGCTCTTGGCAATTCAAACATCGAATCAGACTAACAGTGGTCAGATTCGTCAGATTACTGCTCATCATCCACCTTGGGAAACTAACACCACCATATGATGAAACCTTTAGGGTTTTGAGGTTGGTGTGAGGTTGGAGGCCTTCAAGTACCTCCTCATCAACTGCAACATCTCGTGGATTATTATTGCTCCATTGCAATATTAACTTGTCAAGGTGCTCTTTCTTCTTCAAATTGGCTTCCTTGGCTTCCTTCCCATCAATCACATTCTCTAAATTTGAAATGTGAATATTTCCCCTCAACTCTGTCAAGTTCTTTAACTCCCTTATTCCACATCCACTTTCTTTGCCCACAACAAATATAGTCAGTGTTTGAAGACTTATTAATTTCCCAAGTTCCGGCGGCGTAGAAATCTTACAACCCTCTGAAGCGAGATGCCGTAAGTTAATTAGGTTGCTGGTGGACTTTGGTAGCTCAGCAAGTTGCTCGCAATAGCAAAGTTTCAGTGTTTGCAGATTATAGAGGCTAGCAATTGATTCAGGCAATGTTTCAATATTTGTATGAGAGAGATCAAGGTACCTCAAATATTTTAATTCGCCAATAGAATCCGGCAATTCTCTTACACAGCTATGACTCAAATCTAACACCCGTAAGCATCTCAATTTTAGGAAGAAATCATGAGCAACTTGCTTAGTGAGTGTTTCGTACCTTGGCAGTAGCAAAAATGTGCGCAACCTCTCAGATTCATGGAAGGACTCAAAAATTTGTGAGTGTTCATTGCGTTGCCATACTGATGCATGACGAGCCTCTGCAGCGACATTCCAAGAGTCAACGCTATTTTTTATTCTGAAGTATTCATCACCAGAAACGGAATGTGCAAGGTCATGATTTAAGTCATGCATCTTGTAGCATGATCTGTAGAACCGTTCAAAATATTGAAAGAAGGACCTTGACATCAACTCATCAAAATACTCGAAACCTATGTCTTCCAATCGCTTCCTTCCTTCAGGTTGGATAAATCCTTCTGCAATCCAAAGTTGGATTAGAGTGTCCTTGTCAAATTTATAATCCTTTGGAAACAGGGAGCAATACACAAGGCATTGTTTCAGACATGCAGGCAAGTGGTCGTAGCTAAATTTTAGTAATGGAATAATATCATTTCTCATCTTTGATATTTCCCACATTTCACTTTCAAGGATATTCTTCCACTTGTTCTCATTGGAATTTGAACGTAAGAGACCTCCAAGAGCTTCTATTGCCAAAGGCAACCCATTGCACTTTTTCACGATCTTCTTTCCAATTGCTACTAAGTTTGGAGGTACATCTGAGCTTCCCACTATGAATGCCCGTCGTGTAAACAAGGACCAGCTGTCATCCTCATCTAAACAACCCAAATTATAAGCGGGAATAGTGCCCATGATTCTTGAAACCTCTGAACTTCGAGTAGTTATTATAATTCTACTTCCGTTTGCCCCAGAACTGAATGGGGACTGTAGCCTATCCCAGTCAATATGATTCTCATTCCATACATCATCTAGGACGAGTAAAAATCTCTTGCCACTCAATTCTTCCTTGAGGCTAACTTGAAGTGGATCGATTTCGTTAAGATCACAAGGTTTCTTTGTCACTGATTCCATAATTGCTTTTGTTAGTCCACGTATATCAAAATCGTCAGAGACGCAGACCCATCCTTGAACTGGAAAATGATCTCCCACCCTTTTATCATTGTAAATAAACTGGGCGAGAGTTGTCTTTCCGAGGCCCCCAATGCCGACAATCGGAATAACAGAGATATCCTTGGATGACGACAATGACGATGATGACGATGATGCAAATTCATCCAACAGCAATTTTACTATCTCCTCTTTATCGTTAACCCGGCCGCATATTTTTGATGCATCCACTAACGAGCTCATCTGTGGTAGCCTTTTTATTTCAGGCCGCCTCCCTGCATCTCCTTGTTTCAGATGAAAGTGATGCCTATCCTGTCCAATCTTATCCAATCTCTCCCGAATTGCTTTGATCTTATGTCCTATCTCATGCCGAAACTTAACTGGTTTGGAAGTAAAACAAGAGAAGCATAAGCTGCGCACCTGCTTCCTGTTACTGTTTTGGATATTTCCTTCCAATTTTGATCGGAGCACTTCAGTTGTAAACTCGTCCACTACATCATCTGCATCGTAAGCAACATCCTTAAGCTTCCGAAGCCAATTTTTCACTGCATTACTGCTTACTTGCTGTTCTTCAGCATCTTGAAGCACAGCTTGAATTGAAGATAATGTGGTGGATAGGTTTTTGACCTCTTCATCAACACCCCATAGTAATTTAATCTCTTGTATGACTGAATCCATCAATTTGCCAACGATTGTATCAACAAGAGGAGACAGTAATAGATCGGCCATACCTTCTTCCTGTATTGGAGAGAAGAACCAGAGAAAGAAGCAACGAACTAACAAATTGTGCTTCAGAAAAAGCAAGATTAGATCACTATGAACTCAAAACGCCTCTTTCTTTTAGCACAGAGAGCCTCTTGCAGTGGGGAAAAACAAGTAACGGATCATTCTTTTGACGTAAAATGGGTGTAAAACAAATTTTTTTAGGGAATGTAAGTTTGATTGGGAATGTAAATTTGACAGCGCCACAAATTTTTTTTGATGAGTAAAACAAATTTTACAGAGGAAGAAAAGTAAGGAGAAAAAGATGCAATAATTCATATTTGAGACCGTTCACTTGATCGACCTTGCTTTGGATCTCCTGTGCATGTCCCAAAATTCATACAAATCTTTCCATCGTGACATCATAGACTGTCAAAAATAGCAAGACCCATCAAATGAATGGCTCAGATTAGTTAATGATGGGACCCATATTGTCATTCATTTGATGGGGAGATTTTTACTAATCAAATGGGGTCATTTAAACACTAGGACGGGAATCGGGCCCCATTGTGACTAGTCGATCACGCCCAATTAGCTTAGCTTAGTTTTCAAGGCTATGATGATCACATGTGAACATCCGGGTGTCATGTTTCAACGTAGAATCAATCAAATGCTATTTTCTCATGAACCCATTTAGTTGTTTTAATTACTTGTGTCTTGGTAGAGTAGTGGTCAAGTAATCTCCTCGTAAAATAGGAATGAAGTCTTTGTTTGGTTGAGCAAAAGCCTGGCTTTTGTAGCCGCCAGTTTTACTTGAGTTTTGGGTGCCACATCATCAATATGCTATGTTTGGTTGGCATCCGACGAATGAATCCTCCTTGTGCAGTGACATGTCACCCATGTCTTCTACTAAGAAAATACAAGCAAAGGACTGCAAAAATGTGATTTTTTTGCTTGGATTTTTTTGGGAATGATGATCTCTCTCTCTCTCTCTCTCTTACTTTTTTCTCTATCTATATATTGGTAAAGATGCCTCCAACCAGTACTCTACTTGGTTGACAAGCAAAAACTACCTACCAATATTCCACGAGGTAAGTTCCAGGTAATTGCTTGCAACCAAACATAGCCCTTCTTTTATACTTGAAAAGTGGTGTGTACTTCCGGTCATGGCCGACAAGGAACATCACACTATAGTAACCGACTTAATGAAAAGCAAGCTTGATTGTGCCCACACTACATAAAAGACAAAGAAGCAATAATTATTCTTCCTGATTTACGTGTTCTAGCCATCGAGGCACCACACATTAGAAAAAAGTATAGATCGATTGAGAAGCTCTAAAACAAGATTAGAACTCTAAGGCTCAATTTTGTATTTTGAGAACCGATTGTGAGTCCAAAACTGATTATTGGACTCAAATTTATGTTTAATTTTTAGTCCATTAATCAGTTTTGGACCCACAATCAGTACTCAAACTCCAACACAAACAGGGCATAAGATAACCGCGAAGCTGACATTAGAAATGTATTGAGAGATGCAAAATCTGCAATAACTAATTAATTCAACTTATAAGACTCAAAGTAGCGAGATGATAAATTTGTACCCCCCTAGGATAATTCGCACCCCTCTACTATGAATTGACATAAAAAAGCGTAAAAAAGAAGGTTATGTGCAAGACTTTTAATGCTCTTTGACATCGATTCCCGTTAAAGGGGTGTGAGGGGTGCAAAATTATCATCGCCATTCAAAGTATTTAGAAATATTGATGAGGATGAAGATACATTCATCAATGGAGGTTCCAAGTGAGCACCACATGTGTTCATCTGATAGGATCCGTCAATCCGACCCCACCTTGATCAAATGACTTTAGCCTCTTCGTTCTATTGGGCCTCATTTAGACTGTTTGTTTTAGATTTTGAGAATTGATTTGAGTCCGAAAACTGATTATTGGACTGAGAATGGAGTTAAAATTTTAGTTCGATAATTAATTTTGGACTCGGTCAATTCTCAAAATCCAAAACTAAAGGTGCCTAAACTATTGATTTCATAGGACTTAATCTTAAGGAAAAGATGTGTAGTTTGCAAACCTAGGGTTAAGAGAAAGAAATTGCTAGACGGTGTCTCTTAGGCTCTTTTTTAATGTGCAATGTTCATATGATAGGATCCATTCATCCGACCTACCAAAAAATTGTTGATTGGGATGTTCGTTCAACCAAGACCCAGAGAAAGAAGCAACGAACTAACAAATCGTGATTCAAAAAAAGAAGAAGCAAGTTTAGAGCACTAAGATGGTTGCTTCTCTAGAACTGATAATAACTCTGAAAGCCTCTGGTTTTATTTAGCATAGAGAAGCTCTTGCAGAGGGAAAAAACAAGTAATGGATCATTATTTTGACGTAAAATGGGTGTAAATTAAAACAAATTTTACACAGGAAGAAAAGTAAGTTCGATTGTGACTGCCAGACCAAAAAGAAAAAGATGCAATAATTCATCTTTGAAATTTAGGTGCACCACACAAAGGAAAAAAAATCTAGCTACCCGTTCTTATCATGGTAAGAAAATTAGAATACTCTTTATTGCTGGCAAAAACTAAGAAATAATGACCAGTAATAGGAAGAAAAGTAAGTTTGATTGATCTCAACTGTTGGGCCTTGCTTTGGATCTCCATGCCCCGAAATTATTGCAAATCGTCGATTCTTGGCATCACGTGGACTGGTATGAAATGGATGGCTCCCATAAGTTAAAGATGAGACCCATAATGCTCTAGGGATCTCATAGTAGGCCCCATAGTCAATTGATCTGAACCGTTCACTTGATCGACCTTGCTTTGGATCTCCTTTACATGCCCCAAGACTCATACAAATCTTTCTATCTTCACCTCACATGGACTGTCAAAAATAGCAAGACCCATCAAATTCATCTCAATTCAATAGTAAAGCACGAGTGGAGAGATTTTTACCAATCAAATGGGGCCCATTTGAGCACTTGTTAATGTCAGTGTCCCGTGTGGCCGACAAGGAGAATCAAACAATAGCAACCCACTTTAACAAAAGCAAAGTTTGATTGTGCCAACACTGCATTAAAAGTCAAAGATGCAATAATTCATCTACCCCACTCACGTGCTCAAGCCAACAAGCACCACACGTTAGAAAAAAGCCAGCGTAGAGGGCTCACTTGAAGAGAGAAAAAATCTTAGTACGAGTTTCATCCCTGGTCACAAGAAATAACTGGGCAAAACTTGGATCAACACTGGAATCAAATGGATAAGCTCCAAAAACAAGATTAGAACTCTAAGATAATAGCTACTCCGAAATGGACTGAAACCGGAATTTAAATCCATAAGCATGACACCATAACCATTGGCCTAGCCTTGTGGCCCTTCAAATCGACGGTCTAGATAATAGAAGCAAGTCCCCATATGTGATCTGATTTTGATGAGAAGATTGATCTTGATAGTTTATGTATCCAAAGTCTGCAAGGGCAGTTGGGACATACGGAAAAGCTCATAAGTATCATAAAAGAAAAACAATAAACCAATCCAAGGAACAATTTTCCAAGCTTACCAAACAAGTTCTAAATTTTCCTCAAAAACAAAGAAATATTAAATTTGCAAAAGAAAGTCTAGGAAAAAGAGTCAGCCAGTCGTTAGAGAACTTATTTTCGAGGGTACAATCGTGAGAGGTGTAGTCAAGTCTGTGGATGTATGGGATCATCTTTGTTTATGGATTATGGCACGACATGAAGGGAAGCGGGCCCCATTGTGACTAGTCGATCACTCCCAATTAACTTAGCTTAGTTTTCCAGGCTATGATGATCACATGGGAATTATGTTTTTCCTCTCTTTCTCTCTTTTACTTTCTTCTCTATCTATATATTGGTAATGACACCTCCTACCAATACTCTACTTGGTTGACAAGCAAAAACTACTACCAATATTCTACGAGGTAAGTTCCAGGTAAATCCAAGGTTCTTCTCCTCCTTACTGACTACTTACACCACTGATCTACTAGGTAAGCCTGCAACCAAATAGAGCCCTTCTTGTGTAGACTTGAAAAGTGTTGTGTACTTACGGTCATGGCCGACAAGGAGCATCACACTAAAGTAGCAGACTTAATGAAAAGCATGCTTGATTGTGCCCACACTACATAAAAGACAAAGAGGCGATAATTATTCTTCCTGATTAACGTGTTCTAGCCACCGAGGCACCACACATTGGAAAAAAGTATAGATCGATCGAGAAGCTCCAAAACAAGATTAGAACTCTAAGGCTCAATTTTGTATTTTGAGAACCGATTGTGAGTCTAAAACTGATTATTGGACTCAAATTTATGTTTAATTTTTAGTCCATTAATCAGTTCTGGACCCACAATCAGTACTCAAAATCCAACACAAACAGGGCATAAGATAACCGCGAAGTTGACATTAGAAATGTATTGAGAGATGCAAAATCTGCAACAACTAATTAATTCAACTAGAGTATAAGATTCAAAGTAGGGAGATGATAAATTCGTACCCCCTCTAGGATAATTCGCACCCCTCTACTATGAATTGACATCAAAAAGCGTAAAAAAGAAGGTTATGTGCAAGACTTTAATGGCTTTTGACATTGATTCCCATTAAAGGGGTGTGAATTATCCAAGAGGGGTGCAAAATTATCATCGCCCTTCGAAAACAAGCTTGCGATTTGGCAAAAGTAAATTGGTCATTGGATTGAAATCCAAATATAGAACCGATATGACTGACAAGATGAAATAAACTTTTCCAAACAAAATTGGCTTGAGAACATGTTCAGTCTGTAGAAACTATCTAATATAGGTTTGAGTTTAGATGAAAGGAAATAATAAGCTTATTCTAGCATAATATTATTTCATAAATGGCCCCCCAAAAGGAAATTCTTTACAATGAAGAGGTAAAAGCTTAACTTTTTGTTGTCTACTGTATTGTATTGATTCTAAATCTGAAAACCACAGTCCCACATTTATCCGTTTTGCACAAGAAATCGTGGATACGGTCTTTCGAATTACATTTGGTCCCAACTGAGACTTTTGACTAACCTTAGTGAATGGATAAAGGCATCCAAAAATGATGGAGAAGTGGAAACAAATGGAAATAGGCAGGGATCATTCTTTCTTTGTTTTTTGCGTAGGTAAGCTAGGATATAAAGGCATCCAACCTCTTTATCATTCTTTATTTCGAAGGCCCAAACTAAAAGATTAGATGAGATTTTGAAATAAATTGGAGAAAGTTTAGGGCGATAATAACTTGCAACTAAGAAAGATCCAATGAAGCATTTTAAGTTAACATGTGTGTGTGTGTGTGTGTGTGTGTGTGTTTGTGTGTGTGAGTTTAACAAAAAGAAGTCAATATGCCAGTGTGTTTGCATGTCTGTGTTTTTAATTTTTCTTATTTAGCAAAAAAATTCAATATGTGTGTGAGAGAGAAAGAGGGAGAGATAGAAACAGAGGTACAAGCAAATTGGAAAATTATTTCAATGTTGATGCTAATTTTTAATAGAAGTTGGTGTAATAAATTGAAAAGAGAATCCTTGTAAATGCAAAAGAAAATCCTTTAGACACTACTCCATCTTCTTATATAATGAATGATGACAAGGAACGACCAATGAATAGAAAGCTCAATAAAAATCCATGTTGGCTTGTTTGACTTGGTTAAAGTTAACTATGCATAGATCATAGTTACACACATTGATCAAATTCTTAATATAGACACTTCTTTTCCTTTCGATAAGTTGAAACTAATTGAAAAAGGAGAACAGAGAAAAAAAAAAAAAACTACACCAAGGCAGAAAGCCACTAAAAGAAAAAGGAAATCATATAAGAACCAAAGCAGCCTGAACAATGCTTAAATTCAACAATGTGTACGCGGTAAATTCATCCCAGTTGGATTCTTTTTGTTACAAAAAAAGGTAACAATTTATTGTATACTACTAGGTAACTAAATTTGAAAATAAATGAAGAAAAGTGTAAAACCCACTCTACTAGCATCATATCAACTAATGTCAGATTTGATTTTAGAGAAGAAAAATTCAATCCAGACATACAACAAAGAAAAACATTTAACCTACTTCGAACCATGTAAGACAGAATTTTGTATGAGCATCTAAAATTTGTTTGAGTAGATGTCTTTTCCAACATCATGGTGTTCCATCCTAATCCATAGAACTAGAAAAAAGAGCTCTACTAGCATCACATCAACTAATTTTGAATTTGATTTTAGAGAAGAAAAGTTCAATCTAGACATACAACAAAGAAAAACATTTAACCTACTTCGAACCAATATTCCACGAGGTAAGTTCCAGGTAATTGCTTGCAACCAAACATAGCCCTTCTTTTATACTTGAAAAGTGGTGTGTACTTACGGTCATGGCCGACAAGGAGCATCACACTATAGTAACCGACTTAATGAAAAGCAAGCTTGATTGTGCCCACACTACAGAAAAGACAAAGAAGCGATAATTATTCTTCCTGATTTACGTGTTCTAGCCATCGAGGCACCACACATTAGAAAAAAGTATAGATCGATTGAGAAGCTCCAAAACAAGATTAGAACTCTAAGGCTCAATTTTGTATTTTGAGAACCGATTGTGAGTCCAAAACTAATTATTGGACTCAAATTTATGTTTAATTTTTAGTCCATTAATTAGTTTTGGACCCACAATCAATACTCAAACTCCAACACAAACAGGGCATAAGATAACCGTGAAGCTGACATTAGAAATGTATTGAGAGATGCAAAATCTGCAATAACTAATTAATTCAACTTATAAGACTCAAAGTAGCGAGATGATAAATTTGTCCCCTAGGATAATTCGCACCACTCTACTATGAATTGACATAAAAAAGCGTAAAAAAGAAGGTTATGTGCAAGACTTTTAATGCTCTTTGACATCGATTCCCGTTAAAGGGGTGTGAATTATCCAAGAGGGGTGCAAAATTATCATCGCCATTCAAAGTATTTAGAAATATTGATAAGGATGAAGATACATTCATCAATGGAGGTTTCAAGTGAGCACCACATGTGTTCATCTGATAGGATCCGTCAATCCGACCCCACCTTGATCAAATGACTTTAGCCTCTTCATTCTATTGGGCCTCATTTAGACTGTTTGTTTTAGATTTTGAGAATTGATTTGAGTCCGAAAACTGATTATTGGACTGAGAATGGAGTTAAAATTTTAGTTCGATAATTAATTTTGGCCTCGGTCAATCCCCAAAATCCAAAACTAAAGGTGCCTAAACTATTGATTTCATAGGACTTAATCTTAAGGAAAAGATGTGTAGTTTGCAAACCTAGAGTTAAGAGAAAGAAATTGCTAGACGGTGTCTCTTAGGCTCTTTTTTAATGTGCAATGTTCATATGATAGGATCCATTCATCCGACCTACCAAAAAATTGTTGATAGGGATGTTCGTTCAACCAAGACCCAGAGAAAGAAGCAACGAATTGAAGTAACAAATCGTGATTCAAAAAAAGAAGAAGCAAGTTTAGAGCACTAAGATGGTTGCTTCTCTAGAACTGTTAATAACTCTGAAAGCCTCTGGTTTTATTTAGCATAGAGAACCTCTTGCAGAGGGGAAAAACAAGTAATGGATCATTATTTTGACGTAAAATGGGTGTAAAACAAATTTTACACAGGAAGAAAAATAAGTTCGATTGTGACTAGGGGTGGTTATTCGGTTATAACTGAACCGAAATAACGAAATTTGATAACCGAAATAATTTCGGTTATCAAATTTCGTTAACCGAAACCGAACCGAAAATTTTCAAAACTGAACCGGAACCGAACTGATTAAAAATTCGGTTATTCGGTTATAACCGAATAAACCGAATAACCGAATAGTGGGAAAAAAAGAGGGAAAAATGCAAAATCTTGGTTTCGATCGGAGGGCTAGGATCATCCAATCGAAATGATTTTTGGAGCACAACCTAATTAAGTTGTGATCAATCAAATAGACGGTTTTGATCAACCTTTGGAGTGCCCGTATCACACCTTTTTTTGAAAAAATAATGATTTTTATCATCATTTCGGTTATTTCGGTTAACCGAATTTTTTTTTGAGTTAACCGAAACCGAAACCGAATAACCGAATTGCCAAATAAAAAAAACCGAAACGGAAAAAAACCGAACCGAACCGACCGAACCAACTCGGTTCGGTTCGGTTATTCGGTTTTAATCGAATAATGAACACCCCTAATTGTGACTGCCAGACCAAAAAGAAAAAGATGCAATAATTCATCTTTGAGATTTATGTATCATTATGTAGCAATACCAAAAAGAAAAAAAATCTAGCTACACGTTCTTATCATGGTAAGAAAATTAGAATACTCTTTATTGCTTGCAAAACTAAGAAATAATGACCAACAATAGGAAGAAAAAGTAAGTTTGACTGATCTGAACTGTTGGGCCTTGCTTTGGATCTCCATGCCCCAAAATTATTGCAAATCGTCGATTCTTGACATCACGTGGACTGGTATGAAATGGATGGCTCCCATAAGTTAAAGATGGGACCCATAATGCTCTAGGAATCTCATAGTAGGCCACATAGTCAATTGATCTGAACCGTTCACTTGATCGAACTTGCTTTGGATCTCCTTTACATGCCCCAGGACTCATACAAATCTTTCTATCTTGACCTCACATGGACTAGTCGTCCATCTCAGTTCAATAGTAAAGCACTAATTAATGTCAGTGTCCCATTTGGCCGACAAGGAGAATCAAACAATAGCAACCCACTTTAAGAAAAGCAAAGTTTGATTGTGCCAACACTGCATTAAAAGTCAAAGATGCAATAATTCATCTACCCCACTCACGTGCTCAAGCCAACAAGCACCACACGTTAGAAAAAAGCCAGCGCAGAGGGCTCACTTGAAGAGCGAAAAAATCTTAGTACGAGTTTCATCCCTGGTCACAAGAAATAACTGGGCAAAACTTGGATCAGCACTGGAATCAAATGGATAAGCTCCAAAAACAAGATTAGAACTCTAAGATAATAGCTACTCTATAACCTGATAATGTTTACACTCTTTTTGTTTTTTAAATCAATAATGTTTATTAAATCAATAATGTTTAGGGCTTTCCAAGAAAAGCTAACTCGTTGATTTTTAGGCATTAATCTTAATGTTTGGCATGGGCATAGTTTTAACCGAAATTTCGCAATTTCCCAAAATTTTGGAAATTTCAGAAATTTCAGCCGAAATCTCGAGAAATTTAATATTTTAAAAAGAAATTTAATATTTTTTCAAAATTTTGGTTGAAATTATAGAAATTACCTAAATGATTAATTAAGTTTTTTTACTAAATTTCGGCCTAAATGGACTGAAACCGGAATTTAAATCCATAAGCATGACACCATAACCATTGGCCTAGCCTCGTGGCCCTTCAAATCGACGGTCTAGATAATAGAAGCAAGTCCCCATATGTGACCTGATTTTGATGAGAAGATTGATCTTGATAGTTTATGTACCCAAAGTCTGCAAGGGCAGTTGGGACATACGGAAAAGCTCATAAGTTTCATAAAAGAAAAACAATAAACCAATCCAAGGAACAATTTTCCATGCTTACCAAACAAGTTCTAAATTTTCCTCAAAAACAAAGAACTATTAAATTTGCAAAAGAAAGTCTTGGAAAAAGAGTCAGCAAGTCGTTAGAGAACTTATTTTCGAGAGTACAATCGAGAGAGGTGTAGTCAAGTCTGTGGATGTATGTGATCATCTTTGTTTATGGATTATGGTACAACATGAAGGGAAGCGGGCCCCATTGTGACTAGTCGATCACTCCCAATTAACTTAGCTTAGTTTTCCAGGTTATGATGATCACATGGGAATTATGTTTCTCCTCTCTTTCTCTCTTTTACTTTCTTCTCTATCTATATATTGGTAATGACACCTCCTACCAGTACTCTACTTGGTTGACAAGCAAAAACTACTACCAATATTCTACGAGGTAAGTTCCAGGTAAATCCAACGCTCTTCTCCTCCTTATTGACTACTTACACCACTGATCTACTAGGTAAGCCTGCAACCAAATAGAGCCCTTCTTGTGTAGACTTGAAAAGTGTTGTGTACTTACGGTCATGGCCGACAAGGAGCATCACACTTAAGTAGCAAACTTAATGAAAAGCACGCTTGATTGTGCCCACACTACATAAAAGACAAAGAAGCGATAATTATTCTTCCTGATTAACGTGTTCTAGCCACCGAGGCACCACACATTGGAAAAAAGTACAGATCGATCGAGAAGCTCCAAAACAAGATTAGAACTCTAAGGCTCAATTTTGTATTTTGAGAACCGATTGTGAGTCCAAAACTGATTATTGGACTCAAATTTATGTTTAATTTTTAGTCCATTAATCAGTTTTGGACCCACAATCAGTACTCAAAATCCAACACAAACAGGGCATAAGATAACCGCGAAGTTGACATTAGAAATGTATTGAGAGATGGAAAATCTGCACCAACTAATTAATTCAACTAGAGTATAAGATTCAAAGTAGGGAGATGATAAATTCGTACCCCCTCTAGGATAATTTGCACCCCTCTACTATGAATTGACATCAAAAAGCGTAAAAAAGAAGGTTATGTGCAAGACTTTAATGGCTTTTGACGTTGATTCCCATTAAAGGGGTGTGAATTATCCAAGAGGGGTGTAAAATTATCATCGCCCTTCGAAGTATTTAGAAATATTGATGAGGAGGAAGATATATTCTTCAATGGAGGTTTCAAGTGAGCACCACATGTGTTCATGTGATAGGATCCGTCAATCCGACCCCACCTTGATCAAATGACTTTAGCCTCTTCGTTTTATTGGGCCTCATTTAGACTGTTTGTTTCGGATTTTGAGAATTGGTTGAGTTCGAAAACAGATTATTGGACTCAGAATGGAGTTAAAATTTTAGTTCGATAATTAATTTTGGACTCAGTCAATTCTCAAAATCCAAAACAAAAGATGCCTAAACTATTGATTTCATAGGCTTTAATCTTATGGACAAGATGTGTAGTTTGCAAACCTAGAGTTAAGAGAAAGAAATTGCTAGACGGTGTCTCTTAGGCTCTTTTTTATGTGCAATGTTCATATGATAGGATCCATTGATCCGACCTACTAAAAAATTGTTGATTGGGATGTTTGTTCAGCATGAGGCTAGGACCGCGTATGCGGTCAACTAGACAGATCGTTCAGGTTCACATAGTGGCAACCGAGGGCACAAGAGTCATTTCGCACCTCTTCCAGAAAAAAAATCATAGAACTCGTGCCCTAATAGGAAACCTAGCTCGCGGCCAGGATATGTATGGAAACCGACTTCTTAGGCAAGTCGTCAATCACAAGGACTCCATTAAAGCTAATTTTTCCAAACTACCAGGGACTAGTCTCTGAAAGGGGGACCAAACTCCAAAGTATGCATCACACAACCACACCATTTGTTTCTCTTCAAGCTCTCCCTGCCTTTAGCATTTAATTTAAACTGTTTGGTATTCCATTCTGACTTGAGCATCAGAGAGTGCTCCTGTGTCCAAACATCAGGCCCTTTAATGAATTCTCAGTGATTGCAAGTCATCCTAAACAGCGAAGCTCATCTACAACCTTAACCTAGGCTCAAGTTCAGATTTCAGCATCAACCGACACCAATAGATAGATTGTTTTGATCACCGAATGGTTGGATCACCCACTTTTAATATACCTTTGCTGCCGGTGTTTTTCCTTGAAAAAAATCTACACGTAAAATATCTCATTTTAAGGTTTCTTTGCATTTTTTTTCCCTGAGACAACTTGCAAACCGTACATTGGAGAGTTTCTATATGTTGCACAGACAAACCATTTAAAGAAAAATTATGAGCAGGTGAAGTGGAACCTGTTCAATGATCCAAATAATTTATTTGTTAGGCCTAGTTATGATGGAGCATGTATCAAAATCTACTCACGCCGAAAAATTCTCATACTCCAATGGGGTTGTTAGTGGGCAGTGAAAAAACAAAGAAGCAACGAATTAGGTTCTCACATGGGAAGGTTAGAATCGGGATGAGAGTTGATTTTGTTGCATGGCCTAGCCATAACAAGGGCCAGATCCCATCCAGAGTAGGCCCCTCACAGTTTATAAATCGGGGTGTGTGAATTGATGCATTGACATATATATATGCAACGACGTACCTTTGATATGGATATATTGATGAAGGTGTTAAAAAATATGTCGCTACACATATCATTGTCAATCTAATATATTGCATTGAAACTTATGTATTTGAGATTTACAAAACGATAAAAAAGTGTATTTTATATTTGAGACGCACTTCTACTTACAATAGGTTTCAGATATTGACCCTAGTTTACTTTCATGTAGCCTTTACAAGTAAGCCTAATTCACCATCTCATTTGACCGTTCACAAGTAGGCTCCACTAATACAATCATATAAACTCACAAGTAAAGCCCTATTATACTATCATGTGAGCCCGCAAGTAAAACTATATACATTTTAAGTTTCATACACTAATTTGTTTATCTAGACAAATTTGACATCAGGTTTCTTCATTTTCAGTCTTAGTTCATGGACTACCAGACTCATCATCCCACCTATTCGACGAGCAGCTACAAGAGATGATGTATTCTCTCAGGTTAAGGGAGAGGAGAGACATGGCCGAGTATGGAGCCCTATAGAGTGATAGAGAAAGACCGCAGAAGCTCAAAAGACAAATGAGATAGAATAGCAGCGCACATTGATGCAAGAACAATGGGCAAACATTCTGTTGAATTTTAGGGGTAACAATCAGTTAATATTTTAATTATGTTTAGTATGATTAAGTTTAAAATTTGTTATTTTACATATTGATTAATGCGTCTATCTTATTAGGAATTTGCTAGGGGCCATCACAAAAGGCATTTCGAGGACTGGCGGTTGCATGAGAGAGCAACCACATAGGCTCTGTTTTCTTCTTATTCATTTAATTCATCCTAAGTGGCCGCTCTCTCATGCAACACCCGGTCCATGAAATGCCATATGAGATTGTCCTTAGGAAATCCCATCTTATTATATGGTAAGTTCCGAACGCTGCTACTCAATGGTTAGATGAACCACTCCCTTCTGCAAGTCACGCAGTTCCCTTCCCTATCGAGATATATATGTTGATATTTTTACCTAGAATAATGTCAATACTTGACAAGTATGATTAATTATCTTAAATAACTATCATCATATACCCTCAATTGCTCAAGTTGTTGTGATGGGCCTCACACGACATGATGTGGAAGTGGCACACAATATTTTCTTTAGACGGAAGATCCAATGGCAGAAGTTGGGGGCACACCATTCGGACACAGATTCTGTGTAGTCACTATTAAAGTACCCTTGGTTCATGATGAAGTAAGACCGTTTGGAAGGTTCAAAACCATAAGAGATGTCGTTGGAGCAAATGTCGCTTGGGTTTTTTCATTTTTAAGTAATGTTAATTTACTTATTGATGCATGATGAGCCTTTATTGACATGAATAATTATTTATCGATATATATACTTTTTTGGTTTATTTTGTTCGCAGGTTCAATGTAATCCAAGTAGTTGAGTCGTACTTTTTTATTTTTTGAGTTTTCATTTTGGTTTTGAGTGGTGTTTGATTGGCTTTGACTATCAATTGTTTTGGTGTTTGTGTTTAGCTTTTATTTGTTAAAATATGTATAAGATGATTTGTTGGTGGTTTAATATATTTGAATTGTGAATTCTTCATGTGTTTTAAGGAATATTGGCTCTGTATTAGTGTGGATTTTAGTTTTTCAGTTTTGGTTTACATTCATATACCTATTTTGG
Source organism: Tasmannia lanceolata (assembly GCF_043159265.1). Lineage (NCBI taxonomy): Eukaryota > Viridiplantae > Streptophyta > Magnoliopsida > Canellales > Winteraceae > Tasmannia > Tasmannia lanceolata. Next base: position 59,432,698 of record NW_027518695.1, on the reverse strand, counting down.
AAGTACTTATGCTTGAGGAATTTGGGCCAACAAGTGCAATGAAGAAAGACTTGGTGCCAACAAGAGAAATGAACCAAGAGGTGAAATTTAGTATTTGTAAAAGCCCTCCTCAAAACCAGTAAGATGTAGCTGAGCTTCTTTTTTAGAGAAACTTGGTGCCAACAAGAGAAATGAACCTAGACGTGAAATTTTGCATTTGTAAAAGCCCTCCTCAAAGACAGTAAGATGAAACTGACCTTCCTTTTTTACTTTTATTTCTTCTCTTCTCTTCTCTATATCTATCTTATAGTTTGATATACTTCTTTGCAATCATCTTTCCTCGAATGCATTGATAGGAGAGTTGCCATTAAAACTTTCAAAGCTATCTATGCTAAGAAATCTATGAGTACAACAATTCTCATTGAACTTCACTTATCATTTGGAATTGTATTACTTTCTGATAATAAATTGTCTGATTTCTCTTCATTACAATGCAGAGAGTGGAAGGTGGCATGGGAAGAATTACGCGCGGTAGAATCTTTCGATCACATAAAACAAATTTTTTTCTTCCCAGACAAATTGAAATTTAGAAGTTTAAGAGAACTTTACCCCAAGATTATCGAAAAGATAAGCACTACTTGATTCACTGACCGCTTAGCGTTTGGTGCTTCTAAAACACAAACACTTTAGAAGTTGTAGTAGTGGCTCCTTGAGTTGCACGAATTGAAGGATGAAGATATTGAGAACCGATCTTGAGATCCAATCCCAAGTGTATGTTGAAATCCTTTCGCCCTTTTTGTTTTTCTCAAAACTAGAAGTGAGAGAGAGAGAGGGGAAATGGGAATTGTGTATGTAGTAGAGGAGGATGGACGTCTAAGAGCAATACAATTGCATATCCAACCCACTCTTTCCATTTTATAGGATTTCATGGTGAGAAATCGTTTCCCACTTGAATTCCTATTCTAACATGGACCATGACCAAAATGCCCTTTCACTTATGCTACACGGCTCTTCTTCTACTTTTTACTTTTCTACTTTTTTTTCAACTCTTTTCACGCTCTTCCTCCCGCCACTCTTCTTGCTAGCGTGTTGGAGCTCCGAGGAAAGTGAAAAGTAGGGTATTGCTGTATTTAGATTAGGTTTTTCAAGCCGTTCCACTGTTATTTGAGATTTGTTTTAGGGTTTTGCACTTTTTAGATTAGGTTTTTTACCTTTCTTTCAACTGTTAATGGAAGTCTGTTTTTCATATTATTTAGGGTTTCTTTGTTGTATGTGGGAGAAAGAAGACGAAGAAAAAAAATGGATAGATTGTTAGGTTGTTTTTTCCGGTTTACTTCTCTTTCATATGATAACGGAAATATATTTTTGCATATTATTTAGGGTTTATTTGTTGTATGTGGGAGGAAGAAGAAGGGAAAAAATGAAAAAAAATTAAAACTCATGGATAGTGGACTATCGATACATAGTGCAATGTCTAGTTTTTTCTTTTTCTTTTTAAAAAAAAAAAATCCTGGATAGTGGACTATCAATACATAGTGCACTGTCCAGGTATTTTTTTTTTAAAACAAACTCATGTACAGTGGACTATTGATCCATAGTACACTGTCCAGTTATTCGACCCAAAACACAGTAGGGCAAAATGGGGGTTGTCAATTCTATATTTTGGGTTATCAAATTACCTTAAAGGATTCATCATTTTGGGGTTATCAATTATCTTAAAGGGGGTTATCATGGGGTTTTCAAGTGTGTGAATGGGGTTATTAATTCCTAAAATAAGGTTATTAATTAACCAAATGGATTAAGCATGTACTTTTCTAAATTTGGGGTTTCTACTTTGTAAAATGAGGTTATCAAATGAAGTACTAGGGGATTATCAAGTGTTAAAATGGGGGTTTTCAACCCTTCAGAAGCGGTTTTAGGATTATCTTCATGGGGTTATCAAATACAAATTGTTGCAAATACTCTATTTACAAATCGCTTGCCAAAATGCATATATACATAGTAGGTTTCAACTATGTAAAATGGGTTTATCAAATAAATTAATGGGGGGTTTTCAAGTATGTTAATGGGGTTATTAAGCAAGGCTTACTAGGTATGTTAATGGGGTTTTCAAGTATGTTATTGGGGCTATCTAACTTCAGGCCGTGATAAAATATCAAAGAAGCAGTTTGAAATATGGAAGACGGTGAAAGCGCTTCCACATGTTAGACTTAAAGATATACCACGCGAAGCTATTAAGATGGCCTTATTACCATTTTGTCAAGACTTCCACTAGGTTATTCTCATTGTTGACATGATGTTTTAGGTGGAGTTCATGGTGGAGTTTATGTGGATTTTTTGTAAATTTTTAAATGTGAATGGAGTTTATATGGAGTTGATGTGTACTGTTTGTAAATTTGTGTTTATGTGCATCAATTTGTAAATAGGGTGGCATCAATTTGTATTTGATAACCCCATTCAGATATTTGAAAACCCCTTCTAAAGGGTTCAAAACCCACCCCATTTTATTACCGGATAACCCCATGCAGGTACGCCCAGTAAGCCCAGCTAAGGCGTTTAATAACCCTTTCACATACTTGAAATCCCCCATTAATTCATTTGATAACCCCATTTACATAGTTGAAACCCCCAATTTAGACAAGCACATTGTTAAGCAATTTGTAAACAGAGTATTTGCATTTGATAACCCCATGAAGACATTTGGAAACCCCTTCTAGATGGATGAACACCCCATTTTAGGACTTGATAACCCCATGAAGATGCCTAGTAATGTGCTTATATAGGTATCTGCATGGGTTGATAACCCCATTAAAATACTTGATAATCCCCATTAATTCATTTGATAACCCCATTTTACATTGTTGGAATCCCCATCTTAGATAAGTACATTCTTAACCCATTTAGATAATTGATAACCCTATTTTAGGAACTAATAACCACATTCACATACTTGTAACCCCATCATAACCCTCCTTTAGATAACTGATAACCCGAAATTTATGATCCTTTTAGGTAATTTGAGAACCTCAAATTTTGACTTGACAACCCCCCATTTTGCCCTAATGTGTTTTGGGTCGAATAACTGGACAGTGCATCATGATTAATAGTCCATTGTCCAGGAGTTTATGGTTGCTTTAAAATTCCTGAACAATGCACTGTCAATTGATAGTCCACTATCCAAGAGTTTGTTTAATTTTTTAAATGCCTTGACAATGCACTGTCCCAAAATCCTAATCTCGCCCTTGCTCTTCCCTAAACCCTAATGGCCAAACCCTCATGCCACTCTCTTTCCCAAACCCTAATGTTACCCTCCCTCTGAAACTAAAAACTAAAAAAAAAGGTAAAAAACACTAAGAAAAAGCTATAAAAAAAGAGAGCAAAACTCTAAAAAAAAAAAAAAAAAAAAACTCACATAATAGAGTTCCTGTGAGGAGGACGGTAACCTTTCGACTGAAAAACTTCCCGGGAGGTAGCATATGCCAGCAAAGTGACATTCCCGGAGGGACGAAGGTGAAAAAGCAAGGAAGAATGGTGAAATGGGAAGAGAAAAAGGGGCGGGAACATGTATAACGTGTTTCTTTTGTAACAGGACATTGTGATCATTTTTCTGTCAGAAACAGTAAATTGTCCCCCGTCACTAAGCTTTTCAATTGATGGGACCCGGTGAAAGTATGTCCCCCATCCGTCATTTTTTCTTTAGAATAAAACAACTTTTATTTAATTTGTTGATAAACACAAAACAATTAGGTATGGCCAAAATGTTTTTTTTCAAATAAAACTCCTTTTATTTGGCAACATGAAAATTAGAAACCTTTTTTAATTAAATTTCTCTCTCTCCCTTTTATTTTATCCAATAGGAATCAAGATAAAAACTAGCCAATAGGATTTCACTTAACCTCCAACCAATAGGATTTAAGTATCAATTTAGCATATGTTAATAAATATGCACCCACCATAAGTACTCCTTTCTAATAACTTGTGCACACTATATGTATAGTGTACCTCCTCCCTGTATCTCATACAGTGGATCATATCCATCCATGCAAACAATCAAATCCGGTACCAAGATCATCCAATGATCCATATGGGTCAAGGGAGTCATGTATGGGATTGACGCAGGGATTCGATGGCTGACCCTGCAAAACCCACGAAAGGCCCCACTGCAATCTCATGCAAGTAGTCTAGTTACGATCGCATTAGGCAAGTAACCCCCACCAGGACATTACGCTAAAGAAGACCATCAGATCAACATACCCATAATCACATCCAATGTGTACATTCTTCTTCTCATTCTCATTTTCCAGTTTGGGTCCAACGGAGGATGGACATCAATCACCCCTTGGGCCCACCCAATGGTATATCATTCCCAATGGTATATAATTTAATCTATCAGCACGAACCCGCAAATGCATATCCAAATACCTTTTGAAGACCACCATTGTTTTACGAAAACCATTTGATAAAAAATTATCAAAACTAACTAGCCATCCATTATTGAAGGCCTTTACTAAGATCATAACTGTAAATGACTTTCCTCTACAAGACAGTTGGAGGACTCCTTGTTGGGCATCACTATTAATATCATGGGTTACCTGATGACGTAGCATTGCCCGTAAGTGATCCTAAACCAGGAACCACTCTTATATAGACCAAAGCCATAAGGCTCGCCCATAGACTAAAAAGGACATCTCAGGTTTAAGGACATATAAAGGGTCCTTACTGACGGAATAACCTTATCCATATCTTCATTCACATGCTATTCTGTAAAGTGATCCGTTCAATGCATGAGTCATTCATCGCACCCATTCTATCTGCTTAGGGTCCACTACACCAGTGACCGAGATAAGTCACCCTAATGCGTGTATGGAGGCAGGTTTTATTGATACAGTTATTGTTTATGGCAGACAGTTGTTGTTCGTGAATCATGGAGACTTGTTCATTTGGAATAATTTAATTTATATTTCTAATAGATTATTGTGGATATTTTGTGCTATGTAGGTAAATGCACACAGCGGTGGGGCTGTGTGCGGGTGAGCGGCAATGAGCACTACAACATATAAATGTTTCTCTATTTGTTTCCTTTTTGTATCTTGGTGCATTTTTTGGCTAAAATTCTACTGTGCATTATTTGATGAAACTTGCAGGGAAATGTTATCCGCACTACTGTATTTTGATGAGGGCACTCCTCACTTTATTAGAAGTACGGTATGGCACTCACCATAAGATGATCCAAACCGTCCATTAGATGGGCCACATCCTAAATAGGTTGTGGCCCAAAAATCATTTCCATAGGTTGATCCTAACCCTCCGATTTGAATGTTAGAGGGTTGATCCTAACCCTCTATAGATCTGAGAGTTAGGATCAACCTATGGAAATTATTTTTAGGGCACAACCTATTTAGGCTGTGGCCCATCTAATGGAGGGTTTGGATCATCCTATGGTGCGGGCCATACCGTACTTTTAATAAAGTGAGGAGTGCCCTCATCAAAATACCGTAGTGCTGATAACATTTCCCAACTTGTATTGTATTTTTGAAATTTCAAGCATATTTTCCGGTGTCTACTCACATCTTAAGGTATGGCCTTTGCTACTGATCTTTGTCAAAGTTGCAGTTCTAAAAGCTAGGCCTAATATTCCCTTCAATAACATGCGCTTCCTTATTGGTGGAAGTGATGAGACCACCTACCATATTATGGGGGTTTCATATCACTTCCACTATTAAATGCACTACAAGTCTTCACCCATTCAACCCACACCGAATTCTGCACCACTGTTAGAAAATTTTAAGTCAGTTATTGACTCACCGAGTCGACTTGGTTTTGGCCATATTAAGTCAATAGAAAACTTCTCTTACATGTTTATAAGAAACTTGCTGCATCAGTCATAGGCTCAACCATATCTTTTACCATACTTGGTCTAAGTTGGAGTTTACAAAAATTGTTCCAAACCGATGAAGTTGGGTGGCTAATTTACACTTTTTTCCTATTGAATCCATCAGAAATATATCAAATTGCTGATTATGCAGATTGAACTGAGACTGAATTAGTTTATAATGAGCTTGAATAAGATTTCCTAGTCCTAAACCTTATAAAGCCTTCGTATATTTCCCAATGTATTCTGGGTGTGGCTTCGTTTACTTGTCACCGTTTCCTTTTTATTTAATTCTATCGTTCTGAAATGTATGGCTCTTAACTGTGAGAGACTTCTCTTTTTATGATGTTCATTCTTATGTTCTTACAACTGTTTCAAGTTCATCGGTACACATACAGGAATGATAACATGTTCTTACACTGATTTTGATTATTGAGAGTTCTCCCCCTTTTGCTTCGTATTCCTTTGTCATCCTTCAATTTAAAGAACCTGTGTACTACTTGGATCACATCATATGTTTTTGTTCTGCTGGTTAGCATATGCCCCACTCTTGGGTTGTGTGCCGAGCTCATCCATTAAGGGTGCAACTCAGGTCGATTTTCGGAATTTGAGTTAAGCTTTTACCTTAAAATCGGGTTGGGCTCAGGTTGATTCCAATTCATTTTTAGCAAAAGCTCAACCGACCCGACCCAAGCTGCACCCCTATCATCCATTCTGCCAAGGAGAAACTGACGCTAATTTGTGGTTCTTGTAGTCGCAGGCACCCATATCTGTAAGTTACAATGGGCAATTTAACTTTGTGACTATAAACACGTGTTACTTGGTCGTGGTACTTTCAAAGAACATTTGCTCCATGATTTGGTTTTTTCCCCCTCCTTTAGCTTATCTATTTCCAAATATCTTTCTAATATATCAGCGGTAGAAACTTTTAAATTCTTGATAATCCTCTTATTGTTTCCCCTTCTTCACATGTTGTAATTTATGAATTATGTATTTATTTATAGTTGTTTTACCCTCATTTTTTGGTACTTACCGTTTGCGAGGTTGACCGAACAACACTACACCAACTTAGCTTTTGTCCGGTAGTCATCAACACCGGCCAAAAGCATTAGAACTGTCGGCTAATGTTTTCCCTGAGATTACCAGCGCACAACAAAAAAAAGAAAAGAATGAAAAAAAAAAACAATTAGGCGGCGTTCGACGTTCCTGAACGCAGACGACGATCATGCCGGCTATATTTTAGAAGATAGGTAAATACAAAATTGGGATACAATGAATTACGTGTAAGCAATCCACAAACAGCAAATCCTTTGGTTGTGCGACCAATAATAACAACAATTACTAGCTGGGTCAAGCGATGAAGTATTCCTTACAGAAAAGAGTGGAGTTATCCACAAACAGCAAATCCATTGGTTGTGGACCATTAAGTATATTTTACAGAAATGATGGTGCATTCACTATCAATAACATAAAATCTTGTGATTCTCACACTCGAAGAAATGAGAAGCAGAACAGGCAACAGCATGGACTATGTTAGCTTCAACAAATGAACCACCGTATCATCTCACTTAATTTGTGATATATAACTGAAATAGCACACAAAGAAAGCATTAAAAATTGGAGATGAAAAATCATGATGCTATACATTCTGGTAAATGAAAATGCATAGGACAGAGAGCATGCAAAATTGAGATTGTAAAACAATGATGCTACACAGGCATAGGGCAGAAAACTTATGTGGGGATATAGCAAGACGATGAGGTAGAGATTCTAGCCCAACCATAGATACTTGCCTACTCCCCAAATTAATTTAAGTATAATGGTCTCCAAAATTGAGACTTGACCTTCCTATTTTGTGAACTCCAGGATCCCAAAGCAAATATTCACTAATGACATCTAGTCATTTGTTCACATGGTTATTTGAAGTCCTAGAAATGAAGTGGCATAAGTCCTACAAAATTTGCAACTCATTTGGCAAATGGAGGAATTTTTTTCCTTTTTTGACCTCAAAGGAGAGGCATTCACCTCCATCCAATTGAGCTATAAATTGATGCTAGAATTAACCTGCTCCGGTCGTGAGGGTGTAGCACGTATATCAAATTCAACAAAACATACAAAAAACATTAGAACATGAACACAATCGCTACAATTAAGCATAACTCAATGTCATGTTAAAGGTAAGATTTGACCTTATAATTGAAGCATCTGTTTGCATACCCTGAGAGCATAGTTTAGCTTATTGGTGATAAAGTGTGTAGTTTCCCAGAATCACATGTCTTGAGGCATCGGCGTAGAACAACAAATAAGCATTCAAACACTCGGCATGGCAAATAAGATAAGCAAAACATGAAATTTGAGCTACCCAGATGCAGCTACTCGAGAAATTATAATTCAAGAAAGATGAGAGCTTTCTCACTTGCTGAGTATTCTCACAAAAGAAATTCAACAATGTTAGGGGAGATTGAGGTTTTTTGTGTTAGGAGGGCTCCATAGATCTAATCCAGTAAGAAGATTTCTATGTTTTAGGAGAGTGAAGAGGGTTTTTGTTATTTCTATACAATGATGAAACACTCATCCATGATTATGAGGCTTTAGAAGCATTTTGCACCTGTTTTAGGCCATCTAGGAGGTACTTTGTATGCCTTGTAATGTCTTAACTAACCAGCACATATAACAACTGAAGGGTACTATTGTGACTTGGGATCTGTCCAAGAAGGCATGCTTCTCATTTTCTACTAAAATGCAACAGAAAGTTGCAAGAAAGCTGAGAAACACGACCACCACGAGTGAAAAGCTTAGACAAATAAATTCTTGTAATCTTTTTAGGCAACAAATAGTTGGGGCAATGAAATCTAGGTTGTAGTTGGTTGATTGACTCGGAACCCAAGATTGTTCATAATTCCAACACAAAACTAGCCACACTTCAACAAATGGAATGGAAAATCTAGTAATTTAGATTGAATGATTAAAGAAGACAAGCCATCTTGCTCACAAAAAAAGCTAATGTACAACACTTACATGCAAGATAATCTTCATACTTTTGGCTTCTGCATAGTCTCATTCCAGCAACATAGAAAGAAACTTCACGGCAAAGTGTTGCACCAGTCCCACAAAAGAAACCTCTGAAGCCATCTTGGGGAACATTACCTCTAAATTGAATGGATAATTCATGTAAGTGTTTATGATGGCACAGTTCTTCTAGGGAGGAAACATAGCCGGCATATATGGATGGGTAACCTAAAACAGAGTTCAACCCATCGATTTCACATAGAATAAAAAGCAAACTATGCATCTATGAGCTCTTGGGTTTAGTTATGCTCATATAGAATTAAGGTTATTTTGGTCACTTTCCATCAGGGTATACTTTCCCTTCAATACAATATAAACTCGATGTATCATCTTTCTCAGTATGAGAAGATGTGTTTGCACTTATTAAATCAAATCTTTCGATATCATTGAAAAAAATATGTTCCTACAGAATGATCTTACTCTGTCTTAATATCATCTGGACTATAGAAGATTCCCATTGCTATACTATATTGAAATCTTAGCTATCATCTCAGAGCCAAGTAAGTACAAATTACCAAGCTAAAATCCCAATTGAATAAAAGAGGACATCAATACCATTCACAATGAAAGTCATTGATAACACAATTAAAGCCAAAAGTTTTTCATCTCTAAAAGAGGCCACTCTGGCTAGCTCAGGTCGGCTGGCTACAGCTGAAGGCCGGATTTTACACATAACACTCACCATTATAATCCTTTGAAGCACAGGTAGAGGGATGGGAAAGGACTCTTACAAGCCGAGAGGACTCCTTGCAAATTCAAAAGTAAGTCCATAGGAAAACAAACAAACTACAAGAAAAGGGGGGCTGAAATTTGTCCAAGCCTTCCTCCAAATTTCCAAAACCATTTCAAATTTTCATCTTCAAAACTACTGAAATGAGAGCACTTATTTTTTGGATGGCAAGCACTTCACCCCAAATTATAGTAGAGGGTTGAGGTCCTTGATGGGCTGATAACTTGACAAGTGTCTTGTTTCCTCATAGACACTTGTCAAGCAAGGAAAAAAGATGAATATAGATGTTGCATGTGTCCCATGTTCCACTGGTCCTGAGGACACTTAGCAATCGTAGAGGCCAGTTGTCGCATTCGCTGCCATGTGTCTTCAAATGACTTGTTTGTTGCAGCGCCCCCCCCCCCCCTCCCCCTCCCCCTAATTTTGTGGATCAGCTGCCTACTCCTATTAACCATCAGTCCACTATGACCAACTTCCGTGTATCAAACTCCTCTAACTCTTGAAAGTACTTCATTGGAGCAAGCCCAAAGGCATCTTCAGAAGGCACGAGGAAAGATGGTACAAAATGAAGATGGTTAGAAATTATTAATTTTACACATACTTAAACTTTGAAAGATATATGTGAAGACAGTTAGAAATTACTATTTTTTTTATGTACTTGAATTTTGAAAATCATATAAAGAAAATATTACATAAACGCTCCCACGGTATCCCAACCCCAAACTCTTCTTGGCCCCTACGCTTCCTCACCCCCGTTCTCGCACCCGCTTCGTGCTTCTAATACAGACCTCATCGCCCACATCCTTTACCTCTTCTATTCTTCTAATTTACAAACATTCCCTCACTACAGAATCTCCCACACTTCTCTCTCTAATTACAATCTTGTCCTCACTACACATATTCCCCTCATCTCACAATTATTATAAAATACCCCTAATCAATACAAGCAAACTGCAAACTAATTACCCCTACTCTATCAAAGAGGCCCCGCCCCATAACCTCTAACTAGGGACTTGGTCTATATCAAACTTCCCCTCCCCCCCTTTTAAAAAGAGCTTGTCCTGAAGCTTAACTCCTCTATTGGAGGTGTAGGCTCAAGTCATGGGTAGGCAAGGATACTGTCTCTCACTAACAAGCCAAAGGCAACATAACTACGATGCCGGGGTCAAAGATGTAAGTAACCAAGGCAAGGCCCTTCACCAACGGCCCATTTGTCTTTGCGAGGAGACATCTCTGTGCAAGGATCCACCACCATCTCAATCTAAATAGCAATGGTTCCTATTTGTCTCTGTAGATGTGTATTTTGCCTATCTTGGTGATAGTTCCTATCTCCATCGATATGTATTTTGCCCATCTACCATAAGCTCAGCTCAATAAACTGGTCCAACTATACCAAGGCGAAGTCCAAGGTACCTCCTGTTGGTGAAAATCTGTCCACTGCCTCGCCATAATCATCCACTGCGATCTCTGTCTCACGCTCGTCCGGATTAACGGACTCTTCCTGCTCATCATGAATATCCAAAGAATCATTATATCAATAGGCTCCTCTATTGGTGCCTCAAATGAATCCCCGTTTGTAGTAGACGCCTCAACCTCTCTTCGGCCCTTAACATAAATAGGATCCTCTATATGCTCTGTCAATGCATCCTTAAGTGGGCCCTCACCATCAGTCTCTACATATGTGATATCAACTTCAGATGTAGGAATAGAAGATGCTTGAGCCAGACTTGTTGCTTCTGTAACTGACACAAGGTCTTGGCTGATGTGGTTCAGGTAGGAAAGGAACAAGCAAGCAACTCAGGGAAGGATAGTTGAGAAGTTATCGGTGAAAACTCAAGATCAACCGATGACGCTTGGATCAACACAAGTTTCCAACGGATCTCAACCAGATCAAATTAAGGATTCATAAACTATTTGAAGTTTTTGAAATTCAAATAGTAAGGTTGTTGCAGGTTTCAAAAGATTCAATTCTTCTTGACACAGATCCTGATAGGCTAATAATTGAGAGGCACACGAAAATCAAACTAACAGAAAGGAGAAAAGCTGTAGACGAGTTTCGTCAGATTTTGAACAACGCTCAATGATGAAGTTGATGGAAGTTACAGTAACTTGTTAAAGAAAACAGATCATCTATCTTCAGTCTCTCGATTAGTGAATTAAGGTACTTCGGTGGCTGAGATCTTTGGCTTTACAGAGAGGAACTGTTGAAGCGAAATGATCAATAGGTTTTGCTGTAATTCTAGAAGCTAACCAGTTTCCCAGTGGGTGTGGAACCCGTCCCGGAGGGGGGTGGTCCCACGAGGGTGGTGTATCTTGTGAATGATAGCGCCTTTGTCCATTGGATTTGAATATGGTTGCTTTTTCCATAAATTTAGGATAAAAATCCTAACTTCATGAAAGAAGCAACTGACCAGAGTCGCCACCTAGATTAGGGATCTAGGACCCATGATTAACTCTGTTAATTTGGTCTACGTTTTGAGTTCTGGGTAAGTTACCTGGTTACGAGGTCGGAAGGTGTACCGCACGAAGTGTACAGTACCAACCTTGCCTAACTTTTAAAAGCTTTAATTACTTAGTTTTAACTAAGGGAGAAATGTGAATTTTATTAACCTAGTGCATTCTAATTATTTAGCCGTTCACAGTTTAGACTCATGCGGGCCAGGAGTGCATCCTACATGCAACTACATGCCTATGTGCCTATGTGATTGTTTTGAGATTGATGAGATTTGACTTGAGTTGAATTTGATTAATTGATTTGAGGTGAAGTGACCTACGCTATATGAACCTAGATCTAATGCAATGGACCTAAGTTGCATCTTAGTATTTCTGTGAGAATTTGGATCAAAAAGTTCTATTGGGGAACCTAGAGTGCCACTTCTAAGTTTTTCAATCATAGAACCTAAAACTTAAGAATTTGGAGGTTTAGATTTTGAATTGAAGTTTTCCAATTTGATGTAAGTTCTTAGATTCTTTAAGGTTTTTTTTTCTTTAATTCCAAAGAGTTCCGAATTCAACAAAGTAACTAAGCATGCAAAAACCAAACCAAAACAACTAGCAAGATGGCTAAACATGTGATTTCTAAGCATATGATGAGGACAAATAATAAATAAAGAAATCTAAACATGCAATTAATCATGCGACTAAACAAAAGGAAACATCTAATATGCAAAACGGTTTAAGGATAAGGAAAGGGTGAAAAGGGAATGGAAGAGATGAACAAGGGTGTCGAAAGTGAAAGAGGCAGAAGAAAAGAGCGGAAATGTGCGGAAAGGTGCGGCTGAACTTGGGAGTGCCAAGTTGCCTACGTACCCCGTGATGGGGATCAAGCCACACGTAGTTCCAATGGGTTTGAGAATGAAATGAGAACTTGGATTGGAAACTCGAGCTTGGATCTTGGAATTAGACATCTGGATTTTGGAACTTCGAATTAGATTTGGGATTGAGGGTGTAGCTTGGTTGAATTAAAATAAGATGTAACTCGGTTGGGGTGACGGGAGGGTACAACACGGTTGCGGCTCGGTTTAGCATGTAGGGATGTGACTCGGCGAGACTTGGTTTGGCTTGTAGGGGTGAGTCAACTTGGTTTAGGTGGGAGTTAGGTTGGATTGAGTTGACTTGGGTCGAGTCGATTTGACTTGGGTTGACTCGGGTTGCGGTTTGGGTTTGCTTGAGTTGACTGAACCGGGTTGAACAAGGTTGAGTCCGAGTTAGAGCGGATTACGTGGGATTGGACCGGGTTGGTCCGAGTTGGACTCAGGTCGGCTTGGGTGGGATCCGGGCTGGCTCGGGTTAGGTTCAAGTTGGGTGCAATTTGGGTTTAGGTATGGGGTCCAGCTTGGGTCCAGGGCGAATGAGTCCGGGGTTCGGGTAAGGCCAAGTAGGCCGTGGGTTTGGGTAAGGGCTGAGTTGGGATTAGGATCGGGTTGTGGGTCTGATGTGGGGTTCGGCGGATTTATTGTATTATTATAATGGATGTGGTATGGTGGGTATGGAAACAAAGACGGGGTTTGACGATACCTGATGCATGGTGGGAGTGATCGGACGAATAAAGCATGAGACATGGCTATGGTATGGTATGGGCATGGGTTATGGCTGATGAAGGATGGATAAGGCATAGCTATTATTAATAAGATGGGGTCTGATGGGGTTAATTTCATTGGATTAGATTTAGCTAATAAAGTGGGGTCTATTGATGTATGACTGTGTGTAATGGGGCTGATGATTATGGGCGATGGAATGTGGGTGCCCATAGCTATAGGTAATGGAATAAGGAGTTGATGACCTTGGGTAATGGGGGTCTGAGATGTGAGGGGCTGCTGGGCTACGGGTATAGGATGGGATCGGGTTACGGATCCGAGTTGGGTTGGGTTGGGTTGAACCGGGTTGGGGCTGAATCGGGTTGGGCTAGGCTGAACCGGGTTGGGCTAGGCTAAACCGAGTTGGGGTTGGATTGAACCGAGTTGGGGCTGAACCGGGTTGGGTCGGGTTGCGGGTCCGAGGTTTGTAGAATCATATTGCGGGGTTTGGGTTTGTGGGCTGATGCGGGATCGGGTTTGTGGGCTGATGCGGGGTCGGGTTGTGTGGCTGATACAAGGTTCGGGAAGGGGTTGTGGGTTCGGGCTTAGGTGGGGTTAATGGTTAGGGTCAAGTGAGTAAGGTCTAAGTTAGAAGCAAACCCGAGACTAGCCATGGTCTAACCAGGGGGAAGTAGGGTGTGAACCAGGGTGCGGACCAGGGTGAACCAGGGTCTAACCAGGGGCTAACCAGGGTGTGAACCAGGGTGCGGGCCAGGGTGAACCAGGGTGCGAACCAGGGTACAAGCAGGGTGTGAACCAGGGTGCAACCAGGGTCTAACCAGGGGCTAACCAGGGGGAACCAGGGTGCGGACCAGGGTGAACCAGGGTGCGAACCAGGGTCTAACCAGGGGCTAACCAGGGGGGACCAGGGTGTGAACCAAGGTGCGGGCCAGGGTGAACCAGTGTGCGAACCAGGGCACAACCAGGGTGTGAACCAGGGTGCAATCAGGGTCTAACCAGGGGCTAACCAGGGGGAACCAGGGTGTGCACCAGGGTGCGGACAAGGGTGAACCAGGGTGCGAACCAGGGTCTAACCAGGGGCTAACCAGGGGGAACCAGGGTGTGAACCAGGGTGCGGGCCAGGGTGAACGAGGGTGCGAACCAGGGTGTGAACCATGGTGCAACCAGGGTCTAACCAGGGGCTAACCAGGGGGAACCAGGGTGCGACCAGGGTGCGAACTAGCAGGGAACCAGGGTGCGAACCAGCAGGGAACCAGGGTGCAACCAGCAGTGAACCTGGGTGCAACCAGGGTGCGAACCAGGGTAGAACCAGGGTGTGAACCAGGGTGCGACCAGGGTGCGAACTAGCAGGGAACCAGGATGCGAACCAGCAGGGAACCAGGGTGCGAACCAGCAGGGAACCAGGGTGCAACCAGCAGCGAACCTGGGTGCAACCAGGGGCTAACCAAGGGGAAGCAGGATGTGAACCAGGGTGTGAACCAGGGTGCGAACCAGGGTCTAACCAGGGGCTAGCCAGGGGGAAGCAGAGTGTGAACCAGGGTGCGGGCTTAGGATAGGGGCCGATTGATAATGGAGTAGGTTCTACAGAAGTTTGGAGAGGGCTTCAGATTGTAAAAATAAAATAAAGGAAGATAGATTGAGAGAGATGAGAGATGCATCCTACGATTATGAAATTTTCATTAATATGATTCTAACATAAAAGAAGATGAGAGATGAACATGAATAAGATGACCATGAAATCTAGCTCCTACATGAATTCTAATTTAATATGAATCTTAAACTTAAATAATAGCAAATAAACCAACCTCTCCCGTTGTTTGATGTCGATCCTCTTTCCTTTGCCTCTTAAAAAGTGATGGAGATTTTCGGTATCCTTTGAATAGGACAAGATTTGAAGGCGGGGATATGAAGGATTTCTCTAGCAGTTCTCTTTGAGTCTTATTCCCTCCCCTTGAGAAAGAAGAGAGCATGGGTATTTATAGGTGAGGGATGAGCCAGGTTGCCATCTTTAGGGCCTAGAGGTGTAGGGTGGAGATTGAGTGATGGAAAAAGGAAGGGGAAAGAATGGCCAAGATCGAATTTTTCTAGAATATTCTCCCTCTTCTTTGGCATCTTCCATTTAAGCCATGGCTATGTTCAAAATGGCAAGCATTTATATGGCCAGGATCAAGCACTCAAGATTTAGGAACAAATCAAGGTCCAGGATGATGCCACTTGTCCTTGGAATCTTTATGGATTTGGAAGCAAATTTCAAGACAAGGGAAATGTCCAAATTGGTTGCCTTTGTTGAGAATGGCAACAGCTTGGATGGCTTAGATCAACTGCAATCTCCATGTGATCGAAAGAACGGGTGAGATAAGGTCTCCAAATATCCTGAAATCTTTGCAAAGATATGGACTAATATTGGGTGGTTGAGATCAATTGCAATCAAAAGAATGGATGAGATGATGCCACCAAATTTCCTAGAATCTTTGTCAAAGATTTTCCAAATATTTTGAATGTGAAAATCGAAAAATGCGGTTTTCAGGAGATTTTGAAGTCCGATCTCGATAATTCTTTCGCCGTTGGAATCGTTGATTTTTCTTCTTTCATTTAAGCCCGATATTGCCGTAGAAATACTATTTTCAGAATTTTCGACCAATGTCGGTAGATTATTTTTCCAAAGATCGAGCAGATCGGCGATCTAAACGAACCAACCGATTCGATCAACTTTGGGTCAACGGTTAAAACTATTAAACCATGATATTGACAATGATTGAGACATCAACAAGTTCTATTATCAATGATTTAATGGGATGATTTCGACGGATCTCGCTTATCCCGCCTTGATCCATGACTTTTCACTAGTTTTTTGCTTAGTTAAGTAATCCAATGTTTAATCCGGATTTGAGATTAACCTTGATTGATATTATTTTGACTAAATAATCACAAGTCCTTGGTAAAGAAAGACACCCAGGTCAAGATCTGCCCTCGATCTGAAGATTTACAAAATCGGGTCTCGGAATGGAATCAGGGCCCGGGCTGTGAAGTGACCCTAGCTTATTTTGTCCCGATGGATGATCCGTAGAGTCAGATCGAGATATTAATGACCTAAAACATATAAATCCATGATAGATGGACTCTTACATGGATTTAATGCTCTAAAGTCACCAATCAGGGCATTTTTCTAATTTTTCGGATCTAATCATCTTACCAGGTACATCTCTTTATCATTTTGGTTTTCAGGGAATTTGATGATGCATATTTTACCAGTGAAATTCCACGGATCAATATATTAGATTATTGTTGGTTAAAGTGTAGCAAAATGAGGGTGTCTACAGATGCCCCTCTTTGGCAAAGGTTACTTAGTAACCGCATGCCAAAGCTAAAGAGACATTATCATTTTGAGGAACTTTAACTGACAATAGCCCAATTCAGATGGGCGAGTGATGTATCAATTTGTATTTCTATGGCAATTTTAATGAAATAATCCAAACAAAACAACCCGATACCCCCGAATGCAATGCAATCCTAAATGCAGACTAATGCAGTATTTTTGTGAGTTTTAATATTTTTTTTCATGCAACATGCTTTTCTATCCTAATGATGCAAGATGGGATGATAGAAGAGTGGGTGAAGGTTACAGATGATTGAAAAGATGATGATAGGAGATCTAATCTAGAGACCATAGCTTGATAATCTAGGATAGAATTTTTCTGAAAATCTGGTAGTCCTAATCTAGACACCATAGTCAGGTAATCTAGAATATGATTTTTTTTGGAAACTGGTGGACCTAATCTAGACACCATAGCCAGGTAATCTAGAATAAGATTTTTTCTGAAAACTGGTAGACCTAATCTAGACACAATAGCCATGTAATCTAGAGTAGGATTTTTCTGGAAGCTGGTAGACCTAATCTAAACACCATAGCCAGGTAATTTAGGATAGGATTTTTCTGAAAACTGGTAGACCTAATCTAGGCACCATAGCCAGGTAATCTAGAATAGGATTTTTTCTGGAAGCTGGTAGACCTGATCTAAACACCATAGCCTGGTAATTTAGAATAGGATTTTTCTGGAAGCTGGAAGACCTAATCTAAACACCATAGCCTGGTAATTTAGAATAGGATTTTTCTGGAAGCTGGAAGACCTAATCTAAACACCATAACCTGGTAATTTAGAATTGGATTTTTCTGGAAGCTGGAAGACCTAATCTAAACACCATAGCCTGGTAATTTAGAATATAATTTTTCTAAAATCCGGTAGACCTAATCTAAACACCATAGCCTGGTAATTTAGAATAGGATTTTTCTGGAAGCTGGTAGACCTAATCTAAACACTATAGCCTGGTAATTTAGAATATGATTTTTCTAAAAGCCGGTAGACCTAATCTAAACACCATAGCCTGGTAATTTAGAATAGGATTTTTCTGGAAGCTACCAAGAAGGCCTCACATAATGTGAGACAATCTTGACCATGATTTCTGAGCTGGATGTCTGAAGAGTATTTGAATGAAATGAGTATGGATTGTAAACTTGAAAGCTCTGGGTAGCTGGAATGGTTTATGAATGAATGATGGATTATGAACAATAGAATAATGGATTTTTGAACTTTGGAAAAAAAAATGTGATTGTGATGGAGATGAAAATCGAGATGGATTGAGATTATGATGGATTGAAACTGATGGAAGAAAGATTAGGATGTAAGGATTTTGATGGGGCTTGATGGAATTGAGACTGGGTGTTTAGAAAACCTGGGAGTTGGAAAACTTTTTCTGTAAAGAGCTTTACCGCAGGGGGCCTGGATGTTTCATTTCTTTAACAAGAAAGGACACTCAAGAACTGGTGAACTCATGACAATATTTTTTTAACGAATGTAGGCCCTTTTTCTATCACCATTGCATTTGAGATTCTTCCAAGCCTAAGGTGTCCTTCCATGGCATGGTACTGGATTTTCTGGAGTTCTCATTTCTGAGTTCTCATTTTTTTAAAACTGGCTTCTCTCATTTGGCTCTTGAAGTCTTCAGGATAAGTCTGGCTCTGATGCATTTGCAAGTAAAAGTGATACCTTACCTCTTCACCGAAATAGTTGCAACCTTATGACATGAGGACGACAATCGACTTGCGAATTGGTAAAAGACACTATGATGGATTTTGAGAGATTCTGAAATGAATAGACTTGAATGGACTGATTGGAATAAAAGACAGTGATGCTGTAGAGACCCCCATTTTGCTCTGCCTTAATCGATAAAGAAATTAGGGTTTTTCCATCGGTTTTCCAATGTCTTTCCTTCCCGCGTCCGTTTGTTACATTCCTAAATATTTTTGATTGTTTCCGTCGTGTTTCGCATTTTCCCGCTAAATGTTGAGAAGGATTATTCAGAAAATTCTAAACTAGAGAGAATTGGGACCCGTTTGGTGGGCCCGCATTGAACATTTGTTTAAATTCGAATCAACCGGGGGGCCCACATTGTGGGGCCTCAGTGGGGCCTCTTGTGGGGCCTCTTATGAAGAGCAATGATGGTAGCTCTCCACTAAGAGTAATGATGGTAGCTCTCCACTAAGACAACATGATGGGCCCTCCACTAAGAGCAATGATGATGGGCTATCCACTAAGACAACATGATGGGCCCTCCACTAAGAGCAATGATGATGGGCTCTCCACTAAGAAACATGATGGGCCCTCCACTAAGAGCAATGATGATGGGCTCTCCACTAAGAAGGACAACATGATGAGCTCTCCATTAAGAGCAATGATGATGGGCTCTCCACTAAGAAGGACAACATGATGAGCTCTCCACCAACATATCTCTCTCTCTGTCTCTCTTTCTCTCCCTATATATATCTTCCTTCCCATCCATATCAAAAGAGAGGAGAAAAAATAGATTCATCTTTCATGATCTCTTCCAATCACTCCCTCAATCCCTCTCCCTAATATTCTTCTTCCATTATTTCTTCCCAGCTTGGAAACATCTACCAATTCTTCATTCTTACCTCCTACAACAGACCATTCCTTCTCACCCAAGTCTTCTTTTCTCTCTTAAATCTTCTAAAGGCCGAACACCCCTTTGGTCTTGGCGGACGAATTTATCTTCCAACTTGGTGGTCGGAATCAAATTGGTACCCGAAATTTTGAAGGAGGCTTATTGGATCAAAGCTTGGCCGAGTTTCGTCGTCTAAAAGAGGTATTTTCAAGTTGCATGCTATGTTCTTTGTAATGTTTTTATTTATGGCAAATATAATTAAATTTATAGGGTTATTAGAACCCATTTAGAGTAGGATTTTGAAATCATGGGCTTGTTAGGAATTTTGGATTTATTTTGGGAAAACAATTTAACTATAATAAAATCTAGACATATGAATAAAAAAGCTCGAATTTTCCATAAATTTTCAAAACCCAATTCGACACAGCCGAGTAAAATCCAATTAATCAAACCCTTTTCAATTTGATGTTCAAAACCGACTACTCCTTCAATTGATATTTGCAGTCCCACTTACAACACTAACACTCCAATTTTGTAGCCTACTCACCCAAGCATAAAACCCACTTTCACAGCCACAAGTATAAACCCAAAAATCAAGTTTTGCAGCACCCAAACAGTCCATGGAATCGAACTATGCAGCCCAAAGAACCTAAATTTACAAAATAAAAATCTAATTTTCTCACCACAATACCCCTTTAACTTTTTCACCAGAAACAGCCCAATCAACTTTTCCATCCAACAAAGCCCGCCTTCCTAATTGACAATCACAAACTCACCTTCTCCAATTGATAACCACAACCCATTCTCCGATTTTAGCAACAGCCTATTCAAGCCCCTTTCGATAATAACAGCCCTTTAATCACAAAAAGACATAATAATAAGACAAAACTTGGTGGTGTCAATATCATTCCCGCTATAATGCTGGCTGCCCGTCTTGTGATCCAATTTCGAACCTCCTAACCACAGAGTCACAAGAAATGATAAACTACAAAGTTGTAGCCCTTTTAAATATCTTTCCAACGCATATCTGTACATTAAATTTGGCCAAGCGGTTAAAGAATTATGATAGTTTTAGTGGGCTGTCTTCGTTAGATATTTTAATGGTCAATGTTTTGTCAAATTTGTGCAATTGTCAAAACATGGTTGTGTTAACATCATTTTGCAAACAAAAACCAAAAGACACTAATCTAAAATACGCCCAACCTAAACGACACAAATCCAAAATTCATCTATTAAAAATTACCGATTTAAATATGTTAAAAGCCATTAACCAAAAGGCCACTAAAAGTCACAAGTGAGACTAAAAACTGCTATTCAAACAACTTAAAAGACATCACACACACTAAAGGCCTCAAGATAATTAAAAGCTTCAAGAAAATTCTAAAAGTTTCTACAAACCCAAAAGAATTCGAGCTTCCTAAGAGCCTGTGGATTCAAAATTCCTTTAGGAACCTTTAGAACCAATTAGGAACACTTACGTCTCGTCCTAGGTTTTAGGGTGTCCTAGAGTTAGGGAGTCCAGCCTCATCACGGACGCTTGCTATGAATAGCAACCGTACCATAGGTCTAGTTACACTAGTCGCCAAATCTCTCCTTAAGACAAGCCTAGTAAACTAGGATGTAGGCAAACCTGCATTAGTCTAAGGAACAACTTGCATTTAGATAAGAATCATACAGCATCTTAGATGAAATCCTAAGATAATAAAATCCTCAACTTGAATTAAATAACTACTTTTAAAACTGTTGAAACAGTCAAATCCCGTCTAAGTCGGTGTCCTAGTTGAGTTAGGCATAAGTAGCTTAGCTTAGGTGCACCGAACTACGTCGACTCTGATCCCAGTGAGGCTTGGGTACGTAGGCAGCTTGGATGTCTGATGGCATACCAACCGCGAGTCGGCTCCACAACAAATTGTGGGGTTTTGTATATTAATTTTCTTGTACATTCTTAATTAAATCATTTAGGATCCACAATGAAATTAGATCTTAGGATGCATGTCACTTAGATAGCACACTAACATAGAGTTGAATGAGCCATTTAAAATAAATTTAAAAGAGTTAGCTTTTGGAATCAAAGACCGATTATCGGGCAGGAATGGTGCATGTGGTGGATAACTCCCCATACCTTCCATTCTTGTAACCAGGTAGCGAGTCTAGATTTCTGGTTAATCACGGGTCCTAGATCCCACATCTAGGTGGCGACTCTGTCAGTCTCTTTTGTGTGGAATTCGGATTGCCTTAGTGATCCCAAGTTCACATAAAAGACGAATTAAAATCAATACTAAGAAGCACACGCCAATCGCGTGGGTACGAGAGACCAAGTGAGTGCGTGGCGGCTCGCGCCCCACCCCTCCCGCGGGATCGGGTCTCACAGTCTGGCGACTCTGCTGGGGACCACCTAACTTAATTAAAATTTCGAAAGATAATTCATTTGAATTTAATTTAACTGGCTCATAAAAACTCTATACTTGTTAGATTAGTTTGTCTTATTTTATTTTCTCATCACATTTTACTCGAACTTAATTTAACAAAACCTGAAGGCATCATAGATTGCGCGAACTTATTGCACACACTTACATCACTTGCATCTAAACCCTTGCATCTCACATGCACACACGTCCTATTTTAGGAACCCGGAGTGTTATCTAGCATGGTTGACTGGGATTTCATCACCTGGTGCCTCTGTGCTAGAGAAGCATTCCACCCTTAGCCTAGTACCTTTATGGTACGTAAACGGATCTCTTGTTCACGTACTGATACGCCGGACACTGGTACAGTATATCGAACATAGATTCGCGCTAAGGGGACTCTCGGACTTACCCCTAGATTAACCCACACATGCATGCAGTATACGAACACATGTGCACCACATGTGTGAGCCTAGTTTAGGATATCCTACCCATTTGTGTCTAGATTAGGCCGTAGTCCATCTTCCAATGGCTACGATCGGTCCTTAGATACACAAACAAAGTCATGAGTTGAGATCCTATCTCCACTCCGCTAGATTAGGATTAGGGTTGATGCCTTCAGGTAACACTGATAAAATGTGCGAAGATTAAAAACTTTCCCTTTGGGGTTAGGATATAAATCCCATCATTTCCAAAGATCTCATGGGATTAGTCATTCATGATCTATCCGTTGAAAGCAATCTTATGCTATCTCATCTAATCTTTTGATCGTGCGTCTTTCATTCTTCTGTCACACGATTCGATCGTATCTTCATGCCATCTCCTAACGGGCAGGAGCAGAATCTCACAATCTTTCGATTATGCAATCTCATGATCTGATTATGCCTGGTCCAGATGATCCAATCTTGCTTGTACCCTTGGTCTCTTCCTCCTCTAGGGACTGCCTTTTTCAAGATTATTTTGCTAAGTCCTTCAGAGTTCACTCTCATGATCCTTGAACTAGGGGCATTCCCCACGTGCTATCATGTCATCATTGTTGTGTTTATTTGTTTTGAGGAACCATCACTTTACTTCCCATTCCTTATCTAGTCGTATCATAATGTCAATCATAGAAAGGAAAAATTTCCTGAATGTCAAGCTTACATCTCGTGTCAGGATTGTTCACTGCTGAAAATCCAGGGAAACTTCTTGGGTTTGAATCTATTCGTGGCCAGTGAAGAAGCTAATTCCCCATTTTCTTGGAAGTCTCTCTATCCACTTTTTCCTACCGATGGCCGATTCTATGGAAAAGTTTCAGCTCTTTCATATCACAGAAACCCTGGCCCAGCTCGTCCAACAGATGAAGGAATTGAAGGAAGAAAATCAATTCATCAAAGCTCAACTTACTGAGAAATTTGGTCCAACCACTGTTGTCTCTAAGGGCAAAAATCCGAGCCTCTCCATGGTTATGGGTTCGGAAGAACTAATTGTGAACCTCTCTAGACAAATGGCTGCGCTAACAGAAGAAGTTCATCGGATGAAGCAACAAATGCAAACCTGGTATTATCAGTCCCAAGGTTCTGAACACTTCGCTGACAAAAGTACCAAAGTCCAAGATTCTTATGTTGAGTCAGTCATCATGGTCAGTACAATTGTTGAGTCCGGTCTTACAGTTCAAGGTCAATGCCTAGTCCAGGCAAATTATCTTTTGCTTTTCTCTTTATTCAGAGTTGTGAGTCCTGAGCATGTTCAGGATAGGTCGTCAGATGTAAGAGCTTTCTCTTTAAATACAATTTGAGTCCCAATAATTCATTTGTGTCTGTTTCTTAAGTATGCTTCTGATCTTAAAGTAAGACTCCCTCCTCAAATGAGGACAAAATTGATGAAACTCCACTTGAGTCACAACAATTACTTGAACAAGAGGAGGGGCGCCAATCCCAGCCTTTCAAAGATGAAATTGAAGTGATAAACACTGGCACTGAAACCTTGATTCAGTGAATGTCGATTGAAAATACATTACCCTCTGAAGAGTGTGAAGAATTGATAAACTTATTTCAAGAGTAAGAAGACTGTCTAGAAAAGCTACGACCGATACCAGGGGCAAGACATAGATAGAAAGCTCAAGAGAATGAAGAAAGTGAAAGACATATGCTATACAAGGGGCATAGAGTGGAAACAACTTTCATATTTCCAATCAATGACCTTGGTTCTCAATTTCATAGCATGAAGCCAATAAATTCAAGATAAGAAGTTCAAGAGCAAGCATTGAAGAGTGATCATCAGATATCAAGAGTTACAAATCCATAGATGGAGGATGTCGAAGAACAAGTTTTGCTCTATGAAAGTCGAAAGCACGCTAGAATCTTGAAAGAAGAAGTTATCTCTTACTTGGAAATGCCGTCAAATTCCATGAAAAAAAAAGAAAAAAAGAAAATAAATAAATAAATAGTCATTACCAGAGGGACTCTAGTAAACTAGATCGACTCCCAATCTAAACATCGAAAGGCCTCCTTTGGCCGAATAAATCCCAAAATCAGAACCCAACGTCAAAAGAATACCGGTTTGCAAACCCTTCGAGCCTGAATGAAATTTTCTTGAAAACCCATCAAACTAGGGGCATTCGCCCCGAACTACGCGAGACCTGATCCCTACACTGGGGTACGTAGGCAGCTCGGTTAAACTGAGTTCGGTCGACCCAAAAAAGGAAAAGAAAAGAAATTCAATCCTTTCAGAAAAAAGAGGGACAAGTTCCTAAAAAAGAGAAGTCAATTATTCCAGAAAGAAGAAAAAAAATCAATAAACCTTCGAACAATTTATCTTCAAACTAGGGGCATTCGCCCTGAACTACACACGACCTGGTTCCTACCTTGGAATATGTAGGCAACCTGTTCACAGGTTTGGTTGAAATCTTTGTTGAGCCTTAAGCCATTCTTTGAAAAGCCATATCCTACCTATAAAGTCCTTCCGGTGTTCAGAACTAATGATCTAGGTCCCGAAACACAAAAAGTGAAAAAAAAATGATGGAGTTTGAAGATCTGCTAGACTGAAAACCTGAAAGGGCGGTATAGGCAAAATTTAAGATCATTCCCCTACTAAGTTGAAAACCCGAAAGGGCGGCTTAGGCAAAAGCTAAGGGGATAGCCTGCTGGATCGAAAACCTAGAAAGGTGGTTCAGGCAAAAGTTAAGGCTAGCACGGTCCGCCAAGTTAAAAAACCTGAAGAGGTGACTTGGTCACGGTAAGAGAATCATTATAAGAAGGCTACAGCCGGTGTTAAGACTGAAGGTCAACTGAAGTTCAAGCAAGTTCAAGTGACATCCTCAAAACTGGGGGAATTGGAGCTAAGCAATCCTAGGAGTTGTAATTAAATCATTGAGGCATTACTGTTTTAAGGAAAAAGTTCAGTGTTTACCAATTGAAAAAAATATTCCTTGAAAGGATAGACTTACCAAATAAAACTCTAACTAAGTCAGAAGCATTACTGTGTCTGTCAGTATAGTTAATCAATCGTTGTTATTCTATGTTCACTCCTTCAGAGCTCCTCAATCCTTTGAGTAGTGCCTTTTATCTAAGTTTTCTCTTTAAAAAGAGTCAATCGTCGTCCTTGTGTCCAAAATGATGCAACTGTCTCGGTGAAGGAGGCCCGGCCTCGTCAGCTCCCTGCGATTGTACCTGAAAGAGTTCGAGAATCTAGTCAAACAGCTACATTTCAAAGAAGATCAACTCAGAAGAGTTCAGAAGTAGAAACCTCAGAAAGCCCAGCTTCCGTAAAAAGATCATACCCCAGGAAGGCATCTTAAGCTTGGAAGAGCCTCAGATGCAATGATGGTCGAGCCAATTTCTCAGAAAGATGAACCGTTGAAATTCAGAATTTCCTTCCAGTTAGTTAAATACTATCCTGGTCAAGAAATGTTTATCTAAACACCTATCAAGAGGCAAGTCCCACTTTTCCATGATTATATCCAAGAGAGCCGTTGTTCTAGATTACCAATTTCAAGTGTCTTGTTCAAGGTTTCAGTTATCCAAATCCCCAAAGACAAGACCAGCTGTCCCTTTGAGAAAAATCTTGTTGAAGTTTCATAAAAGTGTTCCTAATCCATTCTGGTTAGTAATGGTTGTTCGTTCCTAAGGTTTGCCGTCTCATCATTCGTCAAAGTCTTGGTTTCCAATATCTTTACCAGGCACGATCTATAATATCCCCGATTTCATTGAGTTCAAAAAAAAAAAAAAAAAATCCAAAATTCATCAAATCCAATTCTACGTCAAATTCAAATTCCCAAAATTCATCAAATCCAATTCTACGTCAAATTCAAAATCCAAAATTCATCAAATCCAAAAAAAAAAAAAAAAAAAAAAAAATCCAAAATTCATCAAATCCAATTCTATGTCAAATTCAAATTCCCCAAATTCATCAAATCTAATTCTACGTCAAATTCAAATTCATGAAAAATCTCCAAATTCTTCATTGTCAAATTCATTAATTCATCTCAACCGAAGTTGAAGCCGTAAAAATACGGTATTTCATTCTGAGTCCATTCAAAAATGTTCTCTTATTCTCTTTGAGCATCATACAAATATGATAGCTC
Organism: Tasmannia lanceolata; assembly: GCF_043159265.1. Taxonomy (NCBI): domain Eukaryota; kingdom Viridiplantae; phylum Streptophyta; class Magnoliopsida; order Canellales; family Winteraceae; genus Tasmannia; species Tasmannia lanceolata. The sequence goes on along the minus strand of NW_027518695.1, from coordinate 59,406,081 downwards.
ATTTCCTTGGAACTCCGTAAAAATACGGTATTCCATTCTCTTCTGAGTCCATTCAAAAATGTTCTCTTGTTCTCTTTGAGCATCATACAAATATGATACCTCATTTCCTTGGGACTCCGTAAAAATACGGTATTCCATTCTCTTCTAGTCCATACAACTATGGTCTCTTATTCTCTTTGAGCATCATACAAATATGATGTCTCACTTCCTTGGAAGCCGTAAAAATACGGTATTTCATTCTGAGTTCATTCAAAAATGTTCTCTTACTCTCTTTGAGCATCATACAAATATGATACCTCATTTCCTTGGAACTCCGTAAAAATACGGTATTCCATTCTCTTCTGAGTCCATTCAAAAATGTTCTCTTATTCTCTTTGAGCATCATACAAATATGATACCTCATTTCCTTGGAACTCCGTAAAAATACGGTATTCCATTCTCTTCTGAGTCCATTCAAAAATGTTCTCTTATTCTCTTTGAGCATCATACAAATATGATACCTCATTTCCTTGGAACTCCGTAAAAATACGGTATTCCATTCTCTTTTGAGTCCATTAAAAAATGTTCTCTTATTCTCTTTGAGCATCATACAAATATGATACCTCATTTTCTTGGAACTCCGTAAAAATACGGTATTCCATTCTCTTCTGAGTCCATTCAAAAATGTTCTCTTATTCTCTTTGAGCATCATACCTCATTTCCTTGGAACTCCGTAAAAATACGGTATTCCATTCTCTTTTGAGCCCATTCAAAAATGTTCTCTTATTCTCTTTGAGCATCATACAAATATGATACCTCATTTCCTTGGAACTCCGTAAAAATACGGTATTCCATTCTCTTTTGAGCCCATTCAAAAATGTTCTCTTATTCTCTTTGAGCATCATACAAATATGATACCTCATTTCCTTGGAACTCCGTAAAAATACGGTATTCCATTCTCTTCGAGTCCATACAACTATGGTCTCTTACTCTCCTTGAGTATCATACAAATGTGATGTCTCATTTCCTTGGAAGCCGTAAAAATACGGTATTTCATTCTGAGTCCATTAAAAAATGGTCTCTTCTCTTTGAACATCATATAAATGTGATGTCGAGCGGCACCGCAGCGGGATTTTTTTTATTTTCCAATTCTAGGACTTCGTTTTGGGTCTTGCATTAGGTAGTAAATGTTTGCGTCTAGGTTCCGTTTTGTGTAGAGTCTTTTGTCGATTAAAGCTACGCAAAATGGTTCTGTCATTTTGACTTTGGTATTCGATGACTACGTCATCTCTACCAAAGAGGGGCATCTGTAGACACCCCCATTTTGCTCTGCCTTAATCGATAAAGAAATTAGGGTTTTTCCATCGGTTTTCCAATGTCTTTCCTTCCCGCGTCCGTTTGTTACATTCCTAAATATTTTTGATTGTTTCCGTCGTGTTTCGCATTTTCCCGCTAAATGTTGAGAAGGATTATTCAGAAAATTCTAAACTAGAGAGAATTGGGACCCGTTTGGTGGGCCCGCATTGAACATTTGTTTAAATTCGAATCAACCGGGGGCCCACATTGTGGGGCCTCAGTGGGGCCTCTTGTGGGGCCTCTTATGAAGAGCAATGATGGTAGCTCTCCACTAAGAGTAATGATGGTAGCTCTCCACTAAGACAACATGATGGGCCCTCCACTAAGAGCAATGATGATGGGCTATCCACTAAGACAACATGATGGGCCCTCCACTAAGAGCAATGATGATGGGCTCTCCACTAAGAAACATGATGGGCCCTCCACTAAGAGCAATGATGATGGGCTCTCCACTAAGAAGGACAACATGATGAGCTCTCCATTAAGAGCAATGATGATGGGCTCTCCACTAAGAAGGACAACATGATGAGCTCTCCACCAACATATCTCTCTCTCTCTCTCTTTCTCTCCCTATATATATCTTCCTTCCCATCCATATCAAAAGAGAGGAGAAAAAATAGATTCATCTTTCATGATCTCTTCCAATCACTCCCTCAATCCCTCTCCCTAATATTCTTCTTCCATTATTTCTTCCCAGCTTGGAAACATCTACCAATTCTTCATTCTTACCTCCTACAACAGACCATTCCTTCTCACCCAAGTCTTCTTTTCTCTCTTAAATCTTCTAAAGGCCGAACACCCCTTTGGTCTTGGCGGACGAATTTATCTTCCAACTTGGTGGTCGGAATCAAATTGGTACCCGAAATTTTGAAGGAGGCTTATTGGATCGAAGCTTGGCCGAGTTTCGTCGTCTAAAAGAGGTATTTTCAAGTTGCATGCTATGTTCTTTGTAATGTTTTTATTTATGGCAAATATAATTAAATTTATAGGGTTATTAGAACCCATTTAGAGTAGGATTTTGAAATCATGGGCTTGTTAGGAATTTTGGATTTATTTTGGGAAAACAATTTAACTATAATAAAATCTAGACATATGAATAAAAAAGCTCGAATTTTCCATAAATTTTCAAAACCCAATTCGACACAGCCGAGTAAAATCCAATTAATCAAACCCTTTTCAATTTGATGTTCAAAACCGACTACTCCTTCAATTGATATTTGCAGTCCCACTTACAACACTAACACTCCAATTTTGTAGCCTACTCACCCAAGCATAAAACCCACTTTCACAGCCACAAGTATAAACCCAAAAATCAAGTTTTGCAGCACCCAAACAGTCCATGGAATCGAACTATGCAGCCCAAAGAACCTAAATTTACAAAATAAAAATCTAATTTTCTCACCACAATACCCCTTTAACTTTTTCACCAGAAACAGCCCAATCAACTTTTCCATCCAACAAAGCCCGCCTTCCTAATTGACAATCACAAACTCACCTTCTCCAATTGATAACCACAACCCATTCTCCGATTTTAGCAACAGCCTATTCAAGCCCCTTTCGATAATAACAGCCCTTTAATCACAAAAAGACATAATAATAAGACAAAACTTGGTGGTGTCAATATCATTCCCGCTATAATGCTGGCTGCCCGTCTTGTGATCCAATTTCGAACCTCCTAACCACAGAGTCACAAGAAATGATAAACTACAAAGTTGTAGCCCTTTTAAATATCTTTCCAACGCATATCTGTACATTAAATTTGGCCAAGCGGTTAAAGAATTATGATAGTTTTAGTGGGCTGTCTTCGTTAGATATTTTAATGGTCAATGTTTTGTCAAATTTGTGCAATTGTCAAAACATGGTTGTGTTAACATCATTTTGCAAACAAAAACCAAAAGACACTAATCTAAAATACGCCCAACCTAAACGACACAAATCCAAAATTCATCTATTAAAAATTACCGATTTAAATATGTTAAAAGCCATTAACCAAAAGGCCACTAAAAGTCACTAGTGAGACTAAAAACTGCTATTCAAACAACTTAAAAGACATCACACACACTAAAGGCCTCAAGATAATTAAAAGCTTCAAGAAAATTCTAAAAGTTTCTACAAACCCAAAAGAATTCGAGCTTCCTAAGAGCCTGTGGATTCAAAATTCCTTTAGGAACCTTTAGAACCAATTAGGAACACTTACGTCTCGTCCTAGGTTTTAGGGTGTCCTAGAGTTAGGGAGTCCAGCCTCATCACGGACGCTTGCTATGAATAGCAACCGTACCATAGGTCTAGTTACACTAGTCGCCAAATCTCTCCTTAAGACAAGCCTAGTAAACTAGGATGTAGGCAAACCTGCATTAGTCTAAGGAACAACTTGCATTTAGATAAGAATCATACAGCATCTTAGATGAAATCCTAAGATAATAAAATCCTCAACTTGAATTAAATAACTACTTTTAAAACTGTTGAAACAGTCAAATCCCGTCTAAGTCGGTGTCCTAGTTGAGTTAGGCATAAGTAGCTTAGCTTAGGTGCACCGAACTACGTCGACTCTGATCCCAGTGAGGCTTGGGTACGTAGGCAGCTTGGATGTCTGATGGCATACCAACCGCGAGTCGGCTCCACAACAAATCGTGGGGTTTTGTATATTAATTTTCTTGTACATTCTTAATTAAATCATTTAGGATCCACAATGAAATTAGATCTTAGGATGCATGTCACTTAGATAGCACACTAACATAGAGTTGAATGAGCCATTTAAAATAAATTTAAAAGAGTTAGCTTTTGGAATCGAAGACCGATTATCGGGCAGGAATGGTGCATGTGGTGGATAACTCCCCATACCTTCCATTCTTGTAACCAGGTAGCGAGTCTAGATTTCTGGTTAATCACGGGTCCTAGATCCCACATCTAGGTGGCGACTCTGTCAGTCTCTTTTGTGTGGAATTCAGATTGCCTTAGTGATCCCAAGTTCACATAAAAGACGAATTAAAATCAACACTAAGAAGCACACGCCAATCGCGTGGGTACGAGAGACCAAGGGAGTGCGTGGCGGCTCGCGTCCCACCCCTCCCGCGGGATCGGGTCTCACAGATGCTTCTGACCTTTTTAATGTTTTTGGTTGGTAAGTCTTGCCTTTCAGAGAATAATTTATCGAATGGTAAACATTTGAACATTTCCTTTAAAACAGTAGTACTTCATGGACATTATCACCGCTCCTTGGATTGCTTGGTTTCCATGCCCCTAGTTCCAAGAATAACGAGTTGTCTTGCTTGAGATTCTGAGTTATTTACAATTGATGGATCATTCCATAAATATGTCGAATGTAGCCTTCGTGGATAATCCTTACCATGACCAAGTTGCCCTTTTCGGGTTTTCAGCTTGGCGGACCGTCTGCCCTAGCTTTTGCCTGAAGCGCCCTTTCGGGTTTTCGATTCAGCGGGCTTGCACCTTAATTTTTGCCTAAGCTGCCCTTTCGGATTTTCAACTTAGCAGGTGAATGACCTTAATTTTTGCCTAGACCGCCCTTGCGGGTTTTCAATCTAGCAGGTCTGCAAACTCCCCTTTTCTCTTTTTTCTTTTTTTTTCAGAACCTTAACACTGTTCACCGGAAGGACTTTATGGGTTAGATGAGGTTTAAAAAGAAATGGCTTGAGGTTTGCAAATTTCGACCGAACCCGAACGAGTAGGTTGCCTACGTATCCTAGTGTAGGAATCAGGTCGTGCGTAGTTCAGGGTAGATGCCCCTAGTTTAGAATCTTTCATCGATGGTTTTACTTTTCTCTTCCTTTTTGCTTTTCTCACTTCTATTTTTTTATTTTTTGGTTTCAACCGAACCTGGGTCTCCCAGGCTACCTACGTACCCCTATCCAGGGATCAGGTCAAGCGTAGTTCAGGGCAGATGCCCCCTAGTATGGTGGGTTTTGAAGGAAAATTTTATTCAGGCTCAAAAGGGGTTTGTAAAGGGATTTGATTTTTTTTTTCTTTTTGGGTTTTAACTTTCTGGGATTTATTCGGCCAAAGAAGGCCTTCCGGTTATTCGGCCAAAGAAGGCCTTCCGGTGTTTAAGCCGATAAAGGTTCATTATAATGATTTCTCTTCTTCTTTTTTTTCCTTTTTTTCCTTTTTTCTCTCTTTTTTTTTTTTTTTTGGAGTTTGACGGCATTTCCAGGTAAGGATTTTGTTGAAGGCTTTATCTGGTTCTTGACTCCTTCTGTTTGAATTCGAACATCGATCCTTCATCTCCAGAGATATCTAGATTTTATCTGGGAAGTGGACCAACTACTCTTTGTATTTGATAACTGTATTGTGATATTTGAACTTGAAATCTTTTGCAATGAATTTTGTGTCCACACACTAGTTCTGATAGATTTGATCATTGGAAGCATAAGAGGTGGCCTTAACTGATGCCCCTTGTGTACGTGTCTTCATTCTTAGACCAAAACATGTCTTTGTGAGGCCAAGCAAAGGCTTCCCCGTATTCTTGTAGTAGGTTTATTGATTCCTTTCATTCCTTAAAGGGTAATGTGTTTCCAATTCATATTTTCTGAATTAAAGTTTAATTCCAAATGTTTATAATTTTAATTTCTTCTCTGAAAAGCTGGACCTGACGCTCCTCCTCTTGTTTAAGCATTTGCTGTAACTCAAGTGGAGCATCGTCGACCTTTTTATCCTCTTCCGATGAGGGATTTTTTTTTTTTTTTTAAGTCAGAAGCATACACTCGAATATACTGAGAAAGAAATTTTATTGAATGAGAAGAAACTACATTTGCTGACTCTTCCTGAACAGGCTCAGGATTTACAATTCTGGACTCAAAATAAATGCAGAAAATAATGACTCGCCCGGACTAGGCACTTATTGTAACTAAATATAAGAACCGAACTCGGCATCACGACTGGACTAAACATGAACTGATAAAGACATAAACTTTAATCGGAAAGACTTTCTTCGGTTGCAACTGTCTGGATCTGAGATTCAGCGAAACTTCCTTTGTCTTGGATAGCTGCAATAAGTGGGACCTCAGTTTCTGGTGCATCATCCACAACAAGAATAGTATCTGAACAAACTTCTGATTTTTCAACAAAATAAACTTCCGACTGCAATTCTGGTAGGGCTGCCTTTCTGCGCTTCTTCTCCTCCTCTTCTACTCCTACCCAGTTAAGGATATGTGGGCGATGTTGGGAATCAAATTTATGAATTAAGGTGGAATGATCAAACTCAGGGCTGTCCAAAAATATTGCATTGACGTTGGCTAGATGTGGAACAGCATGGTTTGGCAGGGGATTGTTGACTACATTTGGCTTTGGTGGAAAGACGAGTAGGTCATTATCAATAAGCTTTTGGATTACAAACTTCAGGCTTAAGCATCGATCAGTAATATGGCCTGGACCTTGATGATAGTCGCAGTGATCCTGCGCTCTCCATGTCTTTGGAAGAGGGTTGAGAGGTGGCTTAATAGGTGGTAAGGTAATGTGGCCAGAGGCCAAACATTGTTTGAGCACAGCTGATGGTGGAACTGGGATAGGAGTAAACTCTGTTCTTGGCCTTTCCTGAGGCATGGCACGCTGTTGACTGTAATCAAACACTACAGCCTTCTGGGGCTGAGTGGTTCTAGAAACATTACTGATTTGGGCTGGTGTTTGTCTCTTAACTTCTTTTGAACCCGAGCTATTCTTGTTATAAATTCCCAATGCCATAGCATCTTCAATTTGGGTGTCAGCTATAATAAAATGTTCAAAATCTGGATAGAACTGCAACGACATATGCTGTAACATGTGAGAGGAAAGGTTCTTCAGAACTATCTGTACTTGTTCTCTCTCAGACGGGCGATCCATCATCCGTGCTGCCTTCTTCCTCCACCTCTTTACAAAGGTCATGAATGACTCATTGGAATCCTGCTTTGTAGTTTCTAAGTCACGACGGGTAATCTCTGTTCCATCCTCATAACCAAATTGCTTAATGAACTGCTCCCCAATATCTTTCCATCTTTTGTATCGGGTCTTGTCAAGGCTTAGGAACCATTTTCTTGCAATTCCCGTCAAGGAGATTGGAAATAGCTGAGCCATCTGCTCAGGAGTTAGGCCTTGAGGTTGACACATTATGATAAACATCTGAAGGTGAGAAGTGGGACAACCTACACCATTGTATTTGTCAAAGTCCGGCATTTGAAAATTAGCCGGAAGATGGACTTCTGGAAAGAGAGTAAGATTATCAGGGTTAAAGCTGCCAGGTTCACGAATCTTGATATTGTCGACCTTCTTGGACAATTGTTCAAATTTTTCAGCCAGAGACTTGTCCCCTTGATTGGCAACTGGATTACAATTCTCCTCTGCGTACTGCTCTGAATCTGGAACTTCAATCTGAAGAGGAGTAATTTTAGGCTGTGGTTGAATCTCAGATGCAACTGGGTATTTGGGTTCTTTTCCTTTTGAAGCTGAGGAAGAGGATGGACCAAACTTTTCTACAAATTGGGTTTTCAGAAACTGATTGTCCTCTTTGAGTTCTTTCATCTGCTGAAGGATATTGGCTAATACCACATCAAGGTTAGTGGGTTGCAAATTCTCAGTAGGTTCTGTCATGGCTACTGGAGATGGAGATGACTTTCTGACCAGACGAGAGTCTACTCGAACCCAAGATGCTTGAAGGTGATCAATGGTTGACACAAGAACTCCTAACAAAGAAATGATTAAAAGTTTAGATACACTGGTGTTCTTGGTTGAAGACATGCATTGGCTAGAATGACTCATTTTGCAAACACATTTGAGGCTGACGAATCTTTCATTCAAAAGATATTCCTTTTTGAAAGAATGTAATCAATGAATTAATAAGGAATGACCTTCAAAAGGGGATGCCCCTAGTTTTAATGGAATGACATTTTAGGAGTTTTAAAGATGAACTCGAGGCGGATGCCCCTAGTCTAAAGGAAGCTGAAATCCTAAGTTGTGGTTAGGAGATGAGACCTCAAAAGGGAACCCTAAGCAATAAGGCATTACCCCATGATCCACAGAAAAGGAATAGAGGGTGATGATTTTGCAGATTTGTTGATCAAGAGGAGATGATTGGTAGGAATTGATGGGATTTTCTAGATCTAAGAACAATGAGATTATTATCCCAAACTCAAAGGCATTTTATGTTTGTGCTTTACTTGGAGGGCGCAATTTCTAACCCCTAATCTAGCGGAACCATTGTGATCGGTTCATGACTTTGTTTGTGTTCCTAAGACATCGGATGTAGCCTCAAGAGATCGGCTACCTATTCTAAAGATGGGAAAGGATTTCCTAGTCTAGGCTCACATGCGTGAAGTACACATGTCCGATCTACATGAATGTGTGGGGTAATCTAGGGGTAAGGCCAAGAGCTCACTTAGCGTGAATCCGTGTTCAATATACTCTACCGGTGTCCAGAGTAGCAGTACGTGAATCAACAGATCCGTTTACACACCATAAAGGTACTAGGCTAAGAGTGGAATGCTTCTCTAACACAGAGGCACCGGGTCATGACCTCCCAGTCAACCATGCTAAATAACATTCCGGGCTCCTAAAATAGGATGTGTGTGAATGTGATATGCAAGGGTGTAAATGCAAGTGATGTAAGTGTGTGCAATTTTGGGGATTCGAATCTAATGCCCTCAAGTCCTTTAATTAATCTTCTAAAGGTTTTGAGTGATTACATTTTATGAACATGCATTATTGTTTTCACTTTTTCCTTTTGGTTCATGCAACACCAAGGTTATTTTCTTTTCACACACAAGTAAGCACACAACATCTTCTGGTTCTTTTTTTTTCTTTTTTTTTCTTTTTTTTTGAATTTTTGAGTTTTTTAAGTTTTTTTAGAATTTTTTGACTATTTAGATTTTTTATTTTTATTTTTGTTTTTTTTTGTTCCACATTTATCCCCTTTAATTACGACTTAAACGACTAAAGCTTTTAAAAGTTATAAAGTTAGGTAATTTATCCCCAGCAGAGTCGCCAGTCTGTGGATCCCGTCCCGGAGGGGGGTGGTCCCACGAGGGTGGTGTGTCTTGTGAATGATAGCGCCTTTGTCCATTGGATTTGAATATGGTTGCTTTTTTCATAAATTTAGGATAAAAATCCTAACTTCACGAAAGAAGCAACTGACCAGAGTCGCCACCTAGATTAGGGATCTAGGACCCATGATTAACTCTGTTAATTTGGTCTACGTTTTGAGTTCTGGGTAAGTTACCTGGTTACGAGGTCGGAAGGTGTACCGCACGAAGTGTACAGCACCAACCTTGCCTAACTTTTAAAAGCTTTAATTATTTAGTTTTAACTAAGGGAGAAATGTGAATTTTATTAACCTAGTGCATTCTAATTATTTAGCCGTTCACAGTTTAGACTCATGCGGGCCAGGAGTGCATCCTACATGCAACTACATGCCTATGTGCCTATGTGATTGTTTTGAGATTGATGAGATTTGACTTGAGTTGAATTTTATTAATTGATTTGAGGTGAAGTGACCTACGCTATATGAACCTAGATCTAATGCAATGGACCTAAGTTGCATCTTAGTATTTCTGTGAGAATTTGGATCAAAAAGTTCTATTGGGGAACCTAGAGTGCCACTTCTAAGTTTTTCAATCCTAGAACCTAAAACTTAAGAATTTGGAGGTTTAGATTTTGAATTGAAGTTTTCCAATTTGATGTAAGTTCTTAGGTTCTTTAAGGTTTTTTTTTCTTTAATTCCAAAGAGTTCCGAATTCAACAAAGTAACTAAGCATGCAAAAACCAAACCAAAACAACTAGCAAGATGGCTAAACATGTGATTTCTAAGCATATGATGAGGACAAATAATAAATAAAGAAATCTAAACATGCAATTAATCATGCGACTAAACAAAAGGAAACATCTAATATGCAAAACGGTTTAAGGATAAGGAAATGGTGAAAAGGGAATGGAAGAGATGAAGAAGGGTGTCGAAAGTGAAAGAGGCAGAAGAAATGAGCGGAAATGTGCGGAAAGGTGCGGCTGAACTTGGGAGTGCCAAGTTGCCTACGTACCCCGTGATGGGGATAAAGCCACACGTAGTTCCAATGGGTTTGAGAATGAAATGAGAACTTGGATTGGAAACTCGGGCTTGGATCTTGGAATTAGACATCTGGATTTTGGAACTTCGAATTAGATTTGGGATTGAGGGTGTAGCTTGGTTGAATTAAAATAAGATGTAACTCGGTTGGGGTGACGGGAGGGTACAACACGGTTGCGGCTCGGTTTAGCATGTAGGGATGTGACTCGGCGAGACTTGGTTTGGCTTGTAGGGGTGAGTCAACTTGGTTTAAGTGGGAGTTAGGTTGGATTGAGTTGACTTGGGTAGAGTCGATTTGACTTGGGTTGACTCGGGTTGCGGTTTGGGTTTGCTTGAGTTGACTGAGCCGGGTTGAACAAGGTTGAGTCCGAGTTAGAGCGGATTACGTGGGATTGGACCGGGTTGGTCCGAGTTGGACTCAGGTCGGCTTGGGTGGGACCCGGGCTGGCTCGGGTTAGGTTCAAGTTGGGTGCAATTTGGGTTTAGGTATGGGGTCCAGCTTGGGTCCAGGGCGAATGGGTCCGGGGTTCGGGTAAGGCCAAGTAGGCCGTGGGTTTGGGTAAGGGCTGAGTTGGGATTAGGATCGGGTTGTGGGTCTGATGTGGGGTTCGGCGGATTTATTGTATTATTAGAATGGATGTGGTATGGTGGGTATGGAAACAAAGACGGGGTTTGACGATACCTGATGCATGGTGAGAGTGATCGGATGAATAAAGCATGAGACATGGCTATGGTATGGTATGGGCATGGGTTATGGCTGATGAAGGATGGATAAGGCATAGCTATTATTAATAAGATGGGGTCTGATGGGGTTAATTTCATTGGATTAGATTTAGCTAATAAAGTGGGGTCTATTGATGTATGACTGTGTGTAATGGGGCTGATGATTATGGGCGATGGAATGTGGGTGCCAATAGCTATAGGTAATGGAATAAGGAGTTGATGACCTTGGGTAATGGGGGTCTGAGATGTGAGGGGCTGCTGGGCTACAGGTATAGGATGGGATCGGGTTACGGATCCGAGTTGGGTTGGGTTGGGTTGGACCGGGTTGGGGCTGAATCAGGTTGGGCTAGGCTGAACCGGGTTGGGCTAGGCTAAACCGAGTTGGGGTTGGATTGAACCGAGTTGGGGCTGAACCGGGTTGGGTCGGGTTACGGGTCCGAGGTTTGTGGAATCATATTGCGGGGTTTGGGTTTGTGGGCTGATGCGGGGTCGGGTTTGTGGGCTGATGTGGGTTCGAATTGTGTGGCTGATACAAGGTTCGGGTAGGGGTTGTGGGTTCGGGCTTAGGTGGGGTTAATGGTTAGGGTCAAGTGAGTCGGGTCTAAGTTAGAAGCAAACCCGAGACTAGCCATGGTCTAACCAGGGGGAAGTAGGGTGTGAACCAGGGTGCGGACCAGGGTGAACCAGGGTCTAACCAGGGGCTAACCAGGGTGTGAACCAGGGTGCGGGCCAGGGTGAACCACGGTGCGAACCAGGGTACAAGCAGGGTGTGAACCAGGGTGCAATCAGGGTCTAACCAGGGGCTAACCAGGGGGAACCAGGGTGCGGACCAGGGTGAACCAGGGTGCGAACCAGGGTCTAACCAGGGGCTAACCAGGGGGGACCAGGGTGTGAACCAAGGTGCGGGCCAGGGTGAACCAGTGTGCGAACCAGGGCACAACCAGGGTGCAATCAGGGTCTAACCAGGGGCTAACCAGGGTGTGCACCAGGGTGCGGACCAGGGTGAACCAGGGTGCGAACCAGGGTGCGAACCAGGGTCTAACCAGGGGCTAACCAGGGGGAACCAGGGTGTGAACCAGGGTGCGGGCCAGGGTGAACGAGGGTGCGAACCAGGGTACAACCAGGGTGTGAACCATGGTGCAACCAGGGTCTAACCAGGGGCTAACCAGGGGGAACCAGGGTGTGAACCAGGGTGCGGGCCAGGGTGAACCAGGGTGCGAACCAGGGTACAACCAGGGTGCGAACTAGCAGGGAACCAGGGTGCGAACCAGCAGGGAACCAGGGTGCAACCAGCAGTGAACCTGGGTGCAACCAGGGTGCGAACCAGGGTACAACCAGGGTGTGAACCAGGGTGCGACCAGGGTACGAACTAGCAGGGAACCAGGGTGCGAACCAGCAGGGAACCAAGGTGCAACCAGCAGCGAACCTGGGTGCAACCAGGGGCTAACCAAGGGGAAGCAGGATGTTAACCAGGGTGTGAACCAGGGTGAACCAGGGTGCAAACCAGGGTCTAACCAGGGGCTAGCCAGGGGGAAGCAGAGTGTGAACCAGGGTGCGGGCTTAGGATAGGGGCCGATTGATAATGGAGTAGGTTCTACAGAAGTTTGGAGAGGGCTTCAGATTGTAAAAATAAAATAAAGGAAGATAGATTGAGAGAGATGAGAGATGCATCCTACGATTATGAAATTTTCATTAATATGATTCTAACATAAAAGAAGATGAGAGATGAACATGAATAAGATGACCATGAAATCTAGCTCCTACATGAATTCTAATTTAATATGAATCTTAAACTTAAATAATAGCAAATAAACCAACCTCTCCCGTTGTTTGATGTCGATCCTCTTTCCTTTGCCTCTTAAAAAGTGATGGAGATTTTTGGTATCCTTTGAATAGGACAAGATTTGAAGGCGGGGATATGGAGGATTTCTCTAGCAGTTCTCTTTGAGTCTTATTCCCTCCCCTTGAGAAAGAAGAGAGCATGGATATTTATAGGTGAGGGATGAGCCAGGTTGCCATCTTTAGGGCCTAGAGGTGTAGGGTGGAGATTGAGTGATGGAAAAAGGAAGGGGAAAGAATGGCCAAGATCGAATTTTTCTAGAATATTCTCCCTCATCTTTGGCATCTTCCATTTAAGCCATGGCTATGTTCAAAATGGCAAGCATTTATATGGCCAGGATCAAGCACTCAAGATTTAGGAACAAATCAAGGTCCAGGATGATGCCACTTGTCCTTGGAATCTTTATGGATTTGGAAGCAAATTTCAAGACAAGGAAAATGTCCAAATTGGTTGCCTTTGTTGAGAATGGCAACAGCTTGGATGGCTTAGATCAACTGCAATCTCCATGTGATCGAAAGAACGGGTGAGATAAGGTCTCCAAATATCCTGAAATCTTTGCAAAGATATGGACTAAGATTGGGTGGTTGAGATCAATTGCAATCAAAAGAATGGATGAGATGATGCCACCAAATTTCCTAGAATCTTTGTCAAAGATTTTCCAAATATTTTGAATGTGAAAATCGAAAAATGCGGTTTTCAGGAGATTTTGAAGTCCGATCTCGATAATTCTTTCGCCGTTGGAATCGTTGATTTTTCTTCTTTCATTTAAGCCCAATATTGCCGTAGAAATACTATTTTCAGAATTTTCGACCAATGCGAGCCTCCGATCTCCGTCGGTAGATTGTTTTTCCAAAGATCGAGCAGATCGGCGATCTAAACGAACCAACCGATTCGATCAACTTTGGGTCAACGGTTAAAACTATTAAACCATGATATTGACAATGATTGAGACATCAACAAGTTCTGTTATCAATGATTTAATGGGATGATTTTGACGGATCTCGCTTATCCCGCCTTGATCCATGACTTTTCACTAGTTTTTTGCTTAGTTAAGTAACCCAATGTTTAATCCGGATTTGAGATTAACCTTGATTGATATTATTTTGAGTAAATGATCACAAATCCTTGGTAAAGAAAGACACCCAGGTCAAGATCTGCCCTCGATCTGAAGATTTACAAAAATCGGGTCTCGGAATGGAATCAGGGCCCGGGCTGTGAAGTGACCCTAGCTTATTTTGTCCCGATGGATGATCCGTAGAGTCAGATCGAGATATTAATGACCTAAAACATATAAATCCATGATAGATGGACTCTTACATGGATTTAATGCTCTAAAGTCACCAATCAGGGCATTTTTCTAATTTTTCGGATCTAATCATCTTACCAGGTACATCTCTTTATCATTTTGGTTTTCAGGGAATTTGAGGATGCATATTTTACCAGTGAAATTCCACGGATCAATATATTAGATTATTGTTGGTTAAAGTGTAGCAAAATGAGGGTGTCTACAGTGGGGAACTTATTGAGTGGAGTCACTCTTGAATGCAACAGTGGCAGAAAACTTATATTGACTGCAGATCTAGCTAGATCTAAGATCTAGTGGGATCTATAATCTACGAGGTATCCACACGGGAATTTCCAGCTTAGCATTTCTGAGAATAACCTATTCGATATTTGTTAGTTGATTTCCTAAGCTTTACTAGGAGAATTCAAAGAAAGATCAACTAACTACTTCAACCTACTAGTAAAATAGAGTGGGAAAGTAGACCCTTATGGGGAGAGGGTTGGACTAGTAGCCAAATAAGTGTTGAAACTTGTCCTCTTCTTTCTTGTGTTCTCTAGGACACTTGGCATAATGAGAGAGATTATATCGTCCTTGGTTGCCACTTGTAAGTGGTCCCAAGGACACTTATCACCCAATCACATGGGTGGTTAGTTACACAAGTGGGCATGTGTCATGCTTGAAGAGTATGAGCCTTTGCCTTTCCTTTGTGGTCCTCTTCTTTGTACAATTCACTTCTTTCCTATTCCATATTACAATAAAATGTCACTACAATTTCCCCTCCATTATTCTCTCTAATTACCATAGTAGCCTCTAATTGCTACACTATTATTAACAAATTACAAGAATGCCCCCGCTATAACAAAAAGTACTATCACTACCTATGCTACCAATACCCAATCACTTTGATCGGGGGCATAGTCCACATCAGTTATACAAGGAAATCGATAAAGGGAAACTATATCATTGCTAAGAACAATTAAACCAGTGTTTTCAAATGCACATGAGGGTCAAAACATTGTCAAAGTACCCGGTTGATGCACCGATTGACCTGGTCATAACTCGAGAGAGTGAACGAAGTTTTAATTGAATTTGTAAGGCAAAAGATCGACTCGAACAAGAACACGGCCATAGAAAAAGAGAGTCGACTGGGCAGTCGAAGATGACCGTGGAGATTTAAAACTATGATCCAAATGGAACACACTTTCACCCTCTTTAAGGAGAGTTTTGGTATTTGAATTTTGTGGATTGTCTCTTCCAACAGTGGGAGAACAGCTTTTATATTTTACATCCATGATAGAACATCTCTGTCTATCAGCCTAAAGCTATTTCTATCAGATGCACATGTCGTAATGTAGTAGCTGTGTCCTTCAAAGTGAGCAAAGTGTGTTGGCTAAATCCTGGTAGGAGTTTAAGTATATGAGTATATGACTATGGAAGGGTGGCCTATTCAGAAGGCTCAGATTTGGAATTCTCTGATGGATAAAACAGTACAAGACTGGCATAAATTCATCCATTTCTTACCAAGATATTTAGATTTCAAAATCAGAATCACAGTTTAAGATACAGCATGTTTGTGTATTATCATTTTTTTTCAATTCAAGTAGCATATGAAACCTTCAAACACTTCTTGCATTTTCAAGAAAAATATTTTCTTCTTCAATTAATTGAACTAAAATGAAAATTAATTTTATGAATTCCTTTGTTTCTCAAAAAACTTCTGAAATGGATGCTGATGAAATTTGCTACAGAGTATAGGCTATATCCAGCAAAAGTGTAAAACTAGATCAGAAATGGGTATAATCTTTATAAGTTTCTTTGTTCTTCCATAGCAAGATATCAAGCTTCTCAAAATATCTCTTGCTGGAAATTTTGAAAGTAAACAATGCTAGAAGTGTCCTTTAACATCCACCAACTTTGCACATCAAAATTAGATAAAAATAGACCATAAATTCCATGTCACTTGATTTTTTCATTTAAAAACATGTTTTTCATAACTGTTTTAGTCTCAGAAATGCCCTCTTCAGTTCAATAATCATGTCTTTATTTTCCCCTGATTATTTAGCAGAAAACCTCCAAGGATGTGCCACACACTAAACTCACCTCCTCATCGGAACTGCCAATGAGTGAACAGTGATTGATCTCTCAACTATACACCATATTTTGAAAAAGAGAGTACAATGAAATCACAAAAAAATGGCTGACAATATCTAGTACAAACAGCTCCAGTTCCGAAAGTAGTAGACCCAGTGAGTCAGTCAGGTTCAATTGATTATATTGACATCTCGAAGTAACAGGAGCAACCCAAACAAGAGGGGCTTATCAACTAGTGGAATTGCCCAAAAGAACTACCTGCAACAATCTAAAAAGGTATTTCAGATACTAAGAAAATTAATGGAATATCTTGGCAATGAAAGATTGTCAAACAAATTATAACGCTATTCCAAATTAAGAAATCGCCATTGAATCCTTTATTCTAATATATCAAAAGAAGTTCATACAAGTGCCATTTAAAGGTGACTAGAAAGTGCCTTACGTATGGTGCTTTGTCTCGCCTTGAGTTCGAACAATCCTTGAAAGGCAATGATGTTGTATTCGCTCTAGTGTCTAAACGCACTCAAAAAGTGGTGATGGCGTTTCTAGTGTTTCGGAGTATGCTAAACCTATCGTGGAAGAGTTTTCAGGTGTACTTCCAAATGGTTTGCAATTGGATTTACGTACGATGAGATATATAGCATAAAATGGATCTCATTCTTGATGTCTTGTTTCCAGACAAGCAATAACACCGGATGTCGCCTAAAGAAGATGAAGAATGGCGGAGGCAAGTAGAAGATTTGATTGACAAGGAGTATATTGGTGAAAGCATCAATTTGTGTGTGTGTGTGTGTGTGTGTGTGTGTGTGTGTGTGTGCGTCGTGCCTGCTTTGTTGGTACCCAAGAAGGACGGTAGTCACAGTACATGAAGGGTGTGCTTTGAAAGCCGAGTCATCAACAAGATCACCATAAAGTACCATTTTCCTTGCGAAGTGCTAGAAAAGTTGATTGATGATGCTTACAATATATGTTGCATGGATTCGGATTTGCATGTTGGGATCCGACACGGATTCGAGGTGTCAGATTCGGTAAATCCCAAAAAGTAAGATCCATGGATTAATTTTTATTAAATAAAATAAAAAATTTAAATGTAGATATATATTAGATATAATTATCTGATGATACCTCAGATAGCATATTTGAGCTATGCTCGGAAATAGGGTAGGTGCCTATGTCGTTTGGGTGATGCTAGGTATTGATTCCATAGGACCTAACATAGATAGAGTGTTCCTAAAAAATCATGTCCATAGGATGACGCTAACCCTTGATTTGTGGAGGTTTAAACGGGACGAATATAAAATAGGTCCATTTTGTGGCTCTACAAAGCGAATGGTTAGGATGATCCTATCTATTTTTTAGGAACACCCTATCGATGTTAGGTCCCATGGAATGAATGGGTTGCATGACTCAAACAAGATGGGTTGATGTCCTATTTCTAGTCGCTAGCTCAAATAAGCTATCTGAGGGATACCTCAGATACATCGCTCCCATATATATTACTCACACACACATATATTCATGAAAAATTTGAGGAGGGTTTTATTAAGAGAGTCGAGGAAGGAAGGGGAACGGGGTCGATGTTCGAGGGTGGATGGTCGAGGCGCTAGGGTTTTTATTAAGAGATGATGGGTTGTTGTCCATTTATAAAAGACAATTGAGAAGAACAAACATTTAAATTGAAAATATATAGGATTCACATTTTAAAAGGGAGAACGATGTGTCAGATTCTCTTGAAAAAAATAGGATTCGGAGAGGACATAGCTACAAGAAGAATCCAGATGTATCCCACGCGAATCCATGTCCGATTCAAGTGTCAAAACGTGTCAACATGGATTCGAAATAGGGGACAAAGAATCCATGCCCCACAGCTTACAATGTATGTGTAAAGCCTAGGATGAACATTAGTGACACTTATGTTATGCATTCATCTCCTTACTATGGAGAGAATCTACTTTGAACTCCAGGTCGAAGGAGGGTTGACTAAAATAAAACAAATTGAAGAGGACTTTCTAAACCATCTTGGAAATGCAAAAGCACCATAGATCAAAGGAATTGAATCATAATATGACATTGTTTATGTGATATTGACAATAGCTCGATCGACTGGACAAAACATCGATCAAATGGCCAAATCATCAAACGAAAGAATTGGTCCTTGATCGAAAAATCCAGCTATCGATCGATGGACAACGATGGACAATGGGGAATAGTAGCAACAACACAATATTTAGCAAATTTTATTTTTATTTTTCATATTTCCCTTAAATGGTTCTTTATTGATTCAGAGGTACATTGTCGTGCAATTACCTTTGCGTAGAAGTAGTTGGGGACTCCTTTTCTTTTTGGATGATTTGGGGACTTTTTTATCAGTTTTTGCATATCAATGTTATCTTTTAAGAGTTGAAGTAAACAAAAATAATTTATTTCTAGGGTTTCACGGTTACCCTCTTACCTCTCTCTCTCTCTCTCTCTCTCTCCCTCTCTCTCTCTCCCTCTCTCTCTCTCTCTCTCTTGTCAAGTGCACAAAAGGATTGTTCTTCGGGTGACCGTTTTCTTCCACTAGGAATTGAAAGCTAGCTTATGTAGGCACTACTTTGACAGTAAGCTTCCAAATACACAAATACAACACAAGAACTCAAGGAGAAAAGTCAAATTAATAGGGAATTTGTGAGTTAAACTAAGGTACAGACAGTAACTTTTTGGACACTATGAACAACATAAAATAAGAAATATGAAGAGATCTAATGGAAGAACAAATAAGGGCAAGACTAAAATGAGTATGGGATGAAAATACCCATCACCCATGAATCTTTTGCAGAAACCAAAATAAGGAACAATTGAAGAGAAAATACGTAAGTCATCAAGAAGATGTGTGACAGCGATATTAATAAGTGAAGAAGCTTCAGATACTATGAAAAGCTAAAGATTACCTAATTGTTTGACTGAGATCTGCTAGATGTTTTTGTTGCTTGTAGGCATAGAAGCGATGATGCAACTGCAGCATAATGATTGCACTTCTAACAATCTAACAAGTAATAGTGGCCCGAGGAAGGCCACTGATGCAGGTGGTTGGTGCAAGTGTGTTTGATCTTCGAAGCTTGTTTTTAGATGCCTAGGAAATCAAACCAGATTGGACTGTTTTCTTAGATTCAGATTAGATATGTAACAGATCTAATTTTTTCTTGCTTTTCCATTCTTAAAATTTGAAATTCTAGTAGATTTTGACATGAAACATGAAAAGAAATATATGTACAAAGAAAACTTACCGATCTCATTTTTTTTCTTCTTTTTCGATCTTTTTGCAGAAAATTCGAATCTTGATCGTGCCTTCTGTCACCGGGCCATTTCGTCCAACGTTGTTCGCATGGCCTATGGCCCATGACTTGTATTGTGTGCACATATGCATGTAAGGCCAAGGGCCCCAAAAGTGTCTCATTGCATCTTAAAGAGTATGTAATTCCAAGACTTTTGAAAATCAGTCTTAGCCAAAGGGGTAGGTTGCTCCACCCCCTTACCCTGGAAGCTTGCTTGCCATCGAGTGGTGCTTCCTAGTGCATATCCTAGCAGGGATTTAATTCTAGTCAACGGGTGCCTGAGCCCCTTAGGATTTGTAGACTATTACAACATTCTATTGTACTCCACTTGTGATTCATCAATAAAGATTAATGTTTGCCTGTTTGTACCCCAATGCTTCTTGTGTGCTAGTGAACTTAGCTCCCTTCTGTACTCTGCTTCGTTGGTTTAAGCCTTCCAACCTTGACAGGCTTACTTGCTTTGTAACAAGACAAAGCAAGTGTCACATGGACCTCGTCCTCAGACTGATGGCTTGTTACACTTCAAGCAATGGGACGCGAGAGAACAGATCAAGCACGGAGAGTCGTTGGTGGATTCTTGCATTCAACATGATGGAAAGATAGGAAGAAAGACATGAAGAAAATATTATAACTCTAATTTTCAATTTCCAAAAACTCAAGGGAAAAACATGGAGAATAAATGAGAAGAGCCAAGCTCTCTCTCAAATCGCACACAAAAGAAGAATCTCTACAAATCCCGAATCAAGAAAAACATATGAAAATGAGGTAAGTATTGGCCTTATAATGGGCAGCCGAACTAACAACCACAAAACCAACATTATTAATCTATGTAAAATGACAAAAAAGATATCACTTACAAGTAAAATTACAACTAATGACTAGTACTAAAGACAAAACACTAACACTAACCCTAGGCTAGTACAATCCACATGTCAAGATGCATCAGCCACCATCATGAATGAGGATTAGGGATCCTAGTAGCACAATGATAAGAGGAGAAAGCATAATCTATGTGAGATGGGTTGGTAAAAAAATCCTCTCTACTATTAAGCCTATTCAGGACAAGGGATATTGGCCACTGGTCAATGTCTGGGTGAGGGAACCAATGTTGTTGATGGTTCTAGACGATGACCATGACAGCTACCACATCAATGCCCTTGAGTAGAGGACCAAAAGCATAAAGAATATCACAGGATTACCCTAAGGACAGTTGTGTAGTGATAGGCTTGGACTTAGCTCGAGAGGTCACAACCCCATTATATTGGATTAAGAGACCTCGATGTTTAGAGAATGTAGGAGGTGAAGCTTAGGTGAGGACAAAAGTGCTAAAGATCATGAAGTCGTTGCCAAGACTGTTGAGAGAAAAATGCACTTATCCTTCAAAGAGGGTATTGGATGGAAGCAAATTGATTATAGAAATACTTACACTTGGTCAAGTATTGATGTGGACATCAACCCATCTAATGTTGTAGACCCCATCTTGGAAAAGGCAGAAAGAGAGAAGAAAATTATTAGTTTTAATTTCCAAATCATCTCACTTCCTTTTCATTAAAGTAATTGCCTTAACCATAGCTTGGGCAAAATCCCTTCCTTTATTCCTTTTTACACCGGCTTTTTCCTTATGGGAGATTTGTTCCAGTGTAGAGAATAGGTCTGCTATAGTACAACAATGGCAAGCTCCTCATGGGATGATGAAACTCAATTTTGATGGCTCTAGTATGGGTAACCCGGGGCAGGCAGGCATAGGAGGAACTCTAAGAGATTCCAGGGGTGAAGTGATGTGGGCATTTTCTGGGCATGTTGGGGTAACATATGCAACTGAAGCGGAGGTTCGAGCTGGTCATCAGGGGATTATTCATCTCCAAAGGGAGATTATGGATCATGTGATTGTCAAAGGTGATTCCCTTAATGTAATTAGAGGGCTTAGAGGTTCATATGTTCCCCATGGAGGTTTGCTTAATTCTTTGATGAGATCTGTGATAGATCAAATGACGCCTCTTTATCATTTGATGAGATCTTGAGCAATTTCTCGGTTTGGTTTGCTTTCTTAGAGGTTCATATGTTCCCCGCGGCATGTCCTGGACTTGGGTCGGACTCGCCACCTCTACTACCTTT
The DNA here is from genome assembly GCF_043159265.1 of Tasmannia lanceolata. Classification (NCBI taxonomy): domain Eukaryota; kingdom Viridiplantae; phylum Streptophyta; class Magnoliopsida; order Canellales; family Winteraceae; genus Tasmannia; species Tasmannia lanceolata. Next base: position 59,384,338 of record NW_027518695.1, on the reverse strand, counting down.
CTTTTCTGGCCTTGCTGGACCTTCCCGAATGCCCCCTGCCTCATTCTCTCTACCATGGACTGCTGCTGCATCTCTGAAAGTCAACATAGACAAACAAAACCAGTCAGAAGCAAGAAAAAGAGGACAATGAGTTTTAAACAAGACTAGCCACATACGTGCCGGGGTCGCAGTACTAATGCCAAGGCCTACCAGGATCTCTTCCCCGTGGAAATCCGAGCAATGAATGGGTCCCTCATGGTCCAGCTCCTCGCGGATAGGGCAAACGTCCTCACACCCTCGCCCTCAAGCAACGGCTTACGACTAATCGCGACTGTATCCGGGGTGCCCCATTTCAGAGGAACCGGCCAGGGCTCAGTGGGCTCCCTGTCCTCGACGTAGAAGAACCTGTTTCTCCATAAGTGTATCGAAGAGGAAACGCCAGTGATCATTTTCACCTCCGGGCGCTGGCTAATGTAGATCCAACCCCCACCCTTGTGCCTCTTCAATTACGCTCACGCCTGGAACAATGGCACAAACAAGTTCCTCTGAAGCCGGCCCTGGACGAGGTATACGAACCCCGTCAGCATTCTCCATGAGTTTGGCGCAACCTGAGCCGGAGCCAGCCCATAGTGTCGCAGCACTGCGGCGAAGAATGGGTGCAGAGGGAACCTGAGTCCGGCCCTCAACGACTCATCGTATATTCAAGCATCAGAGCTTTCATTACAGGCCCTATCTCCCTCTGTTGCCTCCCTCAGCCCAAACCTGGGGGGAACACAGTACCTATCCCTAATATCCACCATCATGGGCTCATCAAGGTAGTTCTCCTCGTTAAGAGCCTGTACGTTGTATTTAGGATTGGCGTCCATCCGGACCCTCGCTACGACCTCAACGGCCCCGCCAGGGAGAAACGTTGTGGACGCCTAGGCGGCGTCACTACCAACACTCCCCTCTGCTCGGAGATAACTATCCGTGGGGAGCGGAGTGGTGTTCAGATCCAAAATCACTTCGTCCCCACCCTCCTCGCCATCACTACCTACGATATCCACGCTAACGTCGGGGCTTGCCATTTTTGGGACTGGTGTCCAGGTCGGCCTATCTTGGGTCCTAATCGACAAACTAGACCCCGAGCTACTAGAAGACGACTCCCCTGAACCGGACTAAGAACTAGAGCTACTACTTGACATGAAAGCAGGAAAAGAAACTAATGAAAGGCGCGCTCAAGAAGATTACCGGTCACAACTGAAATCCCCCGGTTTCGAACTGAAAGCTCCCGAATCCGCCCTGTCCACAACCACAAACTACGCGAGCCGAACTGGCCTGAGCCGAACTGCCAGAGATTAAAAGCAGAGAGGAGGAAGAGAAATAAAAAGTGAAAAATAAAAGGTAAAAACCTCCTTTTATAAGCTTTGCCTAAGGCGGTGTGCATTTAATGAAGGGCACACACTTCGAGGATGCTTGACTGGTGCCACGTGTCTTTTATTCATAGCAGACACACACTTCGAGGCGAAGGCGTAAGTGAGTACGCGCGTATCTCCAAGAAGCTACAGGGCATCCGTGAAAGTGCTCGTGTGAAAAGTAGCTCTCAAAAGCGATTGAGTCCGGACTGGATATGACGCGTCTCGCTACACCACAAAAATCAGTTCGGCCCAAGCCAGACTGGATATGACGCGTCTCGCTACATGACAAAAATCAGTCTGGCCCAAGCCGGACTGGATATGACGCGTCTTGCTACACGACAAAAATCAGTCCGGCCCAAGCCGGACTGGATATGACGCTTTCGCTAAACGACGAAAATGAGTCCGGCCCAAGCCGGACTGGATATGACGCGTCTCGCTACACGACAAAAATCAGTCCGGCCCAAGCCGGACTGGATATGACGCGTCTCGCTAAACGAAAAAAATCAGTCCGGCCCAAGCCGGACTGGATATGACGCTTTCGCTAAACGATGAAAATGTGTCCGGCCCAAGCCGTACTGGATATGACGCGTCTCGCTAAACGACAAAAATCAGTCCGGCCCAAGTCAGACTGGATATGATGCTTTCGCTAAACGACAAAAATCAGTCCGACCCAAGGCGGACTGGATATGACGCGTCTCGCTACACGACAAAAATCAGTCCGGCCCAAGCCGGACTGACAATTTTCGGACTGTCTCACAGGCCGGACTGACAATTTTCGGACTGCCTCACAGGCCGGACTGACAATTTCCGGACTGCCTCACACGCCGGACTGACAATTTCCGGACTGCCTCACAGGCCGGACTGACAAATTCCGGACTGTTTCACAGGCCGGACTGACAATTTCAGGACTGACAAATTTCGAACTGTCTCATAGGCCGGACTGACAATTTCCGGACTGCCTCATAGGCCGGACTGACAATTTTCGTACTGCCTCACAAGCCGGACTGACAAATTCCGGACTGATTCACAGGCCAGACAGACTCCCACCGATCAGAGATGTACTCACCACATTTCCCCAAGTCACCATAATAACTTAGAGAACTGGGGGGCAACTGATGGGGTGTAAAAATAGCAGCCTATTAGCTGCCGACACGTGGCTCGAGGAGGGCCCACAGCAGACCCCGCGTCAGCAGGGGTAGTTTGGTAATTACAGCAGAGTAGGTGAGCTCGAACCTGTAGCTGGTCGACACCTGTCCTGGAGTAATAACTCCCCAACTACCCCAGTTTTTCCTCTATAAAAGGGCTTCCAAAGCTCATAAACGAGGGTAATAACTTCTCACCCACCACTCTAAAATTCGCTCTGCACTCCTGCTCATACTGACTTGAGTGTCGAAGGGCCTGTCCGGAGCAACACTCCGGGTTGGTCATTCTGACCTCGTTTGCTTCTGTGAAGAACACAGTTCCGCAGGGCTCGCTTCCTTCACTTCGGCTCCTCGGGCCCTCCAGCTCGGCTCCTCGGGCCCTCCAGCTCGGCTCTTACGTCACTGTCATATCCGTTAACTGATTTTAGGCCTAACATGATCCAAACAGTCCATTTGACTGGCTACCATGTAAATATGTTTTGCCTGAAAATCATTTCCATAATAATCAATTTCAATTTCTATACAGATTAGATTGGAGGGCTAATAAGGAAAAAAATTAAAGAAGCGGAAAAACTTTTAGAAAGTAGAAAAGCAGAGAAGTGTAATTCTCAATGGAAATTCTCAATTTGGAAATGCAGGTTGTGATGAAAAAAGATGAACAAAACTTAAAATGTGAAATTAAGTGGGGATCCAATCATTTTAAGAAAATACGATTAGAATATTGAAATGTTGCAGTGAATCTTTATTTTACCTTTGATGTTGGATCCAACGGATACATCCGATGAAGGTTGTCCTTTGGCATGTATCTTTTAGTTTTTTTTTTTTTCTTAATTGAATCCTGCACAATGTTTTTCCATACCGTTCTCTTCGAACCAAACAAAATGACTATGGTTCAAGGTATTAAATTTCAGTTTTGGGGTTAATTTCGGACCCCACCGAAACCGAAATTTCAGCCGAAATCCTTAAATTTCGTAAAGTGGCTTGAAATTTCATTTTTTAGGCAAAACATTTCGGCCGAAATTACCAAAATTTTGGTAATTTCAATTGAAATTTGGTAAAGGATTAAAAAATTGAAACTACCGAGGTCGAAATTTCCGAAATTAGTTACATTTTGCCAATTTCGGATTTCGCCCATTTTGATTTCGGTCTTGGGCGAAATCCAAAATTTTGGATTTCGGCCGAAATTTAAAACCTTGCTATGGTTACAGTGGCCTATGATCTAGTGGTGCAACTTGTACAACGTCGTTTATTCAATAATGAGAAATGCAAATAAAATGGCCATATAGTAAATAGAATTTCTAAATGAAAATTAAAAGGACAGAAGTAGGGGTGCAAGTTTGGCCCTGTCAACCCTGACCCGCCCTGAGCCTGAAAAGGGTTAGGGCTGGATTTTCCAACCCTGAGGGTGGGTCAGGGTTCATTTTTTAGACCCTGACTCAGGTTGGGTCGGATTCTGGGTTAATGCCTTGGGTACCCTGACCCGACCCGACCCTAAGTTTTCTATTATAGAATTGAACCATCTATGCATGTTTCTTTTGCTAATGTTTTCTATTATCTTGGATTGATGTTTCTTTAGATTATTATTATTAATTGTCTCTATTGCCCGTCATGTTGTTGAATTCATATTGTCTTATTTTGTTCCCTTTCTCTGTTTATTGATCATTTTGTTCTATATGATAAGTGGTTGCTTTATTTTTGGCACTCTTAACAAGTTAACAGGTATTTGCACTAGGGGCAATTAGGGCTGGCCCGGCCCAATTAGGGCCAGCCCTGTAGGGCGGGCCATGGGTTGAGGTTCATCGGCCCTGACTCAGGGTCAGGGCAGGTCAGGGTCGAGATAATGGGATCCAGGTTTTGGCTAGGGTTTTGAAAAACCCGACCTTGTTGCAGCCTAGAAAGAAGCATCGAGCTGTTTTTTCACAAAATAGCAAACGATATATGCCTAGTCAGCCGTGAATAAGAACTGAAAAAGGGGCATCTTCACCTTCAAGAACTGGAGATAGGAGATTGAAGATGTCGGAAATGTTGTAACGATTCTTTCTACCTAATTTTGATGTCAGATCCAGAGGCCATGAGACACCAACTTAAACACACCCAATCATGTAATAGACACAAGAAAGAACATCGGTTGCTCTTAGATGAAATGCCTAAAACTGAGAAATAAATCCAGGATTAAAAAACGAAAATGAATAAAAGATTGAAGAAAAAATTCTGCTGCAATTTTATTCTTTGTCAATAACACAAAATCACAACTAATAACCACCCCCAAACTACATTTTTCAATCTACGGTGGAGCAGCTTGAATATTTGAACTGAAATAGTGTTGGAGATGTTTTTTTTATCATTAAATATGAGATATGGTTATATTTTCCAATTGGATGTATGATTCCCATCAGCACCCCAATTCAATGTACCTGGCAAAAGTCCCTGCCTCATTCACATCCATTTCTTTGGCAATCCAAACAGGGCCTTTTAAAAAATCAATAAAGATACAACATGAAAGCAGGAGAGCAAGCCCCCTCACATCTGTAGAGGAGGCAAACAAAAGACCAAACAAGGTGGCTAAGCGACAAACAAAAAAGCAGATGCAACACAACAAAATAAAAAAAACCGAACAACAACGATATAAGGAGACCAAAAGAACACAACACAGCCTAGACCAGGCAGCCAAATATAAGCAGCACCAAAAACAACACAGCAGGCCAAATCTCAAGATTTCAAACCTCCCGGAATGAGCCCACGAAATGGGACCCGGATTCCAGGGGAAGAGATCGAAATCCAAACAGGGCCTTGTGTGTGAAAATAAATAATAAATAAATAAAAAGATTGCAACTTGATGCTACTACATACCCTCTTCAAGACTTATATGCATTAAGTGAAATTAAACGACCCTTGCAGCACACTTTTCCAACAATGAACAATCATCTCTAACCCAAAATCAAAAGTTGTCGAATTCACATAAGTCCCTTCCAAATTTGTTTGGCATAGGACACTTGTTTGTCAATGAAGCGGAATGAATTAGCCACATATATTGAAGAATTGAAGAAAATGTTAAGAGCACTGTATATTTCTTTACATAAAACCAAAGGCCATTTTCGCCAATGAATTTATAAAATAGAAAATTTCTACATCGATGAGAGAGAGAGAGAGAGAGAGTTTAGAAAAGATCTCCTGTGTAGCAAATACCACGGCATATGGGGGAAGCGAATTTGCCATTTTCGCCAGACCGTAGAACAATACCGAAACAAATTAGCAAAACTTAATGGGATAGGAAACAAATGGGTGAAAAGGGTAATAAATAACGAAAAACTCCTAGAATAGGAAGGGGGTTTTGGGCAATTTAATTGGGCTGTTACACTGTCGTATGGGAAATTAAAAGAGTAATTAAAATATTTGTTTTTAAAGGCGTAAAAGAAGGGGAAAACCCCGTAATTAGAGCAGTATTAGAATCCGCCGGATGTGGAAATGTTATCGTCAAGGAAACCCAAACGTTTACTCTTCTAATGTGAGTTGGAGGGCGCTTGGGGAATGCAGCCACCTAAGAAATTTACTGATGGGCTACAAAAATTCAGCTTTTGCACAGCACAACCCTAGAGTCCCACAGTAATCTAATATAATCTCATCTAATAATGCTAATGGTGGTTTGGAATACGAAGAGGAGTTGTAAGTGGGTCGTTTTGTTTTTTAGATAATATTACATACTGGTTTTAAGTCTTTTTTAAAAACGGTTATGTATAGATTTTATGAAACTTGTGGTACCAACTGTGTGATGCACAGTTAGCATGGTTTAAAATTTCGACCGAAATCCGAAATTTGGGGACTGACACCGAAATGGGTAAAAACCGAAACGGTCATTTATTCCGGTCGAAATTTTGGAATTTCAGTTTTTCCGAAATTTGACCCAAAAAAACTTTTTTTTTAATATTAATAATATTTCGCCGAAATTACAGAAATTTCTGCAGAAATTTAATATTAAATAAAATATTAGTTTCGGGTTTGGTACCAGATTTCGACCGAAATTTCAAAATTTCGACCAAATTTCAAAATTTCAAGATCCGAAACCGGTACCGAAACCGAAATTTAAACCTCGACAGTTAGAAGAAAAAAAAATTAGTAGTAAATAGAAAGGAAACTACCTGATGGAACCAAAGCCTGTTTATTTCATTATAAAATGGGAGTAAAACAATTTTTTTGCCCATTTGGAAGGGAAAAACATTTCCAACAATGAATTTATGACTCTAACTTATAGAAAAAATTCAAAGTAGGAAACAGATGAACATTAGAAGAAAGATATACTCTATCTTATAGACTTCTATTTTCCTCGAGAAAATCTTTATCCTACAAATAACTAATAGGGTTTTTCACTTTTTCCTACATTAGCACAGTCGAATGTTGACAAAAAATATTACTCCATAAAGAAAACAAATATTTAGTTGAAAGCATAGTGAAAATAAAATTGCTAGCCAATAATATAAGCTTATTTTCCCCATCAGAGATGTGAAGCTTATGTATCAAAATCTCAAGTAACAATCGTAAAACTTTAGCATATCTTGTGAAAAGCAAAAACAGAAACATTGCAAATGAACATAAAATAACAAAGCAACAAAATGTAATTCAACAAATCATGAGCTTATAGCTCAATAGCTGTCATAATCCATGATTTACACAATTACTTAGAAGTCAAACATGTTGATAGGTTGAAAATCTTATAGAAGTTAAAAAAAAAAAAATGAAAGATGGACTAAAAAAATAAAGCAACCCTGTAAAAAATTGAAAGTATCCTTCCACAGCCTTGCGTGTTTCTGGCCTGTATTTTTAGGTCACGATCTTATTGGATGTGATGATTTCAAGTATTCAGTGAAACATGTCGATAGGTTGAAAATCTTATAGAAGTTTAAAAAAAAAAAATGAAAGAAGGACTAAAAAATAAAGTAGCCATGTAAAAAATTGCAAGTATCCTTCCACAGCCTTGCGGCCCTGCAAAAGAAGAAAAATAAATAAAGATTAGATTGGTGAAAAAAACCAGAAGATGGCACGAAGAAGATATCAGATATGGAGTTCGAACAATCGAACCCATTGATTGGGTTTCTCCATTTCAGAGAAAAAAATGGAACATAAAGGAAAACAGCGTCATTCTCTAGCCTTCAAATGTGTAGATCCAATCCTTATGACTATTGACCTCTAAGCCTCTAATTTACCTGTCTTTTTATACACATATACTCAACCATCTATACCCATTGATGGAGAGAGATCGAGTAAGGTTTTGCTTTTAGATTGAGGAAATGAAGCCTGTGTCCTTTGAAGTCAGCAGTGGCAAATCCGAGGCCAGGGATCCACGACTCAAAAATCTCCAGCGAATCTGTTGAAAGGTGAGTATTTGGAGATGGGGCTGTTGAAAGAGAAGAAGAAAATGTCTAAATATGTAAAGAGACAGACAGCAAGTTTTGTGCAAATGGAAAATGAGAAGGGAAATTGGAATTCAAGAAAGGGGAAATGGAAGGAGTCTATGCAATAGTGGCAAATAAGCAAAAAATGGAAGATTTGGAAACGTTATGCGGTTTTTGGAATCCCATTTACAAAATATTATGCCGTTACGACCGACTTTTATTTACTTCTGATTTGGGAGAAGGAACAGTGATTCTATAGTTGACGTTTGGGGAAGATCATCGTTGCCTAAAATATTGGAAAAACGTACTTGCAGTTAATTTTTATAAATAAATGATCTTTACATATATAGATGAAAAGTTAAACGGGATGGAGAGAGGCTGACATGTGGCACCACCACCGCTTAAGGATTTCGCTTTATATATATACTAGTGGGACCAACCGTGCAATGCACGGGATTTATATCCAAAAGAAAATGTGAGAAATTGAAAGTTCACAATTTTTCATTTAGTGTTAAGTAAGTAAGGGTATAATTATAATCATTTTATAAAGAGAAAACGGTTCCTACACATATGTGTAGATAAGTTATCTACACACTAGCTTAAAATAGGGCCATATTATTTGGGTGATCCAAACCATTCATTTTTAAGGCCCTGACATAGATAGGGTGTCCACAAAAAATCAGATCCATAGGATCATCCTAACCATTCGAACTGTGGAGGCAAAAAATGGACTAATTTGTGAAGGTTTAAAGACATCCATTTTACCTCCACAAATCGTAGGGTTGGGATGATCCTATGGATCTGATTTTTTTGTAGACACCCTATCTATGTGAGGGCCTTTAAAATGGATGGGTTGGATCACCCAAACAATGTGGGCCCCCACTATATTTTAAGCTAGTGTGTAGAGAACTTATCTACACATATATGTAGGAACCGTTTTCTCTTTTATAAAATATATTTAAAAATTGTATTAAAAAACTGTATGACAATTATAATTTTATTAAAGTTAAATTGACGAAAAATGGATTTTTTTTTTTATTTTGAGTAAAATGGATTCTTTACATGGCCATTGATCCACCTAACCCAGCGAAATTTAATTTCGAAGCACAAGCTCCTCTTATTCCAGAAAGGTAGCCATGATTCCCCACAACCAATGAAGGGCTTACATGAATCAGAGAAGGTAAATGGAAGAGGGAAATATCCCATTCTCGTTCTTTCTCTATTTGAATTGGAAATGTAATTAACATGAAATGGAGATCATAATTCCACCCTCTTTCATAGAAGACATTCATAGCAGTGTCAAAAAACAAAAAAAAAAATTGGTTGCCGGTTTGTGTGAGCCTTTGTACATTATTTGCAAAATTGTTTGCCGGATTTGGGCCAGAGAATGAAACGGGGGGATGGGAAGAAGATAGCAGGGTAAGATGGGGAAAATAAAGGAGAGTGAGATGGGAAGGGCTAGCGAATATTGCTCTTCGTTTGCCGTTGGATCTGGTTGGGGAGGTGGCGATGGGAAGACGTTCCAAAGACAGAGGTTGGTGGAGAGGGCTTGAAAGCTTCATCAAGCTCAAGGAGACCCTTAATCATCCCCAGAGAAATGAAAGCTATACAGGACGGATGAGATAGATAGAGAGAGAGAGAGAGAGAGGGGGGGGGGGGGGGGAGAGAGAGAGGTGCTTGGATATGAATATGTGTTCATTTTTCAAATTAAATGGGCGAGAAAAACTAAAACAAAATTATGTCATGCATAGCAGAAATTAAGTGCATTAGTGGAAACGTCCGTTACAATTGGAAACGTTTGAGTGTGGAATTGGTAAGGGCTAAGGTTTTTAATAAATGCCAATAAATTCTGGAATCGGGATACACGAATCACAATTCATAACGTTTTTGAAATAAGAGTAAGGGCGTTTGTAATAAATTGCCAAAATTTCCTTTCAATTTCTACAATGTAACCTAGGAAATTCTGGTGCCACGTTGGAAATAGGGTGCCAAGTAGATTCTAGGGAGGAAGGCGAGGGCTGCCACATAAGCGGTGAACAGTAAACCCCCTATGTCTATATATATATATATATATATATATATATATATATATATATACCATTTGAAAGGCCCTTACATAGATGGGGTGTGTACCAAAAATCAGCTCCATAGGATCATTCTAACCCATCCATTTGTGGAGGTCAAAATGGACAGACATTATTTGTCCACAAATCTGCCCATTTTGTCCTCCACAAATGGAGGGGTTAGGATGATCCTATGGAGCTGATTTTTGGTACACACCTTATCTATGATAGGGCCTTGCAAATGAATGGTTTGGATCACCACAGAAAATGTGGGACCCATGTGATTGGGGCGCTTAAGCTCACCATAAGTTTGGTGAGCTTAAGCTCACCAACACTTTCCCCTCTCTCTCTCTCTCTCTATATATATATATATATATATATATATATATATATATATATATATATATATATATATATATATATATATATATATATACTAGTGGGACACCCGTGCGATGCACAGAGAGAGGAAAAAAATGCTTTAAAAATGTTTTTTTTTTTAAGAGAAGGAATGCAATTTGGAAATGCAGGTTGTGACTAAAAGCAGGTGTAAAAAAGACAGGTTATTCTTATAAATTAAAAGTTTCATGATAGAAACAAAAACATTATCATAGATTTGTCAACTCTCTAAAAAAATCATAAAAACCTAATATAGAGGGAGAGATTTGCAATAGGGGTGCAACTCGGGTCAGGTTGGGTCAAGGCCAACCCGAACCGGTTCTACTCGAGGAAGCATTTGCTCAACATGAACCTGATCCGACCCAACTTCCAACCTGATGAGTTTCAACCCGACTCAACCCAATGAACCTTTTTTTCCAACCCGGACCAACTCGAGTTTTTAAGCATACTAAAAATAAAAAAGATAAAAAAATGTTGGGGTTGCCCAAGCTCTCAACCAGAACCCAAGCCCGAACTCAACCCAGGCCAGTTGGTAAAGCTTGGGAAAACTCAACTCGAACCCGAACACGAACCTGACCCAAACTCAACCCGACTTTTTTTCAGGTTGAACCCAACCCGAGTTGCACCCCTATTTGCAAAATCAATCCCAAATTTTTAGGTGTACAATTTAGAGAGAGATTATTACAGAATGAAATCAAATCAAGATCAAATATTCTGGGATTAGAAGATTTGATTTGATTTGATTAGGCTATATTGGTTGGTTGGATTAGATTAGGCAAGTGAATTAGATTAGGATAATGTATTTCCATAATTATCTTATCCTCTTGCTATGTTTATCATTTGAGTGTTCTATAAAAGCACTCCTTGTGCTTAATGAAAATCATCCAAGAATTAGTGAAATCTTCTCCTAATTTTACAGAGATCGAGCACAATAATTTAGGTACGAAAAAATCCTACAGAATAAGATAGAGGGCATTAATTTAGGGAAAAAAAAAGGGAAATGTTATCAGCACTACTGTATTTAATTTGATGATCGCACTCCTCAATTTATTAAAAGTATGGTATGGGCCGCACCATAGGATGATCCAAACTGCCACAGCCTAAATAGGTCGTGCCCCAAAAATCATTTCCATAGGTTGACCCTAACCCTCCCCTCTACAGATCGGAGGGTTAATCATCCCCAGAGAAATGAAAGCTATAAAGGACGAATGAGAGAGAGAGAGAGAGAGAGAGAGAGAGAGGTGCTTGGATATGAATATGTGTTCATTTTTCAAATTAAATGGGCAAGAAAAACTAAAACAAAATTATGTCATGCATAGTGGAAATTAAGTGCATTAGTGGAAACGTCCGTTACAATTGGAATCGTTTGAGTGTGGAATTGGTAAGGGCTAAGGTTTTTAATAAATGCCTATAAATTCTGGAATCGGGATACACAAATCACAATTCATAAGTTTTTGAAATAAGAGTAGGGGCGCGTTTGGAATAAATTGCCAAAATTTCCTTTCAATTTCTAACATGCAACCTAGGAAATTCTGATGCCACGTTGGAAATAGGGTGCCAAGTAGATTCGAAGGAGGAAGGGGAGGGCTGCTACATCAGCAGTGAACAGTAAACCCCCCTTCCTCTTTATTATATATATATATATATATATATATATATATATATATATATATGTAGAGAGTTCTCTACACACTAGCTTAAAATACAGTGGGGGCCCACATTGTTTGGGTGATCCAAGCCATCCATTTTAAAGGGCCTCACATAGATAGGGGTGTCTACAAAAAATCAGATCCATAGGATCATCCGAACCCTATGATTTGTGGAGGTAAAATGGATGTCTTTAAACCTTCACAAATTAGTCCATTTTTTCCCTCCACAGTTCGAATGGTTAGGATGATCCTATGGATCTGATTTTTTGTGGACACCCTATCTATGTGAGGGCCTTAAAAATGAATGGTTTGGATCACCCAAATAATGTGGCCTCCACTGTATTTTAAGCTAGTGTGTAGATAACTTATCTACACATATGTGTAGGAACCGTTCTCTCATATATATATATATATATATATATATATATGAAAGTGATTGTGAGCGGCCCTTCATATAAGCTTATATGAGGTGACCGCTAAAAACATGGTGGGTCCCACATTTTTGGGGTGATCCGAACCGGTCATTTGATAGGCCCTGACATAGATAGGGGGTGCCCAAAAAATCAGCTCCATAGGATCATCCCAACCCTTCGTACTGTAGAGGTGAAAGAGGGGAAATTGGACGGGTATCTTCGTATTGTAGAGGTGAAAGAGGGGAAATTGGACGGGTAAGTGGGAAAATTTATACCCGTCCAATTTCCCCTCTTTCACCTCTACAGTACGAAGGGTTGGGATGATCCTATGGAGCTGATTTTTTGGGCACCCCTATGTCAGGGCCTATCAAATGACCGGTTCGGATCACCCCAAAAAATGTGGGCCCACCATGTTTTTAGCGGTCATCTCATATAAGCTTATATGAGGGGCCGCTCACAATCACTTTCCCCATATATATATATGAGCATGCATTTACTGAGCTCGAGCGCCTTGAGCGCAGAAAAAGGGTGGGGCCACATTTTGGGTGGGATCCGAAGCATTCATTTGATGGGCCCTTTCATGGGTAGTGTGGCCACCAAAAATCAGCTCCATTGAATCACCTTAGGGTGTCCATTTGTGTGGCAAAAAATGGACAGATTTGTGGACAAACAGTATCTGTCCATTTTTTGCCCCACAAATGGACACCCTAAGGTGATCTAATGGAGCTGATTTCTGGTAGGCCCCCTATCCATGATGAATGCCTAGGATCACCCCCCCCCAATGGCCCCACCCCCCTGTTTCTGTGCTTGAGCGCAGCAACCCCTCTCTCTCTCTCTCTCTCTCTCTCTCTATATATATATATATATATATATATATATATATATATATAGTAAGCAACCCTGTGCGATGCACAGGGCTTGGCATATGATTTGAGAAAAAAAAATTCATGGCATATGATTTGAGAAGGTGGTGTTCATTTAGTTGTGGAATGTATCTAGTTACGATGTGAAATAAAAATTGCTGTATGGGTGTTGATTCAACTCCTGGAATAAATCCTCCCCTTAAAAACGAGAAAAAGAGGAGGAAATAAAAGGAGAGCCACCTTTATTCTCGTCACTCAATGTTGCAAAAGGTCCAAGTAGAAATTTCAAGAGTTCTTACTTGCAAATTTGACAGGTGGGTTTCTGCGAAGTTAGCTTAGAGAAAAAAAAATGAATACATAGAAGGTAAGGAATCAAAATAAGGAGAACGCATCCAAGATATTACTTTACCCACGTTGAATTGCCTCAATACTATCTGCAGTAGAAAACTAATAATTTTATCAGGCATTCATGATCCATCGCTTCAGCAAGAAACTAATGTTCTTTAAACTGTAAAATAACTATCTAAATCAAATGCTCCATGTGAAAAGGTGAAAAATAAGATGAAAATTAAATGAGAGTTTAAAAAAAAAGACCCGATGCCCATATGAAGGGACCTACCTCTTTTGGATGATGGTAAGAGCATGAGGGAGAAGGGTGTTGTTATGAGGAGAAAATAAGGCGGGCAAAAAAATTATAAAGTTCATAAAGAGGAAGATGAAGGGATTGGTTTGTTGTTGTAGACACCCCATTTTGCTCTACTTTAATCAACAAAGAAGTTAGTGTTCTTCTTATCAGTCTTTTTCAGTGTTTTTCATTCCCGTGTCCGCTCCTCTTGTTTTCTCGATCTTTTCGGTTATTTCTGTCATGTTTTGCGTCGTCCTGATAATTGTTGAGAGGGGTTGTTCGCAAGAATTAAAGCAAGAGAGGATTTGGATCTGTTTGGGAGGCCCGCGTTGAACATTTGTTAGATTTGGATCAAGCAGGGGACCTGTATACTGTTTTAATGAAAAATGAGTTTCAAGCCTACTTCGATCTAATGCATAAAGATACCCATCAAATGAGCGATTCGGATCATCCAATGCAAAGGATTTAGGGGAGTGTGACTAATTTACATTGAAGACCACTAAAATGTACGGTTTGGATCATTATGCGAAGTAGACCCGCATATCGTTCTTAGTGAGAAAATGCTTTCTTTATTCGAATCCACCGAATTTTGAAAACCAAATTATTACCAAAATGGGTTTCAACCACCCTAAGGAAGCTATTAGGTTTTCAGCTGAGCAGATTTTATTGAGGAAAAGAGGATTCTATCATTTGATTGCCTAAGATGTTAGTGGGCCCAAGGTTTTAGAGGAATTGAGCTACATGGGGAAAGGATCTATGATTCTTCTTTTTTGTGGAGGAAATTAGCAACCATATGCATGCATGCTGTTGATTGGCGTTATTTGTAGAAGCTTCTATCTCCCCAATACCCTATGAAATGGAAAGGCAAGGATCTTTAGTCTTTGTTGACCATATTTTGAACGTATTATCACAATAGGCTATTAATTGATTGCCAAAATTATCATTGGGGCTGTGTTACAAGCTGTAAAAGAGAATTGGAATTGGAATGAAGTCTAAATTAAGAGCTACAAGGTGAAGAGAAGTTGCCATTTTTCGGTGGAGAGATTGTCTTAAAAAGAAAAATTTAGAAAGGTTGCTCTGTTTTTACGGTGAAAAAAACAGAAAGCTTTGGAGGAGATGAACCGGACTCTGCTTAAAAAAAAAAAAAAGCCTCTCTCTGCCGGGAGACACCAACTCGGCCTCTATTCCTCTGCATCTCTCTGAGATCTCTCCACCCATCACTCCAACTCTGTTTTCCTCCACTTCACCCACTCCTTCTGTTTCCCTCCACTTCACCCATTCTCCACGTTTTCACTCCCCCAACCTCTCTGTTGTCTGTGTTTCCTTCTTCCCCTCTCTCTTTCTGTGTTTCCCATCACCCTCGACCACCCTCAACTCCCCTCTCATCCCCTCAACAGCCCAAAGAAAAACACAAAAAAAAAAAACAAAAAGAGAGAAAACAGAGCATCGTTTTCTGTTAGTTCTCTCTCTCTCTCTCTCTCTCTCTCTCTCTCTCTCTCTCTCTCTCTCTCTCTCCTCTCATCTCACAACCCTCCCATCTCTCTGTTACTCTCCACCAACCTCTCCCTCTAACATCCTCCAACAGCTACATTTAAAAAAAAAAAAAACGTGAAAAAAAACAGAGCAATGGATGCTCTGTTTTTTTCTCTCTAGTTATCTAACCCTCTCTCTCCATCTAACCTTCTCGCTCACTCTCTCTCTATTCTTTTTTATCTCACTCTCACATCCACCATACTCTTCCTCTCTGTCTCTGTTGTTTTTTTTTGTTTTTCATCCTCCTTACTTTCTCACGATCATCCCTCTTTGTCTATGATATTCCATTCTCCACGGCTTTGTCTCTCAACCACTCTCGAACTCTCTGGAACCCTCCTTGCCAATCTCCCATCTATCTCTCTCTCAGTTACTTCTCTCTCCCCATCCAGTGAAGATAACCAAAGAAAAATAAAGAAAAAAAAGCAAAGAAATAAAGAGAAGGAAAGGAGGTCGGATCGCACGTCGGCCAGACTTTCGGATTTTTTTTTGCTTTCGGATTCGGCGAGGATCTCCATCACAGGTAGGTGCACTGTTCTCGAATTTTTCCGAAATTATTTGGTATTTTTTTAGATTTTTGCATGATTTTTAAGCATTTAAATGATTTTAATTCAATATTAAATGTGTGTGCTTAAAATCATGATCTGCATGAGTGTTTCAATTCCGTTTTGTCTCGAAATTTAATACAATGATCTACCTAAATAGAGTAAAATAAGTATCGGATCGGATCGGACATTGGATCAAAGGTTTTCTAGAATTTGAGTGAAGAGTGGAATTTTATTTAAAATAATGGCTGAGAAATTATGAAATTCGAAAAAATAGACATCTCAGGATGATCTATTTTTTGGAATTTTGAATTTTTCTTGTGTTCATCACATCAGAATAAGGTTAGAGGACATTTTCCGGAGTCGAAATTTTCTCGAAAATCGTGTTTTAAAATAGAAAACTATTCAAAAATGTATTTTTGTTGAAGAAAAATAAATTATATACTAAACAGATTCCAAAATTAATGAAATTTTGTGAGAGAATAATATGATACTGATACATTCTTCCATGAATTTTTAAAGATTTTTGGATTTTGTTTAGTATATTATTTAATGCTTTCTTTGAAAATTATCAGATTTTGTGAGAATTTTTACTGACATCAGATCACAATTAAAATTCTCCAAATTTTTACAATAGTCTTACATTTCATATTTCTTGCTGCTGAAAAATTTTCAATTGATTTGGATCTTGTTTCATATGGGATGTAGTGTTAATTCATAATCTAGTCTGAAAATTAAAAAATCCGAATTGATAGTAAATAGTTTCTACAATTCATGAAAATCTCACAGCATGCTATATTTAATCATATCTTATTTCTGTAGAAATTGCAATGAATTTAGATTTCTATTTCTAGTAGTTTCTGTGTTATTTTTGCAATCTGGTCTTATTATTGTTAAATCAAAATTAAATATGAGCTTAATGTAAAAATCTGCAAAACTCTTTTAATAAGCTACATCCCATCATATCTTGTTGCTGTAGAAATTTCGATTCATTTCGAATTCGTTTGCAATAATTTCACTTGTAAAATCACTCATATGTTTAAAAGTGATAAATTCCATTGAAAATTCGGAATTAATAAAAAATCATTTTGAAAATTTCGAAAGAACCTTAAATATCTATCACATATTCACTCCTTAATCCATTGAAACAGAAATCTTAGGATCTTTAGATTTTCCTGGAAAAATGGCCAGTGCATCCATAATCGTATCCCAATTGCAACCGATCTTTGACAATTTGAATATTTAAGCTATAGCACGTTATTGGCTCCGAGGTTTACTGTCCACGGAAATCCTGAGATATGCCAGGCAATAAGGTGCTATAACCTAAGTATTAAATTGTACAAGGAAAGAGCGCACGATTCCCTCCCTTGGATGCCATTCTGGGCCGAAATTGGTGAACCCTAGAACCATTGGTATTCTTTAAGTGTCCAGAAACTGAAAATCCTTAAAATCTGAAATTCATTAACCTCAAGAACTGAAATCGATTCATCTCGTGTCTCTCGGAACCATTGGATTATGGTTTCCGTCATAAGAACCATTAGAGCCCAACTTAGGAACACTTGTGTCAGGTCATGTCCTAGGTTTTAGGGAGTCTTAGGTTTTAGGGAGTCCTAGAGTTAGGAGTCCAGCCTCATCACGTACGCTTGCTATGGATAGCAACTGTGCCATAGGTCTAGTTACACTAGTCACCCAATCTTTTCCTAGGACAAGCCTAGTAAATTAGGATGTAGGCTAACCTGCATTAGTCTAAGGAACAACTTGCATTTAGATAAGAATCATATAGCATCTTAGATGAAATCTTAGGATAATAAAATCCTCAACTTGAATTAAATAACTTCTCCTAAAACTGTTGAAACAGTCAATCCCGTCTAGGTCGGTGTCTTAGTTGAGTTTAGGCATAAGTAGCTTAGCTTAGGTGCACCGAACTACGTCGACTCTGATCCCAGTGAGGCTTGGGTACGTAGGCAGCTTGGATGTCTGATGGCTTACCAACCGCGAGTCGGCTCCACAACAAATGTGGGGTTTTGTATATTAGTTTTATTATGAATTCTTAATTAAAATATGTAGGATCTCCCTGAAATTAGAATTTTAGAAGAACTTTCACTTAGATTGAATCCAGACAAATTAAGCAATCAAGATACACATTTAGGATTCACATTGAAATTAGATTTTAGGATGCATGTCACTTAGTTCGCACATTAACAGAGAGTTGAATGAGCCATTTAAAATAAATTTAAAAGAGTTAACTTTTGGAATTGAAGACCGATTATCGGGCAGGAATGGTGCATGTGGTGGATAACTCCCCATACCTTCCATTCTTGTAACCAGGTAGCGAGTCTAGATTTCTGGTTGATTATGGGTCCTAGATCCCACATCTAGGTGGCGACTCTGTCAGTCTCTTTTGTGTGGAATTCGGATTGCCTTAGTGATCCCAAGTTCACATAAAAGATGAATTAAAATCAATACTAAAATGCACACGCCAATCGCGTGGGTACGAGAGACCAAGAGAGAGCGTGGCGGCTCGCGCCCCACCCCTCTCGTGGGATTGGGTCCCACAGTCGTTGAGGAAGATTAAGTGGGAGATGGGAGGGAATAGGAAACGGTGTATGATGAAGGACATTATGCAATTAATGGGAACCCTTCCAACGCTTCTAATTTGGTTTGGATTCAAGGGGTAATTAACAAATTTTATTAGGGATATGTTTCTCAATTAAATTCTATTTAAAACCATTATTGAAAAAACAGAAAAATTCACCTAATTATAGCAGTATTAAAATCTGCCAGGGAATTGGGAATGTTGGCGTGAAGGAAATCTACGTAGATATAGATTGCTTAGAAGGAAATCTACTTAATTTAAGGGATTTTGCAAATGGAAAGAGGGGGAAGAGAAAACGTAAATGGATGCTTAATTTATGGAAATAAATTAGGGATGAATCGTGATCTTTCGAAAAGGTGTTTTACAATATCCGGTGAAAATGCATGCCACGTAGGAAAATAAGTTGACACGTAGATTTGAGGGAGGAAGGAGAGGGCTGCCACGTAAGCGGTGAATAGTATGGGGAAACATTTTCTACGCGATACCTCATATAAGTTATCTGAGCGAGAGCTCAAAAAAACATATGGGCCCACATTGTTTGGATGATCCAAAGCATTCATTTGGATCGTCCAAAGATAGATAGAGTGTGCACAAAAAATCTGCTCCACAGGATTATCCTAACCCTTCAATTTGTGGAGGTTAAAGTGGATGGGTATAAACCTCCACAAATATGTCCATTCTTAACCTCCAAAAATAGAAGGGTTAGGATGATCCTATGGAGCTGATTTTTTGGACACACCCTATCTATGTAGGGGCCTATCAAATGAATGCTTTGGATGATCCAAACAATGTGGCCCACATGATTTTTTGAGCTCTTTTGAGCTCTTGCTCAGATAACTTATCTGAGGTATCGCACAGAAAACGTTTCCCCTATATGTGTGTGTGTGTGTGTGTGTGTGTGTGTGTTTGTGTGTGTGCGTGTGAGTGTGTAGGAGTAGTGGTACCATCCGTGCGATGCTCGGTTTTTTAAATTGAATAAAAAGAGTGATATATAAATAAAACAACAAATTGAAGGAAAAAAGGAAAGATAATGTATATATATCATTTTCACAGAGTTGCCTTAACTGAAGGGGTGTGGATATTTCAACAGATTTTTTGGGACTGATTTTAGGGAGTTTTTTTCGGGAAGAGAGAGAGAGAGAGAGAGAGAGAGAGAGAGGGGAGTGGATGGTTTCTACATATATTTTTGGGGCTGATTTTTAGGCGTGAAGTGATTTTTTGGGATCGATTTAGAAAATAGGGACGTGACTAAAAATCAATATGGTATCCGAGAAGGGGCGAATTTATAATCATCCTATTTTTATTGCCCGAATCTAAATGTAGAAAATGACATACAGAGGTAGTAAATTCAAAACCCAGTTGGGAAAACAAAAAACATATATTAGATATGGTATAAAGTGCCCAAAAAAACATCAGTAATTTTGTGCCAGCAGATAATTATGAGAAAATGGTGTAAATGATGTTGATTGTGCAGGAAGGAACTGAATGCAGAAAAAGTCCATCTAAAACACATGGATAAAATACAAAATAAACATTGCACAATAAAAGAGTACCTGTGTCTGATAATAATGGTGGATCCGAAGCGAAAGAAATGAGAAGGAGCAGATATGGGATTGACAAAGGGTAGAGGCAAGGAAGATGGTGTGGAGGACTCTAGATTAGAATATTGAAGTTGAAATAGAGGAGAGGACATAATGTTTGAGAGATAGAGATAGAAATGCAAAGAGAGGGAGAGAGTGATGGAGTATGGATATTTCAAGGGTTTTTTTTTTTTTGAGATATATATATATATATATATGAGGGCTAGCTTGCCCAATCACATGGGGGCTCACTTTGTTAGGATGATCCAAACCATTCATTTGAAAGTCCCTTACATAGATGGGGGGTGTACCAAAAATCAGCTCCATAGGATCATCCTAACCCCTCCATTTGTGGAGGACAAAAATGGGGCAGATTTGTATCTGCCCCATTTTTGTCCTCCACAAATGGAGGGGTTAAGATGATCCTATGGAGCTGATTTTTGGTACACTCCCTATCTATGATAAGGCCTTGCAAATGAATGGTTTGGATCACTCCCCAAAATGTGGGACCCATGTGATTGGGCAAGCTAGCTCACCATAAGTTTGGTGAGCTTAAGCTCACCAACAGTTTCCTCTCTCTCTCTCTCTCTCTCTCTATATATATATATATATATATATATATATATATATATATATATATATATATATACAGTGGGGACCCACATTGTTTGGGTGATCCAAACAATTCATTTGAATGGTCCTCACATAGATAGGGTGTTCACAAAAAATCAGATACATAGGATCATCCCAACCCTACTATTTGTGGAGGTAAAATGGACGTGTATAAACCTTCACAAATTGGTCCATTTTTTGCCTCCATAGTTTGAATGGTTAGGATGATCCTATGGATCTGATTTTTTGTGGACACCCTACATTCAAATGAATGGTTTGGATCACCCAAACAATGTGGGCCCCCACTGTATTTTAAGCTAGTGTGTAGGTAACTTACCTACACAAGTGTGTAGGAAATGTTCTCTCATATATATATATATATATATATATATATATATATATATATATATATATAGGAAAGTGAACCTACACCGCCGGCTTAAAATACAATGGGCCGACATTGTTTTGGTGATCCAAACCATTCATTTGATTGGCCCTCACATAGATAGGGTGTCCACCAAAAATCAGCTCCATAGGATCATCCCAACCCTACGATTTGTGGAGGCAAAAATGAACGTGTAAAAACCTTCACAAATTTGTCCATTTTTGCCTCGAAATTTGAAGGGTTGGGATGATCCTATGGAGCTGATTTTTGGTGGACACCCTATCTATGTGAGGGCCAATCAAACGAATGGTTTGGATCACCAAAACAATGTGGGCCCACTGTATTTTAAGCCGGCGGTGTAGCTAAGTTAGCTACATCGGTGGTGTAGCTTCACTTTCCTCATATATATATATATATATATATATATATATATACAGGGGTGTGTTTTTGGCTCATTTTTAGGGATTCAAACGATTTAGAAGGGCCTAACAAAGGGTGTTCTTTTGGTTGATTTGTAGGGATCTATAAAGGACGTAATTTTTAGGGGTGCGAACTGCAAACGCAATCTTTAAAAAAATTAACACATACGGAGAAGGGGCGTATGGGAAAAATACAGAGAAGACGTGATTCGAATAGTGTCCAGTTAAGGAGAGCTTTCAAAGATAAAGTGAAACGTAGAACCTAATTTTTAGGGGTGTATTTTTAGTGTTAAAGAAGGGCTGATTTGGCATCTCTTCGGGAGGATGGGTGCTTTTGGAAAACAAACCGTGAAACGGTACATTGTGACATCCATTATTATCCGTTGTTAAGGAGATTAGAGGCTGAGTTGGCAAAAGAGGGGATGTCCATATCATCAAAAATGGTTGAAAGTCAATCATCTTTAATATAATAGATATATAACGTTTTCTTCGTGAGACCTTAGATAAGTTATCTGAGCAAGAGCTCAAAAAACCATATGGGCCCACATTGTTTGGATGATCCATAGCATTCATTTGGATAGTCCAAAGATAGATAGAGTGTGCACAAAAAAATCTGCTCCATAGGATTATCCTAACCCTTCAATTTGTGGAGGTTAAAGTGGATGGGTATAAACCTCCACAAATCTGTCCATTTTTAACCTCCAAAAATCTAAGGGTTGAGATGGTCCTATGGAGGTGATTTTTTGGGCACACCCTATCTATGTAAGGGCCTATCAAATGAATGCTTTGGATCATCCAAACAATGTTGGCCCACATGATATTTTGAGCTCTTGCTCAGATAACTTATCTGATGTATCGCGCAGAAAACATTTCCCTATATATATATATATATATATATATATATATAGAGAGAGAGAGAGAGAGAGAGAGAGAGAGAGAACATTTCCTACACACTAGTGTAGGTAAGTTACCTACTCACTAGCTTAAAATACAGTGGGGGCCCACATTGTTTGGGTGATCCAAACTATTCATTTGAATGGTCCTCACATAGATAGGACCATAGATAGGGTGTCCACAAAAAATCAGATCCATAGGATCATCCTAACCATTCAAACTATGGAGGCAAAAAATGGACTAATTTGTGAAGGTTTATACACGTCCATTTTACCTCCACAAATCGTAGGAGCTGATTTTTTGTGGACACCCTATCTATGTGAGGACCAAACAAATGAATTGTTTGGATCACCCAAACAATGTGGGCCCCCACTGTATTTTAAGCTAGTGCGTAGGTAACTTACCTACACTAGTGTGTAGGAAATGTCCTCTCATATATATACTAGTGGGACAACCCTTGCGATGCACGGAGGGAAAAGTTATTTTAGATCAAAAATAATGAAAGTTGAATGAATAAAGAACAAAATATATGAGTTACGTATTATGAGGTTTATAAGCAGGACATTTGGGAAAAGTCTTTCTTTTCATAACTTTCAAATAAATTCTTGCAATATAAACAGGGAATTAAGGATGCCTAAAATCTGATCAAGATCAAATGTGTCGGCAATGACGTGGAATACTTCTGAAACTTGGGTTGCACCTTAAACGCAAATGCATGTCCCCATCGGTAAGTTGGTTCCAATGATGTGGTTCCTAAGACCCGGACATCAATTCTTGCCAGAGAAGTTGGTTAGCACCATTGTATTAAGTCTTAACACCGCCGCCCCAGAGGTTTCTTATTAAGTTCAATCGCTGCCAGAAACTCAGCTTCACTCTCCTCGTCTATCACTTTCTCCCGCAAGTGTTAAAAAAAAAAAAGAACCAAAGGACCAAATGATTTCTGGTCTAAAAGATCACCAAAATTCATGAAACATCACCTAACTTTAACAAAAACTGTGGTTGATGCCCCTAATCTCATCCCATCCCATCCCATCCCATCAGATGATTCCAGGTCCCCTATTAAACAACCAAAGCTATCTTACATAAGCTTAAAACATCAAACATAATGGTTGCATCTTTTTTTTCTACGATAGTTTGAAGTTTACTTTTACTAAAATGCATGCTCAGCATGAATCACAGGAGAGAGAGAGAGAGAGAGAGAGAGAGAGAGAGAGAGAGAGAGAGAGAGAGAGAGAGAGAGAGAGAGAGAGAGAGAGAGAGAGATTTACTTCACCTTGAATACCATAGCCACAAATAGAATTTTCAGGCTACTGATAGCTTAAAAAAAGTGAAAACAAAACCCATGACCAAAACAAAACAAAAAATGGCATTGAAATCCACCTAATCTATGACTTACCCCAATTCAATTGTCTCCTCGTTTTCAATCAATGTTCAGCAAGCACTTTGGCCACATCTTTCAAACTGCACCCCCAAGATCTCATCCCTGTACATTTCATATGTGCATAAATCTAGTGAATAGGCACTGTATGGTGTGGAACATTGAAACCATATTTACAATGGAATGAAAAGTAAACCCAAAAATATAAACAGAGCAAACATAAAATGCTATTTACCACTCAAAACTAAAAAGAACAAAACAATCCAAGTCTCTCAATCCTTACCCACATTAATCCCGCAAGTAAGATGAACAAAAAACAGGCAACTGAGAAGTGTATTAAAAATAGCCATAGCCTAGCAATACAATGTTTTATCGTAAAAACAGCCATCCGTCCACACACGGTCCATGTATTAGAGGAGGGACAGAAACGAATCTTCAAGACTAAAGGCCTTTCTATCAAGATCTCAATGGTTTACGGATGGAAATAGGCAGAGAGAGAGAGAGAGAGAGAGAGAGATATAGAGAGAGAGAGAGAGAGAGAGAGAGAGAGAGAGAGAGAGTAGGGCTCTGTTTCTTTACTCTCTTTTTGCGCTCAATCCTGCAAAAAAATGTCTTAAAATCTCAATTTCTCTCTTTACTCTCTGAGTAAAGAATTGGAAAACCAGCAAAACCCCAAAGAAAAACGGGAGAGTTCAAGTCTTGGAAATCTATTTGAAAAATTGCCTTCAACAAATTTACATTCAACAAACGATGATAATTTGGTAAGTTATAGGCTAGAAGAAACCGATCCAATTAAATATTGGACAAATTTGCGGGTGCTGGTCTAGAAAGCAAAGCAATGGGCATTAAAAGAAGGAAAAATATACATTAACCATAAAAAGAAGGAGAAATATAAATAGGAAGCCCAATAGAGAGAGGAACCCAGACTAAACACCAAACACTTATCACAAATAATCATTGGATAAATAAAAGTATCGGTCTCTTGGGTCATTTTTCTTGCCATTAAGAAACCATCTTCAACTCAAATAGTAACTCTGCATAGCGAATCAGCCGACAAATCAAAATCAGGGGAAAAAATCATAAAAAAAAGGATTAAGAGCGAATCAGCTGACAAATCAAAATCAGGGGAAAAAATCATAAAAAAAGGGATTGAGAGCAAGAGCCAGAGTTCAGCTTTGAAACCATAAAAAAAGTGATTGAGATCAAGAGAGAATACATAGGACTGTGAAATGGGTGTGTTTATCACCCATGTTCTGGTCGTTCTTGCGCGGCCGATTTTCTGGCTGCCATAAAATGAAAGAAAGATGGACATAGTAATTGGGAATAGATATCAAATGGAAGAAAGATTAAGAAATTACCTTTCTGTGATGTTCTTCAAACCTGAAATGCTAAAGAAATGCTATCTTCTCCTAGAAAAATTCTTGGAATATTAAAAGAAAGAAAAAGGAACATTTCTATCTCTGTTTGATGAAGAAAACGAAATTGAAAACCAAAATCAGAGTCTTAAATAAATACCTCAAATAGCTAGGGTTTCAAGCCATCCGGACAAGCTGATGACCGACGATTCGTAGATAGCAGAGATTACGTAAAACTCTTTAACAGGAGGGATATAAGAGAGGCTTCTGTTGGATCGTCACAAAAGATCAAAAACGAAGATTCTACTTTGATGTTGTAGATAAACAGAGACAAAAACAGATCTACCGAAATAAAAAGAACGAACTTAAAGAAACAGACCAAAGATGGGCAAGAAGATAGGAGTAAATCCCTTAATTCTAGCTTACTTAGTGTTAGGTCTAAAATTGGTAACAGGTTATGGTAGGGCCGGAAGGGCTGATCTGGCACGCTACAGCTGAAGGGCTGGTGGAGTCCTGCACTGCACGAGGGCATAGACAAGAAAACAAAGGGTCAGAAGACCAACCCGGAGTGGTGCTCCGGACGGGCGCTTCGACACTCAAGTCAGTATGAGCAGGAGTGCAGAGCAAAGTCAGAGCAGAAATCTAAGGGTTTTAGATCTCAGATCCCCCACCTTAGCACTAATGAGGGCTATTTATAGTGGTTCTGAGCCACCTGTCCAGGACAGGTGGCAGCCTCTGTATGGGTATGGACCAGGTGATGGCTTCTGTATGGACCAGATGGCAGCCTCTGTATGGACCAGCTGATGGCCTCTGTGTGGACCAGATGGCAGCCTCTGTATGGACCAGGTGATGGCCTCTGGGTGGATCAGATGGCAGCCTCTGTATGGACCAGGTGATGGCCTCTGGGTGGACCAGATGGCAGCCTCTGTATGGACCGGATGGCAGGACAGGTGTGGGCTTTGCAGTGGTCCCTATGAGGGCCACGTGTCAACAGCCCATTGGTTGCAGATTTTGTACCCCATCAGTTGCCCCCTGGTTCTCCTAGTCGTGGTAGTCGTGGCAGCGGCTAGGGAAAGCAAAAAGCAAAAGGAAGGTCAAAACAGCACCTGGCCGGCCAAAACCTGTGGGCAACTGGGGCCGGCCTCAAACTGGAGGAGCACGGCCAGACAAGAGTCCGGCCAAAATTTGGCCTAAAGGAGCACGGCCGGACAGGGGTCTGTAGGCGGCTCAGTCCGGCCAAATTTGGACGGGCGTCTGCCCGGCCTAACCTCCTAGACGTCCCGGCCGGGCAGAACTCCAAAGCGTCAAGTGAGTGCGTCATATCCTGTCCGGCTAAGGTTGTGGACGGCCACGCCGGGCAGGTCTTTTGTCGTCTAGCGAACGCGTCATATCCTGTCCGGCTTAGGCTGTGGACGGCCATGCCGGGCAGGTACTTTGTCGTCTAGCGAACGCGTCATATCCTGTCCGGCTTAGGCTGTGGACGGCCACGCCGGGCAGGTCTATTGTCGTCTAGCGAACGCGTCATATCCTGTCCGGCTTAGGCTGTGGACGGCCATGCCGGGCAGGTCTTTGTCGTCTAGCGAACGCGTCATATCCTGTCCGGCTTAGGCTGTGGACGGCCATGCCGGGCAGGTCTTTGTCGTCTAGCGAACGCGTCATATCCTGTCCGCCTAAGGCTGTGGACGGCCATGCCGGGCAGGTACTTTGTCGTCTAGCGAACGCGTCATATCCTGTCCGGCTAAGGCTGTGGACGGCCATGCCGGGCAGGTCTTTTGTCGTCTAGCGAACGCGTCATATCCTGTCCGGCTAAGGCTGTGGACGGCCATGCCGGGCAGGTCTTTGTCGTCTAGCGAACGCGTCATATCCTGTCCGGCTAAGGCTGTGGACGGCCATGCCGGGCAGGTCTTTGTCGTCTAGCGAACGCGTCATATCCTGTCCGGCTAAGGCTGTGGACGGCCATGCCGGGCAGGTCTTTTGTCGTCTAGCGAACGCGGCATATCCTGTCCGGCTTAGGCTGTGGACGGCCATGGCGGGCAGGTCTTTGTCGTCTAGCGAACGCGTCATATCCTGTCCGGCTTAGGCTGTGGACGGCCATGGCGGGCAGGTCTTTGTCGTCTAGCGAACGCGTCATATCCTGTCCGGCTAAGGCTGTGGACGGCCATGCCGGGCAGGTCTTTTGTCGTCTAGCGAACGCGTCATATCCTGTCCGGCTTAGGCTGTGGACGGCCATGCCGGGCAGGTCTTTTGTCGTCTAGCGAACGCGTCATATCCTGTCCGGCTTAGGCTGTGGACGGCCATGCCGGGCAGGTCTTTGTCGTCTAGACGCATAGGAACTTGTGCCTTGCATTTAATGCGAACGGCGCAGACGGCGCATTTAATGCGGACGACGCATTTAATGCGGTAGGTGACGTGGCGCACTCCGGCTGGTGGGAAAAAGGGCGGGATTTTTCCCGCGCTCCCCAACCTATATAAGCCGGAGTTTCACTTCTCATTTTTCACTTTTCACTTTCTACTCTCCTCCTCTTCTGCTCGGCTATTCAAGTCTCTGCCCGCTTCGAATCAGTGAGCCCGGAGATCTTCAACACTTTAGTTCGATAATTTCTTCTAGCTTTTCCTTTCTTCCTTTTTAATGTCTAGCACTAGTTCGGAGACGGACTCTTACTCAAGGGAGTCCGGTTCGACCAGTAGTTTAGGATCTGGGGCGTCGGAGAGGAAGACGCCGGCCTCTCCTACGGAGGCCGGTGCTGTAGACGTGGAGATAGTAGATGTAGACGGGGAGAGCGGGGAGGAAGTGATTGTGGACTTAGACACAATCCCGGTCCGTGGGGACAGACCGTACCGGGCAGAAACCAGCGGGGACGAAGAAGAAGTTGAGGCGGTAGCTCCTCGCTTGCCGCGCCCACCCGTCGAGGTGATAGCGGAGGCACGGATGGAGGCCGATCCGCAGTACAACATCGGGGCCCTGTACGAGGTGAATCATCTGGGGCCGGGCAAACTTCAGGCCGTCAGGGACAAATACTGCATCCCTGATCGGTATATTTTGAGGGCGGCCATTGAAGGGGACCGGGCCAGCAACGATAGTGCAGATCCCTGCATATATGAAGAAGCCTTACGGGTCGGGCTCAGGTTCCCCTTGCACCCATTTTTCGTCTACGGGCTGGCGATTACGCAAGTCGTGCCGAACTCCTGGAGGACGCTGGTCGGCTTCCTGTACCTGTTGGGAGTTCGTCTCCAAAGGAACCCTACCCTGCCCGTCTTCAGGATGTGTGCGCACTTGAAGAGGCACAAGGAAGGCAGCTGGATCTACGTCAGCCAACGGCCCGAAGTGAAGATGATTACTGGCATACCTACTTCCATTCACACATGGAAGAACAGGTTTTTTTACATTAGGGATACCGAGCCGGGCTCCCGGTGGCCGTTTTCGTTAGAATGGAGAACGCCGGACACCCAGAACCTTAGTCAAAAACCAGCCCTTAAGGGTTACGACTATATGACCTTCGCTTTGATCAAAGAAGAACTGAAGCGCGGTCAAATAAACTGTTCGGAGTTCTCCGAGGAGGCGGTCCTGGTAGAGCTCGGCATCAGTCGTGCGACGCCGGCACGTACGTAGACTCTTTAGGCCAGCTCTTATTTTTTTCTTTTCTTCGAACTGCTCCTTTCTGCTCGTCGTCTTCCTCTCCCCCCTTTTTTTTTTAACTGTGCTCTGTTGTTGCGTGCAGAAATGGTGAGGCAGATGTCCATGCTGGACAGGATTAAGCAGGGCTCCCAATCGTCCCCGACGCAGCAGCAGCCCAAGGGCAAGAAAAGAAAAGTGCCGGAGTCAACCCCGGCAATGGTCGCACGGGCCGAGCCGCTAAAAAGTAGCCGGGCGTCACATAAAATTTCGGTCAAGCCGAGCCGGACAAATTTCACCGGACAGAGCTCCGGATCTGCAGGAATGACGGAGCCCCAACACGGCGGAGCAGTCCTGGCCGTCCCTGCCGTCAGGGTGACTGGCGACAACGTCTTCCGCCCGAACTGGGCGGTGCAGAAGACGGACACAGGCCTGGGGGATACCCGGGTCTCCACGGAGTTAATATATCAGGGCGTCCTTCCCCGCGACCGGCGGGACGTCGAGAAGGAGGCACCAGAGACCTGCGAGGCGGCGATCGCCTCCGCCCTCTATCAGCTCTAGGTCTACTCCAGAGATATGGCCAAGAAGCGTTATCTCTTCTCGGAGACGCTCACAAAAATAGAGTCCGAGAAGGGCCAGCTCGAGAAGGAAAAGGACGAGCTTACCGAAGCCGTCCAGATTAAAGAGGCCGAGTACAGCACCTTAAGAGACGAGCTGCAGAGGGTAAAAAACCAAGCCGTTCAGGATCTCTTAACGGCGAAGGAGAGAGCCGACCAGAAGGAAAAGGCGGCCATTGAGGCGGCCGTAAAAGCGGCGGTGAGGGAGGCCGTAAAGGAGACCGAAAAGAGGAAGGACACAGAGTTCTTCAACTTGGGCCTCCAGGCCTACAAGGCGGGGTTTCTTTTCGGCGCCGAGAAGGTGAAGGAGACTTACCCCGACCTTTCCCTCGACGGGCTGGCCGTCCCGTATGCACCTCCGGAGGACGAGGAGGACGAGGAGGAGGAAGACGAGCCGGACTCCTCCCAACCCATCGATGTGGATCGGGAAGTCAATCTGGCGGCCGAGGTCGCCGCCCAAGCCACAGAGGCCGGCCAGACTGCAGCCCCCACTTCGGAGGCAGTCACCAACGAGGTGGTCGACAAGGAGGCTTGAGTGGCAGCCCTCCTGCTCTTATCTGTTTGTTTGTTTGTTTGTTTTTTTTTTTTTTTTTTTTTTTTTTTACTGTACTTTTGTAATGGCCCGTGAGGGTCATTCTTTGTAAGCTAGCTCGGCAAAAAGAGCACTTCAGAATATAAATACAAATATAATTTTTGCCCAACTGTCTGTACGGCTGTCTTGTTTTTTTTTGTACTTATGACTTCTGTGCCGCTTCCTTATCTTTATGACGAGCCGGAGTGAACCACTCCCAACTTCTAAGTCTGCAAATACTTAGAGTTTTTTGAGGCGCCTAACGAGTGCGCCATATCCTGTCCGGCTTAGTCTGTGGACGGCTATGCCGGGCAGGTCTTTTGGCGTTTAGCGATTGCGCCATATCCTGTCCGGCTTAGGCTTTGGACGGCCAGGCCGGGCAGGTCTTTTGAAGTGGTTTTTCACTAGGGCGGGTCCGGGGTTGGAACTGATCTCCACACCGAACTGGACGCGCCGGAGTGCACCATTGCCGCCCTCTAAGTCTGCAAACACTTAGACTGAGAGCTAAGTCTGCAAACACTTAGAGTTTTTTGAGGCGCCTAACGAGTGCGCCATATCCTGTCCGGCTTAGTCTGTGGACGGCTATGCCGGGCAGGTCTTTTGGCGTTTAGTGATTGCGCCATATCCTGTCCGGCTTAGGCTTTGGTCGGCCATGCCGGGCAGGTCTTTGAAGTGGTTTTCCACTAGGGCGGGTCCGGGGTTGGAACTGATCTCCACACCGAACTGGACGCGCCGGAGTGCACCATTGCCGCCCTCTAAGTCTGCAAACACTTAGACTGAGAGCTAAGTCTGCAAACACTTAGAGTTTTTTGAGGCGCCTAACGAGTGCGCCATATCCTGTCCGGCTTAGGCTTTGGTCGGCCATGCCGGGCAGGTCTTTGAAGTGGTTTCCCACTAGGGCGGGTCCGGGGTTGGAACTGATCTCCACACCGAACTGGACGCGCCGGAGTGCACCATTGCCGCCCTCTAAGTCTGCAAACACTTAGACTGAGAGCTAAGTCTGCAAACACTTAGAGTTTTTTTATGGAGGGGCTAGACTAGTGACTCAAAATGAGAGACACAGTTTAATCACGACTCCACTTTATTTCTCTTTGAAATGTAACTAAAAATATTCTTTACAGGCCTTCAAAGGCAAGAGGAAAGACTACTGATAATATATCCGGAGATTTCTGGAATTCCAGGCGTGCGGCAGCAGCTACTCGTCAAGTGTCTCTAGGCGGTAGCTTCCTGGACGGATGACCTCTTTGACTCGGTACGGCCCTTCCCAAGTCGGGGAGAGTTTGCCCACCTTTCTTGGCTGGGAAATGGCCGCTTTTCTCAAAACCAGGTCGCCAGCGCGGAACTCCCTTGGCCGGATCTTCGTATCATGGTATCTAGACACCTTCTGCTTGTACGTTGCGGCTCTGATCTGAGACTCCTCACGGCGTTCGTCGAGCAAGTCGAGGTTGACGCAGAGCCCGTCCCCATTGAGCTGTTCATTGAAGTCCACAATTCTTGGGGAGGGAACGCCGATGTCAACCGAAATCACAGCTTATGTCCCGAAGGAGAGGTTGAAAGGCGACTCACCCGTTGCGGTGCGTGGGGTTGTCCGATACGCCCAGAGCACACGGTACAGTTCGTCAGCCCAGCATCCGGTCCTATCATCCAGTCTCTTTTTTATCCCCTGCAACAGAGTCCTGTTCGTCACTTCGGTCTCTCCATTCGTCTGAGGATGTGCCACAGAAGTGAACCTTTGCTCAATCTTCAGATCTGAACAAAACTTTCTGAAGTTCCTCGAGTCGAACTGCTTGCCATTGTCTGTTATGAGGATCCGGGGGATCCCGAATCTGCACACTACTGATTTCCAGAAGAAGTTCTGGATGTTCTGCTCGGTGATCTTGGCCAGAGGTTCAGCTTCTACCCACTTAGTAAAGTAGTCAATGGCGACAACGACGAACTCGCGGCCTCCGGAGGCCGGCGGAAAAGGACCTAAAATGTCCATTCCCCAGACAGCAAAAGGGAGAGGGCTGATGATCGGGGCCATTGGCACGGCGGGCTGGTGAACGGCTGGGGAGAATTTCTGACATCTCTCACACTTCTTCACAAGGCTCAGAGCGTCTTGTCTTAGTGTAGGCCAGTACAGGCCTCTTAGAAGAACTTTGATAGCGAGGGCCTTGCCCCCAAGATGCTCTCCACAAATCCCTTCATGGGTCTCTCGTAGGGCGTACAGGGCATCACTTCGCCGGAGACACTTCAAGTACGGGAGGGTGTAAGATCTCTTGTACAGAGCTTCGCCGTCGAGTGAAAACCTTGACGCCCGCTGTACGACCTTACGGGCTTCTTTTTTCTCTCCGGGGAGCTCTCCGCTGCGCAGATATCTGACGATCTCATCCATCCAGCACGGCTCATCTTCGATCTCCATAACTGCGACGGGCTGACCATCAATGCTGGAGGTTTTTAGGAACTCCATGCGAATTTCTCAGAGGGCGGTGTAGCCCGACGCCGCCAGCTTTGAGAGCACATCAGCTTTTGTATTTTCAGTCCGGGGGACTCTAATGACCTCGAAACTTCCGAACTCGCTGGCCAGGCTACGCACCCTTTGCAGATACTTGACCATTCGCTCTTCTCGGGCCTCATATTCTCCTTGGATCTGGCATACAACCAACTGTGAATCGCAGTACGCCTTCAGTCTCTGAGCGCGGGCCTGAATGGCAAGGTTCATCCCGGCGATGAGTGCTTCGTACTCTGCCTCGTTGTTTGACGCACGGAAACCAAACCTCACAGCATAATTCAGGATAAAATCATCTGGTCCTGTGAGCACTAGTCCGGCACCGCTGCCACTTCTGTTTGAAGACCCGTCAACATATACCTCCCAGAGCGGCTCTTCAGAATATGGAAGCGGGCAGACTTGCGGGACCGCACCTTCAAGCCCGGGAAGCGGAACTGCTTCGGCTCCAATCTGTGGCTCGGGAATAACCGGTTCTGCTCCCAAAGGAGGCGCTACTTCTGACCCGGGGTCTGCATCTGGCGTCGTACATTCAGCTATGAAATCTGCAAGAACCTGAGCTTTAATCGCTGGTCTGGGCAGATACTTGATGTCAAACTCGCCGAGCTCGACGGCCCACTTCACAAGTCGGCCTGAAGTATCTGGACGGTGGAGGATCTGTCTGAGAGGCTGTCCTGTCAAGACCTTGATCGTATGCGCCTGGAAATACGGCCTCAACTTTCTGGCCGCCATAATGAGTGCGTATACAAGCTTCTCGACTCGCTGATATCTGGTCTCTGCATCATGGAGGACTTTACTGACATAGTAGATCGGCTTTTGCTGGTGGTGCTCCTCTCTGATCAATACTGCTGCAACTGCCAAAGGTCCTGCTGAGAGATACAGAATCAGCTCTTCTCCTGGCTCTGGCTTGGACAGCAACGGCGGAGAAGATAAGTACTGCTTCAGCTCTTCGAACGCTGCTTGACATTCCGGAGTCCAGGGCGCGGTTTTTAAACCTTTCACTGCGTTGAAGAACGGAAGGCATTTTTCCGCAAACTTAGAGATGAACCGCCCCAGTGCAGCCACTAACCCAGTCAGTCGCTGGACTTCTCTGATTGTTCTGGGCGGATTCAGCTCCATTACTGCCTTGATCTTCTCCGGATTTGCCTCTATCCCTCTCTGGCTTACCATGAAGCCCAGAAACTTGCCTGCTCCGACGCTGAACGTACACTTGGTCGGATTGAGCTTCATATTGTGCTGCCTTAAGACTTGAAATGCTTCTTTGAGGTCGGCAACATGATTGCAAGCAGCTCTGCTCTTGACCAGCATATCGTCCACATACACTTCCATATTGCGGCCGATCTGCTCATTGAACAGCCTGTTGACGAGACGCTGGTAGGTGGCCCCTGCGTTCTTCAGTCCGAAAGGCATAACCCGATAGCAATAAGTTCCCTGATCGGTCACAAAGGATGTCTTCGGAATGTCGGACTCATGCATTCTGATCTGATTATACCCTGAGAAGGCGTCCATAAAGCTCAGGAGCTCGTGACCTGCAGTAGCGTCGATGAGCTGATCTATCTTCAGGAGCGGGTAGCTGTCCTTTGGGCAGGCCTTATTCAGGTCTGTGAAATCTATGCAGGTCCTCCACTTCCCATTAGACTTCTTCACCATCACCACATTCGCGAGCCAGTCTGGATACTGGATCTCACGGATGAAGTCGGCCTTCAGAAGCCTCTCCACCTCTTCTCTGATGGCCCTTCGCCTCTCCGGTGAAAAGTGCCTCCTCTTCTGCTTTACGGGCTTGCAGGTCTGATCAACCCCGAGCTCATGGGTGCTTACTGCAGGGTCGATGTCGGGCATGTCTGAAGGAGCCCAGGCAAAGACATCTGCATTGGCTCTGAGGAACTGAACAAGATCCTGCTGCGCGGCCTCTGGCAGGACAGAGCCGATCTGGACAACCCTCTGGTCGTCATCGCTGTATGACGGGACAGATAGAAGGTCCTCGGCCGGCTCGTTCACTATGATCTGGGCTTCATCCCTCAGATCAAACAGTTCGATCGGCAGAGACTCGGACGCACTCTCCCCTCTGAGTGCTGCTGCGTAGCACTGCCTCGACTGGGGCTGATCCCCTCTGACTTCCCCTATGCCCCCTGGTGTAGTAAACTTCATCTTCTGATGGTAGGCGGAGGGAATGGCTCGAAGGAGATTCTGGCTGGGGCGGCCCAGGATAGCATTGTAGGCCGACTTGGCCCTTACCACCAAGAAGTTCACCATGGCGAAGGACTGGAAGGGCGGCTCTCCTATAAGGACTGGAAGCTCGATCTGCCCTTCAACTTTGACAACTTCTCCAGAGAACCCGAACAGATCTGAGTTGGCCGGCTTCGGACGGTCAGCTCCGATCAGCATCCGCTCGAAGGCGTGATAATAGAGGATGTCTGCAGAGCTCCCGTTGTCGACTAAGATCTTCTTCATTTCCCAGTTCGCCACCATCATGGTGATGACCAGGGCATCATCATGCGGGAGGATCAGGCCGTCAAGATCTGCATCTGAAAAGGATATCTCGTTCTCCAGCCTGGCCTTCTTGCTGCAGGTATGGACGGCGTTGACCTGCCGAGCATAATTCCTGCGGGCTGATGAAGAGGTTCCTCCTGCGGTCGGCCCTCCTGAAATGGTACCAATGACACCATGAGATTGAGGTTGAGGTACCTGAGGAGGAGGGCTGGCCGGCGCAGGAGCTTGGATGCGGTCGCCTAGAGGTTGTGCGCTCTGGGGGCTTCTTCCTCTGGTCTTCGGCTTGTCCTTGAGCTCTTTTCTGTTGTCATCATTTTTTAAGTACCTTCCAAGGTACCCTCTGCTGATCAGCTGCTCGATCTCCTCCTTCAAATGAAGGCATGCATTGGTGTCATGGCCGTAGGCCTTGTGGAACCTGCAGTACTGAGACATGTTTCTTTTCCCCGACGAGGTCTGCTTCTCCGGCCACCGAATGAAATCTTCTTCCCAGATGGCTGCCAGGATCTGTGCCCTGGACGCGCATAGCCACGTATAATGCTCTCTCGGTTGGGGGCTTCCCCCTTTCGAGGAGGGCTTCTCTCCTTGCGGGAAGGACTTCTCTCCCTCTTCTGAGACTTATCATCCCTACGCTGCTTGGTAGGGTTCTTCTCCTCAGGCCTTCTCTTACTAACGGAGTCCAGGGCGGCGAGAGTTTCCTCCACCGAGATGTACTCCTCCGCCCCGGCCATCAGGTCTGCAAGGGACTGCGGATTGCGCCGGGCCACTGCTCGTCTGAAGTCGATTGATCGGGCGCCGGCCAAAAGGGCATTCGTGGCCGCGGAGGGATCCAGGTTGGGAACCTGAAGAGCTTCCCTATTGAAGCGACGAACGAACGCCTTCAGGGCCTCATCATCTCCCTGCCTGAGGGCCATCAGCGAAGCCGTCGTCTTCCTGGGTCTTCGGCTGCTCATAAAGTGACGGGCCAGGTCATCCCCAAAATCACCAAAATTGTCCACGGACCTGGGCTTGAGTCGCGAGTACCAGTCCCTCGCGGCTCCAGTTAATGTGGTGGGGAATGCCCGGCAAAGGAATCCATCCGACGCCCCGTGGAGGAGCATTGTGGTCCTGAAAGTCTCCAAGTGATCCACGGGGTCGGTGGTCCCATCATACTGCGGCATCTGCGGCATCTTCCAGCCCACGGGGGCTGCAGCACTGAGCACTCTGTCCGAAAATGGAGGGGCACTCGTGAAGAGCCGGGATGCAGGCCGGCCCTGCTCTCTGGCGAGCTCTTCGATCCGATGGTCGATCTGCTGGATCCTTAGTAGCATCGGGTCGTCTCTCTCTGCCTGATGGACGGACCTCTCTCTTCTCGCTGGCGGGCTCACAGCAGAGCCGGACTGACTGGCGGGATTCCTTCTCCGGTGCCGCGATCCTCCTCCGTGCGCGGGGTCTCTCCTGTTGTCATGCCTTTGCACGGAGGGAGATCGTGACCGGTGATGCGGGCGAGGCTCAGGGCGCACACGCTTGTCCCGGGAGGGATGATCTCGTCTTGTGGAGTGACGAGTCTGTTCCCGGGGCGGGGGCGTGTGCTCACTGCGGGAGCTTCCTCTCCTCTGGGCAGGCTGAGAAGCTTCGGCTGGGTGCTGCTTGGGTGCGGGGGCCGGATTCCTGAACTACGCAATCACAGCAGTCATCTCTTGAAAAAGGGCCCGCATCTCCCTTGGGGTCGGGGTAGGATCTGAGCGGTCCGAACGGGTCGGACTTTGCTCTCCTCTCACCCCGGCCTCAATCTGCGAGGCAAGTCGCTCGCTTCTCCCTTCGCGGGGGGCTGTAGCTCGGGTGGTCCGGGAGGTTGGCACATGCTTCCCATTTTTCCCTACCATTGCTTAAGTGAGGTTCCGAGCAGCTTTTTGTTGCGGGGTCCCACGGATGGCGCCAAATCTGTTAGGTCTAAAATTGGTAACAGGTTATGGTAGGGCCGGAAAGGCTGATCTGGCACGCTACAGCTGAAGGGCTGGTGGAGTCCTGCACTGCACGAGGGCACAGACAAGAAAACAAAGGGTCAGAAGACCAACCCGGAGTGGTGCTCCGGACGGGCGCTTAGACACTCAAGTCAGTATGAGCAGGAGTGCAGAGCAAAGTCAGAGCAGAAATCTAAGGGTTTTAGATCTCAGATCCCCCACCTTAGCACTAATGAGGGCTATTTATAGTGGTTCTGAGCCACCTGTCCAGGACAGGTGGCAGCCTCTGTATGGGTATGGACCAGGTGATGGCTTCTGTATGGACCATATGGCAGCCTCTGTATGGACCAGCTGATGGCCTCTGTGTGGACCAGATGGCAGCCTCTGTATGGACCAGGTGATGGCCTCTGGGTGGACCAGATGGCAGCCTCTCTATGGACCGGATGGCAGGACAGGTGTGGGCTTTGCAGTGGTCCCTATGAGGGCCACGTGTCAACAGCCCATTGGTTGCAGATTTTGTACCCCATCACTTAGAATTCTCAGGGAAAGTGGGAACGTTAGCGTCGAAAGTTGTGAAGAGAAATAATTATAGGCTTTTGGAAAAGGAAAAGAGAGAATAGAAGGTGGGGACGCTGAGATGGGGATACCAACCGAAATCGAGAGAGAGAGAGAGAGAGAGAGAGAGAGAGAGAGAGCGAGATAGAGAGAGAGAGACTCGTGAGAAAATATCCAAAATCTCGGGCCGAGATTTTAGGCCTATCGCGTGCAATATTTGTTTCGACTCTATTTTCTCTCACTCTCTACATGTGAAGGCGAATGGGAGGCTGACACGTAAGGCAAGGGAAAATGAAAAAAATAAGCAAAAACCAAAAAAATATATGCGAGGACGCAGGGGAGGCTGACACGTAGGCATGAACAGTAACTTGACCTTTCCTCGTTATTATAATAGATTTCCTCCTTATTATATTATATATATATATATATATATATATATATATATATATATAGAGTAAACGGTTCCTACACATATGTGTAGAAAGTTCTCTACACACTAGCTTAAAATACAGTGGGGCCCCACATTGTTTGGGTGATCCAAGCCATCCATTTTAAAGGCCCTCACATAGATAGGGTGTCTACAAAAAATCAGATCCATAGGATCATCCCAACCCTATGATTTTTGGAGGTAAAATGGATGTCTTTAAACCTTCACAAATTAGTCCATTTTTTGCCTCCACAGTTTGAATGGTTAGGATGATCCAATGGATTTGATTTTTTGTGGACACCCTATCTATGTGAGGGCCTTAAAAATGAATGGTTTGGATCACCCAAATAATGTGGCCCCCACTCTATTTTAAGCTAGTGTGTAGATAACTTATCTACACATGTGTAGGAACCGTATTCTCATATATATATATATATATATATATATATATATATATATATATAGAGAGAGAGAGAGAGAGAGAGAGAGAGAGAGAGAGAGAGACACACACTAGGGATCCCAACTTCATATATATATTCTAGGGATCCCATATTCTATCTTCCTTATACGTGTCTCTCTTCCTCGCTTCTATATTAAAGGAAACGGAGAGAAACCATTCCTCGCTTCTATATTAAAGGAAACGGAGAGAAACCAGAGCCGATCTCTGCACCAAGGACCAGATCTGAAACCCACTCTGTCTCGAATAAGGCTTCCTTGCAGGGTAATTCTCTCTCTCTCTCTCTCTCTCTATTTCTTTAATGTTTCTCAATACATGTTTGTGGCCCACTTATTTGGGTTTTTATTGCGTATATTTAGGAATTTTGGTCATTTCATATAACTCGGGAAGTCGTTCTCCTTAGGTTGCAGGTCCTCTTCCTCTCCTTTCCTCTGTTTAGTTACTTTTATCTTCTTTCCCCCTCATTTTGCACAACTTTTCTCGGTTTGGTTTGCTTTCTTTTTTCTTCTTCTTTTTTTCCCAGGTTGCCAGAGTATTGGTCCCGTTGCCAATGGAAATTAGAAGGTGAAGAACACAAACATTACTCCATGCAGCCCTTTGCTCTTGCCAATCTGCTCTATTCAAACTAATTCATGTTGATTCTCTTAGCCTTCATCCCAAAGTCCTATTTTCAGATCGAGCTACCTCCATATATAGTAACAAAGCAATGAAATGGAAAACCAAACGTCCTGGTAGGCTCTCGGATCAGGGCCCACCGGCTGGTGACTCTGCTAGGGAGTTCTTGAAACATTGCCTAACTCTGTTAAAAATGCCATTATTATTAATTTTGAAAAAATTTGGGCCAAAATCAAGTTAAATGGGAACTTATCGTTAGAAATCCAGGGGCCCAAAATAAGTGCGTAAATAAAACAAGGGCTCACACACCACTTGCATCCCTGCATATATATTCCTGTTTTGTGGTTATTTCTGCTGTGGTTTGTTGTGGATGTGATATCAGATTACCTATTCAGGATACTATGAGTAGGAGCCGTGAGGGCTATACCCGCCTTCTAGCGCTACCGCACTAGTAGTATACTCAACAGTTGGACACTTCGTGTGTAAAACGGACATAGTTCGTATGCTGGGCGACAGTCACGGCATACAAGTAACTATGCACCCGGCCAAGTGGACCTCAGCCTTGCCCCCTTTATATATTGCATTGTTACTTTGTTTGCATATAAGGACGAACATGTGTTACTTACACATGTGAAACCTAGAGTTAGGAACCTTGTCTCATTTATAGACTAGGGTAGCTTACCTCGTGTGGCTACAACACGGTCTTAGTACACTCATTAGTCTGTCATGAGTCAAGACTTCCCTGACTCCATTAGATTAGACTAGGGATGGTGCCCCTGGTCAGGTTATATATATATATATATATATTGATTATTAGATTAGGGCCTACTTATTTAGTGAGGTCCCCTTATCTAATCTAATCCAAATCAATTATATCATGTCATCTTTTTGGTCTAGACCTGGTCAATGGTTTCTACCGGCCACCCTCATGGCCATGGTTTATCTTTTAATCCGTGATGGTAAATTTGATCCATATATTTGATTAGACTAGGACCTACTCATTTGGTGAGGTCTCCTGGTCTAACCTTATCTGTGATATCAGTCCATCCTTCAGATTTAGTGGTCAGTAGTTTCTACTTTCTACTCTTATGACCTTACTCTGTGAATCCATTGATGATAAATTCTACACCCATATTACTTGATTATTAGATTAGAACCTACTTTTTAGTAGGGATTCCTTGTCTAAGTTGATCAGATATATTTGTCCATCATTCTGATTTTAGATCTGGTCCATGA
Organism: Tasmannia lanceolata; assembly: GCF_043159265.1. Classification (NCBI taxonomy): domain Eukaryota; kingdom Viridiplantae; phylum Streptophyta; class Magnoliopsida; order Canellales; family Winteraceae; genus Tasmannia; species Tasmannia lanceolata. Next base: position 59,344,121 of record NW_027518695.1, on the reverse strand, counting down.
CCTTACTTTGTTATTTTTATGACCTTGGTCTATCATCTGAGCCGTTGATTATCAATTTGATCCATGTTCGCTTATCATCTACCTTTTTACCCTTGGATCATCTCGAAATCAAAGATGAAAAATCTGATCTTACTTGTATCCTTTGAGTACATGATTTATTACAAATATCATTCTTCTGTATCTTCATATTTAGAGTTGACATTATTCTCATCATATTTAGCTTCCTTGATTATCAGGTGATCCATCATGTCTAATGCGAATTTGAAAAAATGGAAGGATGATGAAAGAGGGTACCGCCTTGTAGAAAACCGTGCCGGTCATAACCTTGATGCATTTCAAAGTCTACCCTACATCAAAATAGACTGGAATTTCCTCAAAGCAGCTGTTGAATTTTGGCAACCCGATCTTCACGTCTTCCGCTTTGGCAAGCAAGAAATGTGTCCGATCTTTGAGGATTGGTGTCATTTATTGTCCTATGACTGTAAAGGTCCTCTTGTCAAGCTCGAATCTAAGTTGGGTTACCACACTAGTTTTAAGAAATTGTTTCCCACTTCACCTAAGCCTGTTGAGTTCTTCTTAAATGAAAAGGGTTTATCAGTTCCTCAATTGGTCACAGTTTTTTCAAATTTGGGGAAATACACTCGCGAACACCAAACCAGTCGCATTCATGCCTTAGTCCTTTGTGTTTATGCTAGGTGGCTCCTTTCTCACCAAACTGACAATACTTCCCCTTCGCTCTTAGATTTTGTTGACCAAATTTCCCGGGGAAGTAATCCAGTACCAACTATCCTCGCGGAAACCCTTAATGGATTGGATGACATTGCCAATAAGGTCTGTACTTCTTTCAAGGGTTCTCTAGCCCTTCTATATGTTTCGCTTTGTTTAAAACTCTGAATCTTTATACCTCCAACTCATAAAGATCCTATTTTATCCAAGCGTAAGTCATGGGAGCATAAAACTTTCAATTTCACCAAAGCAGATGGGTTAATTGGTTAAGCTCCCTTCAGGCTGACCAAATCACTTGGAGGTTCTTCCTCGGTCATTGGGGTCTAATTCAATTCCTCGGTCTGGACAAGACTTCCTTCTATATCCCGGATCGAATTTTTCTTCAGAATGAAGGATTCCAGACCGAATGTCCAAATGGGGGCCTTCAAACTGAATTTTATCTCTGTACACCAGTCCGTCCTCTCGAAAAATTCAATCGTCCTATTGCCAAAAGTATCTGTGAAGACTGGGACCATAAATCTGAAGTAACCTTGGTTTCTTTGCGAGACAAGACTCCTAGAGGAAGCATTGGAGGAGCAGTATCTGGGGGAGGAGTACGTGCAGGAGTATCCCCAGGATATTGAAGGTCGTAAACAGAAGAAGGCGAGACTAGAAGAAATAGAGGATTGAGAGTCTCATCTATCATATGTCATAAACATCTTGATATTCAGAGTTTCATTGTTTTGACATAGTATCTTTTCATTTTATCGGTTTTTATCTTTGTAATAAGATCAAATATTATCAATGAAGTGTGTTTGCGTTTCCTTTATCTCTATTTTGATCAGAATATTTTATCTCACTTATCATTCATCTAATCTAATGTGTTTACTTCCATTTTAGGATTCTGAAAGATAGCAACCATCGCTCCAGTAAAAGATAACCAATTCAAACCTACTTGGTCTAGACCCTCTTCGGTATCTAGACTTGTCCGTCATTTTGACTCTCATGTTACCTCAAGAGCATCTTTATCCCCTACACTTGAGTTACCCAACTCATCCGAGTCTGACCTAATGGCTGATTCAGTCGATCCCATGATGGTCATACAAGAAATGTTGAGAATCATGTCTCGAGATATTTCGGGATTGAAAGATGAAATGGCCCAGATAAAATCCAAGAATCCTGACAAAGCCTCGACATCCAAAGGACCAATACCCCAGCAACCTCCTCGAGTTACATCCCCTGATCTGAATAGACCTCATATTCCTCTTGCAGAAATTTATCTAGATGAGGACCAATATGCTGATGAGTATTGTGCTCCAAGACCAAGTAAAGAGAAAGAGTTATTCGATATGTGTGAGAAGATAGCCCGCGAAATTGAAAACATGAAATTCTAGGGGCACAAAAGGGTTGATATCTCTGAGTTCTTTGTGACCCCTAGTGTCACTCTACCACCCAAGTTTAAGGCACCAGACTATGACAGGTACGATGGGACTGGGTGCCTGAGAAACCATGTCAGGTGGTTTATCACTTTATCCCAACAACACGGGTTGAGCCATGAGCAAATGGCCCAGCTATTTCCCATGTCTCTCATAGGAATAGCTAAGAAGTGGTTCTTGAGGTCAAAGCCCGAGGAAACTAGAACTTTGGATGATATATCGAACCGATTTGTCGAACAATTCTCTATGGAGGAAGGGATAGAAGTGACGAAAAGGGACTTGAAGCAGTTGAAGCAGGGTCCCCAAGAAACCATCACATCATTTATCAGGCAATGAAGGCGTTAGCTCTAGCCCATTATTAGAGAGACCTACCCGGTCAGGGTAGTACCCTCTTTCCTTTTCTCCCCTTTTCTTTAGTTAGAGAATGTGTAGTCCTTAGAGTTTTTTTTAGTCCTTTAGATACCCTTAAACCTTTGGTTCTCATTCATTGCATGGGCGATGAAGGCGTTAGCCCAAGCCCATCTTTTAGGAGGACTTGCTTAAATCCTGTGTAGTATCCCTTTCTTTTTCTTCATTTTAGGAGACTTTTTAAGTCTTTCAGATATTCATCCCCTTGTCATTGCAAGACAAAGGCGATGAAGGAGTTAGCCCAAGCCCATCTTTAGGGGACTTGCTAGTAGCACTCTCCTCTTTTTTAAGTAGGCTAGCCCAGTCTTTTAGACACCTATAGAAATTAGAGCCTTTTATCATTGCAAGGGCAATGAAAGAGTCATCTAGAGCCCCCACTAGGAGACATACTTTGTCTCGTTAGGCGGTTCTCCTTTGGAGACAAGCCTTATCGTTCTTCTGCTTGCATACCAATGGCAGACAATACTCGTTCCCAATCCAAGATCGATGAACAGTTTAAGTTCCACCAACAACAACTCAACAAGTTGTGCCTTCTTCAATCACAGCAGCATGAGGAGTTGGTCACGATGATCAAACAACTCCAAACCCGTCCTCCATCAACCTCTATGCAACGCTCCAATCCTGATGATCATTCATCAGGGAGCTCTGAAGAGGCACTTGTCCCTCTTAACCACATTTCAGCAAATTCATCGTATGGATGTCCCAAAGTTTGATGGCACAAATCCGACAGGATGGGCCTTTAAAATCGAACAATTCTTCGATTATTATAGCACTCCAGGGGATATGCGACTCCAGATTACCTCATTTCACTTGGAGGGGCCTGCGCTCGCCTGGTATCAATGGGCGAAATCCAATAACCTTATTCATTCCTGGCGAGGATTTCTCGATGTGACCCACTTACGATTCAGTCCATCTCTCTATCAAGATAACAAAGGTGAGTTATCCAAGCTCCATCAAACCTCGTCTGTGGAAGACTATCAAACTCAATTTGAAGAGTTATCAAACAAGGTTAGTGGTCTTTCTGAAGCATTCCTTGTAAGTTTTTCATCTCTGGACTTAAACCAGACCTGCAAAGAGAATTACGCATTTTACAACCAACTTCCCTTCTGCAAACGTTTTCTCTAGCCAAGATTTATGAACAAAAGTATGATGACTTATGCAAATCATGGAAGTCTGCTTGGTCTAAACCCACATATAGCCCAGCATTACTTCCGACACCGTCAACTCCGCCACTAAAAGCTCTCCCTGCCCCTCCTTCAAAGCAATTACCAGTTCGCACTCGGTCACTCACCAAAGAGGAAATGAAAATTAAAAGAGAAAAGGGCATTTGCTATTTTTGTGACGAAAAATATTCTCCGGGCCATGATTGCCAGCGACGGCTATATCATTTAGCAGCTATGGAAGATGAACCAGATGTTCCGATGGATGATTACCCTCTTGATCCTGAACCACCTCCGCTCATAGATCAAACTCCAGAGCAACCAGCAGAAATCAGTTTTCATGCCATGGTTGGTCAACAAAACCCTAGTACAATTCGATTGACAGGGATCAGTTCCAACACACCCATTCATGTCCTAATTGACAGTGGCTCAACTCATAATTTCGTGAAGGAAAAAGTTGTTTCATCCCTTAACTGGCCCATTTCACCTACCCAACCCTTTAAAGTTCTTATTGGCAATGGTGAATACCTTTTGTGCAATAAGAAATGTCTCTCCGTTCCCGTACATTACAATCACACCCCTTTTTCATTGATTTGTTCGTTCTTCCAATTAAGGGTACTGATATTGTATTGGGGGTTCAATGGCTGGCAGAATTGGGACCCATTCTAACCGATTACAAGCTGTCCACAATGGAATTCAATTGGCAGAGCAAATCTGTTAAGCTAACGGGGGAAGCTGATTTGAATCCTTGTCCTTTAAAACCAGCACAATTAAAATGTTTATCCAAATCCAATTCCATTGCTACATGTTTTCAATTGATCTGTCTCGATGCTAATTCCCCAATTATGCCTCAAGAAGACACTGCCCAGCTATCATTTCCGATGGGATTACCACTGGAAATCACTTCTCTCTTGCACCAATGTAAACAGGTTTTCCAATCCCCTACTGGTTTACCCCTCCCTCATCCAATGGTCATCACATTCATTTAATACCAGGATCCCAACCTGTAAATGTGCGACCATACAGATACCCTCACTTTCAGAAATCCGAAATACGAAATCGAACGATTGATTCAGCAGATGTTAACTGAAGGAATTATTGTCCCCAGTCACAGTCCCTACTCCTCCCCTGTACTTCTTGTGAAGAAAAAAGACCAAACCTTATGTGTCGATTATAGAGCTCTCAACGCCATTACGATCAAAGATCGATTTCCAATTCCCACCATCGATGAACTGATGGACGAATTACATGGGGCAGTACTCTTTTCCAAACTGGACCTCCGTTTAGGTTATCACCAAATTCGAATGAAAGCAGAGGATTGTGCTAAAACAGCATTTCGCACCCATGAGGGACACTATGAATTCTTAGTTATGCCGTTTGGGTTATCAAACTCACCATCCACCTTCCAGAGCACAATGAACATGGTCTTTAAACCATTTTTAAGAAGGTTTGTCATCGTTTTCTCCGACGATATTTTGGTTTACAGTCACTCTTTGCAGGACCATATTCAGCATCTAACCTCTGTTTTGCAATGTTTATTATCTAATCATCTTTTCGCTATGCTAAGCAAATGTCAATTCTGCCAATCTACAATCGATTACTTGGGCCACATTGTTTCTAGCAAAGGGGTGCAACCAGACCCAGAGAAGATTAAGGCAATGCAACAATGGCCAACACCTACAACACTGAAGCAGCTGCGAGGTTTCTTGGGTCTTACAGGGTATTACAGACGCTTTGTCCAACATTACGCCACCATTGCCTCTTCCCTTACAAGCTTATTAAAAAAAGATGCATTCCTTTGGTCCAAGGAGGCAGATTAAGCCTTTCAACAGCTCAAGCTATTGATGACTCAGCTCCCTGTTCTGGCACTTGCAGATTTTTCACAACCATTCACACTGGAGACTGACGCCTCCAGCATCGCCATAGGAGCAGTACTTATGCAGAAGAAACATCCATTCACTTATTTTAGCAGAAAGATGTCCCCTACGATGGCGCTAGCATCAGCTTATGTTAAGGAGCTCTTTGCAATTACAGAGGCAGTGAAAAAATGGCGTCAATATTTACTCGGGCGAGAATTCACCATTCATACTGATCATAGAAGCCTGAAAAACTTAATGGCCCAGGTCATACAAACCCCCCAACAACAACAGTATCTTTGCAAACTGTTAGGCTACAACTACACCATTGTTTATAAGGCCGGAAAGGATAACCAAGCTGCTGATGCATTGTCCCGAATCGATGATACAAATTTGGCGCCAAGCAATTTTCAAATGGCAGTTTCTACTCCCATTTTCAATATTTCAAGTGACCTCCACCTTGAAAACACTACCAACCCTGAATTGTTGGCACTGCACGAACAATTACGCCATGGATTAGCGGCTCCTAAATTCACAACCAGAAATGGGCTTCTATTCCACAAGAATCGACTCTTCCTCAGTTCGGATTCCCCATTACGAAACATTGTGCTCCATGAATTTCACAGTACGCCACAAGCAGGTCATCCTGGTGTTCTTCGTACCATTAAAAAGGTGTCTGCTAGTTTCTTCTGGCCTAAGATGAGAGATGATGTTCACCAATTTGTTCGCAACTGCCTTGTTTGTCAACAATCAAAATATTCTACTTCACCCCCTCTAGGATTGTTACAACCACTGCCAGTACCAGATCGCATATGGGACGATATTGCTATGGATTTCATTACAGGGCTACCATCCTCAAATGGATTCACAACCATAATGGTAGTCGTTGATCGGTTATCAAAATATACACACCAGGGTGCCCTACCAACAAGCTTCAATGCTACAAAAGTTGCCAAATTGTTCAACGAGATTGTCGTCAAACTCCATGGTTTACCCAAGTCCATCGTCTCCGACAAAGACCCAATTTTTACCAGTAAGTTCTGGTCTGAATTCTTTAAAATGAGTGGCACATCCCTGAACCTTTCTTCAGCTTATCATCCTCAATCAGATCGGCAATCCGAAGTACTTAGCCAATGTATCGAGCAATACTTGCGAGCATTCTCCCACGACAATCCAAAGATTTGGCATTCCTTACTTGTTTGGGCAGAATATTCCTACAATACCTCTTTCCAAAGTGCAATACAAATGACGCCATTCGAAGCAGTCTATGGTAGACCTCCACCCTCGCTGCCAGCTTACATCCCAGGTTCTTCAGCAATTGAAGCAGTAGATACTGAATTAAGCCAAAGAGATGCAATTTTAGCAATTGAAGCAGTAGATACTCAATATTTTAGCTCAGTAAACGTGTTTTTTGGTACTTACCAAGTCTTAGCAAGAGGGGGTCAAGTTGCATACAAGTTGAAATTGCCAGCAGACAGCAAAATTCATCCCGTATTTCATATTTCTCAGCTTAAACCATTCCATGGGACCATCCCAGAATTGGTTTGTACCCTGCCTCCTCAAAGTTTGAATAATCAACCACTCATTTCTCCTCCCGCAATCTTGGGACAACGAACGGTTTTTTCAACAAGGCAAACTTGTCACTCAGGTATTGGTTCAATGGCAAGGTCTGCTACCAGAAGACAATTCATGGGAAAATCTACTGACCATAAAATCAGATTTTCCTCACTTATGCCTTGAGGACAAGGCAAGTTTTCCAAGGGTGGGCAATGATAGCAACCAGGTGACTCAGGTATCACTACCAGATCAGCTTGAGGACATGGAAGAAGTGCAAGAATCACACGGTGAAGCAGAGAAGGGCAACAATAGGCAAAGGCAGAGGAATAAACCACGTTGGCTCGAGGATTACTTATCAGAGTAATGCCAAACAGGGGATAACACTTAGTTTACTACTTTCCAAATTATGTTAGTCTATCTTTTAGCAGTAATAGTAAAAGAGAATATTGGTTTGTTAGGATTGATTGCCACGTGGGCAATCCGTTAGGGAGACAAGACTTATAAAATGATGTAAAAGGGAACCAATGAGGGCATGAAAAAGATTTATTCTCCTCCTTTTTTTTCTGTTCTTCTTCTTCTACTCTCTTTCTCTGCAACTTTTCTCTGAACGAATTCTCTGAACATTCAAGGATTTGTATCACGAATCCAGCAGCAACTTTTCTGAAGAGTTTGAGTTTGCAGCTACTTGCATAGCTCTCTGGGTATTAGTGTCCTGAAGCTGAAGACTTCTCAAACGGGTCTGAACAGAGGAGAGAATAAGTCTGAGGAGAGCAGTTTTATGAGTTGGGATTTTGACATGGCATCTAGAATTTCGCCCCATCCAGATATGGTATATAGATGCACAAAAGCGTCTCATAGCAGTTGATGATTGGCCATTTCCTTTGAAGTTGTCTCTAAGCCAACCTTCTTCATCCATGAGAGATCTGTGAGGTCTTCTTCTGAAAGTGAATCACCAGAGGATTGATCGTCATATCCAAGCTGAATATGAGCAAGTGAAAAAAAGATGGTTCACTGATTCATCACTAGACTTACAAAGCATACATTCAACTTTTCGAGCTGAACCAAAGAACCATAATCTGTCTCGGGTACTAAGCATATCAAGAATAGCTTGCCAAGAAGTGAAGGAGTGACGGGGGATACTACCAGGAAACCAGATAGATCGAAGCCAAGGCGGTTTGGGTTGGGGAGGTTTCAGAGATCTCCACGCACTCTTAAAAGAGAAAATTCCATTTGGGTTGGGCATCCAAATGGGTCTATCATCAGCAGAGGGGATAATCAAAGCAGAGCTAAGACTATTCTTGATATCTGAGTAGCCTGGATGGTTGAGGACAGAGTCCCAGGAGCCAAAGGATAACAGATGGTCAATGGTTGTAGACAAAGGAATATTGGTTAAGGAGTGGTCTATAGAATTCTGATCGATAAGAGGGCCTCCAGGGTGCTAAGGGTGAAGCCGGAAGTTAAGGTTTCTTCCAGTGCCGACAATGTAGCAAATATTCTGTTTGACATGATCTCTGACCTTGAGGATATTACGGAAAGCCCAAGAAGGTTTTCGAGGCATTTTAATGCTCCAAATATCTTTGCCTCTAATGTACTTCCATGCTATCCATTTAGTCCAAGGAGTTTTCCTGTTGTTGATAATTTGCCAGAAGAGCTTGATCATAGCAGCTTTGCTTATATCACCTAGACGACGAATGCTAATGCCTCCCTCTTCTTTGGGCTTACAAATGGTTTCCCAGCAGACAGGATGGAACATTTTCTTTTGCTCATTTCCTGCCCAAATGAAATCTTGAAAAAGCCTTTCCAAGGTATTGATGATGCTCTCAGGGATGGAAAAGGAAGAGGAAGAAAAAATGTGAAAGGCATTCAGAATAGATTTAACCAATTCTATTCTGCCAGCCCTGGAGAGGTGTCTGGAGGACCAGGAGGACTTCCTTTTCCGAACTTTACTGACAAGAGAGATACAATGGTTTTGATGGATTCTTGAGGTAAAGAGGGGCAAACCCAGGTAACGAATAGGAAGGGATCCCTCCTTCATATTAAGGATGTTTCTGATAATGCTAATCTGGGAAGGGTGGGCGCATGAGAAGAAAATCTCAGACTTCTGGAGGTAAACATCCAGACCAGAGCAAAGTTTAAAAACCGACAGACAGTTTTGAATTCCTTTAGCTGAAGCAGGGTATGCATCAACGAAAAGCATAACATCATCGGCAAACAACAGATGATTTATGGAACAAGGGCCTTGGTTAAAAGGGGAATGAATCTCTCCATTTCTATCAGCATTGAGAAGGATGAGAGATAGCATCTCCATTACAATAGTGAAGAGGAGGGGAGATAAAGGGTCTCCTTGCCTGAGACCATTAGTGGATTTAAAATAACCTTTTGGGGAACCATTGAGCAGAACTGAGAAAGAAGGGGTGAGAATGCATTGGGCAATCCAATTACACCAAACTTCATTGAATCCCTGATTTTTCATGAAATACAGAAGGGAGTGCAGGTTTACGCTATCAAAGGCTTTTCTGATATCTAGCTTTATGCACATGATGGGTTGGGAGACTTGAGACTTGAGAGGGGTGAATGAAAAAATACTGAAAATATGAATAATTCAAAAAAATGCCTAAGGCTAGTTATTACTAAAAAGAAGGCGGCCCAGTGCGCTTTGCAGCAGGAAGGCTGTTTCCGTGACTCGAAGCCGTGACCACCAGGTCACAATGGAGAAACCTTACAGTTGCACCAAGGCTTCCCCTCTCTTGTTATTACTAAAATAGTCCTTAAATAAAACTTAGTTATAAAAAATTGGAAGGTATTTGTTCATAAAATAGTATTAAAAAATTGGATTTAAGACCATCCCGGGTGTTCATATTAGTGTCTAGATCTTATCGGAAATCCTTTTAGATATTATGACAGGGATCCAAAATGTGACCATGGATCCTAGTAATGTGTCTAGATCCTAACCGTTCTAAGTTTGGCTTCAAATGGAGGTCCATTGACACCCTTTGCATTAATCAGTTGAGCAAGATTTCTTAAGACCATGAGCAGAACTTGACTAATGCACATTAAACGTGAAACTCTTCATGCTGTTCTTGCTAATATTGGATCTACTACAAGCCCTTCCATTTATGGTGCTGGTGCTTAGGTAGGTTGTGCTGGTGAAAGAGGACAATAACCTACCTAAGTACTACAAGCCCTTCCATTTTTTACATAAAATTTATGTACAACATTAGGACAACAAACAGTATCTATAAAATTCAAAATACCGTGTTATTTTGATATTTTTGATAAAAAGACATAATCCAAAAATTTCCAGAGATTGAAAACATATTCCAGATATCTTCATAGGGATTTGCTATGGTCCATCGAAAAAGGCATTTCTTAGGAGGTCTGTTGCATCAGAGAGCAGCCATACAGAGAAAAACACGGCATGCGGATTTTTATTGCAACTATCTACATGAGGAGGGCAGTCTTGCTTTTATCAGCAAAACACACAGGGTTCTTCAAAAAGGGGAAGAAAAAGACCCTGTTGCCTTTTCTGACACCAACAGAGTCCAGATAGAGTACACCTCAATGATTCTCTTTGCAACTTCCCTTTTTCAATATTTTAATATTTCTTCTTGGGAAAATCGGCTTGCATTTAATACATATTGCGTCCCCCATTATTATATGAGATAGCCGGCAAATTGAAGGAACGACATGCATTTTAACATTTTTAGTTTTAAAGTAGAACGTTGTCGTTATTCAACGTAGTAGAACGGAAACGTTCCCGAGACGATGGCGGATTGAAGGAAAGAAATAGTAGAACGGCAACGATGGCCAATTGTAAAAAAAATAGTGAAAAAGACGCTACCGATATGTTAAATAATGTTGTTGCTCTACTATTGTTTTAGTCTGGGAGCAAATGGGCAACATTGTCGTTATATGTCGCCGTTATTTAAATGCATGACGTTCCTTAAAAAAAAAGGAACATCATGCAATTTAACATTGTCGTTCTACTATTTTTTTTCTTCAAATGGGCCCACTAATGGAAACCCAAAATCCAAAACAACGTTTTCTAATTACCCTCTTATAACTCCTGATCAACCCTTCGCTGATTAATGGAGTCTATCCGTTCCTTAAAATAAAATACCGCCAACGTCTTTTCCACTAGCTCCGGGTTGAATACGGTAGTCCATCGGTCCCTACATACAGACCCACTAACAAGAATTCTAGATCCAATACCGGCACCATTTTTTTATTTGACCCGCTTTAACGCCTAATTGATTCGTTGTTTATTAAGGTGGTCGATCCCTTCTTGGTCTTCAATATAAGGACGGCAGCGTAATTCACTAGTCGACCAGCCTCGTAAGTCGTTTGACCCCAACTATTAAATAACTTGAACCCAATCAAAGAGAATGACTGAGGTGTATTATCTTTCACAAAATCCGAGGAGGTATGATGGTGTCGAAAAGGGCAATAGGGTCTTCCTCCACTTGTTGAAGAACCGGGTGTGTTTTGGGTGTGTTTTGCTGATAAGAGCAAAACTGGTGTGTTTTGCTGATAAGAGCAAAACTGCCCTCCTCGTGTAGATAGTTGCAACAAGTATGCATGCCTTGTTTTTCTCCCACATAGGCTCACTTTCCAACAGATTGTCATTATTAATGAGGTGGCTGGTCTCCGATGCAACAGACCTTTCGAGAAATGCCTTTTGCGATGGACCCTAGCAAATCCCATCTTCATATTTTGTTTTAATAGCAAAAAGATTAGGGAAATGATAAATGCACCCCTTTTCATCACATGGGACAGTGGGACACCCAACTGTAGTGTACGTCGCAATCAGATCCGTTGAATCCTTCTGATTTTATGATAATGTTTGTTGTCCTAATTTTGCCATGATTTTATGATAATGTTTGTTGTCCTAATTTTGTACATAAATTTGATATTTTTATACATTTTAGACATTTTTTCAGTTTTTTTCCTGATCTGAATTAAAAATTAACAAAAAAAAAAAAAAAACTACAATATCCCGAGAAATTCTGGAGGTAAATATTTGTAATTATAATAAAAAGGCACTGGTAACCTAAGCACCTCTTAGGTTACCTCCAAAACTATATGTTCATATATTCTTGTATGCAAATGGTTTTGAAGTTATAAGTGACTATTTGCAAATAATGGATATTATAGTTTAGAAATGATATTTGCTAATGGCTTCCAAAGAGGCCTTAATGACCCATTTGCAGATAAGATCGATCTTATTTGGAAATAAGGAAGGCATCCGAAGAGGCCCTAAGATACCGTGAGGTGATAGAGACACACAACACATACCTATACAATTGTCTATAGACAATGAAATTGCATGCATTTATACAGAAGTGTCTTTGGTGGACTAAACATTTCGTACATACATGTATGAATACTGCGCGTGTCCCATCTGGGTGAATACTGACCTCCCATATGCATTGGTGGCTCTCTTCCTAACCCTAACATACCATAGCCAGCCACAAATCAATAAGAAACACCATAAGGAAATAAATTAGCATATATGTGAAGCAATAGGAAGGGAAATCCTAGAATTAAAAAAAACAACAGAATAAACACATAAATGGAACTAAGAAAGCTTGCAAATCATTCTTTGCACAACAGTTATTCTAAGTGTTGCCTGCATTGAAAACACATAAAAATATTTTTAGTAAAACTGTCAAGAAGATTGGCCAAAATTATATATGTAAACTGGGGGTGTGGTTTGGAGCGTGACAGTCAAAAGGGCAGCAATTGTTATCCAACGCCTTGAATGGGAGAACCGTTCAGCATACTCAGTAAGAAGAGCTTACATGGCAACTACAACAAGAAAGACAAATCCAAGATGATACCTCTGTCGATGTTGATATGCGTTTGCCGGATTCACCAATCTTAGTATTTGAACCTCTTGCAAAGGTTTACTATTTATTCAAAAATGCGCGAGCAGAAGTCTACAGACCTAATGAAGCAAATGACCTGAGTGTCTTTCTGCCTAAGCTGACACATTATACGGAATACTTCGAAAGCACACATGGTGATCACTGATCACAGTCCTTCTAACCAATGACATGACTGCCCAAAAGCATCTTGTGCGTTGGAAATACTGAGTCCGTTGGAAGGGTCGATCCTTTGCAGATTATCCGAGGATCAGAACTGAAAAAATTCTTACTTGTCATGCCAATCATTATATTCGACGAGGTTGGATCATTTCATGAAGGGGAGTATGATGGCAACCATCTTAGGGCGCATATTTTAATTTTTAAGTGATTTGTAGGTGTCTTTTAAGTTCTATTGCCATCATAGGGCGCATATTTTAATTTTTAAGTGATTTGTAGGAGTCTTTTAATAAATTCATTAAGTCATAGTAGGGGTACCTTCCTACTAATATCACTTGGTTTCTTTGAGTTATGAGTATTTTAAATAGGCCCCACACATGTATTACGGGAATTGTAAGTAGGGACGGAGATTTTAAGTCATTAGAGGGTCTTTTAATCTGAAAGTGTTGGGTTTTCATTTTCGGGTTTTAGAACTTTCTAGTTTTTCTTTTCTTTTCATATGTACTCTCTCTTTTGGATAGTATAGCCTCATAACACTTTTCTTTAATAATGAATGATGATTGAACAAAGATTTTGAAAGCTTCTTATCTTGTGTAGATATGATATCTACTCCTTGCCAAGGTGTGATGCCTTTATCTTCTCTAAGGAGTGATGCCTAAAAGCCCCTAGGTGCGATATGCGTTGGGTTTTGGTTACAGATTCCAGCCTTAGATAACTATGTATCTCTTTCATGTTTTTTTTTCCCATAAACTACCTTCCCGGGAACCCCAAACCTCCATTAATCTCACATAAAACCTCTCTTGCAATATTTTCCACCTATCTTCTATACAAAAACCCTAAAATACCCAATATAAAAAATTTCCCTACCATTGAAATATCATTCAAATCCATTCATATCCTACACCCTTGTTGTTTTGTCCCAAAACTAATTTTACAAATTCCCGGCATACATCTACAGCTTCCCAATATATGCCTGCGCCCCTCCAAACCTACCCTAAATCTAGTAGAAATATTTTTCCAATTTAAATCCTGCATCAGAGCGAATGTTAGTCCTTCCTCCGATCCTCCTCCATCATAATGTCAACAAGATTTTGTCAAATTTTCCTTTGATTGATTAGATTCAATAAGAACAGAAAAGATAATAATGAAGAACACGAGAACGCCCTCCAATAAAAAAAACACTAGAACACCCTAAGGCAAGCCTAACAAAAAATTTTAGGGAGGCATTGAAGTCAGGTCTCACGACTTGTCTCATATCCTTTATACCATTAATGTTAGCTAGATAAGATAAACTGCCCCATATAGTTTACACAAAAATAAAGGACAGAAAAGTAATATCGAATGAACAAGGGCCGAAACAAATTAAGCCTCTGACTGAGATGGTCAGCCAGAAAGAAGAAACAACAACTTGCTCGGAATTGCAAGAGGATAGTGGGGACTAACAACAAAAGTGTCCAAAGAGACACCACTTCTATCAAGAGAATCCACCTTCGAATCAGCGGTCTAATATGCGTACTGAAAAGAACTTGTATACTCCCCAAAAGTGATCAGAATCCTCAAGATAATGTAGCTAGTCTCCAAGAAAGCCATGTCCATGATTGACGCAACGAACTCAACCACTAGAGACTCCAGGGCATTAGGGTCAATGAGGAGGATGCTATTCTTGAGTGCAAGCACTTCCGCCTCATTTGAATCCTTCACCCCGACATATTGATGACAAAACCTTCAATTAAATCCGCACTCCTAACTTTATCCACCATTCAACTTAAAGATTTAGCCCGGTTTAAAGCAAAAATGGAGAAAGAGGATCACTATGTGATGCAGTTCATCCTACCAAAAGAGTTGAAAGAAAAGAAGGAAGAGGAGAGGGAGCTAAGTCAGCATTCAAAAAAAGGAGAGGCAGTCGAGTCCCACGAAATAGGCCCCACATTCCCTTGGGTGGTATTTAGTTATTTTTTAGGTAGAGGGCACAAGGAATCATGTCCATTCATTGTTGTATTTAATCCTTTACTACTAAAAGGGAAAATCCCTGAAAAATCGTCTGCTTCTTTCCTGCTATTGCCTTATGCGTCCCACCTTAATTTCCGTAAAACTCCCACTTATGTCCTTTTCCACTACTTTTTCGTCATTTCCCCTTCTCATATGCCCTTGCACATGAGTTAAAAAATAAAAGCCAGCTGTCTCCTTTTATGCCTTTTTTGTTCCGTAATTGTCATAATTTTTTCAATTTTATTTGCAGTTTTGACCGTAATTGTCATATTTTAGTACCTTCGTTCGGTATTTTCTTCGTAATTTTTCTACTTTGCTTCCATGATCCCGTAATTTTTCATTTAAAACTTAGTACCCGCACACGATTATTATTTATTGCTATTATGTATTGCTAGCCACCTTTGCACAAATCGCACTTCTACCAATCTTTGCAGCAAAGGATGGGCGACAAGCAGAAAAGTACGCTCAGCGAAGGTGGCTAGCAAATCCCTATACAAAAAAAAAGGGAAATGTTATCCGCACTACTGTATTTTGATGAGGGCACTCCTCACTTCATTAAAAGTACGATATGGCCATACGTCAAAAACCCATTTGACCCGCGGGCCGACCCAGCCCTCACGGGGCGGGTGCGGGTCCAAGCCCAATGACCCGTAAAATTTTCCGCGTCACTTTGACCCGGCCCGCTTGACCCGTTTCCCCATGATTTTAGAGGGAAATGATGTGATTATGAGAGTTTTTATATATAGTGTAAGTCCTTATAGTGAGTATTGTTTTTCAAAAAGTACTGTAAGGCTTACATCGTAGGATGATCCAAACCGTACATTTGATGGGCCACAATGTAAGTAGGTTGAGTGCCAAAATTCATTTCCATAGGATAATTACAACCCTCCAATCAATAAATGTTTCCTAAATATGCCGTTCCTCTATAGACTGCAGGACTAGGATCATCGCATGGAAATGTGTTTTTTCGGAACATCCTATTTACGATGTGGCCCATCAATTGGACGGTTTGGATCATCCTACGGTGTAAGTTAAACAGTTCTTTTTTTTAATAGGGAGTGTAAGAAATATGTTTTTGGTTTGCAAGCTTTGTCACAAAATTCTTGTTACAATATATATGGTAAGCCCATGTAGTGAACTATTTTTTAATAAGCCGGTAGGGGTCCTCACAAAACCTCAACTTACCTATCAAAAATTGGAGTGAATATTTTACGGCCTACACCATAGGATGATCCAAACCATTCATTTGATCATTCCCAAAGGAGGATCGCATTCCTACAATCTATAGATAAATGACATATTTTGGAAACCCTGTAACTGTTGGGATCATCCTATGGAAATGATTTTTGGCATACAACCTATGGTGTAAGTCCGTACAATCAAGTATTTTTCAAAAGAATCGTACGCTCTGTATCATAAGATGATCCAAACCGTCCATTTAATGGGCCACAATATAAATTGATTGTTCCCAAAAAATAATGTACATATGATAATTCCATGCCCTTCGTTTAGAAAAACTTCCTACTTTATCCTATTAGCTGGGGGCATTTACGTCATTTTGATGCTAGAAGTTTGTCTGAATGAGAAATGATTTGAGGGTACAATCGTCAATTGCATACGAAAAGTAACGCCATATGGTACCTGTCTATGACAATTACGGAAAAGAACTAAGAAAAAGAGGTATAGACATATGACAATGACGAAAAAACTACGTTATATGACGCATTCGAGACAAGTTACAAAATATTGACGGATGCCGAGCACCTGAAGAGGAACAACAATTATGGAAACCTCTATCGATTGGAGGGCTACGATCAGCCTATGGAAATGATTTTACAAGCACAACCGATTGATGTTGTGTTCCATCACACGGACGGTTTGGATCAACCTATAACCCTCTATAGATCGGAGGGTTAGGATCAACCTATGAAAATTATTTTTAGGGCACAACCTATTTAGGCAGTGACCCATCTAATGGACGGTTTGGATCATCCTATGGTACGGGCCATACCGTACATTTTAATAAAGTGAGGAGTGCGATCATCAAAATATGGTGAGTAGTGCCATTATAAAATATTACAGTGAGGACATTCGCACTATATATAATTTGAAATCATCGCTGTTACTTGGATGTTCCCACGCGGGTCGGGTTCAACCCGAATTTGGGTTGGGTTGGGTTAAGATTTTTCGCAAATCGGGTTGGGTTGGGTTGGGAAAAATCAACCCGAATTGGAAATCGGGTTGGGGTGTTGGGCAACCCGACCCAACCCGAAACCCGAATTTGGGTTCCATCTGAAGAAGTTCTGTATATGTATTTTTCTTTTTCAACATTGAAATAGTCTCCACAATCCACAATGGACGGTTTGGATAATCCTATGGTGCGGGCTATACCGTACTTTAATCAAGTGAGGACTGTGATCATCAAAATATAGTAGTGCGGATAACATTTCCCTTTGTTAATTATTAGTCCCTGTTTGTTTTGGATTTTGAGAACCAATTGTGAGTTAAAAACTTATTATTGGTGACTCACTATTGGTTCCCAAAATCCAAAACAACTCGACTTGAGTTGAGGTGGTCAATTGGTACCATATCAAATCGGGTCAACCCGACCCAACCCAGCCCGAATTGGAAATCGGGTTGGTTCGGGTTGAGGAAATTGCAAATCGGGTTGGGTTGGGTTGGAAGAATGGGTTCCTCGGGTTGGGTCGGGTTGGCCTCAACCCGACCCAACCCGACCCGAGTTACACCCCTAACGATGACGAAAAAACTACTTTTCCTTATTCACTATGTGAGGGTCAAATTACAAGAAGTTTGATATTACAAAAGACACTTTTTTTTCCAAACAACGAAAAAAACTGGTCATAAAAGTAAAGGAATAGAGTAGGTCAGCCCTTACGAAACAACGAAAGACACTTAGGAACCAAGAGGATTGATCTTCCCTCTAAGAAGATCAATCACGTTAGGCAATGTCTGAAACCATTTATAATCCCACATGCATACAATACCAACAAAAAATAATTATTACTCACCACTTGACATTTCAAAGGGATGACCTACTCTATTCCATTACTTTTCATGGAGGAGTTAGAAGGACAAAAAAAATGAATTGCTAAAGTGCCCGTCGAATAGAAAATGGATTCCGAAGTTTTTGTACAAACTTCTTGTTTTACCTTAAAATTCACAACCATCTCTCCTATTCTGGACAAGTAGATTCAATCCCCTATAATTGAAAGCTTTGAAGACTATGTGGCTCTCCACCTTGTGATTTGTTTTATGTATTCGGACCATCTCGTCCCCTTTTTTTTTGCAATAAAGTTGGCTACCATTTAAAAAAAATGAATTGCCAAAGTGCTCGTCGAATAGAAAATGGATTCCAAAGTCTTTGTACAAACTTCTTGTTAATACGTTGAAATAAACAAATTGAAATAAACAACGAAAGACACTTTTTTTTCATGAAAAGGTCAAATTACTTTTCCTTATTCACTGTGCTTTTTTTAACCAAACTGATCATAAAAAAACTTTTATCTTTTTACCTTTTCTTTCCACGCACAATTGTACGTAAAACAAATTTTATGCCCATTTTTAAGGTTTGTAAAACAAATTTTATGCTCATTTTATTTTTACGCCCATTTCAGGGAGCCTGGCTATTAGTCATTGCTCTTCTATCACTTCATCAATCAATTGATAGGCAAGTACGCATTTGTGGTACCTCATGCTCGGAGCATCTTCATCTTGCTTTTCTTTCTGTCTTGCTTTTCAGAAGTTGCCAAGTGGGCTCCATAGCGATTGTTATGTTAGCATAGTATGAATTAAAATTCATATGCAGTATTATCTTGTTTGCTAAAACTCTTGGTCGCACGTGCAAATGCAAGTGCCTTTTTTACTAGTTATTTCAAGTCTAAGTGATGTGATTTAGAGTAGTAATACACCTTCTTTATTTTTTCTTTATTTAATAATTATTTAGTATTTTAATTCATGTTTTATTAGTCCTAGACGTGGGAGGGTGTCCACATCAACCTATGGCTCACTTTACTTGCCTATTAACCATGACGCACCACCCTAAACCCATGCTCAAACTCACATAAAAGGTCTTACAACCCTATTAGTCACCCTACCATGACCCACCACTTATCCATACTGCTCTCTTTAAAATACTTATTAATATGAGGTCCCAGTCTCATGCCAATTGCGAAATACCTCGTTTGTTACAATGCTTCCTAAAAGTTAAAAAAAGGTTTCCATTAAAGATAGAAAGGAAGAAAGCGAGTGGAGGAGCACAGAAAAAATCTCCTTCCAGGTTCTAGAGCAGCCATAAACTTCATGGGCCAAGCATAAGTGCAGATTATTAGCATACTTTCTTAGGAAAAAATGAGCCCCTCCAGACAGAGACTCCTTCCCTTTGGCTCTATAAAGACGTTTCCATTCCAGCTTCATACGGAATGCCAAAAAGTCCAA
This sequence comes from Tasmannia lanceolata, assembly GCF_043159265.1. NCBI lineage: Eukaryota > Viridiplantae > Streptophyta > Magnoliopsida > Canellales > Winteraceae > Tasmannia > Tasmannia lanceolata. The sequence continues at coordinate 59,324,511 of NW_027518695.1, read as the reverse complement.
GGCCCCCTTCCTCTTGTTAGGGTCGAAGGGTTCTAGATCTAGGCCAAGACAAACTACTACAGGGAATTTATTGAAACCATTCAATTCGGAATATGGTAAAGTAGCCCCTAGATGGAATATTCCTATCTATTATTTTGGAGATTTATAATTCTTCTGTTTTACTGGAGGAGATATTCGTTTATTCAGTATCGGGCCATCTATAGCGGTCATATCAAATTCTACTAAGTTATTCAGTAATTCCTTTTGGCTATCTCCTGTACTATCCAATCTCAGTATAGGTGTTTTTTTATGGATCGCCATTTCCAGTATTGCTCCTATTGGACTTCTTATGTCAGGAGATGAATCAAATAATAAATATTCCTTTTCAGGTGGTCTACGACTAGGTAATCTATTATCCTTATGCATGAAGATAATCAATTCGGTCATTGTGGTCGGACTCTATTATGGATTTCTAACCACATTCTCCATGGTAACCTGCTCCAGTCCCCTTATGAAACTTTCGTGATTAGGTTAGCCATACATTTCACATGTTTCTAGCGATTCACATGGCATCACCAAATGATGCAAGTCTTGGATAAGAATCTACAACGCACTAGAACTCCCTTGTTGACGATCCTTTACTCCGACAGCATCTAGGGTTCCTCGAACAATGTGATATCTCACACCGGGTAAATCCTTAACCCTTCCTCCTCTTACTAAGACTACATAATGTTCATGTAAATTATGGCCAATCCCAGGTATATAAGCAGTGATTTCAAATCCAGAGGTTAATCGTACTCTGGCAACTTTACGTAAGGCACAGTTTCCTTTTCCCTTCCATCGAAGAAAGAGAAATAGAATCCATCAAATCCATACCGTTGAATGATCCATTTACCATCCTTCCTTTCGGAGGAGCCAAAAAATACTATGATAGTTCTGTTGCTTTATATATTTATCTCGTCTGTGATTCAGCAATCCCAAAGTTTCTTTATGATCCGATCAAATAAGGAAAAAATGACCCTTTTTTTTCTTCATTTACGTACTCTTTCATAACATAAATATTGGAAAGAGGCTTCTGGTGTGAAAGTAAAAAAAAAAGGTTTGTGACGCTGAAATGGACCCCTGATACAAAAAATCAGATCGGAAATAACCTTTGTTTCATACTACTATCTCGATATATAATCTCATGTTATGTTATGAAAAAAAAAATCATAGTTTGCTCATATCGAACTCGAAGTGCCATGCTATTATTACTTATTATTCATATTCCATATGGCGAAGGCATAGTCTTCTTCTTTTTCTCAAATAAAAAAAATGCATTGGCGGGCCCTTGGTGGCAATCCTTTACTCCGATAGCATCTAGGGTTCCTCGAACAATGTGATAACTCACACCAGGTAAATCGTTAACCCTTCCTCCTCTTACTAAGACTCCAGAATGTTCTTGTAAATTATGGTCAATACCAGGTATATAAGCGGTGATGTCAAATCCAGAGGTTAATCGTACTCTGGCAACTTCATGTAAGGCAGAGTTAAGTTTTTTGGGGGTGATAGTGGTTGGAAAAATATAAAAAAGAGCATTGGGCCATGCAGGTTCACCGTAATAATTATGCACCATCCCTTTAGCCAATTAAGCTCTTAATACAGGATCATTTAAGTCAGGTTTCTTTGTTATTGGGATAGGTGAATTCTTATGGACCCATCCCCCGAGGGAATCGGACATGATAATTTTTCATCATCCGGCTTCTCCCAGAATTGCGTTATCGAAGCCGAGACATGAATGACCGTTGGTGGACACCCACCACTTTTCACCGGTTAGAGAGGCCCTCTTTAATACATTAAGGAAAGATGTTCACAGGGGCCCGGACAGAGAATTAATAGAGGGAGAACAGAAATAGAAATGTGGGTCTAGGACAGGTTGTTCAAGAGCATACAAGATAGTAAATGAAATACTGACTTGGATTAGAAATAATGGATAGTTAGAAATAATTGTATTACTTATTACTACTCTATTTCCACAAAAGAAAAGGGTGAAAAATTCCTTTTCTTGTGTGGAAGATTAGTAAGACGAGTAATCCCTCCTAGAACATTTGTTACTTTCATTTATTTCTTGCCGTGTATTTTCTTCCTTCATGGAAGAAACATATGTATATGTGATATTAGATATTCACGAGTTATATATGGACTGTCCATATATATTATTTCTCATCCCACTGAAGTTAGATGTATAGTGTACCTCCTCCCTGTATCTCATACAGTGGATCAAATCCATCCATGCAAACGATCAAAGTTGCAGTTACCCCTCATTCTTCCTCTCATTCTCATTTTCTAGTTTGGGTCCAACGGAGGATGGACATCAATTACCCCTTGGGCCCACCCAATGGTATATCATTCCCAATGGTATATCATTCAATGTATCAGCTCGAACCTGCAAATGCATATCCAAATACCTTTTGAAGACCACCATTGTTTTACGAAAACCATTTGATAAAAAATTATCAAAACTAGCTATCCATCCATTATTGAAGGCCTTTACTAAGATCATAACTGTAAATGACTTTCCTCTACAAGACAGTTGGAGGACTCCTTGTTGGGTTGGAGGACTCCTTGATGGGCATCACTATTAATATCATGGGTTACCTGATGAAGTAGCATTGCCCGTAAGTGATCCTAAACCAGGAACCACTCTTAGATAGACCAAAGCCATAAGGCTCGCCCATAGACTAAAAGGACATCTCAGGTTTAAGGACATATAAAGGGTCCTAACTGACGGAATAACCTTATCCATATCTTCGTCCACATGCTATTCTGTAAAGTGATCCGTTCAATGCATGAGTCATTCATCGCACCCATTCTATCAGCTTAGGGTCCACTACACCACTGACCGAGATAAGTCACCCTAATGCGTGTATGGAGGCAGGTTTTACTGATACAATTATTGTTTATGGCAGACAGTTGTTGTTCGTGAATCGTGGAGACTTGTTCATTTGGAATAATTATGGTTTAATTTATAATTCTATTAGATTATTGTGGATATTTTGTGCTATGCAGGTAAATGCACACAGCGGTGGGGCTGTGTGCGGGTGAGCGGCAATGAGCACTACAACATATAAATGTTTCTCTATTTGTTTCCTTTTTGTATCTTGGTGCATTTTTTGGCTGAAATTCTACTGTGCATTATTTGATGAAACTTGTAGGGAAATGTTATCCGCACTACTGTATTTTGATGAGGGCACTCCTCACTTTATTAGAAGTACGGTATGGCCCTCACCATAGGATGATCCAAACCGTCCATTAGATGGGCCACAGCCTAAATAGGTTGTGCCCCAAAAATCATTTCCATAGGTTGATCCTAACCCTCCGATTTGAATGTTAGAGGGTTGATCCTAACCCTCTATAGATCTGAGAGTTAGGATCAACCTATGGAAATATTTTTTAGGGCACAACCTATTTAGACTGTGACCCATCTAATGGACGGTTTGGATCATCCTATGGTGCGGGCCATACCGTACTTTTAATAAAGTGAGGAGTGCCCTCATCAAAATACGGTGCTGATAACATTTCCCAACTTGTATTGTATTTTTGAAATTTCAAGCATTATTTCCGGTGTCTACTCACATCTTAAGGTATGGCCTTTGCTACTGATCTTTGTCAAAGTTGCAGTTCTAAAAGCTAGGCCTAATATTCCCTTCAATAACATGCGCTTCCTTATTGGTGGAAGTGATGAGACCACCTACCATATTATGGGGGTTTCATATCACTTCCACTATTAAATGCACTACAAGTCTTCACCCATTCAACCCACACCGAATTCTGCACCACTGTTAGAAAATTTTAAGTCAGTTATTGACTCACCGAGTCGACTTGGTTTTGGCCATATTAAGTCAATAGAAAACTTCTCTTACATGTTTATAAGAAACTTGCTGCATCAGTCATTGGCTCAACCGTATCTTTTACCATACTTGGTCTAAGTTGGAATTCACAAAAATTGTTCCAAACCGATGAAGTTGGGTGGCTAATTTACGCTTTTTTCCTATTGAATCCATCAGAAATATATCAAATTGCTGATTATGCAGATTGAACTGAGACTGAATTAGTTTATAATGAGCTTGAATAAGATTTCCTAGTCCTAAACTTTATAAAGCCTATGTATATTTCCTAATGTATTCTGGCTGTGGCTTTGTTTACTTGTCACCGTTTCCTTTTTCTTTAATTCTATCATTCTGAAATGTATGGCTCTTAACTGTGAGAGACTTCTCTTTTTATGATTTTCATTCTTATGTTGTTACAACTGTTTCAAGTTCATCGGTACACATACAGGAATGATAACATGTTCTTACACTGAGTTTGATTATTGAGAGTTTTCCCCCTTTTACTTCATATTCCTTTGTCATCCTTCAATTTAAAGAACCTGTGTACTACTTGGATCACATCATATGTTTTTGTTCTGCTAGTTAGCATATGCCACACTTTTGGGTTGTGGGCCGAGCTCATCCATTAAGGGTGCAACTCAGGTCAATTTTCGGAATTCGAGTTAAGCTTTTACCTTAAAATCGGGTTGGGTTCAGGTTGATTCCAATTCATTTTTTAGCAAAAGCAGCAAAAGCTCAACCGACCCGACCCAAGCTGCACCCCTATCATCCATTCTGCCAAGGAGAAACTGACGCTAATTTTTGGTTCGTGTACATCACAGGCACCCATATCTGTAAGTTACAATGGGCAATTTAACATTTGCTCCATGATTTGGTTTTTTCCCCCTCCTTTAGCTTATCTATTTCCAAATATCTTTCTAATATATCAGCGTTAGAAACTTTTAAAATCTTGATAATCCTCTTATTGTTTCCCCTTCTTCACATGTTGTAATTTGTGAATTATGTATTTATTTATAGTTGTTTTACCCTATTTTTTGGTACTTACCGTTTGGGAGGTTGACCGAACAACACTACACCAACTTAGCTTTTGTCCGGTAGTCATCAACACCGGCCAAAATCATTAGAACTGTCGGCTAATGTTTTCCCTGAGATTACCAGCGCACAACAACAAAAAGAAAAAAAAAACAATTTCAAATTTTCATCTTCAAAACTACTGAAATGAGAGCACTTATTTTTTGGATGGCAAGGACTTCACCCCAAATTATAGTAGAGGGTTGAGGTCCTTGATGGGCTGAGAACTTGACAAGTGTCTTGTTTCCTCATGGACACTTGTCAAGCAAGGAAACAAGATGAATATAGATGTGGTATGTGTCCCATGGTCCTGTGGTCCAGAGGACAATTGGCAATCATAGAGGCCACATGTCGCATTGGCTGCCATGAGTCTTCAAATGAATTGTTTATTGCAGGTCCCGTCCTAAATTTGTGGATTACCTGACAAGTGGCAGCCTAGGAAATTACCTTGAGTGGTCTCCCTCTTGTGCAAGCATGGGAGCTCTCCAAGTGACGAAGGTGTGGTCCCCTCCCTTAGAAGCAGGAACCTTCCTCATGGGTGCCGCCTGTCCCATGATAAAACCGTGATTTGGAGGTCCTTTGGATGGGAACCGCTCCCATGGCACTCCCAAAGAGACGGGAACCGCTCCCATGGTGCTCCCAACCTACTCCTATTACACCATTAGTCTCACAGTTTCACTATCACCAACTTCCTTGTATCAAACTTCTCCAACTCTTCAAAGTACTTCATTGGAGCAAGCCCAAAGGCATCTTCATAAGGCACGAGGAAAGAGGGCACAACATGAAGATGGTTAGAGATTCTTAATTTTAGATGTACTTAAAATTTGAAAGATATATGTTAAGAAAGTTAGAAATTACAATTTTTTTATGCACTTGAATTTTGAAAAACATATAAAGAAAATATTACATAAACGCTCCCACGGTGCTCCCAACCTTAGACTCTTCTTGACCCCTACGCTTCCCAGCCCCCGTTCCCGCACCCGCTTTGTGCTTCTAGTACACACCTCATCCCCCACATCCTTTACCTCTTCTATTCTACTAATTTACAAATATGGCATCACTACAGAATCTCCCACACTTCTTCGCTAATTACAATCTTGTCCTCACTACAAATACTCCCCTCATCTCACAATTATTACAAAATACCCCCAATCAAAACAAGCAAAGTGCGAACTAATTACCCATACTCTATCAAAGATGCCCCATAAGCTCTGACCAGGGACTTGGTTTATATCAAACTTCCCCTCCCTCTTTAAAAAAGAGCTTGTCCTGAAGCTTAACTCCGCTATTGGAGGTGTATGCTCAAGTCATGGGTAGGCAAGGATATTGTCTCTCACTAACCGGCCAAAGGCAACATAACTACGATGTCGGGGTCAAAGATGTAACCCTTCACCCAGGGCCCATTTCTCTCTATGTGGAGATATCTCTGTGCAAGGATCCACCACCATCTCAATCTAAATGGCCATGGCTCCTATCTGTCTCCGTAGATGTGTATTTTGCCCATCTTGGTGATAGTTCTTTTCTGTCTCCATCGATGTGTATATTGCCCATCTGCCATAAGCTCAGCTCAATAAATCAGTCCAACTCTACCAAGGCGAAGTCCAAGGTACCTTCTGTCGGTGAGAATTTGTCCACTGCCTCGCCATCATCATCCACTGCGATCTCTGTCTCAAGCTCATCCTAATTAATGGACCCTTCCTGCTCATCATGAATATCCAAAGAACCATTGTATCAAGAGGCTCCTCTACCGGTGCCTCAAATGAATCCCCGTTTGTGGTAGATGCCTCAACCTCTCTCCGAACCATAACATAAACTGGATCCTCTATATGCCTGTCAATGCATCCTTACGTGGCCTCTCCTCACCATCAGTCTCTACATATGTGATATCAACCTCAAATGTAGGAATAGAAGATGCTTGAGCCAAACTTGTTGCTTCTGTAACTGACACAAGGTCTTGGCTGATGTGGTTCAAATAGGAAAAGAACAAGAAAGCAACTCAGGGAAGGATAGTTGAGAAGTTATCGGTGAAAATTCAAGATCAACCGATGACGCCTGGATCAACTCAAGTTTCCAACAGATCTCAACCAGATCAGAATAAGGATTCACAAACTATTTGAAGTTCAAATAGCAAGGTTGATTGCGGGTTTCAAAAGATTCAATTCTTCTTGACACTGATCCTGGTAGGCTAATAATTGAGAGGTACACGAAAATCAAACTAACAGAAAGGAGATAAGCTGTAGACGAGTTTCATTAGATTTTGAACAACACTCAATGATGAAGTTGATGGAAGTTACAGTAACTGGTTAAAGAAAACAAATCATCTATCTTCAGTCTCTGGATCTATGAATTAAGGTACTTCGGTGGCTGAGATCTTAGGCTTTAACCAGTTTACAGAGAGGATCTGTTGAAGCAAAATGATCAATAGGTTTTGCTGTAATTCTAGAAGCTAACCAGTTTCCCAGTGGGGAACTTATTGAGTGGAGTCACTCTTGAATGCAACAGTGGCAGAAAACTTATATTGACTGCAGATCTAGCTAGATCTAAGATCTAGTTGGATCTATAATCTACGAGGTATCCATACCAGAATTTCCAGCTTAGCATTTTTGAGAATAACCTATTCGATATTTGTTAGTTGATTTCCTAAGCTTCACTAGGAGAATTCAAAGAAAGATCAACTAACTACTTCGACCTACTAGTAATATAGAAGTGAAGCTAGAACAAAAATAGATAAGGTAAGGAGAAGAAGCTGCTTCTGCTATTGGATTCAAAGTAGAACAAGAGTGGGAAAGAAGACCCTTATGGGGAGAGGGTTGGACTAGTAGCCAAATAAGTGTTCAAACTTGTCCTCTTCTTTCTTGTGTTCCCTAGGACACTTGGCATAATGAGAGAGATTATATCCTCCTTGGTTGCCACTTGTAAGTGGTCCCAAGGACACTTATCACCCAATCACACGGGTGGTTAGCTACACAAGTGGTCCCCAAGTGGGCATGTGTCATGCTTGAAGATCATAGGTAGACCTGGCAAAAAGTGACCGGGGCCCGCAGGTCCACCCGGCCCATCAAAACTAGGCCGGGCCAGGTGGACCCCGTAGAGAATTACAAAAGTTATATTTTGACGTTTTATTCCCGTAATTGTCATATTCTTTTTATTTTCTTTGTAGTTTTTTTGGTAATTGTCATATTTTAATACTTTCTTTTGGTACTTTTTGGTAATTTTTCTACTTTGGTTCCTTTTTTCGGTAATTTTTCATTTAAAACTTAGTAACTGTTTGATTATTATAAATTTCTATTATTTTATTGCTAGCCACCTTTGCGCAATTCGTACTTCTGTCAGATCTTTGCAGCAAAGGATGTGTACAAGCCGAGAAGTAGACTAGGGGAAGGTGGCTAGCGAATCCCTATTATAAAAAAAATTTAATATGTCAGAAATCCGGCGGCCCGCGGGTCGGCCCGGCCCGGCCCATACGGTCCGGGTCCAAGCATAGTGACCCGTAAAATTTTCCGAGTCAAAATGACCCTGCCCGTTTGACCCGGACCCGTACGAGCCGGGTCACAACCGGCCCGGCCCGCCCGTTTGCCAGGTCTAATCATCGCCCTTCCTTTGTGGTCCTCTTCTTTGTACAATTCACTTCTTTCCTATTCCATATTACAATAAAATGTCACTACAATTTCCCCTCCATTATTCTCTCTAATTGCCTTAGTAGCCCCTAATTGCTACATTATTATTAACAAAATTACAAGAATGCCTCCGCTATAACAAAAAGTACTATCACTACCTATGCTACCAATATCCAATCACTTTGATCGGGGACATAGGCCACATCAGTTATACAAGGAAATCGATAAAGGGAAACTATATCTTTGCTAAGAACAATTCAAACCAGTGTTTTAAAATGCACATGAGGGTCAAAACATTGCCAAAGTAGATCTTAGTCAAGCAGTCGAGTACCCGGTTGACACACCGATTGACCTGGTCATAACTCGAGAGTGAAAGAAGTTTTAATTGAATTTGTAGGGCAAAAGATCGACTCGAACAAGAACACGGCCATAGAAAAAGAGAGTCGACTTGGCAGTCGAAGATGACTGTAGAGATTTAAAACTATGATCCAAATGGTACACACTTTCACCTTCTTTAAAAGGAGAGTTTTAGTATTTTAATTTTGTGAATTTTCTCTTCCAGCAATGGGAGAACAGCTTTTATATTTTACATCCATGATAGAACATCTCTGTTTATCAGCCTGAACCCGTTTCTATTAAATGCACATGTCATAATGTAGTAGCTGCTTCAATGTGAGCAAAGTGCATTTGCTAAATCCTGGTAGAAGTTTAAGTATAAGACAATGGAAGGGTGGCCTATTGAGAAGGCTAAGATTTGGAATTCTCTGACAGATAAAATAGTAGAAGACTGGCATAAATTCATCCGTTTCTTACCAAGATATTTAGATTTCAAAATCAGAATCACAGTTTAAGATACAGCATGTTTGTGTATTATCATTTTTTTTTCAATTCAAGTAGCATATGAAACCTTCAAACACTTCTTGCATTTCCAAGAAAAAACATTTTCTTCTTCAATTAATTGAACTAAAACGAAAATGCTATTAATTTTATGAATTCCTTTGTTTCTCAAAAAACTTCTGAAATGGATGCTGATGAAATTTGCTACAGAGTATAGGCTATATCCAGCAAAAGTGTAAAACTAGTTCAGAAATGGGTATAATCTTTTTAAGTTTCTTTGTTCTTCCATAGCAAGATATCAAGCTTCTCAAAATAGATAAAAATAGTAGTGTCCTTTAACATCCACCAGCATCCATTTCAGAACTTTTAACATCCACCAACTTTGCACATCAAAATTAGATAAAAATAGACCATAAATTCCATGTCACTTGATTTTTTTCATTTAAAAACATGTTTTTCATAACTGTTTAAGTTTGAGAAATGCCCCCTTCAGTGCAATATTCATGTCTTTATGTTCCCCTGATCATTTAGCAGAAAACCTCCAAGGATGTTCCACACACTAAACTCACATCCTCATCGGAACTGCCAATGAGTGAACAGTGATTGATCTCTCAACTATACGCCATATTTTGAAAAAGAGAGTACAATGAAATCACAAAAAAATGGCTGACAATCTCTAGCACAAATAGCTCCAGTTCTGAAAGTAGTAGACCCAGTGAGTCAGTCAGGTTCAATCAATTATATTGACATCTCGAAGTAACAAGAGCAACCCAAACAAGAGGGGCTTATCAACTAGTGGAATTGCCCGGAAGAACCTCCTGCAACAATCTAAAAAGGTATTTCGGATACTAAGAAAATTGATGGAATATCTTGGCAATGAAAGACATTCAAACAAATTATAATGCTATTCCAAATTAAGAAATAGCCATTGAATCCTTTATTCTAATATATCAAAAGAAGTTCATATAAGTGCCATTTAAAGGTGACTAGAAAGTGCCTTAAGTATGGTCCTTTGTCTCGCCTTGAGTTCGAACGATCCCTGAAAGGCAATGATGTTGTATTCGCTCTAGTGTCTAAACGCAATCAAAAAGTGGTGATGGCGTTTCTAGTGTTTCGGAGTATGCTAAGCCCATCGTGGAAGAGTTTTCAGGCGTATTTCCAAATGGATTGCAATTGGGTTTACCTACGGTGAGATATATAGCATAAAATGGATCTCAATCTCGATGTCTTGTTTCCAGACAAGCAATAATACCAGATGTCGCCTAAAGAAGATGAAGAATGGTGGAGGCAAGTAGAAGATTTGATTAACAAGGAGTATATTGGTGAAAGCATCAATTTGTGTGTGTGTGTCGTGCCTGCTTTGTTGGTACCCAAGAAGGACAGTAGTCACAGCACATAAAGGGTGTGCTTTTAAAGCTGAGTCATCAACAAGATCACCATAAAGTACCATTTTCCTTGAGAAGTGCTAGAAAAGTTGATTGATGATGCTTACAATATATGTTGCTTGGATTCAGATTCGCATGTTGGGATCCGACATCGATTCGAGGTATCAGATTCGGCAAACCCCAAAAAGTAAGATCCGTGGATTCGGTAATTTTTATTAAATAAAATAAAAAATTTGAATATATATATATATATATATATATAATATATTAGATAAAATTATCTGATGTATCCCTCAGATAGCTTATTTGAGCTACACTCGGAAATAGGGTAGGTGCCTATGTCGTTTGGGTGATGCTAGGTATTGATTCCATAGGACCTAACATAGATAGGGTCTTCCTAGAAAATAATGTCCATAGGATGACGCTAACCCTTGATTTGTGGAGGTTTAAACGGGATGGATATAAAATGGTCCATTTTGTGCCTCTACAAAGCGAATGGTTAGGATGATCCTATCTATTTTTTAGGAACACCCTATCCATGTTAGGTCCTATGGAATTGTAAAGACCCAGCCCCACACGGGCCTAAAAGGTTAATAACCTTAATTAAATCTGGACCGTAGATCCCCAGACCAAAAATCAGTGTATTTTCATTTGCTTTAGTCTAACCAATTTTTGGGGCATCAAATCTTGTCCGTTCGACATGATTTTGGTCCCAGTAGATGGGTATTTTCGAATACCTATCTAACGGACCCAAATGAATTGGCTTATTCGAAAAAAGCTTTGTTCTTTGGAAGATCTATCACGTGTCTGGTACTGCATGGTTCCACTCTGCAAGAACTCCGAATCATTCTCTTGAAGCTCCAAGATTCAGTGATTCGGACGTGGTTTGAGCAAGTTATAACCCTTTTACTGCCAGGGTTAGGCATAGTTACGAGTTTTGTCTTATTAGGCAACTTTTGGGTTTTTATTTTTATTTAAAAACTTTAGTTTAGTTGTTAAATTTGATAAGTACACCCATAGAGAGTTTAATAAAGATGGACTCTTGCTAATTGTAGAAGACTTGGATTAAGAAACTAACCTTTAACATTAAATCTAATTGGGAAACCCACTTTAAGCACAAAACTCATTAGCTATTAAAAACCCAAAACATGGGATTTTGCAACCCTACTTGTGCACGTAAAAAAAACCGAGACAGAGAGAGAAAGAATAATTAATAGGAAACATTAATAATTGAAATGTTTGGCGTTAATCTCTCTAAACATCCTACAAGATTAGGAAATGTTACCAATTGGAGAATAGGAAACATTCCCCGTAAATCTCTATATGTGCACAGTTGGATTAATAATTGATTTTAGCCAAATAAATCACAGATTTGTTTCCATTTCCAAAGGTTTTCTCTCTCTTTCAATTCTTCCTTCTAGCCTTCTTCTTTTCCCACTTTTCATGAAGACGGCCCGGTATCATATATCCCCTCCTCCCAGCCATAACCCAACCTGCTACAACCCTATGCCTAAGGCAGGGTCAATACGGACAGGAATTCTGATCAGTTACAGTCTCCCTCAAACCAGGTTTGCACATGAATCAATAGAGTTGAGTCTAGGCAACCGAGTCCCTCTGCTAATGTTTGCTTTTATCTCTCCTTATAACACAACATTTATTTGTTATGGCCATTTTTTGCGGATTCATAAAAAACAAAAATCGGCAAATAAATATCGGCTGTCATTTGTCACGTAGGCCCTTGTAAAAAAATCAATTGTTGAGATGAAATCCGATGAACCTACATTTTTCTCTAAATTCATTGTAATCTAGCACATAGGCCCTCATAAAAAAATTGTTGAGGTGAAACCCCATCAATTTAAAAACCTACATCATTTTTCTCTATATCTAATTTTATCAATGTACACTCCCCTTCAAAGGAACATGCCAGATTATAATCGACGGAGGATAAACAGAGCCAAGGTCATCTGTGATCTGAGCCTGGGCTTTTTTCAGTTCCTACAAGAAATGAAAATTCATGCATTTTCTTGGTATCTTTTTCTTTTCTTTATTCAGAAACAGGGGGCTGTACAAAAGTTCTCACCATGAAAGCCATCCAGATGACAGTCCCTCAAAGGTAAGGTTTTTTTTAATTTTTTTCTATCTTTTTGGATTCAAGTTTTCACTGTGTGCTTGGAGAGGATGGGCCCACCATCTCTACCTAAACCTATGCATTAGGATGGGACGCACTATGTTCTTCAATGGGGTGGTCCCATCATTTTAAACCCATACATAGCATGGGTCCGAAATATTAGTGTATGGATGTATGTAAATGCATTCACAGAACAATGCAAATTTTCACAAATTTAAACAAATGATACTTATATTAGTTGTCTCATCTTTTTCCTTCTTGGATCTATGACTACGCAGTCCTTTCCACATAGGCAATACTAATATTTCTAGTGTACTAACTCTTTTTCACATAATCTGTGTATGTATGTAGAAAGTTTCTATATTCATTTTTTTTTGTTTTACATAAAAGAAATTGCCCAAATTTCTTTTTTAAACATTTAGTTATTTTTTTTGCTCTCCCCGTGCATCGCACGGGGTGTCTTACTAGTCTCCCTATAAATAGCACCCAACGACACCTATGCAAATATTTTTCCCACCAATTGATTCAGCAGACATAATTGAATAGGGAAACAGTCTGCCCTATACATTGCTTCCTCCCTCTCTCCTACTCTCTCTTTGAGTGAATTATACGATGGTTGTTCAACATGTCATGCACATTTTTTTGTTGTTCAACTTCTCTATTGCAAGACCCAACAGAAGAAGAGAGAGAGAGAGAGAGAGAGAGAGAGAGAGAGAGAGAGAGTTTCCTACTCATATGTGTTCATTGGGTGCCACTTAATGTCCTTATTGTTTTCATCCTTATGAGTTTGAATCAACTTTAAAATTTGTAATTGATATATTTGGTGTACCATAATTGGTAACAGAACAATTTTGATCATAGAACTTTATTTGGTAACATGCCTAAGAAAAATAATAGTCGTAGAAGTTTTAGTGGTGGCAGAGGCAATATCGATTAGTGAAACTATTAATGCCCTAACAAAATAGGCAGAGTTGTCAACAAGAAAAATAGATCGGGTTATAAATGAGAATCATCTTTTGTATCGAAGATTGAACAAGGCCAAAATATGAAAGCCGACAATCCTTTAGAGAATTCCATCAATCAATGAGAGGTGTCCAAGGTGGAGTTCAAGCCCCAACGAAAGGAGAGGTAGAAAAAGGTTGGTGAAAATCAGTACGGAGCAATTTTGGAAAGCAAACTCATCATACCAAAGTATAGGATGACACCTTTGATGTGAAAGAATTCAAATTCAACCAACATGCTACTGAAGTTGAATTTTTGGGATACAAGAGTTGCTTTGAATATTAATTCTTTCGAGATGAAGAGATGAGTCATGCTTGATGTGGCTGATTTCCATGGAAAGCTTCACTCGGAAAATTTCTCCACTCAGAAACTTTCCAAGATAGGCTCATGAGAGGAGAATTTCATTGATTGGTGTGATATGAATGAAGATCAGAAGGTCAAGTTTGTCGAGGCCAATCGTACGGGAGTTTTATCAATTAGGTGTCAACAACAGTCAAGGGGTTGACAAGGACTACCTTGAATTCAACAATATTAAAGAGATGATTAGGTAAAGGTTTCTATCGGGTGATTATGCACAAGCTTTGCTGATCCGGTAACATAATTCACGACAACAGGTGAAGAGTGGAAGAATACAGATGAATTTTTCAAGCTAACAAGAGTTGGCCTAGTTTAGCCCACTGCTTCTGCTTAGAGGCCCTCTGGTGGGTCTAAGGTGGAAGTTCAGATTCTTTTTCGAGAGGGGTACCATCCCCGATATTGAAGCACTGGTATCATAGCAAGCCTCGTCAAGTAATGGCTCTTAAGTATTCATGGGCCGATCTTGATCCATATGGGTGCTCATCAGATCTTCTCACTGCCTGCCCTTTGACAAGGTTTTAGCCAAACAAATAAGAGTACGTGAGGTGTCAAGAAGTAGCTTATTCTTTGTTTTGATTCTGTAGGAGCAGCAAATCCGTAGCATCCCTTTGTGTTCGAGCCTGGAATCGTCATCCTCCCTTTTCGGACACGAACATAAACTCTAGCACCCTTTTTGGTATATTCTCGTGAGGACTCATCACATATTCCCGAATTGAATGCTGGCGCTTACGAGCACCAAAGGTTCGGGAGGCAGCGCCTACCACTAGAGGTATGCCAGAGGGGTACAACATATCCTACACTACCTATTAGGAGTGTTTGTCGGCTAACTGTAGTTTGTAGTTCCCCAAGCCGAGTCTAGTATGCCCGTACGACCACTACTCTTGAATAATAATCAGAAGAGTCAGTGAACGACATTGGATCTGTTGAACCGGATCCACATCAAAGAGTTTTATCCTCAGGCTCTGATGAGCATTAAGGATTATCTGCAATTCTCGCCTAGGGCTCGTCTCGTTTAGCCCTCGAAATGGCATTAGCCGAGACGGCCTACGAATGTGGAGAGGCAAAGGTTTTCTTTACTTAGGAGGTTATAAAGGTTCCACAATCCTTGCATAGTGCTCCTTGAAAAATGTGCTCATTACAATTACCCTAATGACAAACAGGGTTTTGGCTATGACTCGCCTAACTGAACAACAACTTGTTGCTTGCAATGTTGGAAGCCTTCGAATTCAAACTCGTAATGAGCTTGTCACCAAACAAATTTGGATTGTTAATGACTCTTTTTCATTAGCCAATAAAGTTGAAGTAAAACTTGGGCAATCGGCACATCAGAAAGGCCATCACAAACAAGGAAAGACTTCTAGTGCCTCTCGAAGCACTAAGTGAATGGTCGACCAAGACTTCAGCCCGTACCGAACCTGAAGTATATAAAAGATTTTTAGTGTTTTATCTGTTGTTTGTCTTGGAAACAGCACCATACCCTAGTCCATATATTGGCTTTTATTTGGGTACGTGCTTGGTTTTGTTTTGGGTTTTAATTTGAGTTTAAAACTTGTAATTTTCATTTCTGCTGCACCAAGTGGCAATTTCAAATGAAAGAATTGGGCCCTACTTGGTAAATGCTGTGGAGAAATGGGGAAGAAAAGGAGGCTCTTTCGGGTGGCGTGATTTTAGCAAAATATGGCTTCGAAGCTATGGAAGTGAAAACAACTCATCATGGAAAAAGTCCTGCTTGGAGATCCATATGCAAGGTTTTTAATATACCCGATGAGGGAATTAAATTCAGCATAGATATGGGCAATGAAATCAGATTTTGGGAGGATATTAAACATCGAGATTCTGTTGAAGGATCATTTCTCAGGCTTACACGTGCTTGTGATAAACAAACATGTGATGATGGCTCGGTTGTATTACTCAGAGGGCAACAAGGTGTGCTGGAATTGGTCCTTTAGAATGGAGGAAAGATACATTTCAGCAAGGCAACCAGACATATGTTGGGTTTGGGGATCGAGTGGATTCTTTGTTTGATCCTTCCTTCATATCCTATCTAGGGTTTGCATTTCAACTTTCAATAAACATCCATGTGTGCTTAAAGAGCTCCAATAACCCCTAAGGTGGAGGCTTTTTGTCGAAGAGCCATTGCAGAAAGCACTAATACATCCGATGCTCAAAGTTAGTTGATAGGAGATTAGGTTTGAGCATGAGGACCGGGTCCCGACCAAGGTGTTGAAGGGCCTACTCTAGTAGTAGTGTAGGGACACAAATGTAATACGCCTTGAGTAGCATGACTTGTAATTTCTCTTTTAGTAGTAGGGAGCTACTCATTTAGTCATTTAGGGAGTTTTGATGAGTTTTGGCTAATTTTGGGAGAAGGATTTGTAACCCTAGCATGAGGAAGGAGAAGATGAAGCTTGTAAGAAGATCAAAGTGTGATGTGAGAAATTCTTACTCATTGAAGGCGTTCCGTCTCTTCTTCCTCTTAGCATGAGTTCATTGACAAGCTAAGTATTTCTTCTTCTTTTTTTGAAATGGCAAATAGATATTATTAATGAGAAAGAGAAACAGGGGGCCCAAGATGGACCACACCCAAGGATACAAAGAACGGGCAATGAAGCACGGATACGGGTACGGGGTGCGGGTACGACATGATACGGGTACATGGACATGTGATTAAAGAAAAAAAAAAGGATACGGGTACATTGGGGGTATGCTGAATATAATATATTTTTATATTTTATTATATATTTATAAAAATAAAAAATTAAATATTTGGTTAAAGAATTCAAACAATTTAATTGGAGAACAATCAAATAACAATAACATCACCAAAATCTAATATTACTTCTCAGTTGTTAGGTTTTTAATTACGAGATATAGATATATTATAGATATTTTGATATATTCAACTCCCTCTTTTGTTAATTGGGATAGCCCCTCTATTGTAAATCTATAATTTTCAATTTAATTTGAACCGGGTGCACACCCAATACGTACACAAACCCGGGTGCGTACCCGGTACGCACCCAAAGAGTACCCAAGAGCACCCGCACCCGATACGCACCCGACACGGGTACGTGGGCCTCCGGAGAGTACCCGTGCTTCTTAGAGAGCGGGAAAGAAAAGGAAAAGAAAATAGAATTACATATTACAACTCACGGCGGAAGATAATTAAACCATTCAAGATCCAAACACCTAACCCCACGCCTAGCCAACGAATCTGCCTCCCCATTGGCCGATCTCCGCACATGCTTAAAAACAATAGATGAGCCCGAGATAAGATCATCAATTTCGTCGAATATAGAGGAAAATCTCCAAGGCGGAGGCACCCCTCCCTTGAGCCACCGAATCACATTTAGAGAATCGCCCTCCACAATTGTTTTATCCAACATCTCACCCTTTAATCCTTTAATACCATAAAAAACAGCCCTAACTTCAGCCTCCGAAGCATCAAATGACCCAATCGGGCTAGAGTAAGCCCACTCAACTTCGCCATGGACATAAACCACCAACCCCGGCAGGGCCCGAATTACCAAAACAAGCCCCATCAAAGTTCAATTTAACCATACCAGGGGGAGGTGGCTCCCACCTCTGCACGATTTTATGCCTCCTCTCTCTACTAAAGCAAACTTCCCTCCAACCCTCCCATAAGGAAAATGCCGATACAAAGCGGAACGATGGAAGACATCTCGCCCAAGATATAGCAAGGGCAACAACTTTCATACAAAGCCAATGCGGAGATTTAGCAATCCCCTCAAAATTTCTGGAATTCCTCTCTTTCTAGATACCCACCATGTAGCACCAGCTAAGTATTTCTTGTTCTTTTTCAATTAAAAATCTAATAAAATTTGAGTTTCTATTATTGTGTTCCTGTTTTGATCATTATCTTGTTGTTCTTCATCTATTTTCAGTCAATTTTCTGCATCTCCTGCTCATTTCCTGCAATTTCCAGCAACATACTTGTTTTAAGACTGTTTTGAGCAGAATTTTCATTTCAATCATTTGTTCGTGCTTGTCGTTGCTCAATTCTTGCTACAATTTTCAATTTCAAAAGTAGACCTTCAAAAAATCTACATAAAATTTAGTATCAAAGCTTATCTTTCTTGAATTCCATCACATTTTCCTAAATTTCTACACATTTTCTGCACATTTTCAAGAAATTCAAGGCATGACCATAAAATTTCATATCTGAGAAGGAATTCCCATTCTCTCTAATCTTGAATTGTTTTCCCGCAGAAGTCTACATCAAATTTAGCATCAAAGCCAGATCCAGAAGAAATTCAAATTTCTCCGCGATCCGAAACTCAAATTTCCATTCGATTTGCTTGATGGTCGAAGAAAACAACAAAGAAGCTGAAATTCAAAGTATTATTCTCCGTGCCTTCCTTTTCTTCCACTAGTGAATGATTCTTCTTTATTCTTTTTTTCTTTTTTTGAATTAACACTAGTGAATGATTGTGAATGTCACTGAAATGGATTCAGCAAAGGATTAGAGAGGCCTGTCCTCCCTGTTCGTGTGTATTGTTCAAAGGACTTCAATTTGGAAAGAGGAAGCAGAAGATGCCTTCATTGTTCGTCCATGTTATTCCAGATTTTTCTCCATTCAATGAAAGACAGTTTTGTCTACTTACAGATCCCAAGAACGCACAGAATAGTCGGGTCTGGAATTTTAGACTTTTTCCTTGTCTGGAGTTAGAGTTCATTCGAAATTGATACAATTTTGGGCAAATTAAGGACTCTGGTGAATGCATCAAAATTAGCAATCATTGGCAATGGAATTTCTGCTACAGAATCGTGTATTCATTCTCTGTTGCACTTAGTTGGCTCCATTCCACTTCTTATAGCATTAAAATCATAAAGATTGGGTGTGTATACACTTCCAGCAGTATTCCAGATTTATATTCTTTGCCAAGTAGTGGAATTGCATGCAAGAACTAAGATCTAGTTGATAAAATCTAGATACACGGGGTTAGTGCAAAACTACAATAGAACAGGAAGCCACAGTGCCTATCTCCGTTGAAGAGCAACAGATTTTTTTCAATAGTTCATTCATGTGGGAATTTGGAAGTGTTGCTTGGAGAAGGTCAGCCCGGGACTGCATTTCTTTATTCTAGAATTGCATTATAATTTCCTAGTCTGCATTGGCAGTTGTGATTCCATGTGATTGGCGGGTTTTGTTCATTTTGTTCATTTCCTAGTCCCTATGGATGCACGCAATCACCCGCAAACCACGTGCAGCAGGTAAAGGGTTTTGTGCATTTTGTTTCAGCTTTACGAAAATTTTAGATTTGAAGCTTTGTTGTCTTTTCCGTCGATTTGGGCCAGGCAGAGGGGAGAATCCGGCAGATTTTCAGCCAAAAGACATCTTCACACTGCTGTAATTTTGACCACTACTTGCCATCTTCCCCAAGCAATGGACAGAGCTTGGGATTAGCCTTCAAATTTGACCTGCCAGCAGCACTGATTCTTATCCGCCTTCATCATTTTCTGAAATTTTGTAAGGTTGACAGCAAAAGATTGGAGAATGACAATAAGTCCTATGGTGCAAACATCATAGCTTCTAGAGAGAAGGACAATTCAATCTTGAAAGTGCAACCTTGACGAAGTCTTTAACTATCCTAACTGGTTCATTAAGACCTAGCAGCTGTGTGGCTAGGGTTTGAGGTGGTTCGTGACCCCATTGATTCCGGCATTGAGAGTTGGTATATTAATTTGATACCCACAGGAATGGCTCCACCTTATGCGCCATATTACGATGCCAGTTACACTTATGGTGATTGCCAGGCCACTTGTGTACGATGGATAGATGCTCTTGAGGATTATCATTAATACTATAGTCGAAACCATCATTAGAGAATATGTCGTGTCCGAGAAACCATGAAGCATGATACTATGCTTTCATGGGTCGATTTACTGAAGGAACACCGTGAACAGGGCCTCTCTTCTCTTCCTTGATGGGAAGAGGTTCAAGACCATTTCTTGAGACTTTATGCACCCTCCATCTATTGACAATGGCACAAGGCAGAAGTTCGACGTAGGGAGCAAGAGGCTAAGTGAAGACAAGAAGAAAAATCCAAACAAAGAGAATTCGAGGAGTTGTGGTTGAAGTGGAAACGAGAAGCTAAGGCCAGGCAAGAGCAATGGGCCCCAAGTGAGGCAAAGTGGACCAAGAACATGTCTTAATTACATAGGCAATTGAGTCTCGCACAGACATCTCCTATTCCTACATATGAGGCTAATGATACATATGTTGAGACTAATGGTGAGGAGGAGTTGCATCAGGAGGTGTTGAGAGAGCAGATAGAGGATCTGATTTCTATTGAGGACTCCGGAGAGATTGAGGCATCTACTTCAGCAATGGATTCATTTGAGGCACCATTAGAGGAGCACATTGATACAGAGGGACATATGGATCTTTTTTCTTTTTTTCTTTTTGAAAATTGACTTTTATTAACCCAGAAAGAACCAAAGAGGGGACAAGATGTCCCTGCATGGGCTACTATAATTCCAGCCCAAAGAAATTACAATAAAGTGAGTTTCAATAACAGTAATAGCCTTCCCGTCCCCATTCCCCATTACATCACCCGGAATACTAATCTGCATCGAATCCAGCAATACACCCTGTTTGGCCAACTCATCCGCCATTTCATTCGCAAAACGCCTTCTGTGTTTGATTGTTGGACGAATCCGTCGTACTAGATCCTTAACCTCCGCGATGTAATTTTGCAGCCGTCAGGGCCCTTTTGAATTATCTGATGCCCACGCTATCACATTAGATGAATCCCCTTCAACAATAAGGGGGAAAGAGGAGTGTGTTGAATACCATTTGATTCCAAACAATAGAGCTCTTACTTCCGCCTGTTTGCGTCACAAATCCCTATTGCGCCCGAGTAGGACATCAGTATATTCCCCCTTGACTAATAACATAACTAGATGCAAGGACTAGCACTTCTATCACAAGACGCTTGTATTTGTAAAGATTTCTTAGAGAGAACAACCTCAATGGTGAAGCTCTAGATTTAGCATAAAAATTCTCCTTGATATGACAGAACCATTAACTCTATACGGAAGCTATATATTCAAGATAATGACGTGGGGAGTGATAATCAAAAGAAACCTGTCGTTCCTTTCCTGACTCTAACTTCTGCTTCTTATCTCTGTCACCTATAAATGGGAAAATGTCATAAACAAATCCATGGATTTTCAAGAAATTTTAGTAAACGATGTAGGAGAAACAAAGGCATTGTTAAGTATCGCAATGTATTCAACTTAAAATCCAATGTCCATCTCAAGAGCACTAATATGAGATTTTATGGATATGATGGATTGTAAAACATGTCTTCACCAACTGCAGGTAATTACCAACGGTCATACACTCATGTCTACAGGAAGAATCAAATAAAACATTCAGTCTTATTATCAAGGAAAAATCAATATTCCATGCATTTCACTCATACAGGCTTATAGAGAAATTAAAAAAAGGTGGGGGTAGCTGCATTTGCCATTAAAATTTCAAATTTAATTTAAAATCTATTCGAATGCTTCGATTACAACAAAGATCTTCACTAGGAAAAGAAAATAAATGTAATATCCATATGAAAGTCGTAGAGGAATATAATATCCATATGCCACAAGGATGTCGGAATAGATATTTCTATGGATGCAGAATAAAAGAACCGCTCCTTCCCCTTCTTCAGCATACAACATTAGCAAAAGATTGTAAATATTGACACTGATATATGCTTCTCCTTATAGAGTTAATGTTTCTGTTATCAAAGGAGAATTTTTATGAACCTTATAGAGTAAATGTTTCTGTTATCAAAGGAGAATTTTTATCATAAATATATAGCTTTCGTAAAGAGTTAAATGTTTATGCTATATCAAAGGAGAATTTTTATGCTAAATTTAGAGTTTCTCCATTGAGGTTGTTCTCTCTAAGAAATCTTTACAAATACAAGGTTCTTGTGACAGAAGTGCTAGTCCTTCCATCCAGTTGT
Organism: Tasmannia lanceolata; assembly: GCF_043159265.1. NCBI lineage: Eukaryota > Viridiplantae > Streptophyta > Magnoliopsida > Canellales > Winteraceae > Tasmannia > Tasmannia lanceolata. The sequence goes on along the minus strand of NW_027518695.1, from coordinate 59,302,275 downwards.
GCTAATAGAGGATATGATAGTAAACTTTTAGATAACATCCTGCAAGAATTATCTATGAACATATTCAAGCAAGTAGTTAATTAACACGAGTTTCATAGTTTAAAAATTGAAAGACTAGGTCAAGAGAGTCACCTAGTCACAATAAAAAAAATTTAGTGAGGTGTATTAATCTATGAAAAAAGTTTGTAGAAACTTAGCACATTGCACAAATATTTAATCAAATATACTCAAATGCAAATTTAACATCCCCAGATTAGAAAAGTTGCAGAAAAAAGAAAACATCTGTATGCCTGGATGTAAAATTAGTGATGCAAATCATTAAACCCAAAAGTCCCAAAGAATTATTTAAACATGCATACAAAGGATGAAGAAAGGTGCGGTAGGAAATGTGGGTCCAAAGAGTCTCTTGTTGATGTCAGCAATGACTCCCGACTACAAAAAAGAACCAAAACTTCCATTTCAGACCATTCCTATCTACTTCGATGTATGCTGAATTTTTAAGACATTTTACAACTAATTTTGATAATACCTTTTAAAGCTCAAATCAGTAAGTTTAGAGACTGACAATTTTGAGCTTTTCCACTTTAAAAGGTTCCAAAAAGGGGAATGGGAGTTCATTTGAGTAGGGCTTCATGTTAGAAGGTCTCCTTTTGAGTTAAAGAGACTACTAATAGTTTATAAACCAATTCCGTAAATCCCTCAGTTGTCAATAGTGTATGAACCAGAACTACAATGTACACAATCTGTATCCTTTCTAAACTGGAACATTTACTTAATTGGAAAGTATTGTACTTAGGATGAGATTAGTAACTTGTATTAGGAGAAATAGTCTCCATTTATTTTTTGGAGGTAGGAAGTCTAAATTTAGTTGTTTCATGATAGCTTTTTTTTATCTTCTGAGTTTTCTATGCAAAAACTAGTTTTAGTTACTTAAGTTTTACCAATTTAGAGCACAAAGGAGTTGCTTTTGGGTTGATTTAGAAAGTACTATTAGTCTAGAATTAGAAAGATATGGTTTACACCCTAGAAGAAGCTTCATGTGCTTGGGTTGGAAGCCATCTTTGGACGGCAGTTTTTCTACTCAAAGTGCTTGGGATACCATCCTCCATCACTTTCCTTCATTCATATCATTTGGCTATTATATGCAAGTAGTTGAAGATCCGTGCGTTGCACGGGGACGGAAAACAAAGAATCAAATGAAAAAAAAGAGTTAAATGAAGCGAACGAAAAATATATAGGTAGACCAAAAGCATTATAAATTTCCAACATATAAAACCTGCATAGATATGTATCCCTCATGCAAGAAGTCATTAATGTTGGGATAAATACCGGGAATATTAGCAGATCCTCTCCTTTTTCAAATAGCTTCGCAGGAAACGGTATATGTGTATTTGGAATAAAGGAAGGAGAAAACAAAAATGTCGATAAAACGTAAACAAAAAACAAAGAAAAACAAAGAATCAAATGATAGAGAGACTACAATATCTATTTATCAAAAACAAAACATGCATATATATGTATCCCTTATGCAAGAAGTGATATTGTTTTATGGTTGTAGCATGTTTTTGAATGATAAAAAGTACAGTTATTATCCACAATGAAGAATTTCATATCTAATCGAGTTTCACATCAATAAATTAACTTAAAGTCATGTTCAAGCAAATCCTCTTCCAAAATGAACTAGTATTGCATAAAAATCCCGTCACAAACTACAAAAAAAAAGGAATTTGACCATAATTGGCCACTCGGTCACAAACTGGGAAAAATAATATGAAAAATAGAATTAACTATCTTTCATCCTTTTCTTCACAAATCTCCCTCTCTTCAAAAAATAAGAAAAAGGCGTAAGAATAATACAAAACAAATAGCACCCTCAAGCATCCCAAATGAAAACTCAAACCCATCATAAGTAGGGTTGCAACTTGGGTCGCATCAACCCGGCCCGCATCAACCCGACCCGAAAAAAGCATGGGTCGGGTTCGGTAAGGAGTTGGGTCGGGTTTAATTTTCCAAAGCCCGAGTGATTCTCAGGTCGGGCCGGCTTTAAAGGTGGAAAACCTGGCCCGACCCGAGAACCCGCTTTTTTCCCTTTTTTAATATTATAAAATTATACTGATGAGTTATAACTTCCGCCTCTCTCTAAGTTTGTGACCCTGCTCCTCACTCTCTAACTTCCGCCTCCGGCCTTCGTCTCCCCTCCTCACTACCTCAGCTGGACGGGAACTGAATCGCCTCCGGCCTCAGCTTAAACCAAGGTCTCTCTCTCTCTCTCTCTCTCTCTCTCTCTCTCTCTCTGAGCAGAAGCAAGAAGGGGGTTTTCTGGTTTTTTTTTCAGCCCAAAGTTTTTGCCAAGAACCTGAACCTAATCAGGTTCAGGTTACACCAATACCACCACCACAAACCCTCTCTCTATCTCACTATATTTTTTTTGGACAATTTCAGATTTGATGTTTTAGGCTTTTCTAACATGTGGGTTCTGATTTGGGTTTGGGAATAGGGTTCATATTCTTCCAGATTTGGGTTTGAGATTAGGGTTCCTTCGAAATTAGCCCACGAATAAAAAAAACCCCTTTGAGATAAACGACCTCCTCCCTCAACTCATTTTAGTTGTTCAAGTGTCCAAATCTAATAGTATCAGGTACACATCTTTAAATTCCTTTTTTGCAGGGTTCTCAGTCCTGATTCTTTTTGTTTATCTCATCTCTATTAATTTCTTTATATCTCATCTTTGATACTAGGTGGAGTATCCTTCAGATTGGGCAAAAGATTACGATACTTTTTTTACGAATTTTATATCTATTGCAACTTGAATGAATATTTGCAGGTATCAACTGACCATTTTCCGTTGAAACCCGACCCAACCCAACCCGCGATACTTTCTTCGGGTAGGGTAGGGTTTTAGAAAACCTGACCTGCCCGACCCGAGTTGCAACCCTAATCATAAGTAACCCACTTAGTATCAAAATAATACAATTTCCTTCTCAGTGAACACACCATGTCATGGGCATCCTCTTGGATGAGAGAGAGGGGCTAAACCTCCATGCTTTTCTAGAAAAGAGAACAACAGTGTGTTGCAATGAGTAATAACATCATCTAAAGCCTAATTCCCAATTTCAACGAACCACTGATCATGTTTTCTCCTATTTAAACTTTCTTTGATTTTTCCAAGTAATATATGTTTTATATAGATGGCCTCCTCAGTTGACTTCCAAAGATACTTAGTTCACTATCCTCAAATATTGGGCTACCTCTCGTCACATTTCAGTGGGATTCATCATTAAGGCAATGCTTCCATTATATTGAACACATCATGATAGTATCCTTTACATTTTTATGATGTTTTGAGGCTTTTTTCCTGATTTAGTTCTCTTTTTTGTGATTTTTGTTTGGAAATAGAAGAACTTGCATGTTCCGCATCCTCTATATATATATATATATATATATATATATATATATATAAAGCGGAATCCTATAAGCTATGGTGCTGCCACGTGGCAGCCCCTCCTATATCCCGCAATTTTAAAAAAAATTGTGACTCTTTAATATCCCACGTAACTCTTTAATATCCTTCAAACCAAGATACTCTTTATTATTTCCAAAAAAAGATAGATATGCAATTTTTAAAAAAATGGTAACTCTTTAATATTCCACGTAACTCTTTAATATCCTTCAAACCACGTTACTCTTTAATATTTCCAAAAAAAGATAGATATTTCAAAACGCATACGGTGAAATAAAATTGTGCCTGATATCCCGCCCTACAATATAGCCTACTGTTATTTCTTTCGTTTTCCGATTTTTCTCTATAAATTAAGTAATAAAATCTCCCCCTTGTAAATGCATCCCCGTTTGGATTTTACACGCAACGTTGTGGCCACGTGGCACCCTTCTGTATGCCGAATTTCAAAAGTTAGAATTCCGAAAGTCGTTCATATCTACGTAGAGTAGGAATTCCAAAAGTCACTTTCCTAAAAATCTGCACGTCGTATATATATATATATATATATATATTTTTTTTTTTTATTATTTTTTTTTTGAAATGACAATATATTGGAAGAATGGAACCGAGATGGTCCAAAAAAATACAAAGAAAAGAAAAATTAAATCAAAAAAGACTAAAAATACATTTCCCGGAGGGAGATGATCAAACCATTCCAAACACTCTTTATGGACCCCCGATCTCACAAGGGAATCGGCTTCACCATTGGCTGATCTTCTAACAAATTTAAACACTATGGATGAACCTGAAACAAGGTCGGCGATTTCCTCAAAGAAGCTAAGAAAGCGCCACGGAGGTGCAATCTTCCCAGATAGCCAACTGATTACGTTAGAAGAATCACCTTCCACAATCACCTTATCGAACATATCCCTACTCAGACGATGTATACCTTGGAAAGCGGCTTTAACTTCCGCTTCATATGAGTCGCTTCTACCAATTGGGCCAGCAAAAGCCCAAGACACCATCCCTGTAGAATTCCTAGCAAGTCCACCAATGCCTGCAGGACCAGGATTACCCAAACTAGACCCGTCAAAGTTTATTTTCAAATACCCTTCAGGAGGAGCCTCCCATCTTTGAACTATCTTCTCTCTCCTCACCCCTTCCCAACACACAATTCTCCAACCTTCCCATAGATCAAAAGCTGAAACAAATTGAAACTGAGGAAGACTCTTTGCCCAAAAAATCACCAAAGCAATAATTTTCATAAATAACCAGTAAGTTGACTTAGCCACTCCCTTAAAAACTCGCGAATTTCTTTCTTTCCAAATCACCCACCACAAAGCTATCAAACACAGCTTCCAAAGCAATTTCCCTTTCTTCTTCCAAGGCACAAAATCCCAACTTAACACTAGTTCTGGTATAGAGTTTGGGAAAATCCAGCAGATACCAAACCTATCCAGAATGAGGCCCCAAATCTCCCTTGCAACCTTGCAATGAATAAACAGATGATCAATAGATTCACCATCTTCCATACAAAGCGAACAATAATCTATCAGCCACAATCCCCTTCTTCTAAGAAATTCAATGGTCTGAATCCTCCCCCAGCCATTGTTGTAAATTCCGTTTCGTTCCAATTCCGGAACGAAATTCCAAAAATTTCGTTCCGGTGGAAATTTCGTTCAATTCCAGCCATTCCGGACGAAATTTTCCGAAATCCGGAATTTCGTCAGGAATGGACGAAATTCTCCATTCCGGCTGGAATCGTGCATAACGGCTAGTGTGACTGGATTTTGCAGATTTTACAACAATGCCCCTGGAACGGCTCTTTTTGGTTTTTGACCATTTTAACCTCAAAATGTGAGCGTTCATAGCTGTTGGGAAGGGTATTTTTGTCATTTTTAAATGCGCAATCAATTAAAAACTCTATAAATAGCCTTTTCCCTACCTTCTTATCCTCCACCTTCACATAAGTGATTCTCCTTCTTTCTCTACTTTCATTTACATTATCTATTCTACTATATTTCCTACAAGTTTACCCTCTTCTTCAACTCAATCCAAGTCTATTTTGGAGCAAAGGGAAGGCATACATTCAACTTACCACTACAAAAAGTCAAGAACTATTTCCAAAGGCTTATTTCAAGTGAGTGAAGGCTAATTTTTTCTTCTCTCTTCAACTCAAGTTCAACCTCAAGTCTCTCTTTATTTCTTTCCATTTCTTTTCTTTTATTTCTTACTTCATTTGTCCCCTTCTACTTCATTTTTTTGTAATTTGTTTCAATTTTCTTTCTTCTAATTCATTTTTCCCCTTCTTATACTTCATTTCAGAATGAGTGGGTCGGGCTCGGGACCTTCTGCAGGAGCATCCTCTATTGGTTCGGCACCCGCTAGATCGGATGACCCGGCATGGGCTTACGGTACATTGGTTCCAGGTCAAAAAAATAAAGTAACTTGCATATTCTGTGGCAAAGTCATATCGGGTGGAGGTATAACCCGCTTGAAAGAACATTTAGTGGCTGTTCCTGGTGAAGTAGCATCATGCAAAAAAGTGACTGAAGATGTAAAATATCGAATGAAGCAACTTTTAGATGCAAAGAGAAAAGAAAGGGCTAGGATGAGCCTATCCAAAGCAGAGGATGGAGGTTTTTATGGCACACCAGACGAAGAAGAAGAGCATGATGAAGAAGACATTGGCACACAATTGCCTCAACGAATAGGTAAGGAAGTTCTTGTAGAACCGAGTGGTACAAAAAGGAAGAAGAAGGGAATCACAGGAGGGATTAGGAATTTCTTTGCACCACGAACAACCCCTGGAGCCCAGCCATGCATTAAAAGTGCTTTGGCTACCAAAGAAACAATGGATAGAGCAGACATGGCGGTTGGCATGCTTTGCTACGATGCCAATCTCCCTTTCAAGGTTGCCAATTCACCTTTCTGGCAACCTATGTTTGATGCTGTGAATGCCGTGGGTTCGGGTTATAAGGCACCTACTTATTATGCTTTAAGGGGTTCCATTTTGAAGAATACGGTGGATGAGGTAAACAACTACTTGGAGGAGATTAAGATGTCATGGAGATACACTGGCTGTAGCATTATGGCAAATGGATGGACAGACACCAAACAACGTTCCCTAATCAACTTTTTGGTGTACTGCCCAAAAGGAGTCATATTCCTCAAATCCGTTGATGCATCTGGTATAGTTAAGAATGCCGATGAATTATACAATATCTTTGAAAAGATTATCGGAGAGGTGAATCCGGAATATGTGGTGCAATTTGTAACTGACAGACTGACAGTGAGCCAAGTTACAAAGCTGCTGGGAAAAGGCTAGAAGCCACGTTTGGTACATTCTTCTGGACTTCGTGCTCAGCACATTGCTTAGATCTCATCTTGGAGCATCTGTGCAAACAGACTGTATTTCCTCACATAGCAACCACAATTGAGAGGGCTTGGACGATTACAAAGTTCATCTACAACCATGGAAGCCTCTTGAATTTGATGAGGAAGAAGTTCACAGGTGAGAAGGAGTTGTGCCGCCCTGCTGCAACCAGATTTGCTACAAATTTCATTAGCATACAAAGTCTGGTGTTGAATCGGAAAGCACTTCAGCAGATGTTTGTGTCTGATGAGTATAGTACTAGTAGGTTTGTCCAACACCCACTGAGTGAAGGGGTAGTTAGTACTGCGTTGGATAAATCTTTTTGGGACGAATGCAAGTACATTCTAAACATCAGCGAGCCTTTAGTGAGAGTGCTGCGTTTGGTAGATCGGCAGGACAAACCGGTGATGGGTTACCTATATGAGGCCATGGATAAGGCCAAAGAGAACATCAAGGAGAGGTTGAAGAGAAAATCATATTACATGCCCATCTGGAGGATCATCGACCAAAGATGGGATAGGCAACTCCACAGTCCCCTCCATGCAGCAGGATATTTTCTTAACCCTGCTCTTTTTTTCACTCCTACCTTCTCTAGGCACAGTGAAGTAACCAGAGGCTTGTTGGCATGCATCACTCGACTGGTACCTGATGAAGCTACACAAGACCTCATCACCAATCAGATTGAGGATTATCGAGAGGCTAAGGGCATGTTTGGAATGAAGCTTGCAATCCGCAACCGAACGAAGTTGGGACCAGGTATATTTGAGTTGTTTGTTTAATTAAGTATAATTCATTTTAACTTTCAGTTTCTCAACAAATAATGCTTTACTATTTGTTACTCTACAGTTGTACGGTGGAATCAATTCGGAGGTGACGTGGAAGAATTACAGACCTTTGCGATCAAATTCCTCAGTCAGACCTGCAGTGCGACTGGGTGTGAAAGGAATTGGAGCACCTTCGAACACATTCACTCTGCAAAGAGAAATAGGTTGGAGCACCGGAGATTAGATGACTTGGTGTTTGTCCATTACAATCTTAAGTTTCGAGAAAGGTATACAACGTAATATACTGTTTTCAACTCTCACCTCATCACTTTAAGCTTTTAAGTTTAACCTTTGATATTAAACTTAATATTTTCCTTTTCAGGGACTTGTTGAGGAACTCATCTACCACTAGTGGCCCTTTGAGCATAAACCATCTGGATGTCATGATGGATTGGGTTGCACAAGAAGAATATGTCATATTTACGCCGGAAGACATTGGGTGGGAAAATCTTGAAGCACCTACTGCTGTGGTTGGGGCCGGGGACGACGACGACGACTTTCTCATGCCTCTTGAAGAAGATGTCCCTACTGGTGGTCCAGGTGGTGATGACGGCTGCGATGACGACGACGAAGAAGCCATTGAGTATGATCATCCGGGTTATGATGACTGAGAGTTGTTGCTACTAGCTATTGTCTATGTTTAACTTTCATGTATCTCTTTTTTTTATGTTTTTCTATGTATCAGACTATCAGTTGGACTTGTGCAAGACTTTATGTGTTTAAGTAATGAATATGCCTTTTAGGACACATATTTTGGACTATTTATTAGTTTTTCACCTTTTTCTATTTATTTTTTATTTTTTTGGATTTTTCTCATATTTTTTAATATATTTTTTGTGTGAACGAAAAGTTTCGACCGAAATCCCACCGAAATTTCGTTTCGATGGCCAAAACGAAATGGCGACCAAAACGGAATTTACAACTATGCCCCCAGCAGACTGCCCAACCAAAAAAGGAAACTGATGGAGGCCCAAGGAATTTCCAAACATCAGCTGTGAGAGGAGAGCCTGAAGCATGCACCAACCAAGAGTAAAATGACTTCACAGAGAAGAAGCCGGATGGATCCCAGATCCAAATTCTTTTATCCACCCCACTTCTTTTTATATAACAATTCTCAATAAAAAAAAGTAACCGAGAAATGGATTTTAACTCCCTGTCAAAAAAATTCCTTCTGAAGCTAGGCTTCCAAACCACCTTGGTGTCCACCCTCTCAAAACAATCACACCAACACATCTTTCTTCAAAGCCACCGAGAACAAATCAAGAAAAAGACTCTTCAAGAGTTCCTCAGAGCACCAAGCATCCACCCAAAATTTTATACGATCCCCTTTGTAAACTTTAAACTGAATACCCTCCTCAAATCTTTGCTTGAACCTCAAAATGTTTCGCCAAACAGTCCCACCTTTTTTACTATATGAATCGTCCGAGCACTAATTCCCATTTAAAAAGCCATATTTGCTACCAATCACCTTTACCCACAAAGAAGATTGTTCCATACCAAAACGCCAAAGCCACTTTCCGAACAATGCACGGTTGAATTCTCCCAAATCCAGCAGATACCAAACCTATCCAGAATGAGGCCCCAAATCTCCCTTGCAACCTTGCAATGAATAAACAGATGATCAATAGATTCACCATCTTCCATACAAAGCGAACAACAATCTACCAGCCACATTCCCATTCTTCTAAGAAATTCAATGGTCTGAATCCTCCCCCAGCAGACTGCCCAACCAAAAAAGGAAACTGATGGAGGCCGAAGGAATTTCCAAACATTAGCTACGAGAGGAGAGCCTGAAGCATGCACCAACCAAGAGTAAAACGACTTCACAGAGAAGAAGCCGGATGGATCCCAGATCCAAATTCTTTTATCCACCCCACTTCTTTTTATATAGCAATTCTCAATCAAAAAAAATAACCGAGAAATGGAGTTTAACTCCCTGTCAAAAAGATTCCTTCTGAAGCTAGGCTTCCAAACCACCTGGGTGTCCACTCTCTCAAAACAATCACACACCAACACATCTTTCTTCAAAGCCGCCAAGAACAAATCAGGAAAAAGAGTCTTCAAGGGTTCCTCAGAGCACCAAGCATCCACCCAAAATTTTATACGATCCCCTTTGTAAACTTTAAACTGAATACCCTCCTCAAATCTTTGCTTGAACCTCAAAATGTTTCGCCAAACAGTCCCACATTTTTTACTATATGAATCGTCCGAGCACCAATTCCCATTTAAAAAGCCATATTTGCTACCAATCACCTTTACCCACAAAGAAGCTTGTTCCATACCAAAACGCCAAAGCCACTTTCCCAACAATGCACGGTTGAACTCTCTCAACTTTCTTATCCCCAGACCACCATTCTTTATTGGCATACAAATGTTTTCCCACTTCACTAAGGGTATACCACCCTTACTATCGGCACCTCCCCGAAGAAATCTTCTTTGAATCTGTTCTATTCTCACCACTACACTAACCAGGCAATTGAACAAAGATAAGTAATACACTTGTATATTAGCTAACACTGCTTTGACCAAGATGAGTCTCCCCCCCTTAGAAACAAGATTTCTCTTCCAAGTTTCCAACCGACTTTCTATCCTTTCTACTATAAGAGTCCAGAGCGCTTTTCCAGGTTTTCCCACCCCCAATGGAAGCCCTAAATACAAGGAAGGCAGGGAATCCAGCCTACACCCCATCACCTTAGCAAACTCCTCAGCTTCGGAAGGGGGAAGATTAATAGCAAACAAGCTAGATTTCCTAAAATTTGATCTTTGACCAGTAACCAATTCATAGCATCTTAGAGTAGCCTTCAAATTTAATATCATCTTCCTATCAGGGGCACAGAAAAGAATGGTATCATCAGCAAATTGCAGAAGAGAAACTTCCACTCTATCACATCCAATAACAAAACCTTCCAGCAGACCCAAGCAACAACCTTTACTCATCAACCTACTAAGAGTTTCCGCAATGATAACAAAAAGAAAAGGAGAAAGGGGATCCCCTTGCCTTAAACCCCGAGAAGACTTGAAAAAACCTTTTGGAGAACCATTTACCAAGATGGAAAACCACGCAGAGGAAACACACTTTCTCATCCAACCTCTCCACCGATTTCCAAAACCCATTCTTCCAAGCAGAAAATCTAAGCAATCCCAATCCACTCTATCATAAGCTTTCTCCATGTCTAACATACATAGCACACCTCCAGCTTCACTTTTCGAGTAAGATTCGATAACTTCATTTGCGATTAAAGAACAATCCAAAATTTGCCTCTTACTGACAAACGCACTTTGACTATCCGAGATAATATGGGGTACGAAAACTTTAATTCTAGCAGCTAACACCTTAGCCAATAGCTTGTACAAGCACCGCACCAAGCTTATTGGCCAAAAATCAGTCACCTTAGTAGCACCTTTGATCTTGGGTATTAAAGTTATAAAAGTAGCCCCTGTGCCTCGGTCAAGAGTCAACCCCTCATAGAAGTCTCTAAAGAATCTTAGAATATCACATTTCACAACCGGCCAGCAAACTTGGAAGAAAGCTGGGCAAAAACCATCGGGTCCAGGAGCTCTATCTTTAGGCATTGAAAAAAGACCTCTTTCAACTTCCTCTTCTGCAAACGGTTGTTCCAGATTTGAGCTAACCTCCAGATTCAAACTCTTAAACTCCACTTCTTCAGGAATAGGGCGAAGAACTCCTTCTGAAGCATACAGAGCAGAATAAAAGTCTATTATGGCTGAAGATACCACTTCCTTAGAGCTAATTAAAGCACCATTTACTAAAATAGACTCAATTCTGTTCGACCTCCTTCGAGCACTAGCCATCGCATGAAAATAAGTAGTATTCTTATCACCCTCCACCAGCCATTTTACCCTTGATTTTTGCCTCCAAGATATTTCCTCCTGCAGCAATAGCCCTTTGTGTTCCTGTTTAACATTCCCTAACTCCTGCCAATCTTCCTCAGAGCTTAAACCACACTCCTCCAAAGCGATTAATTCTGTTATCCTATTTGCCAACCAAAACTTTCTACTATTTACATGCTGATTTTGCTCCTTAGACCATTCTTTTAACTTGATTTTAACAAACCTAAGCTTTTTCCCAATCACCACATCCGCCGGGCCCTCAAAACTGTATGAAGACCACCAACTCCCCAATCTATCCTCCATCTGGGGGAAACTAAGCCAAGCCAACTCAAATCGAAAAGGGGGAGGACCCCACGACTCAAGATGAGGGTCAAGAAGAAGGGGACAGTGATCCGAAACCGAATGCACCAATGCTTTCTGAGAGCTATCAGAAACTAAATTCAGCCACCCTGAGCACATAAGAAATCTATCCAGACGACTCCGACTAGGACCTCTGGACCACGTGAAGGAAGCACCCGCTAAAGGAAAATCGATTAGCTCAAACTTTGCCACAAAATCAGCAAAGGCTTTGATCTGAGAATTGGTTCTTACACAACCTAATCTTTCCCCTACTTTCATAATCTCATTGAAATGACCCCCAATGCACCACGGCAAAGAACAAGCATCTCTGACCTTCTCCAGTTCCTCCCAAAAGAGAGCCTTTTCCACTCGAAGAACCGCACCATAAACTCCGAAGAACAACCACATCGAATTATCTACCTCCTTTTTCAAAGCAATCAACAGAGAATACCTTCCTATCCATTCCTCCTACTTTTTCCAAACGTTCTCATTCCAAGCTACAAGAATACCACCTGAGGCACCATTAGATCCTACAAAGGAAAACTCCCACTCAGTCCGAATCCCCAACCCTCTAAGATCTCCCCTATTCACTGACTCCATTTTGGTTTCTTGCAAGCAGATGAGATCCGGCTTAATCTTCTTAACCAGCTCCTTAACTTGAATTCTTTTGTCCTGATGGTTCAGGCCATTGACATTCCAAGATACAATCTTCATTATAAATCTAACTTGGCAGACGGCTTCCCCTTCCTCCCGCTAGGTTTTCTTTTTTGCATATCACTAGAAACCCCGTCCCCTACCAAATCATTACCAAAGTTAATGTCCATCCTCAGCTTCTGAAATTCCCTGATCTTCCTCCTTGAAGACTCGATAGGACCCTTATGCAAAGACTCTTGTTCCTTTGAATCCCTTAACTCAGCGCTTTTAATGTCAGATATGAAATCCTCCTCCGACCCAGCATAAACCAATCCCAGATTCTTGCTAACTCCCAGAATATGAGACACCAAACCATCAATGTCCTCCATATTAACGACCTCCCCGACTTCATCCCCAGATAACCCTTCCACCGTCTCCGAACGAGCCTTCAAAGGCTTTATTTGAAAATCTTATGAAACACTATCTGATTCCGCATCCAGTTTTTCTGGGCTACTTGCTACTTTACCCCCAAAAACCACCACAAGTGAAGAATCGCCAATAGTATCCCCAATTGGAACTTTGACTTTCTCCAGAAAGGGCTTCAGAGGCTGCTTTGGAGAAACAGGCATGACACCGTCTGTATTCTTTTCCATATTTGCAGATAAAATTATTCCTTTGTCGCGAGAAGATCTTTTCTTTCTACAGTAACTTAGCCCCGCCTTTGGCTTAGGACAGCCCTCGATCCTTCTTAGCTCCCTAGCCTCAGATGGATAATTATAACGAACCATAATTCCTTTAAAATTATTTACCATTTCCAAAAGACAAACCTGCTCCACTGATTTGTCTAAAAAAATACTTCTGAGATTCAAAGAGACCACCCCTACTTGCTTAAAAACCCAAGGATCGATACATTCTCTTATCACCACAGCCCTGGACGCCGAGCACACACTAAAACGGAAAAATTCCAGGGACTCCGAGGCACCCTCAATGAGCAGAACATCATCCCTCTGTAGTCTATCCACCTGCACAGAGATATCCTCCTTTGAAACTGATTCAAAATCTAGATGCCTAACCACATCCGCCAGTTTTTCAGAAAGATCTTCAAGCTCCGTGCTACAACAGTGGGATAATGTCTTTGATCTTAAAGACTTTACCTCATACGAGAACGAAAGACAAGCAACAAGGAAAAGGGCATTCCATTCCACTCGTAAAGAGTAATAGATTAGACAGGAATGGAATTGAGATCCCGATACTCGAGTAACCCTCAGGGGATTCCAAAGCACCCCATACGCCACACCGACCCACAGGCCCAAAAATAGATGGAGAGAGTCCACCCCTAACCCTCTCCGGAAGATGGGCCACCTCCCTTCGTCCGGAAACCACTGAGGGCGATTGGGAGCCCACCATCCCAGGCCCACCACCACCAAGCTCCTGATCCACTTCCCGAAAAGGATTAAGGATTTCTTCAATAGAGCCCACCTCCCGCAGCCCATTCGGACTTATACTTAGATCCATCTCCCGATGAAATTTTAAAAAGTCCTCTGAAGAAGATCTTGGAGAAAGCGCCTCATAAATATCCATATAGCTGTTAATATGGCAAGTGGGGTCCACTAGATCTGATTAGACAGGCCTAAAGTCACACACACTCCGCCATCTGTACTCTATGGGAGACAGGCTATTTTGAAATTCAAAATTTCCGCCAGATGTTAGAGGGCTATCCTGCGCCCCATGCAGCGCAGGATAGCATTCAATGCTAACGTAAACTTCTTCTTCCACTCTGGGAACCTCTGGAACCTGAGAATCATCATCATTCAAAAACCCCTCCTCCGACTCACCACCCAGACCCTCACTACTATGACCTCCTTCCGAAGCTCCCACCTCAAAAAAAAACATCATCGTCCAAACCCTTGCCCGACAAACTGTCCTCATCTACAACCACATTCCCCACCTCCTCCACCATCCTTACGCTCACCCACCTAACTGCACCATCCAGAGAAACTTGGATAGGTACTTCCTTATTTATCACCCCAACTGTAGAAATAAGCACTTTTGCAAGAGAGTACCCTCCCCAGCTTGGCACGACTGGTCCAACTCCACCACTCTTCCAACTTTCTCCCCAATTCTACTAAAATTTTCCTCACACCAAGCCTGAGGTGGCACAGCTTCAACACTCCACCAGTGTGCACTCCCTTCCGGACTAAATTTTTCTCCCCAAAGTAAAAGTTCAAGAAAAGGAGAATTAATTGCCTCTGTCCAGACATTAATTAGATTTGTCTGTCAGCTCCTATCTGGGCAGATACAATTTCCCTCTGTAATAATGATTAAACATACAATACTACTACACATGAAAACTTTAATAAATGGCCCCATATAGATTCCATTCTTAAGAAAGTAAATATTTTGCAACTAATTCAATTACAGCTATGGCTTCAATTGAGAATTTCCCAACCTAATATTGGAAAACTTAACCCCTCAATCGAAAAAAAAAATCAAAAAATATAGAGGAGGAAAAGAAAACAAACCGGAAAAGACGAGCAAATCTCGGCCATGGCGATCCCAACGAACCAGGTGAAGAACGATACCACCACCCATCCCCATACCAGAGGCGCGGGTCCTGCGTAGAGCAAGCTAGAGCCATAGAGAGGAGTTATTCCAGTGAAAAGCGTCACAGTCGAGACCGAAATCGCAAGTGTCTTGAAGAGAGTCTACAAAAACCCCATATCGAAAAAACCCAATTCAATTCAGTTCAATTGGAAAGAATGATGCACATAAAACCAACCCAGGTAATCTCCATTGAAAATAAAGAAAACCCAGAAACCAAAAAAATCCAATTCAATTCAGTTCAGTTCAATAAAGGAGAGGATGGAGTAAAGAAAACCAACCCAATTAATTTCCAATGAAGAGAAAGAAAACCCAGAGCACAATGAAAAGTAAAAGAGAAACAATATGAGGATTTACCATCTCTCTTCTAAGCTCTTTCTTGTATCCCAGCTCGTTCAAACGCTTCTCTCCTGAATCCATTTTGAGACAGAGAGAGATCCCAAGGAAAACAGAGATCTAGGGGACATGAGAAGAGGATGGTGTTGGAATTTTAGGGGACATGAGAACGAAGAAGAAGACAAGAGGAGAGAGAGAGAGAGAGAGAGAGAGAGAGAGAGAGAGAGATGGCGTGGGGAGCAAGGCCAGAGAGACAGGGGAAATGTGACGGTGAGAAAGAGCTCTGTTGAGAAAGAAGAAGAGAGAGCGAGAGAGAGAGAGAGAGATGGCGTGGGGAGCAAGGCCAGAGAGACGGTGAGAAAGAGCTCTGTTCTAGGGTATTCCTTCTGTACACAGAAATACAGTGTATATCTTTCTCTTTAAAATGAGGTATACACAGAAGCTGCATGTATAGGGGGTAAGATTGAAATTATATGAGTTGAATGGGTGCATTTGTTCAAAAAAATCAAAAAAAGTGACGTGTAAATCTCACGTGATTTTCAAAAAAATGGAAAAAACTCTCCTCATTTCATCCCAGCTTATTGTATTAGTATCCCAGCTCGTTCGAACGCTTCTCTCCTGAATCCATTTTGAGAGAGAGAGAGAGAGAGATCCCAAGGAAAACAGAGATCTAGGGGACATGAGAAGAGGATGGTGTTGGAATTTTAGAGGACATGAGAAAGAAGAAGAAGACATGAGGAGAGAGAGAGAGAGAGAGAGATGGCGTGGGGAGCAAGGCCAGAGAGACAGGGGAAATGTGACGGTGAGAAAGAGCTCTGTTGAGAAAGAAGAAGAGAGAGCGAGAGAGAGCGAGAGAGAGAGATGGCGTAGGGAGCAAGGCCAGAGAGACAGGGAGCAAGGCCAGAGAGACGGTGAGAAAGAGCTCTGTTCTAGGGTATTCCTTCTGTACACAGAAATACAGTGTATATCTTTCTCTTTAAAATGAGGTATACACAGAAGCTGCATGTATAGGGGGTAAGATTGAAATTATATGAGTTGAATGGGTGCATTTGTTCAAAAAAGTCAAAAAATGTGACGTGTAAATCTCACGTGATTTTCAAAAAAATGGAAAAAACTCTCCTCATTTCATCCCAGCTTATCGTATTAGATATTAGATACTAGTAGGACCAACCGTGCAATACAAGGGATTTATATCCAAAAGAAAATGTGAGAAATTGAAAGTTCACAAGTTTTCATTTAGTGTTAAGTATGTAAGGGTATAATTATAATCATTTTATAAAATATATTTAAAAATTGTATTAAAAAACTGTATGATAATTATAATTTTATTAAAGTTAAATTAACGAAAAATGGATTCTTTTTTTTTTTTTTTGAGTAAAATGGATTCTTTACATGGCCATTGATCCACCTAACCCAGAGAAATATAATTTCAAAGCACAAGCTCCTCTTATTCCAGAAAGATAGCCATGATTCCCCACAACCAATGAAGGGCTTACATGAATCAGAGAAGGTAAATGGAAGAGGGAAATATCCCATTCTCGTTCTTTCTCTATTTGAATTGGAAATGTATTTAACATGAAATGGAGATCATAATTCCACCCTCTTTCATAGAAGGGAAGACCAAAGGAATGTAGCAGATATCACTTTCTCAAAAAAATGATTTGGTGGCTACTTGAAAAATGAAAATTTATATCATCTCCAAAAACTAAATCTTCAATTTCACTGAATAGAAAATAAACAAAATGGTTGTTCTCCTTCTAATCAAAGAGTAAGCTATTCTCGACAACATTCAATAGAAAATACTGCTGTTAATGAAAAAAATAAGGAAAAAAGAAAGTGACGAAAGAAAATAGAGAAGTTCCAACAACCTTATGGAAATGGGAAATGACTCTTCTATTTAGCGAAAATGGCTGCTTTCCTTCTACAATTTCGGCGATAAATTAGCTCTGCTCTAAAATCCTTCTTTCCTCCAATTTTGGGCATCGGATTAAAGACATTCATAGCAGTGTCAAAAAAAATAAAAAAAATTGCTTGCCGGATTGTGTGAGCCTTTGTACATTATTTGCAAAATTGTTTGCCGGATTTGGGCAAGAGAATGAAACGGGGGGATGGGAAGAAGATAGCAGGGTAAGATGGGGAAAATAAAGGAGAGTGCGATGGGAAGGGCTGGCGAATATTGCTCTTCGTTTGCCGTTGGATCTGGTTGGGGAGGTGGCGATAGGAAGACGTTCCAAAGACAGAGGTTGGTGGAGAGGGCTTGAAAGCTTCATCAAGCTCAAGGAGACCCTTAATCATCCCCAGAGAAATGAAAGCTATACAGGACGGATGAGAGAGATGGAGAGAGGTGCTTGGATATGAATATGTGTTCATTTTTCAAATTAAATGGGCGAGAAAAACTAAAACAAAATTATGTCATGCATAGCGGAAATAAAGTGCATTAGTGGAAACGTCCGTTACAATTGGAAACGTTTGAGTGTGGAATTGGTAAGGGCTAAGGTTTTTAATAAACGCCACTAAATTCTGGAATCGGGATACACGAATCACAATTCATAAGTTTTTGAAATAAGAGTAAGGGCGCGTTTGGAATAAATTGCCAAAATTTCCTTTCAATTTCTAACATGCAACCTAGGAAATTCTGATGCCACGTTGGAAATAGGGTGCCAAGTAGATTCGAGAGAGGAAGGGGAGGGCTGCCACATCAGCAGTGAACAGTAAACCCCCCTTCCTCTTTATTATATATATATGAGGAAAGTGTTGGTGAGCTTAAGCGCCCAATCACATTGGGGCCTACTTTGTTAGGATGATCAAAAGCATTCATTTGAAAGGCCCTTACATAGATGGGGTGTGTACCAAAAATCAGTTCCATAGGATCATCCTAACCCATCCATTTGTGGAGGTCAAAATGGACAGACATTATTTGTCCACAAATCTGCCCATTTTTTTCCTCCACAAATGGAGGGGTTAGGATGATCCTATAGAGCTGATTTTTGGTACACACCCTATCTATGATAGGGCCTTGCAAATAAATGGTTTGGATCACCACAGAAAATGTGGGACCCATGAGATTGGGGCGCTTAAGCTCACCAACACTTTCCTCTCTCTCTCTCTATATATATATATATATATATATATATATATATATATATGAGAAAAGTGTCACATACGTGTAGCTAACTTAGCTACACCAACGGCTTAAAATACAGTGGGCCCCACATTGTTTGGGTGATGCAAACCATTCATTTGATGGGCTCTCACATAGATAGAGTGTGCCCAAAAAGTCAGCTCCTTAGGATCATCCCAACCCTACGATTTGTGGAGGCAAAATTGAACGTGTAAAAACCTTCACAAATCTATCAATTTTTGCCTTCACAGTTTGAAGGGCTGGAATGATCCTATGGAGCTAATTTTTTGGGCACACCCTATCAATGTGAGGGCTTATCAAATGAATGGTTTGGATCACCCAAATAATGTGGGCCCACTGTATTTTAAGTCGTCGGTGTAGTTAAGTTAGCTACACGTATGTGTAGCTTCACTTAACTCTCTCTCTCTCTCTCTCTCTCTCTCTCTCTCTCTATATATATATATATATATATATATATATATATATGAGGAAAGTGAAGCTACACCGCCGGCTTAAAATACAATGGGCCCACATTGTTTTGGTGATCCAAACCATTCATTTGATTGGCCCTCACATAGATAGGGTGTCCACCAAAAATCAGCTCCATAGGATCATCTCAACCCTTCAAACTGTGGAGGCAAAAATGGACAAATTTGTGAAGGTTTTTACACGTTCATTTTTGCCTTCACGAATCGTAGAGTTGGGATGATCCTATGGAGCTGATTTTTGGTGGACACCCTATCTATGTGAGGGCCAATCAAATGAATTCTTTGGATCACCAAAACAATGTGGGCCCATTGTATTTTAAGCCGGCGGTGTAGCTAAGTTAGCTACACCGGCGGTGTAGCTTCACTTTCCTCTCTCTCTCTCTCTCTCTCTCTCTCTCTCTCTCTCTCTCTCTATATATATATATATATATATATATATATATATATATATATATGAGCATGCATTTACCGCGCTCGAGCGCAGAAAAAGGGTGACGCCACATTTTGGGTGGGATCCGAAGCATTCATTTGATGGGCCCTTTCATGGGTAGTGTGGCCACCAAAAATCAACTCCATTGAATCACCTTAGGGTGTCCATTTGTGGGGCAAAAAATGGACAGATTTGGGACAAACAGTATCTCTCCATTTTTTGCCTCACAAATGGACACCCTAAGGTGATCTAATGGAGCTGATTTTTGGTAGGCCCCCCCCTCCATGATGAATGCCTAGGATCCCCCCCCCCCCCCCCCCGCCATGTTTCGGTGCTTGAGCGTAGCAACCCTTCTCTCTCTCTATATATATACACACACACTAGTAAGCAACCTTGTGCCATGCACAGGGCTTGGCATATGATTTGAGAAAAAAAAAATTCATGGCATATGATTTCAGAAGGTGGTGTTCATTTATTTGTGGAATGTATCTAGTTATGATGTGAAATAAAAATTGCTCTATGCGTGTTGATTCAACTCCTGGAATAAATCCTCCCCCTAAAAATGAGAAAAAGACACTACAACAAAAATGGTTTTTAGCAGCGGGCAAGACCGCTGCTCAAAGCAAGCTTAACCGCTACCATTACTTTTAGTAGCGGTTATCTAACTGCTACTAAATATCGCGTCGCTATATGTTATGGCAGCGTTTCTCACCGCTGCTACATAGACCGCTTCTGTATGAAACTATTTAGCAGCGGTTATGACCGCTACTGTTTTCAAGTCTGAGGAGACCAGGTTCGCCAATATAGCAGCGGTCTAGACCGCTGCTAAAGTTGTTACTTACACTAGCGGTCTTAACCGCTGTTATATATCTAACTATGGAGTGTGTTTAGTAGTATACAACAGCAGTTTGGACCGCTGCTAAATTTGTTACTTCCACTAGCGGTCTAATTAGAAGCGGTCTTAACAGTTGCTACATATCTAACCTTGGAGTGT
The DNA here is from genome assembly GCF_043159265.1 of Tasmannia lanceolata. Lineage (NCBI taxonomy): Eukaryota > Viridiplantae > Streptophyta > Magnoliopsida > Canellales > Winteraceae > Tasmannia > Tasmannia lanceolata. The sequence continues at coordinate 59,281,842 of NW_027518695.1, read as the reverse complement.
GTTTAGTAGCATATAGCAGCGGTCGTAACCGCTGCTAAAGTTGTTAATTCCGCTAGCGGTCTTTTTAGAAGCGGTCTTAACGGCGGCTAAATATCTAACTATGGAGTGTGTTTTGTAGCATATAGCAGCGGTTGTTACCGCAGCTAAATATCTAACCAGTGTGTTTAGTAGCCTATAGCAGCGGTCATGACCGCCGCTACAAGTTACAGTTTTTTTTTTTTTAATTTAATTTTGCAGCAGATCCCAAAACACGGGAATTACAAATTTGTTTGATACATAACCTGTTTTACAATTAGAACCTGTTATATACACATCACATTTATAAAAACCAAAAACTATATTATTTCAATCGATTAATGTTCACATGAACATTAAAAAAAAATTGTGTTTACATCACTGGACTTTTCGCCTTCATACATTCTTGTTGATTACATTATCTGTGTCCACCTCTGATATTATTTCCTTAATACTACCTTCATCACCCATTCCATACTTCTTCATTGCATGTTCCAATTCGTCTCTGGTAATAAACCTGGTAAGGTCATTGACAAGAGAAAGTCATATATGTTACTTCTGTGAGAATTACCTATGCCTCCAACTGAAAACCTTTGAAAGAGCCAAAGATCATATGGAGGCGACCAAAGATAGTAGATTAAACAAACTCACCCACTACTATCTTTATCAAAATGCTGAAAGGCATTGTACAAATGCTCGTCTCTTTCTAATTTGTGTCTATGCATTGTAGCAGTGATGAATTCCATGTAATCGATTGCCCCACTTCCATCCACATCAGCCTGAAAAAAGAGCAAATATCAACCCTCTTTCACAACCTTGTATGAGGTCAAATTGCATAATGACAGAAACAAAGAAATTTGCCCTTATGGTCTTTTATCTTACAGCATCCATGAGCTGCTTGACTTCAGTCTCTGAAAGCCGTGACCCAAGTCGAGCCAATCCGGACTTAAGCTCTTCATAGGTGATTGTACCACTATTGTCGGTGTCCATATTTGCAAACATAGCTTTCAGACCTTTGATCTCTTCTTCAGAAAGGTTTTCCGCGATAACCTGGAGAGGTTTCAAAACTCATAAGGATTATAACATGTAAATGAAAATCAGAATATTAAGAGCCACTTACTAACATACCATCAGTGCAAGCTTCTTCAATTTGTTCATGGCCCTGAATTGCTTCATCCTCGAAAGAACTGCACTGTCTATCGGTTTGTCAGATGCTTCGCCACCTTCTTTAAGCCATGGGTGCTCTGGATCATTAGCCATACCAAAACCAATGTATTAACTCAGTAAGAAGAATGGGTATAATTGTCAATCACTGTTAAAATGAAAAAGTACATACCAAGAACTTGACCAGAAGAAATACGTTTCTTTGGATCCTTTGTCAGCATCCTCTTAACCAGGTCTTTTGCACTGTTTGATATCCAATGGCCAAGGGTACCCCCTTGTAAGATGGCGTCAAATATTCCCTTTTCAGTTTCTGTAAGGAGAACATATTCATTTATGAACAACGTAAACCACTTATTTACAATGAACGGTAATTTACTAAAGCATTTCCATTGGTATGCGCTAGTTCAACTTCATTAGGAGTAAATCAAGTTTAATTGTCATCCTCACCAGCCCAGAAAGGAGGTACACCGCTAAGAAGAATATACAAAATAACGCCTGCACTCCATATATCAATTTCCTTTCCATAACTATGTCTGAGTACCTCTGGGGCAACATAATAAGCACTACCTACTATATCCCTGTACATTTTTCCTGGAATTTCATAAAAGATGAGTAAATATAAAATTTTATGAAAAGGTTATAATAACATAAAAATATACACAGCAAAACAGTCAACTTATGGCTGGTATCCATATTTAACATGGTGTAGATGGTACTGATTCAAGAAATCTAAAGTTCGCTAATAATACCCGACATGATCTTGTCAATCACTTCTGTCAGAGACAATTTCGTATATTTAATGAAGGATCGAGGATTGGCAATGAAGCTTGAGTTACCTTGAAATCAATTATGTATATTTGATAGGAAGTCCAATCCAATTCACTATAATACAAAAATGTTATTAGGTCCATAATTAAAGGCTGCATCAGCGAAAAAATTAGGTAACCTGATAAAGAAGTGTATACATGACTTGAATAGAAGGAATTATTAACTGCTGACATCGTTGGTTCAAAGAACATTTGTGTGGTCACTATAGTTCGTGGATGCATCTAATTGTCAAAGAATTGATGGAGCAAATGCAAAGACCGCTTCTAAGAGTTTGACTGTTGGGATCGAGTGATTAAAAAGTGGCACTTAATAGAATTAGTGCATTGGACAGAGAAGCACAGGTGAAGCGTGACATCCCCCCCCCCCTCCTCTCTCTTCTCTCTCTCTCTCTCTCTCTCTCTCTCTCTCTCTCTCTCTCTCTCTCTCTCTCTCTCTCTCACACACACACACACACACACACCTTCTACTTAAATTCGAAATAACAACTAACCAAGCAGCTTTTTTTAGTTAGTTCTTGCAAGAGTAAAAGATGTGGGTGAAGAGTTTTATTCCAGTACCAGGATTCATGGTCTAGGAATTGAATCAGACCATGAAGGTCATAAGGTTGTTACTATGTGACTTTTGCCAGCGATTTCAGTCATTGCACTTGAGTATTTTTTATGAAATCGAGATATGAATTGTATTTTGTTTTTACAATTTCTAAAAGATGATTGTATTCAGTTTGACATGTTTGTCCTGATAATGGGGGCAAGTACATGTATGGGGGGGAAAGGCATCATATCTCACTGAGCAAAGAACCCTAAACAAAATGGTGTGGAGTGAAAGAACAAGCATCTTATTGAAGTTGCCCACGTCTTATGTTTTCCATGGGGGTACCAAAAACATCTTGTTTCGAACAGTTTGATAGCCTTGTACCTTAGAAATCATATGCCCTTGAGAGTTCTCAGTTTCAAGTCCCCTACTCACTCCTTCGTCCTAATCGTTTGTTATTATTCGTTCCACCTAAATTCTTTGGGACTGTATACTATATGTCCCCATCTATCATACAGAATTTGCAAGTTTGATCCAAAGGCCTTGAAATGTATATTCCTTGGGTATCCTTCCTCACAAAAGGGTACAAGTGTTATAACCTGGCTACCCAATGCCGAATTGTATCGATGGATGTGAACTTCGAATCAATTATACTCTTCTCTAGTGAAAGAAACCCTCTTTACAGGGAATAAAAATGAAAAGAATGTTCCTCTGGTAAAAATGAAGAGACCCTTCTTCGAGACAGTTCCATTATTCTATGTCACTAGGATCTACAAGTCTCACCTAGTGAAGGTTTATTGTTTGGCTGATTTTTAGGGATTCAAACGATTTAGAAGGGCATCCTTACATAAGCTTAAAACATCAAACATAATGGTTGCATCCTTTTTTTTCTATGATAGTTTGAAGTTTACTTTTACTAAAATGCATGCTCAGCATGAATCACAGGAAGGAGAGAGAGAGAGAGAGAGAGAGAGAGAGAGAGAGAGAGAGAGAGAGAGAGAGAGATTTACTTCACCTTGAATACCATAGCCACAAATAGAATTTTCAGGCTACTGATAGCTTAAAAAAAGTGAAAACAAAACCCATGACCAAAACAAAACAACAAATGGCATTGAAATCCACCTAATCTATGACTTACCCAAATTCAATTGTCTCCTCGTTTTCAATCAATATTCAGCAAGCACTTTGGCCACATCTTTCAAACTGCACCCCCAAGATCTCATCCCTGTACAGTTCATATGTGCATAAATCTAGTGAATAGGCACTGTATGGTGTGGAACATTGAAACCATACTTACAATGGAATGAAAAGTAAACCCAAAAATATAAACAGAGCAAACATAAAATGCTATTTACCACTCAAAACTAAAAAGAACAGAACAATCCAAGTCTCTCAATCCTTACCCACATTAATCCCACAAGTAAGAAGAACAAAAAACAGGCAACTGAGAAGTGTATTAAAAATAGCCATAGCCTAGCAATACAATGTTTTATCGTAAAAACAGCCATCCGTCCACACACGGTCCACGTATTAGAGGAGGGACAAAAACGAATCTTCAAGACTAAAGGCCTTTCTATCAAGATCTCAATGGTTTACGGATGGAAATAGGCAGAGAGAGAGAGAGTATGGCTCTGTTTCTTTACTCTCTTTTTGCGCTCATTCCTGCAAAAAAATGTCTTAAAATCTCAATTTCTCTCTTTACTCTCTCTGAGTAAAGAATTGGAAAACCAGCAAAACCCCAAAGAAAAACGGGAGAGTTCAAGTCTTGGAAATCTATTTGAAAAATTGCCTTCAACAAATTTACATTCAACAAACGATGATAATTTGGTAAGTTATAGGCTAGAAGAAACCGATCCAATTAAATATTGGACAAATTTGCGGGCGCTGGTCTAGAAAGCAAAGCAATGGGCATTAAAAGAAGGAAAAATATACATTAACCATAAAAAGAAGGAGAAATATAAATAGGAAGCTCAATAGAGAGAGCAACCCAGACTAAACATCAAACACTAATCACAAATAATCATTGGATAAATAAAGTATCGGTCTCTTGGGTCTTTTTGCTTGCCATTAAGAAACCATCTTCAACTCAAATAGTAACTCTGCATAGTGAATCAGCCGACAAATCAAAATCAGGGGAAAAATCATAAAAAAAGGATTAAGAGCGAATCAGCCGACAAATCAAAATCAGGGGAAAAAATCATAAAAAAGGGGATTGAGAGCAAGAGCCAGAGTTCAGCTTTGAAACCATAAAAAAAGTGATTGAGATCAAGAGAGAATACATAGGACTGTGAAATGGGTGTGTTTATCACCCATGTTCTGGTCGTTCTTGCGCAGCCGGTTTTCTGGCTGCCATAAAATGAAAGAAAGATGGACATAGTAATTGGGAATAGATATCAAATGGAAGAAAGATTAAGAAATTACCTTTCTGTGATGTTCTTCAAACCTGAAATACTAAAGAAATGCTATCTTCTCCTAGAAAAATTCTTGGAATATTAATAGAAAGAAAAAGGAACATTTCTATCTCTGTTTGATGAAGAAAACGAAATTGAAAACCAAAATCAGAGTCTTAAATAAATACCTCAAATAGCTAGGGTTTCAAGCCATCCAGACAGGCTGATGACCGACGATTCGTAGATAGCAGAGATTACGTAAAACTCTTTAACAGGAGGGATATAAGAGAGGCTTCTGCTGGATCGTCACAAAAGATCAAAAATGAAGATTCTACTTTGATGTTGTAGATAAACAGAGACAAAAACAGATCTACCGAAATAAAAAGAACGAACTTAAAGAAACAGACTAAAGATGGGCAAGAAGATAGGAGTAAATCCCTTAATTCTAGCTTACTTAGAATTCTCAGGGAAAGTGGGAACGTTAGCGTCGAAAGTTGTGAAGAGAAATAATTATAGGCTTTTGGAAAACGAAAAGAGAGAATAGAAGGTGGGGACGCTGAGATGGGGATACCAACCGAAATCGAGAGAGAGAGAGAGAGAGAGAGAGAGAGACTCGTGAGAAAATATCCAAAATCTCGGGCCGAGATTTTAGGCCTATCGCCGTGCAATATTTGTTTCGACTCTATTTTCTCTCACTCTCTACATGTGAAGGCGAATGGGAGGCTGACACGTAAGGCAAGGGAAAATGAAAAAAATAAGCAAAAACCAAAAAAATATATGCGAGGACGCAGGGGAGGCTGACACGTAGGCATGAACAGTAACTTGACCTTTCCTCGTTATTTTAATAGATTTCCTCATTATTATATATATACATATATATAAATATATAGACACACACACACACACTAGGGATCCCAACTTCGTATATATATTCTAGGGATCCCACATTCTATCTTCCTTATACGTGTCTCTCTTCCTCGCTTCTATATTAAAGGAAACGGAGAGAAACCATTCCTCACTTCTATATTAAAGGAAACAGAGAGAAACCAGATCCGATCTCTGCACCAAGGACCAGATCTGAAACCCACTCTGTCTCGAATAAGGCTTCCTTGCAGGGTAATTCTCTCTCTCTCTCTCTCTCTCTCTCTCTCTCTCTCTAATGTTTCTCAATACATGTTTGTGGCCCACTTATTTGGGTTTTTATTGTGTATATTTAGGAATTTTGGTCATTTCATATAACTCGGGAAGTCGTTCTCCTTAGGTTGCAGGTCCTCTTCCTCTCCTTTCCTCTGTTTAGTTATTTTTATCTTCTTTCCCCCTCATTTTGCACAACTTTTCTCGGTTTGGTTTGCTTTCTTTTTTCTTCTTCTTTTTTTCCCAGGTTGCCAGAGTATTGGTCCCGTTGCCAATGGAAATTAGAAGGTGAAGAACACAAACATTACTCCATGTAGCCCTTTGCTCTTGCCAATCTGCTCTATTCAAACTAATTCATGTTGATTCTCTTAGCCTTCATCCCAAAGTCCTATTTTCAGATCGAACTACCTCCATATATAGTAACAGAGAAATGAAATGGAAAACCAAACGTCCTGGTAGGCTCTCGGATCAGGGCCCAACGGCTGGCGACTCTGCTAGGGAGTTCTTGAAACATTGCCTAACTCTGTTAAAAATGCCATTATTATTAATTTTGAAGAAATTTGGACCAAAATCAAGTTAAATGGGAACTTATCGTTAGAATACCAGGGGGCCCAAAATAAGTGCGTAAATAAAACAAGGGCTCACACACCACTTGCATCCCTGCATATATATTCCTGTTTTGTGGTTATTTCTGCTGTGGTTTGTTGTGGATGTGACATCAGATGACCTATTCATGATACTATGAGTAGGAGCCGTGAGGGCTATACCCACCTTCTAGCGCTACCGCACAAGTAGTATACTCAACAATTGGACACTTCGTGCGTAAAACGGACATAGTTCGTATGCTGGGCGACAGTCACGGCATACAAGTAACTATGCACCCGGCCAAGTGGACCTCAGCCTTACCCCCTTTAGATATTGCATTGTTACTTTGTTTGCATATAAGGACGAACATGTGTTACTTACACATGTGAAACCTAGAGTTAGGAACCTTGTCTCATTTATAGACTAGGGTAGCTTACCTCGTGTGGCTACAACACGGTCTTAGTACACTCATTAGTCTGTCATGAGTCAAGACTTCCCTGAGTCCGTTAGATTAGACTAGGGATGGTGCCCCTGGTCAGGTTATATATATATATATATATATATATATATATATGTATATATATTTATTGATTATTAGATTATGGCCTACTTATTTAGTGAGGTCCCCTTATCTAATCCAAATCAATTATATCATGTCATCTTTTTGGTCTAGACCTGGTCAGTGGTTTCTACCTGCCACCCTCATGGCCATGGTTTATCTTTTAATCCGTGATGGTAAATTTGATCTATATATTTGATTAGACTAGGACCTACTCATTTGGTGAGGTCTCCTAGTCTAACCTTATCTGTGATATCAGTCCATCCTTCAGATTTAGACCTGGTCAGTAGTTTCTACTTTCTACTCTTATGACCATGGTCTATCTCTTGAATCCATTGATGATAATTTCTACACCCATATTCCTTGATTATTAGATTAGAACCTACTTTTTAGTAGGGATTCCTTGTCTAAGTTGATTAGATATATTTGTCCATCATTCTGATTTTAGATCTGGTCCATGACCTTACTTTGTTATTTTTATGACCTTGGTCTATCATCTGAGCCATTGATTATCAATTTGATCCATGTTCGCTTATCATCTACATTTTTACCCTTGGATCATCTCGAAATCAAAGATGAAAAATCCGATCTTACTTGTATCCTTTGAGTACATGATTTATTACAAATATCATTCTTCTGTATCTTCATATTTAGGGTTGACATTATTCTCATCATATTTACCTTCCTTGATTATCAGGTGATCCATCATGTCTAATGCGAATTTGAAAAAATGGAAGGATGATGAAAGAGGGTACTGCCTTGTAGAAAACCGTGCCGGTCATAACCTTGATGCATTTCAAAGTCTACCCTACATCAAAATAGACTGGAATTTCCTCAAAGCAGCTGTTGAATTTTGGCAACCCGATCTTCACGTCTTCCGCTTTGGCAAGCAAGAAATGTGTCCGATCTTTGAGGATTGGTGTCATTTATTGTCCTATGACTGTAAAGGTCCTCTTGTCAAACTCGAATCTAAGTTGGGTTACCACACTAGTTTTAAGAAATTGTTTCCCACTTCACCTAAGGCTGTTGAGTTCTTCTTAAATGAAAAGGGTTTATCAGTTCCTCAATTGGTCACAATTTTTTCAAATTTGGGGAAATACACTCGCGAACACCAAACCAGTCGCATTCATGCCTTAGTCCTTTGTGTTTATGCTAGGTGGCTCCTTTCTCACCAAACTGACAATACTTCCCCTTCGCTCTTAGATTTTGTTGACCAAATTTCCCGAGGAAGTAATCAAGTACCAACTATCCTCGCGGAAACCTTTAATGGATTGGATGACATTGCCAATAAGGTCTGTACTTCTTTCAAGGGTTCTCCAGCCCTTCTATATGTTTGGCTTTGTTTAAAACTCTGAATCTTTAAACCTCCAACTCATAAAGATCCTGTTTTATCCAAGCGTAAGTCATGGGAGCATAAAACTTTCAATTTCACCAAAGCAGATGGGTTAATTGGTTAAGCTCCCTTCAGGCTGACCAAATCACTTGGAGGTTCTTCCTCGGTCATTGGGGTCTAATTCAAACCCGAGATAGTAGGTGTATTCAATTCCTCGGTCTGGACAAGACTTCCTTCTATATCCCGGATCGAATTTTTCTTCAGTATGAAGGACTCCAGACCGAATGTCCAAATGGGGGCCTTCAAACTGAATTTTATCTCTCTACACCAGTCCGTCCTCTCGAAAAATCCAATCGTCCTATTGCCAAAAGTATCTGTGAAGACTGGGACCATAAATCTGAAGTAACCTTGGTTTCATTGCGAGACAAGACTCCTAGAGGAAGCATTGGAGGAGCAGTACCTGGGGGAGGAGTACGTGCAGGAGTATCCCCAGGTTATTATCAATGGCTACTGGAGGATATTGAAGGTCGTAAACAGAAGAAGGCGAGACTAGAAGAAATGGAGGATTGAGAGTCTCATCTATCATATGTCATAAACATCTTGATATTCAGAGTTTCATTGTTTTGACATAATATCTTTTCATTTTATCAGTTTTTATCTTTGTAATCAGATCAAATATTATCAATGAAGTGTGTTTGCATTTCCTTTATCTCTATTTTGATCAGAATATTTTATCTCACTTATCATTCATCTAATCTAATGTGTTTACTTCCATTTTAGGATTCTGAAAGATAGCAACCATCGCTCCAGCAAAAGATAACCAATTCAAACCTACTTGGTCTAGACCCTCTTCGGTATCTAGACTTGTCCGTCATTTTGACTCTCATGTTACCTCAAGAGCATCTTTATCCCCTACACTTGAGTTAGCCAACTCATCCGAGTCTGACCTAATGGCTGATTCAGTCGATCCCATGATGGTCATACAAGAAATGTTGAGAAACATGTCTCGAGATATTTCGGGATTGAAAGATGAAATGGCCCAGATAAAATCCAAGAATCCTGACAAAGCCTCGACATCCAGAGGACCAATACCCCAGCAACCTCCTCGAGTTACATCCCCTGATATGAATAGACTTCATATTCCTCTTGTAGAAATTTATCTAGATGAAGACCAATATGCTGATGAGTATTGTGCTCCAATACCAAGTAAAGAGAAAGAGTTATTCGATATGTGTGAGAAGATAGCCCGCGAAATTGAAAACATGAAATTCTAGGGGCCCAAAAGGGTTGATATCTCTGAGTTCTTTGTGACTCCTAGTGTCACTCTACCACCCAAGTTTAAGGCACCAGACTATGACAGGTACGATGGGACTGGGTGCCTGAGAAACCATGTCAGGTGGTTTATCACTTTATCCCAACAACACAGGTTGAGCCGTGAGCAAATGGCCTAGCTATTTCCCATGTCTCTCATAGGAATAGCTAAGAAGTGGTTCTTGAGGTTAAAGCCCGAGGAAACTAGAACTTTGGATGATATATCGAACCGATTTGTCGAACAATTCTCTATGGAGGAAGGGATAGAAGTGACGAAAAGGGACTTGAAGCAGTTGAAGCAGGGTCCCCAAGAAACCTTCACATCATTTATCAGGCGATGAAGGCGTTAGCTCTAGCCCATTATTAGAGAGACCTACCCGGTCAGGGTAGTACCCTCTTTCCTTTTCTCCCCTTTTCTTTAGATAGAGAATGTGTAGTCCTTAGAGTTTTTTTTAGTCCTTTAGATACCCTTAAACCTTTGGTTCTCATTCATTGCATGGGCGATGAAGGCGTTAGCCCAAGCCCATCTTTAAGGATGACTTGCTTAAATCCTGTGTAGTATCCCTTTCTTTTTCTTCATTTTAGGAGACTTTTTAAGTCTTTCAGATATTCCTCCCCTTGTCATTGCAAGACAAGGGCGATGAAGGAGTTAGCCCAAGCCCATCTTTAGGGAACTTGCTCAATCCTAGTAGCACTCTCCTCTTTTATTTAGTAGGCTAGCCCAGTCTTTTAGACACCTATAGAAATTAGAGCCTTTTATCATTGCAAGGGCAATGAAAGAGTCATCTAGAGCCCCCACTAGGAGACATACTTTGTCTCGTTAGGCGGTTCTCCTTTGGAGAAAAGCCTTATCGTTCTTCTACTTGCATACCAATGGCCGACAATACTCGTTCCCAATCCAAGATCGATGAACAGTTTAAGCTCCACCAACAACAACAACTCAACGAGTTGCGCCTTCTTCAATCACAGCAGCATGAGGAGTTGGTCACGATGATCAAACAACTCCAAACCCGTCCTCCATCAACCTCTATGCAACGCTCCAATCCTGATGATCATTCATCAGGGAGCTCTGAAGAGGCACTTGTCCCTCTTAATCCACATTTCAGCAAATTCATCGTATGGATGTCCCAAAGTTTGATGGCACAAATCCGACAGGATGGGCATTTAAAATCGAACAATTCTTCGATTATTATAGCACTCCAGGGGATATGTGACTCCAGATTACCTCATTTCACTTGGAGGGGCCTGCGCTCGCCTGGTATCCATGGGCGAAATCCAATAGCCTTATTCATTCCTGGCGAGGATTTCTCGATGCGACCCACTTACGATTCAGTCCATCTCTCTATCAAGATAACAAAGGTGAGTTATCCAAGCTCCATCAAACCTCGTCTGTGGAAGACTATCAAACTCAATTTGAAGAGTTATCAAACAAGGTTAGTGGTCTTTCTGAAGCATTCCTTGTAAGTTTTTCATCTCTGGACTTAAACCTGACCTGCAAAGAGAATTACGCGTTTTACAACCAACTTCCCTTCTGCAAACGTTTTCTCTAGCCAAGATTTATGAACAAAAGTATGATGACTTATGCAAATCATGGAAGTCTGCTTGGTCTAAACCCACATATAGCCCAGGATTACTTCCGACACCATCAACTCCCCCACTAAAAGCTCTCCCTGCCCCTCCTTCAAAGCAATTACCAGTTCGCACTCGGTCACTCACCAAAGAGGAAATGAAAATTAAAAGAAAAAAGGGCATTTGCTATTTTTGTGACGAAAAATATTCTCCGGGCCATGATTGCCAGCGACGGCTATATCATTTAGCAGCTATGGAAGATGAACCAGATGTTCCGATGGATGATTACCCTCTTGATCCTGAACCACCTCCGCTCATAGATCAAACTCCAGAGCAACCAGCAGAAATCAGTTTTCATGCCATGGTTGGTCAACAAAACCCTAGTACAATTCGATTGACAGGGATCAATTCCAACACACCCAATCATGTCCTAATTGACAGTGGCTCAACTCATAATTTCATGAAGGAAAAAGTTGTTTCATCCCTTAACTGGCCCATTTCACCTACCCAACCCTTTAAAGTTCTTATTGGCAATGGTGAATACCTTTTGTGCAATAAGAAATGTCTCTCCGTTCCCTTACATTACAATCACACCCCTTTTTCATTGATTTGTTCGTTCTTCCAATTAAGGGTACTGATATTGTATTGGGGGTTCAATGGCTGGCAGAATTGGGACCCATTCTAACCGATTACAAGCTGTCCACAATGGAATTCAATTGGCAGAGCAAATCTGTTAAGCTAATGGGGGAAGCTAATTTGAATCCTTGTCCTTTAAAACCAGCACAATTAAAATGTTTATCCAAATCCAATTCCATTGCTACATGTTTTCAATTGATCTGTCTCGATGCTAATTCCCCAATTATGCCTCAAGAAGACACTGCCCAGCTATCATTTCCGATGGGATTACCACTGGAAATCACTTCTCTCTTGCACCAATGTAAACAGGTTTTCCAATCCCCTACTGGTTTACCCCTCCCTCGTCCAATGGATCATCACATTCATTTAATACCAGGATCCCAACCTGTAAATGTGCGACCATACTGTTAGTGATTTTGCATTTTCAAAATCATGTATATTACATGTTTTAGTGTTTTGGAAAATGTTTTATGAAAAGCGTTTGGGAAAAAGAAAATGTTTTCTTGGAAATATTTGCTTTTACAAAAGGATGTAGAAGTGTAGTTGAAAAGATAGTCCCGTACCGGATGAGAGAAAAGAAAGAGAAGGGCTTATAAAGCACTACCTTTTCTAACTCTTGTTGATTGCACATTGGGTTGAACCCATGGTTGGACCCGCGGGACGGTGCAACGCACCGTTCGCACACGCGCACGCGCGGCGTGGGCAATGGGCTATAGGGCGCATAGTGGCGCTTTATTGACGCTTTTTTAGGCGCACTTTGCACTTTCACACTGAAAAGACACCAGATGGTCTATAAAAATGTGCAAACTTCAGTCATTTCATATAGAAAACAAATTGGCAATTCTGACAGACTTTACACTCTCTTCTACACTCCTACAAAATCCCCAAGTATTTCTATATACTGTTTTTCTTTTGTTTACTGTTCTAGATACTGTTTTTCTGCAGAAACATTATCTAGAAATTTCTCTAAGGCTTGAAATTTCGGAAGGGCATTTCGGGTTTGATTCCGCTAGTGCTACGCGTCATCAAACATTAGTAGGGCTTCCCTACTAGGCTTCATTGTATCTTGGAGGCAATTCGCGGATCCCCTTTGCACACTACTAGTGGGGGCGAATCTTGTCTTAAGGAAAGTGATATCACGCCTTAAAGCAACAAGTTTCTATTTTTATCAACAACAGTACCCTCAAAATTTACAACAATCTTAAGACAAGATTTTCTACTGTTGTTTCAATGGCACTTTATTCAGTTCGTCAAATGACCCAAGACTTTGTCAAACTCGAACGTTTCGACAAAGGAAATTTCAAGCGCTGGCAGAAGAAGTTGCACTTCATTTTGACATCACTCAAAGTGGTCCGGGTTCTCACTACTATAAAGCCCGCAGCAAATGAAAATGAAACTTTGGCGGAGGCTCGTGCAAGGATAAAGTGGGAACAGGATGACTACATTTGCAAAAGGCACATCCTAAATGCTATGTCAGATACACTATTTGACATATATCAAGGCATGGGATCAGCAAGTGAAATCTGGAATGCACTTGAAGCCAAATACTTGGCGGAAGATGCCAGTAGCAAGAAATTCACTGTGAGTCAATTTTTAAATTTTAAAATAGTAGATGATAAGTCTGTTATTGATCAATTACATGAAATACAACATGTAATTAATCAAATTCATTTGCAAGGCATCCTTCTTGATGATTCCTTCATTGTCCCTTCAATTATTGACAAACTTCCACCAACTTGGAAAGACTTTAGAAAAAGTCTAAAACACAAGAAAGAGGATATGTCTATTGAAGACTTGGCTCAATGCCTCAGGATTGAGGAAGAGTCAAGAATCAGAGACAAGAAAGAAAATGAAACTGTATCCTCTAAGATCCATTTGGTGGAAAATGTCAAGAATTCGAACCAACAAGGAAAAGGCAATTGGAAGAGAAACAAACACCCTGAAAAGAAGACTAATAAGAATAAGAAAAGAAAGGGTGCTTGTTTCAACTGTGGCAAACCAGGCCATTACAAGAGTGAGTGCCGACTTCTTAAGGATAAGAAGTCGGGTGCACCAACAGACAAAGAACAGTTTGTCGCCATGATTTCAGAGGCAAATATGCCTGAAGATGGCAATGATTGGTGGATTGACTCTGGTGCGACGATGCATGTCTGTAAAGACAGGAACCTGTTTTCAACTTATGAAACAGTTGAAGATGGAAGCGTGTTATACATGGGAAATTCGTCGACAGCAGAAGTCAAAGGGAAGGGCAAGGTGGAACTTGAGTTCACATCCGGCAAGCGACTCACTCTAACCGGTGTCTACCATGTACCAGAAGTTAGAAAGAACTTAGTGTCTGGAAGCATTCTCAACAAGAATGGCTTCAAACTTGTATTTGAATCTGACAAGTTCATTCTTTCTAAGGGGGGTACTTTTGTTGGGAAGGGATATATGTATGAAGGGATGTTCAAACTTAATATCAATAAAGTGAATGTCTTTGCTTATGTTTTGGATTCTTCTTTATCTTTATGGCATAATCGTTTAGGACATGTAAATACTAGGAAAATGAATGATATGGTTAAGTTAACCTTAATTCCTAAATATGAAAATGACTTAGTAGATAGATGTAAAACATGCATGCAAACCAAGATAATCACTAAGTCATTCCCTAAAGTAGATAGAACTTCTAACTTGTTAGATTTAATACATAGTGATGTATGTGACATACATAGTGTTCCCACAAAGGGAGGTAAAAAGTACTTTGTTACATTTATTGATGATTATTCTAAGTACTGTTATGTTTATCTACTTAGTCATAAAGATGAGGTTTTAGAAAAATTTAAGATTTATAAAACTGAAGTAGAAAACCAATGTATAACAAGCATTAAATGTCTCAAATCAGATAGAGGTGGTGAATATCACTTTCCTCATTTCTGTGAATCAGTAGGCATAGTCCATGAAACTTCTGCCCCTTATACACCACAACAAAATGGTGTAGCAGAAAGAAAGAATAGGACACTTACTGAAATGATTAATGCTATGCTTGTTAATTCTGGTTTAAATAAAAGTTTTTGGGGTGAAGCCTTACTTACAGCTTGTCACATTTTGAATAGGGTACCAAGTAAGAAATCTAATATAACCCCTTATGAATTGTGGAAGAAAAGGAAACCAAACTTAAGTTACCTTAAAGTTTGGGGTTGTAGATCTATAGTTAAAGTCCCTAAACCTAAGTTAAGAAAATTAGGTGAAAAGGGTATTGAGTGTATCTTTTTGGGATATGCTAGTCACAGTAAGGCCTATAGGTTCTTAGTTATAGAACCTAATGATTTCATAGATGTCAATACCATAATTGAGTCTAGAGATGCCATTTTCTATGAAAATAGGTTCACTTCAATTCCTAAAGAAATTGAACCTATAACTTCTGTAGATCATCCTTTAGAATCACAAACAGAAGTTGGTGAACCTAGTGTACAACCTAGTAAAATAAGAAGAAGTTCAAGAGATAGATGGGATAGGAGTTTTGGCCCTGACTTTGTAACCTACCTGGTAGAAGGGACAAGAGAAAAACTCCAAGGTTCTGTCTTTTTAAACTTAAGCATAGAAAATGACCCTCAAACCTATGGAGAAGCCATAAAGTCACAAGATGCTGCTTTTTGGAAAGAAGCAATTAATGACGAAATGGATTCTATCATGGGTAATAAAACTTGGATTTTGGTTGATCTACCACCTGGGTCTAAACCTATAGGATGTAAATGGATCTTCAAGAAGAAGATCAAAGTAGATGGGACCATAGAAAAGTTTAAGGCAAGGTTAGTTGCCAAAGGGTTTACTCAAAAACCCGGTATTGATTACTTTGACACATATGCACCGGTTGCTAGGATATCTACCATTAGAGTGTTGATTGCCCTTGCTTCCATATACAAACTTCACATTCACCAGATGGATGTTAAAACCACATTCTTAAATGGTGAACTTGATGAAGAAGTGTATATGGAACAACCTGAGGGATTTATTTTGCCAGGCCAAGAGCATAAAGTATGTAAGCTTATCAAATCTTTGTATGGGCTTAAGCAAGCCCCTAAACAATGGCATGAAAGATTTGATAAAGTCTTAGTGTCAAATGGTTATAAGATACATGAGTCAGATAAATGTATATACAGTAAATTTAAGGGTGGCAAAGGTGTTGTTATTTGTTTATATGTTGATGACATGTTAATTTTTAGTACCGATATTGAAAGCATTCAAAGTACTAAATCATATCTTTCTCAAAACTTTGATATGAAAGATATGGGTGAAGCTGATGTGATTTTGGGTATTAGAATCATAAGACAGGATAATGGTCTTATTCTAACACAATCACATTATATTGAAAAAGTTCTCAAAAAGTTTAACCATTTTGAATGTTCACCCATTTCAACACCTTTTGACTCAAATATAAAGTTGTATCTTAATACTAGCAGGACTATCTCTCAACTAGGGTATGCTAGTGTAATTGGTAGTCTTATGTATGCTATGACTTGTACTAGGCCAGACATAGCATATGTTGTAGGTAAACTTAGTAGGTTTACCAGTAATCCTAGTTTTTCTCATTGGAATGCAGTCTATAGAGTTTTAAAATATTTAAAGAAAACTATAAACTATGGTTTATGTTATAGTGGGTATCCAACTGTAATAGAAGGATACTCTGATGCTAGTTGGATAACTGAGCGTATAGACCATTTATTAACCAGTGGGTGGATTTTTACCCTTGGTGGGGGAGCAGTCTCCTGGGCCTCTAAGAAACAGACATGCATAACAACTTCAACTATGGAAGCAGAGTTTATAGCTCTGGCAGCATGCTGTAAAGAGTCGGAATGGCTTCGGAATTTGTTATTGGAAATTCCGTTATGGTCTAAACCAATGCCATCGATTTATGTCCATTGTGATAGTCAGGCCACACTATCAAGGGCATATAATCATGTTTATAATGGTAAGTCCTGACATATAGGACTTAGACATAGTGCTATAAGAGAGTTACTTACTAATGGAGTAGTAACTATTGATTTTGTGAGATCGAGCCAAAACTTGGCCGATCCATTCACTAAAGCTCTTGCAAGAGATCTGGTGTATAAAACATCATTAGGGATGGGGTTAAAGCCATTAACCAATAGTCACCAATGATGGAACATCAACTCAACACTTGAATAAACATCAAGTCTTGAGTTCAATGAGTCCAAGTACATCATATGGAGTGATTGCAAGCACTATAATCTGTATTATTTGCCATCCCAAGGTAAAGTGCTTGGTACCTGTAATGTTTAAAAGGAGAAGGCTGAGTATTTAAACTCTTAATAGGCTTATAACATAGTGTTGGAGTGTTTTAGTTACAGGGGCACTCTTGATAAGCCTACCTATGTGAGTGTGGAAGTGGTGCCGCTTCCTATGAGACCTGGCTAGTCTCTAGAGCGCTCATGAAACCAAGATATAGACACAAGGCCAGTACATGTGTCGGTTTTAGAAATTGCCCAAAGAGGTGAAATCTTGTGTGTGAGACGTATCCGGTTAACCAAATAGAATAGCTAGTTCAAAGATACGTCTACTATGCAATTCTGGTTAACTTTGATATGTCCTCACTAAGTGAAGGTTCAAATCGAGAGATACCTTCATCTATGCATAAGATTTCCAAGTTTGATGAGAAAATTTTCTTTGATTTTGAAAATGGTGGGGGATTGTTAGTGATTTTGCATTTTTAAAATCATGTATATTACATGTTTTAGTGTTTTGGAAAATGTTTTATCAAAAGCGTTTGGGAAAAAGAAAATGTTTTCTTGGAAATATTTGCTTTTACAAAAGGATGTAGAAGTGTAGTTGAAAAGATAGTCCCGTACCGGATGAGAGAAAAGAAAGAGAAGGGCTTATAAAGCACTACCTTTTCTAACTCTTGTTGATTGCACATTGGGTTGAACCCATGGTTGGATCCGCGGGACGGTGCAACGCACCGTTCGCACACGCGCACGCGCGGCGTGGGCAATGGGCTATAGGGCGCATAGTGGCGCTTTTTTAGGCGCACTTTGCACTTCGCACGTACGCAACGTCGCGAGGAGCGATTGGAGCCTTTAATTTTTCCAGATTTGATCTGCACCGTTGGATCAAGATGAAGGTGGACCGGTCGGATGGGTGGGTCAAATGGTTCGCAGGCCCATCAAGCCGAATGGTTCAGTTGGGTTGGGCTTCGGTTCGGGCCCATGACTCCAACGATCAAAGGGTGTGATCAAATGGGTTGTGTCCCTTCCCCCAAGGGGGTGCGATCCACACCATAGATGGTTGATCTAACGATCACTGGGTTGGAGAGAGGTTTTACTCAAACCAACAGTCACCTCTAGAATCGATCAGGACCATTCAATATCAATGGGTGCGATTTAACGGTCAGATTTCAAACATTCTGGAAAGGTGCCCTGTAGAGGTGTTTTTCACACTGAAAAGACACCAGATGGTCTATAAAAATGTCCAAACTTCAGTCATTTCATATAGAAAACGAATTGGCAATTCTGACAGACTTTACACTCTCTTTTACACTCCTACAAAATCCCCAAGTATTTCTATATACTGTTTTTCTTTTGTTTACTGTTCTAGATACTGTTTTTCTGCAGAAACATTATCTAGAAATTTCTCTAAGGCTTGAAATTTCGGAAGGGCATTTCGGGTTTGATTCCGCTAGTGCTACGCGTCATCAAACATTAGTAGGGCTTCCCTACTAGACTTCATTGTATCTTGGAGGCAATTCGCGGATCCCCTTTGCACAGTACTAGTGGGGGCGAATCTTGTCTTAAGGAAAGTGATATCACGCCTTGAAGCAACAAGTTTCTGTTTTTATCAACAACAGTACCCTCAAAATTTACAACACATACCAGATACCCTCACCTTCAGAAATCCGAAATCCGAAATCAAACGATTGATTCAGGAGATGTTAACTGAAGGAATTATTGTCCCCAGTCACAGTCCCTACTCCTCCCATGTACTTCTTGTGAAGAAAAAAGACCAAACCTTATGTGTCGATTATAGAGCTCTCAACGCCATTACGATCAAAGATCGATTTCCAATTCCCACCATCGATGAACTGATGGACGAATTACATGGGGCAGTACTCTTTTCCAAACTGGACCTCCGTTTAGGTTATCACCAAATTCGAATGTTATCACCAAATTCGAATGAAAGCAGAGGATTGTGCTAAAACAGCATTTCACACCCATGAGGGACACTATGAATTCTTAGTTATGCCGTTTGGGTTATCAAACGCACCATCCACCTTCCAGAGCACAATGAACATAGTCTTTAAACCATTTTTAAGAAGGTTTGTCATCGTTTTCTCCGACGATATTTTGGTTTACAGTCACTCTTTGCAGGACCATATTCAGCATCTAACCTCTGTTTTGCAATGTTTATTATCTAATCATCTTTTCGCTATGCTAAGCAAATGTCAATTCTGCCAATCTACAATCGATTACTTGGGCCACATTGTTTCTAGCAAAACGGTGCAACCAGACCCAGAGAAGATTAAGGCAATGCAACAATGGCCAACACCTACAACACTGAAGCAGCTGCGAGGTTTCTTGGGTCTTACAGGGTATTACAGACGCTTTGTCCAACATTACGCCACCATTGCCTCTTCCCGTACAAGCTTTGTAAGCCCAAGGGTCTACTCTCCTATCTTGTTTTGATGATTCTAAACATAATTGATTGTGTTTTTGAATACTAATCAATTTGCTTTGAAGTGTTGTGTTTGAGATAGGATTGATCATTGAAGAAACCAACACACAACATGGTCATGCTTGGAGATATCCCATACAAGAGTCAAAGGAGCTAAGTGAAGCTCACCTCATCTCTCAAGCAAGCATACACAAGATGGAAGATCAATTGAAGACCAAGACTAAAGAGAAGTTGAAAGCTACATAGGTATCATTGTACATCCTTTCTCTTTAGATTTTCAAGTCAAGGCAAAACGTTTTTCAAAGTGTTTTCAACTTGGTTTTCAAAGAACACTTAAGAACTTAAAATGCATTAGTGAATGGTTATGTGGTGGACCAACATGTTGGGATCCTCATAAATATTCCAAAATAACCATAGGAGTTGAGTTCCAAAAGCTAAAAATCAAACAAGCAATAAAAATCAAAAACTGCGGATTTTTAGGCTTCTCGGAACTCCGAGAATTTTTCTCGGAGCTCCGAGCTCGGAACTCCGAGAAAAGGTCCAGTAGCATCTGGACATTTTCTCGGAACTCCGAGAAAATTTCTCGGAACTCCGAGAAATGGTCCAGTAGAAATTTTATTTCTTCTGGCCGTTGTCTCAGAACTCCGAGAATATTTCTCGGAACTCCGAGAATTCTCGGAACTCCGAGAATGGTTCTCGGAACTCCGAGAACCTTGCGACAGCTCAAAAAAGAGCCGTTGGGTTTTGAATTAAAATTTGTTTTTTGTTATCTACACCCCCAAACGGTCATATTTTGAGGAGAGACTATTTATACAATATCTAGAGGATTATTTCCTCCCTCTTGATCTTTGAAAAACATCCTTAAGCATCAAAAACATTTGCAATCCATTTTAGCTTGAGTTTTTTGTTTTTCATCCCAAACTTGCCTTTCACTTGTGAATCTTTTGAGTTTGGATATAGTAGTGCTTTCACTTGCAAATCACCATCTTTGAAGAGCAATCAAGGGTCTACAAAGAGCATCAAGCTTTCAAGAAGAAGCCAAGCTATTCTCTTTCAAATCTTGTATAGGTGGCTAGGGCATTCCCTTTTTAATTCCCTAGAGAGCAACCGCTTAGAACTCGGCGGAGAAGGAGAGTCTTTGTAAAGGTGTAAGGGCATCCTTGTTTAATATCCCTTGGATTTGTAACCGCCTCGGAGCCGGGCATCGTGGAGGTCTCCTATAGTGGAATCCCTCAAGTGCGACCTTGAGTAGAGTGGAGTAGGCCGTTGGCCGAACCACTATATATCGGTGTGTCATTTCTCACTCTTGCATTTCCATTATTGTTTGGTTTGGCATCTCATTTTGTTTGTCAATTATATTTGCACTAACCAAATATTTAATTAAGTGAAGAAAATTCCAATTAGGGTTCATAGGTAATTCTCAAAAGGCCTAATTTTGAGGAAAATTCAATTCACCCCCCCCTCTTGATTATTTCAATTGGTATCAGAGCCTCGTCTCTATTTTTTTTTGAAAACCCTAACCGGTTTAGAGTAAAGATTCAAAAATGGCAAACTACCCTCAACATCATGAAGGTTATTCAAACACTAGGCCACCCTATTTTGATGGTACAAATTATGGTTTTTGGAAAACTAAAATGAAAATCTTTTTAACTCAAGACTATCAAATGTGGAGAGCAATTAATAATGAATATATCCTACCCACAAGAAATTTAAATGATTGGACCGAAGCCGAACAACAAGCTTCGAATTATAATGCCAAAGCCATGAATTCTCTCATTTGTGCTCTATCTCCCGGAGAATTCAATAGAGTATCAAATTTGAATTCGGCTAAGGAAATTTGGGACACTCTAGAAGTCACCCATGAAGGAACCAATCAAGTTAAAGAATCTAAAATGAACCATCTTTTTCGGCAATACGAACTTTTTCAAATGACACCCGATGAAACAATTGCCGACATGTACACTAGATTCACCAATCTTGTAAATGGATTAAGGGGACTTGGAAAACAATTTTCCAATAGAGATTTAGTAACTAAAATTCTTAGGTCCCTACCTTTGTCTTGGGAATCCAAAACCTCCGCAATCACCGAAGCCAAGGACATGAACACTTTGAACCTAGATGAACTTATAGGGTCCTTGATCACACATGAAATGATTTTCAAAACAAAAGCACCCGAAATCGAAACTAAAATCGAAAAAGGAAAAGGAATTGCTTTTGCTTGTAATGTAGGTGAAAGTGAAGATGCAAAGGAAGACATCGAGGATGAAGTAGCTCTCCTAACAAGAAGGATCAAATTCTTGCAAAGAAACATGGGAGGCATGAGAAATAGAAGGACCAATCCTCCATTCAAGAAGAAAGAAGAAGTTGGTGATGGATCTTCTCAACCCCGATGTTACGGTTGCAAGAAGCTTGGACACATTCGCCCGGATTGTCCACTCAACAATGAACCTACTTCAAACAACCGCTTCAAGAGAAGAGAAGGCAAGAAAGGAATGTCCGCCACATGGGATGAAGAGATTGAAAGCGAAGGCGAACAAAATGATGGGGAAGATTGCCTATTAGCAAGAAATGTGTGCTTCATGGCCTCAACAAACGACAACAATGAGGTAAACACTTTAAATGATGTCATTATCTTACAAGAAGTTTTAGATTCCTTACAAAGTGCAAATGATGAACTTGAAATTCAATTTGATAAAATTGCATCACTTGAAAATTCTCTTGCTAACATGACAAAAGAATTTGGTTGGTTAAAAAAGGATCATGAATTCTTAGATGATGAAAATGAAAAATGCAAAGTAGAGATTCATGAGCTAAATGCTACCATTAAGACTTTGAATGAAAATCGACAAAATCTTTCTATTGAAAATAACAAACTAAAGCATGAAAACGGTAAACTATCTTTTGAATATGATGAACTCAAGAAACTCTTTGAAAAATTTGAAAATAGTTCATTAAAATTGGATAAACTTGTAAATCTTCAAAGAATGTCAAGTGACAAAAGTGGACTTGGACATAGATGGAATACCACAATATCTAACTATAAAAACAAACTTGAAAAGACTTCCTCTAGTAGTACCAAAATTTGCTTTTATTGTGGATTGTTAGGTCATTATAAAGTTGCTTGCTTGCATGCTAAACAAGATAAGATCAAATTGAACTCTAAAGTGAAAACAAATGAACATAGCAAGATTAGGAAGATTTGGGTACCTAAGGGATCTCACTTGCCTATTCCTATGTAGGTATGCCTTAAAAGCCACAACAAGAGGAACACATGGTACCTTGATAGTGGATGCTCTAGACACATGACCGGAGATCTCACTCAATTCGCATCCCTATCACTCAAGGATGGTGGAGAAGTTACCTTTGGAGATGATAAGAAAGGAAAAGTCAAAGGTGAAGGCACCATAGGTAACTCTACCTCTCCCATACATGATGTACTCTTTGTTGATGGCTTGTCCCATAATCTTATTAGCATTAGTCAATTATGTGATAATGGTTTTGAAGTTGTCTTCAATCCCGATAAATGCATTGTTAAAAATAAGATAAATGGAGAAGTCAAATTCATAGGTTTAAGAGACAATAACATTTACACAATCGGATTAGATGATCTTAGACTTCAAAATGTAACTTGTCTAAATGCCATAAGTGAGGATTCTTGGCTATGGCATAGGAGGTTGGGTCATGCCGGAATGGATCTCATTTCGACCCTCTCCTCAAAAGAAAGTGTTAGAGGATTGCCTAAGTTCAAATTCATCAAGGATCACATTTGTAGAACTTGTCAATTAGGAAAACAATTGAAAAGCTCTTTTGCACCTAAGAATATGATTTCAACTTCCTACCCCTTGGAGCTACTTCATATGGATCTTTTTGGACCAATGAAGACTAGTAGCCTAGGTGGAAAGAGGTACGTGTTTGTAGTTGTTGATGACTACTCACGATTCACATGGGTCATATTTCTAGGACATAAAGATGAAACTTATGAAAACTTTCTTACATTGTGCAATCAAATTCAAAATGAAAAAGGTATTGCCATCTCCCACATTAGAAGTGATCATGGAACTGAATTTGAAAATGTACATTTTGACACTTATTGTAATGAACATGGCATAAAACATAATTTTTCCGCACCTAGAACACCTCAACAAAATGGAGTAGTAGAAAGAAAGAATCGAACTCTCCAAGAAATGGCTAGAACTATGTTGCATGAAAATGATCTCCCTAGATATTTTTGGGCGGAAGCGGTTAGCACCGCTTGCTATATCATAAACAGGGTATATCTAAGGCCAATTTCTAAGAAAACACCTTATGAGCTTTGGAAAAACTTGAAACCAAATATAAGCTACTTTAGAGTGTTTGGATGTAAATGCTTTATTTTAAACATCAAAGATAATCTACACAAATTTGATAGGAAATCGGATGATGGAATATTCTTAGGGTATTCTTCTCATAGCAAGGCATATAGAGTATTTAATAGGAGAACCCTAGTAGTAGAAGAATCCATGCATGTGACATTTGATGAAAGAGAGCCAACACCACAAGAAATGCCACAAGATGAGGATGAACCCATTGAACATCTTTTTCCAAAATTGAGTGCTCCTCCTCATGCATCAACAAGTCATACATTACCTAGTGAGGAAGTAGAAAATGAAAATGATGACTCATTGCCTAGGGATAGGAGAACATTGGTAGATCATCCTGAATCCCAAATTTTAGGTGATGCCACATTGCCAGTAAGAACTAGATCATACTATCGTAGTGTGAGTAACAATTTGGCGTTCCTATCCGAATTAGAACCAAAATCCATCAAGGAAGCTGAAAAGGATGAATATTGGTTGATGGCCATGCAAGAAGAGCTAAGTCAATTCGAAAGGAACAAAGTGTGGAGGCTAGTACCTAGACCTAGTGATCATCCAGTCATTGGCACGAGATGGGTGTATAGAAATAAATTGGATGAAAATGGAATTATCACTAGGAATAAAGCTAGGCTTGTAGCCCAAGGGTACAATCAGGAGGAAGGGATAGATTATGATGAGACATTTGCTCCTGTTGCCCGTATGGAGGCTATTAGGATACTGCTGGCATATGCATCTCATAAAGGATTTAAACTATATCAAATGGATGTCAAAAGTGCCTTCCTAAATGGCTATATCCAAGAGGAAGTGTATGTTGAGCAACCTCCAGGTTTTGAAGACTTCAAACATCCAAATCATGTCTTCAGGCTTGATAAAGCTTTATATGGATTAAAGCAAGCTCCTAGAGCTTGGTATGAGAGGCTTTGCACTTTCTTAGTTGAAAAGGGATTCGAGATGGGAAAGGTGGATAAAACCTTATTTATCAAAAGAGAAAATCATGATATCCTCCTTGTCCAAATCTATGTGGATGATATCATCTGTGGCTCAACTAATCAAAAATTGTGTGATGAATTTGCAACCTTAATGAAAAATGAATTTGAAATGAGCATGATGGGAGAGTTAACCTACTTCTTAGGACTCCAAATTAAACAATACAAAAATGGAATATTTTTAAATCAAGAAAAATATACAAAGGAGTTATTAAAGAAGTATGGCATGGATAGCAGTAAGACATCAAGAATTCCCATGAGTACTACTGCTAAGCTAGAAAAAGATGAATTTGGCAAATCTGTGGATCAGAAATTGTATAGGGGTATGATAGGTAGTTTGCTCTATTTGACAGCCAGCAGACCAGACATTATGTTTACTGTCTGTCTCTGTGCTCGATTTCAATCGGATCCTAAAGAATCCCACCTATCAGCCGTTAAGAAGATCTTCAAGTACTTAAGAGGAACCCAAAGTCTAGGACTGTGGTATGAAAGATCATCTTCCTTCACTCTCATCGGATATTCAGATGCAGACTTTGCTGGATGTAGAGTAGATAGGAAAAGCACTAGTGGAACTTGCCAATTCTTGGGTAAATCACTTGTTTCATGGTTTAGCAAGAAGCAAAATTCAGTAGCTCTGTCCATAACAGAAGCAGAATATGTGGCAGCTGGAGCTTGCTGTGCTCAAGTCCTATGGATGAAAAGCACATTGATGGACTATGCAATCAAAATGGAAAATATTCTCATCCAATGTGACAATACTAGTGCTATAAGCTTAACAAAGAACCCCATACAACACTCAAGAACAAAACACATTGAGATTAGGCACCACTTCATCAGAGATCACTCACAAAAAGGGGATATTTGCTTAAAATATATCAACACTGAAGAACAATTAGCGGATATCTTTACAAAACCCCTTAGTGATGATAGAATTTGCTATATCCGAAGTGCCTTAAACATATGGAGTGCGGATCAAATCAAAGAAATTGCCAAATAAATACTTTGTGTCTTTAACCAGCTTATCTATACAGTATTTATATATATAATCTTTGTTTGGTAGTATCTGCATGAATGAGATGTCAAATTTTTAATCTTAAAAATCACTCAATTGATATTCTTAGCCTTCTTAGTTTTTCTAAGTTGGAGAGGTATCTTCACTTTAATTAAAATACCTAACATCTTGACATATGTCAACATCTCGATCATGAACAGGTATATGTACATTACTTGGTTATATATTTTTATACCATAAGCATTGATTTAGGGGGAGTTATCCACTCCTAAATTTTTTTTACACCCTTTCTGTCGATGACAAAAGGGGGAGAAGTTTGAAATTGATTATCTATTCAATTGACTATATGCACCACTTGCTTATAACTTGTATCATTTATATGTGTGCATATATTGAGGGGGAGTTCTAGTATTCACTTGCCTACTATGTCACTCCACACACACCTCATAATCAATTTTGTTTGTCATCATCAAAAAGGGGGAGATTGTAAGCCCAAGGGTCTACTCTCCTATCTTGTTTTGATGATTCTAAACATAATTGATTGTGTTTTTGAATACTAATCAATTTGCTTTGAAGTGTTGTGTTTGAGATAGGATTGATCATTGAAGAAACCAACACACAACATGGTCATGCTTGGAGATATCCCATACAAGAGTCAAAGGAGCTAAGTGAAGCTCACCTCATCTCTCAAGCAAGCATACACAAGATGGAAGATCAATTGAAGACCAAGACTAAAGAGAAGTTGAAAGCTACATAGGTATCATTGTACATCCTTTCTCTTTAGATTTTCAAGTCAAGGCAAAACGTTTTTCAAAGTGTTTTCAACTTGGTTTTCAAAGAACACTTAAGAACTTAAAATGCATTAGTGAATGGTTATGTGGTGGACCAACATGTTGGGATCCTCATAAATATTCCAAAATAACCATAGGAGTTGAGTTCCAAAAGCTAAAAATCAAACAAGCAATAAAAATCAAAAACTGCGGATTTTTAGGCTTCTCGGAACTCCGAGAATTTTTCTCGGAGCTCCGAGCTCGGAACTCCGAGAAAAGGTCCAGTAGCATCTGGACATTTTCTCGGAACTCCGAGAAAATTTCTCGGAACTCCGAGAAATGGTCCAGTAGAAATTTTATTTCTTCTGGCCGTTGTCTCAGAACTCCGAGAATATTTCTCGGAACTCCGAGAATGGTTCTCGGAACTCCGAGAACCTTGCGACAGCTCAAAAAAGAGCCGTTGGGTTTTGAATTAAAATTTGTTTTTTGTTATCTACACCCCCAAACGGTCATATTTTGAGGAGAGACTATTTATACAATATCTAGAGGATTATTTCCTCCCTCTTGATCTTTGAAAAACATCCTTAAGCATCAAAAACATTTGCAATCCATTTTAGCTTGAGTTTTTTGTTTTTCATCCCAAACTTGCCTTTCACTTGTGAATCTTTTGAGTTTGGATATAGTAGTGCTTTCACTTGCAAATCACCATCTTTGAAGAGCAATCAAGGGTCTACAAAGAGCATCAAGCTTTCAAGAAGAAGCCAAGCTATTCTCTTTCAAATCTTGTATAGGTGGCTAGGGCATTCCCTTTTTAATTCCCTAGAGAGCAACCGCTTAGAACTCGGCGGAGAAGGAGAGTCTTTGTAAAGGTGTAAGGGCATCCTTGTTTAATATCCCTTGGATTTGTAACCGCCTCGGAGCCGGGCATCGTGGAGGTCTCCTATAGTGGAATCCCTCAAGTGCGACCTTGAGTAGAGTGGAGTAGGCCGTTGGCCGAACCACTATATATCGGTGTGTCATTTCTCACTCTTGCATTTCCATTATTGTTTGGTTTGGCATCTCATTTTGTTTGTCAATTATATTTGCACTAACCAAAT
The DNA here is from genome assembly GCF_043159265.1 of Tasmannia lanceolata. Taxonomy (NCBI): domain Eukaryota; kingdom Viridiplantae; phylum Streptophyta; class Magnoliopsida; order Canellales; family Winteraceae; genus Tasmannia; species Tasmannia lanceolata. Next base: position 59,253,902 of record NW_027518695.1, on the reverse strand, counting down.
ATTTAATTAAGTGAAGAAAATTCCAATTAGGGTTCATAGGTAATTCTCAAAAGGCCTAATTTTGAGGAAAATTCAATTCACCCCCCCCTCTTGATTATTTCAATTGGTATCAGAGCCTCGTCTCTATTTTTTTTTGAAAACCCTAACCGGTTTAGAGTAAAGATTCAAAAATGGCAAACTACCCTCAACATCATGAAGGTTATTCAAACACTAGGCCACCCTATTTTGATGGTACAAATTATGGTTTTTGGAAAACTAAAATGAAAATCTTTTTAACTCAAGACTATCAAATGTGGAGAGCAATTAATAATGAATATATCCTACCCACAAGAAATTTAAATGATTGGACCGAAGCCGAACAACAAGCTTCGAATTATAATGCCAAAGCCATGAATTCTCTCATTTGTGCTCTATCTCCCGGAGAATTCAATAGAGTATCAAATTTGAATTCGGCTAAGGAAATTTGGGACACTCTAGAAGTCACCCATGAAGGAACCAATCAAGTTAAAGAATCTAAAATGAACCATCTTTTTCGGCAATACGAACTTTTTCAAATGACACCCGATGAAACAATTGCCGACATGTACACTAGATTCACCAATCTTGTAAATGGATTAAGGGGACTTGGAAAACAATTTTCCAATAGAGATTTAGTAACTAAAATTCTTAGGTCCCTACCTTTGTCTTGGGAATCCAAAACCTCCGCAATCACCGAAGCCAAGGACATGAACACTTTGAACCTAGATGAACTTATAGGGTCCTTGATCACACATGAAATGATTTTCAAAACAAAAGCACCCGAAATCGAAACTAAAATCGAAAAAGGAAAAGGAATTGCTTTTGCTTGTAATGTAGGTGAAAGTGAAGATGCAAAGGAAGACATCGAGGATGAAGTAGCTCTCCTAACAAGAAGGATCAAATTCTTGCAAAGAAACATGGGAGGCATGAGAAATAGAAGGACCAATCCTCCATTCAAGAAGAAAGAAGAAGTTGGTGATGGATCTTCTCAACCCCGATGTTACGGTTGCAAGAAGCTTGGACACATTCGCCCGGATTGTCCACTCAACAATGAACCTACTTCAAACAACCGCTTCAAGAGAAGAGAAGGCAAGAAAGGAATGTCCGCCACATGGGATGAAGAGATTGAAAGCGAAGGCGAACAAAATGATGGGGAAGATTGCCTATTAGCAAGAAATGTGTGCTTCATGGCCTCAACAAACGACAACAATGAGGTAAACACTTTAAATGATGTCATTATCTTACAAGAAGTTTTAGATTCCTTACAAAGTGCAAATGATGAACTTGAAATTCAATTTGATAAAATTGCATCACTTGAAAATTCTCTTGCTAACATGACAAAAGAATTTGGTTGGTTAAAAAAGGATCATGAATTCTTAGATGATGAAAATGAAAAATGCAAAGTAGAGATTCATGAGCTAAATGCTACCATTAAGACTTTGAATGAAAATCGACAAAATCTTTCTATTGAAAATAACAAACTAAAGCATGAAAACGGTAAACTATCTTTTGAATATGATGAACTCAAGAAACTCTTTGAAAAATTTGAAAATAGTTCATTAAAATTGGATAAACTTGTAAATCTTCAAAGAATGTCAAGTGACAAAAGTGGACTTGGACATAGATGGAATACCACAATATCTAACTATAAAAACAAACTTGAAAAGACTTCCTCTAGTAGTACCAAAATTTGCTTTTATTGTGGATTGTTAGGTCATTATAAAGTTGCTTGCTTGCATGCTAAACAAGATAAGATCAAATTGAACTCTAAAGTGAAAACAAATGAACATAGCAAGATTAGGAAGATTTGGGTACCTAAGGGATCTCACTTGCCTATTCCTATGTAGGTATGCCTTAAAAGCCACAACAAGAGGAACACATGGTACCTTGATAGTGGATGCTCTAGACACATGACCGGAGATCTCACTCAATTCGCATCCCTATCACTCAAGGATGGTGGAGAAGTTACCTTTGGAGATGATAAGAAAGGAAAAGTCAAAGGTGAAGGCACCATAGGTAACTCTACCTCTCCCATACATGATGTACTCTTTGTTGATGGCTTGTCCCATAATCTTATTAGCATTAGTCAATTATGTGATAATGGTTTTGAAGTTGTCTTCAATCCCGATAAATGCATTGTTAAAAATAAGATAAATGGAGAAGTCAAATTCATAGGTTTAAGAGACAATAACATTTACACAATCGGATTAGATGATCTTAGACTTCAAAATGTAACTTGTCTAAATGCCATAAGTGAGGATTCTTGGCTATGGCATAGGAGGTTGGGTCATGCCGGAATGGATCTCATTTCGACCCTCTCCTCAAAAGAAAGTGTTAGAGGATTGCCTAAGTTCAAATTCATCAAGGATCACATTTGTAGAACTTGTCAATTAGGAAAACAATTGAAAAGCTCTTTTGCACCTAAGAATATGATTTCAACTTCCTACCCCTTGGAGCTACTTCATATGGATCTTTTTGGACCAATGAAGACTAGTAGCCTAGGTGGAAAGAGGTACGTGTTTGTAGTTGTTGATGACTACTCACGATTCACATGGGTCATATTTCTAGGACATAAAGATGAAACTTATGAAAACTTTCTTACATTGTGCAATCAAATTCAAAATGAAAAAGGTATTGCCATCTCCCACATTAGAAGTGATCATGGAACTGAATTTGAAAATGTACATTTTGACACTTATTGTAATGAACATGGCATAAAACATAATTTTTCCGCACCTAGAACACCTCAACAAAATGGAGTAGTAGAAAGAAAGAATCGAACTCTCCAAGAAATGGCTAGAACTATGTTGCATGAAAATGATCTCCCTAGATATTTTTGGGCGGAAGCGGTTAGCACCGCTTGCTATATCATAAACAGGGTATATCTAAGGCCAATTTCTAAGAAAACACCTTATGAGCTTTGGAAAAACTTGAAACCAAATATAAGCTACTTTAGAGTGTTTGGATGTAAATGCTTTATTTTAAACATCAAAGATAATCTACACAAATTTGATAGGAAATCGGATGATGGAATATTCTTAGGGTATTCTTCTCATAGCAAGGCATATAGAGTATTTAATAGGAGAACCCTAGTAGTAGAAGAATCCATGCATGTGACATTTGATGAAAGAGAGCCAACACCACAAGAAATGCCACATGATGAGGATGAACCCATTGAACATCTTTTTCCAAAATTGAGTGCTCCTCCTCATGCATCAACAAGTCATACATTACCTAGTGAGGAAGTAGAAAATGAAAATGATGACTCATTGCCTAGGGATAGGAGAACATTGGTAGATCATCCTGAATCCCAAATTTTAGGTGATGCCACATTGCCAGTAAGAACTAGATCATACTATCGTAGTGTGAGTAACAATTTGGCGTTCCTATCCGAATTAGAACCAAAATCCATCAAGGAAGCTGAAAAGGATGAATATTGGTTGATGGCCATGCAAGAAGAGCTAAGTCAATTCGAAAGGAACAAAGTGTGGAGGCTAGTACCTAGACCTAGTGATCATCCAGTCATTGGCACGAGATGGGTGTATAGAAATAAATTGGATGAAAATGGAATTATCACTAGGAATAAAGCTAGGCTTGTAGCCCAAGGGTACAATCAGGAGGAAGGGATAGATTATGATGAGACATTTGCTCCTGTTGCCCGTATGGAGGCTATTAGGATACTGCTGGCATATGCATCTCATAAAGGATTTAAACTATATCAAATGGATGTCAAAAGTGCCTTCCTAAATGGCTATATCCAAGAGGAAGTGTATGTTGAGCAACCTCCAGGTTTTGAAGACTTCAAACATCCAAATCATGTCTTCAGGCTTGATAAAGCTTTATATGGATTAAAGCAAGCTCCTAGAGCTTGGTATGAGAGGCTTTGCACTTTCTTAGTTGAAAAGGGATTCGAGATGGGAAAGGTGGATAAAACCTTATTTATCAAAAGAGAAAATCATGATATCCTCCTTGTCCAAATCTATGTGGATGATATCATCTGTGGCTCAACTAATCAAAAATTGTGTGATGAATTTGCAACCTTAATGAAAAATGAATTTGAAATGAGCATGATGGGAGAGTTAACCTACTTCTTAGGACTCCAAATTAAACAATACAAAAATGGAATATTTTTAAATCAAGAAAAATATACAAAGGAGTTATTAAAGAAGTATGGCATGGATAGCAGTAAGACATCAAGAATTCCCATGAGTACTACTGCTAAGCTAGAAAAAGATGAATTTGGCAAATCTGTGGATCAGAAATTGTATAGGGGTATGATAGGTAGTTTGCTCTATTTGACAGCCAGCAGACCAGACATTATGTTTACTGTCTGTCTCTGTGCTCGATTTCAATCGGATCCTAAAGAATCCCACCTATCAGCCGTTAAGAAGATCTTCAAGTACTTAAGAGGAACCCAAAGTCTAGGACTGTGGTATGAAAGATCATCTTCCTTCACTCTCATCGGATATTCAGATGCAGACTTTGCTGGATGTAGAGTAGATAGGAAAAGCACTAGTGGAACTTGCCAATTCTTGGGTAAATCACTTGTTTCATGGTTTAGCAAGAAGCAAAATTCAGTAGCTCTGTCCATAACAGAAGCAGAATATGTGGCAGCTGGAGCTTGCTGTGCTCAAGTCCTATGGATGAAAAGCACATTGATGGACTATGCAATCAAAATGGAAAATATTCTCATCCAATGTGACAATACTAGTGCTATAAGCTTAACAAAGAACCCCATACAACACTCAAGAACAAAACACATTGAGATTAGGCACCACTTCATCAGAGATCACTCACAAAAAGGGGATATTTGCTTAAAATATATCAACACTGAAGAACAATTAGCGGATATCTTTACAAAACCCCTTAGTGATGATAGAATTTGCTATATCCGAAGTGCCTTAAACATATGGAGTGCGGATCAAATCAAAGAAATTGCCAAATAAATACTTTGTGTCTTTAACCAGCTTATCTATACAGTATTTATATATATAATCTTTGTTTGGTAGTATCTGCATGAATGAGATGTCAAATTTTTAATCTTAAAAATCACTCAATTGATATTCTTAGCCTTCTTAGTTTTTCTAAGTTGGAGAGGTATCTTCACTTTAATTAAAATACCTAACATCTTGACATATGTCAACATCTCGATCATGAACAGGTATATGTACATTACTTGGTTATATATTTTTATACCATAAGCATTGATTTAGGGGGAGTTATCCACTCCTAAATTTTTTTTACACCCTTTCTGTCGATGACAAAAGGGGGAGAAGTTTGAAATTGATTATCTATTCAATTGACTATATGCACCACTTGCTTATAACTTGTATCATTTATATGTGTGCATATATTGAGGGGGAGTTCTAGTATTCACTTGCCTACTATGTCACTCCACACACACCTCATAATCAATTTTGTTTGTCATCATCAAAAAGGGGGAGATTGTAAGCCCAAGGGTCTACTCTCCTATCTTGTTTTGATGATTCTAAACATAATTGATTGTGTTTTTGAATACTAATCAATTTGCTTTGAAGTGTTGTGTTTGAGATAGGATTGATCATTGAAGAAACCAACACACAACATGGTCATGCTTGGAGATATCCCATACAAGAGTCAAAGGAGCTAAGTGAAGCTCACCTCATCTCTCAAGCAAGCATACACAAGATGGAAGATCAATTGAAGACCAAGACTAAAGAGAAGTTGAAAGCTACATAGGTATCATTGTACATCCTTTCTCTTTAGATTTTCAAGTCAAGGCAAAACGTTTTTCAAAGTGTTTTCAACTTGGTTTTCAAAGAACACTTAAGAACTTAAAATGCATTAGTGAATGGTTATGTGGTGGACCAACATGTTGGGATCCTCATAAATATTCCAAAATAACCATAGGAGTTGAGTTCCAAAAGCTAAAAATCAAACAAGCAATAAAAATCAAAAACTGCGGATTTTTAGGCTTCTCGGAACTCCGAGAATTTTTCTCGGAGCTCCGAGCTCGGAACTCCGAGAAAAGGTCCAGTAGCATCTGGACATTTTCTCGGAACTCCGAGAAAATTTCTCGGAACTCCGAGAAATGGTCCAGTAGAAATTTTATTTCTTCTGGCCGTTGTCTCAGAACTCCGAGAATATTTCTCGGAACTCCGAGAATGGTTCTCGGAACTCCGAGAACCTTGCGACAGCTCAAAAAAGAGCCGTTGGGTTTTGAATTAAAATTTGTTTTTTGTTATCTACACCCCCAAACGGTCATATTTTGAGGAGAGACTATTTATACAATATCTAGAGGATTATTTCCTCCCTCTTGATTATTTCCTCCCTCTTGATCTTTGAAAAACATCCTTAAGCATCAAAAACATTTGCAATCCATTTTAGCTTGAGTTTTTTGTTTTTCATCCCAAACTTGCCTTTCACTTGTGAATCTTTTGAGTTTGGATATAGTAGTGCTTTCACTTGCAAATCACCATCTTTGAAGAGCAATCAAGGGTCTACAAAGAGCATCAAGCTTTCAAGAAGAAGCCAAGCTATTCTCTTTCAAATCTTGTATAGGTGGCTAGGGCATTCCCTTTTTAATTCCCTAGAGAGCAACCGCTTAGAACTCGGCGGAGAAGGAGAGTCTTTGTAAAGGTGTAAGGGCATCCTTGTTTAATATCCCTTGGATTTGTAACCGCCTCGGAGCCGGGCATCGTGGAGGTCTCCTATAGTGGAATCCCTCAAGTGCGACCTTGAGTAGAGTGGAGTAGGCCGTTGGCCGAACCACTATATATCGGTGTGTCATTTCTCACTCTTGCATTTCCATTATTGTTTGGTTTGGCATCTCATTTTGTTTGTCAATTATATTTGCACTAACCAAATATTTAATTAAGTGAAGAAAATTCCAATTAGGGTTCATAGGTAATTCTCAAAAGGCCTAATTTTGAGGAAAATTCAATTCACCCCCCCCTCTTGATTATTTCAATTGGTATCAGAGCCTCGTCTCTATTTTTTTTTGAAAACCCTAACCGGTTTAGAGTAAAGATTCAAAAATGGCAAACTACCCTCAACATCATGAAGGTTATTCAAACACTAGGCCACCCTATTTTGATGGTACAAATTATGGTTTTTGGAAAACTAAAATGAAAATCTTTTTAACTCAAGACTATCAAATGTGGAGAGCAATTAATAATGAATATATCCTACCCACAAGAAATTTAAATGATTGGACCGAAGCCGAACAACAAGCTTCGAATTATAATGCCAAAGCCATGAATTCTCTCATTTGTGCTCTATCTCCCGGAGAATTCAATAGAGTATCAAATTTGAATTCGGCTAAGGAAATTTGGGACACTCTAGAAGTCACCCATGAAGGAACCAATCAAGTTAAAGAATCTAAAATGAACCATCTTTTTCGGCAATACGAACTTTTTCAAATGACACCCGATGAAACAATTGCCGACATGTACACTAGATTCACCAATCTTGTAAATGGATTAAGGGGACTTGGAAAACAATTTTCCAATAGAGATTTAGTAACTAAAATTCTTAGGTCCCTACCTTTGTCTTGGGAATCCAAAACCTCCGCAATCACCGAAGCCAAGGACATGAACACTTTGAACCTAGATGAACTTATAGGGTCCTTGATCACACATGAAATGATTTTCAAAACAAAAGCACCCGAAATCGAAACTAAAATCGAAAAAGGAAAAGGAATTGCTTTTGCTTGTAATGTAGGTGAAAGTGAAGATGCAAAGGAAGACATCGAGGATGAAGTAGCTCTCCTAACAAGAAGGATCAAATTCTTGCAAAGAAACATGGGAGGCATGAGAAATAGAAGGACCAATCCTCCATTCAAGAAGAAAGAAGAAGTTGGTGATGGATCTTCTCAACCCCGATGTTACGGTTGCAAGAAGCTTGGACACATTCGCCCGGATTGTCCACTCAACAATGAACCTACTTCAAACAACCGCTTCAAGAGAAGAGAAGGCAAGAAAGGAATGTCCGCCACATGGGATGAAGAGATTGAAAGCGAAGGCGAACAAAATGATGGGGAAGATTGCCTATTAGCAAGAAATGTGTGCTTCATGGCCTCAACAAACGACAACAATGAGGTAAACACTTTAAATGATGTCATTATCTTACAAGAAGTTTTAGATTCCTTACAAAGTGCAAATGATGAACTTGAAATTCAATTTGATAAAATTGCATCACTTGAAAATTCTCTTGCTAACATGACAAAAGAATTTGGTTGGTTAAAAAAGGATCATGAATTCTTAGATGATGAAAATGAAAAATGCAAAGTAGAGATTCATGAGCTAAATGCTACCATTAAGACTTTGAATGAAAATCGACAAAATCTTTCTATTGAAAATAACAAACTAAAGCATGAAAACGGTAAACTATCTTTTGAATATGATGAACTCAAGAAACTCTTTGAAAAATTTGAAAATAGTTCATTAAAATTGGATAAACTTGTAAATCTTCAAAGAATGTCAAGTGACAAAAGTGGACTTGGACATAGATGGAATACCACAATATCTAACTATAAAAACAAACTTGAAAAGACTTCCTCTAGTAGTACCAAAATTTGCTTTTATTGTGGATTGTTAGGTCATTATAAAGTTGCTTGCTTGCATGCTAAACAAGATAAGATCAAATTGAACTCTAAAGTGAAAACAAATGAACATAGCAAGATTAGGAAGATTTGGGTACCTAAGGGATCTCACTTGCCTATTCCTATGTAGGTATGCCTTAAAAGCCACAACAAGAGGAACACATGGTACCTTGATAGTGGATGCTCTAGACACATGACCGGAGATCTCACTCAATTCGCATCCCTATCACTCAAGGATGGTGGAGAAGTTACCTTTGGAGATGATAAGAAAGGAAAAGTCAAAGGTGAAGGCACCATAGGTAACTCTACCTCTCCCATACATGATGTACTCTTTGTTGATGGCTTGTCCCATAATCTTATTAGCATTAGTCAATTATGTGATAATGGTTTTGAAGTTGTCTTCAATCCCGATAAATGCATTGTTAAAAATAAGATAAATGGAGAAGTCAAATTCATAGGTTTAAGAGACAATAACATTTACACAATCGGATTAGATGATCTTAGACTTCAAAATGTAACTTGTCTAAATGCCATAAGTGAGGATTCTTGGCTATGGCATAGGAGGTTGGGTCATGCCGGAATGGATCTCATTTCGACCCTCTCCTCAAAAGAAAGTGTTAGAGGATTGCCTAAGTTCAAATTCATCAAGGATCACATTTGTAGAACTTGTCAATTAGGAAAACAATTGAAAAGCTCTTTTGCACCTAAGAATATGATTTCAACTTCCTACCCCTTGGAGCTACTTCATATGGATCTTTTTGGACCAATGAAGACTAGTAGCCTAGGTGGAAAGAGGTACGTGTTTGTAGTTGTTGATGACTACTCACGATTCACATGGGTCATATTTCTAGGACATAAAGATGAAACTTATGAAAACTTTCTTACATTGTGCAATCAAATTCAAAATGAAAAAGGTATTGCCATCTCCCACATTAGAAGTGATCATGGAACTGAATTTGAAAATGTACATTTTGACACTTATTGTAATGAACATGGCATAAAACATAATTTTTCCGCACCTAGAACACCTCAACAAAATGGAGTAGTAGAAAGAAAGAATCGAACTCTCCAAGAAATGGCTAGAACTATGTTGCATGAAAATGATCTCCCTAGATATTTTTGGGCGGAAGCGGTTAGCACCGCTTGCTATATCATAAACAGGGTATATCTAAGGCCAATTTCTAAGAAAACACCTTATGAGCTTTGGAAAAACTTGAAACCAAATATAAGCTACTTTAGAGTGTTTGGATGTAAATGCTTTATTTTAAACATCAAAGATAATCTACACAAATTTGATAGGAAATCGGATGATGGAATATTCTTAGGGTATTCTTCTCATAGCAAGGCATATAGAGTATTTAATAGGAGAACCCTAGTAGTAGAAGAATCCATGCATGTGACATTTGATGAAAGAGAGCCAACACCACAAGAAATGCCACATGATGAGGATGAACCCATTGAACATCTTTTTCCAAAATTGAGTGCTCCTCCTCATGCATCAACAAGTCATACATTACCTAGTGAGGAAGTAGAAAATGAAAATGATGACTCATTGCCTAGGGATAGGAGAACATTGGTAGATCATCCTGAATCCCAAATTTTAGGTGATGCCACATTGCCAGTAAGAACTAGATCATACTATCGTAGTGTGAGTAACAATTTGGCGTTCCTATCCGAATTAGAACCAAAATCCATCAAGGAAGCTGAAAAGGATGAATATTGGTTGATGGCCATGCAAGAAGAGCTAAGTCAATTCGAAAGGAACAAAGTGTGGAGGCTAGTACCTAGACCTAGTGATCATCCAGTCATTGGCACGAGATGGGTGTATAGAAATAAATTGGATGAAAATGGAATTATCACTAGGAATAAAGCTAGGCTTGTAGCCCAAGGGTACAATCAGGAGGAAGGGATAGATTATGATGAGACATTTGCTCCTGTTGCCCGTATGGAGGCTATTAGGATACTGCTGGCATATGCATCTCATAAAGGATTTAAACTATATCAAATGGATGTCAAAAGTGCCTTCCTAAATGGCTATATCCAAGAGGAAGTGTATGTTGAGCAACCTCCAGGTTTTGAAGACTTCAAACATCCAAATCATGTCTTCAGGCTTGATAAAGCTTTATATGGATTAAAGCAAGCTCCTAGAGCTTGGTATGAGAGGCTTTGCACTTTCTTAGTTGAAAAGGGATTCGAGATGGGAAAGGTGGATAAAACCTTATTTATCAAAAGAGAAAATCATGATATCCTCCTTGTCCAAATCTATGTGGATGATATCATCTGTGGCTCAACTAATCAAAAATTGTGTGATGAATTTGCAACCTTAATGAAAAATGAATTTGAAATGAGCATGATGGGAGAGTTAACCTACTTCTTAGGACTCCAAATTAAACAATACAAAAATGGAATATTTTTAAATCAAGAAAAATATACAAAGGAGTTATTAAAGAAGTATGGCATGGATAGCAGTAAGACATCAAGAATTCCCATGAGTACTACTGCTAAGCTAGAAAAAGATGAATTTGGCAAATCTGTGGATCAGAAATTGTATAGGGGTATGATAGGTAGTTTGCTCTATTTGACAGCCAGCAGACCAGACATTATGTTTACTGTCTGTCTCTGTGCTCGATTTCAATCGGATCCTAAAGAATCCCACCTATCAGCCGTTAAGAAGATCTTCAAGTACTTAAGAGGAACCCAAAGTCTAGGACTGTGGTATGAAAGATCATCTTCCTTCACTCTCATCGGATATTCAGATGCAGACTTTGCTGGATGTAGAGTAGATAGGAAAAGCACTAGTGGAACTTGCCAATTCTTGGGTAAATCACTTGTTTCATGGTTTAGCAAGAAGCAAAATTCAGTAGCTCTGTCCACAACAGAAGCAGAATATGTGGCAGCTGGAGCTTGCTGTGCTCAAGTCCTATGGATGAAAAGCACATTGATGGACTATGCAATCAAAATGGAAAATATTCTCATCCAATGTGACAATACTAGTGCTATAAGCTTAACAAAGAACCCCATACAACACTCAAGAACAAAACACATTGAGATTAGGCACCACTTCATCAGAGATCACTCACAAAAAGGGGATATTTGCTTAAAATATATCAACACTGAAGAACAATTAGCGGATATCTTTACAAAACCCCTTAGTGATGATAGAATTTGCTATATCCGAAGTGCCTTAAACATATGGAGTGCGGATCAAATCAAAGAAATTGCCAAATAAATACTTTGTGTCTTTAACCAGCTTATCTATACAGTATTTATATATATAATCTTTGTTTGGTAGTATCTGCATGAATGAGATGTCAAATTTTTAATCTTAAAAATCACTCAATTGATATTCTTAGCCTTCTTAGTTTTTCTAAGTTGGAGAGGTATCTTCACTTTAATTAAAATACCTAACATCTTGACATATGTCAACATCTCGATCATGAACAGGTATATGTACATTACTTGGTTATATATTTTTATACCATAAGCATTGATTTAGGGGGAGTTATCCACTCCTAAATTTTTTTTACACCCTTTCTGTCGATGACAAAAGGGGGAGAAGTTTGAAATTGATTATCTATTCAATTGACTATATGCACCACTTGCTTATAACTTGTATCATTTATATGTGTGCATATATTGAGGGGGAGTTCTAGTATTCACTTGCCTACTATGTCACTCCACACACACCTCATAATCAATTTTGTTTGTCATCATCAAAAAGGGGGAGATTGTAAGCCCAAGGGTCTACTCTCCTATCTTGTTTTGATGATTCTAAACATAATTGATTGTGTTTTTGAATACTAATCAATTTGCTTTGAAGTGTTGTGTTTGAGATAGGATTGATCATTGAAGAAACCAACACACAACATGGTCATGCTTGGAGATATCCCATACAAGAGTCAAAGGAGCTAAGTGAAGCTCACCTCATCTCTCAAGCAAGCATACACAAGATGGAAGATCAATTGAAGACCAAGACTAAAGAGAAGTTGAAAGCTACATAGGTATCATTGTACATCCTTTCTCTTTAGATTTTCAAGTCAAGGCAAAACGTTTTTCAAAGTGTTTTCAACTTGGTTTTCAAAGAACACTTAAGAACTTAAAATGCATTAGTGAATGGTTATGTGGTGGACCAACATGTTGGGACCCTCATAAATATTCCAAAATAACCATAAGAGTTGAGTTCCAAAAGCTAAAAATCAAACAAGCAATAAAAATCAAAAACTGCGGATTTTTAGGCTTCTCGGAGCTCCGAGCTCGGAACTCCGAGAGTTCCCTCGGAACTCCGAGAGTTCCCTCGGAACTCCGAGAAAAGGTCCAGTAGCATCTGGACATTTTCTCGGAACTCCGAGAAAATTTCTCGGAACTCCGAGAAATGGTCCAGTAGAAATTTTATTTCTTCTGGCCGTTGTCTCGGAACTCCGAGAATATTTCTCGGAACTCCGAGAATGGTTCTCGGAACTCCGAGAACCTTGCGACAGCTCAAAAAAGAGCCGTTGGGTTTTGAATTAAAATTTGTTTTTTGTTATCTACACCCCCAAACGGTCATATTTTGAGGAGAGACTATTTATACAATATCTAGAGGATTATTTCCTCCCTCTTGATCTTTGAAAAACATCCTTAAGCATCAAAAACATTTGCAATCCATTTTAGCTTGAGTTTTTTGTTTTTCATCCCAAACTTGCCTTTCACTTGTGAATCTTTTGAGTTTGGATATAGTAGTGCTTTCACTTGCAAATCACCATCTTTGAAGAGCAATCAAGGGTCTACAAAGAGCATCAAGCTTTCAAGAAGAAGCCAAGCTATTCTCTTTCAAATCTTGTATAGGTGGCTAGGGCATTCCCTTTTTAATTCCCTAGAGAGCAACCGCTTAGAACTCGGCGGAGAAGGAGAGTCTTTGTAAAGGTGTAAGGGCATCCTTGTTTAATATCCCTTGGATTTGTAACCGCCTCGGAGCCGGGCATCGTGGAGGTCTCCTATAGTGGAATCCCTCAAGTGCGACCTTGAGTAGAGTGGAGTAGGCCGTTGGCCGAACCACTATATATCGGTGTGTCATTTCTCACTCTTGCATTTCCATTATTGTTTGGTTTGGCATCTCATTTTGTTTGTCAATTATATTTGCACTAACTAAATATTTAATTAAGTGAAGAAAATTCCAATTAGGGTTCATAGGTAATTCTCAAAAGGCCTAATTTTGAGGAAAATTCAATTCACCCCCCCCCTCTTGATTATTTCAAGCTTATTAAAAAAAGATGCATTCCTTTGGTCCAAGGAGGCAGATTAAGCCTTTCAACAGCTCAAGCTATTGATGACTCAGCTCCCTGTTCTGGCACTTCCAGATTTTTCACAACCATTCACACTGGAGACTGACGCCTCCAGCATCGCCATAGGAGCAGTACTTATGCAGAATAAACATCCATTCACTTATTTTAGCAAAAAGATGTCCCCTACGATGGCACTAGCATCAGCTTATGTTAAGGAGCTCTTCGCAATTACAGTGGCAGTGAAAAAATGGCGTCAATATTTACTCGGGCGAGAATTCACCATTCATACTGATCATAGAAGCCTGAAAAACTTAATGGCCCAGGTCATACAAACCCCCCAACAACAGTATCTTTGCAAACTGTTAGGCTACAACTACACCATTGTTTATAAGGCCGGAAAGGATAACCAAGCTGCTGATGCATTGTCCCGAATCGATGATACAAATTTGGCGCCCAGCAATTTTCAAATGGCAGTTTCTACTCCCATTTTCAATATTTCAAGTGACCTCCACCTTGAAAACACTACCAACCCTGAATTGTTGGCACTGCACGAACAACTACGCCATGGATTAGCGGCTCCTAAATTCAGAAATGGGCTTCTATTCCACAAGAATCGACTCTTCCTCAGTTCGGATTCCCCATTACGAAACATTGTGCTCCATGAATTTCACAGTACGCCACAAGCAGGTCATCCTGGTGTTCTTTGTACCATTAAAAAGGTGTCTGCTAGTTTCTTCTGGCCTAAGATGAGAGATGATGTTCACCAATTTGTTCGCAACTGCCTTGTTTGTCAACCATCAAAATATTCTACTTCACCCCCTCTAGGATTGTTACAACCACTGCCAGTACCTGATCGCATATGGGACGATATTGCTATGGATTTCATTACAGGGCTACCATCCTCAAATGGATTCACAACCATAATGGTAGTCGTTGATCGGTTATCAAAATATTCACACTGGGTGCCCTACCAACAAGCTTCAATGCTACAAAAGTTGCCAAATTGTTCAACGAGATTGTCGTCAAACTCCATGGTTTACCCAAGTCCATCGTCTCCAACAAAGACCCAATTTTTACCAGTAAGTTCTGGTCTGAATTCTTTAAAATGAGTGGCACATCCCTGAACCTTTCTTCGGCTTATCATCCTCAATCAGATGGGCAATCCGATGTACTTAGCCGTTGTATCGAGCAATACTTGCGAGCATTCTCCCACGACAATCCAAAGATTTGGCATTCCTTACTTGTTTGGGCAGAATATTCCTATAATACCTCTTTCCAAAGTGCAATACAAATGACGCCATTCGAAGCAGTCTATGGTAGACCTCCACCCTCTCTGCCAGCTTACATCCCAGGTTCTTCAGCAATTGAAGCAGTAGATACTGAATTAAGCCAAAGAGATGCAATTTCAGCAATTGAAGCAGTAGATACTCAATATTTTAGCTCAGTAAACATTTTTTTGGTCCTTACCAAATCTTAGCAAGAGGGGGTCAAGTTGCATACAAGTTGAAATTGCCAGCAGACAGCAAAATTCATCCCGTATTTCATATTTCTCAGCTTAAACCATTCCATGGGACCATCCCAGAATTGGTTTGTACCCTGCCTCCTCAAAGTTTGAATAATCAACCACTCATTTCTCCTCTCGCAATCTTGGGACAACGAACGGTTTTTCAACAAGGCAAACTTGTCACTCAGGTATTGGTTCAATGGCAAGGTCTGCTACCAGAAGACACTTCATGGGAAAATCTACTGACCATAAAATCAGATTTTCCTCACTTATGCCTTGAGGACAAGGCAAGTTTTCCAAGGGTGGGGAATGATAGCAACCAGGTGACTCAGGTATCACTACCAGATCAGCTTGAAGACATGGAAGAAGTGCAAGAATCACACGGTGAAGCAGAGAAGGGCAACAATAGGCAAAGGCAGAGGAATAAACCACGTTGGCTCGAGGATTACTTATCAGAGTAATGCCAAACAGGGGATAACACATAGTTTACTACTTTCCAAATTATGTTAGTCTATCTTTTAGCAGTAATAGTAAAAGAGAATATTGGTTTGTTAGGATTGATTGCCACGTGGGCAATCCGTTAGGGAGACAAGACTTATAAAATGATGTAAAAGGGAACCAATGAGGGTATGAAAAAGATTTATTCTCCTCCTTTTTTTCTGTTCTTCTTCTTCTACTCTCTTTCTCTGCAACTTTTCTCTGAACGAATTCTCTGAACATTCAAGGATTCGTATCACGAATCCAGCAGCAACTTTTCTCGAGAGTTTGAGTTTGCAGCTACTTGCATAGCTCTCTGGGTATTAGTGTCCTGAAGCTGAAGACTTCTCAAACGGGTCTGAAGAGAGGAGAGAATAAGTCTGAGGAGAGCAGTTTTATGAGTAGGGATTTTGACATGGCATCTAGAATTTCGCCCCATCCAGATATGGTATATAGATGCACAAAAGCATAGTCTCATAGCAGTTGATGATTGGCCATTTCCCTTGAAGTTGTCTCTAAGCCAACGTTCTTCATCCATGAGAGATCTGTGAGGTCCTCTTCTGAAAGTGAATCACCAGAGGATTGATCGTCATATCCAAGCTGAATATGAGCAAGTGAAAAAAAGATGGTTCACTGATTCATCACTAGACTTACAAAGCATACATTCAGCTTTTCGAGCTGAACCAAAGAACCATAATCTGTCTCGGGTACTAAGCTTATCAAGAATAGCTTGCCAAGAAGTGAAGGAGTGACGGGGGATACTACCAGGAAACCAGATAGATCGAAGCCAAGGCGGTTTGGGTTGGGGAGGTTTCAGAGATCTCCACGCACTCTTAAAAGAGAAACTTCCATTTGGGTTGGGCATCCAAATGGGTCTATCATCAGCAGAGGGGATAATCAAAGCAGAGCTAAGACTATTCTTGATATCTGAGTAGCCTGCATGGTTGAGGATAGAGTCCCAGGAGCCAAAGGATAACAGATGGTCAATGGTTGTAGACAAAGGAATATTGGTTAAGGAGTGGTCTATAGAATTCTGATCGATAAGAGGGCCTCCAGGGTGCTAAGGGTGAAGCCGGAAGTTAAGGTTTCTTCCAGTGCCGACAATGTAGCAAATATTCTGTTTGACATGATCTCTGACCTTGAGGATATTACGGAAAGCCCAAGAAGGTTTTCGAGGCATTTTCATGCTCCAAATATCTTTGCCTCTAATGTACTTCCATGCTATCCATTCAGTCCAAGGAGTTTTCATGTTGTTGATAATTTGCCAGAAGAGCTTGATCATAGCAGCTTTGCTTATATCACCTAGACGACGAATGCCAATGCCTCCCTCTTTTTTGGGCTTACAGATGGTTTCCCAGCAGACAAGATGGAACATTTTCTTTTGCTCATTTCCTGCCCAAATGAAATCTTGAAAAAGCCTTTCCAAGGTATTGATGATGCTCTCAGGGATGGAAAAGGAAGAGGAAGAAAAAATATGAAAGGCATTCAGAACAGATTTAACCAATTCTATTCTGCCAGCCCTGGAGAGGTGTCTGGAGGACCAGGAGGACTTCCTTTTCCGAACTTTACTGACAAGAGAGATACAATGGTTTTGATGGATTCTTGAGGTAAAGAGGGGCAATCCCAGGTAACGAATAGGAAGGGATCCCTCCTTCATATTAAGGATGTTTCTGATAATGCTAATCTGGGAAGGGTGGGTGCATGAGAAGAAAATCTCAGACTTCTGGAGGTTAACATCCAGACCAGAGCAAAGTTTAAAAACCGACAGACAGTTTTGAATTCCTTTAGCTGAAGCAGGGTATGCATCAACGAAAAGCATAACATCATCGGCAAACAACAGATGATTTATGGAACAAGGGCCTTGGTTAAAAGGGGAATGAATCTCTCCATTTCTATCAGCATTGAGAAGGATGAGAGATAGCATCTCCATTACAATAGTGAAGAGGAGGGGAGATAAAGGGTCTCCTTGCCTGAGACCATTAGTGGATTTAAAATAACCTTCTGGGGAACCATTGAGCAGAACTGAGAAAGAAGGGGTGAGAATGCACTGGGCAATCCAATTACACCAAACTTCATTGAATCCCTGATTTTTCATGAAATACAGAAGGGAGTGCAGGTTTACGCTATCAAAGGCTTTTCTGATATCTAGCTTTATGCACATGATGGGTTGGGAGACAGAGAAAAACACGGCATGCGGATTTTTATTGCAACTATCTACATGAGGAGGGCAGTCTTGCTTTTATCAGCAAAACACACAGGGTTCTTCAAAAAGGGTAAGAAAAAGACCCTATTGCCTTTTCTGACACCAACAGAGTCCAGATAGAGTACACCTCAATGATTCTCTTTGCAACTTCCCTTTTTCAATATTTTAATATTTCTTCTTGGGAAAATCGGCTTGCACTTAATACATATTGCGTCCCCCATTATTATATGAGACAGCCGGCAAATTGAAGGAACGACATGCATTTTAACATTTTTAGTTTTAAAGTAGAACGTTGCCGTTATTCAACGTAGTAGAACGGAAACGTTCCCGAGACGATGGCGGATTGAAGGAAAAAAATAGTAGAACGGCAACGATGGCCAATTGAAAAAAAATAGTGAAAAAGACGCTACCGATATGTTAAATAACGTTGTTGCTCTACTATTGTTTCACTCTGGGAGCAAATGGGCAACATTGTCATTATATGTCGCCGTTATTTAAATGCATGACGTTCCTGAAAAAAAAAAGGAACGTCATGCAATTTAACATTGTCGTTCTACTATTTTTTTCCTTCAAATGGGCCCACTAATGGAAACCCAAAATCCAAAACAACGTTTTCTAATTACCCTCTTATAACTCCTGATCAACCCTTCGCTGATTAAGGGAGTCTATCCGTTCCTTAAAATAAAATACCGCCAACGTCTTTTCCACCAGCTCCGGGTTGAATACGGTAGTCCATCGGCCCCTACATACAGACCCACTAACAAGAATTCTAGATCCAATACCGGCACCATTTTTTTATTTGACTCGCTTTAACGCCTAATTGACCCGTTGTTTATTAAGGTGGTCGATCCCTTCTTGGTCTTCAATATAAGGACGGCAGCGTAATTCACTAGTCGACCAGCCTCGTAAGTCGTTTGACCCCAACTATTAAATAACTTGAACCCAATCAAAGAGAATGACTGAGGTGTATTATCTTTCACAAAATCCGAGGAGGTATGATGGTGTCGGAAAGGGCAATAGGGTCTTTCTTCCTCCACTTGTTGAAGAACCGGGTGTGTTTTGGGTGTGTTTTGCTGATAAGAGCAAAACTGCCCTCCTCGTGTAGATAGTTGCAACAAGTATGCATGCCTTGTTTTTCTCCCACATAGGCTCACTTTCCAACAGATTGTCATTATTAATGAGGGGGATGGTCTCCGATGCAACAGACCTTCCGAGAAATGCCTTTTGCGATGGACCCTAGCAAATCCCATCTTCATATTTTGTTTTAATAGCAAAAAGATTAGGGAAATGATAAATGCACCCCTTTTCATCACATGGGACAGTGGGACACCCAACTGTAGTGTACGTCGCAATCAGATCCGTTGAATCCTTCTGATTTTATGATAATGTTTGTTGTCCTAATTTTGCCATGATTTTATGATAATGTTTGTTGTCCTAATTTTGTACATAAATTTGATATTTTTATATATTTTAGACATTTTTTCAGTTCTTTTCCTGATCTGAATTCAAAATTAACAAAAAAAAAAAAAACTACAATATCCCGAGAAATTCTGGAGGTAAATATTTGTAATTATAATAAGAAGGCACTAGTTACCTAAGCACCTCTTAGGTTACCTCCAAAACTTTATGTTCATATATTCTTGTATGCAAATGGTTTTGAAGTTATAAGTGACTATTTGCAAATAATGGATATTATAGTTTAGAAATGATATTTGCTAATGGCTTCCGAAGAGGCCTTAATGACCCATTTGCAGATAAGATCGATCTTATTTGGAAATAAGGAAGGCATCCGAAGAGGCCCTAAGATACCGTGAGGTGATAGAGACACACAACACATACCTATACAATTGTCTATAGACAATGAAATTGCATGCATTTATACAAAAGTGTCTTTGGTGGACTAAACATTTCGTACATACATGTATGAATATAGCGCGTCCCATCTGGGTGAATACTGACCTCCCATATGCGTTGGTGGCTCTCTTCCTGACCCTAACATACCATAGCCGGCCACAAATCAATAAGAAACACCATAAGGAAATAAATTAGCATATATGTGAAGCAATAGGAAGGGAAATCCTCAAATTAAAAAAAACAACCGAATAAACACATAAATGGAACTAAGAAAGCTTGCAAATCAATCTTTGCACAACAGTTATTCTAAGTGTTGCCCGCATTGAAAACACATAAAAATATTTTTAGTAAAACTGTCAAGAAGATTGGCCAAAATTATATATGTAAACTGGGGGTGTGGTTTGAAGAGTGACAGTCAAAAGGGCAGCAATTGTTATCCAAAGCCTTGAATGGGAGAACCGTTCAGCATACTCAGTAAGAAGAGCTTACATGGCAACTACAACAAGAAAGACAAATCCAAGATGATACCTCTGTCGATGTTAATATGCGTTTGCCGGATTCACCAATCTTAGTATTTGAACCTCTTGCAAAGGTTTACTATTTATTCAAAAATGCGCGAGCAGAAGTCTACAGACCTAATGAAGCAAAAGACCCGAGTGTCTTTCTGCCTACGCTGACACATTATACGGAATACTTCGAAAGCACACATGGTGATCACTGATCACAGTCCTTCTAACCAATGACATGACTGCCCAAAAGCATCTTGTGCATTGGAAATACTTAGTCCGTTGGAAGGGTTGATCCTTTGCAGATTATGCGAGGATCAAAACTGAAAAAATTCTTACTTGTCATGCCAATCATTATATTCGATGGGGTTGGATCATTTCATGAAGGGGAGTATGACGGCAACCATCTTAGGGCGCATATTTTAATTTTTAAGTGATTTGTAGGTGTCTTTTAAGTTCTGTTGCCATCATAAGGCGCATATTTTAATTTTTAAGTGATTTGTAGGAGTCTTTTAATAAATTCATTAAGTCATAGTAGGGGTACCTTCCTACTAATATCACTTGGTTTCTTTGAGTTATGAGTATTTTAAATAGGCCCCACACATGTATTACGGGAATTGTAAGTAGGGAGGGAGATTTTAAGTCATTAGAGGGTCTTTTAATCCGAAAGTGTTGGGTTTTCATTTTCGGGTTTTAGAACTTTCTAGTTTTTCTTTTCTTTTCATATATACTCTCTCTTTTGGATAGTATAGCCTCATAACACTTTTCTTTAATAATGAATGATGATTGAACAAAGATTTTGAAAGCTTCTTATCTTGTGTGGATATGATATCTACTCCTTGCCAGGGTGTGATGCCTTTATCTTCTCTAAGGAGTGATGCCTAAAAGCCCCTAGGTGCGATATGCGTTGGGTTTTGGTTACAGATTCCAACCTTAGATAACTATCTATCTCTTTCATGTTTCTTTTTCCCATAAACTACCCTCCCGGGAACCCCAAACCTCCATTAATCTCACATAAAACCTCTCTTGCATTATTTTCCACCTATCTTTTATACAAAAACCCTAAAATACCCAATATAAAAAATTTCCCTACCTTTGAAATATCATTCAAATCCATTCATATCCTACGCCCTTGTTGTTTTGTCCCAAAACTAATTTTACAAATTCCCGGCATACATCTACAGCTTCCCAATATATGCCTGCACCCCTCCAAACCTACCCTAAATCTAGTAGAAATATTTTTCCAATTTAAATCCTGCATCAAAGCGAATGTTAGTCCTTCCTCCAATCCTCCTCCATCATAATGTCAACAAGGTTTTGTCAAATTTTCCTTTGATTGATTAGATTCAATAAGAACAGAAAAGATAATAATGAAGAACACGAGAATGCCCTCCATTCAAAAAAACACTAGAATACCCCAAGGCAAGCCTAACAAAATTTTTTAGGAAGGAGCAGAAAAGATAATAATGAAGAACACGAGAACGCCCTCCATTAAAAAAAACACTAGAACACCCTAAGGCAAGCCTAACAAAAAATTTTAGGGAGGCATTGAAGTTAGGTCTCACGACTTGTCTCATATCCTTTATGCCATTAATGTTAGCCAGATAAGATAAACTGCCCCATATAGTTTACACAAAAATAAAGGACAAAAAAGTAATATCGAATGAACAAGGGCCGAAACAAATTAAGCCTCTGACTGAGATGGTCAGCCAGAAAGAAGAAACAACAACTTGCTCGGAATTGCAAGAGGATAGTGGGGACTAACAACAAAAGTGTCCAAAGAGACACCACTTCTATCAAGAGAATCCACCTTCGAATCAGTGGTCTAATATGCGTACTGAAAAGAACTTGTATACTCCCCAAAAGTGATCAGAATCCTCAAGATAATGTAGCTAGTCTCCAAGAAAGCCATGTCCATGATAGACGCAACGAACTCAACCACTAGAGACTCCAGGGCATTAGGGTCAATGAGGAGGATGCTATTCTTGAGTGCAAGCACTTCCGCCTCATTTGAATCCTTCACCCCGACATATTGATGACAAAACCTTCAATTAAATCCGCACTCCTAACTTTATCCACCACTCAACTTAAAGATTTAGCCCGGTTTAAAGCAAAAATGGAGAAAGAGGATCACTATGTGATGCAGTTCATCCTACCAAAAGAGTTGAAAGAAAAGGAGGAAGAGGAGAGGGAGCTAAGTCAGCATTCAAAAAAAGGAGAGGCAGTCGAGTCCCACGAAATAGGCCCCACATTCCCTTGGGTGGTATTTAGTTATTTTTTAGGTAGAGGGCACAAGGAATCGTGTCCATTCATTGTTGTATTTAATCCTTTACTACTAAAAGGGAAAATCCCTGAAAAATCGTCTGCTTCTTTCCTGCTATTGCCTTATGCGTCCCACCTTAATTTCCGTAAAACTCCCACTTATGCGTTCCACCTTTGCACAAATCGCACTTCTACCAATCTTTGCAGCAAAGGATGGGCGACAAGCAGAAAAGTACGATCAGCGAAGGTGGCTAGCAAATCCCTATACAAAAAAAAGGGAAATGTTATCCGCACTACTGTATTTTGATGAGGGCACTCCTCACTTTATTAAAAGTACGGAATGGCCATACGTCAAAAATCCATTTGACCCGCGGGCTGACCCAGCCCTCACGGGGTGGGTGCGGGTCCAAGCCCAATGACCCGTAAAATTTTCCGCGTCACTTTGACCCGGCCCGCTTGACCCGTTTCCCCATAATTTTAGAGGGAAATGATGTGATTATGAGAGTTTTTATATATAGTGGAAGTCCTTATAGTGAGATTTGTTTTTCAAAAAGTACTGTAAGGCTTACATCAGAGGATGATCCAAACCGTACATTTGATGGGCCACAATGTAAGTAGGTTGAGTGCCAAAATTCATTTCCATAGGATAATTACAACCCTCCAATCAATAAATGTTTCCTAAATATGTCGTTCCTCTATAGACTGCAGGACTAGGATCATCGCATGGAAATGTGTTTTTTCGGAACATCCTATTTACGATGTGGCCCATCAATTGGACGGTTTGGATCATCCTACGGTGTAAGTTAAACAGTTCTTTTTTTTCATAGGGAGTGTAAGAATATGTTTTTGGTTTGCAAGCTTTGTCACAAAATTCTTGTTACAATATATATGGTGTAAGCCCATGTAGTGAACTATTTTTTAATAAGCCGGTAGGGGTCCTCACAAAACCTCAACTTCCCTATCAAAAATTGGAGTGAATATTTTACGGCCTACACCATAGGATGAGCCAAACCATTCATTTGATCATTCCCAAAGGAGGATCGCATCCCTACAATCTATAGATAAATGACATATTTTGGAAACCCCGTAACTGTTGGGATCATCCTATGGAAATGATTTTTGGCATACAACCTATGGTGTAAGTCCGTACAATCAAGTATTTTTCAAAAGAATCGTACGCTCTGTATCATAGGATGATCCAAACCGTCCATTTAATGGGCCACAATATAAATTGATTGTTCCCAAAAAATAATGTACATATGATAATTCCATACCCTTTTTTTAGAAAAACTTCCTACTGTATCCTATTAGCTGGGGGCATTTACGTCATTTTGATGCTAGAAGTTTGTCTGAATGAGAAATGATTTGAGGGTACAATCGTCAATTGCATACGAAAAGTACCGCCATATGGTACCTGTCTATGACAATTACAGAAAAAAACTACGAAAAAGAGGTATAGACATATGACAATGACGAAAAAACTACGTTATATGACGCATTCGAGACAAGTTACAAAATATTGACGGATGCCGAGCACCTGAAGAGGAACAACAATTATGGAAACCTCTATCAATTGGAGGGCTACGATCAGCCTATGTAAATGATTTTACAAGCACAACCGATTGATGTTGTGTTCCATCACATGGACAGTTTGGATCAACCTATAACCCTCTATAGATCGGAGGGTTAGGATCAACCTATGAAAATTATTTTTAGGGCACAACCTATTTAGGCAGTGACCCATCCAATGGACGGTTTGGATCATCCTATGGTACGGGCCATACCGTACATTTTAATAAAGTGAGGAGTGCGATCATCAAAATAAGGTGAGTAGTGCCATTATAAAATATGGCAGTGAGGACATTCGCACTATATATAATTTGAAACCATTGCTGTTACTTGGATGTTCCCACGCCGGTCGGGTTCAACCCGAATTTGGGTTGGGTTGGGTTGGGTTAAGATTTTTCGCAAATCGGGTTGGGTTGGGTT
This sequence comes from Tasmannia lanceolata, assembly GCF_043159265.1. Lineage (NCBI taxonomy): Eukaryota > Viridiplantae > Streptophyta > Magnoliopsida > Canellales > Winteraceae > Tasmannia > Tasmannia lanceolata. Next base: position 59,229,247 of record NW_027518695.1, on the reverse strand, counting down.
GGGAAAAATCAACCCGAATTGGAAATCGGGTTGGGTCGGGTTGGGGTGTCGGGCACAGGGAAGCAGGATTCGTACTTGAGGGTGGGGATTCGCGATTCCCCGAATCGCGAATCGGAATCGTGATTCGATTCGATTCCCCGATTCTAGGGAATCCCGAATTGATTCCATCGGAACCCCGATTCCCAATTTATGAAAACCCCGATTCCCACTTTATAGGAACCCCGATTCCCAGGCGATTCCCTGCGAATCCCCAGCGAATCCCAACTCCCCAGCGATTCCCCGGCGAATCTCCGGTGATTCCCCAGCGAATCTCCGTCGACTCTCTGGCAAACCCACGATTCTCACTTCCAGCCATCCCAGGAGCCTTCAATTTCCGCTTTCGATTCCCACCTTGGCAACCTTGGTCGGGCAACCCGACCCGACCCGAAACCCGAATTTGGGTTCCATCTGAAAAAGTTATGTATATGTATTTTTCTTTTTCAACATTGAAATAGTCTCCACAATCCACAATGGACGGTTTGGATAATCCTATGGTGCGGGCTATACCGTACTTTAATCAATGGTAGGTGCCATTATTTAATAGCCCACTGCCAAATTTCTTCAAGATCCCAGGAATTGGTTTTCATACTCCCAATCCAGCATTTTTTGAGCTCCTTTTTACAGCCTTCCACTACTTTACCCGCCACTTCAATTTTTGGGAAGTTCCTCAGAATTTCCATGCTGGACAGAATAGAGGTCTCTCCTTTTTCCATTCTTGGTCCATCTCTTTGTCCCTTTTCCGTCTCCTTTTCTCTGTCTCTAGAGCCCCTGCGGCATCTGGTACGTGATCCAAAATTGTAATACCCACAGGATACGTAGGTCTAGTTGATTGGGTGATCCTCAGGCCTATTTCCTGCTTGTTGACGGCGGCTAGGGGAAGTTCTGGTGATCTTTCTCCTCTGCTCCTGAAATAGGTTCATATTCACGAGGGCTTCTTGACATTGATCAAGGGGACGGTGATCTACGACCATTGCCCAGAAGGACTAGGTTCCTCCTACAACAATCCCTGTCAATCTCCAGCCATTGCAAGGCTTCAAAAACCGTGTAACCAGCCTCTATTATGTCTTGGTATAGATCCTTAAGACTCTCTATTCTATGGCCACAGCTGCAAATTCTGTTGGCTATATTCCTTCCAAGGTAGAAAATATCCGGAGGGCTTACCGGTTGTTTTCTGAAGTAATCCCTTACTCCCATACTTATTTAGTTTGAAGGATCCCTTGCATATATTAGATATTTAATAGCTATAGAGAAATTTAAATTTATAAGATATTTACTATTTAAAGGAATTTTGCATGTATAAGGTTTTAAATAACCTTGGGAGCCACGCAAGTTTTGTCCATTAAATATGGATGCAAAATATATGCATTAATAATTAATGTTTTTGCCAGTCAAAAAAAAATTATGTTTTTTTTGGATTGGGGTGGTGGTGGGTGCAAATACTCTCAGTCTTTGGTCGCACATAGCACGTGTGTGGTCCCCTTGAGTTAGCATACATAATCATAGTCCCATGCCTCATGGAAATCCCATTTGTAAGATAACTCCCTACAAAAAATATCAACGACTTAGCTTTTCATGGCATGTCCCTAGCACCACCTTATTGATCAAGGTTCTAGGATCATTCAATCATGGTGGGACCAACTTCAATGTGTTGGATCGGAGTTACCCACCATATCAACAAATCAGATGATGTACAAGTGACATGCAGGGGGGCTGGTCCCCTTGAGTTAGCGTGCATGGTCATAGTCCCATGCCTCATGGATATCCCATTTGTAAGATAACTCTGTACAAAATATCAACGCCTTCGCTTTTCATGGCATGTCCCTAACACCACCTTATTGATCAAGGTTCTAGGATCATTCAATCATGGTGGGACCAACTGCAATGTGTTGGATCAGAGTTACCCATCATATCAACAAATCAGATGATGTACAAGTGACATGCGGCGGGCTTGGTCCACCTTGCTTTTTTCTTTTTTATGTGCATGCATTTAAATCACATTATAGTGGGTTTTATGATCAGAAAGAAAATAAATTTCAAGTCCACCAGATATTTAAATGACATTTACAAAACAGCAATATCTACTTGATATGCTTAAAAATAGTGTAAAAAGAAAAGAAAAGAAGAATAGCAAAAGAAAGAACAATGCAATCATTACCTCATAAGTATGGGCAATTCTATTCCGAACCATAAATCCAGGCCATGATGTCCCATCCTGTCTGTCATTCTGGTTTGCTGTATTATTTTCCCCGACATGAGTGGCTTCAACACCCTTGTCAACAGAAGAATTGCGCGCGTCCACATCTACCGGATTATGACCTTCCTGATTTATTTGTTCAGTTGGCGTGTTTGATAATATTCTTTCAGCCATTTTCAGAGAATCCGGAAGAGGATCTTCCACAACTGTTTGCAGATTTATACAGCTGGATTTAAGGTCCTTTCATACTTTATTTACATCGGGTGTAGACAGGCTATCATATTTATTCCCCATTACACAGTTACCCACATTCACAACGTGAGAACTGCCCACTTCTTTGGGCAGCATTCCAATCTCTCTTTCCTCAGTGAAATTTATGTCTTGAATGGGTACATCTTTCTCTCTAGGCTTCTCACTTTCCTCAGTCAAATTTATATCTTGAATGGATACATCTTTCTCCCTAGGCTGTGAACTCCCTTTACATTCATCTAAGCAATGTATGTCAAAAGAAAATTTTCTCAGATTGATTGTTGAATTCAGAAAGATAAAATAACAAACAAGTATAGTATGTTAGACCAAAACAATGAAATACAGCATTAAAAATATAAAATTACCTTACACATGCATAAGTCATAATCAGACAATTGCTTAGTTTTTTATTTCAAAATGAAGACTGATAAGTAAACTTTCAAGACAAAAAATAACAAAAAACAGATAACTGTTATGTGCCTAGACGGTCCCACTTAGGGTAGAATAAATTAATTTATATTTTTTATAGCTGTGGAATTTTCTCCCTAGTTGCTTGGTATGGATTGGAGTCTTAGAGATAAGGGTTATCTAGATTTGCTTGGGAAGGAGTTTTAGAGGAAGCGAGTGGGTTTTCTATTTATAAATAACATGCAGTCTTTTCAAATTAATGAAGAATTCCAAACTCAAAACTGTGTTTCTGAGCATAGAACCTTCACTCGAAGTGGGTCAAGAGGCTGATCTTTCCAATAAGAAGATCCATCATGTTGCGAACTGATTCGGGTTCGTAACTCATACATACCTGTTATGGTGTATATGCTTTAGTTACAAAGTAGTTATCAGATAGCTATTTATGTCAAAGTTGTGGGTGTTGATTTTTGCTATGTGTCATTGTAGGGGGTAAATGGGTTGATGATGTGGCACTCTCTTTGTGCTAGTATTCAAGTAATTATATTTTAATGAAAATGTAGAGAATTTGCAACCAAAGCAGAAGCTTATAGAAGCTTATGTTTCAGGAGAGTTATGGTTCCTCTCGAATTGAACCGTTAGGAGATTTGGTTGTGCCTCGAATCAACCTCTCTCCCCCTCTTTTTCTGTCTTTTCCTTCGTTTATTTGTGTTACGGCCTTACGGCAAATTAAGCACATAATAGTAAGAACATCCAACCAGCACAGAATGAAAAGCAATGGCAAGTTAGAAAACATTAAGGCCACATTTGGATACCCACAAGATTTAGATTTGGATCAGATCCTTAGATTTCCAGATCAGCTACAACAGTGAAAAAAAATCCGATTTTCAAATCTGTTCTGCAAGACATTATTTGGAAAACAATATTTGTGCCAATTACCTCCACCCTCGCTGCTCCTTCACCATGCTGCAGCAGCAGCAAGACTTCCATCCCTCCCTAACTCTCTCCATCTCTCTCTCTCGTACAACATGAGCATGAGGATGATTGATGTATTTTGTATCCAAAACTCAAATCCAAATCCACATACAAAAGCATAAGGTATCCAAACGTGGCCTGATTGTTTTTATAATTGCACTAATTCATATTGTCTTTTATTGTTTAAACAGCTGTAAAATGTTATTATTATATTATAGTTCCCAAAAAGCTCTTGGAAGCCAATTAAAGAAGAAAAGACAAGCTGATTTTGTGCAATTATTAAAACATGGTATTGCCAGTATCAGTATCCTTGAGAAAAAGCAATTCCAATTCAGAAAACTAAAATTAAACATCATACAACCAACCTATCTGTGCTGGTTCAAGCACAGTTTCTTTCTCCATCTCAACAGGGGGATCCAATTCCATGCCAGTGACACCATTGCCTAACTCAATTACGCTAACATTTCCAACCAAAATCCACGCATTTTCCTCCTTACTACAAACCATTTCCGCCTCAAATGCCAAAAAAGAAGGACCCAATTCTCCCACAGCCTCCTCCAAAAAAACCCAAACACATTCCAAAGCATCCCTTCGCTTATCCTTCATCAAAAAATTATCACGAACACTCTCATTCCCAGTCGCCTCTATTATCTCATCTCTCGATTCCCTCAACCATTCTGAACCCAAACCAAAACCCACCATCTCAGAAACCCTAATTTTCCAAATTCTCTCAACAGAATTAAAACAATTCACCCTCAAATACTTCACTGCACATTCCACTGCCACCGCACAGTATCCAGCCTTCATCGATTCCGAAACCCTAATTCTGATTCCACGGTCCATCAATTCGATTGATTCCAAGGAATCGAGAATTTTCTCTGTGATTGAACCTTTCAAAAGTGATGTACAGATTCTTCTCAAGAGTATTGTTTTCTTTAGACGGAGATCTTGTCTGCGAGTGGGGACAATTGAGATGAGTCTGTTGAGTACCCAGTCTTCGATTGGTTGGCGAAGAAGGAATTCGAGAATCCATGAGCCTTTGTGTACGTCCATTAGGGTTTGTAGAGATGAAACCCTAACATGGAGGATTGAGGAGTTTTAGGGTTTTGGCGTTGGAAACGCGAAGAGAGGTGAAAATCTCCCGCCTGTTTGTTTTGATGGAGCCTCAAATTGCACATCTATCTATCTAATCTAATCTAATCTAATCTAATCTAATCTAATATAATAAGGAGGGAGGGGGGTTTACTGTTCACCGCTGAGGTGGCAGCCCTCCCCTTCCCCCTTGAATCTCGGTGGCAATTTTTTTCCAACGTGGCATTCAGAGATAAAAAAAATAAATAAAAATCTATTTCTAACGTATCCATTCCCATCCCTAAACGTTTGTGTTCTAACGTGTCCATTCCCATCCCGAAACGTCTCTGTCTCAACGAGTCTACGTGGTAATTATTTTCCAACGTGGAATTGAAAAAATTTCCATTTTCTCCTTTCCTTCTTAAACCTTCCAAAAACACCATAAATTATCCAACTCTACATCTTCCAAAACAAACGAAATAATTAAATTCAGTACCAAAAAAGAAGGATATCTTCAATTAGTTTCCAAATCGTTTCGGATTCTAAAGATTTGCTATGTTATAAGAACAGTCCCTGTTTGGAAAGACTGCTTGGGAACTCAATCTCTTACGTGTTGTGTAACCTCAAACGATTTGGATTCTACATATTCCAAGCGCCCTTCTATTAATGGACATGTCATTTCGAGTACCCCATAAATTAAAGGAAGGCATTCAAGATTTAATTCCCATAATTTCCCATTTCCTAACACCACCTCTCTCTCTCTCTCTCTCTCTCTCTCTCTCTCTGACGGTGGTCATTCCCTTCTTTTTTTTTCCAAGGTATACATTTTCCTCTATCTTTTTTCTTCTGTTTCCTTCTCTCTATGTTTAATGGATTGGTTAAGTTATATATGGTTTCCGTGGTCTCTATCGCTTGATTGATGAAATGAGCCTTGCTTCGTGTGTTTCAGTCGAGGGGATTTCATGGTGGTTCTAAGTCAAAGGGATTCTTTAATTTTATGTTATAACCTCGGCGTTTTTTAATGGATATTTTTTCTATGTTGCAAATAATCATTTTACAATTTCTGATGAACCTATTATCTGTTATATACTGCATGCTTCATTGTGTGTAAAACCCACAAATATCTTCTCAACCCTACTGATTGTGATATATTGATTTGGTTTTTGCAGCTTCTTCTTCCTGTGGTTTGTGTTTTGGGGCAACAATTCTGGTTAAGTTGTACCGAAAATCTTGATGCAGATTTTTTGACATTTTCTCTTGCTCGAGTGTTGTAAGTGTTGTTTTATTTTGAAGTGGTACTATATCGAGGAAATTTCATATTTTTTTGGACATTTGGTTGGAGACTAGGCTTTGAATAGGCATATGTTTTTTTTTTCTTTTGGAAATTTGACATAAGGGGGACAAATAAAAGGCATAATATCAGAGGGGTCAAGTGTTTGTTGAAAATGACCGAAGGGGGTCAAAATTTGGTTTTGAAAATTTTGGATGACTAGAATGCCCCTCTGGCAGAAACCGAGTGAAATGACGTAGAGAAATAAAAAAATCTTTTAAGTTTTCCCTCTTCTCTCTTCCCTCTTCTCTCCTCTCGTCGGCGATCTCGACCATCTGTTTTTCGTCCTCTCCTCCGGCGATCTCTACGGCAATCACTCCGGCGATCTCGACGGCGATCTCGACCAAGGGGAAGCACGTATCAAACCTCGCATTTGAAGGAAACCCTACCTGGTACGTCGTTTTCTTCCCTTACTTTATTCAATCTCATTTTTATTTACTTTTTAAAAGGAAAATGAGGTTGAGAGAGATGGAAAAGGGGGGGGGGGAATCATGCAATATGTTTTTAATTTTTTTCAGTTCATATACATGTCAGTTACTGCATTTCCTCCTACAGAGTAAAATAGTTGTAAATGCTTGTAAATGTTGTTTATTGCTGCTAGGGTTTTATGTTTGACATTAATTTGTGAAATGGAGAAACGTTCTGCTGTTTATTTATTCTAGGGTTTTATTATGTACATTAATTTGTGAAATGGAGAGATGGGATTTCATTTCATATATGCGTATCCACCTACAGAGTAAAATAGAGTTGCATGCTACAGTATTTGTTGATGCTAGGGTTTAATTTTTGACGTTAATTTGTGGAATGGAGAAATGCGATTTCGTTTCATGTACATATGTTAATGCTAGGCTTTTAATTTTACAATTCGTGGAGTGGAGAAATGGGATTTCAAAAACACCTTCTTGAAAACCATGTAGAGCTCCCCTATATTGGCCTTGAAAACCCTCTTTTGGTACTAGTAACCCCACCTAGGTAGCTGGAAACCCTTTTCTGTGAACTTGGGGACCATGTTGGGCAGTTGATGGCCCCTCTATGGCGACTTCTTCTAGGATTTGATGGACCCTCCAAGGGTACTTCTCCTACCCCATTTGAGGGCCCATAATCCCTTCTCTAATACCATGCATAGCTCCCCTCTATTGCCCTTGAGAAGCCCCCATTAGGTACTAATAACCCCTTTTTTGTAGCTGAAAACCCATGACTTTCAACTTGACGACCATCTTCTGGATTTGATGGACCCTCCAAGGGTACTTCTTCTACCCCATTTGAGGGCCCATAATCCCTTCTCTAATACCATGCATAGCTCCCCTCTATTGCCCTTGAGAAGCCCCCCTTAGGTACTAATAACCCCTTTTTTGTAGCTGAAAACCCATGACTTTCAAATTCAGGACTTTCTTCTGGATTTGATGGACCCTCCAAGGGTACTTCTTCTACCCCATTTGAGTACCCATAATCCCTTCTCTAATACCATGCATAGCTCCCCTCGGTTGCCCTTGAGAAGCCCCCCTTAGGTACTAATAACCCCTTCTTTGTAGCTGAAAACCCATGCCTTTCAACTTGAGCACCATCTTTGGATTTGCTGCACCCTCCAAGGGTACTTCTCCTACCCCATTTGAGGGCCCATAATCCCTTCTCTAATACCATCCATAGGTCCCCTCTATTGGCCTTGAGAAGCCCCCCTTAGGTACTAGTAACCCCTTTTTTGTAGCTGAAAACCCATGACTTTGAACTTCAGGACCATCTTCTGGATTTGATAGACCCTCCAAGGGTACTTCTTCTACCCCATTTGAGGGCCCATAATCCCTTCTCTAATACCATGCATAGCTCCCCTCTATTTCCCTTGAGAAGCCCCCCTTAGGTACTAATAACCCCTTTTTTGTAGCTGAAAACCCATGACTTTCAACTTCAGGACTTTCTTCTGGATTTGATGGACCCTCCAAGGGTACTTCTTCTACCCCATTTGAGTGCCCATAATCCTTTCTCTAATACCATGCATAGCTCCCCTCAGTTGCCCTTGAGAAGCCCCACTTAGGTACTAGTAACCCCTTTTTTGTAGCTGAAAACCCATGACTTTGAACTTCAGGACCATCTTCTGGATTTGATGGACCCTCCAAGGGTACTTCTTCTACCCCATTTGAGGGCCCATAATCCCTTCTCTAATACCATCCATAGGTCCCCTCTGTTGCCCTTGAGAAGCCCCCCTTACGTACTAATAACCCCTTTTTGTAGCTGAAAACCCATGCCTTTGAACTTGAGGACCTTCTTCTGGATTTGATGGACCCTCCAAGCGTACTTCTCCTACCCCATTTGAGGGCCCATAATCCCTTCTCTAATTCCATCAATAGCTCCCCTCTATTGCCCTTGAGAAGTACCCCTTACGTACTAATAACCTCTTTTTTCTAGCTGAAAACCCATGCCTTTGAACTTCAGGATCTTCTTCTGCATTTGATGGACCCTCCAAGGGTACTTCCCCTACCCCATTTGAGGGCCCATAATCCCTTTTCTAATACTATGCATAGCTCCCCTCTATTGCCCTTGAGAAGCCTCCCTTAGGTACTAATAACCCCTTGTCTGTAGCTGAAAACCCATGCCTTTGAACTTCAGGACCTTCTTCTGGATTTGATGGACCCTCAAAGGGTACTTCTCCTACCCCATTTGAGGGCCCATAATCCCTTCTCTAATACCATGCATAGCTCCCCTCTGTTGCCCTTGAGAAGCCTCCCTTAGGTACTAATAACCCCTTTTTTGTAGCTGAAAACCCATGCCTTTGAACTTCAGGATCTTCTTCTGCATTTGATGGACCCTCCAAGGGTACTTCTCCTACCCCATTTGAGGGCTCATAATCCCTTCTCTAATACCATCCATAGCTCCCCTCTATTGCCCTTGAGAAGCCCCCCTTACGTACTAATAACCCCTTTTTTGTAGCTGAAAACCCATGCCTTTGAACTTGAGGACCTTCTTCTGGATTTGATGGACCCTCCGAGGGTACTTCTTCTACCCCATTTGAGGGCCCATAATCCCTTCTCTAATACCATCCATAGCTCCCCTCTATTTCCCTTGAGAAGCCCCCCTTACGTACTAATAACCCCTTTTTTGTAGCTGAAAATCCATGCCTTTGAACTTCAGGACCTTCTTCTGGATTTGATGGGCCCTCCGAGGGTACTTCTTCTACCCCATTTGAGGGCCCATAATCCCTTCTCTAATACCATGCATAGCTCCCCTCTATTGCCTTTGAGAAGCCTCCCTTAGGTACTAATAACCCCTTTTTGTAGCTGAAAACCCATGCCTTTGAACTTCAGGACCTTCTTCTGCATTTATGCTAGGTTTTATTTTTTACGTTAATTTTTAGAATGGAGAAATGCGATTTCATTTCATGTACATATCAGTTACCGCATTTCCACCTACGGAGTAAAATAAATGCAAATGGTCGTCTGTTATTTGTTTATGCTAGGCTTTTATTTTTACAATTTGTGGAGTGGAGAAATGGGTTTTCAAAAACACCTTCTTCAATACCATGTAGAGGGCACAGTTTATAGTTGATGGGCCTTCTTTAATACCATGTGGAGACCCATGTTCATTGTTGAAGCAGTCATGGTTCACTTGTTTTATCTTCGATTTCATTTATTAAATTATTGGTCCAATGGTGGTCATTGAATTCCAATAGCTAGTGCTTATCTGCTTTGTTTCTCAAAAGGTCTGATGCGATGAGTTTTTTTTTAAATGCATGTGAGCTAATACTCGCCTGATGCCCATGTGGATGAGAATTTTAACAGACCTCCTAATCTGTTTTGGGGGTTTGTCCTTGTTGTTGTGCTTTCAGAAAATTCATATAGAACACTGATCGTTGCACTTATTGGTTAGCTCTTTTGTTTCTTGTTTGCTTTGCTTCATATCTAAGAAGCCAGACCTTAGAGGTTACAGACATGATACATATTTTCAGGTAAGTATGAGAATTGTAATAATTGTTGGTTTGCTTGCTAGCTTTTCTTCATAATAGTACTGATTGGGAATATGAGTTTATGCTATGGGTTGGATTTTATTGATTTTCTTGGTAATTTATTTTAGAGATGATGAGGACGAGAATTTTAATGATTGTCAATATAACTGAGTTTTTGGGTTATGAATTGATCTCGGTGATTTTGATTTGGTTGTTCATTGTTATACAGTTTTTATCCGGTCAGGAGCCATTCAAAGCCTTGAAAGATGGCGATGCGAAAAAGTGATAGAGTGAAAGTAACAAAGCCTCCAACAAGGACAGAAAGGAGTTTAGAAGGGGAGGAGACGAAAACTGCAGCTGTGAAGAAGAGAGGAACAGATGTAAGTGTGTATGTTGTTAATTGTATCAATCATAGTAAGTTAATTCATTTACCACATATATTTTGGCGATGTAATTTGTTTTGCAGGCTCCATACGTCCCAGCACGATGTTCTCCAGCTTCTTTCAAATCGGCAATGGACAGGATAAAGTTCAAGCCAGTCCATTTTCATGCCATAGAAAAGACTCCTTTCCAACATCTGTTTGGCATGGAGGACATTATCATGCACAAGCCTCTCATAAGAGCTATCCACGATAAGTGGACTCCCGGCACTAACACGTTCACGTTAGGGAGTATAAATGTCCCCTTCCTTCCAAGAGATGTGGCATTGGCATTAGGACTGCCACTTAGTGGAGAGCGAATGGACGTGGTGAGGGTTCTGTCATTCGACAGGACAAAACCGCAACCTAAAGTGCCTGGCTAGCCATTTCCAGAGGCCAACGTCAAGGCATCGGTTATTGAGACTGAAATTACAGCATTAGTTAGAGAACGCAATAAAGTTTCGATAGAGAAGACAGTGAAATTTGTTCTCCTGCATCTTTTTGCCTCTGTCCTTTTCACAAAAAGCGCACATCGAGCTGACGAGCTCTTCTGGCCCTACATCGACGAAATAGGAAACATTGGCAACTATAACTGGGCGATGGCAGTGTATGACTGGCTCGTAGATTACCTAGACAGAGTCAGCAAGGGTGGCAGGTACCTTGGTGGCTGCTCGTTGGTAATTCAGGTAATTTGGACTCATGACATTTAATATTCTAACCGTGCTGTTTATAGTTTGATTAACATGGTGTTTCGTATGTATGCAGGTATGGTTATACGAGCATACCACATTTTGGATTCCCACCAATCCAACTGCTCGTCCACGTGTCCTTAAATGGGACTGGAAAGCAAACGAATCAAAGACATATCGATTAGTGGAGCAGAAGCAGATAAAGAAATCGGAGGTGAGATATGAAAATTTTGTTAACGTATATATCAATACTAGTATCTTGATAACTGACTATGTTTTCCAAAAATTCAGGTGGTGGTGACATTGAAAGTATCTCTGTTAGAGAAGTCACAGTACCTACAGGATGAGGTAATGCAGTCGAGCAGGACTATGTTGCCTACTTTATTTTATTTTACTTTTTGATTTTTTAAATTTGATCATTGACTGTCATGTTTAAACATTAGGATGTTGAGGAGACAATGGAAGCCGATAAGGAACAGTTGGAATCCGAGGGTATAGTTTTGGGAGTAGAAAGTGAAATGGATAAAGGAAGTAGTGAAGATGAGTCGAAGCATATAAAAATTTTGGCGAGAGAGAGAGATGTAGTTGATAGACAGTGGCAGATGATTAGAGCAGCATGGGAAGAAATAAGAAAAAGAGAGGAAGATATCAGAAAGAAAGAGGAGGATTTGAAAAAAGGATGGGAGCGTATGCGGAGAACAAATGAAGGGACTGGGGGAAGAATGGAGGGGGTTGAGGTGGAGGGGGTTGAGGAGGAGAGGAAGGGCGAAAATGCATCTCAAGGTGCACGATTATCTTCGCAGCTGTGCGAGGATTGGACGGATTTAGCTGACCTTGGATGTGACATGGATGCAGCCGCCACCCTAATAGATGTATCGGCTCAGAACCCCAAGTCACATGAAGAAATATTCGGCACCACAGACGGGGTGATCCTTAACCCTTTACAACGATTGTTCGAAATGGAGGTGACCAAGGAAGAGGCACCATCTACTGAAGTTGAGATGAAAGTGAGTGGTCTAAGGGATGAGATGGTGGATTCCGAATTAGGGAGCATTGTGAGGGGTGTGAAGATGGATGGAAGGAGTAGGAAACCTGGAAGAGCCAGAAAAAGCCCCTACTATTCAGGGAAGACCCGAAAGAGGAGGCAGAAGGAAGGGAAGAAACAGGGGGAGGACTCCAACATACCTAAACCACCGCCCAAGAAGAAAGGGGATGACGGGAAGATGCGTAAGGGAAGGAGAACAGCTCTGATAGAGAGACTTCTAAAGCATGAAAAAAGGCAAGTAGATGTGAATTATATTATACCATGATTTAAGTTGATCAGAATTGAAAATTATTAACTAACAATTTAATACAATTTTGCAGTGATATCCTCATGGAAACGGATGATGTACACCTCATAGCTGAAGACCTACAACAGCTTTGGAATGTCAGACAATACCTGACTGGCACTGTAAGTGTCATTTTTTATCATTAATTTCTACATTACTGTAGGTAATAATGTACATCTGACATTTACTTCTCTTCCTTGAAGATTGTCGATATATATGGGAAGCACGTGCAGTCCTCTAACGACGATGGGTTAGCAGATCCTACAATGGGGGGAATTGTCTTCGTTCCATCGGTGGTACATGTAAGTGTAATTTCTATCATCCCACATTGAGGTTTACAAAAGATTTTATCTGTAGTATCCCATTGAATTCCTTTTTTTTATAGGGAACTCTGACTGCAGTGGGGACCGAAGTCACTGAGGAGCAGAGGGTAGAAAAATGGAAGACAGCGAAGGACGGTCTGCACAGTAGACTTATAAACCACCACCTCGAAGCAGTAAAAATGGTACTATTACCATTATGTGAAGACAACCATTGGGTTCTCCTCATTGTCGATATGGCCAACAAAATCTTCCACGAATGCAATTCCTGTAAAGGAATGGAGTTCCAGGAAAGAGCAGGATTGACCGTAAGTGGGTTAGCATCTTTAATGTTTTCCTACTTATAAATCTATACGTATAACACTTATGTTTCCTAAACCTGTCAATGTTAACCACTTGCAGGTTGCATTGTTGAAGGAGTACTTAAAGGAAAGGGGCTGTGATATAGACCACTTTCAATATGCGCAGATGGAAAATTTCCCACAACAGGCCAATGGGTCAGTATATTAGTATATTTAAATGTTTATTTTTCTAGGCTATGATTTTGATTCGCTCAATACAACCGTTGTTATGCAGGTTCGACTGTGGTTTGTTCGTGCTTAAAGCAATCGACCATCTGTATGCAAATGATCCATTTACTTTCAGCAAGTCTGAAATTCCCGCTTATCGGCTGCAGCTGTGCGAAAGATTCTTGCGCGGAGAGTTTGGGGACTGTGGCGATTTCCTTAAGGGGGATATATGACTGGAAAATGAAGAACATCTCTTCAAGTTCTGATGGATGTTGTAAACATGGTGGACATTGATGGTCTTTCCAGTGAAGTTTTCTGTCTATTTGTAAGCAAAATGGGGTAAAATGGGCTAAATTTATTTGTAATTGTTGGGCGCATATGTGTAGGACAGAAAGCAGGGTGTAGAGACACAGAGGGAGGGTTTGTTTGTATCTCAGCATACTGACAACTATGTATTTGTAATTAAAAATCAAGTTCTGTCAACTGATGGTCGTTGTGGCATTGGGTTCATTGCGAAATATGGTAAAGGACTTTGAAATTTATCAAATATTTCTTCATAAAGTTTTGGGGGAATTTATATTTGTATTGGATAGAAATATGATTTATTTGTATTGAATTGTGGTTATTTTCTGTAGTTTTAATTTATTTTCATCGTCATAGTTGGCAGTGGGAGCCCTATTTTTTCTGATTTTCCGGGTATTTATATTTTTATTGTAGGTGAAAATGTTAGGACATTGTCTGATAGAGCCCCAAATTGCACGTTGTTCGTACTTTTGAGGAAGAAAAATCTCCCTGCGAGATTGGTGGGAAAATAAGTTATCCCTCTTGAAAAAATATTTCCGGTTTTGTTTGGTTGGTTTAACTGTTGGGAAGAAAATAAATCTTCCGCAAACTTGTTCATAAATTTAACACCATTTATGACAACAGCCACCCCCTTCTCTCCAAATGGATTGTCCACCCCACAGCATAGGAAGATCCATAACGTCCATTTCATGGGCCACAAATCTCGGATCTATGGCAAAAGACAATTCATGCATTTAGATCATGTTTTGTACTTCCTATGTGCTCCTGTGAAAAAAAAAAATTTGACATTCTCGGAGCTTCGACAATTTGTCTCGGATCTCCGAGAATATTGGCAGATGGAACCTGGACATATTGTCGGAGTTCCGACCATAATTTTCGGAACTCCGAGATTTCACCCAGCAAACCTCGGAGCTCCGACCAAAAATCTCGGATCTCCGAGATTCGGTCCAGTAGGAATAATTTACATCCGTCCCATCTTGGAACTCCGCCAATATGTCTCGGATCTCCGAGAATATTGGCAGAAGGAACCTGGAAAATTTGTCGGAGTTCCGAGACAAATTTTCGGAACTCCGAGATTTCACCCACCTTACCTCGGAGCTCCGAGATTCGGTCCAGTAGGAATAAATGTATTCCGTCTCTTCTCGGAACTCCGAATCAATATCCCGGAACCCCGAGATTCGAACTGTCAGGATGTCGGAATTCCGAGCCCATTTCTCGGAACTCCGACAATGAGTCCAGTAGAATTGAACGAAATTCGTCTATTCTCGGAACTCCGACAATATGTGTTGGAGCTCCGAGATCCGGCCAGCAACGTTATAACCGTCCAGGTTCGTTTTTTTAACTATTCTTCTCCTCTTCCCCTCTTTCCCTCTTTCCCTCTTCCTTCCACTTCCCTTCAAACCCTAACTCCATTTTTCGTTTTCTCTGTCATTTTCTCCCTACATCATCCTCCAAAAGCCTCATCTCCCTTCCAAATCCCTCTCTTCTTCCTAAAACCCTACCATTTCACCCATTTTTGATTTTTTCTTTCTTTCCTTCTCTAAGTCTCCTGTTTTCCTCCATTTTTGGGTATTCCTCATTTGTTTTACATATTCCTTTTCTCTCCACCCACATTTCCCCTCACCATGCCTCCTAGGACCAAAAATCTCAACATCGGAGGCTCCTCCCAAGTTCAAGACCCCGAATACGTTCCTGAAGTACTTCCCATGGAAGAAGGGCCTTCACGGAAGAAGGCGAAGGCGAAGGCTGTGGCTGCCGAGGTTGTGCCCAAGTCCTATTTCACTGGGGATAAGGCCAAGAAACTCTGGGACGACGTCGGCACTAGGCGCGTCCTGACCGGTAGGTACATTGATCCCCCTGTCCTTGAAAATTTTGATTTAAAGGCCAAATTTGATGCTCTTCATTGGACACCCATCCTTCACATGAACGAACCCGTTTACCCTCGATTGGTGCGTCTCTTCTATGCCAATCTCACCATTTCCCCTTCCTTCTTCAAAATCGAATCTAAGGTCAAGAAAACTGTCATCAAACTCACCTATCAGACTTTTGCCACAGTATTTGGGATTAGCCATGAGGGCCTCTTACACTATTTTTGGCCGGACGATGGGACGCATGAACTTGATGATATTGATCATGACACTGTCTATGGTCGGATAACACGGCGCTACCACCCTAATATGCCCGTACAATCTGCCGACCTCATTCCGGTTGCGCGCGTGCTCCATAACTTCATGTACCACATCTTCATACCTCGTGGTGGGATGCGTGAAGCCCTAAGACCCTTAGAGGCATATATTATCTACAGCATCCTAGAGGGCCGCCAGCTTTGTCTGCCATATATCATGTTTCGCTTCATGTTTCAGACCCCTGAACGCTACCGATCTTCCTTGCCATATGGCATGATTCTCACCCGTGTCTTCCGGCACTTCGGCATCACCTTGGATGGAGAGATGACCATGACTCCTACTGCCCCGTTTGATGTTCCGACCTTTAACCGCATGGCTCTTAATGAAGCAGCGATTGACATCGATGTTCACGATGGAGGAGGCTACGAAGCCGAGGACCAGCCTGCACCGGCACCTCAGCCTTCAGAAGATACATCTCAGTTCTGCACTCGCCAGGATTTGGCTCACATGTAGGAGGCCATTGAGCGATCCATGGCCTCTCAGTTTCAGCAGTTGTCTACCCATGTCGACTCTGCGATTTCGACTCGCTTCCACACCATGACTTCCCACTTTGATGACCAGTGGGCCGCCTATTATCGCTACATCTCTAGTGGTCAGTGGGGCCAGGCGCCGGGCAGTTCTTCTCATCACCCACCGCCTCCTTCGGAGCAGTAGATGGCTCTAGTTCTCTGATGATGGATCCTGTCTTGTTCAGATTTCTTTTTATATTAGCCTTATCTATATGTTTCTATAGTATTTGGATTATCAGTTGGTTGTATGGATCATATTTAGGTAGTTGCTTGGATAGTCAGTTGGATCTTTTTGGGATGTATTCCGTTTTATATAATTCTGTCACTGTTATGATGTGTCGTGGATGGTATGTCCTTTGAGTGGTTGTATGCACTTTCATTGGCTCACACCTACTCTCTTTCCTTTTGTTCCACCTTTTTTGGTGATGACAAAAGGGGGAGAATATTTGAGCTCCCAAGTCATAATAATATGCATATATTAAGGGGGAGTAAAGCTCTATGCTCCATTTTTTTGGGACATCAATGCCCTTCAAACGAACAAAAAGGTCAATAAATATAGGTTGCAAAATGACAAACTTTTTTTGGCCCTTTCTTACCAGCAGGGAAAAGCTTTTTGCAAACTTTTTTGCAAAATGACAAACTTTTTGCAAAATGAACAAAAAGGTCAATAATATGCATATATATATATATACAACCAATTTAATTTTCCAGTTCTTGAATTTTCTTACCAGCAGGGAAAAGCTTATTTTAACAATGCTTGCAAGGTAGAACTCATTCGAGCTTCAGAAAACTGGGCAGCCTTCAACTATGACAACCCATTCCACCTTAAGAAAATAGGGTTTCCCTAAAAAAATTACAGTATACCAGTAATTACAGTATACCATTAATTACAGTATAACAAAGAATACAGTATTCCACCTTCAAAAAATTGGGTTTCCCTCATAAAACTGGGTAGCCTTCAACTATGCACACCACTAATTACAGTATACCATTAATTACAGTATAACAAAAAATAGAGTATTCACCTTCAGAAAATTGGGTTTTCCTCAGAAAACTTGCCAGCCTTCAACTATGCACACCACTAATTACAGTATACCAAAAAAGGGTTTCCCTCAAAAAATTATTATATACAACAACTAATTACTGTGCACACTTTCAATTAATCCACTTCTCCTCCTTCATCCAACTGGAGCCTCCAATGCATTCTCCACGGAATAATTACATGAAAAAAGGAGCTGCACAAGGTACACCCGACCTACAACACCACCACCACACCGAATAAGTATGGAATCGGGGATGTTCTATACTACTTATTGACCTCAATATATTACGTACAATGTACCTATTGAAAACGGGGGCAGAGGGTCCAATGGCAGATTCATCAGGGAGTTGTCTCTCCATGGGAGGTTCTCTGCAAGTCCTTTTGTTGTGGCCTAGTTTTCCACAGATCGTACATTTGCGATGCACTCCACTCTGCAATTCGCGGTCAGATCTTCTCGTTCGTGGCCGTCCAGGTGGTCTTTTCGCTATTGGAGGTAATACAGTCTGCAGAGGTTCTGGAGGCAGTTCCCATTGAGTGCGATCTACTGTAGGGTGAAGCACCTCACAGTACGTTTCCCGATACATCTCTATACGAAACCATTTATGGCAATAATCGTACTCATCAAAATCTGTGATGGCAATGGCTGCCATGGCATGTCCGCACGGAAGCCCAAGCGTTTGGAACTCACGACATGTACAGGTTTGTTGCAGCAAGTTTACGATATCATGATGATCACGGGACCTTACTTCAAATTCGTGCACACCTACTCGATAAGCAGTATATCCGCGACCCTATTCCCTGGCCAGTCCCAAATGTTTTTCTGCATAATGCGTGCACTTTGTTTCCCATTGAAGGCCCATCGCTTGACGTTTCTGTATGTATTCGGAGCTCTTAAAACGAGTCAGCTCCACCGTAGCTGCAATCGGCAATTTTCTGGCATCCTTTAGCACTCCATTGTAACACTCCGATCTATTGGTGGTCAACACATCATATCTTTCCCCCTTGAAGTAGAAACTAGCCCAGTTTTCCTTCGGAATAGCGGCTATCCAGTTGTGTGCATTTTCATTCCTCGCCTTAATTTTTTCCATTGTGTCTATGAAAACACTCTCTCTGAAAGCCCTAGCAGCTCTCCAGAACAATTTCTTAAGTAAAGGGTCTTTGAAGTCGGTGTACAGATTGGCGGCGAGGTGACGCATGCAGTAGCTATGGTTTGCAATAGGCATTACTTTAGGCACTGCTTGCATCAACCCCTTTTGTCGATCGGAGCACAGGGTCAATGCGCCTATCCCCTCAGGCAATACGTGCCGCTTCACCAAATAGAGGAACCAGCACCAGCTATCTTCGTTCTCAGTCTCGACAACACCAAAAGCTAATGGAACTAATCCGTTGTTCCCGTCTACCCCAACTGCGATCAGTAAGATTCCAAGATACTTTCCACGTAGATGCGTCCCATCGACCAAAACTATCGATCTGAGTGTTCGTTGGAAAGAACGTATGCTGGGACCAAATGCCCAGAATAAGCGAGCAAATTTATCATCTCCCCCTGGACGTAGATCTCTCGCTCGAAAAACACGCATGTAGGTGCCCGGGTTTGTTCTCATCATCTCAACTATCAGTGCAGGGAGCAAGCGGTACGAGTCCTCCACATTTCCACACTTTATTTCAAGGATGATGTTCATCGCAAGGTGTGCTCTACGGTAGGTCATGGTTATACCCCAGTGCGACTTGATGTACTGTCTTATGATCCTTGTCCCCACATCTTCTGGACGGTCAAATAGGGGTAAGCATGTCTCGGCAACCCATGGGGATGTAGCTAGATGATTATCATTGCCCTTTAAGTGAGATGGACACGTATGGTCGCTCACAAACTTCTTCACTAACACATAAGTCATACGGCTAATGCCTGATATACGCCACTTGCAACCTGGTTCCTTGCATACAACGACATACTTCTTAGGAGTTGACCGTGACTTCTTGAACATGAATCACTGCCGAATTGCATACTCCTTAACGGCCTTCTTGAACTGCTTCATATTTGGATACATAGCCCCAACAGTTAACTCATCGAACTGAAGATTATCTGCATCTACCTCATCAGCCCCAACATACATGTCGTCTACTTCCAGTGGCCGACTTGTGCCAGCAGGTAGAAATGGCCAACCATTGGCGGTAGGGGGAGCCACTTCTGTTGGCCTAAGATTTTCACCAGAATCTTCGTTCTGATTTTCATTTCCATTATAATTTTCAGGATCATGGGCGGCCTCATCACCCTCCTCATCCTGAACCTCAGCCTCAGCCTCAGCCTTGTCATCATCCTCATCATCATCCTCTGCAGGATCATCATCATTGTCATCTTCAGTTCTAAATTCTTCAAAATCACAACCGAAGACATGAAAATCATCCTCCAAAACGTTAATATGCTCCAACGGCACATCTGCATCATTCCCGGGGACAATGATATCTTCGGAGGTAGGGTTCTCATACATATCGTCCGAGAAGTTTTCATTTAGGTCAACTCGTACCCTACACAGTTCAACAATATAAAATTAGGATAGTAGATTGAGTACTTCAATATAAATAAAATTGTACAAGACATACCTTGAACTAAATTGTGCCGAGTCACCTCCTATGCTTGTATTACCCAATTCTGTTTCATATTCTCTTTCTAAGTCTACTTCAAAACGAGAGTCGGGAGTGACAGTTACTCGTTCCGATGGATATCTTAGGTGTGGAATCGGTGGAACGGAAGTAGGAGGTATGCATGCATTATGAGAGGGATTTTGAGAGGGAATCGGTGGTACAGAAGTCAAACGTATGGGCAGGTTATGAGAGGGATTTCGAGGTGAAAAGGAAGTAGAAGGTATGACATTGTTTGTGGGCAGAATTGAAGAATAAGATGAATTTAGGCCATTGTCAATTTTTGTTATGTGTAGCATCACAGAGTTGAAATTATCTTTCTCAAGCACCTTAACCAACGATTGGAAGATTTCATCGCTATCGACGTCGATTAGAGTGCTTATATATGGATCAACAACATATCGACATTTGATGGATAGTGACACCCGTCCTCTAATACTCCCAATTCGACTGTGGATTAGAGCCTCCAATTCTTTAAGATTCATTCGGGGACTTACCAATAACAATTTCTTACTCCCACCAACATATTCCCAATTCACTTCATCCTTCAGTATTCCAACATAGTGTAACAGTAGAGAAAGCATTGTGCGTGCCAGTTTACGAAGACCTGCAAAGGGCAGACAAGATATGATAAGAACCAGTACGTAAAGGGGGCTTCTCAAGGCAAAAAAGTAGAGGCCGACATAAGCAAAACTATCGGAGGCACACGCTGAAAGAAGAAAATATGACCTTCCTGATTGAAAACTTGTCTGCAAAAGGAGTATATGATATGGTTAAGACTTAAACATGAGAAGAACATGATAACATATTTTTTCTCAGTACATTTAATACCAGACTGAAGCATGGAAATAATTTAACATAAGTGAATATTGCATTTCAAGTATACAGGTCACAGTACGAAATCTAGTTTAAAGACGAAATCTACGAGAAATTAGTTTAACATGTTACATCTGGCAAGGATATAATATTTTCTTAATTAAATTACACCAGAAGGGATTATGGGACCTCAAATGGGGTAGAAGAAGTACCCTCGGAGGGTCCATCAAATCCAGAAGAAGGTCCTCAAGTTCAAAGGCATGGGTTTTCAGCTACAAAAAAAGGGTTATTAGTACCTAAGGGGGGCTTCTCAAGGGCAATAGAGGGAAGCTATGCATGGTATTAGAGAAGGGATTATGGGCCCTCAAATGGGGTAGAAGAAGTACCCTCGGAGGGTCCATCAAATCCAGAAGAAGGTCTTGAAGTTCAAAGTCATGGGTTTTCAGCTACAAAAAAGGGGTTACTAGTACCTAAGAGGGGCTTCTCAAGGCCAACAGAGAGGAGCTATGCATGGTATTAGAGAAGGGATTATGGGCCCTCAAATGGGGTAGGAGAAGTACCCTTGGAGGGTCCATCAAATCCAGAAGAAGGTCCTGAAGTTCAAAGGCATGGGTTTTCAGCTACAAACAAGGGGTTATTAGTACCTAAGGGAGGCTTCTCAAGGGCAATAGAGAGGAGCTTTGCATAGTATTAGAAAAGGGATTATGGGCCCTCAAATGGGGTAGGAGAAATACCCTTGGAGGGTCCATCAAATGCAGAAGAAGATCCTGAAGTTCAAAGGCATGGGTTTTCAGCTAGAAAAAAGGGGTTATTAGTACGTAAGGGGGGCTTCTCAAGGGCAATAGAGGGGAGCTATGCATGGTATTAGAGAAGGGATTATGGGCCCTCAAATGGGGTAGGAGAAGTACCCTTGGAGGGTCCATCAAATCCAGAAGAAGGTCCTGAAGTTCAAAGGCATGTGTTTTCAGCTACAAAAAAGGGGTTATTAGTACGTAAGGGGGGCTTCTCAAGGGCAACAGAGGGGACCTATGGATGGTATTAGAGAAGGGATTATGGGCCTTCAAATGGGGTAGAAGAAGAACCCTTGGAGGGTCCATCAAATCCAGAAGATGGTCCTGAAGTTCAAAGTCATGGGTTTTCAGCTACAAAAAAGGGGTTACTAGTACCTAAGGGGGGCTTCTCAAGGGCAACCGAGGGGAGCTATGCATGGTATTAGAGAAGGGATTATGAGCACTCAAATGAGGTAGAAGAAGTACCCTTGGAGGGTCCATCAAATCCAGAAGAAAGTCCTGAAGTTGAAAGTCATGGGTTTTCAGCTACAAAAAAGGGGTTATTAGTACCTAAGGGGGGCTTCTCAAGGGCAATAGAGGGGAGCTATGCATGGTATTAGAGAAGGGATTATGGGCCATCAAATGGGGTAGAAGAAGAACCCTTGGAGGGTCCATCAAATCCAGAAGATGGTCCTGAAGTTCAAAGTCATGGGTTTTCAGCTACAAAAAAGGGGTTACTAGTACCTAAGGGGGGCTTCTCAAGGGCAACCGAGGGGAGCTATGCATGGTATTAGAGAAGGGATTATGGGCACTCAAATGAGGTAGAAGAAGTACCCTTGGAGGGTCCATCAAATCCAGAAGAAAGTCCAGAAGTTGAAAGTCATGGGTTTTCAGCTACAAAAAAGGGGTTATTACTACATAAGGGGGCTTCTCAAGGGCAATAGAGGAGAGCTATGCATGGTATTAGAGAAGGGATTAGGGGCCCTCAAATGGGGTAGAAGAAGTACCCTTGGAGGGTCCATCAAATCCAGAAGATGGTCCTAAAGTTCAAAGTCATGGGTTTTCAGCTACAAAAAGGGGTTACTATTACCTAAGAGGGGCTTCTCAAGGCCAACAGAGGGGAGCTATGCATGGTATTCGAGAAGGGATTATGGGCCCTCAAATGGGGTAGGAGAAGTACCCTTGGAGGGTCCATCAAATCCAGAAGAAGGTCCTGAAGTTCAAAGGCAAGGGTTTTCAGCTACAAAAAGGGGTTATTAGTACGTAAGGGGGGCTTCTCAAGGGCAATAGAGGGGACCTATGGATACTATTAGAGAAGGGATTATGGGCCCTCAAATGGGGTAGAAGAAATACCCTCGGAGGGTCCATCAAATCCAGAAGAAGGTCCTCAAGTTCAAAGGCATGGGTTTTCAGCTACAAAAAAGGGGTTATTAGTACCTAAGGGAGGCTTCTCAAGGGCAATAGAGGGGAGCTATGCATGGTATTAGAGAAGGGATTATGCGCCCTCAAATGGGATAGAAGAAGTACCCTCGGAGGGTCCATCAAATCCAGAAGAAGGTCCTCAAGTTCAAAGGCATGGGTTTTCAGCTACAAAAAGGGGTTATTAGTACCTAAGGGAGGCTTCTCAAGGGCAACAGAGAGGAGCTGTGCATGGTATTAGAGAAGGGATTATGGGCCCTCAAATGGGGTAGGAGAAGTACCCTCGGAGGGTCCATCAAATCCAGAAGAAGGTCCTCAAGTTCAAAGGCATGGGTTTTCAGCTACAAAAAAAGAGGTTATTAGTATCTAAGGGAGGCTTCTCAATGGCAACAGTGGGGAGCTATGCATGGTATTAGAGAAGGAATTATGGGCCCTCAAATGTGGTAGAAGAAGTACCCTCGGAGGGTCCATCAAATCCAGAAGAAGGTCCTGAAGTTCAAAGGCATGGGTTTTTCTGCTACAAAAAGGGGGTTATTAAAACCTAAGTGAGGCTTCTCAAGGGCAACAGAGGGGTGCTATGCATGGTATTAGAGAAGGGATTATGGGCCCTCAAATGGGGTAGGAGAAGTACCCTTGGAGGGTCCATCAAATCCAGAAGAAGGTCCTGAAGTTCAAAGGCATGGGTTTTCAGCTACAAACAAGGGGTTATTAGTACCAAAGGGAGGCTTCTCAAGGGCAAGAGAGGGGAGCTATGCTTAGTATTAGAAAAGGGATTATGGTCCCTCAAATGGGGTAGGAGAAGTACCCTTGGAGGGTCCATCAAATGCAGAAGAAGATCCTGAAGTTCAAAGGCATGGGTTTTCAGCTAGAAAAAAGGGGTTATTAGTACGTAAGGGGGGCTTCTCAAGGGCAATAGAGGGGAGCTATGCATGGTATTAGAGAAGGGATTATGGGCCCTCAAATGGGGTAGGAGCAGTACCCTTGGAGGGTCCATCAAATCCAGAAGAAGGTCCTGAAGTTCAAAGGGATGTGTTTTCAGCTACAAAAAAGGGGTTATTAGTACGTAAGGGGGCTTCTCAAGGGCAACAGAGGGGACCTATGGATGGTATTAGAGAAGGGATTATGGGCCCTCAAATGGGGTAGAAGAAGTACCCTCGGAGGGTCCATCAAATCCAGAAGAAGGTCCTGAAGTTCAAAGGCATGGGTTTTTCACCTACAAAAAAGGGGTTATTAGTACCTAAGGGAGGCTTCTCAAGGGCAAGAGAGGGGAGCTATGCATGGTATTAGAGAAGGGATTATGGGCCCTCAAATGGGATAGAAGAAGTACCCTCGGAGGGTCCATCAAATCCAGAAGAAGGTCCTCAAGTTCAAAGGCATGGGTTTTCAGCTACAAAAAGGGGTTATTAGTACCTAAGGGAGGCTTCTCAAGGGCAACAGAGAGGAGCTGTGCATGGTATTAGAGAAGGGATTATGGGCCCTCAAATGGGGTAGGAGAAGTACCCTCGGAGGGTCCATCAAATCCAGAAGAAGGTCCTCAAGTTCAAAGGCATGGGTTTTCAGCTACAAAAAAAGAGGTTATTAGTATCTAAGGGAGGCTTCTCAATGGCAACAGTGGGGAGCTATGCATGGTATTAGAGAAGGAATTATGGGCCCTCAAATGTGGTAGAAGAAGTATCCTCGGAGGGTCCATCAAATCCAGAAGAAGGTCCTGAAGTTCAAAGGCATGGGTTTTTCAGCTACAAAAAGGGGGTTATTAAAACCTAAGTTAGGCTTCTCAAGGGCAACAGAGGGGAGCTATGCATGGTATTAGAGAAGGGATTATGAGCCCTCAAATGGGGTAGGAGAAGTACCCTTGGAGGGTCCATCAAATCCAGAAGAAGGTCCTGAAGTTCAAAGGCATGGGTTTTCAGCTACAAACAAGGGGTTATTAGTACCTAAGGGAGGCTTCTCAAGGGCAATAGAGAGGAGCTATGCATAGTATTAGAAAAGGGATTATGGGCCCTCAAATGGGGTAGGAGAAGTACCCTTGGAGGGTCCATCAAATGCAGAAGAAGATTCTGAAGTTCAAAGGCATGGGTTTTCAGCTAGAAAAAATGGGTTATTAGTACGTAAGGGGGGCTTGTCAAGGGCAATAGAGGGGAGCTATGCATGGTATTAGAGAAGGGATTATGGGGCGTCAAATGGGGTAGGAGAAGTACCCTTGGAGGGTCCATCAAATCCAGAAGAAGGTCCTGAAGTTCAAAGGCATGGGTTTTCAGCTAGAAAAAAGGGGTTATTAGTACGTAAGGGGGGCTTCTCAAGGGCAATAGAGGGGAGCTATGCATGGTATTAGAGAAGGGATTATGGGCCCTCAAATGGGGTAGGAGCAGTACCCTTGGAGGGTCCATCAAATCCAGAAGAAAGTCCTGAAGTTCAAAGTCATGGGTTTTCAGCTACAAAAAGGGGTTACTAGTACCTAAGAGGGGCTTCTCAAGGCCAACAGAGGGGAGCTATGCATGGTATTCGAGAAGGGATTATGGGCCCTAAAATGGGGTAGGAGAAGTACCCTTGGAGGGTCCATCAAATCCAGAAGAAGGTCCTGAAGTTCAAAGGCATGGGTTTTCAGCTACAAAAAGGGGTTATTAGTACGTAAGGGGGGCTTCTCAAGGGCAATAGAGGGGACCTATGGATGGTATTAGAGAAGGGATTATGGGCCCTCAAATGAGGTAAATGAAGTACCCTTAGAGGGTCTATCAAATCCAGAAGAAGGTCCTCAAGTTCAAAGGCATGGGTTTTCAGCTACAAAAAAGGGGTTATTAGTACCTAAGGGAGGCTTCTCAAGGGCAACAAAGGGGAGCTATGCATGGTATTAGAGAAGGGATTATGGGCCCTCAAATGGGGTAGAAGAAGTACCCTCGGAGGGTCCATCTAATCCAGAAGAAGGTCCTCAAGTTCAAAGGCCTGGGTTTTCAGCTACAAAAAGGGGTTATTAGTACCTAAGGGAGGCTTCTCAAGGGCAACAGAGAGGAGCTATGCATGGTATTAGAGAAGGGATTATGGGCCCTCAAATGGGGTAGGAGAAGTACCCTCGGAGGGTCCATCAAATCCAGAAGAAGGTCCTTAAGTTCAAAGGCATGGGTTTTCAGCTACAAAAAAGAGGTTATTAGTATCTAAGGGAGGCTTCTCAATGGCAACAGTGGGGAGCTATGCATGGTATTAGAGAAGGAATTATGGGCCCTCAAATGGGGTAGAAGAAGTACCCTCGGAGGGTCCATCAAATCCAGAAGAAGGTCCTGAAGTTCAAAGGCATGGGTTTTTCACCTACAAAAAAGGGGTTATTAGTACCTAAGGGAGGCTTCTCAAGGGCAAGAGAGGGGAGCTATGCATGGTATTAGAGAAGGGATTATGGGCTCTCAAATGAGTAGGAGAAGTACCCTTCGAGGGTCCATCAAATCCAGAAGAAGGTCCTGAAGTTTAAAGGCATGGGTTTTCAGCTACAAACAAGGGGTTATTAGTACCAAAGGGAGGCTTCTCAAGGGCAAGAGAGGGGAGCTATGCATAGTATTAGAAAAGGGATTATGGGCCCTCAAATGGGGTAGGAGAAGTACCCTTGGAGGGTCCATCAAATGCAGAAGAAGATCCTGAAGTTCAAAGGCATGGGTTTTCAGCTAGAAAAAAGGGGTTATTAGTACGTAAGGGGGGCTTCTCAAGGGCAATAGAGGGGAGCTATGCATGGTATTAGAGAAGGGATTATGGGCCCTCAAATGGGGTAGGAGCAGTACCCTTGGAGGGTCCATCAAATCCAGAAGAAGGTCCTGAAGTTCAAAGGCATGTTTTTTCAGCTACAAAAAAGGGGTTATTAGTACGTAAGGGGGGCTTCTCAAGGGCAACAGAGGGGACCTATGGATAGTATTAGAGAAGGGATTATGGGCCCTCAAATGGGGTAGAAGAAGTACCCTTGGAGGGTCCATCAAATCCAGAAGATGGTCCTGAAGTTCAAAGTCATGGGTTTTCAGCTACAAAAAAATGGTTACTAGTACCTAAGGGGGGCTTCTCAAGGCCAATAGAGGGGACCTATGAATGGTATTAGAGAAGGGATTATGGGCCCTCAAATGGGGTTAGAGAAGTACCCTTGGAGGGTGCAGCAAATCCAAAGATGGTGCTCAACTTCAAAGGCATGGGTTTTCAGCTACAAAGAAGGGGTTATTAGTACCTAAGGGGGGCTTCTCAAGGGCAACAGAGGGGAGCTATGCATGGTATTTGAGAAGGGATTATGGGCCCTCAAAAATTCAATCCCTACACTCTTCAAACTCATGTCTGTCTTCTTTTCGCAAGCACTTTCACATTTATCACCAAAGCTAAATGGGATAGCAGGAGTTTTGAATTACTAATAATAGCAATATCTTATGGAGCACAACCACCCTTTGCGCATTAGCATATCACACTGCCACATTTCTCTTAATTAAAATCTTTGCAAATTATTTCTTTCAGATAGTAAAGAAAATAATATGAAAGATAACAAGGGGGTGAAGGCAACGGAGAAAGATATGTGATTGTATAAGAATGCCATCTGGAAACATGTACCCCAACTGTAAGAACGGTGTGTTTGCCACAAATGGTTTATTTTTTCTCTAAATATACACTCAACTCCTATTGTTAAAGCATCAATTTCTTTAATGTTAATCTTTATTTGTTAGTTTCAAGAATTTGTTTCTCAAAATAAATGGATGTTAAGAAAGCTTTTATTCATGGAAAGTTCAAAAGCATAAATGTAGTTCAAAAGCTTTTAGTATGAGAGGTGAGACTACAAACTACATCTACATCTCTACTATGACAGGTGAGAATACAAATTTGTCAACTGACTACAAACTACATCTCTACTTCGTACTCACACCGAAGACAAATCATGAAAAATAAACTGAGACCAGGTAGGGTTTACTGTTTTCCAGATTTCATACGTGCTTCACCTTCGTCGAGGTCGCCGGAGAGATTGCCTACGCCTCTGTTTGGTTGTCAAAAATCAGGCATCTCATTAGAATTTCGTGGGAATTTTAGATGCCGGCACGTCGTTTGGTTGTGTTTTTCAAACCCGATGGTCAAAACACCCACAACAATGTCGGGATACGGTCGGCCCACGTGGCTCTCCAATGAGAACCGAATGGCAAACCCCCAAAACCGAGTTTCTATATTAGAATTTCAACAGGAATGGCCTTCTCAAACGACGGATGAGGCTCCACGCACTGCTTCGTCGCATATCTTCCGCTAAATTCTTGTAACCAAATGGCATTTGGGAATTTAGTTCCAACAAAATCCTAGTAAGCATCCCTACAACCAAACGTTACTTCAAAAACCCACCCCCATAAGGTCCTTTCATTGCCATTCTGCACAAATCCCCTTTCACTTCCCCTTCCCGCCGAGATTCACGAACCAAACAGACCCGTAGAGATCGCCGGAGAAGAGGACGGAAAAAAAAAAACACAGACGGGAGGAGAGAAGAGGGAAGAGAGAAGAGGGAAGACAAAGAGAGGGAAACTGAAATGCTTTTTTATTCTTAAAAGTCATATCACCTATTTCTGCCACAAGGGCATTCTCGTCATTGAAAATTTTGAAAACCAAATTTTGACCCTCTTCTGTCACTTTCAGCATACACTTGACCCCTCTGATATTATTTCTTTTATTTGTCCCCCCTCTGTCAAATTTTCTTTTCTTTTTTTTGGGCTCTGTCTTTTTCGACCTAAAATGGGTGCAGAACATATTTTATGCCTATTTTTTAAGTGGAAAAAATCGGCATAAAATCTATTTTAGACCCATTTTGCATAGAAACAAACAGAACCTTAATGGACTTGACAACATAATAATGCCATTGGAAAAATAATTGTATGCAAAAGCATCTCACGTGGCCATGAAACAGAAATTGGGCTTGAGTTTAAATCCCAGACCCATTTAGGAATCCTTTAGTTTTTTAATATTTATTTTAGGCATTGGATTCTTATTATATTTTTTAAAGGAGGCTCTCTCTCTCTCTCTCTCTCTCTCTCTCTCTCTCTCTCTCTCCGTATTCCCTTTTGATAGACACACGGAGCAACCCCAACTCTACCACTCTTTCATTTTTTAAATACATTCTATCTTTGGAGGGATTTGCTTGCGTCCATCGCAGAAGGCATTTCACAGATGGCATGTCACATATGACAGCAGCCACCTCATGAATGAAGACAAAATATGCTGAAAAGTGGGCCTCTGAATGAACTACCTAACCATAGTGAGCCTCCGATGATGTAATATAATGAACTACTCTCACCATAGTGGGTCTCACCTTTGACTCACATTAACCATTCATTAATTTGAAACACCATGCTTTGGGCTAAGGAAATATTAAAATAATTGAAAATGGCCAAACCAACTGCCAATACATCATATTCTTTGTTCAACTGGGATTATTAATTGCAGGTTCAATATTTATTCTTTTTCTTCTTCATCTCGATAAATTGTTATATTTAATCTAATTATATGGTAGAACAACTTTTCTTCTTTATTTTTCGCTTACAATTACCCTATCCAAATACAAAACTCATTTTGCTCCAAACATTTTTGTTATTTAATCAGCTTTCAATCTTTACATCTTAATTTACGTCAATACCGTGCATCGCACGGTTGGTCTCACTACTGTGAGAATAAGGCACAAGGGCAAGTGACCCAAACAGGGCATCTTATGGGTTATTGGGAGATCATCCCTAGATATGGTCCCGTACCAATTGGACAATTTTATTAAGAGGACTCGGATTTCTGTTTAGATTGCAAGAAAAATATTTTTTAACAGAATTTTTTTTTCATGAGCCGGTTTTTTCCCACGCTCGCGAGCCGGCAGGGGATCACCACATCGGGTTCTCTAAGAGTGTTAGGTTATCCACGTTTCTTGCGAACTCAAGATCGTGATCCTGATTCCGCAAGGAAGAGAAATTCAGAGTCGCCACCTAGGTTAGGGCCTTGGACCCGTACCTGTTCTTCCGATGAAAATGGGGTAAGTACCCAAGTTTCATTGGGGGAACAGTAAACCAAATGGGTTCTTTTGCTCTGGGCTTAAACCTTGTAATTTTGCCATGTTTGTTAAGACATAGTCCTTATAAATATCTGGGTAAGGGTTATGGTTACAATCGGGGAAGTTGTTAGGCACCCCTCTTGCCCGGATGAATCCGGTCTCTTGACTTAATTTGGCATTTTCAAAAAATTTAATCAGAAAAGTTATCTTTTTCTGCTTTTATTTGGGTTAGGCTTAATTCCAATATGTAAACGGAATGAATTTACAAAAGAAATGAAAAGAAGCGGTCATTAACCTGATTCTGATCATATGCTGTGAATGAGTCCCGAAAGATCTCGTAGCTAACCACAATCAGGTTAACTAGTTTAAAGAAAGGCAAAGGGATTTATATTACAGGATCTGAGAGCAATGGGAGCCGGAGATCCTTTAGCATCACCACCCCGTACCTTACTTTGTAAAGAAAGTACAGAAAGCTGAGAAATGAAACAGAATGTAAAAGACAGTACAGAAAGTAAAAGAAAGATAAAATGGTTTATATTACAAGATATGAGGGCAATGTGAGCCGGAGATCCTATAACGTCACAACCTCGTATCTTTCCTTGTAATGGAAATTCCGAAAGCTGGAAAATAAATGTAATTTTACTAGAGTCTGTACAGAAATCGACAGCATAACGGCGCTACTCTGAAAAAGGGGCTCCGAGTTTGATGAGATTTCGGCGGCATAACGACGCTATTTGGACAAAGGGGCTCTGAGGTTGTGGAGAAATCAGTGGCGTAATGGCGTTATTTGGAAAAAGGGACTCTGGAGTTGTCGAGATTTCAGC
Source organism: Tasmannia lanceolata (assembly GCF_043159265.1). Classification (NCBI taxonomy): domain Eukaryota; kingdom Viridiplantae; phylum Streptophyta; class Magnoliopsida; order Canellales; family Winteraceae; genus Tasmannia; species Tasmannia lanceolata. Next base: position 59,198,261 of record NW_027518695.1, on the reverse strand, counting down.
AAGACAACGACGCTATTATTGAAAAATAGGTCGTAGTTCTGCGAAATTCGGCAGAATAATAGCGCTATTAGAAGGATGTCACTCTGAACCTTCTGAATTTCGACAGAAAGCCGACGCCTAATGTGAGCAACCGAAGTATTTCTCTACTTTCTCTCTTCTAAGAAGTAAAGAAACTAAAAGATTTTTGGAAAACCAAAAGGATTTGGGTTGAAATGTTAGAGCAAAAACCCAGAGAGGGAGAGAGGGAGAGAGAGAGAGAGAGAGAGAGAGAGAGAGAGAGAAGAAAAAAGTGATTTGACTTGCTCATGGACAAAAAACCCTATGTGGTGATGTACGGACCTTCGGTTTATGATGTTGTCCCTCTAAATTAATCAGACATAATTCCCCTCTTAAATCATTGGACGAAAAAAATTTCCATAGAGATAATTTTCCAGAGTTATTTTCTTGTAATCCAACCAACACAGGAATTTCTTGGAAAAGTTAGAAATGAAAAATATTCCTAAAATTTCTTACTTTATTCCTACTCTATTTAATTTATTTTAGAGAGATTTTCAATTTATTTAATTCCTAAAATGATTTTTTTGTTGAAGGATTTTCGAAGAGAATATTGGAAGAAATAATATTTTGCTTATGTCATAGTATTTTTCCTAAAATAATGGAAGGGAAATAAAAAAACGCTAAACCGATTAAATGGGTTGGGGGATAAATTTGCCGATTAAATGGGTTAGGGGTAAATTTGCTATATTAGAATTTTTAACGGAGAAAATTGACGTAGATGAGTTTTAGGGACCTTTTAGCAAATATTTTCTAAAAGTATGACTACTATGATAATATGCTTTTCTTCGGGACTAATAAGTAATTATTTTGCCATTTAGGGACTAATCAGCAAAAATCCCTAAAATATTTAGAAAGCGCGAGAACCAATCACATTAAGAGCCCGATGATAAGTGATGGGGTATGAAAAGCAACGACCAATTAGCTGTCGACACGTGGCCCTTAAAGGGCCCACTACGAATTCATGCACTTGCCCAGGGGTAGTCTGGTAATCTGCCAAGAGCAGGTAAACCTAAACCCACAAAGGGGCCGACACCTGTCCTAGCGTAGGTAATTCAACCACCCCAGAGGTCTCTCTATAAAAGGCCTCCCAAGGTTCAAAGAGGGTAATAACTTCTGAACTACCACTTTTAAAGTTTTGGCTCTGCACTCCTGCTCATACTGACTTGAGTGTCGAATGGCCCGTCCGAAGCAACGACTCCGGGTTGGTCTTCTGACCTCGTGCGTCTTTGTGCAGGGCTTAGCGCATTCAGTTCAGTACCTTGGGCCCACCAGATCAGTTCTTTCGTCACTGCCGTATCTGTTACCAATTTTAGGCATAACAATAAGCTCAGACATGCACGACCAACATGTGCTATGTTTGCTGATAAAACCTGTGACCAACGTATCTCAACCCATTTATTTGTTAATTTAAATAATCTTATTAGTAACAAGTGTTTAACAATATAAATCCATTTCTAAATTATAAGAATCTGTGGTAAACGTTAGGGAACCATTCTAGAGAATGGAAAAGGCCAAAAAAAAAAAAAACTGGGAAGACAACATTTGGCAAGTCCCACGTGGCAAAAGTGAGCTTCGTGGCTGCTATCTTATGATCCATATATAGCAAATCCCATATAGTAAACATGCAAAAGTAAAAATAAATAGTGCCAGAATTGTCCTCTTCAGAATTCAATATCGGCATGAAATTGTAAATAAAATTAAGGTTAGAGCACTAATTTTGTAAATGATAAAATTTTTAAATGCAATTTTTTGTGTCTTGATTTTTTTTTCTTTGTTTTCTTGATTTTTTTTTTTACTTTGTTTTTACAAGCGTTTTTGGCATATTAAACTCGAATCAAGTTTTGGTAACTATGGGCTAGAGTGCCCTATCTCACACCACTTGACACTTGTACGACATGAACCCACTGCCACATGTGCGATCGGATCTATTGCCCTTGATCCCACGCTCATCGGATGACTCTAGACTTTTGATCAAGCATGATGAAAAGGATGTCCTAAATATGTCATTTAAGCCATTCACTTTCGCGTGCCTCTATCTTTGGGATGAAATCTTCGTTCGGCAACTGGCCTGAACTGACTGGTTGCCTGCGAGGGACATCAGATCAATGGTACCAAATCAGGCCTGTACCGACTGGGTTGTCCTGCATGGGACATCCGATCAATGGTACCGATCACCAAGCCCATATGTCATGCAATGTGCATATGTGCTGGATGATCGGGACCATAGATCAACGGTCCTTATATCCCTAATCAGATCTCATGGATCCCATTTTTCTTAACTTGATGGGATTTGGTCCACTTCACTAAATTAGGTACCTTCCATTTAGATGTTTTATTGGCTTGTAATACTTACAGTTTCGATTTCCAAAGAAAAAACAGATCCATGATTTCCAAGGAAAAAAATTCAGCTTACGGCATTTACTGATTTTTTTTTTCTCTCAGAAGGTTTTCTGTAAAATATGATTTTCCAACGTTTGATAACTCATTTAATAGATATAAAATTTATAAAGTAAAAGTTTTCATGACTGTAACTCATCCTTAGGTGTGTATTTTTTTTTCCTCAGACAAATTCATTAAGGTTGCAACTTGGGCCGGGTTTTACCTGAGCCCACATCATTCTGAACCAAAAATAACATGGTCCGGTTTAGAAATCACAGGTCTGCTCCTGGGTCGGGTTTCAGGTTGAAAAACCCAACCCAATCTCAAGTCAATTTGGGTTTAAACAAAAAAACCCGAAACATGAAACCTGACCCGAATTTTATAGGTATGCTATGATTTTCTGAGAAATTATCTAGTGCCCAACCGTCAAGTCCCTTGTTGGTGGTACGTCAAAAGTACCACCCTTGATGTTTGATCCAACAGCAGACTCTTAAAAAGTGGTCTGATGTTGGATCTAACATCAGGAGTGGTACCGCCCACAAGGGACTTGCCGGTCGCGCACCATGTAAAAACTCATGATTTTCTTAACCATCTCCTAAATAACATGCCAAATCATTTTCAAGTATAGTGAAAAAACGGATCCCATCTTTAGGTGTGCATTTTTTTTCCTTGGATAAATTCATGCCAAAAAATTTCAAGGAATAAAAATATTTTTTGGTAACACATTACTTATTAAAATTACAAAAGGGCAATGATAAATTCGGACCCCCTGGAGTACGCATATGCACCCCTTATTTGATGTAAAAAAGCGTTAAAGTTGAGCACTGTTCACGTGAAATCATGGTATAAGGTATAAGGGGTGAATATGCATACTGCAGGGGGTGCGAATTCGTCATTGCCCGTACAAAATTGCTACTCAGAAGTCAAAACAAACATTGGAAAATTCAATGGCTAAGATGTTATCACAGGCATGAGATAGTAGGAGTAGTGACAGAGGTGGGGCAGAACGTAACGAGACTCAAAGTCGGAGATAAGGCCGGTGTAGGGTGCATGGTCCGTGCCCGCCATTCGTGCACTAGCTGCGAATAGGGCTCGGAGATTTATTGTAGTAAGGTGATATTCACATACAATGCCCTTTACTATGATGGCACCCCAACATATGGCGGGTACTCTGATATTATTGTTATAGATGAGCACTATGTGGTTCATTTCCCTGAAAACCTCCCCCCTAGACGTGGGTGCACCATTGTTGTGTGCGGGGATTACAGTCTATAGCTCGATGAAACGTTTTGAACTCAATGAATCGGGTATGCATTTGGGTGTGTTCGGACTCGGTGGACTCGGTCATGTTGCCGTGAAGATTGCCAAGGCTTTTGGAATGAAGGTTATTGCGATCAACCCATCCCCTAACAAGGCTAACGAAGCAATTGAGCAACTCGGTGCTGACTCATTTTTGGTTAGTCATGACCCGGAGCAAATGGAGGAAAAAAGGTTTTACTTTTTACAATATGGGTTTCGTTTTTTGGAGTCTTGATTTGAACATGTGATTATCTATTAGAAATGAATGACTCTTAGGGCACGTTTGCCTACCATGAACTTTTTTTCATGATAAATCGGTGTCTCCAAATGGAGATGAGCGTGAAGTGGCTAAAAATTAAGAAACAAAAAACAGGAAACTAGTGTCTCTGATGATGAGATGAGACAAAAAAATCAGGAAACAGTTGATCGGATTTTGAGTAGAGTTTGCTGTTTCCTGATTTTTAGCCCCGTCTCACCACTTGGAGATGCTAGTATTCTAATTTTTAGCCATTTCACCCGCCCAACCCCTCTCTCATCACTTGGAGGTGCCAGTCTATCATTAAAAAAAAATTCTTGGTAGCCAAACGTGCCCTAATTTCTGTATTTTCTTGGGAAATTGCATTTCTCCTTGGAATGTTTTTTCAAATATTTTGTTCCATGAAAAATCATTTTCCATAATTTTTTCCAAGATTCAAAAGGCCCTAAGATCTGCTTGTTTTGGATTTTGAGAAACCATTGTGAATTCAAAACTGATTCTTGAACTCAATTAAACGTAACTTAGAGCCCAATCATAGCTTTGAATCTAAAAATAAGATATATTATTCAAAGTTTAATCAAAATTTAGAATTAAAATTGATTGATATACAGACAGAGATTGAAGATCTGACAATGAACTTCAATGAAACTAGTGTTTATAAAAGCTATCCTAACTTGATCAAGCTATTGATTTGGCTCATAAACCCTTTCTTTCATTCATCAATAGGGCACTTTTCCGGGCCAGGCCTTGATTCAGTGAAGGGAAGTGGAAGTCATAAGAAAGAGATGTTTCTCTTCGCACCTCAGATCAAGAGGAAAGGTGATTGGTCTAAGCGCCTCTCTTATTACTTTTTTGTATCCCCCTGTTCCTCGGATACAATTCAATCCTTCTACGGCCAAATCTCAATTTGTGGAAAGCCTTCGCTGGCTTCCTTATGAAAACATCAATTTGTATATGGGTATAGACGGTCTCTCTTTATTCTTCGTGATATTGACCGCATTTCTGATCAAAATCCAAAACAAACAAAATCCAAAACAAACAAAGCATATCCTTAATTGGATAGCAAGAAAAAAAAATTTGATGGAAAATTTTGGGAGATGATTTTTTCACCCCCCTGGTAGGATTATGCGCCCCGTTTTTAAAGTGAATTGTAGCATACTTTAACGCTTTTGATGTCAAATCAAGTTAAAAGGGGGGCGGGGGTGAAAAAATCAACTCCCAAATTTTTTCTTGGGAATTTTTTTTTCTTTACATGATTTAGCAGGACGTCTTAAATTTATGATTAATTTTGAGGGGGATATCATCATAAATTAAAGGTCCCTCTAAATAAAATTGAATAGGGTTGGTTTTCAGTTAGACTAATCTCAACCATTCACAGTGAAGTGAATGGGGCTGATCTCTAGCTGACGCACTTAGTGGAGCCAGGTGAAGTCCACTCTAGTTCAAATTATCTTTTCCAGTGCCTAAAATGTAGGAATTATTGGAAATATTTTTTCTTTCCAAACTTTTCCGAAACATCAAAGAGCTGTTTGGATCTATGGAAAAAATTTCTTGAGAAAAGCTTTTCTTAGAAAGTTTGTTTTCCAGCATTTGGTTAACTCATTTTCCATGTAACTTAATTTCTAGATAGCAAAATTTTTCATATTTTATAGAAAAATTTCATTCCTGTGGCAACTCTTGAATCATTTTTCATGGAATACTTTTCAAGGATAACTTTTTCCAAGAAATTCTTTTCCCCAGAACATCCTCATGGTAATGGGTAAATTCCTTGAATGGAATTGATTAGGGCTGCAACAGGGTCGGGTTGGGCCGGGTTTTTCAAAACCTTAGCCCAACCCTGGATCCAATTATCTTGGCCCTGACCGGCCCTGACCAGTCAGAGCCAAAAGACCTCAACCCAAGGCCCGCCCTGGAGGGCTCAGTGTGGCCTTTGCCCTGATTGGGTGGGGCTGGGCTAGCCCTGATTGACCCTAGTGCAAACACATTGTTGTCAATAATATAAAAGCGAAATTTTATAAGGTGTATGACTGTACAGTCCAGTGTTTTCAAAAAGTACCGTACAACCCACTTCATAGGATGATCCAAACCGTTCACTTGTTGGGCCACAACATAAATAGATTGTGTTCCAAAATTCATTTCCATCAGATTATCCTAGCCATCCGATCTATAGAGTGGAGGGTTAGGATCATCCTATGAAGTGGGCCTTACAGTGCTGTTTTTGAAAACACTGGAGTATAGGGCCACACACCATATAAAATCTCTATAAAAGCTCCGGTTTATAGACCCATTACTACACGGGTTTTTATAGTGTAAGGTGTCCGGACCTAATGGCACTTATTTTTTCAAGAAAAAAATAAAAAAGTAGTGGAGGCCACCTTATTCGAAGATACAAGCCATTTGCCACAATATAAATAGGGCATGCCCCTAAAATCATGTAAATAGGATGATCTTATGTTTTGTGCTTTGATAAGTCACATATACTGTAAAGTGTAAATAGGGCCGGGTTGGGCCGGGTCAAGGGTAAAGTGTGAAAAGGGTCGGGTTGGCCCAAGGTATCAACCCTAAGCCCGACCCGACCCTGAGTCAGGGCCTAAAAAATAAACCCAAGCCTGCCCTCAGGGTTGGATTTTCCAACCCTGACCCTGTTCGGACTCAAGGCGGGTCAGTTCGGACTCAAGGCGGGTCAGGGCTCACAGGATATTGACCGCATTTCTGTTTTTATTTAGAGTGACCTTTAGGCCCTTTTTGGATTGTAGGAAATTTTTGAAAAGGAAAATTATTTCTAAAATTTTCTTTTTTTTTTTACAGATGAAAAAAGATAACTTGAACGAAAGCTTTTCAATTTTTATTTAGAGAGACATTCTTTATGTTGTATCCCTCTAAATTAGCAATAATTACATATTTTTCCTCTAAATCGTGGTAAGTAAAAAATAACCCAAGAAATTCTTTTGTTACAAATGTTATTCTTGCAATCTAAACAGGGCCTGAATTTACCATTCAAAAAGAAAAAAAAAACCACAGGGCCTTAATTTATAATGACATCCGTCTATATTAACTATATGATCTCTCTCTCAATTCTTGAAAAGAAAGGAAAAATTCCTAGGAAACTTTTTCCACAAGAAATTGTTTTCCTGCAATCCAGGTAGGGCCTCTCTTTAATTAGGTTTAAGTCAAGATTAAAGAAGTGAGATTACTTGATTTTGAATTCACAGGTGGGAAGATTGTGGCGGGAAGTCTTATAGGCGGAATGAAAGAGACCCAAGAGATGATTGATTTTGCCGGCAAGCATAATATAACAGTAGATATCAAGCTTGTTCCAATGAATTACGTGAACACGGCAATGGAGTGGCTCGCCAAAGCTGACATTAGATATCAGCTTGTAATCGATGTTGGGAACACCTTGACGGCTTCATGAATAGCCCATTGACTCGGGGTCGACATGATCGAAAATTCACTGCTTTTCGTTTCGGTCAGTTCAGAAAGTCCAAAACTTGTAGCAAATAATTCTTCCCTTATTTTCACCAACACCACCCTCTGGTGTTTATGATTGTGTTTTAAGAATAAGGCTTCTTTTCGTACTTCTATAAATTGTTTACATATATTCTTAGGGAAATGATATATTGGCCCGGGCCACCTCCCCCTATCCTAGTGTAGTTATGAGTTATGACTACTCCTTTTACACTACAAGGGGTAGCCCAGGGAAGAAGGGGTAGCCCAGGGAAGAAAATGGGGCAAATATATAACTTTCATATTCTTATGTAGCCTATCGGCGAAATGCCTTTTGCGATGGACGCTAACGAATCCCTATAATCTTATTTGTATAAAAACTTATTGTAATATATAAAACTTTGTGATTGGTCCTTGCGGTTCTCTGCAGTCAAAGAATTTGATATAGAGAGAGAGAGAGAGAGAGTAAATATAACATTAGTGAGTGGACGATTTCTCCTCTTAACTTTTCCGGCGGATCCCTTTTGAGACTTTAGCCTAGTAAAAAAACGCCCGAGGATTGTCTCCCCTCCCCTACTCTTCTACGTGATGGAAAGCCTCTGCTCTTAGACATGGAAAAGGGCACTTGCTCTCTTTTCTTCAAAGCAAAAACAAGAGAGATAGAGAGAGTGTGATTTTCAGTCATGAGAGAGTATGGGAAGAGGGAGCCTTGGGCTATTTATAATCAATATGAAGAAACTGGAAGCTTCTTGCTTTCTAAAATTAGCCTCTAATCTCAGGAAAGCTAAGCTCATCAAAACTGTCGAAGGCATGTTTCCTTCTACACCTTTTGCCAACTCAAGAATGTTGCCATGTTGAGAATGACACTTGGCCAAACTTTCCAAAGAATGGCTTATGCCCAGGTAACGCAGAGCGACGCAACGGATACCAAATAATGCTGGGGAAACTAAGGGATGTAGTTAAAACAATATCAAGAAGGGTGGTCTGTTGGAGAAACTAAGGGATGTGGTTATAGAAAATCAAGATCTTAAGAGTTAGGAATATGGATATGGGTAAATGGTTGAAGGAAACAATAGGCTAACAGATGGGTTTTGGTTGGGTAATAAGATGGGAGTAAGGCCAGGCTTCTGGTGGGTCGTAATCAAGCTAGGTAGCCGGTTAAATTGGTGAAAGCAAGGGCTGGTTCTAGGGGGCTGAATTTATTACAATTATGGGTTTCTTGTTGGGAAGGAGCAGCAATTTATTACAATTATGGGTTTCTTGTTGGGAAGGAGCAGCAATTGATCAATTATCATGGTGTAACAGATGAGAATTAGTAGTGGTAATTGAAGGGAAATAAAAAAAAGATAAGGATTTCTGGGTTGTAGATGGGTTGATCGAGGGTTCAATTTAGGGGCTGTTAGAATGTACCTAAGATTGATTTCCAGACTTGAGCGACAAGCAGTAGGTGGCTTGCTGAATGGCAACAATACAAGCAGCAGGTGGCTTGTCTTTGATGGGGCAAAACGAGGCAACAATTTGAAAGGCAACCAAAATATTATTCATAAAAGCTTTTCAAACGTTTACACAGAGTAGTGTATTTATAGACTTTGTAAAAGCTTCCTAATCTTACTCAAACAAGTAAAAAAAAACTTTCTAAAATTCTAAAACTCTTAAACAATATCCAACGTCCTGAAATTTCTCTAACTCTAAACTAAAATTCGTCCAACTCAATCTTCTCCTACAATTTCTCAAAGATCAAATCCTACTCTAAAGAGAAGTCTCATACGACTAACTCTTAGAAAATTAAAATTCAAATAAAAAAGGCCTAATAAATCAAAGTTGATCTTGACCGTTGATCTTGTGATAGTGCGAGATGCACCTGCATCACCAGGCCACCTAAGAATGGAAACATTCTAACATTCTACCACTTGGCCGGCGTGGGCTTTCAGATTCTTATTCTTTTTGATCGGCATACTTTATGTGCAACGTTTTTTCTTACTATTCCATTCAGTGAAGATAAAGGCAACGGATAATGTAATCATTGGATTAATTCTATCCAATAACCTCCTCATGGTCACAGAGCTAGTATCCCCACCAGTATGATTACAGTCAACCTTATGATCCACTTTATATCTTTTGTACGCACTTTGCTTGTTTTATAACTTCCATTTATGTGCACAAAACTAATAACGGAGCAACACATAGCATAAAATATTAGAATCAATCAAAACATATTGTGATCACAACACAATTGTATGAACCTTTATATAAACTCCCACTATCCAAAGCCAGTATGCTTGTCCACCAACCTAAGGGATGCAACACGCTCTTTACCGAGCTCCGATGGCAAGCCTTTGGTCATGGAGTCTGCCAACATAAGTGCAATGCTTATGTGTTCCGCAAAGATTTAAGATTGTAAGCCCAAGGGTACATCCCTCTCTTGTTTTGATGATCAACAAATACAAACTGATGGTAGTTTGCTAATGGCTACTCTAGTGTTGTGATTTAGACAGGTTATATTCATATCAACACTGGAAGCAAGAAGAACAAAGGCTAGTCTTGGAGAAAGTCAAGTCTTGGTGGTCATCCTTCAAGCCATATGGTGTATCGAAGAATCAAGGGATCCATAAGCGCAAGAATGTATTTGAAGACTATCTCAAGATCATGCAAGCTCCCAAGAAGAATGAAGATCAAGAAGTCTCAAGGCTCATACTTTAAGAATGCATTGGAGTCCTCTTGGCATTTAATGTTTGCATGAGTTAGTGTTTTCAAAACTACTTAAAACCTATTTTTACAACTCATAAAAGGTATTTGAAAACACATGTATAAAGCCCAAAGACCATGGCCCAAAGTCCCTTGCACGAAATATTTAAAACCAAAATTTTAAAGCAGGGCCGGTCGACCGGGCTAGGCCGGGCGACCGCGGGATGGTACCTAGAATTCCAGGATATCTCGAAATTCATCCACCCGGTCGACCAGGTCATTCCGGGCGACCGCGGATTGGTTTTCTAGAAATCCAGTAAACATCCATGAAGGTCTTGCCGGGCAACCGCAATGAGCCGGTCTACCGCGGAATGGCTTTCAAGCAAAATATTTTTTAAATAGGTTGCCTTCGGCGGGCGACCACGATGACCCCAGTCGACCGCGGCGACCCTGGTTGACCGTGGCGATTTGAATTTTGAAAATAAAAAAAGGGCGTCGATAATGGCGGGCGACCGCGGTGGCTCGGTCGACCGTGATGGTCTCGCGAAAGAGCCGTTGTGGCCTGCAGTGGGTAGGTGCAACCACCCAGTTTTATTACAGTTTTGCCCTTGAATCTTCCTAAATCAACTAGGACTATTTAAACCGCATTAAAGACCTTCTTTACCACCTTTTGAACATTCATCAAACCCTAGAGCTTTCTTCTTTGAAATCAAAAGGATTATTCTTCAAACCTCTTGTGCATTTAGCACTTGCATTCATTTCTTGTCAAGAGGAACTCCCCAAAATATTTAGTTTCAATCATTGGAAGTATTGTAAGCATTGAGAGTTGTATATGCCTTAAAGAGACTTGAGAGCTTTTCATTTTTCCTTTTCTCTTCCTTTATTATATTTGAAGTTGCAAAGAGGAGTTTCTTTCTTCAAGGCGGTGGTGCAATGAAGAAGAACGTCCTCAGAGGAGGATTGTATCCAAGGGTGTGTCCCCTTGTTGTGGTGGTGATTGTTGTATACGCTTTGTGAGGCGGCGTTGAGGAGTCTCACCATACTGGAGAAAATTCCAAGGAAAGACCAAGTACTTGGGTAGTGGAGTAGGTCAAGGTGTGACGTAACTACTATAAAATCATCTTGTAGTCTCCTTGCTCCATCTCCTCTCTCTTGTGGTGTGATTGATAATCTCTTTTCTTTGTCTATCTGAATATAATCTTGAACAAAGGTTAGAACTAATTAGGTTAATTTCACAAGCCCTAGCTTTGTAAGTAGAAAATTTTTAAAACGCCCAATTCACCCCCTCTTGTGTGTTGCCCTTTGGGATTTCATTTGGTATCAGAGCTAATGACTCTTATAGAGATTTTTTATCCAAAAATCTACAAGAGAAAGATCCATGGCAACCGATCCTCCTCCATCCTCATCCTCATCCAATCCTCTTCCGGTAGCTCGCTCCGAGTACATTGAGGGTCATGCCTCAAATAGACCTTCATATTTCAATGGATTAAACTACAGATATTGGAAAATTAGAATGGCCTTTTATTTAAAATCATAGACTTTGAAATTTGGGAGCTACTCCAAGATGAGTACATTGAACCCACAACGAATAGGAAGGAATGGAGTACCGCCGACAAGAGAACGGCTACATTGGATGCCAAAGGAGTGACACTGCTATTTTGTGCTCTCTTCCGAGGAATTCAATAGAGTCTCAACTTGTAAGACGGCTAGGAAAATTTGGACCACACTTGAGATAACCTATGAAGGGACAACTCAAGTGAAGAAATCTAAAGTTAATATGCTTATTAGTGATTTTGAGGCCTTTGAGATGCATGAAGGAGAGTCTATCTCCAACATGTTCTTAAGGTTTACTAATATTGTAAATTAGTTGAATGCCATAGGAAAGACATATACAAATTATGAATTGGTCCTAAGACTCTTGAGATGCTTCTTGGACTCGTGGGATCCAATGGTCACGGCAATAGAACAATCTAAAGACTTGGACACCCTAAGACTTGATGACCTCATGGGGAACTTAATCACCCATGAGATGAAGATGAAGAAGAGGGAAAGCAAAAGAAAAGGAAAGAAAGAAGAATCTAGGAAGAAGGAAGTTGCTTTCAAAGCCAGGATGGAAAGCGAAGAAGATGACAGTGAGAGAGAATTGAGCATAGAAAATTTAACATTGGAAATGGCTCTCCTCACAAAAAGGATAAGTCAATTCGGGAGATTCAATCGGAAGAATCGATCCTCAAGAAGGAGCAAATTGTAACGCCCCGGCTTTTTTTGACATACCAACTCGGTGCGTAGAAGAATATTACATCATCTTTCTCAAAAACTTTCATTATTCCCAAGATCTCAAATACAACAACTACGTTTAGAGGGTTTACAGAAATTAGGTCTAACTTATTACATCTTAATTCAAGACATAGTTGATACATATTTAAAACATATTTGTCCTTTAGAACAGTTCGGCATTCAACTCTAGCATTCCTCATCTTTCATCTATACTTCACCTGGGGGTTGGAACAATAAAACAAGAAAAAGAAAGGGGTGAGCTCAAATAGCCCAGTAGGGTATAAACAACAAGTGATGTAGAATTGTCAAGCTCATAAGAACATGATATTTTGTAGATAGGACATCTCACATTATAAACATGGAAAGAAAGAATAAGCACAACATACTTTCCAAACGTATAGAGAAAACTTACAGAACTTGATATCAAGAATTATATATAGAATTATATATATAGACTTCATTAAGCATAGATGCTTTCATTCATAGCCATATCTCGGCCCATTCATAGCCATACCTCGGCTCATAATCCTCTAGATTTACACTCTCTAGAGTCGTCTTTACCCACGTGCACATGGAGGACTATAACGCGTCCACCCGTCATCATATCATAACTCAGTCCATATTCAGAATTAGGGTATCACAAGATAAACTCTAAACATAAACATATCTCACGGAAACAAGTTTCGAGGATACAAAATAGAATTATAGCTTTATCAGTAAAATTATTTATCTGAAAGGAATGGGGTCTGAAAGAAAGGATCCCCCTTGGATTCTCATCGGTTGTGGATCTTAGAAGGATAGAAACTCTTATAGCAATTGCGTATAAAGATAATCGAAGAATATGAAATATTCACATCCAGTATAGCAAAAGAGAATCAATTGAAGAAAATCCTTACATATAGCAAAAGAGAATCAATGGAAGAAAACCCTTATATATAGCAAAAGAGAATCAATGGAAGAAAATCCTTACATATAGCAAAAGAGAATCAATGGAAGAAAACCCTTACATATAGCAAAAGAGAATCAATGGAAGAAAACCCTTACATATAGCAAAAGAGAATCAATGGAAGAAAACCCTTACATATAGCAAAAAAGAATCAATGGAAGAAAATCCTTACATATAGCAAAAGAGAATCAATGGAAGAAAATCCTTACATATAATTTTCCGGTCACAGGTTTGTTTGAGCTTACACCTTGGAGTGGATAACCTGTAAATATATTCTAATTTAATCAAATTCATGTTTTAAGGCAGTGTCCTTTCTGTCCAGGTAATGTCCATCTATGTCCAAAATAATGTTCCCTGTGTTCAGTGTTCTTTCTATTAAATTTTTAAGATCATGGGGCCCAGCATGCACTATTCATATGGACCCCACATGTTACTATTCATGTGGACCCCACAGGTTACTATGCTCAGCAGTTCACCATTCTTTGATTTAGTTTATTTCTTGGCTACTATGCTCAGCAGTTCGCCTTTCTTTGATTAAAGTTTACTTTACGGTTACTATGCTAGCATTTCACCGTTCAAATAAGATGGGCTACTATGCTCAGCAGTTCGCCTTTCTTTGATTAAAATTTACTTTACGGTTACTATACTAGCATTTCACCGTTCAAATAAGATGGGCTACTATGCTCAGCAGTTCGCCTTTCTTTGATTAAAGTTTACTTTACGGTTACTATGCTAGCATTTCACCGTTCAAATAAGATGATAAAACTTGCATAATCTATAGCGAGTTATCGCCTCTTATGCATGCTTTATCCTAATATTTACATAGGTGGTAGAACCAACCATATTACCCATAATAAATACTTTAACTATCTATATGAAAGACTTACCTTGGTAGTGATGAAGTGGATTTCCTTTTCTTTCTCCTCTCTCTCTTTTTCCCTCTCTCTCTTACTCTTTTTTTTCTCTCTCGTTCTCTTTTCTCTCTCTCTTTTTTTTTTCTTCTTCTTCTCTTCCTCTATTTATAGGTATTTTTTTTCAACTACAATCTTAAATTCACAACTACTCTCTTAAATGCTTTTTCAAAATTATAGGAATAGTAAAGGTATAAATAAATGAATAGTAAAGGCTGCTTGAATAGTAACAGGATGATTAATATTATTTAATTATTATTTTCGTCGGTGAAGCGCAACTACTCATTAATGATAGTGGTTATGGAGTGACCCGCTTAACCAATGAGTTAATGAAAGTGGTTGCTGTGTGTCCTTCTGGTAGTGGTTCCCACTAGTGATGGGTCCCGCTGGCGTTGGGTCCCGCTAATTGTGGGTCCTGCTTGTTGTGGGTCCCACTGGTGGTAGGACCCGCTTGTGTGGGGCCCGCTGATGTGGGACCCACTCTTGGTGAGACCCGCTTGTGAATAGTACTCGGTGGGTCCTACTGTGAATAGTAATTTTGAATAGTTTATCTCAATAGTGAACTTGCATAGTATTTCTGCATAGTAATCTTACGTAGTATCTCTGCATAGTAATCTTGCATAGTGACTATTGTGAATAGTAATTATGAATAGTGACTATTGGTAATTTTTAATATGTGTAAGTATCTACTCATTTTTAGTTGACATCTGGGGCGGTGGTTTAGTGGTAGGAAGCCGTTCAATCCTCGCTCAGCGTTGGGTTCGAATCGCGTACGCCCCATTATGCCAGATGTCCTCATGCCCGAATAACTCGGGGAAAAATGAGTAATGGCCGATGATTATCCACCTATGAGGCCATTTTTATTTATTTGTATATATATATATATATATATATATATATATATTTACCGGTTATTACATTCTACCCCCCTTAAAAAAATTTCGTCCTCGAAATTTTACGTACTTAAGAAGTAAATAGATGAGGATACTTTTGTTTCATCTCCTCCTCCGGTTCCCATGTTGCTTCCTCGGTGGCTTGGCTCCTCCACAGAATCTTCACCAGTGATATTCTTTTTGTCCGAAGAATTTGTTCCTTTCGATCAAGGATTTGTACTGGTTGCTCTTCATAAGACAAATCTTGTTCCAACTGCATTGGTTCTGTTTGCAGTACATGTGATGGGTCCGCCAAGTATTTCCTTAAAAGTGAGACGTGAAACACATTGTGAACATGTGACAAGGCTGGTGGCAAAGCTACACGGTATGCTACTGGTCCAATTCGTTCAAGTATTTCGTATGGTCCAATATATCTGGGACTGAGCTTCCCTTCTTTCCGAACCTTATCACACCCTTCCAAGGTGATACTCTTAAGAATACACGGTCACCTACTGCAAACTCCAGGTCTCGACGTCGATGATCGGCGTAGCTCTTCTGTCTGCTTTGAGCCGTCCTCATATGTTGTTGGATCATACGTACTTTGTCAGTAGTTTCTTGTACTAACTCTGGGCCTAGAAGTTTTCTTTCTCCGACCTCATCCCAACACGTCGGTGTTCTACACCTCTTACCATAGAGAGCTTCATAGGGTGCACTCTCTATACTAGAGTGATAACTGTTATTATAAGAAAATTCAACCAATGGTAAGTGTTGGTCCCAATTACCTTGGAAGTCTATTATGCAAGCTCTAATAATATCCTCCAGTGTCTGAATTGTCCGTTCGGATTGACCATCTGTTTGAGGATGAAAGGCAGTGCTGAAGTTCAACTTTGTCCCCCAATGCTTTTGTATACTCCTCCAAAAATTAGATGTGAAGCGCGGGTCACGATCAAACACAATGGATGCTGGTATGCCGTGTAAACGGACTACTTCTTTGATGTAGAGCTTCGCCAATTGATCTAAGGAAAAATT
This sequence comes from Tasmannia lanceolata, assembly GCF_043159265.1. NCBI lineage: Eukaryota > Viridiplantae > Streptophyta > Magnoliopsida > Canellales > Winteraceae > Tasmannia > Tasmannia lanceolata. The sequence continues at coordinate 59,182,103 of NW_027518695.1, read as the reverse complement.
TTCTCGTATTGGGATAAAATGAGCTACCTTCGTCAGTCGATCAATGATGACCCATATTGCGTCATTTCCTTTCGTAGTCCTCGGTAGTCCCGTAATGAAATCCATTGCTATCATATCCCACTTCCATATAGGCACCTCTAGTGGTTGTAAGGCTCCCTTTGGTAGCTGTCGTTCTGCTTTAACTTGTTGGCAAACCAAGCATGTAGACACGAACTCAGCAATCTCTCTCTTCATATTATTCCACCAATAATGGGTTCGAAGATCTCGATACATCTTCGTACTCCCTGGGTGTATGGAGAATGCCGAACTATGTGCCTCAGTTAGCAACTTCCTTCTTAATTCTGGATCGGAGGGCACACACAGTCTTGTGTTGAATCTTAAGATGTCATCTTTATCAACATTGAATTCGAAAAGTTTGCCTTTCCGAACTGCTTCGATCTTTCCTTGTAATTCAGGATTGTCAACTTGAGTGGCCTTGATTTTCTCCAATAGTGATGGTTGAGCAACCATCTGTGCTATGTAGCCCTTGGTTCGCGGTTCTACTATTTTCATATCCAGTTTTCTCAGATCTTGGAGTAAATGCTTTTGAGTGGTTAGCATTCTTGCCAAGGTTCTGGAAGTTTTTCTACTCAATGCATCTGCCACTACATTCGCCTTTCCAGGATGATAATGAATGGTGCAGTCATAATCCTTTAGTAACTCTAGCCACCTTCTTTGTCTCATATTCAGCTCCTTCTGGGAAAATATGTATTTGAGACTCTTGTGATCAGTATAAATTTCACACTTTTCCCCGTAGAGATAATGTCGCCAGATCTTCAGTGCAAAGATTACTGCCGCCAATTCCATATCATGCGTGGGGTAGTTTTGCTCGTGGTATTTTAGTTGGCGTGATGCATAAGCTATAAGTTTATCATTTTGCAATAATACGCAGCCGAGCCCTTCTTTTGATGCGTCACTGTAGATCACAAATCCTCCGGTTGGTGTTGGTAATGCTAGCACAGGTGCGCTGACGAGTCTCTTCTTTAACGTTTGGAAGATTTCCTCGCATTCTTTGGTCCAGATAAACTTCGTGCCTTTCCGAGTTAATTTCGTTAATGGATTTGTTAATCGAGCGAAGTTTTCCACGAACCTTCTATAATAGCCGGCAAGTCCCAAGAAACTCCGAATTTCTGTTGCTGTCGTGGGTCTTTGCCATTCTTCAACGGCTTTAGTCTTCGCTGGATCCACAGAAATTCCTTCTCGGGTGACTGTGTGACCCAAGAACGCCACTTGCTGCAACCAGAATTCACATTTACTGAATTTGGCATACAGCTTCTTCTGTCGAAGTGTTTGTAAAACAATCTTAAGATGTTCCTCATGTTCTTCGCGACTCTTAGAATAGACAAGAATGTTGTCGATAAACACCACGACAAACTTGTCAAGATAGTCATGAAATACTCTGTTCATTAGATCCATGAATACGGCTGGGGCATTCGTTAGTCCGAATGGCATGACAATAAACTCATAATGTCCGTATCGCGTGCGGAACGCCGTCTTTGGAACGTCTTCCTTCTTTACTTTCAGTTGGTGGTAACCAGATCTGAGATCGATCTTGGAGAAGTACATGGCACCTTGAAGTTGGTCGAACAAGTCGTCGATTCTGGGCAACGGGTACTTGTTCTTTATTGTGACATTGTTCAGTTCTCGATAATCAATGCACAACCTCATTGATCCATCCTTCTTCTTTACGAACAGGATGGGAGCTCCCCAGGGTGATACACTGGGCCGGATGAATCCTTTGTCTAATAGTTCTTGCAGTTGCTTCTTTAGTTCCTCCAATTCTATCGGCGCCATTCGATACGGTCTTTTGGATATTGGATTTGCTCCCGGTACTAGCTCGATAGAGAACTCCAGTTCTCGATTCGGTGGGGCTCCTGGTAGATCGTCAGGGAATACATCCACGTACTTTTGCACAATAGGCACGTCCTCCAATTTCATCTTCTTTTTACTCGTGTCCACAACTTGAACTTGAGCGAGATATCCTTCACAACCCTGTTTTAATAATCGTCTTGCCTGCAACGATGATATTAGTGCTGGAGTTTTGTTCTGTCAAGGCTTTTATATACAAGTTGGGGTTGATCAAGAATAGTAAACCTGACTTCTTTCCTGTAACAGTCTATGTTGGCATGGTTTAAAGTCAACCAATCCATTCCTAATATAACATCGAATTCTAAAATAGGTAAGGAGATAAGATCTACCGATAAGTTTCTACCACAAATATCAACAGAGCATGCTCGATAAACTCCTGATGTAACTAGAGAATTTCCACCAGGCGTTTTAACAGAAAGTTCAAGATCTAACTTCTGAAGTCGTATGCTCAAATGCTTGGCAAACTTTGGAGAAACGAAAGAATGCGTAGAGCCAGAATCAAATAATATATGTGCATTCTTCGAACTTACAGACAAAGTACCTGTCACCACATCATTCGTTGCCTCCACTTCAGCAGTTGTGATAGTAAAAGTACGGGCCTGTCCCCTTGGCTGTTGTTGTTGTTGTCGACCTCCTCCTACTGCTCTAGGCTTGGTGCATTGATTTGAATAGTGTCCCATTTCGTTACAATTGAAACACTTGATGTCTGGGTGAGCATTCAGAGTCTGCTTGAGGGTTGGCTGACTGTTCCGAGTCAAAGTTGGATTTTATTCCCGTTTTGGGACCGTCTTGCAGTCCTTTGCCACATGTCCTTCCATTCCGCATTGGAAGCATTTTCGTGTCCCCACGTAACAGACACCTCCATGTCTCTTTCCACATTTTGAGCAATGTTGCTAGTCTCCTGCTTCCTTGACATTAGGTCTCTTTGTTCTAGATCCTCCTGGTTGGCTTTCATTCGTTCTCTTTACGCCGGTCAACTTGTTTTTGGACTGCTGAAAGTCCAAATGTTCAATTTCCACTTTCAAAGCACATCTCACCACGGCTTCGTAGCTTTGAAAATCTAAGGCTGCTAATGCTCGCCTGACACTAGGCTTTAATCCGTACTGGAATTTGTCCACCTTACTTTGAACGTCAGTCACTAGGTGGGTTGCATATCGAGCCAGTCTTGTGAATTTTGCTTCATATTGGGAGACTGTCTCTCCCTCTTCTTGCTTTAATGAAATAAATTCTCTCACTAGCTGAGCTTTTAGTGGTTGTGGGAAGTATTTCTCGAGGAAGATTCTTTTGAATTCATTCCAACACATTGCGTTCATTTCATCTTTGGTTTTTGTATTTCGGACTAAATTCCACCACTGATCCGCGTCACTGTCCAATCTATACGTCGCCAATCTTACACGTTGTTGGCCGGTGCAGTCAATCACTGAAAAGATCTTTTCGATGGAGTGAATCCATCTTTCAGCTTCTAAGGGATCTGTAGTTCCCGAGAAGGCAGTAGGATGTTGCCTTATAAACTGTTCCAGTATAGCTCCTTCATTTTGAAGTGGAGCAGATGGGGCTCGTTGTTGGTTCATGTTTGCTGTCATTGCTTGGGCTAGCTGTGCCAATGCAGTGGCAATGGCATCATTTCCTGCGTTGTTGTTCCTTGCGTTGGCTGTAGGTTGTTCGTTTCTTGCTTGCCTTTCTCTGCGTGGCCTGCCACGTCCCCTCCTTGCCTCAGCCTCGATTGCAAAAATCTGTTCCTGATTCTCCGCCATCTTCATATCATAGTATCACATTAGTAATCTAAATTATAACTCATATTTAAAACCATTTATATACAGAAGTATCACAGAAGTCATAAATAGCACATAAGTTCTATATTAACCAACGACTAGCGGTATAGTTAACATATTCTAACTTAACATTTAGATAGGGTAAATTCTAATCCTATCTTTTGAATCCTAATTTCCAAAATCGACTAAACTTTGCTTTGATACCAAATGTAACGCCCCGGCTTTTTTTGAAATACCAACTCGGTGCGTAGAAGAATATTACATCATCTTTCTCAAAAACTTTCATTATTCCCAAGATCTCAAATACAACAACTACGTTTAGAGGGTTTACAGAAATTAGGTCTAACTTATTACATCTTAATTCAAGACATAGTTGATACATATTTAAAACATATTTGTCCTTTAGAACAGTTCTGCATTCAACTCTAACATTCCTCATCTTTCATCTATACTTCACCTGGGGGTTGGAACATTAAAACAAGAAAAAGAAAGGGGTGAGCTCAAATAGCCCAGTAGGGTATAAACAACAAGTGATGCAGAATTGTCAAGCTCATAAGAACATGATATTTTGTAGATAGGACATCTCACATTATAAACATGGAAAGAAAGAATAAGCACAACATACTTTCCAAACGTATAGAGAAAACTTACAGAACTTGATATCAAGAATTATATATAGAATTATATATATAGACTTCATTAAGCATAGATGCTTTCATTCATAGCCATATCTCGGCCCATTCATAGCCATACCTCGGCTCATAATCCTCTAGATTTACACTCTCTAGAGTCGTTTTTACCCACGTGCACATAGAGGACTATAACGCGTCCACCCGTCATCATATCATAACTCAGTCCATATTCAGAATTAGGGTATCACAAGATAAACTCTAAACATAAACATATCTCACGGAAACAAGTTTCAAGGATACAAAATAGAATTGTAGCTTTATCAGTAAAATCATTTATCTGAAAGGAATGGGGTCTGAAAGAAAGGATCCCCCTTGGATTCTCATCAGTTGTGGATCTTAGAAGGATAGAAACTCTTATAGCAATTGCGTATAAAGAGAATCGAAGAATATGAAATATTCACATCCAGTATATCAAAAGAGAATCAATGGAAGAAAATCCTTACATATAGCAAAAGAGAATCAATGGAAGAAAACCCTTACATATAGCAAAAGAGAATCAATAGAAGAAAACCTTTACATATAGCAAAAGAGTATCAATGGAAGAAAACCCTTACATATAGCAAAAGAGAATCAATGGAAGAAAATCCTTACATATAGCAAAAGAGAATCAATGGAAGAAAACCCTTACATATAATTTTCCGGTCACAGGTTTGTTTGAGCTTACACCTTGGAGTGGATAACCTGTAAATATATTCTAATTTAATCAAATTCATGTTTTAAGGCAGTGTCCTTTCTGTCCAGGTAATGTCCATCTATGTCCAAAATAATGTTCCCTGCGTTCAGTGTTCTTTCTATTAAATTTTTAAGATCATGGGGCCCAGCATGCACTATTCATATGGACCCCACATGTTACTATTCATGTGGACCCCACAGGTTACTATGCTCACCAGTTCACCATTCTTTGATTTAGTTTATTTCTTGGCTACTATGCTCAACAGTTCGCCTTTCTTTGATTAAAGTTTACTTTACGGTTACTATGCTAGCATTTCACCGTTCAAATAAGATGGGCTACTATGCTCAGCAGTTCGCCTTTCTTTGATTAAAGTTTACTTTACGGTTACTATGCTAGCATTTCACCGTTCAAATAAGATGATAAAACTTGCATAATCTATAGCGAGTTATCGCCTCTTATGCATGCTTTATCCTAATATTTACATAGGTGGTAGAACCAACCATATTACCCATAATAAATAGTTTAACTATCTATAAGAAAGACTTACCTTGGTAGTGATGAAGTGGATTTCCTTTTCCTTCTCCTCTCTCTCTTTTTCCCTCTCTCTCTTACTCTTTTTTTCTCTCTCGTTCTCTTTTCTCTCTCTCTTATTTTTTTTTCTTCTTCTTCTCTTCCTCTATTTATAGGTATTTTTTTTCAACTACAGTCTTAAATTCACAACTACTCTCTTAAATGCTTTTACAAAAATATAGGAATAGTAAAGGTATAAATAAATGAATAGTAAAGGCTGCTTGAATAATAACAGGATGATTAATATTATTTAATTATTATTTTCGTCGGTGAAGTGCAACTACTCATTAATGATAGTGGTTGTGGAGTGACCCGCTTAACCAATGAGTTAATGAAAGTGGTTGCGGTGTGTCCTTCTGGTAGTGGTTCCCACTAGTGATGGGTCCCGCTGGCGTTGGGTCCCGCTAATTGTGGGTCCTGCTTGTTGTGGGTCCCACTGGTGGTAGGACCCGCTTGTGTGGGGTCCGCTGATGTGGGACCCACTCTTGGGGGGACCCGCTTGTGAATAGTACTCGGTGGGTCCTACTGTGAATAGTAATTTTGAATAGTTTATCTCAATAGTGAACTTGCATAGTATTTCTGCATAGTAATCTTACGTAGTATTTCTGCATAGTAATTTTGCATAGTGACTATTGTGAATAGTAATTATGAATAGTGACTATTGGTAATTTTTAATATGTGTAAGTATCTACTCATTTTTAGTTGACATCTGGGGCGGTGGTTTAGTGGTAGGAAGCCGTTCAATCATCGCTCAGCGTTGGGTTCGAATCGCGTACGCCCCATTATGCCAGATGTCCTCATGCCCGATTAACTCGGGGAAAAATGAGTAATGGCCGATGATTACCCACCTATGAGGCCATTTTTATTTATTTGTATATATATATATATAAATATATATATATATATATATATATTTTTACCGGTTATTACACAAATTCTCGAAGAGAGACAAAGATAGAAGAAGAAGAGAAGATGATGATCCGATTCGATGCTTCGAATGCGGCAAGGAGGGACACATACGTCCCAAGTGCCCATTACTCAAGAAGGACTCGGAGAGAAGAAAATGAAAGGATGACAAGAAGAAGAAGAGCTTCAGTGCCAATTGGGATGGATTGAGAGACACCTCGGAAAGCCAATCTAGCGGAGATGAAAAGTCAAACTTTGTATGCTACATGACAAGTGATCCATCTAAACTCAATGTAAGTCAAATTCTAGACTCTTTTGTTCAAAGTAGTGATAGTGATAGTAGTAGTGGTAGTAAAAGTGATAATGAAAATGAACAACCTACCATGAATGAATTAATAGACACTTATCAAGAAGTCAAGAAAGCATTACTTCTTGAAATTTCCAAAAATTAAAGATTGAAAAGTCTTTTGAAATGACGACCAAGGACTTTGGAAACTTGAAGAATGAGCTTGATGGAAAATCTTCCATAAATGATAAACGTTTTATGAAAAACACCTTACTAAAAGGAAAGCATGAAAATCTAAGGTGTAAATTTGATCACTTAAAGGAAGAAAATGAAAAATTGTATATTGATATTGAAAAACTATGTGATGAGAACAAGAAACTTAAAAGTGAAAATGATAAACTTGTTCTTAAACATGCATGTGGAAAAGACAAACTTGATGAGATTTTAGCAAGCAAGGTTTCTATTGGGAAACAAGGTCTTGGTTACCGAGATCCCCAAAAGAAAGTTGCTCATAAAACCAAGTTTGTTAAGTCCAAAACCCCTTATAAGAATTTTAACACTTATTCTATTACATGTTATTATTGTGGAAAACTTAAACATTATAATTATAAATGTAGATTGAGAAAATCATCTAATCTTGTTTGGTAAGAAAGGATAAGTTTTTTTATACTAACAATGGAGGACCCAACATAGCTTGGGTACCTAAGGGCATGACTTAAATCTTTTTTTATAGGAGTACTTGAGCTCAAGAGCCACAACGGATAGATGGCACTTGGATAGTGGATGCTCAAGGCACATGACGGGAGAACTCACCAAATTCTCAAACATTGTCATGGGAGACGAATGATATATTACTTTTGGAGACAATGACAAAGGAAAAATCATTGGGGAAGGTACTATTAAGTTTAAATGCCATAGTATAAAAAATATTTTTCTTGTTGAAGGCCTACATCAAAATTTGCTAAGTATTATCCAACTATGCGATGTTAATTGTGAAGTTTTATTTAAAAACAACAAATACATAGTTAAGAAAGAAAATGAAAGTAAAATTAAATTTGTAGCGGCTAAAGATTGAAGTCTATATTCTTTGGTCCTAGAAGAGCTAGATGACCAAGACGTGAAATGTCTTTCCTCCGTGGAAGACAATTCATGGATTTGGCACAAAAGGCTAGGCCATGCGAATATGGATCTAATGTCCAGGCTTGCTTCAAAAGAGATTGTGAAAGGTTTACCCAAGTTGAAACACGAAAATGATCTTGTTTGTAGGGGTTGTCAACTTGGTAAACAACATAAAGGTTCTTTCAAACCCAAGTATATCATATCTACTTCTAGACCATTACAATTGCTACATATGGATTTGTTTGGTCCCATGAAAATATGTAGTCTTAATGGTAGAAGATATGTGTTTGTGATTGTTGATGATTTTTCTCGATTTACTTGGGTTTGTTTTCTTGCATCCAAAGATGAAACTTTTGAAAAAATTATACTTTATGCAATAGATTACAAGGTGAAAAATGTTGCAAGATTTCAAAAATTAGGAGTGATCATAGAACCGAATTTGAAAACATTCACTTTAGTTCATAGTGTAAAGAATATGGAATTGATCACAACTTTTTAACACCTAGAACCCCACAGTAGTGTAGTGGAGAGGAAAAATAGAGTTCTTCAAGAAATGGCTAGGTCTATGCTTTATGACAAGAATGTGCCTAGAATTTTTTGGGTAGAAGCCGTTAACACGGCTTGCTATGTCATTAATAGAGTCATGATTACACGTCACACTCGTAAAACACCTTATGAGCTTTGGAATGATAGAAAACCAAATATTAAATACTTTAAGGTATTTGGATATTAGTGTTATGTCTTGAACATTAAAGACAACCTTCACAAATTTGATGCTAAATCTGATGAAGGTATGTTTCTTGAATACTCTACTAGAAGTAAATCATATAGAGTATTTAATAGAAGAACACTATGTGTTGAAGAAGTCATCCATGTGAAATTTGATGAACTTAGTAAAGAAATGAAAAGGTCACATGATGATGAAGATTATGAAGTTATCCCCCCGAAACAATAACCAAAACGAAATTGAAAATGAAGTGCATGTGGATGATATTAGTGAAACCTTAGAGACACTAGAGCTAGAGGTCCTCCTAAAAAGGTTGATGATCAAGGGAAAGGGAAAGGGATTCTATCCGATCACCTAAGTACCGAAATCATTGGTGATACCTTTCAAGGAGTCAAAACTAGGTCTCACTATAGAAAGGTATGTTAGTTTGCTGCCTTTTTGTCACACATAGAGCCTAAAAGTATAGATGAGGCTGAAAAAGATGCTTTTTAGATTATTGCCATGCAAGAGGAACTAAATTAATTTGAAAGAAACAAAATTTGGAAATTAGTTCCTAGACCTAAAGACCATCCCGTGATTGGCACTAGGTGAGTCTATAGAAATAAGTTAGATGAACAAGGAAAGATTCAAATGAATAAAGCTCGATTGGTAGCCCAAGCTTACAATTAAGAAGACATAATCGACTATGATGAAACCTTTGCACCCGTTGCCCGGTTAGAGGCCATTAGGATGCTTCTTGCATTTGCTTGTTATAAATGATTCAAATTATATCAAATGGATGTCAAGAGTGCATTCCTAAATGGGTTCATAATGGAGGAAGTTTATGTTGAACAACCTCTCGGATTTAAAGATTTCAAATTCCCTAACCATGTCTATAAATTGGACAAAGCCTTGTATGGATTAAAACAAGCTCCTAAAGCTTGGTATGATAGGCTTAGTTTATTCTTATTAAACAAAGGCTTTGATATGGGTAAGGTTGATAAAACTCTTTTCATCAAACGTCAAGTATATGTTGATGATACCATCTTTGGATCAACAAAGGAGAGTATGGGTAAAGAGTTTGCTCAATGCATGCAAGATGAATTTGAAATGAGCATGATGGGAGAACTCAAATATTTCCTAGGTCTAAAAATTCATCAATTGAAAAATGGCATATTCATTAATCAAGAAAAATATACAAGAGAATTGCTTAAAAAGTTTGGGATGGATAGCTCTCCAACAAAGCCTACTCATCTGAGTACATCCACCAAACAAAGCAAAGATGATCTTGGCCCATCTATTGATCAAAATAAATATAGGGGTATGATAGGGAGTCTACTATATTTGATTGCTACCCGACCAGACATTATGTTTAGTGTATGTTTATGTGCTAGATTTCACTCAGACCCTGAGGAATCCCATTTGCGAGGTGTTAAGATAATATTCAAATATCTCAAGGGGACTCCTAGTCTAGGTTTGTGGTAAGAAAATTCCAATTATTTTAACCTAGTAGGGTATTCAGATGCTGACTTTTGCTGGATGTGGAGTGGATCGAAAAAGTACTAGTGGCACTTGTCAATTTCTAGGTAGATCCCTTGTATCTTGGTTTAGTAAGAACCAAAATTCAGTTACCCTGTCTACTACTGAAGCTGAATATATTGCAGCAGGAGCTTGTTGCACACAAATCCTTTGGATGAAGAACACCTTAGAAGACTATAGTCTAAAATTTGATTGTGTTCTAATCCATATGATAACACAAGTGCGATCAATCTCACCAAGAACCCTATTCAACACTCTAGGACAAAACACATTGAAATTAGGCATAATTTTCTTAGAGATCATTCACAAAAAGGTGACATATCTATTGAATATATTCACACTGATTCGCAACTTGCTGACATATTCACAAACCCTTAAGTGAAGAGAGATTTTGTGATCTTAGGAGTGGTTTGAATATGTGGTCACTTCAACAAGTAAAAGAGTTTTGATTGAGCTATTGCATGCCTACACATATATTCTATGTACTTGAATGGTTGTGTGTTGTTGAATGCATGGTCATAATATCAATTTAACTTTAAAAACTACTCAGTTTGTACTCTTAGTCCTCTTAAATAGTAAGATGGAGAGTGTACACTCACCTTTTAATTAAGACATCTAATCATTTGGTTTCATGCCTCATCAAAACCATGAACATGTCTATTTGATTCCTAGTGCTATATTTATCTAGGCATGTATTCTACAAAATGGGGGGAGAAAAGTTTTTACAACAGGTTTTACAAAAAAAAAGGAGGGGGAATTTCACTTGTTTTATCTTTCCCCATTCTTTTTTATGTGACGAAAGGGGGAGAAGAAGGGTAAATTGATTATGTTTATGCATGTGTGCTTAACATTGTATTCTTCATGCATAAGATTCCTCTAGTCACCATGTTAGCTATACATATGCTTATCTTGTGCTCATTGTTAAGGCTCTTAAATAAATGCATAAATCTCTTGGTTATTATAATTAGGATAAGCATATATTGAGGGGGAGGCACAATCTGCATAATTATTTTACTAAGGGGGAGCCTCCAACCCCATAATCAATTTACGTTTGTCATCATAAAAAAGGGGGAGAATGTAAGCCCAAGGGTACATCCCTCTCTTGTTTTGATGATCAACAAACCCAAATTGATGGTAATTTGCTACTGGCTTCTCTAGTGTTGTGATTTAGATAGGTTATATTCATATCAACACTGGAAGCAAGAAGAACAAGGGCTAGTCTTGGAGAAAGTCAAGTCTTGGTGGTCATCCTTCAAGCCATAAGGTGTATTGACGAATCAAGGGATCCACAAGCGCAAGAATGTAATTGAAGACTATCTCAAGACAAGGAGAAGATCATGCAAGCTCTCAAGAAAATTGAAGATCAAGAAGTCTCAAGGTTCATACTTTTAGAATGCATTATAGTCTTCTTAGAATTTAATGTTTGCATGAGTTAATATTTTCAAAACTACTTAAAACCTATTTTTACAACTCATAAAAGGTATTTGAAAACACATGTACAAAGCCCAAAGACCATGGCCCAAGTCCCTTCCACAAAATATTTAAAACCAAGTTTTTAAAGCAGGGCCAGTCAACCGGGCTCGGACGGGCGACCGGGGATGGTACATGGAATTCCAGGACATCTCGAAATTCATCGGGTTGGTCGACCGGGTCATTCCGGGCGACCGCGAATTAGTGACCCGGGCGACCGCGAATTAGTTTTCTTGAAATTCAGAAAACATCTAGGAAGGTATTGGCAGGCGACCACAATGAGCCAGTCGACCGCGGAATGGTTTTCAAGCAAAATATTTTTTGAAACAAGTTGCCTTCGGCAGTTGACTGCGGCGATTTGAATTTTGAAAATAAAAAAAGGGCGCCGATAAGGGCGGGCGACCGCGGTAGCTCGGTCAACTTCGACGGTTTCGTGAAAGAGCCGTTGTGGCCTGTAGTGGGTAGGTGCAACCACCCAGTTTTATTATAATTTTGCCCTTGAATCTTCCTAAATCAACTAGGGCTATTTAAACCCCAACAAAGACCCTTTTGAACATTCATCAAACCCTAGAGCTTTCTTCTTTGAAATCAGAAGGATTATTCCTCAAACCTCCTGTGCATTTAACACTTGCATTCATTTCTTGTCAAGAGGAACTCCCTAAAGCATTTAGTTTCAATCATTGGGAGTATTGTGAGCACTGAGAGTTGTATATGCCTTAAAGAGGCTTGAGAGCTTTTCATTTTTCCTTCTTCCTTCATTTATTGTATTTGAAGTTGTAAAGAGGAGTTTCTTTCTTTAAGGTAGTGGTGCAGCGAAGAAGAACGTCCTCGGAGGCTGATTGTATCCAAGGGTGTGTTCCTTTGTTGAGGTAGTGATTTTTGTATACGATTTGTGAGGCAGCGTTGAGGAGTCTCACCATAGTGGAGAAAATCTCAAGGAAAGACCAAGTACTTGGGTAGTGGAGTAGATCAAGGTGTGACCGAACCACTTAAAATCATCTTGTAGTCTCCTTTCTCCCTCTCCTCTGTCTTGTGGTGTGATTGGTAATCTCTTTCATTTTTCTATCTGAATATAATCTTGAACAAGGGTTAGAACTAACTAGGTTAATTTCAAAAGCCCTAGCTTTGTAAGTAGAAAATTTTTAAAACACCTAATTCACCCCCTCTTGTGTGTTGCCCTTTGGGATTTCAAAGATTTTGAACAATGTTCCTCACAACAAGTCAAACTACATTGACCCTTAATTTCTTGTTTTTGTAATGAAAAACCGCAATGGAATTATCACAATAAATTCTCATCAACTTATTGATAATTTTAACAGCTTGATGTGTTGAGACTAAATTCCTCCATCACAAGGCATAACACAATAAATTATGTTTCTTTAGTGTAAGTAACTTTCTGTGCCAAGTTGACATTATTCCTGTTAGTTGGGCGGATAAAGGGATTTGGAGGCACATCGGAAGGCCTGGAAAATGAACTATTTCAAAACTTTTTAATCCCTTAATCCTTTTCCCAAGATCATAGTTATCAGATTCACAATGGTCGTCAAAAGGAAATATAGGAGATTAAGAATCTATACTAAAGTGATTGTTCGACTAACAATCTCTGTTGGATCCACACCCCGGCAGCTTGGCTCCTAATCTTCTCAAGATCAATGGGCCCAAAAGTTGGAATAGTGGTTTCCTCGATTGCACAAACCGAGAGGATTGAGAAGAACTTTTAGTCTTGTAAGAAAGTTGGCTCCAAGTAAGGCAACCCAAGAGAGGGGGGAATTGGGTTTTAAAAATTTATTTTACTACTTATAAATAATTTAACAAATTAAAGTAAGAACAAAACTAAAATCAAACCACAAGGCAAGATAAGGGTAAAGAGTTAGAGGGATTGCACGAGAAATTTTATAATGGTTCAACCAAACCCGGCGTACATCCACTCTTATGAGATATCCCCTCTCATGTTTCAACCAACCCGATCTTACAGGTGAAGACCAAATTGTTACACCAAGCTTTATCTCCAAGCTTTCTTTTCGAGGTTGATCTCGTGCCTCTCCACCAACTCGAGCTTTATCCTAACCGAGGGTTGATAAAGGTGCCCCCCCCCCTATAGAGAAAGACGGATTTCACAACACCGGAAAATCCTCTTCTCAAATAGTGAAACCAAAGTTTACACTAGCCCAAGAACAATAACCAAAAGAGAAGAAGAACAATCACCACAAGATGTAATCCAATATATATGATGGAAGAACACAATACAAGACAAGAACAAAAAGAGAGAAGAAAGCTTCAAAACCAAGCTTGCACACAAGATAGCTTCAATGGAGCTTCAATTGAGGTCTCTTGCTTAGTGGAGAATCTCTACAAAAATGGAGTTATGACAATAGGCTCAGTCAATGGAAAGTAAAGAGAAATAGCTTAGGTAAGTGGTAGTGGGTATGTGAAAGTGGTGTCTTAAATGCTTAGGGAAGTAGTGGGTTTGGAGTTCTAAGTAAGGGTTTGAATTTGAAATAGGTAGGTAGTGGGAAAAGATGAAGCAAACATGTGTGGCTCACACATATGCAAGCTAGGCAAAATGACCAACATGCCCCTGGACACAAAGTTACAAATTTGTCCTCATTAAATCTCTCAAAATAAAAACAAAATAAAGCTAACCAAAAAAATACTTTAAAATTAACACTCCCCCTTAAAGTGATTTTTTGGAAACCACTCCAAGCTTACCCCTAAGTAGCTCAAATGGTCATTTGGAAAGTGACTTGGTAAAGATGTCGGCAATGTTCTCTTTGCTCCTCACTTCCGCTACACCAATTGTACCATCTAACACCTTTTCACGAATGAAATGATGCTCGATCTCAATATGTTTTGTTCTTGCATGACAAACCGGATTTGTGGCAAGTTTGAGTGCACTTTGGTTGTCACCAAGAATAGTCGTTGCCTTCTGAATAGGTAAATGAACATCTTCAATCAATCACCGCAACCAAACGTATTCTTGAAACGCAAGAGCGGCAGCCTTATATTCTGCTTTCGTTGTTGAAAGAGACACTGAGTTTTGTTTCTTCATTTTGCTCATCTTCTCGAACATGACATGCAACATCACTCCCCCTATCACCTTGCTTTGAACCTATCCAAACTCTCATCCGTTTTCCGCTTCAATTTGTACACCCATTTACATGTAACTGGGTTCACATCATTAGGCTTAGGAACAAGATCCCAAGTCTCATTTTTCACAAGTGCATTCATCTCTTCATTAGCTCATAAGGAGACTTCATATTAATCGAACTAAGAGGCATCCGATTAATCACATAAGTTGCACATGCCATACCTTCCGCCCATAAGGCCTTGGGTAAATTCTTTGCATGCAACCAACTTTTACAAGTTTCCATAAGATGGCTAATCTTCCTCTTCGTAACTCCATTTTGTTGAGGCGTATAGGCACAAGTGAGATCCCTTTGAATACCATGCTCACGACAAAGTGCGAAAAAATCATCGTAAGTAAACTCCCTACCATTATAGTTTCTCAACCGCTTGATCTTCTTGTGAAGTACACCTTCAACGGTCTTCTTGAACTCAACAAACGTAGGCAATGCATCAGATTTCTCCCTTATAAAGTACACCCAAGTGAATCTAGTAAAATCATCAACAAATAACAACATATAGCGGAAGCCGGAAAGTGAAAGTGTCCTACAAGGTCCCATTACATCGCTATGGATAAGCTCCAATGGGGCCTTGCACCTTGAAAGAAACTTGTCAAATGGAAGACGATGTGCCTTACCATATTGACAACCCTCACACACCTTTCCCCCACCAAAAGAATTCAAATTTGGTAGCCCATTCATTAGATTCTTAATCACCCTAACCTTCAATTTATCCATGCTAATATGACCCAATCTAGCATGCCAAATTGAAGCGCCATCATTTGTACTTATTTTATCAACATATAGGTTGAAGCCGATAAAATAAATAAATATTTAACTCTCTTACCAGTGTAGACAACATCCGCCTTCAAGCTTGAAATATTCTGAAGAAATTTCACCTCCTTAGGCCCGAACAAAACATAATTTCCCGCATCAACCGCATTTGCCACTGAGAAGAGATTCTTCTTCATGCTGGGAACATGAAACACACTCTTAAGTGTAATGGGATCCTCATTCGCTCCACCAATGGTAATGACCCCTTCTTTCTCTACCGGATGTATGGTGTTGTCCGCGGTGATGATAGCATCGTTGCCTTCATATTTTAGGAACTTTGAGAACTTAGATTCGTCGCCAGTAAGATGATGCCCACAACCGGAATCGACAATCCAATCATCCTCAAAATTGATGGATGCCAAAGCACCCATCGTAGTAGTTTCCACCACGAAACATCAACCCCAATCTTCTTCATGTTTTGGATCATCAACTTTTTCGACTACATTGCCATCCTTCAATTTCACACGACAATTCTTTTGTATATGCCCGAGTTTACCACATCTGTAACACTTGATACCCTTTCGGTTTCTATTACCCATAACGTATGATTCTCCTTCATCTCCACCTTTACTTGGAACATTTTTCTTCTCTTTGTATTTGTTGAAGAGATTCTTTTTACTTGAAAATAATGCTTCTCCTTCACTCCCGGATATTGAACAACCCGTCATTTGTCTAGCTAAAGACTTTTGTAAAGCAAGAAGATTCTCAAACTCCACCAAAGAAGGTTGCCGATCCCACCCTTGAATCGACGTAACATAAGGAATATACTCTCTTTTCAACCTATTAATAATATGCCGTTTCATTCGTGCCTCCGAAATAGGCACTTCCGGATCTAATAAAGAAATCTCCAAACAAAGATTCTTGATCTTCAAAAAGAATTGAGAAATACAGAGATCACCTTGTGTAGTATTTGCTAACTCATTCTCCCACATTTGTAGACGAGCCATATTCTTCTTGTTAAGCAATCCATCAAGGGTAGTCCAAATCTCACTCGCAGATTAACACCCAATGATGTGCTCAAACAAGTCATGTGAAATAGACCTCTTCAAAAGAAATTTGGCCTTGGCATTCTTCATCCTCCACGCTTTCAATACATCGGCATTTTCTTGTGTATCTTCCGGAACTACAACGGCATTGCCACAAATAACCTCCCATAAATCTTCTCCCACAAGATAAGACTCCATACATGTTCTCCATATCTTGTAATTTGATTGATTTAGCAACTCAATGCCGAGTCCACTAACCCATCCACTCATATCCATATTCAAAGCACCAATTGAACTTCTTCACCAAGGAAATCTAGACAAGCACCTACTACCACCCTTGTGGCTTTGATACCATATAGAGAAAGACATATTTCACAACACTGGAAAATCCTCTTCTCAAATAGTGAAACCAAAGTTTACACTAGCCCAAGAACAATAACCAAAAGAGAAGAAGAACGATCACCACAAGATGTAATCCAATATATATGATGGAAGAACACAATACAAGACAAGAACAAAAAGAGAGAAGAAAGCTTCAAAACCAAGCTTGCACACAAGAGAGCTTCAATGGAGCTTCAATGGAGGTCTCTTGCTTAGTGGAGAATCTCTACAAAAATGGAGTTATGAGAATAGGCTTAGTCAATGAAAAGTAAAGAGAAATAGCTTAGGTAAGTGGCAGTGGGTATGGGAAAGTGGTGTTTTAAATGCTTAGGAAGTAGTGGATTTGGAGTTCCAAGTAAGGGTTTGAATTTGAAATAGGTAGGTAGTGGGAAAAGATGGAGCAAACATGTGTGGCTCACACATGTGCAAGCTAGGCAAAATGACCAACATGCCCATGGACACAAAGTTACAAATTTGTCCTCACTACATCTCTCAAAATAAAAACAAAATAAAGTTAACCAAAAAACACACTTTAAAATTTACTCCCCCCCCCCAACACCAATTTACAATGAGGAAGAAACCAAAATAGCTTCTCACAAGTTAGGTATACAATTGAGCTCACTATAAGTTCTCTCAAAAGAATACAAGTTAAAACCTAGCATAATCCCTCAATTGATATGCAAATAATGTCTCTACGGTGTTTATTGCTTTTAATATGATTCAAGCTAAGCCCAAGTGTGTTAGATTTATGTTTAAGGACCTTACAACCGTTTTTATCGACTTTGGAACCCAAAACTAGCCGTTATAGGTGTTGGATGAACGAGATCTAGGCGTAATGGAAGAGGCCATCGAGATCTGGAAAACAACATTTTCCCTCATTCTTTAACCAAAAAATCCTAGATGACTAGATTATCTTTGGTGATTGAATTGAAAAACGGTCAACGAATAGAAAATATTACCAAATTGACTACTTGACTACTAGTCTCTGCTTGATCTACCCCCGCTCGGATTTGAAGTTTCTCAAACTCTAACGCCCCAAAAGTTGGAGTGATGGATCCGCAAAAATGCACAAACACTGGAGGATCTGAAGAACTCTTCTTCAAACTTGGCTCAAAGCCAAGGAGGAAAAAACATGTGGAGTTTTACTCAAGAACTAAAAAAGAGAAAGAGAAAATTTGGGAAGATGAGAGGAGATGGAAAGTGAGTAAAAACATCTAGAATTCTTTCCTCCCCATCTTTGCAATATATATGAAACTGGGGAGTGAGGCTGGACACCCATGCACTTTAGATGCCCAAGCCTTTCCAAAAACACCACTTTCCCTTTTTAATTAGAACACAATTAGTTTTAATAAAAATGTTTTGTATCTTTTCTAATTTGTTTCCAAAAATCAAAATTTATAAATTAGAAACTCTCTCTCTCTCTCTCTCTCTCTCTCTCTCTCTCTCTCTCTGTGTGTGCGTGTTTTCCATAAAATTTTCCATTAATTTGAATTTCCAACTTTCCTCATATTAATTAATTAATCACATAGATTAATTAATAAATTAATATACACAGTATACACACTAATGTGCATATACCATGCACACGGTGTACATCCTCCATGTATCTTATACACACAATCTGATTCGTCCGTGCAATATAAAAATTCAGGACCCTGATCCTCTAAGGATCATAATGGGTCGAGCCAGCTAAGAGTGGGTTCAAATGTAGGGATCTGAAGGCGGATCCTGCAGAGCCCTACGATGAGCAGGTACCCTGTATATTTTTCCATACATATATTAGTGTTTCTTTGTAACCTGTGAAAGGTTACATCCTGGGCAGTCAGTTGTTGTCGTTGGCAATGACTTCAGCACTGTCATGACTTCTGATGTTGAAGATGCCACAACTTCTGGTATGTAGAAATTATCAGTGAGCCACGCAAAAGCTGATGAAAAACTAATTGCTTTTGTATAGTTCACTGAAAAGCACAGTAAACTGTTAAATGCTTTTATTCGGCAAAACCCTGGGTTGCTTGAGAAGTCATTCTCTCTTATGCTGAAAGTCCCACGTTTCATTGAATTTGATAACAAACGGGCTACTTGCCGATAAAAAATAAAACACCAGCACGATCATCATCACAGTCGTCAAAGAATTTTAGTGAAAGAACTTACATTCTCGAAGATTCATATAATCAACTGCGGATGCATGCCACTCAAGATCTCAAGGGGCACTTGACTGTTCATTTCCAAGGAAAGGAAGGTACTGATGCAGGTGGACTTACAAGAGAATGGTATCAGTTGTTGTACTCCAGGGTCATTTTCGACAAGGGTGCTCTACTTTTTATGACTGTGGGCAATGAATCAAGATTTCAGCCAAATCCCAACCCTGTTTATCAAACAGATCACCTTTCGTACTTCAAGTTCATTGGGAGAGTGGTATGTGCCTTTCTTGTTATACTCCAAGCCTCGATCTTTCCAGAAGCACATTCTCGGGGTTAAGGTTACCTATCATGACATTGAGGCCATAGCTTTTCAATGTGTTGATCCCTTGGGATTTGATATTCTAGGGGTTAAGGTTACCTATCATGACATTGTGGCCATAGCTTTTCAATGTCATGATCCCTTGGGATTTGATATTGTAGGGAATCAAACCGGGTAGAACTCGCCCCTAAAAGCTAGCCATTAGAGGGAGGGTGCCCATTCCCTTATATCCCATCCACATCCATTTCACATGTCTGATGTGGGACTATTGTTTTTGCGTGGAACCCCAACAATCTCCCCCTCCATGCGGCAGCAACGTGGGAACCACGAGATTTTCTCGAGGGAATTCCACTGTCCTGTCCTCGGAGGCACACGGGTTTACCGAGATTTTCCCGGGAGTTACCACGCCCTGAGCTCTGATACCATTTGTAGGGAATCAAACCGGGTAGAACTCGCCCCTAAAAGCTAGCCGTTAGAGGAGGGTGCCCATTCCCTTATAACCCATCCACATCCATTTCGCATGTCCGATGTGGGACTATTACTTTTGCGTGGAACCCCAACAGATATCTATCTTGAACGATAGGGAACTAGAAATAATTGATTAGTGGACTTCCAGACATTGATTGTGATTTCTCATACTCATTTGAACTTTCCTTCAATCATTAATCAATATGTGAAGAAATTTTGACGCCTGCATTGTTTCCTCTAAGGAGGTGCTAGAAAATAATGATACCATACTTCTATTTTGTTATTTATGTTCTTGTGTCTCATGCCATGCAGTGGACGATATGAGGACAAATACTGAGTATTCCGGCTACAGTGCTGCATCTCCTGTTGTCCAATGGTTTTAGGAGGTGGTTCAAGGTTTCAGCAAGGAGGATAAAGCTCGTCTCTTGCAGTTTGTCACTGGCACCTCAAAGGACACACTATCCTGTAGGACACATGAATGTGCCCCTTACGCCAATAACTTGTATACACTTTAGGATGCTCACCTAGGGTTTTAATTTTAAATTATCCAATTCCACTTCAAACTTGTTTCAATGCAGACCAAGATGACTTCGATGGGTAGAATCTTCAGTCAAGAGTGGACAAACTTCTGTAAATCACTATGTTTTCATGTGCTTATCCATAATTGTGGACTATGGAGCCTCTTCCATTTAGGTCTTTTCTCCCCTATTTTCCTCCTACGTGGAGTTTTCTCTCCATTTTTTAATATGATAGTTCACATCATATGGTCTTTATTTTATTTTTTTTGAATGGCAACATAAATTTTTTTAAACAGAAAAGGGAAGGGAAAAACCCAGGGACCAAGAATGTCAGTAAACCCCAAAATAAAGATAAAATAATACTAAACATAACTTTACCATTCAAAAATATGGGATTTGCTAGGGTCCATCGCAAAAGGCATTTCGCGGCTGGTCTGTCTCATGTCACTGGTCTGTCGCATGTCAGACCAGCCACCTCATGAATAAAGACAACAGCTTTTGTCTCCATTGACGAGGTGGGTGTCTGACGACAGACCATCTGCGAAATGCCTTCTGTGATGGACGCTAGCGATTCCCAAAAAAAAAAAAATATATATAACAGAGTGATGGGGAAGAAAATAAAAACTCTCTAGGCCCTGTTTGTTTCAGAATATACAACAAGCTATGGTGATTATGGGAAGCATCAATTATCAACATAATCAGTTGCAACAAAAGTGACTTCATCATTTCATAAGTGATCATGATACACTTACTATAATGTTAAATGGCGAAATACCCTTCAATACGTAATAATTTGGTTATCTTACAATGCATTTGTTAAAGGATGACTATTTTCACAAGCGCACTTCTT
The DNA here is from genome assembly GCF_043159265.1 of Tasmannia lanceolata. Lineage (NCBI taxonomy): Eukaryota > Viridiplantae > Streptophyta > Magnoliopsida > Canellales > Winteraceae > Tasmannia > Tasmannia lanceolata. The sequence continues at coordinate 59,160,843 of NW_027518695.1, read as the reverse complement.
ACATGCAATAAACAGAAAGCAGACAACATACATTGGGGATCATAAATCCACCCAATCAACAAAGAAATTCGATTATCAAGTGATTAAAATTTTGAACTCAAATTTATCAAACAAGCAGCCCTAAAAATCAAATGAAATCTAATCAAACAAACTGAAACCAATATCATCATCATCTGAGTCTCCGCAGGTTTTCTTTCTTCTCTTCCTCCTTGGGGGCAGGTCACCTACAGCAGCAAACTTGCTTGGATAAACAATTGATCAATGAGCTAAAGCAAATTAAATATCTAATCAAACAAATAGAGCAGATCGTAAACCGTCCTGACCTTCAACTCTGTATCTCTGCTCAGTATCTACGTGGCAGACGAAAACTCTAATATTCTTCAAGGCCCTTTCCACTTCTTTCTTTTCTTCTCCAACCAAATCTTTGGTTTTCCTCTGAGAAAGTTTCACAGGAAGTCACAGCATTTCTGCAGATTGAGGATTATGCCAATACTTTCATGGAAAGCTGTCACAGTGAAATCAACGTTGAGCGTTCGGCCCTATTGGGTTGGTTTAAGGCTCTAAAAGAACCCTCTAAGGCCAACTGCACCTTCACCAATATCATTGATCCCTCCCATAAAGCTTGAATAAAGAGACCTTCCCATGGGGATGCACTTCTCTGTTGGGCACTCTCACAGGATGAGACAGATTTCTAGTAGCATCAGCAGGACTCTAGGAGTGTACGTCTGCAAACAAGTAAAGCCAATGGCTGATGAGAAAACAATGTATTTACATAAGTTCATAACAGAAATTTCAATTATTAGGGGCCTGAAAATGCGTGTTAAAGAACAATCAATCCCAACTCCTCACTAGCAGAACCTTTTCCCATCCAGCAGGCAATTCACCAAATGAGTGACATCAATTCTGCCGCTTCCTCTTTATACTTCTTCTCATGTTCTGAGAATTTAGCATTCCATTCTGCTTCAAGGCCAACACCTTCTTAGACCTGGCGTCTCCAATGACTAAAAGAAGTGTGAGACACAATAATCAACTGCAAAAAAGTTCATTCACTTGAGAGAGCAACACAAGTCCTTCCAAGTTGACGTACTTCACCTCTTTCACCCATTCACTTGATTCCAATTCATTTTTTTAGCAAAACCTCAACTCGAATCAACCCAAATTGCACCCTTACGCTCAATGGGAGAATTACAAAATGATGGGAGGAATGTTATTATTGGAAAAAAAGAGTCCCATTCAATTTCCTTTGAAAATACCTGTCAATTACCCCAACGATTAGAACACAAGGACAACTTTCCAAGCTTTGGAAACACAGCTTCTATTTTATTAAACACCCAAAGCAGTTCATCACAATATCTCCAACAGCAATAACCAAGAGGTGGGCCCCATTACCTATCTCCCTTGAATAGAGATTGGTGGAGAAGTCAAGCAACAGTTGCACTTGGATGGATGCTGTTTAGCACAACTGGCTTTTCAAGTCATACACAACATCTAAGAGTTTTAGGGAGCAGAATCCGAACCTCAAATCTGTGTCAGATCTCGAGTCCGACTTTTTGGGATTTGCCGAATCCGAACCTCGAATCCATGTCAGATCTCGACACATGAATCCGAATCCATGCAACATAGGTGCCCACTGAATTTTTTAACCTGAAATGGAAAGATTAACATGTAAGTTGAATTTATATTCGTTGAATTTTTGCTCAAATTGATACATCCCTGATTTGCTCTATAGGTATATTACATGAACATAGAATTTCCAAAGGAAAAACCTCATGGAATATAAATTTGGAGAAAAAACTACAGTACGACAAATTCTTTATGCAGTCATGTTCCACTGAAGCAACATCTAAACAACACATTCAAAATTTAATGAGTATTTAAGGTAAACCTAACTGTATTTAAGAAAGTACCTTAAAATGAATTTAATCACCACAAATATCTATTTAAAATAAGTTTTGCATTGGTACACTAAGAGGCAGTTAGGCAGCTGATAAGAAAATTATTTAGCCCCACTATTAATTAGCAAAGATTAAAACAATATATGGCCTTCTTTACTTTTTCTTGATGCCCTTGATAATATCTAGCAAATAGGCTGAGCAAATCTATCCAACCAGATATTAGACTTTGGCTAGTGTATAAGCAAGATGACGTAATTTCTTGGAATATTGAGAATTATAATAAAAGGACAGAATATTTTGAATCTAGTGGACGTACTGTTTAATTGCCATGGACATGCGCATTTTGAGAGATTTAATCTCCCAAAGATAGATGCAAATTTTGCAAGATTGTTCATTTTTTTCAGTCTCAGACGAGGAAAGAACTAAATTCTGAATGGGTGGTTTTTTCTCGGAAGACAAACACCTAGAAAGTCATCAGTTTCTTAGTATTTGTAGACATTTCCGAGACATCATCGTTAATAAGTTTGATTAGACATAACTTGCAACATTTTTTGAACCTTCTCGTATACCTCTCCTTCCATAATTCAAAGGATGTGGAGCAAATCCTTCCATAATATAACTTTGCATCCAAAGATGAAATACTTGGCTCAACCCATCAAAGTTGTTCAAGTATAAAAAGATTAAATACTGCCTTCTCCAACAACATAAGCTTTTGGAGTAACTGGTAGTTTCACATGGTATCAAAGCAAATGTCTGGGTTCAAACCCTCCTGGATAGCAAAATCCACATGCAATGGCAAAACCCAAAAGAGGGGCCACATGTGCCACGTGTAGGCCAACCCTAAAACAGGGGCCACACGTGAGGGGGAGTGTTAAAGTATAAAAAGATTAAATACTGCCTCCTCCAACGGCTTAAGCTTTTGGAGTAACTGGTAGTTTCACAATATTGTAACTTGAGGGGTCCAAACAAGGTGGAGAGAGAGAAAAAATGAACAGAAGTCCTTCAAATTGAAATTGGGCAGCTAATGGTATATGCCTTCAAGATTCACAACTTTTTCAGAAAGGCCATCTGGATACAACTTGTCTAGATTTTTTAACAGTCCTTCATCTATATTGAATTTCTTGAAACGGAATACGAGAATGGATCACTATCTATGTGTGTGTGGGTGGGTGGGTTGGGGGGTGCTAGGTGGCGGTTGGGTTGTCAGGAAAAAAGAGTTTCATCATGTGCAAGTGATTTTGTTCTCTTAGCTATGGAATCTGATTTCCTTGCAACTATCTTCCCATTTTTTCTGGGTATGCAGCACTATTTCCAGCTATGGATCCTACAATTCCTTACAAATCTCCCTGACAACCCCTTCATCCATCTTGATCCTGGCTAGCAACTTAGGTTGAGCCCTGTGACTGATCTTCCCATTAACTTCGATACAGCAGTACTCATAATGTAAGGTCAGTGGGTGGCATAGCTAAATTCCTCATCAAGATGACTGGAGAACCATCGACCAGATTGTCCCAGCACAACAATTAAAAGCGTCTTTGGAGCTTATTCCATTGAAGTAGTTAGGGCTCTAATTGAGTGAGCCGTGGATCATAAGCGATGATCATATCTTAATTTAGCTAATCTCGCGAATCAAGAATTTGGATAGAGTTAAGAGAAATGCCTAACTTATAAGAGGAGGTAGAGACCAAGTACTCCCATTTCAAATCGTAAATTAAGCAATTTTCAGGGTACAACAAAGTATTGTTATTTCTCTTATATTATTACTTAAGAGTCCACCTCAAATCGTAAACCAAGCAATTTTCAAGGTACAACAACCCAATTTTCAGGGTCCTCTTCAAGTTCAAACTTATGCTTTAACAGAACACACCAGCTGAGAGGTGCCTGAAGCAGCAACACTTAAGCTATTGGGTATTGAAAGTACTATCATTAGGAGCAAGACATTTAATAAGTTATGCAAACATTTACTTCACAACTCTCTGGTTTGTGGATTGCATGTTTGGCATCTGGATTCTTTGGTTTTTCTACTTGTCAGTAGGACATTGGTATGGGCCAATATGTAGAGTAGAGGCATTAATTAGCAAATTCTTAGCTTTTTGAATTTCAAATTCTGTTTACTGATGCAACCTAATAATATAAGTAATCATGGACAACATTTTAATATATTGCTCTGCTCTCATATACAAGAATATGAGATTGTCAATACATTTCAGTGTTACATTGCAGGCAATATAATCAAAGTGTTTCGCTACTTATGATGCTATCCAGTGGTAGGTTAACAATGATATGAATGTCACTAAATTATTCTGGTATTTTCTAAAATTTGCAACCTCTCACTATTATGCATTTTGTTTTAGTATATTCTTACAGATTCTCTGTTTCTGTTAGTATTAATGCAGAAAAGTTTTATTTACAGTAATGTTTCCTTGAAAGTAAAGTCAATATCGAATATTAGAAATTACAAAGTGAATGCCAGTTCCATTCCCCATAGTGCCAAACACCCATATGCCCGAGTATTGGAACAATTGGGATCCATATTGCCTAACAAGGTTGTGAAGAGTGGTCCTAACACCTTTGCCAGTTGTCCTAGACTGTGTCCTTGTTTGAGGTGTGGAGAACATAGAGTTACTAGCCCTCAAGTTTCCAAATTAATGTCAAAAAATAATTTATGTAGTATCTAATTTATTGTCCTATTTTAAGCAAAATTAGTTTTATCCAATACTTAAGAATGTGTTGTAACCATTGTATTCAGTAGAGTGACTAGCCATGTCAACTCAACTCAAGATCATGACTCATACCTGGAAATCTTTCTGAATGCAACCACCTGCCTACACTGCATTATTCTTTTTAAAGATAACTATATAGCATCTGAAAATAAAACCTTGAGTTATAGCAAAATGGAACAAGATGTCCCAAGAAAGACGGTAACAGAAAAAGCTTCCCATCGACCAAGAAGATGACTACAAAGTATTAACCACTCTATAATTCACTATGCCTAAGTCCATGTTCGTTTTAGATTGCGAAAACCGATTGTGAACCCCAAACCGATTCTTGGGCTCAAAATTAAATTTGATTTTGAGTCCAATAATAGGTTTGAGGTTCACAATCGGTTGTCGCAATCTAAAACGAACAGGACCTAAGAAAAAACTAAATCTCGAAGAACCTGCCATCAGGAAAATAGTGCTTGAAGCGACACAACAGCATAGAATGGCTAAAGCTTTCACTACTTTGATAGATGTAGCGGATGGGAATAGAAAAAACATCGCCCCTGAAGTGTCCCACAAACTACTGGAAGTGGAGGGTGTTCTCAATGCTCAGTGAAGAGCACTCCACGGTCTCTCTTTTTATGCCTATTTGCAATATCTTTAGTAGATGTACAAATGTGGTTGAAGGATGTTGAAATGAATTTGTTATAGATAGAATAATTCTAACACCCATCTTACTTATCTCCATGGTCCATAGGACATTCTTTTAGCCCATCTTATCATATTGCTTGGATCACCTTCAACTATAAGATTTCCGAATAGTTCTTCCTTGAAGATACGAAGACCCACCAATAGTTCTACTTCATTAATCTATTTTTTTGAAATATGACAATTTCATTGATACTTAGAACAGCATTGGGGACCAGGAGTCCCGCCCTGCAATACATATATATCAATGATACTGGACCAGGCATACCTGGAACCAGAAAGCATAGGCCTAAGCAAAAGATTTTTGCCGTTAAGAAAAAAGCCAGAGTTAGGTAACAGCAGAAGCAAAAAACACCCACAAAGCTGCTGAAAACATAAGAACATTCTGCCTTACCCAGAACACTTCTCCAAATCTTCCAGAATGGTGATGAATTCATCATAGAGAAATTCCTCATTGATAGCTTGGTCTTCTTCATTCATGTTTGATTTTTCCGAGGCCTCTTCTCTTAGAATCCAATCCTCTAGCCTACGAAGCCCATCCTTTTTCTTTGCCTCCCAATCTACTTCATTAATCTATTGTAATCTTTGTTTATCTGTTTCTCACATAATAGAACATCGTGGTCTTTCCCATGGATGTAGGCACCATTTTCAAACCACATAAAACACTTGTGTTATCATTATACTTGTTTTAATGTTACTTTTGGACGTAAGATCGAATTAGATCCGTCAGATTTCTACACCGAGTAATCATCGAGGAGGGGGGCCGGGGGGGGGGGGGGCAAAGCCTCCCAATCAAATGATGCAAGTTGTTAAATTCATAGCATGTAATACGTACGATCGAGGTTTAATCAGCGGTAGTGTCAACAGACGAATAGTCCAAAGGGCCCAGCCAGTAAGATTACTAAGACAGGAAAAAACATGGTTTTAGTGTTGAAAAGTTTACTACAGTTGCTTTGTTGCATCTGAAGCATCAGTCTTTCAATGATTTTAAGACTTAAGGATTGATCCGGTGGCCTTGCACTGCAATCCCTGCCCACTGACCCAGAAGAAATACTTACTAGCATGCAAGCTATAGTAGAAAGTTACCCACACTAACCCAAAAGAAAGAAAAAGATTAATATAGTTACTAGCATGGAAGCTATAGTAGAAAGTTACCCACAATGCACTCTAGCGAAGAAAAAGAAAAAATATTAACAAAGATGGAGCTTCAAAATTCAGCTTGGGTTGTACATCTAGAGGCATTCTAAATAGAATTGCTAACGATTTCATTGTTGTCTCTTTGAATTTATGGCAGCTATTAAGAATATTGTAATCCAACTCTCTAGACTTGTTTCTGTGCTAAAAAAGGAACCACATATGCTTTCATTTCATATAGCCACTCCCTGAGACTCCTTGAGGAAGTTCCGAAGCTTAAAACCAATATAACATTATCTTTGTTGTTGATACAAGTGCAATCATGATTTGCATACTAACCAACCATAGGTATGTTTGTGCGAAGGTACCTTTTGGATATTACATTCTGGACGTCATGATGTTCAATATCCGTTCAAGGCTGAAATATATATATTCTGCTTTTTGATTTTACAATGAGAGAATGGTGCCCACCAATTTCGCTTAACCTGAAATGAAAAGATTAGCATGTAAGTTGGCATTTATATTACTTGAAGTTTAGGTCAATTAGGTGCATCTTAGATTTATTTCTTAGCTTGAGTACATAAACATAAAAATTTCCAGAGAAATAAAGTCATGGAAGATAAAGTTGTAAAAAACTATAAGTTGAAAATTCTTTTCACTGTCATGTTCAATTGAAGCAATATCTAAACAAGTAAACAATTCAAACAATAATGGGCATTCAAAAAAAGGAGCTAAATAATAAAGAATTGAATGATCTTGTACTCATAGTAATGATTTATTGGCAAAGTCTATTGTCAGACAACAACAAAACTTTTGAGTAAAATTTTTAAAGAGGAGAGTAGCGTGTGTGTGGGATTGCCATTTTTGGAGAGTGAGAGGGATTGGGGTTTTGAAAAGAAGATAGAATTGAGAACTATATAGGACAGGTAGAAGACCCAATGGCTTCGATGGGTGTAAGAAGAAAGGAAATATGTATATCTAGTAGGAATTTAAACTCAATACCTTATTAAGGGATCTTGATCCCTAAGCTTTGGTATGGTGTAATTTCTTCTTTAATCATGTAAGAGAGAGAGAGGGGGTAGGTGGGGAGGGGGTGGGGGTGGAGAAGAGAGGAGAGAAATCATGTAGAGGGGAGAATAATCTATTTTTCTTTGTTCTATTAATGAGCATGCCAATGTATTTTCTATAGTAGAAATTACCAAAAAACTAAAATATTCCAATAAAGGGTAATAAAAAGCATGTAGAGACATAGTTAGATGACATGTTTGAAATGCTCACTAGTCCACAATGTTCTACAAAATCAAACTACGAAGTGGCTAGATCAAATCCAAATCAAGTCGGGTGATGAATGGAAGGAGACATTCAAGGCAAAAGATAGTCTCATTGGATGGCTTGTGATGCAAGCTACTTTTGTTTTTTGGGAAGTTGTTCACTTGCGTGGAGTTCCATGGTGGTGAGAGGAATGAATTATCAAGGGCGAATTTCTTTCCAACTGGGGGGTGATGTCATCCAAAGAATAGAAGTCATATGGTTCACAGGGGGACATATTTTCCATTTACCATGATAAAAGAGGTCAAAATTGAAAAGAATGAAAGAAAGAGAGGAAGTTAACATAAATTGGAGGCATTTTTAATAGAGAAAAGAATAATGGTCAATCTTCTTTGATAACATATTGGGGGCCTAGATGGGTAGTTATGATAGTTGCATTTTCCAAAAGTTGACTATATTGAATTCTCTATGCATTCTAGATTGTTTCTTGGTTGAATGCTGTCAATATTTGAATTTTCCACACATTGCAGGTTGTTCCTAGGTTGCATAACCTTACGTTTCATATTTTCCTATGCTTTGTAAGTTGTCTTTAATTCTAGCATGTATAAGATAAGGTAGTTGGTTCATGCAAGGAACTTTTGATTGATATGACATTTTATATTTATAAGCTTCAAAACTGGTAATTTTGAGAAATATAGAATGGAAGACTAGCCTATCTTCCCTTCAACTTTTGGGTAGTGTTAAATGCTATTTTACCGTTAACATTGTTATTAAATTTATCACCTTCACATCCTACTTTGTGTTTTCTACCAATGTTGTAGCGATTCGTATTCGGATAGCTTTGAATATGTGTTGAACTTGTAATAGGAGAAATAGTCATCAATTATTTCCCAAAAGTCGGTAAATCAAAATTTAGTAGTTTTTTTTTATTTTAGCAATTTCTTTTTTTCTTTTTCTTTTTTGAGTTTTTCTAGGTAAAGAATATTATTAATTACTTGTGTTTCAACAGATATAGAGTACAAAGGAGATTTTTTTGGGTTCATTTAGAAAGGACTATCAGTCTGGGACTAGAAAGTTATGCTTTAGAAATTAAAAGATGCTTTTTGTACAAGTACTATCTACGTACTTCATTGTAAGGTTTCAGTGGAAAGTTCATAATTACTCTTTTTGATGGAACAGTTCTATTACTGCTATGGGAAAGAAGTTCATTATTTTGGAACCTTTTATATACGAACAATTCATGATTACTTATTTTAGTGGATCTTCTTTAGTGCTTCCATGAAAAAAAAAGTTCATGATTTTGGAATTTTTTATTTAGTGGGCAATTTCTAAAATACTTTCTAAGATTTTCAATCTCTCTACTTCATTCTTCCAATTGATGTTGTGTTTACTTCTGATTTGCATCAGTTCTGCATCAATCTTGAGTTCGAGATAGGCAGGTTCCTATTAGCTATTTGAAGTTGCAGAAATCCTGTTCTCATGTTGGGCTCTTGAGGATTGACTGTTTCAAATGGGATTTATAAAAGTATGATATGTGCCAAGAAAGATAAAAGGGAACCTTATCTACCTCAAAAGAAAGTCAAGTAGGAAACTGAGAAGGGTTGGAAGGCCCATATTCTAAATCGATTCGTCAACTGGAAGACTCTTGATCAGTAGGAAGCTGAACTCAATCTTGTTATGGAGGAAATAATTTGAGGAAAGAGCTACTAAAAAAGAGGGAAGATGAGTTGGAATCTGATATCTGATACTAAAAAAAGTATGAGAAGCAATTCTGCTAAGAGGTGTTTAGGCCAGAGTCTTTCCATGAAATAAGAAGAGGAAAAGAACAAAAAGGACTAAGAAATATAGTAGACCTATCAAGTTTCTACACTAAAGCGATCAGTAGACAAATGTGGAAAAAGAACGATTGTTCCCTTCCAATGAAGCTTAATTTTTATATGTCATTATGTTAGATAAATTCGTTTTTGAATATGTAGGGATCATGCTATAATCCTCCTTCCAAAAGGAAAACTAGAGATTTAAAACCCAAGGTTCTGATTCTAATAGTATAAGAAATATCAAAATGCAACAACGATATCATTGTTGAGTAAGATAGAAAGTCATCGCCGTGAACCAAAAATGATAAGATGGTCAGGGAATTTGAAGGTTTGAATAAAGGAATACTTCCTTCTTTATGAAAAGTTTGTTATCACAGCTTCAAGTAAATTTTATCTAGACTGAATATGCAAGAATTATGAGAAGAACAACAATATTCCTCATATGTTGCAAGACGAGTTGATATTACCGGATAGGGTGGATGATAGTTTAGACTCAAGCAAAATCCAAAACAAGCTTGCGATTTGGCAAAAGTAAATTGGTCATTGGATTGAAATCCAAATATAGAACCGATATGAATGCCAAGATGAAATAAACTTTTCCCAACAAAATTGGCTTGAGAACATGTTCAGTCTGTAGAAACTATCTAATATAGGTTTGAGTTTAGATGAAAGGAAATAATAAGCTTATTCTAGCATAATATTATTTCATAAATGGCCCCCCAAAAGGAAATTCTTTACAATGAAGAGGTAAAAGCTTAACTTTTTGTTGTCTACTGTATTGTATTGATTCTGAATCCGAAAACCACAGTCCCACATTTATCCTTTTTGCACAAGAAATCGTGGATACGGTCTTTCGAATTACATTTGGTCCCAACTGAGACTTTTGACTAACCTTAGTGAATGGATAAAGGCATCCAAAAATGATGGAGAAGTGGAAACAAATGGAAATAGGCAGGGATCATTCTTTTTTTTTTGGGTAGGTAAGCTAGGATATAAAGGCATCCAACGTCTTTATCATTCTTTATTTCGAAGGCCCAAACTAAACGATTAGATGAGATTTTGAAATAAATTGGAGAAAGTTTAGGGCCATAATAACTTGCAACTAAGAAAGATCCAATGAAGCATTTTAAGTTAACATGTGTGTGCGTGTGTGTGTGTGTGTGTGTGTGTGTGTGTGTGTGTGTTTAACAAAAAAGAAGTCAATATGACAGTGTGTTTGCATGTCTGTGTTTTTAATTTTTCTTATTTAGCAAAAAAATTCAATATGTGTGTGAGAGAGAAAGAGGGAGAGATAGAAACAGAGGTACAAGCAAATTGGAAAATTATTTCAATGTTGATGCTAATTTCTAATAGAAGTTGGTGTAATAAATTGAAAAGAGAATCCTTGCAAATGCAAAAGAAAATCCTTTAGACACTACTCCATCTTCTTATACAATGAATGATGACAAGGAACGACCAATGAATAGAAAGCTCAATAAAAATCCATGTTGGCTTGTTTGACTTAGTTAAAGTTAACTGTGCATAGATCATAGTTACACACATTGATCAAATTCTTAATATAGACACTTCTTTTCCTTTGGATAAGCTGAAACTAATTGAAAAAGGAGAACAGAGAAAAATAAAGCAAAAAACTACACCAAGGCAGAAAGCCACAAAAGGAAAAGAAAAAGGAAATCACATAAGAACCAAAGCAGCCTGAAAAGTGCTTAAATTCAACAATGTGTACGTGGTAAATTCATCCCAGTTGGATTCCTTTTGTTACACAAAAAGGTAACTGTAAGCCCAATGGTTCCCACCTTGGCATTCCCATCTTATTTTGTTGATTCCAATACACAAGTGATTTAAGATCACTAATGTGTTTGATTGTCTAAGTTGTAGATTCTAATGGTGTTAAGACAAGATTGCTTGGATTGAGGCCAAGAAGCTCTCATTGGACCGCTTATGAAGGCCAAAGTCATCGGAGATCCAAGACAAATGAAGACTTGAAGAATCCATTGAAGATCAAAGTCATATTAGAATGTATAAGATCCAATCTTAGTTTTAGATTTTAAGAGGCATAAATAAAGTAATCTCACACACCCCTAAATGTTTAAGTGATTGTCCTTGTGGTGTTCCAACACTTTGGAACCCTAATAACAATCCCAACTTGGTGTAAAGTTGGAAGCCCAAAAACCAGAAATGAAAATCTGCTTGACATAGGCTTCTCGGAACTCCGAGAGAATTCTTGGAGCTCCGAGAAATGGTCCAGTAGCATTTTTCCAATTTCTGTTTGTATTCTCGGAACTCCGAGACCACTATTTTGGGAAGAAAAAAGAGCCGTTGGTAACTTTGCCAGATTTACGACAATGCCACCATACGGTCATATTTTGGTTCTTCTATATAAATGGGCTTTCTAAACTTCCCAATCATCAATCCTTACACTCAAAAACTTCATTTGAACATTCAAAGAGTGATTAAAGCTTGTTTATGCTTCTCATCCTCTAAGATTAGGATTTGGATCATTAGGCTCAAATTTGTACATCTCCTACAATTTGTAAACCCTTGTGACGGATTGTTTTTAGTTCTTTCTTTCCTTATCAAGATTGTAGTCGGGCGAGTGTTCGGAGAAGCGGAGCCCACTCTCCGTGGTGAAGATTGCCACCAAGGTTAAAGGCATTCGGAATTGTAATCGGCATTGATCTTCGCCGAAGTTAAGAAGATCAAATAGTGAAGCCATCAACGGGTTTGGTTGGTGGAGTGGAGTAGGCCTCGCGTTGGAGGACCGAATCACTTTAAATCTCGGGTGCATTCTCTCTTACTCATGCTCTTAATTTGCATTTGCACTGTCATTCTTGATCTCTTATTATTCTAAATTTGGGTTAAAGTTTTCAAAAGCTTAAAACTTGTTAGCAACCTAAATTTTCCCTCCTCATAAGTTGCCGTACTAGGGACCACCCTTGGAATTTTAGTAACAATTTATTGTATACTACTAGGTAACTAAATTTGAAAATAAATGAAGAAAACTGTAAAACCCACTCTACTAGCATCATATCAACTAATGTCAGATTTGATTTTAGAGAAGAAAAATTCAATCCAGACATACAACAAAGAAAAACATTTAACCTACTTCGAACCATGTAAGACAGAATTTTGTATGGGCATCTAAAATTTGTTTGAGTAGATGTCTTTTCCAGCATCATGGTGTTCCATCCTAATCCATAGAACTAGAACAAAGAGCTCTACTAGCATCACGTCAACTAATTTTGAATTTGATTTTAGATTAAAATATCTCACCCTAGACATACCAACAAAGCAAGCATTTAAACCTGCTTTGTCTTCTCGTTTTCATTTTTCATGGATAAGTGCACTTTCTTTATGAACTTGAAATTCCAATACAATGTGTCAGTGTGTGGGGTAGATGCAAGATGAAAAATTAACAAAGTTTTGATGCTCAGTTCTAGTAGAAGTTTAGGGAATGTAATCAATTGCAAATGAAATCATCAATCAAATAACATTTAAAGCAAACCCACACCAAATAAAAAAGGAAGAAGATTTGAAGAGTTGCTACAAGATCAATTAATATGAATGATACCAAAGAGTTCAAAACAGAGCATAAATTCAATGACTCATATAAGGTAAATTCATCCTAGTTAGGGTTCCTTTTGTCTTAAACAAGTCATAATCTACTTAATGGCAAGACTAAGACAAGAAATTTTGAGCAATGATGAAAAATTAAAGAACCTGAAAAAAAAATCTCATATGAGTGTCCTTTCTTTATGAACATGGAATTCCAGTAAAATTAATTATTTCTTTTGTTTTGTAAGAATGTGAAACAGAGAAAAATTGAGGTTTACAATTCTTTAAAATAAATAATGGAGTGAAATCTGTTCATATGATTAATAAAAGCCAAGAGCCCTAATTTGGGATTGAGCCTCTAGCTCAATGGTTAAGGCTTTTTCATCAACCAGGAGGTCGGAGTTTCAATCCCATCTTACAAACCAAAAAAAAAAAAAAAAAAAATTCAAGAGGAGAGACAGTCGTGTACCTTCTCTAGAGTAGTCTTCAAACCCTCGAGCCATTTATCAGTATTTGGGGGATGTGTGAGATATTGGGCCAATATTGGCATCCGTCCTTTTGACATTGTTTCTCTACTTCTGGACAGCCATAAATTTCTAATCTTTGAAGCATGGTGGGCAACCCATCCTCCGGCAAGGAAAGGAGTTGAGGACAAAAACCAACGAACAATTTTTTGAGGGAGGTGAGGTTCTTCAACATCCCCTTGGGGAGGGATTTCAGATTATCACAAAAATAGATCTCGAGTCTTTTAAGCGTGTGGGGTGGGGGGCAGTAGCATGCTTGGAGATAATTCGATTTGTAAACAGTAAGAAATATCCAAGTTGTTTTCGGTCTGCCCCTACCACTTTTTACTCTATCAATTTGGCACGAGTCACCTCTTCTCACCGGAACATCCAAAGGAATACGTTGTGTAACGACCACCCTTTTGTTTCCCTCATTAATGATTATGGTAGGCTTTTAAGGCCATTAGATCGTAACTTGAGGGTCTAGATCATCGATCCACCGTAGATCTATCCTTGATCTTGAATTTAATCTTTTATTCTCCCTCAAAATTTGTTTTGATCGAATGATCTAATAACCAACGGTTAGTACTTATTGTAGTTAATGCTTTATATGATTAATTATTTTCCTTGAAAACTTAAAAAAAAGAAAAGAAGAAAAGAATGGAAAATCTGTAATGAAATAGTGCCTTAAGGAAAACAAAATCTTGTGGGCCCACTAGTAGCCTTCTTATTTCATATGTAATTATTCCAGCCCTAGAAGACTAGTAGGGAGTTCAATTAGGAATGTTAAATAGCCAAAATAAATGGGAATCTAATCAAAGACAGCCAGACAAAATTTAGAAAGAGGTAAATTTTGGCATTGGGCGTGATCTAAGAGGGACCACGATCCCCCCCAATTGAGATCAGCGTGCACAACTCAAAAAAATTGAGTCGTGCATACTCCCCAAAATTTAGGTGGGTCCCATTTTCTTTTATTGAAAGCTAGTTAGAGGGAAAATCTCAATTTAAGATTCATTGAAACGTGTAGAAATGCTAACCTTCCTTATGGGAAGAGAAAAGAATGAGAAACAAACAAAATAATGCAAGAAATAAAGGAGTACATGTTTGGAAAGCATGCACCTAACCCAAAACCTCTTAACGATCACCCAGTTCTGAGAAGGGAGGGAAAAGAATAAAAAAAAAAGAAAAGAAGAGAAGAAGAAGAAGAAGAAGAAAAAAAAAAAAAGAGGAAGGAAGGAAAAGGCTTACACTTGGTTTTCTTAACCCTAAATCTTTGCCCAAGTAAGTACATCTATACCTTGTCTAAGAATTGATCCTATGCTATGGTCTTTATAATGGTCCTTATAAGAAAAAAGGTGTTACTGTTATTTAATAAAATCATGGGATTCCACTTGTGTTAATATCTTGCTAATGCCATCAATGATTTTATTTAATAAAGCCATAAGGTTTCCGTTATAGTTAATTAAGGCTTGGAATCACAATTAATTTTGATTAATAAGAATTATTGATTTTCAAGTATGTAATAGATAGTTGGATGTACAGTTGATTTAGATTAATAAAACGCAAATTTATGATTTTTTTATTTATTTATAAAACTATGGGTTTTAATTTTATTCAGTAAATACATGAGTTATAGTTGAAAATCATGAGTTTCACTCGTATAAGTTAACAGTTGAATTAATGGTTGATTTCTTTACTTAATAAAAATCATAAGGTTTTGCTTATACCATTATCACTCAAGGGTTTACAATTTTTTTTAGTAGTGAAATCATGGGTTTCATGGTGATATAATTATACGAGTCTTTCAGTTGTCTGTTTTAAGACCATATGTCTCACAAATTTTCTTTTACAATTGATAGTATTAAATAAACCATAGGGCTCACTTGTATTAGTAAATGCTCAAATTTTATCCGCTGATGGCATATTTATGAATGTACCCTTGAGTCTAAATTTGGGGTGACATGTTACTTAATTTTATGGGCGTGTGGATTTCTCGATCTACTAGATATGTATTCTAGGTATTATCCTCCTCAAATCTTTACAAACTTCATTGCATCAATTAAATACTTGAATAACAGTTGACCCTAATTAATAATAATCAAAGGTTTTTTTTTTTTATTGATTTTATACTCCGATCAACAGTAGGGTGTATCTTTAATAGAGATCAAAAACTTCATCTGTGGACTAATAAGTAAATTCGCATATTAGATAACTTACAACTGCTGATCATATTTACATAGATGTAAGTATTTCTGTATGAAAGCTAAGACAGGAAGTGGCCATCTTTGTCGGACCTTTTGAGTGAAACTTTGATTATGCCAGCGAGATCTTCGTATATGCATCTCATCCTTGCCAGGTTATCAATCTTCCCACCTCCTCTAGAGGGCTCGTCAATTTCTTATCCACAAATCTAACTTGAAGGCAGGTGACAGCTAGACCTTGGTTTGTAATTGTATTCAATATAACTTGTCATATGTAATGTAATTCTACGTATGTAACTATATCTCGATAATAACTGCTTAGATTATTATACTTGTTTATTTGAAATGCATTGCGTAATAAACTGTTCTAACCCTTATGTAAAAGAATGCAGGAGAAGAAAAAGGCAAAGGTAATGTACCTCAAGACCCTCAATTGCATATCATACATGGGAGAGACTGAGGGGGAATTAAGGATGTGGTGGTATCATCCTGGGACCTAAGGTCCAAAGGCCAGCGCGAGAAGTGTGTACAGCCTTTCGTTGGCAAAACCATCCAAAGGGATAGTATCCCCGAAACGGCTCGGCATTAAATGTGAGACCGAAATCTGAGTCCATAACACCACTACCTTTGGACAGGGGTAGTGGGTAGTCGTGCAGCAAGGACACCGGCAAAAAGGAGAAAGTCAGAAA
The DNA here is from genome assembly GCF_043159265.1 of Tasmannia lanceolata. Taxonomy (NCBI): domain Eukaryota; kingdom Viridiplantae; phylum Streptophyta; class Magnoliopsida; order Canellales; family Winteraceae; genus Tasmannia; species Tasmannia lanceolata. The sequence continues at coordinate 59,144,370 of NW_027518695.1, read as the reverse complement.
AGAACTGACAGAAAAGTAAACTGGGGAAAAGCCGGATGTACCTGGGGAAAATGCCGTCTCATTTTACATATTCGATGCACACATAACATATCATTCATTATTGTCATTCATTCCTGTTTATACTGATATAGATGGCGTAGTTTTATTCTCCAGTTATTTATTATTGCTTCTAGATGATTGCTAAGGATCTGAATTATTATTGCATGCCCTTTTATATTGTTCCTTTTACTCCGCTTGGTCTCTGGAGGACCCTGCTCTAACGTTGTTTTCTGCACCACAGGGGTTGAGGCGTTAGATGGCGAAGCGTTTGCAAACGAAGAAACCATGGGATAAGGGATCGTGTGATCGGAGAGTTCGCTTCATGGATTTTTGCGCTATGACGTCTTGCGTCATTTTCTATTTTTATTTTGTCGGGACTTTCTTTAGTTTGAACTTTAGTGATTAAAACTTTACTTTTCATTTGGAGTATGAGTATTGAAAGGACGTTATGGTAGACTTATTTAATTTGGAATAAGATTTTTGTCGTGGTTGTTGATTATTTAAAAAAAAAAAAAATTTCATAATTTTTGCGTTGTTCTTTTGTTCGTAGCGACTTGACGGAATCGGGTCGTTACACGTTGGATATGTCCAAACCATCTTAAGCGGTGCTCTCTCATCTTCTCCTCAATTGGTGCCACCCCCCACCTTTTTTTACGAATCTCTTCATTTTTAATTCTATCTAACATTGTGTGGCCACACATCCATCTAAGCATTCGAATCTCCGCTACACTCATCTTATGCACATGCTGCTTCTTGATTTCCCAACATTCTGAGCCGTACAGCATGGCTAGCCTCACAGCCGTCTTATAAAGCTTTCCCTTCAACTTGGTAGGGATTTTAAGGTCCCATAGAACGCCTGTGTTTTTCACAGCCTTTCCCAAGCCAGGATAAAGGAGGAGGGTTGGAGTCAGGTTGGCAGCCGGCCGTAAAATTTGCCACTCTTCTATGAAATGCGTCCCATAGAGGTATAGCAAGTTGGAAAATTAATTCAATGTGGATGCTAAGTTCTAATAGAACTTGGTGTAATAAATGCAAAAGAGAAACCTTTAGACACCACTCCATCTTCTTATAAGCATATGGAAAGTAACTATCTGCAAATCAAATCACTAATAAAAAAGATACAAAGAAATCATTTTTGTCCCTTGCTATAAAAAAATGAGAAGAAAAGAGGGGCCGAGATATTAGTAAGTGATTTTTGAGATTTAAAGAGAAAATTAGTATGTTTGGGTTGCAGAAGAAGGTCCTGGAATTTTTGCTTTGTCTTTTTGTTTATATGAACTTGAAATTCCAATAAAATGTGTCCGTGTGTGTGTGAGAGGTACATGCAAGATGAAAAATTGACAGAGTTTTGATGCTCAGTTCTAACAGAAGTTGGTATAATAAATTCAAGAGGGAAACCTTTAGAGTTCAAACACGATTTCATCTTCTTATAAGTATAGGGAATGTAATCAATTGCAAATGAAATCATGAATCAAATAACATTTAAAGCAAACCAACACTTAATAAAATGGAAGAAGATTTGAAGAGTTGAATGCCTAAAATTTCAGCTGTAAGATCAATTAATATGAATGATACCAAGAAATAATGACATGGAACAACCAATGAGTAGTAAGGAAATTAAAAATCCATGGTGGCCGGTTTGACTTTGTTAAAGTTAATTATGCTCAAATCTTACATTCATAACATTGATCAAATTCTCAACTAATGTATGCATATACAAAGATATTTTTTTTTCTTTTTTCAAGGATTAGTTGAAACTTATTGAAAAAGGATAACAAAGAAAAGTACAACAAACACTCCACCTAGGAACAAAAATCAAAGTGCCCAAAACAGAGCATAATTTCAATGAAGCATCTAAGGTAAATTCATCCTAGTTAGGGTTCCTTTTGTCTCAAACAAGTCTTTTTTTTTTCTGTTTTTTGAGAAAATTAACGATTTCATTCCAAAAGAGCAAAGCATACAATGAAGAGGGGAAAAGATGTCTCAAACAAGTCATAATCTACTTTATATTAGACAAAGGCTAAGACAAAAAAAATTTAAGATACAATGAAAATATTAAAGAAATGATTGGATTGGGGAGAAGAAAGTGCTGTAATTTTCACCTTGTCTTTTTCTTTTAATTTTCATGGATGAGTGTCCTTTCTTTATGAACCTGAAATTACAGTAAAATTAACTATTTCATGAGGAAATGAAAAGAGATACAAAGAAATTGAGGTTTACTATTCTTTAAAATAAATAATGGAGTGAAATCTATTCATATGCAGGGATCATTCTTTTTTTTTGGGTAGGTAAGCTAGGATATAACCACCAACCTCTTTATCATTCTTTATTTGGCAGGCCCAAACTAAAAGAGTAGATGAGATTTTGAAATAAATTGGAGAAAGTTTAGGGGAATAAAATGTTGCAACTAAGAAAGATCCAATGAAGCATTTTAAGTTAACATGTGTGTGTGTGTGTGTGTGTGTGTGTGTGTGTGTGTGTGTTTATAAAAAAAAGAAGTCAATATGGCACTGTGTTTGCATGTCTGTGTTTTTATTTTTCTTAATAAGCAAAATAAAAATAAAAAATTCAAAGTGTTTGTGTGAGAAAGAGGGAGAGATAGAGACAGAGGCAAAGGCAAATGGGAAAATTATTTCAATGTGGATGCTAATTTCTAATAGAAGTTGGTGCAATAAATGAAAAAGAGAATCCATGTAATAAATGCAAAAGAGAATCCTTTAGATACCACTCCATCTTCTTATAGAATGAAATGATGTCAAGGACCGACTAATGAATAGAAAGCTCAATAAAAATCCATCTTGGCTTGTTTGATTTAGTTAAAGTTAATTGTGCATAGATCATAGTTACACAAATTGATCAAATTGTTAATATAGACACTTCTTTTCTTTTGGATAAGCTGAAACTAATTGAAAAAGGAGAACAGAGAAAACTACAACAAAAACTACACCAAGGCAGAAAGCCACTAAAGGAAAAGAAAAGGAAATCACATAAGAACCAAAGCAGCCTGAACAGTGCTTAAATTCATCCCAGTTGGATACTTTTTGTTATAAAAAAAGGTAACAATTTATTGTAGACTACTAGGTAACTAAATTTGAAAATAAATGAAGAAAATGTAGAAACCACTCTACTAGCATCATATCAACTAATGTGAGATTTGATTTTGGAGAAGAAAAATTCAACCCAGACATACAACAAAGAAAAACTTTTAACCTACTTCGAACAATGTAAGACAGAATTTTGTATGGGCATCTAAAATTTCTTGGAGTAGATGTTTTTTCCACCATCATGTTGTTCCATCCTAATCCATAGAACTAGAACAAGGAGCATTCTAGTAGCATCACATCAACTAATTACGAATTTGATTTTAGATTAAAATATCTCAACCTAGACATACCAACAAAGCAAGCATTTAAACCTGCTTTAAACCTGTTTTGTTTCATACTAAGCTAAAAAACTAGAATAGAGAGTTTCGAATTTGGGTTTTTGTTTACTGACTGTAAGTAATAGAAGTATGCATCTATATGAATGCATTCATTTTTTAATCTCTTTTGACGTTCTTAAGCATTACTAATTTGAATGTTAGGTATGTATGCGTTCCTTGTCTTGTCTCTTGAGATTTTACGTGCACTAATGTGGTTGCCGTATTTTATTGATCAAGAATTTCAAAAGTTTTTACTGCATGAATGCTTAGGCACATTCAACAGCTCTTGTCAGATCAAACTGAAGTAAAAGAAGTGTAACATAGTTTTGATGCTCAGTTCTAACAGAAGTTTAGGGAATGTAATCAATTGCAAATGAAATCATCAATCAAATAACATTTAAAGTAAACCAATGCTAAATAAAAAGAAAGAAGATTTGAAGAGTTGCAACAAGATCAATTAATAGGAATGATACCATAGAGTTCAAAACAGAGCATAAATTCAATGAAGCATGTAAGGTAAATTCATCCTAGTTAGGGTTCCTTTTGTCTTAAACAAGTCATAATCTACTGATAGGGTTCCTTTTGTCCTAAGACAAGAAATTTTGAGCTATAATGAAAAATTAAAGAACCTGAAAAACAAATCTCTTTATGAGACTGGAATTCCAGTAAAATTAACTGTTTCCTTTGTTTTGTTTTGAAAGAGAGAAAATGAGGAAATTAAAAGAGATAGAGAGAAATTGAGGTTTACTATTCTTTAAAATAAATAATGGATTGAAATCTATTCATATGATTAATGAAATCCAAGAGCCCTAATTTGGGATTGAACCTCTAACTCATTGGTTAAGGCTTTTTCATCAACCTGGAGGTCGGAGGTTCAATCCCATCTTACATACCAAAAATAAATAAAACAAAAGCCAAGAGGAGAGACAGTCGTGTACCTTCTCCAGAGTAGTCTTCAAACCCTCAACTCATTTATCCATATGATGGGGATGTGTGAGATATTGGGCCAATATTGGCCTCCGTCCTTTTAACACTGTTTCTCTATTTCCGGACAGCGATCAATTTGTAATCTCTGAAGCGTGGTGGGCAGCCCTTCCTCCGGCAAGGAAAGCAGTTGAGGACACTGACTAATGATCAATGTTTGGAGGGAGGTGAGGTTCTTCAACATCCCCTTGGGCAGGGATTTCAGATTATCACACAAATAGATACCGAGGGTTTTAAGCGTGGGGGGCAGTAGCTTGCTTGGAGAGAATTCGAGTTGTGAACATTCATTAATATACAAGGTTTGGAGGGATGTAAGGTTTTTAGAAAAGATCTCAACATTATCAACTGAGAGATATGTAAGCATGTCGAGCATTCCCTCTGGAAACTGCGGCATTAGAGGGCAATCTCTAATTGTCATTGTACGGAGGCCGATGATGTTTGGCAATGACTCTAGTTGTGGACATCTATAAATAAATATTTCTTCGAGGGAGGTGAGGTTATTACACCTCCCCTTGGATAGGGATTTGAGATTAGGACAGTTGAAGATCGTGAGAGATGTAAGCGCGGTGGGTAGCTCCTCCTCTCCTGCCAATGACTCTAATTGCGGACAATATTTAATTGCCAATTCTTTGAGCGATGTAAGGTTGTTGAAAATCCCCTTGGGCATGGATTTGAGATTAGAACATGAGAATATTTTAAGGGATTGAAGACTGATGGGCAGTTCCTCCTCTGGCAAGAATGGGCATTGAGTAACCAAGTCCAGATGTTGGAGGGAACTCAGTTTTCCTAGCCCCCTTGTAGGCATACACTTGAGGTTATAACAATCGGAGGCTATCTGGAGAGATCTAAGCATGATGGGAAGGCCCTCCTCGTCGTCTCCCAATGACTTGAGTTTAGGACACCGCTCAATGTTTAAATATTGGAGAGAAGGAAGGTCATGCAACCTGACCTCCTTTGGCCAAGACACCAACTCATTACATCCAGTGACATGCAATTTCTCAAGTACGGTTAAAGGTTGAAGAAATCCATGGGGTAAGGATATCAAGCCTTGAATAGAGTGAATTTGTAACGACTTTATACTAGTGAGGCAAGGAACCAAGGCCAATACCATCTCATTACAGTTTCTTAATTTCAAATTATTAATGGATGGGAGGTGGGGAAATCTCTGCAGCTTAGGACAATTTGATATATTTAGTGTACCAAGGCATGGCATGTCCCCATCCCTTGCTCCACGCCATTCCTCCAAATTCGGCATGTTTACCAGCTCTAACTTCTCCAATGATGGAAAACCCTTAATAACCTTATTGGACCCACGGATAAACTCACCTTCAATATGTTTCAATCCATCCATTCCATCCATCTCGAGCTTCTTGAGGAAAGGTAGCTGCCCAAGGGGTGGAAGCTGTTGGCAATTCAAACATCCAACGAGACTAACAGTGTTCAGATTCGTCAAATTACCGCTCATCATCCACCTGGGGAAACTTACACCACCATATGATAAAATATTTAGGGTTTTGAGGTTGGTGTGAGGTTGGAGGCCTTCAAGTACCTCCTCATCAACTGCAACATCTCGTGGATTATTATTGCTCCATTGGAACGTTAACTCATCAAGGTGCTCTTTCTCCTTCAAATTGGCTTCCTTGCATTCCTTTTCATCTATCACATTCTCTAAATTTGAAATGTGAATAGCTCCTCTCAACTCTGTCAAGTTCTTTAACTCCCTTATTCCACATCCACTTTCTTTGCCCGCAAAAAATTTAGTCAGTGTTTGAAGACTTATTAATTTCCCAAGTTCCAGTGGCGTACAAATCTTGCAACCCTTAAAAGTGAGATGCCGTAAGTTAATTAGGTTGCCGATGGACTTTGGTAGCTCAGAAAGTTGGTTGCAATAGCAAAGTTTCAGTGTTTGCAGATTATAGAGGCTACCTATTGATTCAGGCAAGGTTGCAAAAGTCATAAAAGAGAGACCAAGGTACCTCAAATATTTTAATTCTCCAATAGAATCCGGCAAATCTCTTACACAGCTATGACTCAAATCTAACACCCGTAAGCATCTCAATTTTAGGAAGAAATCATGAACAACTTGCTTAGTGAGTGTTACGTACTTTGGCGGTAGCAGAAATGTGCGCAGCCTCTCAGATTCATGAAAGGACTCGAAAATTCGTGAGTGTTCATTGCATTGCCATATTGATGCACGACGAACCTTTGCAGCGATATTCGAAGAGTCGATGCTATATTTTATTCCGAAGTATTCATCACCAGAAACGGATTGCGCAAGGTCATGATTTAAGTCATGCATCTTGTAGCGTGATCCGTAGAGCCTACTAGAATATTTAAAGAACGACCTCCGTGTCAAGCATCAAAATAGTCAGAGCCTATGTCTTCCAATCGCTTCTCAGATTGGATAAATCCTTCTGCAATCCAAAGTTGGATTAGAGTGTCCTTATCAAATTCATAATCCTTTGGAAACAGGGAGCAGTACACAAAACATGGTTTCAGATATGCAGGTAAGTGATCATAGCTAACTTTTAGTAATGGAATAATATCATTTCTCATCTTTGATATTTCCCACATTTCACTTTCAAGGATATTCTGCCACTTGTTCTCATTGGTATTTGAACGTAAGAGACCTCCAAGAGCTTCTATTGCCAAAGGCAACCCATTGCACTTTTTCACGATCTTCTTTCCAATTGCTACTAAGTTTGGAGGTACATCTGAGCTTCCCACTGTGAATGCCCGTCGTGTAAACACGGACCAGCTGTCATCCTCATCTAAATAACCCAAATTATAAGCGGGAATAGTGCCCATGATTCTTGAAACCTCTGAACTTCGAGTAGTTATTATAATTCTACTTCCGTTTGCCCCAGAACTGAATAGGGACTGTAGCCTATCCCAGTCACTATGATTCTCATTCCATACATCATCTAGGACGAGTAAAAATCTCTTGCCACTCAATTCTTCCTTGAGGCTAACTTGAAGTGGATCAATTTCGTTAAGATCACAAGGTTTCTTTGTCACTGATTCCATAATTGCTTTTGTTAGTCCACGTATATCAAAATCGTCAGAGACGCAGACCCATCCTTGAACTGGAAAATGATCTCCCACCCTTTTATCATTGTAAATAAACTGGGCGAGAGTTGTCTTTCCGAGGCCCCCAATGCCGACAATCGGAATAACAGAGATATCCTTGGATGACGATGACGACGATGACGATGATGCAAATTCATCCAACAGCAATTTTACTATCTCCTCTTTATCGTTAACCCGGCTGCATATTTTTGATTCATCCACTAACGAGCTCATCTGTGGTTGCCTTTTTATTTCAGGCCGCCTCCCTGCATCGCCTTGTTTCAGATGAAAGTGATGCCTATCCTGTCCAATCTTATCCAATCTCTCCCGAATTTCTTTTATCTTATGTCCTATCTCATGTCGAAACTTAACTGGGTTGGAAGTAAAACAAGAGAAGCATAAGCTGAGCACCTGCTCCCAGTTACTGGTTTGGATATTTCCTTCCAATTTTGATCGGAGCACTTCAGTTGTAAACTCGTCCACTACATCATCTGCATCGTAAGCAACATCCTTAAGCTCCCGAAGCCAATTTTTCACTGCATTACTGCTTACTTGCTGTTCTTCAGCATCTTGAAGGACAGCTTGAATTGCAGATAATGTGGTGGATAGGTTTTCGACCTCTTCATCAACACCCCATAGTAATGTAATCTCTTGTATGGCTGAATCCATCAATTTGCCAACGATTGTATCAACAAGAGGAGACAGTAATAGATCGGCCATACCTTCTTCCTGTATTGGAGAGAAGAACCAGAGAAAGAAGCAACGAACTAACAAATCGTGATTCAAAAAGAAAAAGCAAGTTTAGAGCACTATGAACTCAAAACGCCTCTGTTTTTTTTAGCACAGAGAGCCTCTTGCAGTGGGGAAAAACAAGTAATGGATCATTCTTTTGACGTAAAATGGGTGTAAAACAAATTTTACACTGGAAGAAAAGTAAGTTTGATTGTGAGTGCCAGACCAAAAAGAAAAAGATGCAATAACTCATCTTTTAGATTTATGAGGCCTTGCTTTGGATCTCCATCCTCTGATGGGATCATACTAGTCGTCCATCTCAAATCGATAGTATAGCACCAGTGGGGAGATTTTTACTAATCAAATGGGGCCCATTTAAGCACTAGTTAATGTCATTGTTCCATGTGGCCGACAAGGAGCATCAAACATTACCAACCCACATTAAAAACACAAAGTTTGATTATGCCAACACTCCATTAAAAGTCAACACCCCATTCACGTGCTCAAGCCAGCTAGCACCACAGATTAGAAAGAAGCAAAGGTGGAGGGCTCACTTGAAGAGAGATTAAAAAAAAATCTTAGTACGAGTTTCATCCTTTGCCAACATTAAATAACTAGGCAAAACTTGGATCAATACTGGAATCAAATGGAGAAAATCCAAGAACGAGTTCAGAACTCTAAGAAAATAGCTCCTCTACAACATGATAATGGTTGCACTCGTTGTTTTTTTCAAATCGATCATGTTTAGGGCTTTGCAAGAAAAGCTAAGTCGTTGATTTTTTACGCCTTAATCTTACTGTTTGGCCATGAGACGATAGCCTTGTGGCCCTTCAGATAATAGAAGCAAATCCCCATATGTGACCTGATTTTGGTTGTAATATTAATCTTGATAGTTTATGTATCCAAAGTCTACAAGGGCAGTAGGGACATATGGAAAAGCTCATAAATTTCAACAAAAACAAAAAACCAATCCAAGGAACAATTTTCCATGCTTACCAAACATGTCCTAAATTTTCATCAAAAGCAAAGAAAATTTCAAATATTACAAAACAAAATCATGGGAAATGAGTCAGTCAATTATTAGAGAGCTTATTTTCGAGGGTCCAATTGGGAGAGTCGCAGTCAATTCTCTTGTTGTATGGGATCATCTTTGTTTATGGATTGTGGCACATCATGATGGAAAGTGGGCCCATTACGACCCGTCAACTACGCCCAATTAATTTAGCTTAGTGTGTCCAGGCTATTAGGTGGATCCGGTGTCCTGTTTCAATATAGAAACAATCAAACGCTATTTTTGCACGAATCGCGTTTATTTGTTTTATAGGATTTTTGCTGATTAGTCCCTACATGGCAAAATAATTGCTTATTAGTCCCTAAGAAAAGCATACTATCTTAGTAGTCCTACTTTTAGAAAATATTTGCTAAAAGGTCCCTAAAACTCACCTACGTCAATTTTCTCCCTTAAAAATTATAATATGGCAAATTTACCCCCCAACCCATTTAATCAGTTTTAGCGTTTATTGATTTCCTTCCATTATTTTCGGAAAAAAACTAGGAAATAAGCAAAATATTATCTCTTCCAATATTGTCTTCGAAAATCTTGTAAAATCTTTCAAAGTTGTTAACGTTTTAGCCCATTTTGACTTTCCTTTGATATTGTCCCTTCTTCTTCTCCTAAGAATAGAAGCTAAACCCTAGTTCTTATTCCCAAAAAAAACTAAAACCCTATTGTATTGAAACCGGTGCCGTGATCGATTGGTTTGTAAGAGATTTTTGGGAACTGTAGCAGCTCTTTAAATACATGATGGATTAGTGCTTCTCTTACAAAATGCCTTCCACTTAGGCCCCCATTGGATTGTAGGAATTTTATTGGAAAAGTTCAGAAAGGAAAAAAAATCTAAAATTTCTTATTTCTTACACATAAAAAAAGATAAGGTAAACTAACCCTATTCAATTTTTCAGTTAGGGACCTTCGGTTTATGATGTTATCCCTCTAAATTAATCAGACATAATTCCCCTCTAAAATCATTGAATGAAAAAATATTTCCATAGAAATAATTTTCCATCAGAGTTATTTTCTTGCAATCCAACGAAGACAGGAATTTCTTGAAAAGGTTAGAAACGAAAAATATTCCTAAAATTTCTTACTTTACTCCTACCCTATTTAATTTATTTTAGAGAGATTTTCAATTTATCTAACTCCTAAAATGATTTTTTTGTTGAAGGATTTTCGAAGAGAATATTGGAAGAGATAATATTTTGCTTATTTCCTAGTTTTTTCCCTAAAATAATGGAAGGGAAATAAAAAACGCTAAAACCGATTAAATGGGTTGGGGGATAAATTTACCGATTAAATTGATTCAGGGTAAATTTGCCATATTATAATTTTTAGCGGAGAAAATTGACGTATGTGAGTTTTAGGGACCTTTTAGCAAATATTTTCTAAAAGTAGGTCTACTAAGATAATTTGCTTTTCTTAGGGACTCATAAGCAATTATTTTGACATGTAGGGACTAATCAGCAAAAATCCCTTGTTTTAATTATATGTGTATTTGTAGATTAGTGGTCACGTGGTCTCCTAGTAAAATAGGAATGAAGTGGTTCGGCTCTGTTTGGTTGCACAAAAGCCTGGCTTTTTGTATCTGCTGGTTTTACTTGAGTTTTGGGTGCCACATCATTAATACTAGTTGCAGCCTCGTGCCTTGCACAAGAATGAAAAACAACATTTCACCTCAAAACTTCGATATAAACAATGTTACACGGGAATGAAAAATAGTGTTTCATTTAATATGAATAAACATAAATGCTTTCTTAAAGACAAATTAAAAAACATTACTTTAGAGTTTACCTGATCCATGCGATATTTTAATTCAGAGAATGGATTAGCAAGTCCATGATCACAGATGAATAGTTCAAATTGATCTACGAAAACTGTATGCCTACAATAAAAGTTTGTTATTAAGGCCTTTCCAACTTGAAATGCAAGGCTAGCATGAAATACAAAGGAATATAGAAAATAGGAGGAGGATTTGAAAAGAAGCATAGAATAAGCACAAGTGTTATAAGCAAATGCATCACAACATACATAGGAGAAAATTCAGGAAAAGCACCCGCACACATATGTATGATATGCTCTTATAAAATATAGGTACTATTTTGAGTGTCATAACGAATAGAACAACCAAGAGATAACATTTACAAACTTCAATATCAACGCAACAAAATCATCCGCAAACCTGAAACCTTACCTGTAGAGGATATGATTATTCAATCCAAAGGAAGATTTTTTCTGGTTGAAGGATATATATAGTGGCCGAAGTTCAAACATTGTGAGAGAGGGAGACGCTTAATAGATAATTTTTTGGGATTTAAATGCTAAATTTAAGGAATATTAAAATCCATTAGATATTTTTTTTTTCTGATAACTGCTAGATTAATGGACAATTACAAGTCTTTTTAAAGAAAAGTGTAAATGGCGTGATGAATCCCAGATATGAATTGACGTAATTTTTATTTGAAGGATATATATCCGGTGAAGTTGAAACGTTGGCACCAACTGAGATTTAGAGCATAGTTAGCAAAACGCCATTTAAAACCGCATTTTTTTTTTTTTTGAAAAAAACTCGTTTTATTCAGTTCCGGTATAAACCGGTGTTTTGAACAGCCCATCGTTTAAAACGGTAATTTTTTTTGAGAAATCGTATAAAAAGCGAATAAAATGCGTATGGACGTTTTTTCACTTTTTTGGTTTATCCTTTGCCCTTTCTTCCAAGTTTTTGCTTCATCATTCAATCCTTTCTTAGATTTTTAGGGTTTGGGAAAATAGAGAACGAAGAGAAGAGGTTTCCTAGGGTTGAAGGGATCTATTGGGAGGAGAGGAGTTCTTTGACTTTCGTTTAGGGTTTGCACAACAGAACAGGGTTTGAGTCAAGGGAAGGTTTGTATTTTTGTTCTCTTTTTTGAGGATTTTACAGAGGAGTTTTCAATTAGGGTTTGGGAAATAAGACGGGAACGGAGAAGAGAGAAGAGAGAAGAGAGAAGAGAGAAGAGAGAAGAGAAGGAGGAGAACAGAGCTTCCCCTTTTCCGACACCACCAATGCTGCCTCAGATCCCTTTCACCTCTGCCACCACTCCAACCAGTTCTGGCGGCCGTCACTTCCGAAAACAATCTTCATCGCCGCCGGCCATGTCCATCAGACCCCTTTCATCTTCATCCATCTCCACCGCCTCTTGTCAATCATCTCAGCCACCTCCACCTCCACCTCCACCATCAAACCCTCTAGAAAAAAAAAAAGAAAAATAGAGGAGAAAAGAGAGATGAAACATGATCTTTTTTTAAGAGAGATTCTGTTAAGAGTTTGAAATGATTTGTCGAACATGGATGTCAAGCTATCTGGATTGCTTTTGATACATGGTTTACTGAAGTGGGTTCCTATGCGTAGAGGTGCTTTTGGATATTGTTATTATTTCTCTTGTATGATGAACTGGATTTTAACCACCACTCCAACCAGTTCCGGCGGCCGTCACTCCCGACAACAATCTTCATCACCGCCGGCCATGTCCATCAAACCCCTTTTATCTTCATCCATCTCCACCGCCTCTTGTCAATCATCTCAGCCACTTCCACCTCCACCTCCACCATCAAACCCTCTAGAAAGAAAAAGAAAAAGAGAGGAGAAAAGAGAGATGAAACATGATCTTTTTTTAAGAGAGATCCTGTTAAGGGTTTGCAATGATTTGGGATGTCGAGCTATCTGGATTGCTTTTGATACATGGTTTACTGAAATGAGTTTCTATGCGCAGAGGTGCTTTTAGATATTGTTATTATTTCTCTTGTATGATGAATACGATTTTAACAGAACTTAATCCAATATTTAGGTTTTCCTGGGTATATGTTAATCTGTGAAGGTTCTTGACTTCAAGATTGAAACATGGTATCTCGAGGCTCGATATTTGAATATTTTATTATATATTATGATAATGTGTTTATGTTCCTCACATTGTGGCCTCATCTCATATTAGGGTTATCTTGTCTCTTGCTTTCATTGCAAAGAAAAACTTGATAGGGAGAAAAGAGAGATCTAGATGTTTTCTTTTTTAGGGTTTGCAAAAAGAAATAAACAGAGAAAAAGAAGAAGAGAGACCATATTCTACCTTTTTTGGAGTCACGGACACACCCGCTTTTTTTAATCCGTTTTTTTAAAAGCAAAACATATTAAACTCGTTTTTTTTCATTAAACGTATTTTTGGTGTTTCCGTTTATTTGACCGTTTTATTGACTACGTTTTTTAAACAAAACCGTATTAAACTCGAATTTTTCCTGTCCCGTTTTTTGCCGTATCACATTTTGCTAACTATGATTTAGAGGGAGAAAACAGGAAGGATACATATCCGGTGACGTTGAGACGTTGGCACCAACTGAGATTTAAAGAGAGAAACAGGAAGGGTATATATATCCGGTGAAGTTGAAACGTTGGCACCCATTGAGATTTAGAGAGTGAAACGGTTCAGATAGAATTTTTTGGTAGTTAACTGCTAAATTAATGGACTATTAAAAGTCATTTTAAAGGAAAGGGCAAACGTCATTTCAGAAGAAAGAGGGTTTTACTTATATAAAAACGAAAAAATATAAAAATGTTGGGCCCAACGTGCAGGACTCTATTTTACTTAGATATTATTAGATGTTCTGTTTGGTTGGCATTGAACTAATGAATCCTCCTTATCTGATGGCATGCCACTTGTCTCCTATCAACAAATTCCAATTAAAAAACTACAAAAAGTGGTTTTTGCTTGGATTTCTCAAGGAAAGATGCTCTCTCTGTTTGAATATTGGTAATGAAACCCCTAACCACTGCTCCATGCAGTTGACAACCAAAACTACTTACTACTATTCTATAGGTAAGTTCTAGGATAATCTAAGGCTTGTCTCATTGTTTGACTGATGCACAAACAAGATGGAGAAAATATATGCCAACAAACCACAACCACCAACGGGAACCAAAACAAACAACCACAAGAAGACAAGAATATATGTGGTTCACCATATTGGGCTACTCCACGGACAAGGCAACACGCAATCCACTAGTTAGAACCAAGATCATGGGTAACCACAATGCGCTAGATTTTCTCCTCTCACTTTGAGTAACAAATAACCACCTTGATTAACCGAATAGAAGAAAAGAAATCCAAGTTTTTGTATCACCACAAAAAACCCTCCTAGAGCCACAAGAGGACCGCGCCATAAACTTCCGTAAAAAATCTTCCGAAAAAAAGCGAATGACATTTTGCAATCCTACAGGCTTAGTATATATCAGGAGTATTCCAAGCCCATGCTATGCATGGGTGTAAAATGTTGGACCCACCCCACCGAAACATGAGGTGTAAGAAGGGGTAGATGTAAATACCCGAAAATACCCCTTAGTAAAAATTTTGTTTCCCCTTGTTAAAGAGGGGCATTTTTGTCATTAAGTGTTAGAATTAGATTAGGGCTCTTTTAAGAAAGCCTATAAATACAATCTCTTGTGGAAATTAGGGATCTAAACAAGCCCTAGATGTTTTATTCAGCCCCAAGAGAGGAAATTCGTGAAGGAGAAGAAGGAAATCTCAATTTGGAAGGAGAAAACACGAATCAGGGTAAAATCTATGTTTTAAATAAAATTTGGCATGTGAAGAACCCTAAAACTAGGATCTAATGAAACTTGTTATTATGATCTAGATGATTAGGTTTGGTGTAAAGAATTGTATAAGAATTTAGGGATGAATTTATGGATCCCTAAGAAACTAAGAGTTGAGTTTTAGAATTCTATGAGTCTAGGTTTGGGTTATGCCCTAAAAGCTTAGATTAAATAAGGTAAATAGATTTGAGGTTTCAGAGTGCGAAATTGGGTTTTATGGGTTCCTCTTATAGATACGAGTCCAACAGATCCGACCACGTGCGATTTAGAGTTCAAACAAATGAATTATTGTTGTTTTAGTGTAAAAAAGGGTGAAAATCACATTTCGAGAAAAACTGGGTCCGAGCAGGGACGGACGACATACGAAAAATGGCAGACGTCCGACTGTGTGAAGTTGGACAAATTGAAAAGTACCCGGACGTTTGGCGAGGCAGTTTTTCCGCCCGACAGTTTAAACTTCAAAAATTCATAAGTTCTTCGTTTCTTGTCCGTTTTTTATGCTCTTGTAATTTACGGACATGCCAGAAACGTGTACTTTATGTTAAAAATAGTTTCAAATTTTTTTGGAGACTCTATAGTGAGAATAATTCTAAAATACTGAAAAGAACTCTAGGTCGGTTTAGGACTGTTTACCGATTCTTTTCCAATTGAGCACCAAAGGGTGTCTTGTGTCAGTAGGATGATATATATGCCTGATAGGAGTGAAATCAATGATGAAACTCATAGAGAATATTCATACTCTTGATCGTAGGTAACTAAGGTGATTAAGAAAAGGAAAAGTTTTCTTCATCAAGGTACGTAATTTCGTACCACTTTAGTGATATGATTAGCCATTGAATGATATGCCTCTTTTATTTCGATTCTCTAATCTTTTCGAATATATGAAACCTTTGATAGTCTTAGACTTTGATTTGGGTCTTAAATGCTTACCTCTCATTAATTACAACCCATTGAATTTTGTACTCAATGTTAACCTATGATTTTGTATTGAATATGTGACTCTCTCCGACGTAAGAATCTTTTGATCATTGTATACCCAATTATTTTGGAAAATCTCGTAGAACCAAAGTAAACCATAATCTTTGGAACTTTGTACGTACCTTTGGACTTTTTTTAAATGTGAATACCTTTTTGTGGAGGTTTAGGTTATATGTGAAGTATAAGGGCCCGCACCAACGGGGATTGTTCGTTGGCTTTTAGGTCCGGCTAGTGGGTGCTATTTGCTGACCCTGTCGACAGGCATATGAACTTAGAAACTAGTTTCGAATCGGGGGCAGTCAGGTAAAATAATTGCTTTTCGGGATAAGCCGATGACCTTTGGGTGGTTTTGAACCTTTTCGATTGCTTTCAGTAAGCTTTGAGACTTTGTAGTTGTTAGATCAAGCAAAGGTTGCTTGAAGCATTACACCCTAGGTATCTAGTTTGGAATACCTAGTTTGTTGCCTCCAACCCCTATATATAGAGATACACTAGGGTTATTGACTGGTTAATGGACTCTAGCCCATGTAGGCCCACTACACCGGTCCATTATCTTATTGGGCTTATATTAGAACATAATAGGGTTATATTATATACCCAACAATCTCCTCCTATGTTCTACATATAGCACAATCCAATAAATAGATAATGTGATGTCCAAACAAAATATTGAATCATCCATATCACCATATCAAAGAAGATCTGTAATCCAACTGAAAACAAGAATACTTCTAAGAATAACCAAGAGTTTTAGAAATAATGTAAACTCAAATAAAAGCAGTTTCACATGTAAGTGAACTATTTTTTTAATTGAAAAGAAAATAATAGTCTCCACTGCTCTATAAGGATTCACTCATCAAGTAAGTCATCCTCATCAAAATCCAGATTAGGGCAAGCTCCTCTATTTTTGACAATTCATGTAAATTACCAAATATGAATTTCATGAAAATGAATCCATTAATTTGTGTAAAATACAAAAGTATCTAGTTCTACCAGAAGAACTTAGTACAATTTCATAATGGCTGAAAAATAAATATCAATAAACATCATTGTCAAGTTTCAATACAAGAACAAGACCAAAATAGTTTCTTTTGCAAAGAACCATTCACTATTGTCAAGTTTCAATACAAGAACAAGACCTAAATAGTTTCTTTTGCAAAGAACCA
Organism: Tasmannia lanceolata; assembly: GCF_043159265.1. NCBI lineage: Eukaryota > Viridiplantae > Streptophyta > Magnoliopsida > Canellales > Winteraceae > Tasmannia > Tasmannia lanceolata. The sequence goes on along the minus strand of NW_027518695.1, from coordinate 59,127,307 downwards.
TTCCATGTTTCCATTTGGAATGTTATATCCATCATATCCAAATTGAGTTAAGCTGTATCATCAAGTTTGGAAGGAAACAACCTTTCCTAAGAAGACATGTCATCAAATGTGGAATGATATAAAGAGAACTGTAAACATCATTGAAACATATCAAGTGCTTATCTTGGCCAGGAGAGGGAGATTCAAAAAATTCAAAATAACATTGATGTAGGTTAAGACATGTCTACACAGTCTTTAACCCCATCTCCCTCACAGTTTTGAATAATCGATCTTTGTTTAGTCCATTCGTAAGAGCATCGGCCATATTATCATTCGATCTCACATCAACCAAAGTGATAATATCTTGTTCTATAATATAATTCAGCATGGCATGTTTCAACCTAACATGTCTTCTCTTACCATTAAAGAGTGAGTTCTTTACAATCGTAATTGTAGCTTGATTATCACAGAACAAACTTAAAGAGTTAATCTTTAAATGGGTAAATGGAATGTCCAGGATTAGATCTCTTATCCACTGCTTCATCTCCTCCAGAAGCTAGAGCATAAAGTTCTGATTCCATAGATGACAGAGCAATACAAGTCTGTCTCTTTGACTTCCATGCAACAGCTGCTCCACCCAGTGTAAATACATAACCACTGGTAGATTTACTATCTCCTAATTCTGAGCCCCAAGATGCATCGGAATATCCTTCCAGGATAGGAGGATGGCCATTATAACATAGATCATATCCTTGAGTACCCTTAAGGTATCTCATCAGCCTCATAAGGGCATCCCAGTGCTCATGGCCAGGATTACTAGTGAAACGACTCAGTATGTCAACTATAAAGGCTATGTCTGGTCAATGCAAGTCATCGGAGACATGAGACTACCAATCAGTTTAGAATAATCCAACTGATTCACACTGGCTCATTCATTAGGTCTCAGCTTTTTGGTATAATCAAATGGTGTCTCAATCGGTTTACACTCACTATATCCTCATGTAGAAAGTAGTTTCTCAATATAATGGACTTGGCTAAGAGTGATCCCTTGCCTTTCAAAACTTACTCTCATTCCAAGAGTGATGTCTACCACACAAAGATCTTTCATGTCGAATTCTTTAGCCAACATTAATTTCACGTCACTCACTACAGAGAGATCGGAACCAAGAATCAACATGTCCTCTACTTACAAGCAAATAATTGCGATCTTATTCGACACAGAACGGAAGTAGAGGCATTTATCTAAGTAATTGGTCTGAAAACCAAAGCTCTTTACTACCTTGTCAAATTTTTGATGCCACTTTTTAGGTGTTTGTTTAAGACCATACAAAGATTTGTTTAACTTACAGACTTTGTGCTCAAAACCTTCCATGACAAATCCTTCAGGTTGGTTCATGTAGATTTTCTCTGTGAGGTCTCCTTTCAGGAAAGCCGTCTTTACATCATTTGATGCATAACATATTGCTCAATAGATGCCAAAGCAAGAAGAATTCTTATCGTGGACAAATGACAGACCGATGAGTAGACATCAAAATAGTCTATCCCATTGACTTGAGTATAGCCCTTAGCTATTAAACGTGCTTTATACTGAGCTATTGTTCCGTCAGGATTAAGTTTCTTCTTCAAAATCCATTTACAGCCCACAGTCTTAGCCCCTTTTCGCAATTCGACTAGCTGTCAGGTTTATTTTGTAACAGAGAGCTCATTTCATCATCAATGGCTTCTGCCCATAACAAATAGTCCCTAGATCTCATCACTTCCTTATAAGATATGGATCATTCTTTAAATGGTAGGTCACAAAGTCCTCACCAAAATTCTTGGGTACTCTATCTCTTGTAGAAACTCTTAAAAGTTCTGATTCAGAAGTCAGCAGGTGTCAGAAATATTTTGTTCAGACTCTACATGCGATTCTGTAACCATCTCTGTATCGCCTGGTATGGTCAAACCATGGTCTCTAAGAAATTTATTCTCTAAGAATACTGCATCTCTAGATGCTATAACCATATTGGTAGATAGATCCAAAAACCGATCAGCAGCACTATCTTCTGCACCACCTAGAAATACACAAGTGTTGGTTCTAGGTCCTACCTTAGGTCTCCTAGGGTCTTGTATCCTCACATAATCAATACACCCATAAGTCTTAAGAGTGTCATATCTACAATGATGTTTATGCCATAACTCATAAGGAGTAGAGGTCAACTTAGAGTGTGGTACTCTATTCAGGATGTGATTTGCAGTTAAAGATGCTTCTCCCCAATGGCTAGTAGGTATGCCAGCTGTCAATAACATAGAGTTTAACATTTCAGTTAACGTCATGTTCTTACGTTCAGCTATGCCATTAGATTGAGGCGAGTAAGGAGCAGTAGTTTCAAGGATTATGCCCTGAGAGACACTTAATTCCTTGAACTGTGTCAGAGTGTATTCTCCTCCTCTATCACTTCTAAATTGCTTAATTTTTAAGTTCAATTGATTTTCAACACGATTCTTAAAAATTTTAAATTTATCAAAGACTTCATCTTTCGATTTTAGGAGATAAATATGACAATATCTAGATAAATCGTCTATAAAAGTGATTAAATACTTCTGACCACCTCTAGTAGTGAAACTTTTAAAGTCACAGAGGTCATAATGTATTAACTCAAGAAGTAGTGTGCTTTTCGAAACCGAACAAAAATGTTTTCTAGTGATCTTGGTTTGTGCATACACTTCACATCTATCAAATCTAATCAATGTATCTAAAGGTATATTATAAGTTTTAGCAAGTTGTACCATCTTCCTATAGTTCACATGTCCCAATCTAGTGTGACAACTTAGGATCAATCAAAGTGGAACTAACATAAATAATTGTATTAGTTGCTAAACTCAATCTGTACATACCAGCGATCAAGAATGCGCAGCCAAAATAAAAAGAGTTAACAGTTAAATTTACACTACCACCCAAAAAAGAAGAACACATGCCAGCATTGTCTAAAAGACTAACAAAAATTAAATTCTTTTGAATAGCAGGAACTACTTTAACATTTGTTAATGTTAGTATTTTACCTGAAGAAAGGACTAAGTTCGCAGTTCCAGTGTGAGTCACCTCCACCTCTGCCTCACTAGCCACTGTAATGGTCTCTTTCACTCCAACAGCATCTGTAAGTAGTTTCTTCGAGTTGCAAATATGGCAGGTGGTTCCTGTATCTAACCACCAGTCTGAAGAGGTACTTTTCTTACCATTGCCCAACATAGTAACTGAAATCCAAGTGTGGCAACCCAAGAAGAGGGGTGAATTGGCAATTTAAAAATCTTTGGCTAAATTAGGTGGATTATTAAAATTAATTTACTAATTAAGCAATTATTGATCTAACCCTTGTTCAAATATTCAAGATGATGAAAGCTAGGGATTAGATGTTTACTTTAAGCATGCATTCACTAACCCTTGTTTGATTAATACATAAACATAAGTTAGGCTAGAGATTACCAATCACTACATGTGCAAGAGAAGAAGGAGAAGAGAAGCAACCAGAAGGAACACACGATTTATAGTGGTTTGGTCTATCACAAGACCTACTCCACTCTTTCAAGTTTCACCTCCTTGGAAACTCCGCTAAAGTTGAGATTCTTCAATAGGCGAATCTCCAAGCCGTACACCCAACGCCTCCAATCTCCAAAGGGGACAAATCCTTCTGCACGAAGCCTTGTCGAGGGGACACACCCTCTTACAACGATTCACTTTTGTTAACGGGCCGAATCGGAGACCCTCAAGTGCAATGAAGAAATAAAAAGAAAAGAACTCTCTTTACCTCTTGATAGGCTGATTACTAACAATAAAGCTGTCAAACTCTCCAAAGAAAAGATACAAATGTAAGCTAATGGAGATCCTCTTGATAAAATATGCACATGCAAGTTCAAAGAGGTTTTAATCTTTGATAGAAAAGTCTAAGCTCAAGAAGATGGGATTTTATCTTCCCAAAGGTAATTTAGATAGGTTTTGATATTGTATATATAGCCCATTTGAAAATATGACCGTTTGGGGTAAAACTGTAATAAACTTGGCCGAAAAAGTCAACCTGCAAAAGCCCCAACGGATCTTTTACCAGACCAGCGCGGTCGACCGAGCCATGGCGGTCGCCCGCCCCTATCGGGTACACATTTTTTATTTTTCAATTTCTTACAGCCGCGGTCGACCGGCCCATGGCAATCGCCCGGCGGAGGGCTACCTGTTTCTTAAAAAAACTTAAGCGCAAAAACTTTCTGCGGTCGATCGGCTTTTGGCGGTCGCCCGCCCAGACCAAGCTAGAATGGTTTTGTTTCGACAGAACCATTTCCGCGGTCGTCCGGCTCACCCCGGTCGACGGCCCGCCTTTGGAACGCAAGTGCTGGATTTCCAGCCTTGCTTCCGCGGTAGCTCGGGACACCCCTGTCGACCGGCCCTGTATAAAATGTGATTTTACTTTATAAAAAATCAGGGACATTGGGCCATGGTCTTTGGGCTTTAGTCCTAGGTTTTGAAACCCTTTTTTTTTTTTGTTATTAGTTTCCAAAGATATAAAAAGTTAAGTATGGAAACTATTGGAAAACCTATTGAAAGTGCATTTAATCATAAAATCAAGAGGACTCCAAAATACATTATAAAAGTATATACTATGAGTCTTCTTGGAATGTCTTCGATCCTTTGCACTTTCTTGGACTCCTTCACTTGTGAGTGAATATCTTGGACTTAACTTGGCTCTTGTGACTTTCTCCAATCTTCAAGACATGTTGAGAGGTACATGAGGTGTCACCATGTTGGTTCATCTCCAAGCTTCTTCTTGACACTTTGTTAGGTAGCTTGTGGGATCTTTATATTGAGCTTCTTGACTTGAACATCCTCCAAAGGTCGATGTCTTTACTTTTAGTGCAAGCTCTTTGATCATGGTGTAGTGGATCTGCAAGCCATGTGTTGAGATGAGTTGTGTAATGGCGATATGTCATATCAAATTCCTGTATAAAGCACAATATCTCAAGGCAACACATTAGTCCATAAATTTTAATCAAATTTGGGTTTACTAGCATTAAAACAAGAAGGTAAGGTGAATGATTGAACCCTTGGGCTTACAGTAACAAAACCTTTAGGTTCAGCACTGCCCACCATCATATGAGCTTCCTTCTGTGGTGTGTCAGATTTAACCCTCTTAGGTTGCCTATAATCGACAGCAAAATGACCCCATTTCCCACAGTTGTGGCACTTACCCTTCTTTTTCTGAAAGATAGTCTTTTTGGCCTCCAACTTGGAATGTTCACTTTTAGGTGACTTGGATTTCCGAAAAAATTTCTTGGGATTTGTTACCACGTTAGTAGCAGACTGTTGCTGTCTAACCATCTCCAAGTTATTCCTTACATGATTCTCATCTTCGATTCGAATGAATCATTTGAGATCATCCAGTCCCACTTGCACATTTTTTCGATACATCTCGGTTTTGAAAGAGTGCCAGGCAGATGGTAACTTGTATATTATTGCACCCACAAGAAACAAATCACAGACATCAATTTTTTCATTGTTCAACTTAGATCGTAAATTCTCAAGATCAGTCACTGGAGGAGTGATTTCCTTATCCTCTTGAAACTTGAAATCCATGAATTTGTCCACAAGATGGGTCTTGGACAATTCCTCCTCTTTCTTGAATTGAGCATCTAAGTTGTCCCATATTCTTTAGCAGTGTTATATTTACTTTAGGTTTCTGTAAGACAGTCTGAAAGACAATTCAACAGGTAGTCTTTGCAGAAATCCTCATCTTTAAGCCATTGAGATTCATAAACTTCTTCATCCGTCTCAGCAAAGGTACTCAAAACGGTGTAAAAATGATTCATATATTTTAGACCGAATTGAGTCTTTCGCTTCCATGAATTAAATTCAGATCCACCAAAGGATTGAAGTTTGACCATCTCAAACGCGATTGCAGTCTTCTCCATTCGAAATTTTAGATAAACTTAAAAAACTGGAAAGAGGGCACCGGGATGGGAGATGCAAAACCAAAGCCAAGAACCAAAGGCAAGAATCAAAACCAAGTACCAAAGCTAAGTTGAGCTCCAAGAACCGAACCCACGGAAGAAGAACCCAAGCGATTTTGAAAAAACAAGCTGGATCCAAGAGGGCTTCGGCAAGAATGGCAACCCACTGCCATGAAATCGCCACAAAATCAAGAGGTCTACTTCCGGTAGAAACCCCCAATCGTGCGAAACCCAACTTTCAAAACCTAAGATTCGGCAAAACCTCAAGTTGCGGAGAACTAAACTTTCAGAAACCCAAAAATTGGTTAGTAAAACACACTTTCGATGAAGTTCTAACCTCCACCACAAACAGAAGCTACCAAAGTATGACCAAAAAGGGTTTTGTCTTGGTCTGTTTTTGTCTTCCTCTATCTCTGCCACTGCCGTCATAAAACCTTCGAGTTCTCAATTGAGAATTGGTCACCGATGATGGCAATAGATGTGGCCGTGACTTTTAATATGGCGAATTTGGGGCAAAATGAACCAGGTGGGTTCGAGGTGGAGGAAACCCAAGCCCAAAACAATGGGCTTGAACAAGGGTTTCGAGATCACGGTTCGAGGCTTCGAAAAACCCAAATCAAGTTGTTGATGGTTTGCAGAAACCTCCACTGCCGTGATAACCCAAATCAATTCGACCAAATTGTTGATGGTTTGCAGAGAAAAATCCGGTGGTTTGCCAAAGCCATCGATCTCTTTTTATTGGGGAGAAACGAACCCACAAAGGTCTCTCTAGATTCCAGCAACATCTTCAATCGAATGAAATATGGAACGAGTGAACTACGAAGAGAAATTTCTGATGAGTGAAATTCGAAGAAAGACAAACGCTTGTGATGAATCTATTAAAATTAGGGTTTTTAATGCTTCAAGATTGTTAGATCAAGCAAAGGTTGCTTGAAGCATTACACTCTAGGTATCTAGTTTGGAATACCTAGTTTGTTGCCTCCAGCCCCTATATATAGAGATACGCTAGGGTTATTGACTGGTTAATGGACTCTAGCCCATATAGGCCCACTACACCGGTCCATTATCTTAGTGGGCTTATATTAGAACATAATAGGGTTATATTATATACCCAACAGTAGTTTCCCTCTATTGGGAATCTCTTTGATGTGACTCTTTGAAATACGACTTTGTGGACTTTGTTTCTCAAGTATTATATTAGTACCAAGCACCTCATGTGTTGCTTTCACCATCTTCGTTTACCTTTTGGTTCCCTCTTTGAAACATGCTTCGACCCCACTTTTGTAGTGCGTTATTATGTATTGAGCTTTTTAGTTGACCGTGGTTATATTAACAGTTTTAGAGTTTGATCCTCGTGAAGTAAACGAGGAAGAAGAAGCTTAGTTTTGGAACCGTAGCAGCTAGAGATTTTATTTAGCTTATTTGCTTTTGTTTCAGACAGTGAGTATTAGTAAACAAACGTGCAAGACTACGCCTATGCTTATTTATTTTGATTTATGGGAGAGTTGAGATTTGATTTGGCTATGTTGGATCCACATTATTTGAGAATTTGATATTCTAGTTATGAAATGCCATGTTTGTTTCTGTTATTGCTTTGTAGCCTTGTATGCTTGTGGGATTTATCTTGTAGGTGTACGGCGCAGCCACGTCCTACGTCCAGCGTAGGGTCTGGGGTGTGACAGTGGAAATATTATTTCCGCCATCATTTCCATGAATAACTCAAAAGGCCGGGCAAAAACTGCAATAGCACATACATTCCCACAATGATCATATGATTACCCAAAACAACTCATTTCATAACTTCTCCATAGGAAAAATTGGCCCCAACCTATGAAAATAGAACATGAGGAATAAAGAAAATGTTTTCCAATAATTTTTTCATGGAAAGAAAATGAATGACAGAGCAAAGAAACGTGATCAGTGTCCCCAAAATTTTTTGGGGCCCATTGGTTGAACCAAACCATTCATTTGTTGGGCATGAATTAAATAGGCCCTTACCAAAGAATCATACTCATAAAAAGATGATCCTAACCTTCGAGGATCCTATTTTATGCTGGCCATATTAAATAAATACTGATTCGAGTGTTCGGATCATCTAATGGATAAGAGTTTTAGGCGAGGCCCACATAAGTTGAGCCAAACAATTGAATTGTTTTGATCAAACAAATAAAAACACGCTGCAAACATCAAATAAAAACTCATCAAACATTATTTCCAACAAAAAGAAAAAGAAGTAGGGTAGAAGTATTTTTAAAGGGCAATTAGAAGGATATTACGGTTCTAAAAAAAACTCTTTCAAGCCCTTTAAATACTAAACGACAGCATACTTCGTGCATGTTATTATAACATTGCAGTGCTAATATCATTTCCCTATATATGTGTGTGTTTTCTTCTTTGGATATTCTTGGCTCTCTTCCAATTTTCCAAATCAATTCTATCTACTATAATAAGCTGGGAATAAAGTCAGGCTTTTTTTTTAATTTTTTAATTTCGTACGTGTAATTTTGTGGGCTTTTTTGGTCACTTCTTTTGGGCCGAACCCTAAAAAAAAATTCATATTTCCTTCTATACCCCATTTAACAAGGGTCGGAGATATTTTTTTTGGCGTCAGATATTTTTGGCATTAGATACCTTTTCTTTAAGGCTCTTTTAAACTCTCTCTCTCTCTCTCTCTCTCTCTCTCTCATGTCTCCGATCAGAAAAGTTCTACAATTTTACCCTTAAACCCTTAGCTGCTCTATCTAACCATGCTATATGCAAGGGTAAGATGGTCCTTCCGTAGTTATCTATCAGAGATTTTTTAGCTGACTTTTGGGTCACTTCTTTTGGTAAACATCTCTCTCTCATGCAAGGGTAAGATCGGCATCCCCATTTCTATATTCTCTAATGAAGTTGTTTCTAATACGTCTCCTCTTTAACCCATCAGATAAAAAATAAAACGTCTCCTCTTTCTAATCTACACCGTTGAGAAGGATTCATCTAATACATGTCTGGTAGTCCTCTCTCTCAGTCTATGTCTCCTCTCTCTCCTCTCTCCTCTCTCTCTCTCTCTCTCTCTCTCTCTCTCTCAAGCAGAGGAGAAAAGGAGCGATTGCATCTCAAGCACCGATTTTGCCGACCTTAGCAGCATTGGTAAAAAATCTCACTCTAACCGAAATCTCCTATACTCTTTTGGGCTTCCCCAGTTTTTTTTTTTTTTTTGGGTTTTCATGAGATTTCATGAGGGTTTTACAGTTTCGTGGAGATTTTTCTTTGGGTTTTTTGGTGTCAGCTATTTCCTTTATATTTCCCTCATGTTTTTCATTATATTTCATTAGGGTTTTCCAGTTTTCTAGAGATTTGGTTTTGGTTCTTAGGGCTTTAGCTATTTCCTTTCTTAGGTTTTGGTTTCGGTTCTTTAAGGAAGATCTAATCTTTATTCTGTTTTCAAGGATTGATTTCTAATCATTTTATTTCGATTGGATGTGGGTTTTGTGCAGTATTATTTTTAGGGTTTTTGTTTGATTTCGTGAACCACAGTTTTTTTCAATCTTCCAACCATGCTATATTGTGAGTGCCAGAAAGATTGATGGAGTCAAATGTATACATAATCATGAGTCCAATTATTATTTTGGAATTCACAATTGGCTGTCATAATCATAATCGAACAGGGCCTTATGCAATGAACTGCCGGCTCGATGCCATCATTTTCTTAAAAGTGATTTCCATTCCACCCCCTACTATTGACCTTTTTTCTAGAAATAGTTTTATTTTCATGAAAAGACAAATAAAGGTTAGTGGAAATATTGGTGATGTGATGAAAATTTCATCTCCCTACACATCCATGTTTGTGGTTTTTATATGTTTTCTTTTGATTTCCTGTGATATGTACAAATCTACACCCATGCTTTTTCGGTACTTGCATCGTGCCTTCATCAGGACACTTGACCTATGAATATTCCATCCCCTACTTCTCATTATGATTCCTTTTTAAGGGTTTTACTTCTATACATTGAATACACATTTTTTCCTTTACATTTTCTAAAAAAACTGCACACAAGGTAGTGAAAATTACAATAGACATTGCAAATGTTGTAATGTTTTGTTCTTTGATACCAAGATACCAATGGGGCTTCTATTTTTTGCTTTGTTATTTTTTTAATTTTTTTCTTTCCAATCTTCTAGTTTGTACGTTTCCATTTTTGTATTGACTTTGTTCTTGGGACTTAGATACTTTTTTATCACCCTGATGCACGTGGTTTTTTTTACTAGTATGGTTTATGGCAGGCCAAGATCAAAAGACAAAAAAAATTAAAGAATTAATAATTCTTCTTTCAATATTCTTTGATCTGTGACAATTTTCCAAATCAATTCTATAAAGTTTATGGCCGGCCAAGGAGCGTAGTAAAAGAAAAGGGACAAAGGGGCTATAGTTCACGGATGTTGAAATACGGGTCTTTTCTTTTGCCACAAGAGATAGGCTCCTGAGGATTGAAATCTGAAGTGTAACCATAACATGTTTTTAGGGGTGTAAACGAGCCTGGCTTGGCCAGGCTCGGTTAGGCTCGTTAAGCTCGGAAGCTCGGCTCGGGCTGGAACCAGGCTCAAGCTCAGCTCGGCTCGGCCAGGCTCGCAAGCCTTACTGAGCTCGGGTTATATTAAGTTCACACCCCTCATCTTCCCTGGACAGCCCTATCTACTGTAATTTGACTACTGTTTTTACACTACGGGTGGTGGTCCAAGTAACAAATGGGGTTCCAAAAAAGAAGTGACATATTTTGCCTCCCCCTTTCACTCCCCGGACAACCCTTTTAGTGTGTGTGTGTGTGTATATATATATATATATATATATAATTCTTAACGAGCCTTACCGAGCCTTAACGAGCCGAGCCTGGCCTAGCTCGGGCTCGGCTCATTAAGCTTAACGAGCCTGACCAGCCGGCTCGGCTCGGCTCGGCTCGGCTCGGCTCGTTAAGGATTCGAGCCGAGCTCGAGTGAGCTTCCGAGCCCGATCCAAAATTGACACCCTTTCATGTTTTTGTAATCAAGGCCGTTGATTTGGTTGGCCATTATTAGATGGTCCACCCAACAAACATCCAATCCACACAATTAGGGCCTTAAAAAAATCAACGGTTTAACTTCTCTTGGAAGAATAATTATGACGATGACTGTGAGGCTATTTTTTGACAACCGCATTTTGAGCCCACCTTGATTAGATTCTCTTAGCCCTCTAACCTAATTGGGTTCAAGTAGGGTTGTGGAAGACGAATTAAAACGTTGATTCATAGTTGTAGGAATGTAGTCATAGTTTTTGTACCAGTCGACCAACTCCAATATTCCAGACATGCAAGTAGCAGTGGGATCACAAAGAGATCCAAAGTGAGGCCTATCAAATTGACGGCTCAGATCAATTCTAGTTAGGCCCCTTGATGCCTGTCAAATGGACGGCTCACGGAGAAGGGTGCACCACATTGTAATCTAATGACTTCGCGCCCTACCAATGCAATTGTTTTGCACATATAAATATAGAAAACTGTTATGCAGAAAGTGGCTTTTATGATCAATGGTAAAAGACAAATCAGAGGTTGACCCACTTGATCTTGCCTAAGCTAGCCTTGATGGGTCAAGGGCCTAAGATCCTCTGATCAAGCTGTTCTCAACGGAATTTGGCTATACTTATGGTTCCTGGTTAGGAAGTGGGGTCTAATTGTGTCTATTAGGAGCAAGTTACTTTCTTCTTAGCATTTTTCAAAAAAATGAGAGAAAACATTAAAACAAGGTGAGTGATAAATCGACTCCCAAATATGATAAATCGACTCCCCATGTGTCTTTCTCTCTCCTCTAGGTTAGAAAGAGAAAGAGGAGAGAGATAGACACATGGGAGTCGATTTATCACTGCCCTAAAACAAAGGAGATAATAATGTTCCTAAAGTCTCCCTTTTAAACAATATAATAAAGGTGGTAGTGTCTGTCGATAAATTATATGATGCCCTTGATTACGTATCCAACAAAAAGTCAAAAAGGGGGGCTTTTGTTGGATCAGAAGTTAGAGGGATCTCCCCCCGCCCCGCCCATGTTCTTTGACAGTCGGGCATCATATAAAATCTCATGTCTTAGATACCAATTTTCATTTCTTCAATTATAGAATTTATGAAAAAAATACCATCTAAGCTAATTTTTTGAAATTACCAGTAAGGTTCTATTTTTGACTTATTGACTTGTCAGATCATCGTACAAAAAAAGACCAACTTGACTTTCTACACAATATTTTGAGAGTTATCATGGAAATGGTAAAACCTTTTATTTTACGACAGGAAATTCGCTTCTAACATGTCTTTGAATCTAATTTACCAGGCCATTTTGAAACCATAATTATTTAATTTATATTCAAATCGAAGCTCTCGAATTCTATTTTCGAACATCAATGAAAAAACTCACGGAATTTTGAAAGTTACGACGAAAATGGTGAAACCTATCTTTTACAGCGGAAAATTCGAACAGATTTCTGCCCTGTATTTGAATAACCATAACTTAGTCAATTTGAATTCAAATTTAGTGACCCATCCTTACCAATTTAGAGAGAGGACTTCAAAAAGAAAATTTTCTGCTCTAAATTGGCATTTTACAGCTCTAAAAAGCCAATTTAGAGAGGGTGAGAGAAAGTGGGAGATAAAACCTAACATGATACGTCTTTGAACTTTTTGAACCACAAGATAACTTTTTGCACTTTCTGTCATGCACATCAAAATGTGCAAAAAGTTGTCATCTCTCTCTCCCTACGCCACCCCCTCTCTCTCTCTCTCTCCTATCTCTAAATTGACTTCATAGAGCCATACAAAGCTAATAGAGCGGAATTTTGTTTGAAGTTCTCTGCAGTTTATGGCGGGCCAAGGAGCATCAAGACAAAAAAATATATAAAGAATCAACAATTCTTCTTTGGATATTCATTGATCTCTCTTTCATAAAAATCCCTCCTCTTCCTGGACTAATTTCCGCCTTCCAATTTTAATCGGAGCATTTCCATTTCAAACTCGTCCATTACATCATCCGCATCGTATGCAACATCCTTTAGCTTTCAAAGCCAATCTTCCATTGCATTATTAGTTACTTGTTGTTCTTCAACATCTTGAAGCACAGTTTGAATGGTGGATAATGTGCTTGAGAGGTTTTTGATCTCCTCATCAACACCCCACACTAATTTAATCTCTTTTATTGCTCCCTCCAAGTTTCCAACAAGTTCATCAACAATGGGAGATAGTAATAGTTCCATCTTACTCATACGTTCTTTCTGTATAGGAGTGAAGAACCGGCAACAGTTGCAGAGATGTTTTTTTTCTTGAGACTCGATTTTGGCTCTACATCAAGAAAAGAAAGTTTGATTGTGGAAAATAGTGCTTCTTCAGATGCTGTTTGATCTCTGTTACAATTTTCCAAATCAATTCTCTAGAGTTTATGGCGAGCCAAAGAGCATAAGACAAAAAAAGAGAGACAAAAAATCAATAATTCTTCTTCGGATGTTCTTTGATCTCTAGCTTCCAATTTTCCAAATCAATTCTATACTGTATATGGCCGGCCAAGGAGCATCAAGACAAAAAATATATATAAAGAATCAACAATTCTTCTGTAGATATTCATTGATCTCTCTTTCAATTTTCCAAATCAATTCTATACAGTTTATGGCCGGCCAAGAACAAGACACAAAAAATATATAAAGAATCAATAATTCTTCTTTGAACGCTCTTTAATCTCTCTTCCAATTTTTCAAATCAATTCTATTATGGCCGGCCAAGGAGCATAAGACAAAATAAAATAACAGAAAAGAAAAGAAAAGGAGACAAAGAATCAATAATTCTTCGTTGAATGTTCTTTAATCTCTCTCTTCCAATTTTCCAAATCAATTCTGTAGAGTTTATGGGTGGGCCAAGGAGCATAGGAGAAAAAAAAAGTTCTTCTCTCTCTCTCTCTCTCTTTTAACTTCTCTCTCTTTTAAATTAATTAAAATAAATCTTGTCAAGGGGTTATTACAGTTCCCAACAAGATCTTACAAAGCAATTAAAAAGAAACAGACAAGCTGCGTTTGTGCAATTATCAAAGAATGGTTGTGCTGATATCATTTCCTAATTAAAATATGGTTTTTTACGGTTTCGGAAGAAAAAAGCATTAATACAACCGAGATAATAAATGTTACTATAATCTTCTTATTAAACAATATCATAAATGTTGTAATTTTTTAGACACCAATTTTCATTTTTTAATGATAGAATGGGAAAACATGGCAGATGGACCTGATCACTTAGATAGGACGCCACAGATTGACTACTAGGAATGAGCCTAACAGCCACATTTTTTATTATTTTATACCCTGAAAACTGCTTTGTAGAAACCCTACATATCAAGAGGTTAGGATATTCCCTGATAAAGGTGGGGCCAACAGAAATGACTGGATCGACTGCCCCGATCATGTCCACATGACATGCATAGGGCCCACAGTAGGAAAGTGGGCCCTACTGTAGTGGACCACGGTCTTAAGTCTCCCTAACAAATGATGCTAACCGTTAAATTGATGGCTTGCAAACTGATAAATGGCAAAGGGTCCACATTAGATACGAAACATTCCTGCAAAGGGATGTCTAATTGCTCTGTTGCATCAGAAGTTCTGAAGCTTTCAATGATTAAAAGCCTACCACTGTAATTTCATAACAAAGTTACTGTTAGGGGTAAAATCGGTATATCCGGTACCGATCCTCAATCCCTTTCTCCGCCATTCAACTGTATCAAATATGATTCCCACGGAAACGTTCGGTATCGAGCATCGACTAGGCTTCCTTGATACGGTACCAAACTATTAAGGGAATCAGGTGATAGCTACGAAAATCCTGCCTCTAAGCCGAATATCTGGACAGCCGTTGCGCGTTGGGGCGTGGCTTTTGAATTCAAAACGTCCCGCCTAAATCTCCACCCATGATCTCCGGCCAGAATCATCGGAAATCACGTCTCCACGATTTACTCCCCAGCCATCACGCTCCACGTGGGCGAAATCAAAGGCATGATTGATATCTTCGAGATCGTGGATCTCCACCCGTATAAGAAGGGGGCTACGTACTCAAGCAAGAGGATGGAACTCTTCTTCTCTTCTCCTCTGGTCTGGTAACTTGACTCAGCCCTCCCCCATTCCCCGTCCATTATCTGTGATTGCCCATCTCTGACTTGAGTGTCGAAGTGGCCGTCCGGAGCCACCACTCCGGCCCGCTGACGCTTTCTCTGTGAGCGCAGGGTTACAGTTTCTGAGAAGCTAGTTCATGCAGTCAGATTTTGGGCGTTATCAGTTACCACCAAGGAGATCTAAAGTATATATTTTAAGTCTTTCAGGATAAATCTACAAAATGAAAAAAAAAACAGTTAAAATAGAATAATGAAGAGTTTTTTTTTTTCTAAAACAAAGAATCAACCAGTCTTTCATTTCCTAACTCAAAGAAAGGCCAATCCATGTTGGCTCTTAAGAAGACCCAAAGTTTGAAGCCATTGCAATGTAAGAGCAGAATGGGGCAGTGGCATTTTTAACCCACAGCTTCGGGCAATCCAATCCATGCTAAGCCCTAGGATATTTTTGAGGTAGATGAGAATAGATTGGTACACTTTTCTTGAGATTTTGCCCACCAATGACTATCTACTCTAGTCCGGTTCCTGAACCTTGCCCGTCAACTTATGGGAGAGAGAATGAATAGGGGTGCTACTTGGGTCGGTTCGGGTTGAGATTTGCCAAAAAATGATTGGAATCAACTGGAACCCGACCCAATTGTATACTAAAAGCTCAAGCCGAATTCCCAAAAATCAACCCGAGTTGCACCCCTAAGAATAAGAGACAATAGGGATACACCCAAACGAAAGAGGAGTCTGGCTAAAGCTGGTCACCTTTGTATTCTTATTTTCATTTTCTAATTTCAACCCAGTGTCCAAGTGTCATAGTGCCACTTTAAAATGAGTCAAAACATTGAGGAAAAAAAATCAGAGATCTATGGGTTTCCTTCACAAAACAATCCAATCAGTGATCTTGTCACATTGGGAGAGCAATACTAGCATCGCTGCTGCTAGGCAAAGAGGTATGCTCTGACCGGAGTAGTGAAACTTGGAGTATTATTAAAATCTAGTGGTGCAATTTGCATTAGTAGGTTTGAGGTATTGTTTGAAAAAATGAATTAGAATTAACCCAAACTTGACCCCATTTTATGATAAAAGGTCAACCCGAATTTCCAAATATTGAACCGAGCTTCACCCCTATTTAAATCCATGTCGATAAGATTCTGTTGTCACACATTTGAATCTAATTGGAAAACATAGTTAACTAATGCAATTGAGGAAACTAAGGGTACGTTCTTTAACATTCTGTTAGAACGATTTTCAGTTGTTTTAGCCTAAAAAATGAGAATTCTGTTCTTTAGGAATTTCACATTTTCAACAACTCGTCTAAGAATTCATCTTAATTTTATAGACATTATTTTATGGAGCAAAAGTTTCTCGCTTCAGAGAGAATTGGGCGCTATGTCACGATCTTCCCCTCTCTCCACTCTCAACTTCTAGTGTGAAACATGTCCACTCTCCACCTTCTTAGGGAGAAACCACATTTTCCACATCATCTGCCGCACAAAATCAAGAATTTTTAAAGATAAATTAAAGGGATAATTACATTTACACCCCCTAAACTATGGCCGAATTCCACTTCTGACCCTGTGGTATTGACTTCACCAAAGACACTCCCTCATCTTTCTGACAATTTAAGTAGACCCCTTCCATTGACGGTCCGTTAGTTTAACCTGAGGGAATTACTTAAATTAACCGTGGTTAATATTTTGAAGACATAAATACCTTCGTCACTGGTTTTAATTGCAGAGGGATTAGGGTTACGCCATTTCCTTCATCACGGCCACCACCGCCGTCACCATCTCGCTCATTTTTAAACCCTCTTTCTTTCCCCCATGACCCATATCTGAAACACAAAAACAAAAGTATATGTGTGTGCGCGCACGCATAGAGAGAGAGAGAGAGAGAGAGAGAGAGAGAGAGAGAGAGAAAGAGAGAGAGAGAGAGAGAGAGAGAGAGAGAGAGAGAGAGAGAGAGAGAGAGAGAGAGAGAGATTCTCTTCCCTTCTTCAAGACACATCCACCACCGACAATGAAACTCCACCCCATGGCTACAACAAACCCACATTTCTAGAAAAAATACTGATAAAAACAAAAAAAAAGCCCTAAAATATTAGGGTTTCTGTGCAAATCATATATTAAGGTTTCTGTGCAAATCATGATAATAATGTGAAGGAAGACAAATAAAACTCCTACATCGAGGGTTTATGTTGATAAATAAATAAGGGTTTGAATGAAAACCTAATTCTCAGTTTTCACGTATGAAAACCCTAATTATTGGTTGGGGAAGACGAGGGCATTATAGTCATTTCCTCCTCTCTGTCCACTCTGTCACGTTAAAAAAACCCATTGAAACCTCAGGGGTGTCGTTGGTGAAGTCGATACCACGGGTCAGAAGTGGAAATTGGCCATAGTTGAGGGGGTGTAAATGTAATTATCCCTAAATTAGAAAAACACAATTCTCATTCCAAAGGACTCTAAAGGATAAAGATTAATTCTAATTTTTAGAAAGAAAGTCTCCAGAATTGTTGAAGAACGCACCCTACGGCTCTGTTTGGATTGTAGAATTTTTTTGGAAAACTTTGGAAAGGAAAAGTATTTCTAAAATTTCCTACCACTTTTACACATGAAAAGAAAAAAAAAAGACAACTTGAATAAGAGTTTTTATAGGGTGCCCGCAATGAAGTACCGTCAAAACCGTACCACCCTTGATATTTGATCCAACAGCAGCACACCTTTTAAGTAATTTTAAGAGGTTGCTGTTGGATCAAATATCAAGGGTGGTACGTCTCACGTACCATCTTGACGGGACTTCATTGTCGGCCACCATGTAATTTCTCCTTGAACCAACCTATTCAATTTTTATTTAGAGGGACCTTCACTTCTATGATGATATCCTCAAAAATTAACCATAAGCGTATCATTTCTTTCTAAATCATGGAAAGAGAAAAAATCGTGCAAATATTTTTTTCCATTGGAAATATTTTTCTTGTATTCCAAACATGGCATGAAATCTCTTTCAATGCAACCAAATATATTCTTACTTGCACATTTAGGCCCTGTTTGTTTTGGATTTTGAGAACCGGCTGTCATTCCAAAACTGATTGTTGGGCTCAAATTTATGTTTAATTTTGAGCTAATCCGGTAAGCTAAACAAGAGGGGATGGATTGATTTATTTAGGGAAAGCAGGCAACTCATACCGATCAGAAGGTACAGAATAAAGTCTTGTGGTCAAGCGATAAGTGCCTTTAGTATAGGGGTCTCCAATGAAGGCATTTCTTTGGACCAGTCCAAGGTGCCAAAAAACAGTTTTGAACTCACAAAGTGCATTTATAATCACATGGAAAACTATCAAACGGTTCAAACTGTAAGCCCAATGGTTCTTATGGGTTCAATCATTCACCTTTTCCTTCTTGTTTTGATGCTAGCAAACCCAAATTGTTTTGATGCTAGCAAACCCAAATCGATTTTGGCTCTACAACAAGAAAAGAAAGTTTGATTGTAGAAAATAGTGCTTCTCAGATGCTGTTTGATCTCTGTTACAATTTTCCAAATCAATTCTCTACAGTTTATGGTGGGCCAAAGAGCATAAGACAAAAAAAAAAGAGACAAAAAATCAATAATTCTTCTTCGGATGTTCTTTGATCTCTAGCTTCCAATTTTCGAAATCAATTTTATATTGTATATGGCCAGCCAAGGAGTATCAAGACAAAAAAAATATAAAGAATCAACAATTCTTCTTTGGATATTCATTGATCTCTCTTTCAATTTTCCAAATCAATTCTATACAGTTTATGGCCGGCGAAGGACAAGACACAAATGTATAAAGAATCAATAATTCTTCTTCAAACGTACTTTAATCTCCCTTCCAATTTTTCAAATCAATTCTATTATGGCCGGCCAAGGAGAATAAGACAAAATAAAATTTAAAAATAAAAAGAAAAGAAGACAAAGAATCAATAATTCTTCGTTGAATGTTCTTTGATCTCTCTCTTCCAATTTTCCAAATCAATTCTATAGAGTTTATGGGTGGGCCAAGGAGCATAGGAGAAAGAAAAAAAGTTCTTCTCTCTCTCTCTCTCTTAAATTAATTAAAATAAATCTTGTCAGGGGGTTATTACAGTTCCCAACAAGATCTTACAAAGCAATTAAAAAGAAATAGACAAGCTGCGTTTGTGCAATTATCAAAGAATGGTTGTGCTGATATCATTTCCTAAGTAAAATATGGTTTTTTACGGTTTCGGAAGAAAAAAGCATTAATACAACCGAGATAATAAATGTTACAATAATCTTCCTATTAAACAATATCATAAATGTTGTAATTTTTTAGACACCAATTTTCATTTTTTAATTATAGAAATAAGACATTATTGGTTGAAATTTTTTATTTGTATTAAAATCCATCTTTTAATATTGTTTATTCAAAGAAATCTCCTAAACTTTAGATGATTTGCAAAATCTCCTACAACATATCAACAAGAAATCTCCTGAATTTTGGATAATCACTCTTTCTCAATTAACATTAAATATGTAAGGGCCCCACATATAATGGAAAAGTTTTATATTAATTAGTCCGTCGATCTGGTGGTTGATTATGAGCCATTGATCAATACCTTGATTAGATCATCCAATCTATATGGCAATGGGACCAGATCAATGGAAATGATCGAACATGAATCCAACTCAA
The DNA here is from genome assembly GCF_043159265.1 of Tasmannia lanceolata. Taxonomy (NCBI): domain Eukaryota; kingdom Viridiplantae; phylum Streptophyta; class Magnoliopsida; order Canellales; family Winteraceae; genus Tasmannia; species Tasmannia lanceolata. The sequence continues at coordinate 59,107,551 of NW_027518695.1, read as the reverse complement.
TGGCTGTGTGGTCTGAATGTTTCACCGTGTCAATCCAGCGGGACCCAATGTCGATGGTGACATAAATGTGCAATCCCTACCGTTGATCTTGTAGAACATTTTGATGATAAAATGCAAAAAGATGGCAGATGGACCTGATCACTTAGATAGGACCCACGCGAGGCCGCAGATTGACTACTAGGAATGAGCCTAACAGCCACATTTTTTATTATTTTATACCTTGAAAATTGCTTTGTAGAAACCCTACATATCAAGAGGTTAGGATATTCCCTGATAAAGGTGGGGCCAACGGAAATGACTGGATCGACTGCCCCGATCATGTCCACATGACATGCATAGGGTCCATAGTAGGAAAGTGGGCCCTACTGTAGTGGACCACGGCCTTAAGTCTCCCTAAAAAATGATGCTAATGGTTAAATTGATGGCGTGCAAACAAATAAATGCCAAAGGGTCCACATTAGATACGAAACATTCCTGCAAAGGGATGTCGAAGACAAGCCATCTTGCACACAAAACAAGCCAATGTACAACACTTACATGCAAGATAATCTTCATACTTTTGGCTTCTGCATAGTCTCATTCCAGCAACATAGAAAGAAACTTCACGGCAAAGTGTTGCACCAGTCCGACAAAAGAAACCTCTGAAGCCATCTTGGGGAACAGTACCTCTAAATTGAATGGATGATTCTTGTAAGTGTTTATGATTGCACAGTTCTTCTAAGGACGAAACATAGCCGGCATATATGAATGGGTAACTTAAAACAGAGTTCAACCCATCGATTGCACAAAGAATAGAAAGCAAACTATGCACTTATGAGCTCTTGGGTCTATTTATGCTCATATGTATCAGAATTAAGGTTATGTTGGTCATTTCCCATCAGGGTATACATTCCCTTCAATACAATATAAACTCGATGTATCATCTTTCTCAGATATGAGAAGATGTGTTTGCGCTTATTAAATCAAATCTTTCAATATCATTGAAAAAAATATGTTCCTACAGAATGATCTTACTCTGTCTTAATATCATCTGGACTATAGAAGATTCCCATTGCTATACTATATTGAAATTTAGCTATCATCTCAGAGCCAAGTACAAATTACCAAGCTAAAATCCCAATTGAATAAAAGAGGACATCAATACCATTCACAATGAAAGTCATTGATAACACTATTGTTAACTTACCAACTTCTCCAAAAGCTTATGCTGTTGGAGAAAGGCATTATTTATCTTTTATACTTTAACAACTAATAAAGCCAAAAGTTTTTCATCTCTAAAAGAGGCCACTCTGCCTTGTAGTTGGCTACAGCTGAAGGCCGGATTTTACCCCCAACACTCACCATTATAATCCTTTGAAGCACAAGTAGAGGGATGCGAAAGGACTCTTAAAAGCTGAGAGGACTCCATGCAAATTCAAAAGTAAGTCCATAGGAAAACAAACAAACTACAAGAAAAGGGGGGCTGGAATTTGTCCAAGCCTTCCTCCAAATTTCCAAAACCATTTCAAATTTTCATCTTCAAAACTACTGAAATGAGAGCACTTATTTTTTGGATGGCAAGGACTTCACCCCAAATTATAGTAGAGGGTTGAGGTCCTTGATGGGCTGATAACTTGACAAGTGTCTTGTTTCCTCATGGACACTTGTCAAGCAAGGAAAAAAGATGAATATAGATGTGGCATGTGTCCCATGTTCCACTGGTCCTGAGGACAATTGGCAATCGTAGAGGCCACTTGTCACATTCGCTTCCATGTGTCTTCAAATGACTTGTTTGTTGCAGCCCGCCCACACACACCCCCCCACACACAATTTTGTGGATCAGCTGACAAGTGGCAGCCCATGAAATTTCCTTGAGTGGTCTCTGTCTTGTGCAAGCATGGGAGCTCTCCGAGTGACAAAGGTGTGGTCCCATCCCTTAGAACCAAGAACCTTTCTCATGGGTGCCGCTCCCATGATAGAACCATGAATTGGATATCCTTTGGATGGGAACCGCTCCCATGACGCTCCCGAAGAGACGGGAACTGCTCCCATGATGGTCCCAACCTACTCCTATTAATCATCAGTCCACTATTAGCAACTTCCGTGTATCAAACTCCTCTAACTCTTCAAAGTACTTCATTGGAGCAAGCCCAAAGGCATCTTCAGAATGCACGAGGAAAGATGGCACAAAATGAAGATGGTTAGAAATTATTAATTTTAGACGTACTTAAAATTTGAAAGATAAATGTGAAGACAGTTAGAAAATACTATTTTTTTATGTACTTGAATTTTGAAAAACATATAAAGAAAATATTACATAAACGCTCCCACGATACTCCCAACCCTAAACTCTTCTTGGCCCCTACGCTTCCTCGCAGCCGTTCACTCACCAGCTTCATGCTTCTAATACAGACCTGATCCCCCACATCCTTTACCTCTTCTATTCTTCTAATTGACAAACATTCCCTCACTACAGAATCTCCCACACTTCTCTCACTAATTACAATCTTGTCCTCACTACACATATTCCCCTCATCTCAGAATTATTATAAAATACCCCTAATCAATACAAGAACACTGCAAACTAATTACCCCTGCTCTATCAAAGAGGCCCCATAAGCTCTAACTAGGGACTTGGTCTATATCAAACTTCCCCTCCCCCTCTTAAAAAGAGTTTGTCCTGAAGCTTAACTCCTCTATTGGAGGTGTAGGCTCAAGTCATGGGCAGGCAAGGATACTGTCTCTCACTAACCGGCCAAAGGCAACATAACTACGATGCCGGGGTCAAAGATGTAAGTCCAAGGCAAGGCCCTTCACCTAGGGCCCATATGTCTCTACGAGGAGACATCTCTGTGCTAGGATCCACCACCATCTCAATCTAAATGGCGATGGTTCCTATTTGTCTCCGTAGATGTGTATTTTGCCTATCTTGGTGATAGTTCCTATCTAGGGGTGCAAGTTTGGCCCTGTCAGCCCTGACCCACTCTGAGCCCGAACAGGGTCAGGGCTGGATTTTCCAACCCTGAGGGCGGGTCAAGGTTCATTTTTTTAGACCCTGACTCATGTAGGGTCGGGTTCTGGGTTAATGCCTCGGGTACCCTGACCCGGCCCGACCCTAAGTTTTCTATTATAGAATTGAACCATCTGTGCATGTTTCTTTTGTTAATGTTTTCTATTATCTTGGATTGATGTTTTTTTATATTATTATTATTAATTGTCTCTGTTGCCTGTCATGTTGTTGAATTCATATTGTCTTATTTTGTTCCCTTTCTCTGTTTATTGATCATTTTGTTCCATATGATAAGTGGTTGCTTTATTTTTGGCACTCTTAACAGGTATTTGCACTAGGTCAATTAGGGCTAGCCCGGCCCAATCACTGCCAATCAGGGCGGGCTAGGGCCAACACAATACCCTGTAGGGCGGGTAATGGGTTGAGGAGATAATGGGATCCAGGGTTGGGCTAGGGTTTTGAAAAACCCAACCCAACCCGACCCTGTTGCAGCCCTATTCCTATCTGTCTCCATCTATATGTATTTTGCCCATCTGCCATAAGCTCAGGTCAATAAACTGGTCCAACTCTACCAAGGCGAAGTCCAAGGTACCTTCTGTTGGTGAAAATCTGTCCACTGCCTCGCCATAATCATCCACTGCGATCTCTGTCTCATGCTTGTCTGGATTAACGGACTCTTCCTGCTCATCATGAATATCCAATGAATCATTATATCAATAGGCTCCTGTATTGGTGCCTCAAATGAATCCCCGTTTGTAGTAGACGCCTCAACCTCTCTTCGGCCCTTAACATAAATAGGATCCCTATAAGCTCTGTCAACGCATCCTTAAGTGGTCTCCTCACCATCAGTCTCTACATATGTGATATCAACCTCAGATGTAGGAATACAAGATGCTTGAGCCAAACTTGTTGCTTCTGTAACTGACACAAGGTCTTGGCGGATGTGGTTCAGGTAGGAAAGGAACAAGAAAGCAACTCAGGGAAGGATAGTTGAGAAGTTATCGGTGAAAACTCAAGATCAACCGATGACGCCTGGATCAACGCAAGTTTCCAACAGATCTCAACCAGATCAGATTAAGGATTCACAAACTATTTGGACTTTAAATAGTAAGGTTGATTGGGGGTTTCAAAAGTTTCAATTCTTCTTGACACTGATCCTGGTAGGCTAATAATTGAGAGGCACATGAAAAACAAACTAACAAAAGGAGATAAGCTGTAGACGAGTTTCGTCAGATTTTGAACAACACTCAATGATGAAGTTGATGGAAGTTACATTAACTTGTTAAAGAAAACAGATCATCTATGTTCAGTCTCTGGATCTGTGAATTAAGGTACTTCGGTGGCTGAGATCTTAGGTTTTAACCAGTTTACGGAGAGGAACTGTTGAAGCGAAATGATCAATAGGTTTTGCTGTAATTCTAGAAGCTAACCAGTTTCCCAGTGGGGAACTTATTGAGTGGAGTCACTCTTGAATGCAACAGTGGCAGAAAACTTATATTGACTGCAGATCTAGCTAGATCTAAGATCTAGTTGGATCTATAATCTACGAGGTATCCACACAGGAATTTCCAGCTTAGCGTTTCTGAGAATAACCTATTCGATATTTGTTAGTTGATTTCCTAAGCTTTACTAGGAGAATTCAAAGAAAGATCAACTAGCTACTTCGACCTACTACTAATATAGAAGTGTCACTAGAACAAAGATAGATAAGGTAAGGAGAAGAAGCTGCTTCTACTATTGGATTCAAAGTAGAACAAGAGTGGGAAAGTAGACCCTTATGGGGAGAGGGTTGGACTAGTAGCCAAGTAAGTGTTGAAACTTGTCCTCTTCTTTCTTGTGGTCCCTAGGACACTTGGCATAATGAGAGAGATTATATCCTCCTTGGTTGCCATTTGTAAGTGGTCCCAAGGACACTTATCACCCAATCACACGGATGGTTAGTTACACAAGTGGTCCCCAAGTGGGCATGTGTAAGCCCAAGGGCTCCCATGGGTTAATCATTCACCTTACCTTCTTGTTTTGATGCTAGCAAACTCAAATTGATTAGCATTTATGGACTAATGTGTTGCTTTGAGGTGTTGTGTTATATACAGGAATTTCATGTCATAATCGCCATTACACAACTCTTCTCAACACATGGATTGTGGATCAATAAACAAAGGAACCAAGAGCTTGCACCTACATTGAAGACATCCTCATTTGAAGATGTTCAAGTCAAGAAGCTCAACATGAAGATCCCACAAGTTCCTAGCAACTGTCAAGAAAGAGCTTGGAGTTGAACATGCCATGGTGACACCTCATGCACCTTTCAACATGTATTGAAGATTGGAAGATAAGTCACAAGAGCCGAATCAAGTTCAAGATGTTCACTCAAGCCGAAGAAGTCCAAGGAAGTGCAAAAGAGCGAATACATTCTAAGAAGACCTAACGGTATCATTTTATAATGTACGTAGAGTCCTCTTGATATTTTGTAAATTGCACTTTCAAAGGTTTTCAAATGGTTTCCATACTTAAGTTTTTACATCTTTGAAAACCACACACACCCAAAAATGTATTTGAAAACTTAGAACTAAAGCCCAAAGACCATGGCCCAATGCCCCTGAATTTTAAAGTTAAAATGGAATTTCACATAGGGCCGGTCGACCGGGCTATGCCAGGCGACCGCAGGATGGTACCTCGAATTCCAGGACATCTCGAAATTTATCGGGCCGGTCGACCTCGGATTTGTTTTCTGGAAATCAAGAAAACATCCAGGTTGGTCTTGGCGGACGACTACGATAGTGTTTGCGAGCCGAATTTTTATTCAAACAGATTGCCCTCGTCGGGCGACCGCCATAGGGCCGGTCGACCACGTCGGTATGAAATAGATTGCCCTCATCGGGCGACCGCCATAGGGCCAGTCGACCTCCGTGCCTCGGTCGACCGCCGCGGCTTGGAAAACTAGCCGTTGGGGCTTGCGCATGTTGACTTTTTCAACCCTGTTTTTTACAGTTTTACCCCCAAACGGTCATATTTCCTTGTGGGTTATATATACACTATCAAAACCTTTCTAAACAACCTTTTGCAAGATCAAATCCCATCTTCTTGAACCTAAACTTTTATATGAAAGGTTAAACCTCTTTGAATTTGTATTTTTGCATTCTATTAAGAGGATCTCCATAGGCTTTACATTTGTATCTATTTCTTGGAGAGTTTGTGAGCTTTCAAAGTTGTAATCTGCCTATCAAGAGGCAAGAGAGAGTTCTATTTTTATTTTCTTCATTTGTTCTTGAGGGTCTTCGATTCGGCCCGTTAACAGAGGTGAATCATTGTAAGAGGGTGTGTCCCCTTGGCAAGGCTTCGTGCAGAAAGGGTGTGTCCCCTTTAAAATTGAAGGAATCAGTGTACGGCTTAGAGATTCTCCCATTGAAGAATCTCAAATTTTTAGTGGAGATCCGAAGGAGGTAAACTTGGAAGAGTGGAGTAGGTCTTGTGATAGACCGAACCACTACAAATTGTGTGCTTTGTGGATGCTTTCTCTTCTCCTTCTCTTTGCACTTTGGTGATTGGTAATCTCTACCCTATACTTGCACTTATGTTTTATTGAACAAGGGTTAGAGCATATAGGCTTAAAGTAACATCTAAACTCTAGCTTTCATTATCTTGAATATTTGAACAAGGGTTAGACTATAAATGCTTAATTAGTAATTTAATTTTAATAATCCATTTTATTAAGCCCAAAATTTTAATTAACCAATTCACCCTCCTCTTGGGTTGTCACACCTGTATTTCATTTGGTATCCGAGCTAAGGCTCTTAAAGAGGTTTTTAAATTTCAAAATCTACAAGAGAAAAGATCCGTGACAATCCAAATGGATTTTGAGAGAGGCCAATCCGTTCTAATTCCTCCATTCTTTGACGGAATGAATTTTAGAGCTTGGAAAGTAAAAATGCTTGCCTATCTCAAATCCAAAGATTTTGACATCTTAGATGTCATTGAAAGGGGATTCTCCATTCCAAGAAAATGTACTAAAAATGATGCAAAATTATTTTCATTAAACTCAAAATCTATTATTATAATATGTTGTGGACTATGTCCCAATGCTTTTGAAAAAATATCATCATGTACAAATGCAAAAGATATTTGGAGTAACCTTGAAAATGTTTATGAGAAAAATGATAGTCTCTCTTCAAATGACAATCTTGACAAATGAGACTATGCAAAAATCTTTTGCAAATGAAAATTCTTTCAAACATTCAATTTCTAATTTGGAGTGTCAAATTGAAAATTTGAAATTATAAGTTAATAAAAGTTTGAAAAGAAATGAAAAATTAAGTCAATTGAGCAAAGTTTTGATAAACAAAAATGATGACTTAATTAAACAATGCAATATCCTTGGAAAGAAAATAAATGCCTTGAAAACACAAACAAGGAATTAAATGAAAAATGTAAACTTGTTTGTGAAAATGAAGAAAAATGTAAAGTTAACTCTTCTCACCAAATAGATTATCTTAAGAATCAATTAAATGAGATTGAGTTAATAAATAAAGAACTCTCTTTGAAGAACCAAATATTACAAGGAGATAAAGACAAATATACATGTTCTCATGTGTATTCTTGTGGTTCTAGTTACTCCTCATCTACCCGTGCTTACTCATGTTCATATTGTGGTAGATTAGGGCATCACAAATCTAGATGTAGGCTTAGATTTGTGAAATCAAACAAGTTTGTGTGGGTAAGAAAAGATTCACTTCCACACACAAACTTGGTTGGAACCAAAGTGATTTGGATTCTAAAATTCCCCACTCAAATCATTGTTTGAAATTATTGTGGGTTGTGCTTTAATTGCTATACTATATGAATTCTCTCTCTCGATACTATATTTCAAATATTGAATTTCTTGTATTTAGATGACATGTGCTTAAATGATATAACATTTTAAATTCATGAACTTGGATACATATCCTTGTACTTGTTTATTAAAGTTTATATCCATGCTCTTATGCACTTAATGATCACATCATTTTCTTACTATGGTCTAAAAGCAAAACACTTGTATATTTATTTTAGACTAGATTCTGCACCTTATTGAAAATCTTTTAGGAAAATCGATCTAAGTGCAAAAACACACATATGCACTTAGCATCCACACCTAAAAGAGCTAACATGTCAATCCTTGCTAGACATAGATCAAACATGTATACATTTTGATTATAGCAAAATCCATCATATAGAACATCCACAAAATCTCAATTGAAAACACATGTCCACTCAATCACATGAGCCTAATTGATAGAAAAATAAAAATAGATTTTTAGGAGTCCTCACATGGCCTAAGGATCATATTTACAAGTCCATTAGAATCCCATAAAAGAGATAAAATAGGAGAAAATCAATTTGTCCACAAAATCCCTTGAAAGTATCAAGAAATTTGAAACAGGGGTGTGGAGATCGACCGAGCCGCGACGGGCAACCGCGTTTGGCAAATAGGAGAAAAATAAAAAGGAAACAGGTTAGTCGCGGTGGGGGACCGCTATAGTCCGGTCGACTGCGGATGGTCGTGAAGACAAAAATAAAAAAGGGTAGGCGGGTCACGGCGGGAGACCGCTATAGCTCGGTCGACCCCGACGATCGAAAACTACTTTTTAAAGGGCGTCCGCGAATCATTTTTCTATCTTCCGCCATTCATTTCTCTCCTAGGGGTTTCTTCCCTCTTTGCTCCCAAGCCATATATCTCTCATAAATCTTTCGATTTCTTTCTGTTTTCCACCTTCTTCATCCATTCTCATCATCTTATTCAAAACCCCCTTGGTTCTTACTTTGACTCTCCACTTTTCCCTAGTTTACAAAATGTAGACTTTAAGATAATCCCACGCACAAAAAGGGAAGCGGCTGAGAACCGAGCCGGAAGAAGATGTGTTCCCCACCGAGTACTTTTTCAACAAGAGGGCCATGGAGCGATTCAATCAATATCAAGCTCGAATCGTCATCTCAGAGAGAAGAGTCATCTTTCAAGACTTTGAGAAGTTTAAAGTCAGATCCTTGTTCGAATATCAAGGTTGGACCTTCTTTCTTACATTCAACGCTGTGTTTTATCCCGAGATAGTTAGGTATTTTTATGCAAATTTAAATATTGCCCATGGAGGAGTTGTCATGAATACCTATCTTCAAAGAAATGAATTTGGATTAAACTTGAAGGAATTGTGCTCGTGTCTTGAGGTACCTAATGATGGCATGAGGGTTTTCTTCTGGAAAAAGGATGAAATAGAAAATATTTCAAGAGAGTTGATGTTTATAAAACCTTACGAACCGTCCCGCCTCCTGAAGATAAACAAAACATCAATGCCAATGCTATGAACCCTGAGACTCGAGTCATTCACAAAGTTGTAGCCTACAATATAACCCCCAAGGCAGGAAACTTTGATGCAGTAAAGCCTTTGAAACCCTCAAAATCCATTGCATCATGCAAAAGATTTCGTTAAACCTAGGATACATCATGCTAGGTTACATGGAGGAGGCTATTCAAAGAGGACAAGGTGGTCTTCCTTATGGAATTCAAATTACTAAGCTTTTGAGGCATAAAAAGATCAACCTAGACAAAGCATTCTCAGAGAAACCAGATCCCCCTCTCAACCATACCACCATTATCCTTATGAAAATCCCTACATCTGGTGGAGAAGGTCCTAGTGGTGTTGAAGCAAAAGAAATTGAAGAGGCCTTGAAAGAGAATGAAGAGGTGGCACAGATGTAGGAGCAGATTAGAGCTCATGAGCAGCGGCGTTAGGATCCCACCACTGGCTCGTATGAGGATCTTGCTAGGGATATTGCTTCGTCGAGGACTGGGTTAGACACTGTCACCACCGGATTAGAGTCTCTCTCTACTGGCTTTGCTACTGCTGAGAACCAAAGAGTCTCAGATCATGCGAGATTTATGGAGGTTCTGGCAAGACAGCATGCAGAGATGCTACAGACATTATAACGGAGCCAGAGCACCAGATACTACGCCAGCAGCCCACCTCATGAGCGCCAGCCTCCTCCTCAAGACTGACGGATGCCCAGCACACTTTTGGCAGCAGATGCACTGGAGCTTGCCCTATCTTGATCGCTGCTTGATCATCATCTTTCAGTTTCTTCTTCATGCCTTGTATGGGCCTTTTAGACTATGTTTATATTTCCTTCTCTTCATGGATCCTGTTCATACCCGATGCGGGTTTTATGCTTGGATGTATATGCCCAGTATGAGCTTTATGACTGCTGTGGATGTTGCACTGGATGGACATGTCATGTGTGACATGGTTGTGGATATTATGGATGTTTTTGGATGATGCCCATAGGGGCCTTATATTTTCTTTTGATATCATGTTCAGAGTATTATTTATTTCAGTTGTGAAGTGGTGATGAGTAGCACTAGGCTCTCACACCCATTTGTGTATCTCTGACATGTAGATCTGATGAGAAGAGGTTGTGTCTCTCCCATCTTCGGTTCATGTATATGGAGCTTCATTTTGCTTTATATATATATATATATATATATATATATATATATATATATATATATATACACACACACACACACACATGTTCTTCTAGTTGCCATACCTCCTTGTTTCTCATTCTTCTGTATCCATGTGTTGATTAGACTGTGTTCTATTCTTTATCCTTTTGTCTAATAATCATCCATTCGCAATCAAAATGTGATTATCCTGTGAATGGAACAATTGTTGATTGGTTTAAAGGTGATTACATTCAAATTATGGGTTCTATGTGCCTTGAACTCTCACATTTAGATTAGATGCACATAGTCAGGGAGAGCTTTCACTTTCATATGTGCAAACCTCTAATGGTAAGCAACTTGAACTCAAAGTTATATTATAGATCTGAGCATATTCATGATCAAGAAGAGACTTGTCTGCTTCAAGGTTGGAAATGTTACCCAAGTGTTGAAATCATTCACCATTTTCAATCATATCATACTGTTATGCCCTATTACATAGGTTTCACCTAGGGCCAATGACAAATTCATAGGGGGAGAGCCAAATAATTATATATTCATGCTTATATAGATCACTGTGATATGCTCACAAGGTCTATTGCCTCCATACTTGTGCTTAACTTGCAAATCATGAGATCAAAAATAATATATATATATATATATATATATATATATATATGTATATACAAGTCTTATCATACACTTCACTTTTGTTTTCTCCTTGATAAGCATTACTAAAGCTTAAATGTAATATCATATAAAAGGGGGAGAATTTTGGGAATTGATTAGGTAGTCCTATTGTATATGAACCACTAGCTTTACATTTATTCATTATACTTGTGCATATAATGAGGGGGAGCATTACTCCATTGTTTATATCATATTCATGCTTAATGTCTTATTATCTAGATATCTCCTTCCTCCCTAATCAATTTGTTTGCCATCATAAAAAAGGGAGAGAATGTAAGCCCAAGGGTTCCCATGGTTAATCATTCACCTTACCTTCTTGTTTTGATGCTAGCAAACTCAAATTGATTAGCATTTATGGCCTAATGTGTTGCTTTAAGGTGTTGTGTTATATACAGGAATTTCATGTCATAATCGCCATTACACAACTCTTCTCAATACATGGCTTGTGGATCAATCGTCTTTATACAATTGGAAAACGTGGTTAGCCTGAGTATACTTTCTAAACATAAAATATTGTAGTTATATTCCTTATTTTGAAATAAAAATACAAAACGTCATTACTTGGTATCATGATGCTTCTCTGTTCTATTTATATAAATACCAATAATCAAGTAGAAGAACATGTGATGTAGAAGTTAGTGAATGATAGTCGAGTGTATATTCCTTATTTTTGTTATTTCTATGAGTTATTGGACAGATTTCTTGGAGGAAAAAGTTGCATACTTCTATCATTCACTAAAAATGGGGGTTGTTGTGCCACCCTGTTTTATCCTTTTGCTCTCTAGTTTGTTTTGTTTTGGAAGTTGGACCCATGTAGAAGGTGCCCCAATCGTTGAGAATACCATTGTTGTAGTTATCAACGTCAAAGGAAAGTTCAGATCAATTCAGGCAGCCATCAATTCAGTTCCGGCAAATAATAATCAGTGGATTCGTATAAAAGTTAATCATAGGCTTTATCAATAATCACCTAAACTAATTACTATTTGTTATCATTTCTTTATTTGCACAAGATATTTTGATTATGTGTCCAATTTTTGCTTTTATATATTTATGTTAATATGTGTGTGTATATAGGGAGAAGGTTACAATCTCTAAGGATAAACCATTCATTCTACTCGAAGTACATGCAGCCAGTGATACGATAATTGCTTGGGGTGATTCCATTAACACAAAGGAGAGTGCCACCTTCCGTGTTAATGCAGATAATTTTGTTGCCAGATCTATAACCTTCAAGGTGAAACAACTTATTTTTCACATCAAAAACTTTTATAATATGAAAAAGCAGTGACAAGAGGAGAACATAGAACCTTGCCTTTAACTCAGCAAGAAATAAGAAAAGGAAAAAGAAAACCATTTTACCCCACATTTATTTAGAACTCTCACTACAAGAAATTGGAGATTTACCGACAAACTTTTACCAGAGGTCATGTAAACCACTCCTAAAGATATACAATTACTGGCAGTAGTAAATAGACTGACGGTAAGTATGTTTTTTTATATATGACAAAAGGAGGCCACACCAAAAAAAAAAAAATAATCCTTTTTTCCGCCATAGTGAATCACCGGTGATCATGAACCCCCATTGTATCTTTATATACCGGCATTTATTTAATGACCGCCGGTTAAAATTATTAACGTTCTAGTGGTCAGACCACCAATGAAAAACTTAGAGCAAACACTGGCTATGGCCAAGAATAGAGTTCCAAACATGCACACATCGACTATTTTTGTATGATTTTCTTTTGTAGCATGATTATGCTTTTTACTAATTAGTATCAGCTTCTGGCCTTAACAGAACACATACAATGATAATTGGCGGTCTAAAAATGTTGCAAAGCAAGTTGTAGCAGCACTGATCTACGGGGACAAATCATCTTTCTACAACTGCAGTTTTATCGGCTTTCAAGATACACTGGGCGATATGTTGGGCCGCCATTATTTTAGGAATTGTTATATCGAAGGCTCCATCGACTTTATCTTTGGTTTTGGCCAATCTATTTATGAGGTACACTAAGATATCTATATTTTGATTGATCTGAAGGTGGGATGTGATTACTATAAATAGTAAGTCTCGGATAACTATTGTAGGTGGGCTATATGTTAATGTGGATATATGTTGATGTGGATGTCTCCACATATAGGATAAAAATTAGGGTTTTTCTAAGTGCCCTAAGGGCACTCATTAAGGTGCTATAAAGGTGGGCTATTTGTTGATGTGGACATCTCACATTTAGGATACAATTATAACTAAAAATAGAAATAAATCTCAAGTAAAAGAGCTATATTAGTAGAGCATATCATTGCAGCTCACACTTGATAGTCTTCTACTTTACAAACTATAACATTAAGATAGTAATCATGCCCGCTATTAGTGACCTTTAATATTGTGTTTGTGATGCAGTTGTGTGAACTGAATGTAAATTTGGTTCTGACACCTTCAATAAAGTACGGTTATATAACTCTCAAAGTAGGATGAAGGCAACTGATCCAAATGGTTTTGTGTTCAAGTTCTGTACAATAAATGGTACTGGTAAGGTGTACCTTGGAAGACCATGGGTAGTTTTTGCAAGAGTTATATTTTACAAAACGGTCATGTATGATGTTATCATTCCCAATGGATGGGATCCTCATGACGCTGGTGCACATGTGTAAGAGTTCTCTCCTTATGTTCTTTATCGATTGTGCGATTAAATTACGATCTCAACTGAGAAATTATGCATTGGTTTCTGTCAGGGATACTTTAACATTTGTAGAGAATGGGTGCACTGGAGCAGGTTCCAACCTTTCAGGGAGAGGAAGTGGGAAAAGTATCTCACTAATGCGGAGCTGGAGCAATTTACTAACATATCTTTCATCAATTCTGATGGACAGATACAACAACAGCCCTAAGTTATTTCTTAAAATTCATTTACACGATTGTTTCGTTACTCAATTAAGCTCTTCCTAAAGTATTAGCATACTCTATTTATAGCATAATCCAATGATTCATATCATGATGCAAGCTCTGTCAATTAGCACATGGATTTAATTGAGATTAATCCTCTAATATATTTGTATCTTACTCCCCCTTTTACTTTTTGTATATGAAGAGTTTTCCAATTAGGGTTCAAGAAGTGTTTGGCTAATTATAAGCAGATTTGGAAAAGAACCAAAATGGCGATTTGTATCATAGGTCTATTTTATGATGGGGTTCCTCCTTGTGAAGAATGCTAAGCTGAAGGGTGTCGTTGCGAAAACCTAGCCCCAAGGGGCCCATTAGATCCACGTCATCCAACAACATTTATAAAGACACAGAAAAGTGCAAAATTAAAGTAATTATAACGCTTTTGGGTTACATAGATCCAATGAGGCACCCCTCGTTGAAAAGTTAGACAATAATCTGTCGGAGCATTTCAAGAAGAAAAAATGTATTTTTTTTTTAAAATTGACAAGTTCATTGATACTATGATGATTACATTGGGGACCAGGAGTCCCTACTTGCATTACATAGAATCAATTAAGGGTGACTAGGAGCATGCTCCTAGACCAGTAAAAAGCCAAAAAATGATCTTTTTGGGCAACCACTACAACGAGTTCTACACTTCCATGCGCTGCTACCCTGCCGAATACCTATTTCATTTTCCTTTCAAATTCTTCATCTACTACCGCAGCTGAAAATGCCTTCCTCCTTTCTTTCCTTTACATTGCACAATGGTCTCATTTGAAAGGGCCATATTTATGGACCCCATCAAATCATAGCTCTGACCTGCCACGTCACTCAGACTGCTCCACCAGTTTCTAGCCAGCTAATTTAAATTTTAAAAATTCGCTCAAAGGCCTAAAGCTATTGTGCAGCTGTAATCATGCACGATAGCCAATCCATCGAATCCGATCATCGGCGGCCTCTACCTTGTGCCACCGTCCATTCCGGGGGATCCCCATTAAACCACCAAGCCAAAAATCCTAGTTTTTATCCTAACTTCTTCCCCTTCAGCTGCACCAGAACCTAAAATCCTAATCCTACCCTTATTTTCACCTAATCCTAGAGCCCACCATTGTTCATCCTAATCTTACCCTTCTAGCCCCAACCTTGTACCTTGATCAAACCCCATCTTTACCCTCCACATCCAACCTCTTCCATTTTTTCTCCCGAATTCAGCCACCCTTTTTTCACACTCCTGCCACGTCCACCACTTCCGACAACTCATCAGCCCACTTTCTCCATCCACCCAACCCAGATCCGATCCTTTCCCCAATAAATTCGGCCCACTCAGACCCAGATCCGGCCATTTCGTACCTCCAACCACCATTGCTGCATCCCCTACAAGATCTGCCCTACTCCAGACTTTATCTGGCCACTAACACCTCCCTTGCCCATCAAGGGAGAGAAAGGGAAAGATCCAAAAATAGGAAATATCTAAGAGAAAGAGAGACCAAAGAGGAAGAAAGAGGGAGGAGTAGAAAAAGCAGAAAGATAGAGAACAGGAAGAGATCAGAAAAGTGAAAGAAAAGAAGATAGGAGAAGAAAGAGATATTAGGAAAGGAGAGAGGGAGATCGATCGAAGAGAGAAAGAATGTATTAGATGTGCAAAAGAATGAATCCAAACATAATGTAAATATAGATCGTTTGACATTCAAAAATGATTGGTTAGCCATGACCATTAATGGGCTCAGAGAAGTAATAAACCATGCAACATAAGAAACCTATGATTTAATTGCAATGAACAAACGAGCAATGAGAAATAGATCAATACCATTCAAAAAAATATGAGAAATAGATCAAATACGACACCCATAAATTGATAAAAAACATAAGCAATGAACAACACGCACATATTTGCCAAAAACTCAAAAACCAATCTAATATTCTAAAATCAATTGAGGAGAGTATCCATAGCATTTTAGTTTTTACCTGATTTCTGGATTGTTGAACAGATCAAGTATGGCACCTAGAACTTCTGTCCATATGGAAAGTAAAAACAAAAGAGCATGATAGAGAGGGATATTGGGGTTCCACACAAAAGCAATAGTCCCACATCGGACATGCGAAATGGATGTGGATGGGTTATAAGGGAATGGGCACCCTCCCTCTAACAGCTAGCTTTTAGGGGCGTGTTCTACCCAGTTTGATTCCCTACAAATGGTATCAGAGCTGGGGTGTGGTAACTCCCGAGAGGATCTCGGTAACCCCGGTGTGCCTCCAAGGACGGTGGATTTCCCTCAGAGAAGATCTCGTGGTTCCCACGTTGTCGTCGCGTGGAGGGGGAGATTATTGGGGTTCCACGCAAAGGCAATAGTCCGACATATGAAATGGATGTGGATGGGTTATCAGGGAATGGGCACCCTCCCTCTAACAGCTAGCTTTTAGGGGTGAGTTCTACCCAGTTAAATTCCCTACAAGGGAGAAGGAAAGGAGAGGCACCTCCCACATCCCATATAAATACTGACTTAAAGAGCAGCATGCAACCAAAGAATCTGATTATAACTTAAAAAACATTCCACCCTTCACCAATCTGCCATTCAATGTCTTAATTGGTAGCATTCCACCCGTTACCGGTCTAACATTTTCTTTGTAATCGGCATGTGATCTCCTTGTTAACAATACTAAGAAAGTATGAGATTCACGCAATACTTCCTTTCTTCGATTGATGTATTATAACATGAAGTTCAATAAGAGGAGATTGCGGGGTTTCTATGTCACTGAATTATTAGAGAGCACCATTCAAATATATATATACTAGTTGCAGACCCATGCGATGCACGGGGTGTCGTTAAAAAAGGTAAATGATATATATTATCACCAATATTGGAATTTTAAATCTTATAATTTTGAAGAAATGAGATTTTATATGATGGATGGCTGTATAAGCCATTATTTTTCAAAAAGTATTGTACGGCCACTCCATATGATGATCCAAACTGTTCATTTGTAGAGCCACAGCATAAACAGGTTATGTCCCAAAAATCATATGATGATCCTAACCCTCCAATCTGTACATGTTTATCTACAAATGAACAGTGTGGATCATCCTATGAAGTGGGTAGTATAGTACTTTTAGAAAAATAATGGTTTATACGGCCATGCATCATGTAAAATCTAAAAAAGAGACAATTTAATCCGGCTATGTTGTAACCAAATTGAATGGTGAAAAGAGATTTATGTTGAAATAGTTTTGCCATATGTTAGACGTATTTCCTTGGTTTGCAAGTGGGTGGCGATTCTAACTTTAAAGTACACGCAATTAAGGCATTGGATGATATGGACTAATTTTCCCATGATCTAAACACTCCAATTGAGTGGCATTTGCTTTTAAATGAAGGTCATAGACTAATTTTGTGACATGTATCATCTATTCATCTATGGTACATCCTGTTAGATGGACATGTGGAGATCATCCTATTGATCATAAGGCAAATGTGGAATGGGCGGTTCATTTGATGATCTAAACGGTTCATTTGATGTGCCACCACTCAAATTTGATGTAACCCATTAATTCTTCCTCATAGGATGATCCTAACCCTGATGTAATTTCAACGTAATGACAGATCCATTGCAATATTAATGATCTTTTTACATTTTCTAAATTACACACCTTAGTTCCACAATCATATGAAATAATGAAGAAAAAATTAAATATCTTCTTCAAAGTTTCAAAAAATAAATTAAAATATATAAAGAAATTGGAAACCAAAAATAAACTTCAGAACATTACTGAGATTACAATGCGAAAACAGTATAGTAGAAGAAAGTTAAAAAATTAAAATTATCCTGATCTGATCCAAGCCATGAACAATGTGACCATAGATGAAGAGCGTTTAAAGAAGAAGCCATCACAAATCCTCTGCAAATTCTTGAACAGCAGCCTGAAAGCGTAAACCCTAAACCCCATCGTTGATACCACTCCCTTTACACTTTCACCCGTATGGATATGCCTGTAAATCATTTCAGAAAATTGATGCATTGTTATTTAAATATTTGGTTACATTACAAAGCATAATACACAGAGAAATATACGGAATAAAATAGAATAAAAATAAAATCATATACAGTTATGGCATAAAAATGCCATAAAAAATGTTGCCTCATAATTCGCTTGTATGCACAACTAAGAAACACAAAACAGAAGAAAATAAATAAAGAAAAAGGCTCCATGATAGCCTTAATTGTGTTAACAAAGATGAATAAAATCCCTGCAATGAGGAAGAACAACAGTTCAAGAAATTGTCATGAAAATGAGGGCAAACCTTCTCTCTCTGTTTTCAAATGGAAAGATTAGTATTTCTTTGACAGAGAAGCATAGGCAGAAGAAAATAGGAGAAGGGGAAATCAAAGAGCAGAGATATACGGTAGATACCTCATATTTCATAACAGCCAGCAAAGAAATTAGAAAAGCACTCATATTTGTTTCCAGGCCTTTACCCGTTGGACGCCCCCGGATGTCCATGTGCCTGAGGAATACACCGTTGCCAAGAAGTGCTGTCGTTGATGGAGAGAGACTAAATAGCTACTTGGAAAAGGAAAGTATATATACGAAGAGATTCGGCAAAAAAAACCAATTAATAGTAATAAAAGCAATTAATAGTTAAAAAAAGTTAGAGTGAGATATTTTCTCTGCGTTTTGGAAGGTGATTTAATGAGGTTTTAAGAAAGGGTATTTATCTTGAAGATTTATTAGGAGATTTAATAGCTTTCCTATTGGAGATTTATTTGCTGAAAGAGAGAGAGAGAGAGAGAGAGATTTAGGAGAGGGAAAGAGATATTACAGGAGATTTAAGAGCTTAAAAATAGCTACAAGCAGAACTTGAGTTTATAGGAGGGTGCCACGTGGCACCACCACAGTTTAGAGGATTCCGCTTTATATATATACTAGTTGCAGACGAGGAAAAAAATGCTTTAAAACTGTTTTAAAGCACCCTTAGAATATATATATATATATATATATATATATATATATATATATATATATATATGAAAATCCACGAGAAGCAACTGGGCGTATTGTATGTGCCAATTGCCATTTAGCTAATAAACCCGTGGATATTGAGGTTCCACAAGCTGTGCTTCCTGATACTGTATTTGAAGCAGTTGTTAGAATCCCTTATGATATGCAACTGAAACAAGTTCTTGCTAATGGTAAAAAGGGGTCTTTGAATGTGGGGGCTGTTCTTATTTTACCCGATGGATTCGAATTAGCTCCCCCCGACCGTATTTCTCCCGAGATGAAAGAAAAGATAGGCAATCTGTCTTTCCAGAGTTATCGCCCCACTAAAAAAAATATTCTTGTGATAGGTCCTGTTCCTGGTCAGAAATATAGTGAAATCGTCTTTCCCATTCTTTCTCCGGACCCTGCTACTAAGAAAGACGTTAACTTCTTAAAATATCCTATATACGTAGGTGGGAACAGGGGAAGGGGCCAGATTTATCCCGATGGGGGTAAGAGTAACAATACAGTCTATAATGCTACAGGAGCGGGTATAGTATATATATATGAGGAAACTGTTGGTGAGCTTAAGTTCACCAAACTTATGGTGAGCTAGCTTGCCCAATCACATGGGTCCCACATTTTGGGGAGTGATCCAAACCATTCATTTGCAAGGCCTTATCATAGATAGGGGGTGTACCAAAAATCAGCTCCATAGGATCATCCTAACCCCTCCATTTGTGCAGGACAAAAATGGGGCAGAGAGAGAGAGAGAGAGACCAAAATTATGAATTCTGTGTATCTTCAATTGACCAAAGGAAATCAAAATAAAACACGACTTATAAAACCCCATGTAGATGCTTATGTTGAGATTTTATACGGTGTAAGTCCTTATACTCACACATTTTTCTAAATAAATATATATTTTCACTATAGATTGAACGGCTATGATAATCCTTTGGGAATAAATTATTGGTCACAACCTATTTACATTGTGGTTCGCAATTTTAAAAAGCCCTCTTTCATACCGAAGAAAGTTATTAAATCTCTTATTAAAGGCTATTAAATCTCCTATTAAATCTCTTTCTCTCTCCTAATTCGGCAATTAAATCTCCTGTAATATCTCTCTCCCTCTATCAAGTTTCGTGGCAGCCAACTATTTATCACGTTTTGGCAAAGGGAAGTGATGTATCCGCCCCCTGTCAGTGTTTGTGGCAATTAGGGGCATTGAATTCTTCTCACATAAGTACAACAGCCTCTCTTTAGTCATTGATACACTGACAGGGGGTGTTCCCGGTGATCAAAAGGGGCGGATATATCATTTCCCTTTGGCAAATCATATCACATATATATCATATCCCCTTTTTCCCAACCTATATACAAAAGGTTATACATTTGTTGTCCCATGGTGAATGCAATATCGCATTTGCAAATCCACATATCCGCAATCCCATTTTGAGGCCATCCATGATCCAAGAAAACTCCAACTGGTTTCTTAAACCACTGTCTGAAAAAACGGGTTCTTCAAAATTATATTTGTAGTAGGGGCATTTCTTATCTGGAAATTGGTGGGAAAAAAAATAAAAGAATAGAAAATAAAGAAAAACTAATCTAGCCATGGGGTTATCTTAGAAGCATGTTAAACAAAAAGTACATCCGGTGGTTCCAGGTTTCACTTCATTTTATAAATAGACGGGCAACCTCAGAATGGAGAGAAATGCAGGCAGAGCGGCCCAAATGACTGAGGCAATTTGACCTGCGCGGTTACCCGAATAAAGAAATGTAGCAAATCAGCAGCCATGAAAACACTTTGAAAAAACCCTCTCCTTTGTCTTTGTGTCTTCCCTCCTTCCTAGAAAATCCCTTTTCCAAATCTGTTCCTCTCATTAAACACTGTCCAGAAAAGAAATTTAAAGGATATACAACTAAACCCAGTTCAAAAAAATAGAAGCTTTTTTTTTCTCTCCATTTTTTTCCATCAATATATCAATAAGGAGAAGGAAGATGGTGATTATACCTCGCTTGATCTGGTACTATGAAAGAGAATTTCATGGAATATTTCAGAAATTTCCATGAAATATAATAATAACACTGCAGCTTCTTACAAGAAAAACGAAGAGAAGAGCACAAATTAATCGATGATCTAAATGAAATAAAAAGAGAATTACCATTTCGGATGGTTGACTTGGATCCGATTCCGCCATTTTTTGAGATTTTAAGAGTCCTCTGCAAACCCTAGAAAGAAATCTTTGGAAAACGGAGAAACCCTCGGAATATCTATGAGAGAAGAAAGATATAATGATAAACCCTATTTATAGGGGATCTTGATTCGCTAAAAAAACTCTTACAAAAAAGAACCGGCAAATTGAAAAGTGAGAAGGCAATACCTCAAGCACTTACAGTAAGTAATTGTGCAAAATTTACCTTCCATTCACCCCTTACAAACATTACCAGTGTCTTATTTATTTGGAGTGTTCGTTAGCTCATTATGAAAATATTTAATTGCAAAGGAGACCAGATAACTAAAATCATATATTTGGATAACTACTGTGTTGGTATCCGCACATACTCGAGCATAGTGTATAGAAGCACTGGGTCCACAGTTGAATAAATTTTAGGCGCATGATTTAGAGAGAGAAGCAGTCCTGAAATTTCCATGGTATTTTATAGACCTGGCAAACGGGTGGGCCGGGCAGGGTCAACCCGCGGGTGTTGCGGGTGCGGGTCACACGGGTCGGGTCAGGAAATGACCCGCATTTTTGCGGATCAGAATTTACGTGACCAGCGCGGCCTGCGGGTGGGCCGCGTCAACCCGCGGGTCACCCGCAAATTCAAACATTAGATGGCCCACAGCCTCTCTCTGTATTAGGTGTCTTCCGTGAGAGATTTTTTTTTTTGAGATATTTTAGATCCTGCTCGCCTTAGCTGAACACGTGTCCCCTTAGCTGCCATATCTATGCTTGCCTATATAGGTAGCTTTCCAAGAATCTGTACTCCCTCCTCCCCGCCAAGACTCTATCCTTAGAAATGGATTTTTGGGGACTCTCTCTCTCTCTCTCTCTCTCTCTCTCTCTCTCTCTTTCTCTCTCTCTTCCACGTTGCAAAATCTCTCCCTAGAGAGCTACCTCTCTCTCTCTCTCACTCTCAGAGACACACCGCTACCCTTGACTCTCTACCTCAAGCAACTGCAGGCCCATCTCTCTCCGAAACACTCCATCTATCTGGATCTTTCTCTCACCGGAAACAACAGAGAAAAGGCGCTCCGTCGAGCTCTTTGCATATAAAACCCCAACTTCTTCTAATTTCTATTCCTTTAGGTTGGCTTTTGCTTCTAAAATCTGAAGATACCGCAGACCCAGATCTCTACGTAATCCATTTCGGGCCCACACACAATAGAAAATTGGATTTTATTGAAGGATTGAGATTGTTTGATTGGAGAAATTTGTGGGACTTTGACCTTTTTATGGTAGGACCCACAGTATGAACAGTTGTGATGACCTCCCTGTCTTTTTCGCGGGTGCCCGTGGGGTTGACCCGACCCGACCCGTGTTTTTGCGGGTTGGGTCACCCGCGGGTTAGCTTTGACGGGTCACTAAAACTCAGACCCGTGCCCGCAAATTTGCGGGTGGGTCGGGTCGACCCGCGGGCACGGGTCGAGTTTGCCAGGTCTAGTATTTTAGACACAGTTGTTTGATTTAGCTTTTGAGGATAGAATTTGAGCCCAAAAGTGATTATTTGACTCGAATTACAATTAGGCCCCTTTGTTTTGATTTGAGAACCGATTGAGAGACCAAAACTGATTAATGGGGTCAAAATTGAACGTAATTTGGAATCCAATAATCAGTGTTGGAAATACAATCGGTTCCGAAAAACCAAAACAAACAGGGCGAAGTGATAGTATATCCAAAATAATTGGGACGAAGTAGAGGGACAGAATGGGCAGGCTATAATTTAGACGTACAAAAAAGAAATTGAAGAACCAAAAAAAAAAACAAAAACCAAAAAAAAAAAAAAAAAACATAGCATGATTGAAGACAATAGCAAAAAAAGGAATGAATTCAATTCAATTTAGTAGGTCGCAAACACAAATTATTAAGCCAAATTAGTTGTGTAGTTATCCGAAACTCATTTGGTATGAAATAGCGTATTAACAGCGACTTTGGAGGTTCCATAACCAAAAAAAAAATTGCCACGTTGGAATATTATGTGCCAGGGGCAACAAATAAAATGTCAATAAAAAGAAATCACAATAAATTGAATGATGTTCGGTGTAAATATAATAAAGTAGGCCAAGAAAATGTATTAGAAGACAGCTTGATGGGATGAAAAAAATCAGAGAACTCTGAAGTGGAAGACAGCTTGATGGGATGAAAAATCATATAGCTCTGTAAGTAATCCCACCCCTAAAATTCTTGGGGCACAACCTATTTACATTGTGACCCATCAAATGGACGGTTTGGATCATCATATGGCCCCAAATAGGTTGTGCCAAAAAAATTATTTCCACATGATGATCCTAACCTTCCGATCTATAGACATTTCCAATCTTCCATAACATGCAGTTCCTCGATATATCATAAGGCTAGGATCTCGTCTTGTGTAAATGATTTTGGGGCACAACCTTTTTACATTGTAGCCCATGAAATGGAAGGTTTGGATCATCCTATGGTGTGATGTAGAGTACTTTTTGGAAAATACAATGGAAGCTTACACACCGTATAAAAACTCTAAAAATGGGGTGTGGGAATATCAAAATCTGACCTGTAAAATTATTTAAATAAAGGGTAAAATAATCGCATATGCTACAGAAAGTTGCTAAAATTTCTCAAGAGAGAGGTTAATTAATAAGAAAAGTGAAACATGGAAACGTTCAATGTAGAGAGAGATTTAATAGCAATAAATATAGGTAAAGGAGATTTTTTTCTATTATAAACCATTTTTGGGGAGAAAAACGATTTGCAACGCTGGATCGAGAGAGAAAGAGAAATAAAATATCGAGAGAAAATCTCGAAAATATCGGGCGGAGGTTATCTCTCTCTAGGTAAGACGGAAATATAGAGAGAGAAAGAGAGATAGAAAATATCGAGAGAAAATCTATAAAATACCGAGCAGAGGTTTTTTCTCTCAGGGTGAGACGAAATAGGGGGTTGAGACATAAGCAAAGTCTTTTAAAAACGTAGAATATATAAGGTTAGACGAAAGGGGAGGCTGACACGTAAGCTTCAATGAACAGTAAAATAGGGGTTCCTCCTCATTATATATATATATATATATATATATATATATATATATATAGGATATATATATATATATAGGATAGGATAATGGAAAGAACCGTTTTGTAATAGACAAGACGCCCCTAATTGCCATTTTAGAAACCTTTGTAATATACGGGACAGAGAAGGGATGACACGTGGTACCACCACGGCTTAGAGGATTCCGCTTTACTTATATAATATATAAGACTAGTGGGACCAATCGTGCCATGCACGATGAATGGGATGAATAAAATGGAGAAAGAAAGGTACGGAATAAATGCTAGGAAATCAATTTAGCAAAACAATAGTTCCCTGTGGGTTATAGAAAAATTAACAATGAAGACGTTGCATTGAAACTATACTAAAAATTAAAAAACCTTGAAATAAGAATGTCATTAAATAACAAATCACAAACTTTGGTATAAAATGAAAAAATTGGAAAAAAAAAAACAATAAACCACTATTCCATTGTTAAAAAAGAAAAGAAAGAAAATATACTCATCTAAGAAAACGAGAAGTTACCGTCGAATGAAACAAAAGGAGCAAAATTACTCGCATTCTTCACTAAACTGCTTGTATAGTAAGATCCATATAATAATGCATCTTGAGAGATACATCAACAATAACTCTGCATTTTACTTGGTTCAATGTGATAAAACTCGATGGGATTGATCCATATAATATTGTAAAGTGCCAAGCTAGGATAAACAATGGCATAACAATCCTAGATTTTAATCCCACTTCAATTCCACAATCCTAGATCTTAGCTAAGATCGTGCTTTTTAAGGATTTGATAAAGTATGTACATCTAAAGAAAATAGTAAGTTTATCAAAAGTAAAGTCATATCTAAGCAGAGTACAATATCTCCTTAAATGGCACGATTTTAGGACGCTTTCATGGCCTATGATATTTGATTTTCCTTTACACAATCTCATCATTCTGAACACAACAACTAAATCAAATTTATAAGAAACACATAACCATACCCAAATAGAAAACATAGAGTAGAAGAAAATAATAATTTAAGAAAATGGCCAAAAAAAGTTCAAAATATAGGAGACAAAAATAATATATAAATCTATTCAACATGATAGAAACTAAAATACTTAACTATTTGCTTTGAAATCCCTCCCCATTGGCCGAAATCATCTTCATAATCCAGCTGATATCCACAATCGGAAGGAAATAAAATTGCAAAAGAAATTATGTGCTCATTTGCCATAGAATTATAATTTTTTCTTAAAAAAAAAGAATTATAGCATTTCATTTTATCCAATAAATAAATGGCAATGTGGTATCATTCCAAAATAGAAGACCCAATTTCACCATAATGGCCATTTTCCATTTGTTCATCACTCGTGGTAGGCACTACAGTGCTAGGCAAATACACAGACTACAAAATGACAGGTAAGTAATAATCCCAAAACAAAGCCATTGATGGTTAGCCCGCATTCATCTTGGTTTTGGTGTTGATACCTAAGAAGGCATGAATAACTCTATCAAGGCTATGTTTGAATGGAGGCAATTTCTGCAAAAGTTTGGAGAGGAAAATATTAGTAAAATTTGGTACGTTTTTTCATATAAAAAGACACAAATTCAAACAATCCTATTCATAAGGGACCTTCAATTTATAATACCATCACTTTAAGTTAATCCTCTAAATCATGGAAAGGAAAAGAATTATAAAAAAATTCCATAAAAAATGTTCACCTTGCAATATTCCAAACAGGACCTTCAATTTATAATTACTTAAAGGACGACAAAACCCCAAAATCCATAAAAAGTTGATGTTGGATTTTTTGCAGAAACTTAAATTAAAAAATAAAATTTCTCACAAAATTGGAAGTTGGGTTGTTCACTCCATCAAAGAAACTAACAAAGCTCAGCGATTAAAAAAAATAAAATGGAGGTAACTTCTTGGCTGAAAGTTTGAATAAATAATAAAAATCTTACCTTTTTCCTTTTATCTAACTCATGACGTGCAGCAACAAATCCTGCAAAAGAAACAAAGAAAGGGTATCTTTAAGAAAGAGATTTGGGGAATAAAACTATAGTGGTGTTTGGAAAGGGGGAAAATGAAACACTAAATAGTAAAGAAAAATCAAAGGCTGTGGATTTCAGAGATTGCATAGCATATATATCATGTTAGAATGTATGCACTCACCATCATCGTTGGTTTCCACTTTTGGAATTCCGACTTTTCAACATACCAAAGTGATTCTTGCAATTTCTATCGTTTTTTAAAATATTATTTATAGCAAATTCACGTAGAGGAGGGATATTAGGATTTTTATTTGGATCAGAAACCTAATTGTTTAAGGAAGAGGTGAGAGAGAGATGATTGGGTTGGATAAAAATAAAAAATGAATATAGAGGAGGGGTATTAGGCTTTTTTATAGGATGGGAAACCTAACTGTTTAGGAGTCTGTCGTTTTCAATGCGCATATATTTTAGCAATTAATCGGAATGTGGCGACGTGTAGATAACGGAAGGACTTGCAAATCACAGGAAAGACTTTTATGCATATTGGAATTTGTTTGTTTTTAGAATATTTAGTTCTCTATGACACGTAGGAAATAAATCTCCACGAAGGCGTGAGGGAGGAAGGGGAGGGCTGCCACCTCAGCGGTGAACAACAAACCTCCCTTCCTCTTTATTATATACTAGTGGGACACCCTGTGCGATGCACAGAGCGACAAAGAAAATATGCTTTAAAATGTACCATCTTAACTCTGAAGAAGGTAATGTATCTGTGGGATCCGATCCCGCGAGAAAGTCGCGAGCGCGCGAGGCGCCACGCTCTCTCTTGGTCTCTCGTACCCACGCGAATGGCGTGTGTTTTTTATTATTGAATTTAATTACCTAAGCAAGCAGGCAGCAACCAAGCCACAGGGTGCAAACAAACGTGCAACCCAGTACCCATAAGGGCAGGGGTAAGCCGCCGAGCCTAGCGAGGTGTGATTTAATTCATCTTTTCCGTGAACTTGGGATCACTAAGGCAATCCGAATTCCACGCAAAAGAGAGTGACAGAGTCACCACCTAGATGAGGGATCTAGGACCCATAATTGACCAGAAATCTAGACTCGTTACCTGGTTACGAGAATGGAAGGTATGGGGAGTTACCACCACATGCACCATTCCTGCCCGATAATCGGTCTTCAATTCCAAAAGTTAACTCTTTTGAATTTATTTTAAATGGCTCATTTAACTCTATATTAATGTGCGAACTATGTGACATGCATCCTAAGATCTAATTTCAGTGTAATTCCTAAATGTGTATCTTGATTTTCTTAATTTGTTTGAATTCAATCTAAGTGAAAGTTCTCCTAAAATTCTAATTTCATGGAAAGTCCTAAGTGATTTAATTACTTTTAATTTAAGGATTAATGTACAAAACCCCACCACTTATGTGTGGAGCCGACTCGTGATTGGTATGTCATCAAGCATCCAAGCTGCCTACATACCCAAGCCTCACTGGGATCAGAGTCGACGTAGTTCGGTGCACCTAAACTAAGCTACTTATGCCTAACTCATCTAGGACACCGATCTAGACTGGATTGACTGTTTCAACAGTTTAAGAGAGATTATTTAGTTCAAGTTGAGTAGCTTTTATTATCCTATGATTCCATCTAAGATGCTATATGGTCCTATCTAACTGCAAGACATCCCTTTGACTAATGCAGGTGAACCTACATCCTAGGTAACTAGGCTTCTCCAATGAGAAAAGTGAGGTGATTAGTGTACCTAGATCTATGGCACGGTTGCTATCCATAGCAAACGCCCGTGATGAGGCTGGACTCCTAAATCTAGGACTCCCTAAAACTTAGGACACAACATGACACAAGTGTTCCTAAATGGGGCTCTAATGGTTCCTACGATGGAAACCGCAATCCAACGGTTCCGAAAGACATAGAGTGAGTTAGTTGAATTTGTTGAATTTGATGATTTTCAATTTCTGAAGATTTTTTATTCCTAAACATCTAAGGAATACCAAAGGCTCTATGGTTCCCAAAAAATATCAGTTTTTAAAGAAACCCACGTTTTCTAACACTTGCTTTGATAATCCGATTTAAATCCATATAAAAAACGAAAGAAAATCATTATTAAATAGAGGAACTTTAATTTTTTTGTGAAATTTTGAATTTTGAAAACTTATAATCTATATTATAATATACTGGAATTTCAAGAAAAAATTCATTGATTTGATCAATCAAAAGTAAAACTCTAGCATGCTTTTCTACTTTTGATATTACAAAGATAAAGATCCTACCGTTGATCGTGCTCCTTGTCTCTAGGGTGCGTAGATCCGAGGTATACGCTTTGTCGCACCCTTTTATATGATGAAGAAGACCCAAAAAACACCTCAAAGATCCTTGATGTGTGATTTGTTGAAGAGGAAAAGGGATTTCAAGAATCCCTTTTGTGAAGAACCCTTGAGAGATATGAACAAACTTCAAGAGAGAAGAAGTTTTTTTTTTTTTTTCTTGGGAGGAGAGAGAAAAATGACGAATTTGGATTTTTTTTTATCTATTTTAGGATTGTTTGCTTTGATTTTTATATAAAAAAGCTAGGGTTAAGAGAGAAATAGTAGTTTCCAATGTGAGAGCTCTCTTTTTGGCTTGTTTCCAATTTTCCCCTCTTCCTTTCTTTCTTTCTTGTTTCCAAATTGGATTTGATTCCAATCTTAATTTCTTATCAATCAAGACATGCTATTCTTTATTCCACATTGCTTCTTTGGAAGAAAACCTTTTTTAAGCAATCATTCCTCTTTTCCTTCTTTCCTTCTTTTCTTTTTTTTATTCTTTTTATTTTTCTTTTAACAAATATGATGTCACCATTGTGACATCATCAAGGTTGGGTGCTCAACTCATGTGGGTCAGCCATGTGGGGCGCCCACCATGGTGCTCGACCCATATGGGTGAACCCACATGAGCTCCATCTTTGCGGGCTTTAGCCCAATGGGCCATTTCACACGGGTTTTGGGGTTTTCCGTAAATATTCAATAAAATCTTTCTAAATTCAACATTCTATATATGGACCTAACCCATTTGACATTTATGGTGCACCCGTCACACATGATCGGACCATCTTTTTTGGAAAATAACTTTTCTGACCAAAATGCCCCTATTTGACTATTAGACATCCAAACGCGACCAAAATACCCTCAGATTGATTCACCCCTAAAGGAAAAAATTAAAAATGGAAGGTCTTTGTGGTCAAACTTCAAAAATAGAAACTTTTAAAATTGGGTCATTTCGGTGAGTAATATTAAACAGGATCATTTGGTATCCCCTGAAAATACCCAATATGCCCTCAACACTTAGAATTTCCAAATTAAGCGAAACTCCTGAGAAATTCTAAATTTAGCAGGTTTTCCAAAAGTCAGAAAATCATTCATAATCTCTCAGACATATTTCGGAGATCAAAAGAATTACACAGGAAAAGACCAAATTACCCCGAGGTGCTAGAATTTGGCGAGACTAGGGAAAACCCTGAGAAATTCTAAAAATAGCAGATTTTCGAGAATTTATGAACGGACTCAAGATTTCTTAGACACAACTTAGGGACCAAATATGATATGTTTGGAAGTGTCTAAAATACCCCCGAAGTGCAAGACTAAGAGAAAATCTTGAGAGATCTAAATTTAGCAGGTTTCCCAAATCTTACCAAATTACTCTTAATCCATCAGCCGTACCCTCGAGATGGTTTTTGACATATGAGAAATGATTGAAATATCCTTAAGATGATGAAAATGTGGAAGCCCCATAAGTTTCTAAAAATAGCAGCTTTTTTCAAAATTTGTAAAATCACTCAAGATTTCTCAAATATAACTCGGGGGTTAAATGAGACACATCGGGAATGACCAAAATACCCCTGCAGTTCAAAATAGGCAAAAATGAGGGAAACCCTGAAAATTCTAAAAATAGCAGGTTTTTTCATTTGCTTGGAAACTTGAACTTTCATCTTCTATAGGCCAAAGGAACCCCCTAGAGACCTTCAGGATCGCGAATCAACTTCAAAACTCCCATAATGAAATGAAATCTACCCTAAAATGCATGGATGCCTAATCTAATCCTGAATACGGATTCAAGACTCGATGATACTACCGAATCTTTTGCTTTTTAAAGCATAGCAAAATTGGGGTGTCTACAGATGCCCCTCTTTGGTAGAGGCGACGTAGTCATCGAATACCAAAGCAAAAAGTGACAGAACCGTTTTGCACAGCTTTAACAAACAAAGGACTCTAGACAAAATGCAACCTAGACGAAAACATATACTCCCTAATGCAAGACCCTAAACGAAGTCCTAAAATTGGAATGTAATAAAAAATTATTTATTCTCTCTACCATGAGCTGGTAGTTCAGAATAAATGGAGAAATGAATTCAATCTAAGAGCGAAAGTCACGGAACTTAGAATGAAAAATAATCCCGATGTGGCGTCGTTCACAAACGGGCAATGAAAGAATGAGATATCATTTTCGAATGGATTCTGAAGAGAAGGAATAAAGATCGTTCTCAAACGGTTTTTAGAAGAAAATGAGACACCGTTCACAAGCGGGCTCAAGGAGGACAAGAGACCATTCACAAACGGACTTGGAAAACGAGACACCGTTCTCAAACGAGCTCAAAGAGGATATGAGGCCATTCACAAATGGACTCGGAAAATGAGACACGGTAAACAGGCTCAAGGAGGATATGAGACCATTCACAAACAGACTTCGAAAATGAGACACCGTTCACAAAAGTGCTCAAAGAGGATAAGAGACCATTCACAAATGGACTCGGAAAATGAGACACCGTTCACAAACAAAGCTCAAATGAAATACATATATAGGTCCATAAGTCTAAATCCAAACAATTCTTATTAGACGACAATCACCTTAATAAAGTAACAAAAGTCTCTAACTTGAATAATGAAAGAAAGCAAGAAATTTCCTAAGCTCCAATCCAACTGCCTGATCTCAGCAAGTCTACTGTCGCTCCTCTGTATCTGAAATTTGTTAAACCACATAATGAGCTAACAGCCCAGCCGGTTATCCAAATCCAAGCCAGCTAATAGGAAAACGAAAACAATGCTGGTGCGGAAAAGAAGTAACATGCCATTAAATTTAGCCAATGCAGAAATTGATAAGAATCAAGAAAATCATTTCTACATAAGCTACATAAGAAAATACATGTGTTTACTAAAACAGTTCCAACCACAGTTCCAACCACTCGGTTATGCAGTTTTCCACTTTGAAATCAATGACAAAGAATATATATTTTTAAACACTTGGTTTTGTATTTTTTTTTTCCACTGGGAAATCAAATACTTAACAGTCTTCTCTGTGGCCAATTTCCAACCTTATTGGCAAGTAGCGTAACCCAAGGCGAACACTCGTTCGCAGGACTCACAGGTCTAAAAGTGCGCAATTTAATATTATCAATAGCCAGAGGACTCCCTACTGGCCACCCGAGATCAACCTTACGGGTAGATAAAAATTGACCGGTCTAAGTGATCACGTCCAGTGTACTCACCCACTGGCAGGTTGGGCACTAGATCCCCACCAGAGATCAACCTTACTGGCGGAATCCATTCCATACCAAGACTGTATACAATTATAGATAGAAGCAATTTAATGTTTGCAATACCGTACCATAAATTTTGTAAACGTTTCAAACCATTGGGGCTCCCCCGTTCCAAACCATTGAAACCATATCATATATAAAATGCTTTTCAATCGTGTTTCATGAACTTGAGTTTCCAAAATCATGTTAGTCACAAAGCTCTTTTGTATAGATAAGGAAGCATGTTAACACTAAAGCATTTCATGGATAATGTCATTATCCATGACATGCTAAAAGAAAACAGTGAGCAACCTTTTCATCATTTGGAATGATATGCTAAAAGAAAACAGTGAGCAACCTTTTCAAAGTTCCATAAAATGAACTGTAATAAAAACTTGCAACAAAATCTAAATATATGCAAATATACGTAATACACTGACATAGGGTAGGATCACCTACCTCTTGCGCAAATCCCAAGATCAAGATCCTATGAAAATGACCAACCTGTTAGTGCCCAGAGGTACAGGTTTCGCCTGCAAGGTTGCGGTTGCGAAACTCAGTTTACTATATTTGATAAAGTTTTTAGTAGACGCTTTGATGTGGAGAAAGATGTCACGGCAACATTTTGATAGTGCTGTAGGAGGAGGGTTTTAATACCATCCTTTTTAAATTTAGAGAGTGGGTGCCCTTAATTTTGGAACTCAAAAGTCAACACTCAATTCATCTCTGTTTTAGTAGTTGCACTCCTTTTGTTGACAAATACTAACCAGTAATGTTCATGTGGTTGAGGTTGAGCAATTTAAGTGCTTGCTATTTTATTTTAATATTGAAACAAACTACCATTGTTTAGATTGCTACTAATCCTACCAGACAACTACACATCATAGGTTCTAATATGGTCTGTCTTAGAGGTTGGGCTGGCCATATGCTAGTCCCCCCTCCAGGAGTTACTCAAGGTACAGTACACTAGTAATCCGAGCATTACAAGGGTTCACCAAAGAGATACAATGCTATTTGGCTTGATTGTGTCAGAACAAAAATGTGTAGACAATTGCAAGGTAGCAACCAAAAGACCTGACACTATGGGCCCTCTTCCCTGAAGGGTTAGAACCATCCTATGGGCATGATGTGCAGTCGTCACTCTAATTGTGTTGTTAATTTCAGATGGGTGTTGTGATTGCAATGTTTTAAGCATATCAGGAAAGAGTGTACGAAGGGTCATCACATTTTGTTTTGTATCTTATAAGGGTGAGTTTTTAAAACAATGGGAATGTTGAAACAAGGACAGCAGGTGGCTAAAGTTTCGTTGCAAATGGGCTGCTTGGATGATGAAAATTCTACATAGATATTTCTCATAGGAGTCTTAATTGGTGTCAAATTAAAATGGCAGTAAGAGAGTTTGGGCTGCTTGGATGATGAAAATTCTACATAGATATTTCTCATAGGAGTCTTAATTGGTGTCAAATTAAAATGGCAGTAATGTTCATGTGGTTGAGGTTGAGCAATTTAAGTGCTTGCTATTTTATTTTAATATTGAAACAAACTACCATTGTTTAGATTGCTACTAATCCTACCAGACAACTACACATCATAGGTTCTAATATGGTCTGTCTTAGAGGTTGGGCTGGCCATATGCTAGTCCCCCCTCCAGGAGTTACTCAAGGTACAGTACACTAGTAATCCGAGCATTACAAGGGTTCACCAAAGAGATACAATGCTATTTGGCTTGATTGTGTCTAAACAAAAATGTGTAGACAATTGCAAGGTAGCAACCAAAAGACCTGACACTATGGGCCCTCTTCCCTGAAGGGTTAGAACCATCCGATGGGCATGATGTGCAGTCGTCACTCTAATTGTGTTGTTAATTTCAGATGGGTGTTGTGATTGCAATGTTTTAAGCATATCAGGAAAGAGTGTACGAAGGGTCATCACATTTTGTTTTGTATCTTATAAGGGTGAGTTTTTGAAACAATGGGAATGTTGAAACAAGGACAGCAGGTGGCTAAAGTTTCGTTGCAAATGGGCTGCTTGGATGATGAAAATTCTACATAGATATTTCTCATAGGAGTCTTAATTGGTGTCAAATTAAAATGGCAGTAAGAGAGTTTGGGCTGCTTGGATGATGAAAATTCTACATAGATATTTCTCATAGGAGTCTTAATTGGTGTCAAATTAAAATGGCAGTAAGAGAGTTTGGGCTGCTTGGATGATGAAAATTCTACATAGATATTTCTCATAGGAGTCTTAATTGGTGTCAAATTAAAATGGCAGTAAGAGAGTTTGGGCTGCTTGGATGATGAAAATTCTACATAGATATTTCTCATAGGAGTCTTAATTGGTGTCAAATTAAAATGGCAGTAAGAGAGTTTGGAATATAGAACTTACATATATCAATGACCTCGTTGGCTACTAGATGTATGAGAGGAGATTCTTGAATTGTCTCTTCACCTCCATGTATTCTTCTTTTCCTTTCTATTGCTCCTTTCTTATGCAAGCAAGTTTTCTAATACATCCTACCCACTAGTGGAAAATTATTCAAAGCCAAGCATCTATAGGGGAAAACCTACCACGATTGTATCTTGTAGCTCCTTTCTATTGCTCCTTTCTTATGCAAGCAAGAATACATCCTACCCACTAGTGGAAGATTATTCAAAGCCAAGCATCTATAGGGGAAAACCTACCACGATTGTATCTTGTAATGATAGAGTTTTCTAATTCATCCTACCCACTAATGGAATATTAATGATAGCCAAGCATCTTGAAATAATAGAGTTTTCTAATACTACCCACTAGTGGAAGATGAAATGATAGAGTTGTCTAATATATCCTACCCACTATGATAGAGTTGTCTAATATACCCACTAGTGGAAGATTAATGATAGCCAAGCATCTTGAAATAATAGAGTTTTCTAATACTACCCACTAGTGGAAGATGAAATGATAGAGTTGTCTAATATATCCTACCCACTATGATAGAGTTGTCTAATATACCCACTAGTGGAAGATGAAATGATAGCCAAGCATAAAAAAAATAAAAATAAAAATTATTAGTTGGAACCGGGTATTACACTATCTCCTTCACTAGCAGAGCATTATCTGGAAAAACTTCGGCATTATCGATTTATGAAAAGGAGATGCTTGCCATCTTGCATGCAGTAACGAAGTGGCGACCCTACCTCATAGGTCAGCATTTCAAAATCCTGACAGATTACCGCAGCTTAAAATTCTTTTTGGAGCAGCGAGTATCCACCCTTGAGCAACAAAAGTGGTTATCCAAATTGTTGGGATATGACTATGAAATAGTATACCGGAAAGGGAAGGAAAATGTGGTTGCCGATGCTTTGTCTCGACAAAATAACAGCAACTGTTTCAATGCCATTTCTATGCCTCAATTTCCTATGCAAGAGGAAGTAAAAAAAGAATGGGAAGAAGAGGAACAATTACAATCTCTCATACGACGACTTAAAAAGGATCCTCAAGCTGTCGTGGGTTACTCATACTCCAATAATCAGCTATGCTATAAAAACCATTTGGTGTTGAGTTCTAGTTCTAAATTCAAAGACCAACTTCTTCGAGAATTTCACTTCGCACCAGCTGCTGGACATTCTAGGTACCACCATACATATAGGAGGATAGCAGAAGGCTTATATTGGAAAGGAATGACACAAGACGTCAAACGTTTTGTAGCTGAATGTGACACCTTCCAACGTAATAAACATGTGAGTATTTCTCCACCGGGGTTACTACAACCGTTGCCCATTCCAGAACAAATCTGGGCAGATCTATCTATGGACTTTATAGACGGATTACCGCCTTCACATGGCAAAAGCACAATCATGGTGGTTGTTGATAGACTCTCCAAGTATGCACATTTTAGTGCCTTGCAACACCCTTATACAGCAGCAACCGTGGTTAGTGTTTTTATAAGTGAGATCTCTAAACTGCATGGAATGCCATGATCCATAGTCTCTGACCGTGACCCCGTCTTTACCAGTCAATTTTGGCAAGAATATTTTAAACTTCAAGGCAGCGAGCTTCTCATGAGTACAGCATGCCATCGACAAACGGATGACTAAACGGAGGTAGTAAACAGATGCTTAGAAACTTATCTTCAGTGTTTCACAGGATTTCATCCTAAACAAAGGACAAAATGGCTTCCGTGGGCTGAATGGTGGTATAATACCACATACCATGCTTCAACCAAAATGGTACCATTTGAAGCTGTATATGGAAGGCCACCTCCTACAATCACTACATACCTGCCGGAATCCACCAAGGTTGATGCTTTAGACAAGGAACTGAAGAGCAGAGATCAGATCTTGCGCGACTTGAAGGAAAATTTACGACAAGCTCAAGAAAGGATGAAAATGCAAGCTGACAAACATCGCAGTGAGAGAGAATCTAATGAAGGAGACATGGTATATCTTCGCCTCCAACCATACAGACAGACATCGGTATCACACAGATCCAACCTGAAACTATCCCCATGTTTTTTTGGCCCATTCAAAGTGTTACATCGAATTGGACCAGTAGCATATAAACTGGACTTACCAGCTGATTCTAAACTCCATCCAGTTTTTCACGTTTCACTACTTAAAAGAAAAATTGGGGCTCATTCAGTGGCATATCCATTGCTAGTACCAGTTAAAGCAGACGGAACACTACAGCCTGAACCATCAGTTATTCTTGACCGGAGGATGGTGAAAAGAAATAATAGAGCTACAACAGAAGTCTTAGTAGAGTGGGCGAATCTTCCACGGCATGATGCTACATGGGAGAACTTTCAGCAATTTCAAGAAAGGTTCCCTCATTTTCAACCTTGAGGACAAGGTTGACATTAAGGGGGGTGGAATGATAGGGTCACATGTATTTTCAGTTATGTAAAATGTTTGTTCCGTTCTTTTACAGTTATTAGCAGGTTAGGTGTCGTATGTGTTGTCGTATTGTAATTTGTTGTTAAGTTTGGCAGTTGTAGTTTGTGGGATCATGTTTATAAGTTTCAATAGAAGGAAGGAGAAGACAGATTGGTTTTTCTCAACAAAGCTTTTGTAAGGAGGCATCGTCCCCCTCGAAACGGACGAACTCATTTATTTTTGTTTATTTTCTATTTAACTCTATTTGGATCCTATCAATAAACAAGAGAGGAAACAACAAAATCATCAAAAACCCTATAAGAAAGAGAAAAAGAACAAAAAAAAACCTCCTCCAAGTACCTCTATAGCCTAAAGCCTTAAACAAAGCTTTTGAAACCCTAACAATAGCCTTTTTCCCTTTTGCCTTAGTCTTGTTTAAAATCTGAAGGTAAATGGTCTTCACAGAGGCTCTTACCAAATAGAGAGAACGCGTTATGTCTGGGAGATTATTTTTTCACACCCCCCTGTAGGATTTTGCCCCCCTCTCCCCCCCCTTAACATGATTTGACATCAAAAAGTGTTAAACTCTGCCAGAATTCACCTTAAAAGAGGGGCGAGCATAATCCTACAGTGGGGGTGAAAAAATCATCTCTTGTTATGTTTTTGCTTTTTGCATTCTTTCTTCTGTACAAAGAAATGAGAAAAGGACTGAACTGCGTAAAATAGAAGAGGAGGAGCTGCGTGACACTAACGTGCGCCGCTGGGTGTAACATGTCACATGATCCAAAACCATTCATTTTGGTGGGCCCCACAGTCAAGGATCTCCAACCTTTGGATGATGTAGACCCAACAAGGTTACAGTGTGAAAAACCTCGATTGATCGGATAGTTAGGAACTTATAGCATAGTGTGTGGCCCAGAGATAAAGGGTTTGGATCACTCATGTGGTACCCACACGTATTGGAATATAAGAACTAGCCACTGTTATATGATCTAGAATGTTCATCTGAGGAAGATGCCCGTGGTAGGTTCTGGAAATGAGGTAAAGACAAGAGGTAAGGGGAGTTTATAATAAGCGAAGATTGCAATGTCATATGGCCTACAATGGCAATGATACTATTGGTAATAAGAACTGCTTCATTCACTGGTGAGCAACCATGGTAAAACAACAAAATGTGCGATACAGCATGGTTGAACCTGCTCTGATCCAATCCGTCCACTAGGTTGGCCTTATTTTGGCTCTCGTATGTAATGAGAGCAGAAGAATAAGAAATTGCAATAACCAAAACTCAAATAAACTTTCCACACTTGATCCACGATTTTTCAAAAGAAAACCGTAACACAAGAAGATAGTGTGGAATTTATCAAACGTCCAAAAAAAGTCCCCTTTTTCATATTCCAAACGTCCATATATGTTCTTACAAGTGAAAAGATTCAAATGCTTCTGTTACTGTCTTTTTCTTTTCTTTTTTCTTGATTGGTAAGCTAGGGTTAGGCAGACCCCTACCAGAATTCATAAAAAAAAAAAGAATACAATCAAGGAGGCTCAAAAGCCAACAATTTGGGGATAAGAATCCAACACAGCCCACTACAGGGGAAAACAATACAATTGAAAAAAGTCAAGGGCCAGACAGAATAAGGCATTCTGCACCAAGAGCCAGGGAGATAAGCCATCAAACCAAAAGTCTTCAGTAGGGAGCAAGGATGTGGGGGGGGGGAGGGGGGGGGGGGTAGCAACTTCTAGAAGAGGGATTTATCGTTACAACCCAATGAGGCGGCACCAAGAAGTGGAGCACAAAGGAGCAGTCTTCCAGCAGCATCATCAACAATAGAAGAAGCAAATTACATTCTATGGTAGATATGTCCATCTCTGTCCAAATTTAAACAAGTTAAGAGATTCTGAGGGCAAAGAGGAAGAGGGATGGAGTTGTCTTTCCACGGACAAGATCTTTTAGATAAAAGATCAGCAGCAGGATTAGCTTCTCTCCAAACAGGAGAGATCCTCTAGGAACGGAAAGTGGACAGAATTTTCCTAATGTGGAAGAGGAGGTTAATCAATCTCCATGGGGGCTTTATCTTTCCATTAATGACTTCCACAACGTAACTTGAGTCAGATTCAATCCAAATTCTCCGAATGTCTCTGATAATGACCTCCTTGAGACCTTTGTAGATAGCCCAGATTTCCAACTTGAAAATATCCTTTTTTATTGTATTCAAAGAGAACATCGATAGCAGCATACCTTCATCATTTCGAATGAGGCCCCCCAAGCCTCCACCATCGGAATTAAGGGAGGCATCAATGTTCAACTTGAACTCTTCAGAGGTTGGGGGGGGGGGGGTCCAGGTGCACGTTTTTTCCGACGGTTGCTTTGCATTGAACTTGTACCCAAACAGCAGGG
The DNA here is from genome assembly GCF_043159265.1 of Tasmannia lanceolata. Lineage (NCBI taxonomy): Eukaryota > Viridiplantae > Streptophyta > Magnoliopsida > Canellales > Winteraceae > Tasmannia > Tasmannia lanceolata. The sequence continues at coordinate 59,068,441 of NW_027518695.1, read as the reverse complement.
CAGTATTTCTTTTCTCTTTAGAATCTTCATCTTAGAATTGCAGCCAGTTTATTCTTTCTTTGACATCTGCAATGATCATCCGAAGGATCACTGATTTGTGAAGTTTTTTATTCTGAAATTGCCTGTAGTTACTTTCTTTCCAAATTCTGAAGATTGCTGAAGCAAAAGCAATTTTTAGAGCAGTAACGGCTTGACCTTTTCGTGTTATGTTAATTCTAATCCATTCTTCTTCATCTTTCAGAGTAACACGAGGTTTTCTTCTGCTGTTGAATTTCCAGAGCACGAAACGCCAAATCCAACAAGAGTATCCACATTGAAAGAAAAGATGGTCGACAGTTTTGGCATGTGCCTGACACAGGTTGCATCTGGTATCAATCTGAGGAAGGTAGGTACACAATTTGTCCTTTGTGAGGAGTTTGTTTCGGAGGGCTCGCCAAACAGTCAGAGAGTGCTTTGGGATATGGCCAATGAACCAGCAGGTTTTGAACCATGGAATCTTAGGCGAGTGGTGACAGATATTATCCCAAGCACTGTGAGTAGAGAAACTGTCGTCCAAAGATGGCTTCCAAATGGGAATATTTTTATTATCATGAATAAAAATACCTCTGTTAAGAAGAAGTTTCTCCTCACGCAGAGAGTCATTATCCAGTATAGGGTGCCATCCATCACTTCTCCGGATATCACTGAGCATTTTTGCGTCTGCAAGACAGGGGTCTGTTGTAGACTTAGGTATTTGAGTAGAGATTTTTCCATCAGGGTGCCAGGGGAAGTGCCACAAGTCAATTTCATCTTCTTTCCCAACTGTATAGCAAATGTAATTCACTGCAATATCACAGGCTTGAAGAATACTTCTTAGACCCCAAGAAGGCTTGGACGACATCTTTATGGTCCAGATACTCTGCTTTTGGATATATTTTGAATTGAGCCATTGTCTCCATAAGGACTTGCTATCTTGCAAAATATTCCAAAGTAGCTTAATTTGAAGAGCAGTGATGATTTGTTCAATTTTTCTTAGACCCAAACCACCTTCACATTTGGGGAGACAAATATCATTCCAGGAGACAGTATGAATCTTCTTCTACAGGTCAGGACCACTCCAAATGAAATCTCGCATTAGCTTTTCAATTCTGACGATGATTCCTTTGGGAAGCTTGAAGGCGGATGACCAATAGAGGTTGAAAGAAGATAAAATAGATTTTATAAGCTCTACTCGACCAGCTTTAGAGAGAGACTGATTTGACCGGGCTTGAATTCTTTGTCTGATTTTTCCAACAATGGGCATACAATCCGCAGTTGTCAACCTCCAGAGATAAGGGGAAGGCCAAGGTATTTAATGGGGAGAGATCCTTCAGAGATCCCCATTTTTTGAGTAATTCTTCAATTGTCTCAGGAGGAGGTACCTGAAAAGAAAATTTCACTTTAGGAAAGGTTAGCTTTAAGGCCAGTGCAATTTTCAAATACAATGAGACAATCCAGGATGCCTTGGGTTGAGTGATCATCAGCAGAGGCAAAGATCATGAGGTCATCGGCAAAAAGAAGGTGGGAGATTGTTAGATTTCCTTTGGGAAAAGCAGAGGTGATTTTCTTAAGGATAATAGCTGATTCAATTAATCTGGATAGGATTTCCATCACAAGGTAGAATAAGAGGGGGGATAAGGGATCTCCTTGTCTTAAACCATTGGTAGATTTCAAGTGACCCTGAGGAGTGCCATTGAAAAGGATAGAGAAAGAGGGGGTATTACTGCACTCATCAATCCAAGAACACCATGTCTGGTCAAAACCTTGCAGGGACATGAAAGAGAGCAAAGCTTCTCGATTTACGTTGTCAAATGCCTTTGTCAAATCAATTTTGAGACACATTTTTGGTTTTCTAGATGGATGATGGAAATTATGAAGCAAATCATGGGTTAGAAGGACATTTTCTTGAATCTGTCTACCATGAATGAAAGCTGATTGAGAATGGCTAACAAGTTTTCCTATCACCAATTTCAATCTGAGGGCAAGAATTTTGGTGATAGTTTTGTAAACAAAATTACATAAGGAAATGGGTCTAAATTTTGAAGGGGAGGTAGCATCAATTCCTTTTGGAATCAGCGCAACAAATGTTGCATTTATTTCCTTCAGCATTTTTTTCTTTTCAAAAATGTTTTTTATTGCAGTAGAGAATTCAGAACCAACCAAGTACTAGAACTTGTGAAAGAATCGGCCATTAAATCCATCGGGTCCAGGAGCTTTATCTCCCTTCATGCTGAAACTGCATTTTTGATTTCCTCCGAAGATACAGGTGCAGAAAGCATTGCTGCCTCATCAGAAGTGAGGGTGCTGAATGGATGAGGGAGAGGGTGGCAGCAAGATTTGCCATTGTTGAGAAGTTTGTGGAAATGTTCAACAAGGATTTCAGAGATCTGATGAGGGTCGTTGGTGGTAGTACCTTGAGTATTTTCCATGGAAACGATGTGGTTTCTGTGTAGTCTGGACTTGATTGCTGAATGGAAAAAGCTGGAGTTTGAATCTCCAAGATTCAACCAATCAACTCTGGCTTTCTGATGAGTCATATTTTCTTCCAAATGAACAACTTCGAAGAACTCATCTCTCAGCTTGTTTTCCTCCTGAATAAGATTTCTGTCAGATGGATTATAGGCAAGCTTTTCTTGGATAGAGTGGAGAGAGGATCTGATGATTGGAAGCTTAACATCAATCTGGCTAAAAACATTTTTGTTCCAGATTTCTATTCTTCTTTTGACTTCTTTAAGTTATTGAGAGAGCCTATACATCGGATTTCCCACAATCTTTATATTCCAGGCCTCTTCCACAACGGGATATAAGGAAGTGTCTTCTAGCCACATATTCATGAATCAGAATGGTCTTGGGCCCATCCTCACTTGATTTTCAAAACTGATAACCATCGGATTGTGATTAGAAATGCCAGCAGGTTTATATGTTGTATAAGAAAGAGGGTATACACTGATCCAAGAGTCATTTACCAGAGTTCTGTCTAGTCGAGCCAGTTTCCTGTCTTCTGAGCTCCTGTTGTTCCATGATAAACATTGACCATCCGATCGCATATCCACCAGAGAACAGTTGGCAATGCAACTATTAAATTCTTCCATGTAGGAAGGGTAAACAGAGGCCATTCTGACTCTTTCCTCAAAAAACCTTGTAGCATTGAAATCCCCTAAGACAATCCAGGGGGAGGTGACAGAACCAGCAATTTGTTCTAAATCATCCCAGAGAGATCTTCTAGCACCTCCATAGTTAAGGCCATATACCGAGGTCAAAAGAAATTTCTGATTGATTTGTAACAGGTGGATTTCATAGTGAATAAGCTGGTTAGATTCCTGCAAAATATTAACTGCAACTTTGAATGGATCCCACATGATCCAAATTCTTCCTTTAGTGACATGATCATAGTTACCATGAGCAACCCATTCATCATTGATTTCTTTTGCATAATCAGCCAATTTATCAACCTTGGCTTTAGTTTCCATTAGGCAACGAAGGGGGATACGATTTGAGGTTAAGAAATGTTTCACTTCCTTCCTTTTTGTATCAGAGCACAAACCTCTAACATTCCACGCTCCTAGAATATTCATTGGGGACCTGAGTTGAGAGAATTTTGTGGGACTTGACTGAAGTCATTTGTTGGGTCAGGGGAGGACTGTTTTTGAATTTTCTGTGGGATCAGGTTGGGGTTTGAAATGTGTTTTGTTGGGTCAGGGGATAACTGGTTTTGAATTTTCTGTGGGATCGGGTTGGAGTTTGAAATGGGTTTTGATGGTTCTAAAGGAGATGTTGGGGAGATGATTTCAGTGCTTTGAGAAGGTTGGGAAGATTCGGGCTCTTCTGGATCATCCAAGACAAGAGCAGCATAAGGGTTGGGAGAAAGAATGTCAAAAGGGGTATCTTGGAAGGGCTTAGAAACAGAGCTAGCCAGGTTACAAGGGTCCAGAATTTCCATAGTTGGGGTACACTGAGTCTCTTCATTTTGGGCATTTCTCTCCCCTTCTATCTCAGGGTTGGTGCTTTTTGAAACAATGGGTCTCCATTCTTGCCTTACCTTATCATCTTTCTTTTTTTTCTCCTATTGGGCAAGCAGTTGTGGTGTGGCGGAAAATCTTGCAGTTTTGACAGGCTATGGGTCTCCATTCATACAGAACCTGTTGATTGTGGATGCCATAGGGAGTATGTATTGGGATGAACTCTGGGTACGAAGCACCAGCCTCAACCTCAACGCATAATCTCGCAAAGTTCAGCCTTGTCTCCTCCGAAGTTTGTGAGTCCATGTATAGAGGGACCCCGATTGCACTAGCAATTTTGCTAAGGCCATTGGCACTCCAGAATTGCAGAGTGAGCCCTGGGAACTTAATCCATATTGGGACAAAGGTTAGGTTCAATTTTTCTTGAGCATTTATTGGAGTCAATTTTATGAGAATCATTGACTTGCCCGCATATGTGTGGTCTTCCATTTCCAGGACGTTTTCAAAATCTTCTGAGCTGGAAAATTTGAATAAGTAAAATCCATTATTTAGAGTGAAAGTTGCTAAATCTCCTTTGAGTTTCCACTTTCTCATTAGATTTTCTCTCAGATGAAGAAAATAGGGTCTTCGACCTAGGAAGTATCCAGTAAGGCAGCTTTCCCACTTTCTTGCATCCATTTTGATTTCTTCTTCAAATTTTATCAGATTGTTTCCTTGATCATCTTTGGGGAGAATGACATGTCTCAATTTGGTGGTGGTCTGAGCTTTTGGTGTTGTAAGAACTGAGCTCCAGGATCTGTTGGGGTTTGTTTGCTGGGTTTTGGAAACTTTTGCTTCAGTTACTGTTCATTGAATGTAATAGTGTATTTCGTCAGAGAAAAAAAAGTATCCATTCCTTCATATCATTCGGCTATTATATACAAGTAGTTGAAGATCCGTTCGTTGCACGGGGATGGAAAACAAAGAAAAAAAAAGAATCAAATGAAAAAAAAGAGTCAAATGAAGCGGTCGAAAAATATATCTTTAGACCAAAAGCATTATAAATTTCCAACATATAAAACTTGCATAGATATGCATCCCTCATGCAAAGTGATTAATGTTGGGATAAATACCAGGAATATTAGCAAATCCTCTCCTTTTTTCAAATAGCTTCGCAGGAAACGGAATACGTGTATCTGTAATAAAGGAAGGAGGAAACAAAAATGTTGATAAAATGGAAACAAAAAACAAAGAAAAGCAAAGAATCAAATGATAGAGAGACTACACATCCATAGATATCTATTTATCAAAAACAAAACATGCATAGATATGTATCCCTTATGAAATAAGTGATAATGTTTTATGGTTGTAGCATGTTTCTGAATGATAAAAAGTCCAGTTACTATCCACAATGAAGAATTTCATATCTAATCGAGTTTCACATCAATTAATTAACTTAAAGTCATGTTCAAACAAATCCTCTTCCAAAATGAAATAGTATTGCATAAAAATCCCGTCACAAACTACAAAAAAAGGAATTTGACCATAATTGGCACTCAGTCACAAACTAAGAAAAAAAATATGAAAAATCGAATTAACTATCTTTCATCCTTTTCTTCACAAATCTCCCTCTCTTAGAAAAATAAGAAAAAGGCAGAAGAATAGTACAAAACAAATAGCACCCTTAAGCATCCCAAATGAAAACTCAAACCCGTCATAAGTATCCTACTTAGTATCAAAATAATAAAATTTCCTTCTCAGTGAACACACCATGTCATGGGCATCCTCTTGGATGAGAGAGAGAGGGGCTAAACCTCCATGCTTTTCTAGAAAAGAGAACAACAACGTGTTGCAATGAGTAATAACATCATCTAAAGCTTAATTCCCAATTTCAACGAACCACTGATCATGTTTTCTCCTATTTATTTGATTTTTCGAAGTAATATATGTTTTATATAGATGGCCTTCTTAGTTGACTTCCAAAGATACTTTGTTCACTATCCTCAAATATTGGGCTACCTCTCGTCACATTTCAGTGGGGTTCATCATTAAGGCAATGTTCCATTATATTTAACACATCATGATAGTATCCTTTACATTTTTATGATGTTTTGACGCCTTTTTTCCTGATTTAGTTCTCTTTTTTGTGATTTTTGTATGGAAATAGAATAACTTACATTTTCCGAATTTATCTAAAAGTTGTAAAGCCTGTTTATTTGGGTCCTATTGTACAATCTCTGACCTTGTAAGCAAAAGTGTGACCCTAGCATGTTTCTTAAATTTAAGCACCCTTCCATATTAACCATTGCTAAATACAAAATCTCTGAAATGAAAGCATCTCATTTTATGGTTTAAAAAAAAGGAAACAATTGGAGTTCTGACATATTTGGGCATACCCATACTTTAATTGCCCAAAAAAAAAAAAAAAGATGCCCTTTTGAAGCGTTCACTATGTAAGATTATCCATCCCGAAATGGAAATCGGGGTTAGTGAAGCTGTGAAGATACACCCAAAGAATGTAGAGTACCAAAAGTCAGGAAGAAAAGAGAACTGGATTAGTGAAGCCTGATGGAGCTGATTAGAAGACGATGATAATACCTTCTTGCCAATGTTCAGATAAGTAATCCAAAGATCATGTCGGGTCAGCATCACAGGAATCAGATGAAAGATGTTCAGCACTGACTGATAAGAATCTGGCGAAGGAGGACCGATCATCTTCGGAATAGCAGCAACATTATAGTTTGTTGACGAAGGAGGGTCCAATCACCACAGGATTGATCTGATCTTTCACCGGCAAACCCGAGAACTGAAAATAAGAAAAGGAGGATAAATCTGCAACTACGGCTGCTGTTGAAATAGAGAAGATGACGAGATAAAAAGGAGAAACAACTTACTTGGGCTCCTTAGAAGATAAATGCTTGTTCATTTTAGAGAAGAAGGCTAGAGCGTTATAAAGACCAAGGGTCATGCCAGACGAAGGGCCGCGGGAGGAAGGGTGGCCTTTAAAATTACCTACGGGACAGCCATCGCCATTAATTGTTTTTCATCAACAGAAATGGTATGGAAGTATCGGGTGGTGGAGAGGAACGGGAATATGAAACGATTTTAAGGTAAGCAACAGATGTTAGCTCGTATTTAAGCAGCAGATATACCATTAACCAAAAGAGAAAATAGCTGAAAAAGCAATTAATATGAGGAAATTAAAAGTAGTATTTAGCGGATGATTTGGCGGAAGGAGAGATTGATATGGTGATTTGGAATAAGAAACGATTTTCTTTATTCTTAGGCTTTGGAAACGTTGCAATTCGTAATAAAAGAGAGAGATAAAAGCTTTAATTATGTATAAAAGAGGAGGTGCTTTTTGTTATAAAAGTCTTTTGGAATTTAGAGTTTTTAAAATTGCGGTATAGAGAAGGGGCTGACATGTTGCAGCACCACAGCTTGTGAAATACAATATTTTTTTTCGAAAGTATACGAAGGTCCACTACATAGGATGATCTAAACCGTTCATTTGTTGGGCCACATCGTAAATATGTAGCACCCCGTAGATAATTTCCATAGGATGATCTATGGGGTACAACCTATTTTTGTTGTGGCCCAACAAATGAATGGTTTGGATCATTACTTTTTGAATAATACTGGACTTCACGCATGCTCACCACATAAAATCTCCTATTTTCTAACTAGCTATTAAAGGCAGTTCCAATTAACAAAAACCTATTAACAGCCAATAAAAAAATGTGCTTAATAAAGGAGTGCCATATCGAAAGAAAGGGGGTATATAAGGGAAGTAATACATCCACCCCTTTTGATTACTTGGGACACCCACCAGCACTGTACGTGGCAAACTAGGCCTATTGAATCCTTCTGATGTGAAGTGCATCAACCCCTCTGCAGCCATTGATACACTACTGCTCGGTGTCCCAAGTAATCGAAAGGGGGGGATATATCACTTCCCTTATATAAATTTTACTTCCCTTAGGGCCCGTTTGGATACCTCCCATTTTGTATTTGGATTTGGAATTGAGTTTTGAATACAAATTGAATAGATCCGGCAGCTCATGTAGAGGGAGACAGAGAGGGAAGGGGGTACTTCCTAGTGGAGGGGAGAGGTTGAGGAGCAAAGAGGGTGAAGGAAACTGCCATATGTGTGGATTTCCAATTTCTTATTTCCAGAGCAAATTTAGAAATCTGATTTTCTTCACTGTCAGCTGCTGAATTAGAAATCCAAGAATTTGATCCGATCCAAATTACAATGCAAAAAGGGCTGCAAATGTGAGAAATCCAAATCAGAATCTTCTCGGTATCCAAACGGGCCCTAGAAGAGCTTACTAGAATTTAACAAAGGATTGCCGTATCAAAACAAGGGAATGGGGATATTATTGCCCATTTTTAATTTGCACGAGTATTTCTTATCCTATTACGACTCTCACTTCTTAATAGTTTACATATAACTACTACTCTTGCCTCTCAATTTCTCTTCAACCTCTGGGTTTTGGCCCCTTCAACAATTGTTTACATTCTTTAGATGATGAGAACTTCTAAACAAAGGGAGTAATTGTACAGTTGCAAAAACAATGGGTGGAGATATCAAATCCTTCTAGCTAGACTACCAAAATCTTAGGATCCCTATCTCCCTAGATACTTAAATTCTCAAACACTAATAAGCAAAAGTAGTGTAGAAAAAAGAGTGGAAAGACGGTGAGTGAACTAAAGTAGATATGCAGTTCGAATCCAACCAACCTCACCATATTTTTGCTTCAGTTAGAAAGCAAAACAATTGAATCTGATTATGTAATTCCAAGCACCCATCCAAAAGTACTGAATTTCAATTAAAAAATCCCTAGTTAGGGTTAGGGTTTACCTCATCCAAACTTTTTTGGAGAAAGAATGAGTAGTAGTTGGAAAATGCCCTAATTCATATTCCATTAGAAGGCTTAATAAGAGAACATTAGACACATAATTTATACCCACCCACATGACATTAGATGATCCTAGCCATTCAGTTTATGACCCTGGAGATGTGTTCAAACCATTCATTTTATCAGCCTAGTGATGTAATCTAAACCAGTCATTTTATCAGCAGGCATAGTGAACAGAAAATTGTATTTATTTCCAAGATATACCGAAGAGCAGAGCGTGAACCACCTTGGATTGATCTGAACCATTCATTTTATAGGAATTGCTTTGGATAAAAGCCACACCAATCACACAATCCCATCTTACAGTAACAATTACCTGTTTGGCTTGGATAAATGGCATGATTTTCGAACAATAAGAGAGCTTAAACAAGGATTATCAAGTGGGTGGTTCAGATCAATCAAAATTGGTATCAACTACTTTGTCTTGCGCATTTTGTTTTACAATAGGGATCACTCGCACAGAATTCTTAAAACCACGGGTGGAACTTACTATCACAAGTTCCACTTTGGATCGGACCACATATGTCCTAATCACGATCCATTCAAATCCCTTGGAACCACATATGTCCTAATCACGATCCATTCAAATCGCTTCTCGATCAGATTGGATCCAATGTGTTTTTCAGATCTAGTGTGTTTGTCATATCCTACTTCCCGTGTCTCGGTCACGACCAATTTCACATGAGACCGTCCATCAGAATCTGCTAGTGGGTCTTACATTGTACACGGTTCAAGTGGGCAAGGGCGAGCAACAATGACGAGGGCGAGCCAGTGGCTCAGTGGGATAGGCACATCGGGTCATTGATTGGGAAAGGATTGGGAAAGGACGTAAAGAGAGTTTGAGACTTGAGAGGGGTGACTGAGAAAATACTGAACCCGTCCAGCGTGATTTAAATCTCTCAACCTTACCCTAACCCTTCCAACGTGATATTCATAATCAAGGCCCTATTTGTTTAAGATTATGGCGACAGATTGTGAGTCCAAAGCCAATTATTAGAAATTTGAGTCCAATATTTGGTTTTGGATTCACCCCCAACCCTAGCCCGACTCAAAATTAAATCGGGTTGGCTTTTCCCAACCCTAACACAACACAATCCGGGTAAATGCAAATCCAACTCTAGCCAAAATCAGGTTAAATCCGTCGAGTTCGAGTTGAGCCCTGCCGAAGTTGCACCCGTTATGTTACAGTAATACAACAAACTCACCAAGTAGACAATCCTAGGCATACAATTAATGTGATTTTTGTATCACGGCACATCCGTATTAGGGACCACCATATGTGGTCGTTCGATCATACAACCAAGTTTGAACTAAGTGCGTACAATGATGGCCTTAAACCATAATATTTATTAGCTATTAATCTAAGACTGTCTCTTTAGTCTTTACTAATTTAGCTTACTTTTGTGTCCTTAATCCATATCTCCTTATTAGGGTTTGAGTTGGAAGGTTTAGATAATTTCCAATACTTTAAATTTCACTTACCAGAGCTGAAATTATCCATTTCTCCTGATTAGCAACAACAATCTCCTCATAATCAAAACTCCTCCAAGATGGCTTAGTAATATGTAAATCCTCAACAAACTCACTTCCTTCCAATTTTCTGTTTAAATTCCTTCTCGTTCTCATAGATTTCTTCTTGAAAACACTAATCAGATTCTTCCATTGCAAATCATTCGTTGACAACTGATGATTTATCACCCAAAGAATTGCTTCTGTTACTGCTACTGTTATCAGAATCAACACCCAAAGTTGGTATTATCTGAAACGCTTCGTGGCAAGGTATTATCTGAAATTGAAATTATTTTTTATTCTGTTTCTGAGTTTTTCTGGGTTTTCCCTGTTTCTGCCTAAATGATTCAGTTTTTGTCACTTCAAAGATAGAAACCCATCAAATAGAATAGATTATTTTTGCATCAAAATAAGCTTACCTTCTTCAAAAGTCATTGGATTGTTCTGGGTTTTTTAGATTAATTAGATTTGAATCTGTTTTCTACCAATCTCTGCCACTCCCCTATTTCTGTATAATCCACAAAGAAAGAAAAAGAAAGGGATTAAGAAATTAAAGGAGGATTGAAAGATGAAGGGAGATGAAATAGGTATTTCTTCAACCGCGGTTATTCTGAGATGAGAGCAAGCAAAAACTAGCAATTAATGCTATTTATAACCTTTCAAAAGAGAATAGAATGGCTAATGATATCGGCACTACAATGTTTTGTTAATTACACAAACTCAAATTGTCTTTTCCTTATTCAGTGTCTTCTGAGACCTTTCAGGGATTTGTAATATCCTACAGCAGTTTACATAATAGAATACAAAAGAGTCCGTGTTATTATCAAAACATGGGGGTGCCAATATCAGTCGCCAATAACAATGCTTTTTATGTAGTGTGTAGGCATGAAGTCTAGTATTTTTAAAAAAGTACAAGGCTCACTTCATAGTATGATCCAAACCATACCATTCATTTCATGATTTGTTGGGCCACAACATAAATATGTTGTACCTAAGGAATCATCTCTATGATCCTAACCATCCGATATGTAGACGGAGATCCTAACGGGAGATTAATATGGCCCTATAAAATCTCATACCTATACTTTCTAATAGATTATACATAAATCCTCTGTGTATGTACTTCTGAATTATTTGAAAAATGTTTAATCCGCGTTTGGTTTAAATCTAATGGGGATTGGTGTGATCCATTAACATTGACCATCGAAATCTGTCATCTGATAAGCAAAATTAAGGTTAGATGAGAAGGTTATGACTTATTAACTTTTTTTCCCTGAAATTGGGTGTAACATATATAATAAATAATAAATAATAAATACAGGCTACCCTAGTGACAGGTCCCACCTTCTCTACTGTGAAGATGTCCGTTGCTTGAATTCATTAAATAATCCTAACCGTTGGATTGGCCATGAATGCAAATTGTCAACAATGATAAATCCCATCTTGGACCCAAAAAAATATTGTTGCCATTGATCATGACAGATTATCTGTGTGGTCTATTTTATAGAGTATTTATATGCTGTGTGCACGTGAAATCCTGTATTTCTTCAAATGTACAGCGAGGCCTACTTCATAGGATGATCTAAACCATTCATTTGTTGGGCCCCAATATAAATAGGTTGCAGCTCGTAGGTCATCTCAATTTCAGAACTCCTCCACATATCATGGATACCCCGAGACGACTCTCTTTTATCTTGCCCGTGTTCTTGTCAAAGTCTGCATTTTCTCCTACAAAGCCAATCAAAACTCCTTTGATTATCCCGAGTTATGACTCACTAGAAACTCAACTGCGTCAATTAAGTACTCAACCGTGTCGTGCCGAATTGACTGGCATTTGCTTTGGCCGCATTATGACCCGCATTTTGAAACACCAGTTTCCATATAACTACTCATGTCTCTCAATTTTTATCAACCCTCCTTATTTTGATACCTTCTACCTTTGTTCATAAACTTTAGCTGATTTAAAATTCTAAATAAAGTGGGGAATTGGACGGTTCCAATGACAAGGCGGTGGAAATATCTAAATCTTTTTTAATGATGTGATGGAAACAGCAAATGACTATCAATACCAAAATCTTAGGAACCCCAAGCAAAAGTGTTGAAGAAAAAAAAAACATTACCAAAATCTTAGGAACCCTAAGCAAAAGTGTCGTAGAAAAAGAGTGGATAGAAAGCGGGTGAACTAAACCGGTTATGCAGTTCCAATCCAACCGACCTCACCATGTTTTTGCATCAGTTGTGAAAACAAGTGAATCCAATTATGTAATCCCAAGCGCCCATAAAAAGTACTGATTTCAATTAGAAAAACCATAACTAAGGTTAGGATTTTTGTCTTCCTAACTTTTATGGCGGAAGAATGAGGATTGGTTGGAAAGGGAAATGATATCACCACTACCGTATTTTGATGATCACACTCCTTCCCGTAGGTTGTCCCCCAAAAACCATTTCCATACGATGATTCTAACCCTCCGATCTATAGAGGGTTCGGATCAACCCTCTGATATTTAGTCCCTCTATTGATTGGAGGGTTAGGATCAACCTATGGAAATGATTTTTGGGGCACAACTTATTTAGGCTGTGGCCCATCTAACAGACGGTTTGGATCATCCTACGGTGCGGGCCATACTGTACTTTTTAATAAAGTGAGGGGTGCGATCATCAAAATAGCGTAGTGGTTGTATCATTTCCTGTTGGAAAATGCCCTAATTCATATTCCATGAGATGAGAAGTCAATATGAGGAGAAACTGAGAAGCATAATTTTGGCCCGCCCACGTAACATTAATATGATTTAGACCATTCATTTTTATCACCCTAGTGATGTAATCTAAACCTTTCATTTTGTCAGCCTCCCGTGAGCAGAAAATTTAATATATTTGGTGAAGGATTTGGATGCTGACATCAAGTGGTTAATACAAGGATGCGCCCTATAGAGCATAGTGGGTCCCATCTTGGATTGATTTGCACCAATATTTGCTTTGGATACCTTATGACCCAAAAACCAGACCCAAAAAATGCAATCCTAACTTAAAATAACATTTATTTCTTATTAGGATGGAATAATTAGCAAGATGTCAAGGCCATAAGAGAGCCTACCCAAGGATTAAGTGGGCAGTTCAGATCAATCAAAAGTGGGATAAACCACGTTCAAAGAAAGGGAGCATTCATGAAAATTTGATAATAACTTTTCACTTGGGTAAGGGCTTTCTAAATGAATGGTTTGGATCACCCAAACAATGTGGGCCCACCATAAGTTTGGTGAGCTTCAGCTCACCAACACTTTCCCCTCTCTCTCTCTCTCTCTCTCTCTCTCTCTCTCTCTCTCTATATATATATATATATATATATATATATATATATATATATATAATTTCATATATTTTTACAAGAATATAATTCCATAGTACACACTACATCCATTTAATAAACAAACTAAAAAAAACCTCATGTATGCCCTACATTTTTTTTTTTTCACATAGAAAGCTCTAGTTCCAATCCAACCCAAAATATATAAAATTTGTAGCTCTCTCTCTCTCCATCTCTCCCTTAGTCTATATGCATCTCTCTCTTTCTCCCGCGGGTCATCATTTTTGACGATCCGGGTCGTTAGAGAATCACGTTTGGCATCGTGTGACCCCGGAACGCGGGTCGGAGGGCGGATGGGGAATCCGGTAACTATGGGCCAACCCGACCCGAACCCGATCCGGCCCGACTTCAACCTGACCCAACCCGAGTTTTTAAGCTTAAAAAATGCCAAGTTTCACTCGGGTCGGGTTGCCAAGACCATGGTCGCCGTGAAAATGGTAATATTTGCTAGTATTATGCTTTCGGCCAGTACCTTTCATCTTTGGTGGCCATTGGAGATCCTCCTTTCCTCGGATTTCGTAAAGGATATTTGCTACTGATGTATTTAAAGGAGTGTAGTTGTACCTTTCGAACTGTTGCGAAGGAGCTCAATTACCAGATTGTGACTGTCGATTATCGGATCGAGGAGGTTTAGCCTGACCATTATTCGAACGAGCATCCTCCTTCCGTTTCTCCGGAGCTTTGGCGAGTTCTAATTCTCTCTCCATGGCGAAAGATTCTTCGTTGTTGACATATTTATCTGCTACCGCCATAAGTTCCTGGAGATCTCGGGGAGGGTCGATATTCAGGGCTACCTTGAGATCCCTGTCGTGGACAACCGATTTCATAGCTGCTCTAACCATCTCATGGTTAGGGTATTTGATTTGTGATAATTCAGCCCTAAATCGACCTATAAAAGATCGTAAGGTTTCTTCCTTTCCTTGGCGGAGAGCGATGAGTGCGTCGGCAGGTTTTTTCTGTGGCCGACTATTGCCGAAGTAGGTCACAAACTCCCTACCTAGCTTTCGAAAAGAGGATATGGAGTTAGGTTTAAGGTGACCGTACCAACTATTCGCTCCTCTTTTCAAATATGAAGAGAAGGCGCGACACATAGTTACGTCGTTAGCACCTTTAAATTCCATCGCCCTCTTATAAGATTGAAGATATTCCAATGGATTTGTTGTACCATCGTAGAGATCAAGTCTCGGTAGGTTGAAATTCTGTATCAATTGAGCCTGTGCCATGGCATCTACGAACGGTGACTGTATTTCATCCTCCCGTTCAGTTAAGAGGTCCGGTTCGTAAGGTTTCTTAATATAGTGTTGCATCTCCCTGACTTGTCGCTGGAGTTTGGCAAGGAGTCCCGAGTCAGGGGTAAAATTTTCCTATGCCCTCTTATAGGATATACAAATTCACGTAGTCCCGAGTCCAAGAAGATATACAAAAGAACTTCGCCAATGTAAGTAGCCTACTTTCTCTAAATTTGCCAACGAAACCTTAAGTTTCTTCCTGTTTAGTGTAAAAAAATGAAGAACGTGATGCATTACAACAACACTCTTGCCACATCCATCTATAAATGGATTGACTCTCCAATATAAATTACTGTGTGACTTATATAAGGTTTGCCGGGGATTCCTTTTGAGATGCAGTTGTCAATGTTTTCATTCACAACCTTCTCTTGATTTATATTTGGATGGCTTAGATGGAATAGGATGTGTAGATCTTAAACATGTATTTTCTATCTAAAGATAAAAGGCTGTAATCTTTTAATTTTACAATTAGTTTTTCCTCTATTTTCGTAAGTGAATTTAGTTTATGAATTGTTTGTTAGTTTCCAAATATATTTAGAAATTGGACATGTGAAAGGTGAGTCAGAAACCATCTAGCAAATTTGGCATGGGAAAGATGAGTCTTAGTGCAAACCCAATTCCCTTAAAACATGGTCTCAGAAGGTAACGAGGCTCTTGGACCTTGTGAGCCGGGTCCCGTGCTTATATCCATGAATGGAATCAGCCAAATCTACGGCTACCACTTTGGCATCTGATTCTACTACACACAATTCCTCAGCTATAAATTCTCTATGAGTTAGGTAATTGTTGCTGTGATTGTTGTTATGACTAATGCAACAACTATCTCCATGTCTCATCCTCATCATATATGCAAACTCTACATAAATAAACATAGGGAAACGATATCAACACCCCAATGTTTTTATAAGATGCGTGAAGCATCTTGCCGTTTAGCATTTAGAGGGCTGTCAGAAGAATATTACAAGATATTATTTCCCTAAACATAAATATGTGTAAAAGGAATGCTCTTATGTGATGCTTTGCACATACACATCAAAAAAAAAAAAAAATCCTTTGCACATAACTTTTGTTGCAAGTGATCAGTTTAAACAGTTTGTTAAGCATCACACAGATATTTCTTAAGCTTTTTTGGGAAAAAAAAATGCTCAACCACATATCTTCGTTGAAAAGCAAATTTCTCTTTGGCTATTAAATTTACCCTATCACCTTAAAAAAACATAAATTGATGAACATTAACAAAAAATCTTTGCAATCTCACCATTTATATCATTTGCTTTGTAATCTCACCTTTTATATCATTTGGTTTTCCATTCTCACCCTTGATGATATAATAAATGGGGTTTGTTAAATTGGTAGGGAAGATCGTAAAAGGCATTTCATGGACCTGCTGTTGCATGTGACAGCTTTTCAACACATCTTGTCCTTATTCATCTAATTCCTTCTCTCTAGCAAATCCTATAATAAATAATAAATGCGAGCTACGCCTGTGACAGGTCCCAAGTCCCAACTCTATAGTGAAGATGTCATCAAGTAATCCTAACAGTTGGATTGGCTTTGAATGTAAAATGTCTATCAGTTTTTTTTTAACCGCCATCCATCTTGTATTGCACCCGTGAAGTCCAATATTCTCATAGGATGATCTAAACCGTTCATTTGTTGGGCCACATCGTAAATATGCTGCACCCCATAGAAATGAACGGTTTAGCGTATCCTAGGGGTGCAGGATATTTACGATGTGGCCCAACAAATGAACCGTTTGGATCATTACTTTTTGAGAAAATGGACTCATAAAATCTTCTATTTTCTAAGTAGCTATTAAAGGCAGTTCCAATTAACAAAAACCTATTAACAGCCAATAAAAAAGGGTGCTTAATAAATGAGTGCCATATCAAAACAAACAAAGGGGTTGCTGATTATATAAATTCGCCCAAGTATTCCTCAATCCTAGTAAAGCTTACTAGGCTTAATAAACGGATTGCCATATCAAAACAAGGGAATGGGGATATTATTGCCCATTTTTAACTTGCACAAGTATTTCTTCTCCTATTACTACTTCGTAGTTTGTGTATAACTACTACGTACTCTTGCCCTCAATTTCTCATCAACCTCTTTGTTTTGGTACCTTCAACATCTGTTTACATTCCTTAGATGATGAGAGCTTCTAAATAAAGGGAGTAATTGGACAGTTGCAAAAACAAGGGGGTGGAGATATCAAATCCTTCTAGCTAGACTACCAAAAACAAGGAAGTGGATACAGACATGATGTAAGTGCAAGTCAAGCTTCTTATTTCAAGTGTACGTAAATGGAACTAAGAAAGGTTGCAAATCAATCTTTCCACAACAGTTAATACTAAGAGTTGCCGGCTTTGACAACCCATATTTTAAGTAAAACTATCAAGAACATTTGCCCTCCCCAGAGGGCGAGCCTTGGCGCAACGGTAAGGTTGCTCCATTGTGACCTGTTGGTCACGGAAACAACCTCTCTGCAAAGCAAGGGTGAGGCTGCATACATCTAGCCCTCCCCATATCCTGCAATGGTGGGAGCCTCGAGCACTGGGCCGCCCTTTTTTTATCAAGAAGATTTGCCAAAATTAGATATGTAAACTGGGCTCATAAACTAATAATCAGCAAAGTGGGAACAATCCTAGAATTAAAATAACAGAATAAACACATAAATGAAACTAAGAAGCTTGCAAATCAATCATTGCAAATAAACCTACATTGACAACCCACATTTTAAGTAAAACTATCAAGAAGATTTGAAAAAATTATATATGTAAACTGGGCTCAAAAACTAATAATCAGCAAAGTAGGAACAATCCTAGTAGTCTTGGTAATTAATACAAAGTCAAAATGGGCATACTACTAGTTTATAATCAATAATTCCAAATGCCCAGCAAATCAAACTGGACAGTTTGAACTTTGAACCATGCTAGAAATGGCAGCATAAAGTATATGTCCAGGTCAGCGTAAATTGCACACCATGTGTCCACTGCTACACTAAAAAATTCAGTATATTTTTTTGGGAGATGATAAATCTGCACCCCCTGTAGGATAATCCACACCCCTTGAAAGTGAATTGACGTAAAAAAGCATTAAAAGTCTGCCACATAACCTCCTTTTTTGGTGCCTTTTGACGTCAATTCATGGTAAAAGGGTGTGAATTATCCTACAGGGGGTGCGGATTTATCATCTCCCTTTTTTTTTTGTTCTTGTATGTTTTAGCAGTTAGCATAGAGTTATTCAGATATTCAATAGACAAGGATATCATTTCATTTTAATGCCCAATAAATCAGTTGTTTTCTGTTCTGCTAAAATTTAGCAATACATTTAGTTAATTGCGAAGTAGCATCTAAAAATATGTCAGTTGAATAACTCCTCCTCCACCTGCTTCTCCAGGGTTCCCCTTCGAAGCTCCATCTATGTTGAGCTTAAGAGTTCCTTTAGGGGGTCTCTTCCATAGAATCCAGCAATCCTTTTGAATCCTTGGACGGCAAGGAGAAATGCCAAGCTGGGACAGAGAAAGAACCTCTAACAAGTTTGGTTCCTTGAGAGGAGAATGGCTACAATCCAGGTTTCTGATACCTTCTGAAATGGTGCTGATGATTCTATTGGTGGAATTAGATTTTCCTTCCATTCGTCTGCTACACCGCTCTTTCCAAATTTCCCAAGCTATGATGGGCGCTGTGAGGCTGAATACACTACAACAAAACTGGATTTTCCCTATGGAAAAATCCGTAAGGAAAAGTACCAAAATCAGTAGGTAAAGGTCTTTCCCTACGGATTCCGGTGTGCCCGGCTTCCGTAGGCTAGGTGAGGGTAGGGAAAGCCCTTTCCCTACAGATATCAAGTTCCATAGGGATAGGGCCACATTTCCCTACAGAATAATCCGTAAGGACAAGACTGGACTTTCCCTACGGAAGTTAATAAATACCGTAGGGAAAGCGCTCCTGTCCCTGTGGCATTTCCAAAAAATCCGTAGGGAGAAGGTACTTTTCCCTACGAAATTTCCAAAAATGAGTAGGTAAAAGGTGTTTTTCCCTACAGAATTTCAAAACATCAGTAGGTAAAAACACGTTTTGCCTACCAAATTTCACAATAATCCGTAGGGAAAATGTACTTTTTCCCTACGGAATTTCCAAAAAACCATAGGAAAAGGTTCTTTCCCAACCGAATTTAAAGAAAATCAGTAGGATTTCCCTACAAAATTTTAAAAAAGTCAGTAGACAAATGGTTCTTTTTCCTACGGATTTCAAAAAATAGTAGGTAAAGGGTTTTGTTCACTACGGAATTTTCAAAAATTCGTAGGGAGAAGGTGCTTTTCCCTACAATTTAAAAAAAAAAAAAAACTGTAGGGAAAAGGTGTTTTTCCCTACAAAATTACAAAATATAATAAGTAGGGAAAGCCCTTACAACTTTTTAATTTATTAAATAATATTTTTTGTGACGCATTGTACATTCCAAAAAGAAACTATGTAAAACATCAAAATTTTTACAGTTATTACATCCATTTTTCCCCAACATGTACAAATATATAAAAAGTTAACTATTTTAATTGAATATATTTAAAATCACAATTAATAAATAACAAAAGTCTTAAAATTGTTCCCTCAACAGAAAACTATATTGTTCTACATTCATCATTCAATGATTTTACATAACATCATCTTGATCATCTCCTCGATCCTCATCATCATTTGCGATTTAACATTTTAACCTACAAACACAAAACATGTATAAATTAATGTTAAATCAACACGTGCATATGAAGTAAAATTAGTTTAAGATTAAGGCTATTTTATGGTAGTCTTAGAAGATGTAATAACAAACAGATATGATATCAAATACATGTCAAGTAGACGAACTAGGAGAAAAAAAGGAATTGGAGGAAGAATTAACTACACGACTTTGGTTTGTAGGAAAGGTCTTTGCACCGAGGAAAGGCTTTCCAGAGAAAGCTTTTCCTTTCCTTTCCAGGGAATTATGAGCACATCACTAAAGTGGCTAACAATAACCAATGGGGCCCACATGAATAGTAACGAGTTACATATAATTTTTTTCAATATAAAAAAGCATTTACATATCTACAAATGTCATTTCCTACAAAATAAATTCAAGTGTCACAAGCAACCTTACAAACATCCATAATTTCTATTTAGAGGAAATAGATTTGAGGCAAAAGGACTTCAAAATTTTGGAATCAAGAGAGACTGCATTGATTAGTTCCACCCAGTACCAAGAAATCAAAAACTCTTGTCTATTCCTGCGCTTGTTGCCATTGTCTGCCATTGCAAGATTGATTTTCACAAAGACTGCTCAAACTGTCTTTGTAAATCCTTTTTCATTATCATTGATTCATGTTATGTTTCAAAGTGAACTGTCTTTGTAAATCCTTTTTCATTATCATTGACTCATGTTATGTTTCAATGTCTAATTTTTCTTGTATATCATCATCATCTCTGCATCTCTAATTTTTCATGAGATGGGAGAGTCAGATGGTGTGGGGTTCATGTAATGATACCTATCAAACAGTATGCTGGTTTGATACGCTAAGAGGTTGATAGCCAACACCAAGTTCATTTAAGCTCATCTGTAACTGTAATTTAATTGATTCTGCTTCACCGTTTAAACCTTCACGGTTGTAACAGAAACTTGGATAAATAAAGAGGAAAAGGCAGACCCATACCTCCAAATGCAGCGCTGTATGCAGAAAACAAGAGGAGCGGAGGAAGTGGTCAACACAAAAAAGAATATACCACAAATCAATATAATGTCATGAACATGTAAAAATCACCCCAGCCCACGAGAGAGAGAGAGAGAGAGAGAGAGAGAGAGAGAGAGAGAGTCCATCACTGGGAGTAGGTTATTATGAGGTCATGGAAGATGGTTACATCTTCGTAATGCTCTATTTGGGAAATGGCTTTTAGTTTTGATCAAATACATCATTAAAAAGTTCTAAAACATGGAATTGCTCCCTTAAATTTTGGGAGTTCTCAAATACAGTCTCATCAACTTTCTCTGCTTTCATGTTGCAATATTTAAGATGGAGCTTATAAATCAAATGGATTTTGAAAGGTTTGAAATCTGTTCCTAAGAAAATAGACAAATTTCTAAAAAAGGAGTACTCAAGATTGTCAAAAAGTAATTAGGATCAGGTTTTATTTTGGATGGACCAAGTATCATTTTGGATGATGGAACAAGAAAAGCTCAAGAACCCAAAGCAGGCTATACATAGATCGATGGGCTATACTACAATACCCAGATAAGATAGCACAAGAACAAACACACTCTCTCTATCGGCAGTTAGTAACATGAATATAATAGTTAAAATCTGAGTGCAGAAAACTGCTTACAGTTCAGTAACATTCGTAGATGCTGGTGCAAGAGCTTGAGGTGCTGCTGAAGCTGTAATAGAAGGATGTGCCTAAACATAGAACTACCACACGCAAAATTAGCAGGGGCGGGGCTGAAAATGCCAAAAGAAGCATGCCTATGCCAGGACCCAACAGAAAATACAACGAGATTACACCAAAGTAATGCCACAAATACAGTCACGACTCACAAGAGATAATCATTAATAACACTCAGAAAGAAGCTAAGGTTGCAAAGAAAATAGCAAGGGCCTAATAAGAAGAAATCATGATGTATTTTCGAGTCTAGATAAAAAAGACCACGAAAACAACTATTTAAAGCTTCTACTACACCTTTCTCAGCTTTCACTAGTTGGGATTCGGCCTCTTTGCTTGGAATCCATGCTGCTCGAAGTATTTTACATCAAGATGCCTCTACCATTGCAGCATTTGCTACACGTTTCTCTTCATAAAATAAGAGTGGGTAGTGAGGTTGTCAGGGATATGGTGATAAAGGTTATTTAGTCGCAAACAAAAAAATTCCAGTGCTTGTGCAAGGAAGAAATATTATGCAGGGGGCACACATTTAAGCAGACGAGGTTTTGGAGATTGGATGTTAACGAGGATTCAATTTTCATTTAATTTAATATTGGTTCGGAGAAGTGGTGTTTGGTCATCCCTGAGTTGCATGGATTATTTGCCCCTCTATGCCGAATCTATGTCGGCATACCTCCACACGCGAATTGAACATGGATTCGCTAGGACACTCGGATTCTTGTCATAGCCGTGTCCCGCACAAATCCGATTGTTTAGGACGAATCAGACTCGTTGGATTTTCTTTTAAAATGTGAATCTTGTATATTTTCCCTTTAATGATGTCTTCTTCTTGACATTTTTTTTATTAAAGCACAACCTGCCCTCTTTAAATAAAAACCCTAGTGCCTCGACCCCTTCCTCCTTCTCCTTCAACTCTCTGACTCTCTGAGTAAAGCCTCGATCCTTCAACACACACACACACACACACACAGTTTCTGAAAGATAACGACTTTATTTATATCAAAAGCTAGTACATTAGAGGCACCCAATTTCTGCACCCTAAGTTGTGGCATTGCTATTTAAATGTGACATCACTGCCTAATTCTGTTTTAGCATGTTTGATGGACTACTCTATGTCGATGACTATAATTACATACATATGTAAACAAGTTTCAAGAGAAAATATATTCGCAAACTTGTCCCCTATTACAAGGAATACCATCCCTTCAATCATTCCTTCGCCAATTCAAATTCGAAAAACTAGAGTGTCAATACAAATGCAAGAGGACAAGCAATGTCCTATGGCATCCGTGATGACTTGAGATTTTCCATTCTGTCTTAGCAACTTTGCTTGTTGGGAAGGAACACTCCAGCTGGAAACTAGCCAATTAGAATTATAAATGCATGTTTGTGTTGAGCAATATCAAGAAAAGAACTAGACCTTTTGTATAACTATGAAGACCTTTTTACAGGAAAGTGAATCATGTTAAAAAAAATGAAAAGCAGGGATATTTTACATGTATATACTACTAATATTTGCTAGAACACTGATGGTTATAAATTACATCCTCATCTTAACACAAGAAGACTATTTGTCAAACATGGCCTAAATATAAGAATTTGACATTCCAAGAAAAAGGAAACAACACATCAACATAGCAACAATCAAACGTCTGATACAAAAAGAAAGGTAGGCGTATAGGTGAAAAACACTTTTCATATTATTCAAACCATAAAAATTGGAACAAATTAGATGCTGAGGATTGTCAACTCTCCTTATGGATTTCTCAGTCACCTCTCTGTTTAGTCATCTGCCATGTCCTAGAATAGAAAGCATTAAATCTGGTTCAGTTGTAAGTATTTTCTTTATGTCCAAAGAAAAAGGACATAAAGAAAATGCCAACATAGTTGAGTATGGAATCATGTTCATTTTTACAACATAAAAAAATATTACATCCATTTTTATGTAGAAAGAAACGGAGCCTTAAGGGAAAATGTCAGTTTTTTACCTTGGATAGCTTAGGAAAGACATTCCATATTGATCACAAAAGAAACCATTTAGAAGTTCCTGCATAAAATAAGATTTCTATTATGTTAATACAGAAAATATGCAACACAAACTATATCAAACTAATAGTGGCCAAAGCTAGTTGCAAATGAAAAGAAGATTTTGTAAGGTAACTGTATTATGTTAAAACAAACTAATTAGTGGCAGCATTTGAGAAACTAATAAAAAGGAAGACTCTGAAGTTAGCTCGATATGAGAAGTTCCCATCAGTACATGCCATTAAAGTAACCACTTTAACCATATGGTTAACCTTGTATTTTGCTGAACTGTGAATTTTTTTGAAGTTGCCACCACTACATGCCATTAAAGTAACCACTCTAAACATATGGTTAACCTTGTAGTTTGCTAAACTGTGAACTAAGAACCCTACACTAAAGCCAACCCTAATCAACTGGTCTTTAGAAAGAATTATGTCTTCAATGGAAGGTGGCCAAAGCTAGATGCAAATGAAACTTCTGTGCTCACTACAATATTGTGGTTGGAAAAAAATATGTAAGGGGCTGTAATCGATACCAACAGCAACCCATGCATGTTCAATCAAAGTTGGATAAACCTCCACCCATGCAAATGTGGCACTACCACTTAATCCCTATTTGTTTCGGATTTTGAGAACCAATTGTGAGTCTTGAATCCAATGATCAGTTCAAGACTCACAATCGGTTCTCAAAATTCAAAACAAGCAAAAAAGAATCATCAGTGATGAAAAAAGACATCCCCACAAACATCCAGTCTCAAGTAGACAATTATTTTCCCCAAAAGATTTTAATACATAAACTCTTGATCTATGTCAACGAGTGTTCATGTTTTCGTTTCCCAGTAGTAAAGTAATGCAATTAAAAAAAGTTAAATTTAGAAGAGCCAGTTACTTTTGTGTTGCAGCCTTGCAGGCATAAACATAGAAATTTCTTAAAGGCAGTCCATAAAGTGATTAAAATGAAAAGATATCTGAAAATGCCATTTGAAAAGTTCAAGGCAAATTGATTAGTATTCAAAACCATAATCAATTTAGTAATGAATCATCAAAACAAGGTAGGAGGATAGACCCTTGGGCTTACAACATTTGCACCACCATCCCCAACACTCTAGGAGACTTCTAAATGGGCACGGACAAGGGGTCCTGAGAGAGAAGATTCATCCACAATACGAGAACGAAGAGAGTGGGATTGACACCATAAAAAAAAGGGGTTTCTGGGATTCTTCAAAAACATCTTTGCAAGCAAGCTATTATTAATCTGAAGGCTAAACAGTGAGATAAAAAAAACCAAATTTCACCCTAATTGACGATTGTCTTCCCCAAATCAACATACATAAATATAGGCAAAACCAAATTGTAGACACCAAGTTATTTTTGCAAATGAAAGCAAAACCCCATCTTTGAAATTCTCTTTTTTAGGAAGCAAAGGCAAAACTAATATTAAGCAAAAACTCATAACAAGAAGTGAAAATCAACCGCAAAAATCAGAAAATTACATAAAAAAAACCATCTTTGGAACCCTAGAAATTTCTTACATTTTGAGAAACTTATTCTCACAAATTTTAGCAGTAAAATCTAAACCACACCTTTTACAGTGAAACCCCCAAAATTTGATTTTGAGGATGTAATTGCTGCAACTGTCATCATCGAAATCTAAAACCCCAAATTTCAAATAGAATGCATCAACCATGGCCATTCAGACAGTAAACCAAAGACCCCCATCTTTGAAACCCCCATTACAGCAAACAAGAACTCACCATTCAATTTAAACATACCTCTTCTTTGATGGACGGGCCTTTGTTGCTGGGACAAATTCATGACGAGAGAAGATGCTTCCACGAGAGCACACTTCGTAGGTTGGGGATTTCACCTCTCTCCATCTTCTTCTTCAACCCGTCTTATCAGTAAAGATGAAAATAATTCTAGAGATCCGATGGATCTCTGTTTTGGGAGAGAGATATAGAGCAAAAGAGGAGCTGTCGTCCTTGGGTTTGGGAGTTTGGGATAGAGATATAGTGGGAGAGGGGCTCTCGACCTAGGGTTTTCGGGTGGGGGAGGAGAGCGAGAGAAAGAGGGTTCTTGATCTAGGGTTTGAGCGTGAGATAAGAGAAAAGAACGAGTGGATGGGTTTACCACTTGGGGGTTAACTTCGTCATTTACGCAAATAGTTAGGGACAAAATTGGAAAAAATTATTAATTTCCGTCTTTCATAACGCGCATAATGAGAATGCCGTATGCTTAGCCCAATCCAAAACGCATAATCAAAAGTTGGATATTCCTAAGAAATTTTTTTGCTCATCCGTAGGAAAAATTTATTATATCCCTGCGGGAAAATACTGGTTCCCGTAGGTAATAGAATTCCGTAGCCAGATGTATGACAATATCCCTACGGATTACTACACGAACCGTAGGTAAAAAGTATATCCCTACGGATAAATTAACACCCGTAGGGATATGGTGCATTTTGCCTACCGATTCTTAATCCGTAGGAAAAAGGTAGACTTCTCCCTACGACCCAACAAAAGTCAGTAGGGAAAGCCTAGTTTTGTTGTAGTGATAGATGGGCTGCTTGAGTTTTTCTTTTAGTTCCTGCTTTCCACCAACTTATAATTCTAGTCTTGATAGACTGAAATTGGATCAGATTGAAGTTCCAAAGGTTGGCAAACTCTGACCAAATAGATCGAGCTAACTCTCCTTCTATGAATAGGTGGTTCATGGTTTCCTCTTTATGGATCGAGCAACAAACACATTTGGATGGCGCCTGAATGTGCTTGCTTTTTATTCTTTCATCTGTGGCAATGGCATCCTGGAAAACTTTCCAGAGGAAACAGCTGATTTTTGGAGGGATAGATCCCCAGGTTGGTGCGGCCCAGTTCACATTACTATTTCTAGTCCTGTTGACGATCCATGCTGAATTAGTACTAAAGGTGGCTGATGGGGTGGGACACCAAATCAAAATATCTGGAGATTCATTTAATTGGAGCCTGGGTTATCTTCAACTCCTCCTTAGCCCATTTCTATACCTTTGGCTACTAGAGTCGTATGTCTGTAATCTTAGAGGCTAGGTGGCTCCTTCCCCTTGTACAGTTTGAAAGTATTATATATATATATATATATATATATATATATATATATAGACACACACACACACACTTGGCGGTCCTCCCTGGGGCTGTAAAATTTCCGGGTTAAAAAAACTGTTGAAAATATAAACATGCATCACAGTTCAAATGATCATTCGTTGCTAAACAATCTAGTCTATGGTCAATGTCGCAACCCCATTGACAGGGAGGGTATCCGAACAATGATTTCAGTCTCAGATAAGTGCACAGAATCCTACCAATAGTACACCAGTGCCATACCCCAATTTTAGGTAAAAATGGGGTATCACAGTCCCAATAGTAGCTAAGGTGCCAAGTCTTGTTTTGGCGTCACAACCCCACCATTAGGTAGGGTACCAAATATAGTTCTAAGGTCACAGACCCACGAGCAGGTAGTAATTAAACAAATATCCAAACTTAGATCAAACATTATCCATAAATTTTCAATATCATGACAAAACCATTATATCAGGCAGTCCACGATGATCTCATTTATCTCTGTTAGAGAAAGAGAGGGGAAGAAAGTGAGTTAGGGATCCTCCCCCTCACTAATGTATTTATATATAAAAGAGAACTTACAAAACGACCACTATGCCCTAAAGGCTACAATACACACCCTTATAACACTCCCCCTCAAGCTAGAATGTATATATTGTACATTCCAAGCTTGTTACAAATGTTATTTAATTTAGCATTACTTAAGGGCTTAGTGAAAACATCCGCAAGTTGGTCCGTTGATCGAGTGAAGGAAACAAGAATCTAGCCTCAATGTATTCTCTGGCGAATGAAGTAACAGTCAACCTCTATGTGCTTAGTCCTCTCATGGAAGACAGGATTGGTGATTATGTGAATTGCAGCTTTATTATCACAATCATGGTTTTAAATTTCGGCCAAAACGTCGTTTCGGCCGAAATAATTCAGTTTCGACAGAAAACGAAACGAAATGCAGAGAGTCGGAAAAGTACAAAATTTCGCCCACGGAGTCCCTGTTGAAAGACTTGAGTATCTAACTTAACGAATGAAGGAACCTTTATGTGGACACAGGACAGAGCCGGGCCTTACAAAACATAGATTGAGGTGCGCCTCTTTTATCTCAAATAGCTAGTCCTCGGGCTTAGGGAAACGAGGATAGCTTTCAATGGCAAGAATCAACTTCTTAATCGACAATTGACCTTGCTGAAACATAGGGCCAAAATTTCAGAAATTTCGGCTGGAATTTCGTTTCCATAGAGAAACAGTTAAAAAAAAACCCCTTATTAATTTGAAATTTCGTCTGAAATTTCAACGAAATTTAGTGAGGAGTCTCGAGATCACAAGCCAAAAAGAAAAGGCCCTATAAAATTTCAGAATTTCTGAAGAAATGTCGACATTTCAGCAGAAATTCTTACAAAAAGCAAAGAGGCCAAAAAAAGGTGAAAAAAGGGAAAGACTGAGGGAATCTAACCTTGACCTTCATGTGATTTCTTGCCTATAAAATTACATCATCTCCATCTACCTTTCATCATCTTCCCAACAAACCCAAGTATAGCTTCTTCATCTTCCCAACAAACCCAAAGCAAGCTTCAGCCTCAAGCTCCCGCAGCTTTAAGTGTTGGTTCCGACGCTTCCCGGAGGGTTGCAAGCATCAGCCGTAGCCACGGAGCTTCAGCCGCACTTCGGGAGTTTCATTCGCAAAGGTAAGAAGCTAAATGGGTTATATTTCTAGGGTTCTACCTTTTGGTTTAGCAAAAACCTATAACATATTAAGAGATTTTAACCATTATTTTGGGTGATGATAAAAGTAAAACCCCCTGTGGTATAATTCGCACCCTTTTACCATGAATTAACGTAAAAAAAGGAGGGCATTTGGCAGACTTTAACGCTTTTTGACGTCAATTCACGCTCAGGGTGTGAATTATCCTATAGTGGGTGCCATTATATCATCACGTATTATTTTTTTAAAAGTACTGTACGGCCCACTTCATCAGATGATCCAAACCATTCATCTGTAGGGACACAATGTAAATAGATTGTGCCCAATTATTTCTCTAAAAGTACAGTACAACCCACTTCATAAGATGATCCAAATTGTTCATTTGTAGGGAGGGACACAACCTAAATAGGTTTGTGCCCCAAAAATCATCTCCATAGGATGATCCTGACCCTCCAATATTTACATGTTTTCATATTTTGTGGTCCCTAAATAGATCAGAAGGTCAGGATCATCCTATGAAGATGATTTTGGGGGCACAACCGATTTACATTGTGTCCCTACAAATAACGGTTTGGATCATCTGATGAAGTAGGCTGTACAGTACTTTTAGAAAAATAATGTTTCATATGGCCATTCATCATAGAAAACCTCAGATGGTTGACACTTGTGTTAATTTTGTTTTGGGAAGTGATATAAATATATTTGTCCCCCTTTTCCCCTGGGACAGCCCCATATAGTGTATAAATGACTCCATTTTTATAATACAAGGGGTTGTATTAGGGAGAAAAGGGGGTGGATATATAATTTCCCAATTTTTTAACTTACACAGAACATTCTTAAACCCAGCCTGGATTACAGGAAAAACATTTTCGGAGGAAATATTTTTCCTCGGAAAATAGGTTTATTTCCACAATTTAGTGGAAAATGACAAACTTTATTTCCCTGTACTATATACACCCTTTTGGACTCGAAATTTTATAAAAAAATAGGATAATACTAAAATCTCTTACTAAAATAAGAAGAGAGAAAAAAGGGGGTGGTTACGCATCACATTATTCCCTAAAGTAAAAAAAGGATAAATATGAAGTTAAAGTGCTTCAACAAAATGGAAACAAAAAAAAGGGAGTCTACGACTAAGGGAAGAGAAAATCCCTAAATTTTAGGGAATAAAGTAACCCTCACAAAGGAAGAAGCAAGTCATCCACGTTTCAAAAAGGGATGTTACGTAACTCCCCACAAAAGGGAAAGTTGTGATTGTGGAATCCCGGATAAGGGATGAGGTGGCACCCATAATGGCTTCAAAGTGGAGATCGTGAAATTAAAGATAAGGGGTGAGGTGGCAGTTGCCAACCACTCCAAGGAACCTCTATAAATAAGAGGGAAAATCCTTTAGAAAGGGGCTTGATCGGATCGCATCTTTTAGAGAGAAAAAAAAGTTACGCAAAGGAAGAGCAAAAAAGAAGGAAGCGGAGAAAGAAAGAAAGGTAAAGATTCTCCAAAAAACTAACAGTTGTTTTCCATTTTTAGTTCTTTTTCCATCTTTTTGCAGACTACATCTAAAAAAAAAGGAGAGAAGTCCTTTGACAGGAGACTCAAAAGATGCCATAAGACTTTTCTCAACCGATTTGCGGGAGAAAGATGAAAAGAAAGAAGACCTTTCTCGACCGATTTGCGGGAGAAAGATGAAAAGAAAGAAGACCTTTCTCGACCGATTTATGGGAGAAGATGAAAAGAAAGAAGACCTTTCTCGACCGATTTACAAGAGAAGATGAAAAGAAATAAGACCTTTCTCGACCGATTTACGGGAGAAAGATGAAAAGATGCAAAAAGACTTTTCTCGAGCGATTTACGGGAGAAAGATGAAAAGATGCCAGAAGACCTTTCTTGACCGATTTAAGAGAGAAAGATGAAAAGACCTTTCTCTGCTGGGATCCAGGAGAAAGATGAAATGACTCAAGAGAGTTCTTCTTTCGAAGAACTCATTTACAAAGAGTCTAAATAAAATCATACTCAAAGATTTCTCTCTTCCAGGAGAATCTTTTACAAAAAGTATGAAACAAAAAATCACCAGAGAGTCAGAGAGTCAAATTCTCTCTCCAAGACCTTTTTGGGATGATAATCAAAAGTTGTATTTAAATAGGGAACCTCTTGATGAATAATCAGAGGTATTTTCTTTCTTCAAGAAATGTAATTAACGGCCAATGAAGCCAGAAGTGTACGATTCCAACCAAAATTAATAAAACCTCTTTTTACAAGAGGGAAATTTTATCCCAATTTATTTTGTGTGTGATTTCTCTTTCATGCATGTGAAATTTGTTACAAACAAATTTTTGAAAATTTGTTCCCAACAATCAATGCGTACGATCCCAATCAAAAATTTGTTCGGCAGTGGAGCCTGTACAGCATGGGGAGAATCCTATCTTCACAGGAAAACGAGAATCCTAGAGAAACCTAGTCTCCACAGCATGGGGTGAATCGTATACCATATGGAATTAGAGAGAGTGAGATTTGGTCTCCTCAATTAGAATACCTCTGTATCTTTGTAACTTTATCCTCCCTTGAATATGGGGATTCTATACTTATCCTTCTAACAATTCTGAGATATCATCAACGTTTCATACCTTTTAAATGACAACAGGAAGTTTATTACTCTTCAAATCCAAAATTTCAAGGATATCTAGATAAGATAGACATGAAGAGAGAACCTTATGCAACAGTCATTGGATGGGAATTTATTTGAGGGAAATTAGGAGTCCAAATCATGGAAAAATTGGAGTCCTGAGAGTCCTCTTTCCACTGCAACATTTTTTTTATATATTGCATGTTTTCTTCTTCTGATCGTAGATCTTCTTCCCTTCCCTTTCTTTATTAGAGACCCTTTTCTCTTCAGAGGCTGGCCTCTGCAAGGACTGCAGTTTCTTTGTTTGCAGACTTGAATGTTTGATTTCATCATTGGAAATATGTGATGAATCTTCCTCTTTTCTGGGCCATCTCTGCAGAGACGTTTTTCTGATTGCCACTTCTTTTGTTGCTACTTAAATATAAGGGTTTGGAAGAATCGGAAATCCCTGCAACTCATCTTCGTGTAAAGCTATATACATCAGGGTATATATTTTTTTCTTGTCTTTTTTATCAAGAAGAAACTCTACATTACATAAGACGCCTCTTTTTTATCTAGCCTGTATGAGCAGACTTCTTGATGCTCCACTTCCTTCTCAGTTTCCTCGTCATCACTGGTTATAACCTTAACCACCTTCTGTGCAGCCTTTCCCTTAGGAACTCTTTTTATAGCTCTCTTTAGGAACTGGTTAGCAACGGCCTGATCAGCAGAAGTTGCATCTTGTTAAAATACATTTTCAAGTGCCCCTTCTTTTCTGCTCAAATATATTTTGTTCAACTTCATTGTGGTTGTCTTTCATGTCCTTTGATCCCTTGTCTTTGTTCTCAATTGTAACGACCCGATTTCCGTCAAGTCGTTACGAGCAAAAGAACGCAAAAATCATGGAAATATTTTTTTTTTTTATCAGCAACCACGATAAAATTTTATTCCAAATTATATATGTCTTACCATAACAATTTCAATACTCATACTTCAAAAGAAAAGTAAAGTTTTAAATTACCAAAGTCCAAACTAAATAAAGTCTTGATAGAAATAAAAATGATAAATGACGCAAGACGTCAAAATGCAAAAACTCCAGAAACGAACTCTCTGATCACACAGTCCCTTATCCCAAGGTTCCTTCATTTGCAAACGCTCCACCATCTAACGCCTCAACCCCTGTGGTGGAGGAAACAACGTCAGAGCAGGGTCCTCCAGAGACCGAGCAGAGTAAGAGAGACAATATAAAAAGTACAGGCAATATAATCCAGATCCTCAGCAATATATAGCAACAATAATAAAAACTGGAAAGGAATTATGCTATTGATTGCAATATAATTAACAGGAGTGACAATAATCCAAATTTATACTATGTATGCAACGATTATATAAATTGAGACAGCACATTCCCCAGGTACATCTGGCTTTTCCCCAGTTTATTTTTCTGTCAGTTCTTTTCTGACTTTCCCATTTTTTTTTATTTTTTTTTTTGCCGGTGTCCTTGCCGCACGACTACCCACTACCCCTGTCTAAAGGTAGTGGCGTTATGGACTCGGATTTCGGTCTCGCATTTAATGTCGAGCCGTTTCGGGGATACTATCCCTTTGGATGGTTTGCCAACGAAAGGCTGTACACGCTTCTCGCATTGGCCTTTGGACCTTAGGTCCCAGGATGATACCACCACACCCTTAAGTTCCCCTTCACTCTGCCCCATGTATGATATGCAATTAGGAAATTAAAGTACATTACCTTTGTCTCCCTTCCTGCATTACTTCGCATAAGATTTTAGAACAATTTATTTTTTATTTCAATTCATTTTATTCCAGGCAAGCAAGTAAAATCAAACTAAGCAGGTATTAATAAGACAAAATTTTATAAGTACGGCTATATTGCATAGACAATTATATTGGAAACCATTACAAGCAAGGTCTAGCTGTCACCTGCCTTCCAGTTAGATTTGAGGATAAAAATTTGACGAGCCCACCTAGAGGAGGTGGGAAGATTGATAACCTGGCAAGGATGAGATACATAGTTTATACACTAATTTATACATCAAAACTGTACCATGTTTATTTAGTTATTATACACAGATTTTTACGTATACATTAGTTTATTCGCATTACCATTCAAAAGAACATTTATACGCATACATATGTACTGTTTTCTTTTTCTTTTTCTTTTTTTTTTAAAAGAAAACAAAAACAAAAAGGGTGTCTCAAGGTAAAAACGAGGGGCATGCTTAACAGACGTATGTTTTTTTTTTAAAAAAAAACGAATGAACAAAAAAAAAAAGGGGTGTCTCAAGGTAAAACAAGGGGTATAAGTATGAAAATTTTTGTTATTTTATTTTCTCCTTTCTGCCTTGCTTCATTTGTTTACAGCAACCTTATTTTTATTTTTATTTTTAACAGAGATGTGGGTTTTGCAGGTGATGAAATCGTGAGATTTTAGCATGGAAAATTTCGTATAAATGAGATGGGTAATATATAGATCACCTTATTTATTTTCCTCTTTTTGCATCTTGTTTTCTTTGATTATAGAATCCATATATTTCTTTTAACACAGATTGGATTTTTGCAGGTGTTGAAACATGAAATTGAGCATGAAGAAATCATGAAAACGAATTTGGGTAATGTATAGATATTTTGTATTTATTCATTTATTTTTCTTCTTGCATCTTGATTTCTTAGTTGCAGAAACCCTAAATTCGTTTTAACGTAGATGTTGGTTTTCTGCAGGTTTTGGAATGAGAGATTTGGGCACGGAAAAATCGTGAAATGAGATGGGTTTTGAAGAAATACACAAAAAGGGTTTCATCGCCTACATGGTTTGGGGATGCCGTTCCATGGTTTCCAACATTTGATGAAGAAGATGCAAGGGATTTCAAGAACTAAAAAGAAGCATACCTCTCGGCTGTGGTGAATGGGGAAGATGAAGAATCAAGATGGGTTTCCCGGCCAAGAATGAGGATGATGCAACCGAGCCTCTCTCTTTTCTTCCTCTCTCTCTCACTGTATTCCTTCCCCTCTTCTTCTCTTGATTTTTAATCTTAACAATGAGGTATGTAATTGATTTGGGTGGGATTTTTAAGCTTTTCTAAGCAAGGATGGAAGTTACCACAAAATAAATACGATCCATAAAGAAAATCTTTATTTTTGCCCACTCTCCTCTTGAAAATTTGAGATCGTGTTTTCCTTCCTCATAATTTCCAACGGTTTTTCCTTTTAATTGTTACTAGCCTTTTTAATTTAGTCATCAAATGCCCCTAATTACTTCCCTTAATTATGAATAATGAACAGCTTTATGCAGTTTTTAGATTTAATTTTAGATTTAATGAGGGTAGTCTTTACATTCTACCCCCCTTAAAAAGAATTTCGTCCTCGAAATTCCTCTCTCAAATTTTTGACAAGGGTAATTACACTCAATGGTTACACAACAAATCTTGATATGGTACTACCTAGCAATGATTTCAAACATAAACGGTATCATTAAATAACTAAGGGCGTACCTCCAAATAATTCTAGAAAATTTTTCTGGATATCGGATTCTCGCTCCCAAGTAGCCTCCTCGACGCCATGGTGACGCTAAAGTACTTTGACAAGGGGAATCGACTTGTTCCGCAAAACCCTGTCCTTGCGCTCCAGAATGCGCACAGGTCCTTCCGAAAAGGACCAATCACCCTGAAGCTCCACCTCGTCCTCCTTTAACACATGAGAAGAGTCGGGATGATATAGACGGACCATGGATACATGAAATAGGTTATGCATCCGATCAAGGTTTGGAGGTAATTCCAACTCATAAGCTCGAGATCCAACTCGCTTAAAGATGCGATAAGGCCCGATGTAACGAGGGCTCAACTTACCCTTCCTGCCGAACCGCATAACCGCTTTGAAAGGTGAGATTTTAACAAAAACCATATCTCCCTCAGCGAACTCGAGCTCTCTACGCCGCTGATCGGCATAGCTCTTCTGCCTACTCTGAGCTGCCTTTAACCTCTCCCTGATCAAGGTTACTTTCTCCGAAGTTTCTTCCACCAATTTCGGCCCAAGCAACTGCCTCTCACCAATTTCAACCCAACACAATGGTGATCTGCAAGCACGACCATAAAGAGCCTCAAAGGGAGCCATCTGAATACTCTGCTGATAGCTGTTATTATATGCAAATTCAACTAGGGGCAAGTGACGCTCCCAGTCTCCCCCAAAGTCGAGAATACAGGCTCTCAATAGGTCCTCCACAATCTGGTTAACCCTCTCGGTCTGACCATCCGTCTGAGGATGATAGGCAGTACTAAAATTTAGCTTTGACCCCAAAGCCTCTTGCAATCCACGCCAAAACCCAGAAGTGAACCTGGTGTCCCTGTCTGATACCATAGAAGCAGGTACTCCATGCAATCTGATAATTTGAGCCACATACACCTCAGCCAACTTGTTCAAAATCCAAGTCTTTTTCATGGCAATAAAATGTGCAGACTTAGTGAGACGATCAACAATCACCCAGATGCTATCACAACCGCTCTTGGTTTTGGGTAAACCCATGATGAAGTCCATAGAAATGCTATCCCACTTCCACATGGGTATTTCTAAAGGCTTTAGAGTGCCCCCAGGTTTCTGATGCTCAATTTTTATTTTCTGACAACTCAAGCATTTCGAAACATAGCTAGCCACTTCTCTTTTCATTCCGCTCCACCAGAAGTTTCTTTTCAAATCATGATACATCTTGGTGCTACCCGGGTGAATAGTATAGCGAGACTTATGAGCCTCATCCAAGATACTCCTTCTGAGATCTTCTTTAGCTGGCACACATATCCTGTCTTTAAAGTACAAGAAACCGTCTGCCCCAATTGAAAAGTCTGGTCTGGAATCTACCTCATTCTTCAACCTGACCAACTCTGCATCATCTGCTTGAGCCGCCTTTATCGACTCCAAAAAGTCTGACTGAACTCTAAAATTTGCTAAGACTGATTTTTCACCCACTTTGCAAACATCCAAAGTCAAATCTCTAAACTGCTCGAGGAGTTTCCACTCTTCCATCATCAAGCATGCAAGTTTAGCACCTCCTTGCCTACTGAGAGCATCGGCAACCACATTGGCTTTACCCGGATGGTAGCTCAATGTAAAATCGTAGTCCTTTAAGAACTCAAGCCACCTCCTCTGGCGCATATTTAATTCTTTCTGATCAAACAGGTATTTGAGGCTTTTGTGGTCCGTAAAAACCTCAAACTTCACACCATACAAATAATGACGCCAGATCCTGAGCGCAAAAACCACAGCTGCCAATTCTAAGTCATGGGTGGGGTAATTCACCTCATGCCGCTTCAACTGCCGTGAGCCATATGCAATCACCTTCCCATCCTGCATAAGTACACAACCTAACCCCTTTATGGAAGCATCGCTATAAATAACAAAATCCACTCCTTCAGAAGGGAGGACAAGAACAGGCGACGAAGTCAATCTCTTCTTCAATTCTTGGAAACTGAGCTCACACTCTTCCGCCCAAATAAACTTGACATTCTTTCTAGTCAACTTGGTCAGAGGACCAGCCAATGCAGAAAACCCCTCAACAAATTTTCGGTAATAACCGGCTAGCCCCAAGAAACTTCTGACCTCAGTTGCGTTAGTAGGCTGATTCCACTGCAATACTGCCTCTACCTTAACTGGGTCAACTGAGATGCCCTCCTTTGAGACCACGTGACCTAAGAATGTCACGCTCTCTAACCAAAACTCGCACTTGGAAAACTTGGCAAACAAATGATTCTGCCTCAAAGTTTCAAGTGCTCTCCTCAGATGCTCTGCATGATCTTCCTTGGACTTAGAATAAATGAGAATATCATCAATAAATACCACAATGAACTGATCTAAGAAGGGTTTGAAGATCCTGTTCATTACATCCATAAAGATGGCTGGAGCATTAGTCAGTCCAAATGGCATTACCACGAATTCAAAATGACCGTATCGGGTCCTGAAAGCTGTCTTGGATATGTCCTCATCTCTGACACGAAGCTGATGATACCCTGATCTGAGGTCAATCTTAGAAAAGTGACAAGCTCCCTGCAACTGGTCAAAAAGATCGTCGATCCTAGGCAGAGGATAACGATTTTTGACAGTAACCTTATTCAGTTGCCGATAATCGATGCACAAACGGAGGCTGCCATCCTTCTTTTTAACAAATAAAACAGGAGCACCCCACGGCGAAGAACTTGGCCTGATGAATCCTTTCTCAAGCAACTCAGACAACTGCTCCTTCAATTCCTTCAACTCGGCAGGGGCCATCCGATAAGGTGCTTTGGAAATGGGTAAGGTCCCTGGCTCGAGAGCAATGGTAAAGTCGAGCTCCCTGTGGGGAGGCAACTCCGTGAGATCCTCTGGAAAAACATCAAGGAACTCACTCACCACGGAAATATCAGCTGCTGATAACCCTACACCATCATCCTCTTTCTTCACATACGCCAAGAAACCTTCACAGCCTCTACTTAACATTTTCTGAGCCCTTAATGCAGCAATAATTTTGATCTTGCCAAGGCGCTTCACACCCTCAAACATGAACTCTTCCTCTCCGGGTATTCTGAACACCACCACCTTATGGAAACAATCCACACTGGCGTGATAAGACGCCAACCAGTCCATGCCTAAGATGACCTTGAAGTCATTCATATTCAACAATACAAGGTCTCCCAAAAGTTCACGGTCCCCAATTTTAATTTTACAACCCTTGCATATCAAGTCAGTAACTACCACATCGCCTACTGGTGTGACCACTCTCAACGGATGTAGTAAAGGTACAGGAGATAAAACTAGTTCTCGAACAAAATTAGGTGATATGAATGATAATGTAGAGCCAGAATCAAATAAGACATGAACAGATATACCATTAACGAGAAGCTGACCTTCGATAACTGCATCGGATGCTTCAGCGTCGCGCTGACTCAAGGCAAAGACCCGATTGATAGGAGCTTGGGGTGCATTTCTTCCTTGGACCGGTATGAGATTTGGGTTTCCCCTCCACTGATTTTGCTGCTGCGGCTGGGGTGGAGGTCTAGGAAGAGCCCGCTGCTGCTGCTGCTGCTGATATGGCTGCCTGGCATACTGCTGATGCTTCTTCTTAGGGCAATCCCTCTGCTTGTGGTTCGGATCCCCACAATTGAAACAAACGTTCATAGATTTCCAGCACTGGCCTGAATGGAATTTTCCGCAAAGAGAGCACAAGGTCTTGGATTGCGAACCACCATCTGACCTCTGCTTTTTGAGTGGAGGTCCCTGATTCCTGCTAACAAATGATTGAGATCTAGCTGCTTGCACTGATTTCTCGCAGTCCTCTGCCACTTCGGCCTTCTCACAGACCTCTGCCAAGGTCCTGGTACCAAGGTTAACGATACTCGCCTTAATGGAAGGGCGAAGACCGCTAACAAATTTCCGAACCCGATCTGCCTCCGTCGCTACGTATCCAGGTGCAAAACGCGAAAGCTCTCTGAACTTGGCTCCATACTGAGCTACAGTCAACGCCCCCTGCTTTAGTTATGCGAACTGCCCCGCCAACTGATCTTTTATGCGCTCCGGAAAGAACTGCTCATTGAAGCGAGACTTGAACTGACCCCAAGTTCCAGACAAAACTGCGGGATAGTTCTGAATCATAGTCCGCCACCAGACACCCGCCTCTCCCTTCAGTAGGAAGGAAGCAAAACGAATCTTCTGAATGTTAGAGCACTCCATCACGGCAAAGATCCCCTCTACCTCTGTAAGCCAATGGTCTAACACTAAGGGGTCACCTGAACCAGTAAACTCAGATGGATGGTAGTCTCGGAACTGACGGTGTACCTGAGAGGCATCCTCACGAGGCCTCGACTCCTGACGAGCCCCGAGATTGGCTGCAATGGCCTGAAGGGCGGTCTGATTAGCTATCTGATTTTGTCTAAGAATCTCTACCAGCATTTGCAAACCATCCTGATTTTGGGGTTGAGCTGGGTCAGGTCCACCCTGTCCATGTGCACCAAGCTGAGCTGGTTCATGTCCATCATTATTAGGGACATTTGCCTGGTTAGCAGCTCCCCTCCTCTGATACATCTGCAAAAATGAACAATACATGATCATATGTATATATCGATGACATAATCTTTTCTTTTTTTTTTATTACTAGGAAGTACCATACTAATAGAAGACTTTGTTGCCATTGATATTTTGATCGACATAATTGTCTACTCCAATCCTATAATCTACCCACTCTCACGTACTCCGGTATTTCACAAAAACCTAGAGCTCTGATACCACAACTGTAACGACCCGATTTCCGTCAAGTCGTTACGAGCAAAAGAACGCAAAAATTATGGAAATATTTTTTTTTTTATCAGCAACCACGATAAAATTTTATTCCAAATTATATGTCTTACCATAACAATTTCAATACTCATACTTCAAAAGAAAAGTAAAGTTTTAAATTACCAAAGTCCAAACTAAATAAAGTCTTGATAGAAATAAAAATGATAAATGACGCAAGACGTCAAAATGTAAAAACTCCAGAAATGAACTCTCTGATCACACAGTCCCTTATCCCAAGGTTCCTTCATTTGCAAACGCTCCACCATCTAACGCCTCAACCCCTGCGGTAGAGGAAACAACGTCAGAGCAGGGTCCTCCAGAGACCGAGCAGAGTAAGAGAGACAATATAAAAAGTACAGGCAATATAATCCAGATCCTCAGCAATATATAGCAACAATAATAAAAACTGGAAAGGAATTACGCTATTGATTGCAATATAATTAATAGGAGTGACAATAATCCAAATTTATACTATGTATGCAACGATTATATAAATTGAGACAGCACATTCCCCAGGTACATCCGGCTTTTCCCCAGTTTATTTTTCTGTCAGTTCTTTTCTGACTTTCCCATTTTTTTTATTTTATTTTTTTTATT
Source organism: Tasmannia lanceolata (assembly GCF_043159265.1). Taxonomy (NCBI): domain Eukaryota; kingdom Viridiplantae; phylum Streptophyta; class Magnoliopsida; order Canellales; family Winteraceae; genus Tasmannia; species Tasmannia lanceolata. Next base: position 59,028,674 of record NW_027518695.1, on the reverse strand, counting down.
TTTTGCCGGTGTCGTTGCCGCACGACTACCCACTACCCCTGTCTAAAGGTAGTGGCGTTATGGACTCGGATTTCGGTCTCGCATTTAATGCAGAGCCGTTTCGGGGATACTATCCCTTTGGATGGTTTGCCAACGAAAGGCTGTACACGCTTCTCGCGTTGGCCTTTGGACCTTAGGTCCCAGGATGATACCACCACACCCTTAAGTTCCCCTTCACTCTCCCCCATGTATGATATGCAATTAGGAAATTAAAGTACATTACCTTTGTCTCCCTTCCTGCATTACTTCGCATAAGATTTTAGAACAATTTATTTTTCATTTCAATTCATTTTATTCCAGGCAAGCAAGTAAAATCAAACTAAGAGGTATTAATAAGACAAAATTTTATAAGTACGGCTATATTGCATAGACAATTATATTGGAAACCATTACAGGCAAGGTCTAGCTGTCACCTGCCTTCCAGTTAGATTTGAGGATAAAAATTTGACGAGCCCCCCTAGAGGAGGTGGGAAGATTGATAACCTGGCAAGGATGAGATACATAGTTTATACACTAATTTATACATCAAAACTGTACCATGTTTATTTAGTTATTATACACAGATTTTTACGTATACATTAGTTTATTCGCATTACCATTCAAAAGAACATTTATACGCATACATATGTACTGTTTTCTTTTTCTTTTTCTTTTTTTTTTTTAAAAGAAAACGAAAACAAAAAGGGTGTCTCAAGGTAAAAACGAGGGGCATGCTTAACAGACGTATGTTTTTTTTAAAAAAAAAAAACGAATGAACAAAAAAAAAAAGGGGGTGTCTCAAGGTAAAACAAGGGGTATAAGTATGAAAATTTTCGTTATTTTATTTTCTCCTTTCTGCCTTGCTTCATTTGTTTACAGCAACCTAATTTTTATTTTTATTTTTAACAGAGATGTGGGTTTTGCAGGTGATGAAATCGTGAGATTTAGCATGGAAAATTTCGTATAAATGAGATGGGTAATATATAGATCACCTTATTTATTTTCCTCTTTTTGCATCTTGTTTTCTTTGATTATAGAATCCATATATTTCTTTTAACACAGATTGGATTTTTGCAGGTGTTGAAACATGAAATTGAGCATGAAGAAATCGTGAAAAAAAATTTGGGTAATGTATAGATTTTTTGTATTTATTCATTTATTTTTCTTCTTGCATCTTGATTTCTTAGTTGTAGAAACTCTAAATTCGTTTTAACGTAGATGTTGGTTTTCTGCAGGTTTTGGAATGAGAGATTTGGGCACGGAAAAATCGTGAAATGAGATGGGTTTTGAAGAAATACACAAAAAGGGTTTCATCGCCTACATGGTTTGGGGATGCCGTTCCATGGTTTCCAACATTTGATGAAGAAGATGCAAGGGATTTCAAGAACTAAAAAGAAGCATACCTCTCGGCTGTGATGAATGGGGAAGATGAAGAATCAAGATGGGTTTCCCGGCCAAGAACGAGGATGATGCAACCGAGCCTCTCTCTTTTCTTCCTCTCTCTCTCACTGTATTCCTTCCCCTCTTCTTCTCTTGATTTTTAATCTTAACAATGAGGTATGTAATTGATTTGGGTGGGATTTTTAAGCTTTTCTAAGCAAGGATGGAAGTTACCACAAAATAAATTCGATCCATAAAGAAAATCATTATTTTTGCCCACTCTCCTCTTGAAATTTTGAGATCGTGTTTTCCTTCCTCATAATTTCCAACGGTTTTTCCTTTTAATTGTTACTAGCCTTTTTAATTTAGTCATCAAATGCCCCTAATTACTTCCCTTAATTATGAATAATGAACAGCTTTATGCAGTTTTTAGATTTAATTTTAGATTTAATGAGGGTAGTCTTTACATCAATCCTTCTTATCAATGCTCTTTTCGCTGCCATCTCATTGTAGCCCACACTCATAAGCAGTGATAAGGCTTTATCAGGAATTTGAAGTTAAAGGTATTTGGCTTGTGCAGAGGTCAATTGTTCAAAAGGTCCACTGTGATAAGCCACCACTCCTTCCAAGAGCTCTAATCTCAAGTATATTGCAAGCTTTGGATGGCGATCTGCTTGGGGAAGGCTAATGCAAGTTGAATCCTTCTCATGTGAGCGTTCACCCCTTCTCTGGCTTCTGATCTTAAGGATCAGGGAAATACTTTGTCATTCCAATCTTTACGATCCTTGATTTTAGATGTGAGAATCTCCCAATCAGTTTATATGCTCCCTGTTTGTTTTTTTTCTTTGTTATCACCAGGTTGAATAATGAAAGTATGATGATGAGCCATCTGGTTAGAGTTTTCCCTATCCCTTGGCAGCAACTTTGTAGTTGTGGGGGTACCATAGAGGTTTTGATCTATGAAAATTAGCAATATATTTATTGTTCATCTTGCGGATTTATTGTCTGCATTCTGAGAGCAAGTACTGAATGCACAAATGCACATCTTTTCGCCTGAGATTTTGATTGTTGAGAGAATTTCCATCCGCGTTATCTAAAATCTCAAAAAGCCTTTGATCATCTTGAAGATCAAAAATCAATTTTGTACTGGGAATAGTTCACTTCGTTCCCAGATAATTTCGTTTACCCATCTATCAAGTCCTTGCTTTGCAAGGAAAGTTTGCTCAAGTGCCGAATAGCATCACCTTGGCAATTTCCTTCAGTTCGATTTTCCATTCTTACTGTGAATCACCTAAATTCAAATGAAATTCCAATTTCAATATCTGAGGATGATAATTTTTTTCTGAGGATGGGGGGTTTGTTAGATCTGAATAATTTCTTGGGCCAAGTGGCTCCACTGAAACAGGATGGCTATGCAGAAAAATACTGTGATCCTTCTCATCTGGCTTCATTTTTGAAGCCAGTCCTTTATTTATTTATTTTATTTTATTTTGACATATTTGCTTTGTGCTTGGAAACACCACTATCATGAAATTGTGGAGTGGTTCACTGGCCAGAAAACTATGGAGTGTTGACGTTTTGTGAAGATGGCATTGATGAGCCCACTGTGACCATTGGGTCTTAGGGAGTATAGCTTGAAGATTCCAAAGGTTTGTTTGCATACAAATCGGTTGACTCTCCAAGCCTATTGATGGCTTTCTCAATCTGAGTAACTGCATCAGATGAGGATGCCACAAAAGACTCCTCTCCTGCCCTGCATGGTAGATTCAGTTTTGTCACTTAGGAGCCTCTTGAGAAACCTGATGATCTTGCGCACGTGTTTCCGGAGAAGCCACAGCTTTTGTCAGATTAAATCTTCCTTTCTTTTGTATTGATTATACGGCCTCTTCTTTCTTTCCTTCTTTTTTTATTCTTCTTTTTTGTTTTTTTTTGGCATGATAGGTTGACCTTATGTCTGATTCTTTTCACATCATTTGTTTTCAGGTAAAGGCCGTTCAAACTAACTGATTCGTGCCGTATCAGAGCAAAAGGATTTGGCCGACTACTCTTTGGAGGTCGGTTCAAACGCCAGGATTGACTTTGGTCGACTACTCTTTGGAGTTCGGTCCAACGCCACTATTTTTCAAAGATCCATCAATTTGGTCGACTACCCTTTGGAGGTCGGTCCAAGCTCTGAGATTCATTTTTTGGTCGACTACTCTTTGGAGGTCGGTCCGAACGCCTTGGCCGACTACTCTTTGGAAGTCGGTCCAAGCGCTAAGATTCATTTTTAGTCGACTACTCTTTGGAGGTCGGTCCAAGCGCTAAGATTAATTTTTGGTCGACCACTCTTTGGAGGTCTGTCCAAGCGCTACGATTCATTTTTGGTCGACCACTCTTTGGAGGTCGGTCCAAACACCTTGGTTGACTACTCTTTGGAGGTCGATCCAAACCCCAAGATTCACTTGGTATACTTCTTTGGAAGTCAAGTTGAATGAGATCATTCAGATCTTGTTGGATTCTTTAAATGGCCAAACATGCATTCTTGAAGTGACCAAACATGAAGAAGTGATAATCTTCCACTGATAATGAACGGTTGATGGAATGGGCTTTAAGATTGTAACCATTTTCTTCATCGGAGTCTAGGTCCTTTAAACAACTATAACATTCCATTGAATCATGCCTTCTTTAAAATTTCACGGGCTTCAATACCTGCAGGTTAGGTTTAGGATCCTGCCCAACAGTAGATGACCCTTCTCATAAGTTCCTTCAAATACTTAACATGCAGATGATGAGATCTGTGCCAATTCTAATGACCTTGAATTATTAAAGATTTTAATACAAGCACTTAGATTGCTGTATCAGAGAGTGGGACCTTTTCAAAATTTAGTTGACATAACATTTAGACATGAACAACCAAATTAAAGAAAATGAAGGAGTTGAGATCATTGACTAATAGTGATGAAAACTGAGAATTGAAGCCAATTCAGGAAAATCATGGTAGCCTCAAGTGTTTTTTTTTTTAACACTTCAATATTATTTTCACGAACAGAAATTGGAGCTAATTTCTGCTTCTTAATTTCCACTAATATCCATTAAGGGATTGACCAAAACTTCAGCAGACTGAGCAAGAGTTGGAGGGAATTGGTAGAAACGTATTGTTGGAAGGATTTTCAACGCAAACCTCGCTAAAATCGTCAAATCTGATGGCAATAGTGGGTGCACTAGTGAGGAGCTGATTCTTTATGTAAAAATCAGGATTCCTACATCGCCGATTTTTTTAGTGCCTTCGCTTCGAAGAGGGAGCTTCTTTCTTTCGGAAGCTAGTTGTAGGGAACTTCCCATCTTTTTTTAGCATCAGTTATATGAACCAGAGAAGCAGGATTCGTACCTGGAGTTGGGGATTCGTGAATCCCCGAATCGCAAATCCGAACCGTGATTCGATTCGAATCCCCGATTCTGGGGAACCCCGATTCTCAATTTATGAAAACCCCGATTCCCACTTTATAGGAACCCCGATTCCCAGGCGATTCCCTGCGAATCCCCAGCAAATCCCAACTCCCCACAACTCTCAGCTATTCCCCGGCGAATCCCCGATGATTCCCCGGCGAATCTCTGGCAAACCCACGATTCCCACTTCCCACCATGCCAGGAGCCTTCGATTCCCACTTTCGAATCCCGAATCGAATCCCGCTTTTGATTCCCGCCTTGGCAACCTTGATATGAACCCTCAAATGATCTTGGGTTTCATGTTCGACAAACAAAAGCTGCAAGTGAAGAATATCATGGCTATGGGTTTCTTTCTTTCTTTCTTTTGTTCTTTTGTTCTTTTTTTTTGTTTTTTCCTAGTAACCAGGAAGGCCTCTATTAAAGGCTGCAAGTGAAGAATATCATGGCCATATGTGTTGGTTTTTCTTTTTTTTCCAAGTAACCAGAAAGGCCTCTATCTAGGGACTCTTCTATCACTTTGCATGCAGTCCATATTTCTGTAGACATTGTTTTTTATACATACTTCTTTGACACTTTTTAGAAGCATACACAGTTCCATTTTTGTTTTTTTTTTTTTTTTTTGACATACAGTCCCATAGAGCCCTATAATAAAGGTGACTCAAGCAGATGGAAAGATGAAAATTTCCTCATCCGTAGAGCTTGATAAATCCAAATGAATAACAACTTTTGCAGCAGCACAACTTGATTTCCCATATGGAATCTTTACTATTTCCTGTTCTACTGAAAGTGAATTAAACTGTCGAACAGGACCATCATACCTGTAAGGATGACCTGCTTTTGACACAGTATAATCATATGAACTGATTTATATAGAAATGCGGTCATGGATGGCAATGAATACCAACATCTGAACTTAATTTGAGCAGGAACATTTTGAAACATCTGCTACTTAGCCAATATGTTCGTCAAATTCCACCTTTTTACCATGGAAGTCATAAGACTTTGAAGCCATCACACTCTTTGTATCACAATTTCTGGGCAAACTTTCAATCTTATTGTTAGTAAAACCCATTGACTCATCTGAATTATAATGAACTTCAGCAATGATATGATTAAAACTTATACCAATTACCAAACAGAATGGGTTCCACCTATTAAGGTGGTTTTGAAGCCTGTTTGGGTGATTATCCTCTTATGATGCTCAAAAGAAGTTCATTTAATGAAGTCAGATGCTGCCAGGTCAAATTCGTGCCTGATCAAAGATATTCACATTTGAACCAGAAGACTTTTGCAGGAGAAATTTGGGACTCGATATTGGAACGGAATTCGTATTTGATACTTTAGGTCATATAAGCTTTTTGTTCAACCTTTCTTTGGTTCTCTGCGTCTTGGGTTTAAGATTTCGGGAAAACTTCGCTGTTAAGCCTTCATTTGGGGGGCCTCAATTTCCTGGTTCTGGTCGTGGACATGTGCCAATTCTGCTATGCATCCACGCTTGCCCGTACTCGAGCTTGTCATCCCCAAAACTCGCCACATATGAATTTAGAGCTAATGGACTTTATCTTTTCTTTTCTTTTTTTCCCAGAGAAAGATGATGACTTTGCAGTCATACACCTGCTTTCTTCTTAGTCCAGTCCGGCTCCTTTTGGGAGGAGTTACACAAGGCAATCTTACCCACATAGTTTTTCCTATCCTTGATGTTTTCCTCAATCTCAAGAGCTGCAAGCTCCCATGGGCATTCTATCCGGTCGAAGAAACTCCATTACAGTTGCCTCGGGTTTACACGCTATGGAACCTTAGGGTAATGAATGCTTCACTTTTACAGCTTCGAGCGGGTGAAATGGCATGTCTCATAGCCAGGTTTATGCATTGCCACCTAAAGATTGTCACAATAAAATTGTGAATCTAGGATTTTTGTACTGCATGTGGCTCACTTCAGCATCCATGTATGCCAATTAGCTCACTGCCCTTTGACAGGGGCAGTCTTGTTCTCTTTTTCGCGTGTCAACCACAACCAATTCCATCATGTAATGATCTAGGAGATTAACTTTAGGGGAAATTTCTTACTCCGATTAAGACATGAGATGGCACATTTCCATGCACTGTGTTAATGTTGGATGTGTAACTGCACGATGAGGGCTTTATATTTCCGTGCTGAAGTTTTTGCTGCAAAAGCGGAAGATGTTTCTAAAGGATTCTTCCAAATTCACATTTTCTCCAGCATCTTCAACAGGCGTAATTAAAGAACTTGTAGCATCTTTTGGTCCAAAGTTTGTGGTGTGGAATTTTTATAGGAAACATTTTCTCAGGAAACATTTTCTCATTCACAGCCAGAGTAGAACTGTTGATTGCAGCATGAACCTAACCGTTCTCAAATAACGTCATGACTTGCTATGCTTTTCTTGGAATTCTTTGCCACATGAAGCACAAATTGATGTGAGTTTCTCAATGATTGTGTTTTGAAACCAGCTACCAGCATTCCTCACATCAGTTATTAGCAAAAATCATCTACATTAGCGGTCTCATTTGGGGAGAGGCATGATGCTACTTCCCATGATTTTTCCATCTTATCCATAGCCAAGGGTGACAATGGCTACATGGCTGCAGCAACATATCTAAGCTCATAAATCTGTGTCCGGCATCATTTCTTAACCTTTTCTGACGTGTGGCAGACTGTTTTAGCTTCCAGCACACCATCAGTTACCATGGAGCATCCATTCATGTTGACAACATTGGCCAGGTTATCTGAGACATGCTTTGATGTGTTCCTTGATGGGTTAACTCGAAGCATTAGTTGTTAAACAACTGGTTTTATGTTTCTCTCGGAGCCCCAAGTATTAATCTTTTCAGGCTTTTGATCTTAACTGAGACCTAACCATTTTCCCGTGGACTTTTAATGGTTTAGGAGCACCTACCACACAATCAGTGTAAAATTTTTGTCTTTCTCAATGAATTCCTTGATATGAAGTGGCGGGTCTAGAGTGCAATCGGTGTAACAGTGTCCTCCTTTCAGATGTTGTTCTTGTATGGAGTTGCTATCCACTTGATGCCAATGGATCTTATTCTACTGCACATTTATCTTCCTCCCCTTGGCAAGCATAGAAGATTTCTGCTTGAGCACTCATTTCTTTTAACAAAATTCTCAATATTTAAGTGTTTTCCGTGATGCCCCCAAGTCATCTTGGTGAATTTTATTTTTTTTCAGGACTCTTCATAGCTGGGAATTTTGATTCTAGCAGTCCATAAAAGAATCATTTTTAGACTCATTTCTGCCAATAGAGTTAGTTTCTTTACTGCTCAAGTACCCCTCCTTTTGGGAGAAGGAAATGAACATGACAGGCTTTTCCAAAACTCGTGGAAGCACCAGACTTACAAAATTTGAAAGTTGACGAGGTGTCGTGAACCAACCCCAACCTTTGACGACGAGGTGCCATGAATCAACCCTGAGGGAAAAGCCCAGTATCAAATCTTTGATGAAGCTAAAGAGTCTTTCAAGCAAATCCAGAATGATTTGAACAAACTCAATTGGCCATGATAGCTCACTTTCTTTGCTTTCGAAATATCTCCAAGGTGTAGTGCAAGACTTGGTGCCTTGAAGACTTCATTTGAGCATGGTAACCAATAAATCTCCTTGAGGCACTGCACAATTTCATTAAATGCCATAAGAACTTAACTGATTAGTAGCACTAGTACACATCTTTTTTACTGCATATGATCCTGTTGGATTTTCCATGGGGTTGCCTTTAGCCAAATCATTGTTCTTGGATAAATTTCTTTGATCCACTTATTGAATGGCATGGCCATAAGCATTTGATACGCATCCAATTAGAGGCATCGTTCTCGGATCCTATTCTGTATCGTATTCCCGCGTATATGATCACCATTGCAGGTTTTCGATCAAGAACTGCAAGTTTCTCTTTCGGATTTTCAAACTTAGCGGACATTGGCCCAAATTTTTGCCTCAGGTTGCCCTTTCGGGTTTTCAGCGTAGCGGGCTTTTTGCTTTTCTTTTTGTTTTTTAAATTTTTGCCTAAGTCACCCTTTTGGGTTTTCAACTTAGCAGGCATTGACCATAATTTTTGCCTAGGCTGACCTTTAGGGTTTTCAACCTAGCAGGGCTTCTTTTTCCTTCTTTTTTCTTTTTATTTTTTTTTACAAGTGCTTTGTTCCTTTTCCTCTTTTCAGAAGATATCTTTCTGGTGCAGGGTCTTGTCAATCGAAGAACCTTGTTCTTCCAACCACATGAATCAAACTTGTCTTTGCAATTTCATGTTGTGTGTGTGTTTTATATATATTTTTAACTCCGTCGAGAATGTATAATTTGTGCTCGATACTAATTGGTATCAAGAGCAACGATCTTTTCTCCCTTACATGAAATATGCTCTTATGTTCAACCAAACCGAAATCCTGGAATCGTGATTAAACTCAATGCAGACTTCATGATTAGGATTGGTTAAAGAACCGGGTGTTGTTCTATTGTCTCGAGCTCTTGATAAAGAAAGGAAGAATTTTCTTTCTGATGTTTCATTTCCAATCGGTGATAACTTGTATCAATTGGGGTGTTTCCACTTTCAAGAAAATCACAATGAGAAGGAACTGGTTCTTGCAGCTAGTTTGGCAAAGAAATCGGCTTGGGCATTTTTTAGGGTATTGTATCATTTGCATGATTTTTGAAGGGGTTAATTTGTGTTTCCCTATACACATTCAAAAGCTGGTTTTCGATCCACTTTGGTTTTTTAAATGCTAGTAGAGAGGCGATTTTTATGTCGCTCACCATTTCCAATCCAATTATCGTGTCTCTGTATTCTGACACAGATCAATGATGGCGGAGTATGGTGATACACCATTTTTTAACATGCCCCTATTATCAAGACTACATTTTGGCTTCTTTTTTGCAATTATGCAATTTCTGCGAACACAATAAATTCGTAGGAACACCTTTGAACTCACCAACTATGATTTGGTGGACACTTTGAATTTATTGCCGACACAGGTGTCGTGTCGTGTCGACACTCCTTTAGAGACTTCTAAGTGTACTGCTAGAAGTGTCAGTAACTTTGTATGTATGTACGTGTATGAGTGTGCCACTATTTCTAAATTTTTAGGGGATTCCATGTCAGATACCTCATATCCTTATCAAAACCCGGCACACAAATATATACCCATAAAACATGATTATATGTATTTTCTATTTTAGCCGTGTCCCCGTTTCTAAATTTTGGGAGTTTGCCGTGTCTGACACTCCGTGTCCGTGTAGACAGACGACACTCATGTCCGTGTCCACATACCATAGCACCAAAGTTGGAGCTCCTATTGGCTTTGGAAAATTGTCCTCCAGAGATGAAATATGTCTAGGTTTTTTCTCACCGGATTTTGTGAAACGGAAGATCTAACATTCTTAACTTTCTCAACAAAATCTTTTTTCAGTGAGTCATTTAGAAGAGCCTTCTTAGCAATGTTACAAGAAAGTGAGGCAATGTGCTGGCTATATCTTGAAATCTCGATCCCTATTTCCTTTTTGGCTTTTTTTTTTAGCAATTTGCTTCTTTCTTTTTTTTTTGACATCTTTGGTGTCTAGGAAGAAGTCATGTTGAAATATGATCTATCTCTATTGTGACCATATTTGAGATAGGTGGTTCCTATATGACATTTTCAAATGTTTTCTTCTTCTATTTTTTTTTCCAAATTTTGCAGGAGGGAAATTCCATTGAAAATGGTTGATGAAGTCTCCATGTATTTTGGGCGCGTTAATTTTTCATGAGTTGAAGGCCCCACCATATTTGACAAAACAAAGTTCTCCTCGCCTTGTGAGGCTTTATGACGTTTTTTCCACAATATGTGGCATTGTGAAGTTCTTTCCAAATGCAGCAATTTGAAGTTATCCCACAATATGCGACAGTGTGAAGTTCTCCACCATATGCAGTGTTGTGAAGTTTTTTTTTTCTACCATACATGTGGAATTATTTTCGCCATATGTTGCATTCTGAAGTTTTCCCCCACCATGTGCCTTAGATAAACTTTGCTCCAGCATCTGTGCCTTTGTGAAGTTTGCCCCCACTATATGCAAAATTGTGAAGTTTTTTCATTCCACCATAGCCGGCATTTTGATGATTTTTTTTTATGCAATATGCGACGTTTTGAAGTTTTCTCTACGATTTGCTGCAAAGGTGTGAAGTTTACATCATCATTTGCGGCGCTGTGAAGTTTGCTCCATCCTTTGCCGGCGTTGCGAGGTTTGCTCCACTATTTACGAAGTTGTGAAGTTTACTCCGACAGATACAAAGTTGTGAAGATTGCTCCGCCATTTACGAATTTGTGAAGTTTACTCCACCATTTGCGGCGACGTGAAGTTTGCTCCATAGATTCGGATTTGCGATTCGGGGATTCGCGAATCCCCACCTCCAGGTACGAATCCTGCTTCTCTGTTTTGACCAATTCAGGGCTCTCATTAGAAAGGTTTTGGTGAATTCTGATGGTTCTGGATGTGGGCTTGGTTGTCGGGACTCTTAGATGTTGGGTAACTTTGTGTTCTTGAAAGTTAGAAAAATATTGAGAGAGATATCGAGAGAAAGATTAGAGAAGCTTCAGGACTCATCATAGGATCCATCATCCCAGCAACCTGTTATTAGTCCGGTCTTGACAAAATGGGGTGTATACAGTCTGTTAGACCGCGATGTCCATTGACAAAATGAGGTGTCTACTATCAAACAAAAAGACTATCATATACATATAGAAAACCATATAGATATCCTTTCTAGGCAAGATACCCACGTCTATCTTACTTCTTGTATGTGAGTCAGAATTACAACTTCTTGCCCATTGGCTCAAAGAATTTATGGAGAAAATCAGATTTTAAATTTTTAGAAACTACACGATAATATAGCCAAAGGGAATACACCATGCCTGAAATCATCCCAACCACTGCTATAGTGGCTACTTAAGCTATTTCTTTGGAAAGCCTCCCTGAGTAGGGAAATTCCTATGTAACTACTAGTACCAAGTGAACTCATATTGAACTTATATTGGCCAAAGTGAAGCAGAAGGAAAGGGTAGGGAGATTCGGAATGATGCTCATTGAAGCTTGGAACAATTTGGAAATAAGCTGCTAGAACAATAGTAGCAACTAGCAAGTCAGGCACGCAATTGGGAAGACTAAAATAAGCTGATAGACAAGAGTTCCTTATATCCGTCTAAGACTATAATTGACGATAAAACTAAGAAATATTGCCCAAAGAGACTTCATAGTTTGCCGTAAATAGTTGAAATTCCAAAAACATGCATCCCATAGAAAATGACAAAAATACCTATATCTCAAGAGAATGGTTAAAGTAGCTCACACATGAAAAAAAAAAACCAAAATACCCATCACATAGGAAATGACAAAAATATCAATATATCATAAAATAAGAACAAATTACATTTATCACAAGAAAACAACCAAAATATATTGATGTGAAAAACAACTAAAGTAGCTTTCACATGAAACCCAAATACCCACCTGATAGAAAATGGTAAAAAATAACCAATATCTCATTTTTTTAGAAAATGGCAAAAAAATAACCAATATCTCATAAAAATGAACAAAGCACCATGTGATTGCTTGAGTTCTCCATGTGATTCTTGTTAGCTTATATACATTGATAGCAGTATTAGCGGTTTGGCATGATAAAAAACATAGTCACAAATATCTAGGACATTTTCAAAATACCGTGTTATTTTGCTATATTTGATAAAACAATATAATCCAAAAAAATTTCAGAGTTTGAAACATAGTCGAGATATTTTCATATTTTGTTTTTAATGGCAAATATATTGCCATAATTTCATGATACTGTTTGTTGTCGTAATTTTCTACATAAATTTGATATTTTTTATATATTTTAGACATTTTTCAGTTCTTTTCCTGATCTGAACTCAAAATTAACAAAAAAAAAATTACAATATCCCGAGATACACCCCGAGAAATTCTGCAGGCAAATATTTGTGACTGATAAAAAAGGCACTGATTACCTAAGCACCTGTTATTAGGTTACTTCCAAAAATTCTGTCCATATATTTTTATATGCAAATGGTTTTGAAGTTATATGTGGACATTTGCAAATAATGGATATTATAGTTTAGAAATGATTTGGGTCAATGGCTTTCAAGAGGCCTTAATGACCCTTTTGCAGATAAGATCGATCTTATTTGCAAATAAGGACGGCATCCGAAGAGGCCCTAAGATACCTTGAGGTGATAGAGACACACAACACATACCTATACAATTGTCTATAGACAATGAAATTGCATGCATTTATACACAAGTGTCTTTGGTGGATTAAACATTTCCTACATACATGTATGAATATAGCGGGTGCCCCATCTGGGTGAATACTAACCTCCATATGCATTGGTGGCTCTCTTCCAGACCCTAACATACCATAGCCGGCCACAGATCAACAGAGAAACACCATTAAGCAAATAAATTAGCATATATGTGAAGTAATAGGAAGGGAAATCCTAGAATTAAAATAACAACAGAATAAACACATAAATGGAACAAAGAAAGCTTGCAAATCAATCTTTGCAAAAGAGTTATACTAAGTGTTGCCTGCATTGACAACCCATATTAATATTTTAAGTAACACTATCAAGAAGATTTGCCAAAATAATATATGTAAAGTGGGCTTATAAACTAATAATTAGCAAAGTAGGAACAATTCTAGTAGTCTTGTTAGATAATACAAAGTCAAAATGGGCATACAACTAGTTTATAATCAATAAGTCCAAATGCTCAACAATAAGGCTTGACAACTTTGAACCATGCCTCGAAAATGGCAGCAAAAAGTATATATCAAGTGCAGCATACATTGCACACCATATGTCCACTGCTATACTATATACTTGCAGTACGTTTTTTTTTGTTCTTGTAGGTTTTACAAATTAGCATAAGTTATTCAGATGTTCAATAGAAAAGGATAAAATTTCATTTTAATACTTTCATAAATCAGTTGTTTTTTGTTGTTCCGCTAAAATTCCGCAACAATGCATTTAGTTAATTGTGAAGTAGCACCTAGAAATATGTCAGCTTTGCAGGAAGCTTTTACATAATATCACCACTTTCATAGAGAACATGTGGCACTCTATAGTCTGAGAGAAAATGCATTAACACGTATTTTTTCCAAAGAGCAAAAGACCATATTCGTTTCCAATATAAAATAAATTCTCCAAAATGATACAAGCCCGTTTACAAAATATATGACTAATGACCCCCCAACAAAACGTTGTAAGGGCTGCAACAAAAAATGAGGCCAAGAAAAATTGGAATTCCAGACTTAGTTATAATTACAAATTTAGGGCAGGGGGTTAAAATAATTGCAGCTTCCTTTATGGGTTTGATTTTGGTATAAGAAAATGAGAATCGTTTTTTTTTTTTACGAAAAAAAAAAGAGAGAGATTTTATAAAAGACAAGTAGAAAAGAAACAGCAGCAGGACAAAAAAAAGGGAAAACTTAACATGGGGAAGAGATTTTAATTGCACATTTATTTCCAAATGTGCCTCCTAGTATGGCCGGGCCAGGGAGGAGCCATCCAAATTCAGCTTGAAGAAGTTTGGATCTTGGGGTATGCACCTTGATTTCTTCTGGTTTTTTAACACGGTCCAAAATAATTTCCTTCCATTTTCGGTGCATATTTTGAACCCTGTAGCCCTTGGACTCTTTTCTAACAGCAGCCTGATAAATCAGGAGGCCTATGACAACCCAAAAGACTTTGATATGAGAAGAGCATTTGTAGTCAAAATTCCTCGAGTTATACTCCTTCCAAATCTCCCAAATCACAACAAAAGGAATGAAAGACAAGGGAATATGATCATTTTCCCCCTAGCTACCCAAAAGCCCTTTGAATGGCTATGGGAAAGTAAATTGAATGCCAAAGATTTTGAGAATACAATACCAAACTCATCTCGCAACTCTCAGTGGATAAATAAAATGATTTGAAGACGACTCAGCTCACAAGCAAAGGATACACCGATTTTCCAAATGGAAGCACTTTCTTTTCAGTAAATCAAGTGTAGTAACCTTTTCGTGCGCCACCAGCCCATCCTAAAACAAAAACCTTGGAGTTTAGTAGGGATGGCTTTTCCCTACTGAATTTCAACAATAAATCCGTAGGGATAGCCTTTCCTATTTTTTTAATCCATTAAGTATCAATTCTTTGTGACCTAGTGGATCTGTACATTCACACACATTATATATAACATCAAAATTTCCACAGTTATAACATCCATTTTCCCCCAAAATATACAAATATATAAAAACTTAACTATTTTAATTGAATATTTTTAAAATTACAAAAATTCATTAATAACAAAAGTCCCGATATTGTTCCCTCAACTGAACTTGACAAAATACAGCATTGTTAAACATTCATCATCTAATGATTTATATAACACCATCTTCATCATGTCCTCATCATCTCCTCGATCCTCATCATCAATTACTCCAGAACTCCATGTGATTTTCAGTTGAATGTTGAACTCTTTGAGATGGATGGCTATGCAGGCACTGAACCTCTTTAGAAGCAACGGTATGTGACATATCCTGCCAAACAAAAAGTTAAAAAGAATGAAGTTCTTAGCCGATTCTCCGCAGAAATTATATATACAAGAATACACAGCATACATTACGCTTTCAGAATGAATGATCTTCAAAATGAATGATACGGAAACAACTACAACATATAGTAGAAAAAATGCATGCGTTGCACATTTATACGACCACAAGAAACACAAGTAATATTAAAAACATCAATGGCCATATTTACAAAAGAGACACATTGGGTAGATTATATATTTTGTTTTATGTAATGCAAGAGTCAAGAAATAGGCTCATTCAATTCATCTCCCTTATATATCACATCAAAATATACATTGAAACTAAGCTATGTCCAAGTATCCCATATTGATGATGATACACTGACTTGCCAGCTAAGAAGGGAAGCTATGTGCTGGTCCGCTAAGTCCAATAATCGCATCAGTCATTGCAGAAGAGACTAAAACTTGACCTTGCTGACCATATGCACACCTATAAATGAATATTGCAAACTAATACATGAATTAACTTTCATTTAATGATCCATGGAGGAGCTATTATCTGAATATTCCATCGCATAGTCGCCTTGACAAGAGACAACATCCATGATTCTGATCTCTTTGAAATTTGAGGCTCAAAGAATCCCTCGCGGTCACTATTTTCCCTTTGGTATGCCTTTAAAGAGGATGTGGTCCCTACATAAATTGTCTCCATTAGAGTATGACTGATGTTTTTTGTTTTTTTCTGAAACCAATTATCGCAAGAAGACCATGTCTACATTTTACCTGTCAACTCAGACAAGTGAGAGACGAAGTAAACAATACTTGTACAAGCCTAACAAAACAAGCAAGACAGACCATGCACATCCAGAGTGTACACAGGGACCTATAAAAGAGGATAAGGCTGATAAATTTGTTCAAATGTGGCCATCATTCTTCTCACTATCAAAGATTATCATGCTTGCAACAAACCAATCGTGGAATTAAATCTTAGAGAGTGTGATATCACCTATTAAGTGCTAGTTCATCATTCACACAATTAGACACCATGGTGTCCAGATGGACAAAAAAAATAATGTTTACGAGTTTGACCACTTGAACTTTAATTAAATGAAGAATTGGAATTTGATAAGAATCTTGAACTGCCAATTGGAGAGTGCTGGAATTTGATAAGAATCTTGAACTGCCAATTGGAGAGTACCTTGGCACAGCTAGTGCATGGAGCGTCATGCTATATCCACGTTAAATCACTCCCATGACCCATGTCGATATGATAAGGCCTCGAGGGATTCCCAACAACAATGGAGACACAATACAGTCTATAGCGTCTAAGACTAACAATTCAGTTAGAAATAGGAAATGACAGCAAGCATGTTACATAGCTTTCAAAAAGTGTAATTGCAAGCACAAAATCATCTAGAGTGCAGTAGAATAACTACATATAACTAAATAATATTAGAAGACACTATATCATAAACTATAAATGGAGGAATGTGAAGTACCAGAGTGAATAGATTCAGTTATAGAAACAGATGTCTGTCAGATGAGCTCTTAGCTGAAACAATATATCCGAGCATTATAATAGGAACATAATTCATATCACCTTCTAGTATGAGGATTACTCAAGAAATAAATATGTAATGAAACAAGGAAACCTTTTATTTTTTTCTCAAAAGGCTGACATTTCGGTGCCACTTTTACTAACCACAAACCTAAACCTCATGAACTTGACATATTCTGGTAGAAAGAACTATGAGGGTCAAGAAAAATGAAAGAGAAGAATAATTGTGAAAACATTATTCGGCTCACACGGATCATTCATATGCCACAAACCAGCGGGCGACATGGCATTGCGAATGTTCTAAACAACATTAAGAGCCATTGTGAACTATATCAAACAGAGATGCAGAATTGATGTCCTTAACAATGTAAAAATTACCAGTTAACTGAAAATTAATAAGAGCTATATGCTACGGCTGTATAGTTCTCATTATTGGCTAATAGCATGAAGAATGTCAAATAAACCATGATCAAACCTGATGCAGCTCCAAAGGCTTTCACGTTTTACCTGTTGAGAAAGAATACGGAGGGCCTGAACCCTCTTGAAACCATCTGCCAGACTCTTGCTAGGAAATAGGTCTTCCAAAGAACAAAATCATTGAAAACCTGCAAAAGGACACATACATATAATAAGATAAAATGATTTAAGTTGTAAATAAAACCTCATCAGTGACCAAAAGGATAAGTGGATCAAAATTAAATACCTCGTCTGAAATGGAAAATTAATTTTAGAAAACTCAAATTTCAAAATCAAGTTTGAAGTTATTATGAGCAAAATATCTAAAAGACGGATAAAGTTTTTAGACTCATAAAGTTCCCAGGGAAGTCATGCATTAAAAATGCTAATCATCTCCCTAACAATCCAACAAATGAGGGGCTAACCTCAAGTTGAAGTTCATCATTACTAGGGAAACAGAATTATAAGGGTATCACCTGTATGTTTTATGACAGTCTACTTGGATGGTTAGGATCATCCATGTATGGGCTGACCTGCTAGCTAGAATCTGAATCAACCGAATGTAGCACTCATTATGTTACGTTGGTCATGCCTTACCTTGTATACTTGATCCCATGTGCCCATCAAGTTCCAAATTGGAGTATTAGTCGGACCTACCATATGTCCACATAGTCCAGCAAGAGGGACCCACCATGGCCAGATAGGTGCTTAAAAGATCAAAAGCCTTAGACAGGTCTTATTTCCCAGCTTTGATAGCTTATTAAGAACAAGAAAGAAATAATTTTAGCTACATTAGTAGCTACCGCTCCTAATTAATTTTGATCATTTAGTTATCACTCTAAAGTGATCCACGTACAGGGATATGTATTGTCACCTAGACAAAAAGGAATTTATCATATATGTGAATTAGCTCCCCCTACACACCCCAATTAGCTCCCTGCTATGAAGTACATACATGCTCTATGTTATCTAAAGTTCCATGTGACCAACTTACTATTGCTCATCATTAGCTGCAAGCCGGCATACTGAGAAAGACAGTTAATTCCATCTTTTAGATGAGTGTTATGCACAATCATTTACATACAGATCAACCAAACTCGGAACCAGAATAACAATTCTGAAGTCATAAGAATCAAAGATGATCTTTCCTGATCGGATGCATAGGCCACACATGAAAAGAGAGAGGAATACCATAACAGATTTTAGCAGTATATAGTGGGGATAATCCCTAAGTAAGACATGGTGTGCCATGAAAAGGGAAGCAAAACTAAGATACAATTCTAACATTTTAATTCAAAACTCCATTGTTATGATACAATTGTCTGAAATGAGATCACAGAGTGTATAAAACCTGTCATATTCAAAATGGTCCGTATCAATGGCAAGAAATGCATGTGGATAATAACTATGTTTTTTGGTCACCAAAGGATATCTCCTCAGCTCAAAGTTAGTTACCATTGAAAACAACAAAAAATGACAAAAAGAGTAGCAAAAACAGAGTTCAATGGGTTTTACAAAAAGCCTCTTTGTATTTGCCATCAAGTGCTGACCATAGCAATGAAAATAGAAATTTCAGAAAGAAAGACAAAGCACGAAAGAAAATCATAAGCATTGATTACAGCAATACAAACAAAAGAGAAAGTACAGAAAAAATCAATGACACACCTGAAACCATAAAACTTTAAAGATGAGGAAAATAAAATCCAAGGAAAAAACCTAGGGTTCTAAGTCCAAAATCCTTCTAATGCAACCCCAAGTCGCTTTCTTACGGGGAGAGTTTTTGATAATCTGATCTGATTTCCATACTAACATCTCTTGCAGCAAAAGTCAATCTCGGTGTATAACAAGGGTTCGGATTTTCAACCCCAAATTTGTGTTTTTCTTCCTAAATTCCTTCGAACCATAAGAAAAGAAAAACCATAAGAAAAGAAAAGGCAGAAACTAGGATTGAATAACAGTCCTAGCATCCAAATTAAAATATAAAATCGATTCAACAAACCATTAGCAAATGAGCATGTGGGTGCTGGGCACCAAAAGAATATTCAAAACGGTCAATAAAAAGAACAAAAAAAGAACAAAAACATGATTAATTCCAAAATCACAACGAAAAGGAGAAAGTAACAAACAGAAATCTATGAAATGGTTCCCAAGCAAAGCCTCTTGTGGCAAAAGAAACCCTACCTACAGAAATTTTTTAAGAAGGCAAAACTCGGTATTTCCCTACGAAAAACTACTGATTCCTGTAGGGAAAGGAGTACCGTAGGCATATCGCTCAGGATTTCCCTACGAATTGCATAGTAATCCTTAGGTAGACACTATATCCCTACAGATAAAACTAACACCTGTAGGGATATGAAGTATTTTCGTACTGATATAAAAGGATGGGTAGGGAAAAGGTGAATTTTTCGCTACTGACATAACTAAAGTCGGTTGGGAAAGCCTAGATTTGTTGTAGTGATTCTACTTCCTTTTGCACCAAAACTGAATGGGGCCTGTAGCCTCTGCCAGTCACAGTCATTCCATACATCGTCTAAGACGAGTAGAAATCTCTTGCAACTCAATACTTCCTTGAGGCTAACTTGAAGTGGATCGATTTCGTTAAGACAACAACGTTTCTTTGTCATTGATTCAAAAATTGCTTTTGTTATTCTACAAATATCAAAATCTTCAGAGACACAAACCCATCCTCGAACTTGAAAATGATCTTCCACCCTTTTATCATTGTAAATAAGTTGGGAAAGAGTTGTCTTTCCAAGGGCCCCAATTCCGACTATCGGAATAACACATATATCCTTTGACGATGGGGGGAGGCATAACTTGCAACATTCTTTGAACCTTCTCGTATACCTCTTCTTCCATGACTCCAAAAGGATAAGAAGCAGCAAATCCTACCATAATATAACTTTGCATCCAAAGAAGGAATACGTGTTACCAAGCCATCAGATTGTATCTTGAGGAATCCAACCAAAGTGGAAAGATAGAAAAAATTGAACAGAAATCCTTCAAAATGAAATTGAGCAGCTAAAAGTATATGCCTTGAAGATTGAGTATTTCCAGCTATGGATCCTACAATTCCTTATAAAGCTCCCTGACAACCCCTTCATCCATCTTGACCCTGGCTAATAGCCTAGATTGGGCCCGGGGATTGATCTTCCCGTTGGCTTTGCTACAACAGTACTCATAGTGTAAGGTCAGCGGGTGGCATAGCTAAATTCCTCATTGAGATGACTGGACAAACTCTCGACCAAATTGTTCCAGCGCAACGATTAATAGCATCCTTGGAACTAATTTCATTGAAGTAGTTAGGGTTCTAATTGAGTGAGCCATGGATCATAAATGATGAGCGTAGCTTAATTTACCTAATCTCACAACTCAAGAATTTGGACAGAGTTAAGAGAAATGCCTAACTTATAAGAGGAGGTAGAGACCAAGTATTGTCATTTCAAATCATAAATCAAGCAATTTTCAGGGTACAATAAAATATTGTCATTTCTCTTATATTATTCTATAATAGTCCACTTCAAATAGTAAATCAAGCAATTTTCATGGTAAAACAACCCAATAGGGTCCTCTTCAAGTCCAAACTTATGCTCTAACAGAACACACCAGCTGAGAGGTGCCTAAAGCAGCAATGCTTAAGCTATTGGGTACTGAAAGTACTATCATTAGGAGACAGACATTTAATAAGTTATGCAAACATTTACTTTGCAACTCTCCGGATTGTTGATTACATGTTTGGCATCTAGATTTCTTTAGTTTAGATTTTCTACTTGTCAGTAGGAGGTATGGGCCAATATGTAGAGGTTTTTATTAGCAAATTTATAACCTTTTGAACTTCCAATGCAACCTAATAATATAAGTAATCATGGACAGACTTTAATATATTGCTCTGCTCTCATATACAAGAATACGGGATTGTCAATATATTTCAGTGTTACATTGCAGGCTACATAATCAGATTGTGTCACTACTTACGCTGTTATTTAGTGGTAGGTTAACAATAATATGAATGTCAGTAAATTATTTTTGTATTTGCTAAAATTTGCAGTCTCTCACTATTATGCGTTTTTTAATATATTTATACAGATTCTGTGTTAGTACAATAATGTTTCCTTGAATATAAAGCCAATATCAAAGAATTATTAGAAGTTACAAAGTGAATGCCAGCTCCACGCACTCATAGTGCCACACACCCATATGCCCGAGTATTGGAACAATTGGGATTCATATTGACTGATAGGGTTGTGAAGAGTGGTCCCAACACCTTCGCCAGTTGCTCCGAACCGTGTCTTTGTTTGAGGCTTGGATAACATGGAATTATCAGCCCCCAAGTTTCCAAAACTGAAAATAAAAAATAATTTATTGAGAATCTGAATTTATTGTCCTATTTTACTACAAGTAAAATAAGTTTTATCCAATATTTTAGAATGTCTTGCAGCCATTTTATTCAGTAGGGTGACTAGCCATGTCAACTCAACTCAACTCAACGTCATGACTAAAACCTGGTAATCTTTTTTAATACAACCAGATGCCCAGGCTACATTATTATTTTAAAGATAAAAATATATCATTTGAAAATAAAACCCTGTGGTACAGCAAAATGGAACGAGATGTCTCAACAAAGAAGATACCAAGCAGGTGACTAAAAAGTACTAACAAATCTATAACCCAACCACTATGCCTAAGAAAAACTAAATCTCAAAGAACCTGCCATCAGGAAAATAGTGCCTGAAACAAAACAGCAGCACAAAATGGATGAAACTTTCGCTGCTTGGATAGATGTAGCAGGATGCGGACAGGAACAACAACCCCTCTGATGTGTACCACCATGAACTACTGCAAGGGGAGGGTGTTCTCAATGCTCCGCGAAGAGCGCTCCACGCTCTCTCCTTTGGTTCCTATTTGCAGTATCTTTAACAGATGTCGAAATGTAGTTGAAGAATGTTGGACTAAATTTGTATAGATAGAATTCTGACAGCCATTTTGCTAATCTCCAAGGTCCATAGGACATTCTTCTACTACATCAATTGGCGTGGATCACCTTTGACTATAAGATTTAGGAATAGTTCTTCCTTGAAGATACAAAGAGCCACCAAGAGTTCTACTTCATTAATCTGTTGTAATCTTTGTTTATCTGTTTTTCATATATTTAAATATTGTCGTCTCTCCCATGGATGTAGGCACCATTTTCAAACAGAATAAAACATTGTTATCATTATATTAGTTTTTTTTGTTCCTTTTGTACGTGAGATTGAATTAGGCTGTCAAATTTCTACAACTCCTATTTATCTAGGGTGATTGCGCACATCTGTAGGGAATAGTCCTGCCCTAAAACTTGGTGTGGGGATACCCTATGTCTTTAAAAAAATAAAAAATAAAAAAATAAAAATAAAAAAAGATTTCTACAACTCCTATTCATCTAGGGAGCAAAGCTTCCAATGAAATGATGCAAACTATAAATTCATACCATACAATACGCACAATTGAAGATAAATTGGTGGTAGGATCAACAGCTGAAGAACCCAAAAGGGCTCAACTAGTAAGATTTCTAGGGCCGGACAAAACATGGTTTTGGTGTTGAAAAGCATATTACAGTTTCTTTGTTGCATCTGAAGCAGCAGTCTTTCAATGATTGAACAAGACTTAGGGATTGTGCCAATGGCTTTGCGTTGCAATCCCTGCCCACGTACGCTTTAGTAGAAAGTTACACACAATACACACTAGCAAAGCAAATAAAAATTGTTAACAAAGACGGAGCTTCAAGAAACAATTTTGGCTATGCATGTAGAGGCATTTTACATAGAATTGGTAATGGAGATTTCATTATTGGCTATTTGAATTTGTGGTAGCTATTAAGAATATTGCAATTCAACCTCTGAACTTGTTTCTTCTTCCTTTTTTTTTTTGTTTCTATTCTAAAAAACGAACCACATATTCGGTCAAAAGACAGTTCACGAGGCTCCTTTTGGAAGTCCTGAAGCATCAGACCAATATAACAATACAAAAAGAAAGGACAACATGCTGATGGAAGATGCTGTGTTCTTCACTTATTAAATAGACAGAGAAAATAGTTTGTCAGCATCAAAATGTATGCAGATTTATCTTTGTGGTTTGTAAGAAAGAAATCATGAATTGCATAGCAACCAAGCATGACTTTGTTTGTATGGAGGTACCTATTGGTTATTAAATTCTATACTTACATGATGTTCAAGATCCATTCCAGACTGCATATTTAGATAATATGCCATTTGTATTGTTCCATAAGAGAATAGTGCCCGCTGAATTCTCTGAACCTGAATGAAAAGATTAGCATGTAAGTTGACATATATATTACATGAACTTCACGTCAATTTGGCACGTCTTTGATTTATTGCTTAGATGGAATGCAAAAACATAACAATTTTGAGATAAATAAAGTCATGGAATTTAAAGTTGTAGAAATCTACAGGATGAAAATTCTTTCCGCTGCATGTTCAACTAAAGCAACATCTAAACAAGTAAATAATTCAAATGATAATGGGTATTCAGAAAAACGTAACTGAATAAAAACGAATTGAATGACCTTGTACTCATAGAACATGGAAGAGTCTATAGTAAGGCAATAACAAAATTTTGGTAAAATTTTTGAAAAAGGAGAGTATGATCTGTGTGGAATTTCCATTTTTGGAGACAGATGGATTAGGGTTTTGAAAAGAAGATGGAATAGAGAACTATATAGAAGAGGAAAAAAGATCTACGGCTTCGAAGGGTGTAAGAAGGAAAACTATGTATCTAATACGAGGTTAAACTCAATCCCTTGTTAAGGGAACTTGATCCCTATGCTATGGAATGGTGTAATATCATCTATAGTCATATAAGAGAGACAGAGAGATAGAGGAGAGAAATCCTCCATAGGGGAGAATAATCTATTTTTCTTTGTTCTATTAATGAGCTTGACAATGTATTTTGCATAAAAGAAATTACCAAAAAACTAAAATACCATAATAAACAGAAATGCTCACTAGTGCAGAATGTTCAACAATATCAAACTAAGAAGTGGCTAGATCAAATCCGAATCAACTCGGGTAATGAATGGAAAGACCACATTCAAGGCAAAACATAGTCTCATTGGATGGCTTCTGATGCAAGCTACTTTTGTTTTTTATGAACTTGAAATTCCAATAAAATCTATCCGTGCATGTGCGTGTGTGTGTGTGTGTAAGATGAAAAATAACAGAGTTTTGATGCTCAGCTCTACCAGAAGTTAAGCATAAAGAATGTAATCAATTGCAAATGAAATCAGCAATCAAATAACATGTAAACCAAACCAACACTAAATAAAACGGAAGAAGATTTGAATAGTTGAATGCCTAAAATTTTAGCTACAAGATGAATTAATATGAATGATACCAAGAAATAATGACAAGGAACAACTAATGAGTAGTAAGGACAATAAAAATCCATGGTGGCTGGTTTGACTTTGTTAAAAGTTAATTATGCATAGATCTTACATTCATACAATGATGAAATTATGAAGTAATGTATACAAAGATACTTTTTCTTTTTTCAAGGATTAGTTGAAACTTATTGAAAAATGAAAACAAAGAAAAGTACAACAAACACTCCACCAAGGAACAAAAATCAAAGGGCCCAAAACAGAGCATAAATTCAATGAAGAATATAAGGTAAATTCATCCTATTTAGGGTTCATTTGTCTCAAACAAGTCATAATCTACTTTATATCAGGCAAAGACCAAGACAAAAAATTTTGAGATATAATGAAAAAATTAAAGAAATGATTGGATTGGGGAGAAGAAAGTGGTGTAATTTTCACCTTGCCTTTTCTTTTAATTTTTCATGGATTAGTGTCCTTTCTTAATGAACCTGAAATTCCAGTAAAATTAATTATTTCTTTTGTTTTGTAAGAAAGTGAAACAAAGAAAATGAGGAAATGAAAAGCAATAGAGAGAAATTGAGGTTTACTATTCTTTAGTCCCAACTGATACTTTTGACTAACCTCGGTGAATGGATAAAGGCATCCAAAAATCATGGAGAAGGGGAAACATATGGAAAGAGGCAGGGATCATTTTTTTTTTTTTAAAGGTAAGCTAGGATATAACCTCCAACTTCTTTATCATTCTTTATTTGGTAGGCCTAAACTAAAAGAGTAGGTGAGATTTTGAAATAAATTGGAGAAACTTTAGGGCAGTAAAAAGTTGCAACTAAGAAAGGTCCAATAAAGCATTTTAAGTTAACATGTATGTTTGTGTGTGTGCGCTTTTAACTATTTCTTATTTAACAAAAAAGAAGTCAATATGCCAGTGTGTTTGTGTGTCTGTATTTTTAATTTTCCTTATTTAGCAAAAAAAATCAATGTGTGTGTGTGTGTGTGCGTGTGAGGAAAAGGGAGAGATAGAGAAAGAGGTACATGCAAGTTGGAAAATTAATTAAATGTTGATGCTAAGTTCTAATAGAAGTTGGTGTAACAAATGCACAAGAGAAACCTTTAGACACCACTCCATCTTCTTATAAGCATATGGAATGTAACTAATTGCAAACTAAATCACCAATAAAAAAGATACAAAGATATGATGACAAGTAACGACCAATGAATAGAAAGCTCAATAAAAATCCATGGTGGCTTGTTTGACATTGTTAAAGTTAACTGTGCATAGATCTTAGTTACACACATTGATCAAATTCTTAATACAGACAGTTCTTTTCTTCTTGAGAGACTGAAACTAATTGAAAAAGGAGAACAGAGAAAAATAAAACAAATACTTCACCAAGGGAAAAAGCCACTAAAGGAAAAGAAAAGGAAATCCCATAAGAACCAAAGCAGCCAGAACAGTGCTTAAATTCAGCGATGGGTACTCAGTAAATTCATTCCAGTTGGATTCTTTTTGTTACAAAAAAGGTAACAATTTATTGTAAACTACTAGGTAAGTAAAATTGAAAATAAATGGCGAAGAATGTACGAACCACTCTTTTAGCATCATCAACTAATGTCAGATTTGATTTTAGAGAAGAAAAATTCAACCCAAACATACAACAAAGAAAAACATTTAACCTACTTCGAACCATGTAAGATAGAATTTTGTAAGGGCATCTAAAATTTCTTTGAGTAGATTTTTTTTCAGCATCACGTTGTTCCATCCTAATCCATAGAACTAGAACAAAGAGCATTCTACTAGCATCAAATCAACTAATTTCGAATTTGATTTTAGATTAAAATATCTCAACCTAGACATACCGCATTTAAACCTCCTTTGAACTATGTAAAACATAATTTTATTTTGGAACTGCAATTTTTTTGAGTTTATGTGTTTGCTAGCATCATGGTGTTCCATACTAGGCTAAAAAACTAGAATAGAGAGTTTCGAATTTGGGTTTTTGTTTACTGACCGTAAGTAATAGAAGTATGCATCTTTATCAATGCATTCATTTTTTAATCTCTTTTGAGGTTCTTAAGCATGACTAATTTGAATGTTAGGCATGTATGTGTTCCTTGTCTTGTCTCTTGAGATTTTACGTGCACTAATGGGGTTCCCACATTTTATTGATAAAGAATTTCAAAAGTTTCTACTGCATGAACAATTTTGGGTTGGAGAAGAAAGTCATTGGATATTTGCTTTGTCTTATTGTTTTCATTTTTCATGGATAGGTGCACTTTCTTTATGAACTTGAAATTCCAATAAAATGTGTGTGTGTGTGTGTGAGGGGTAGATTCAAGATGAAAAATTAACATAGTTTTGATGCTCAGTTCTAACAGAAGTTTAGGGAATGTAATCAATTGCAAATGAAATCATCAATCAAATAACATTTAAAGCAAACCAATGCTAAATAAAATGAAAGAAGATTTGAAGAGTTGCTACAAGATCAATTAATATGAATGATACCATAGAGTTCAAAACAGAGCATAAATTCAATGAAGCATGTAAGGTAAATTCATCCTAGTTAGGGTTCCTTTTGTCTTAAACAAGTCATAATCTACTGTATGGCAAGACTAAGACAAGAAATTTTGAGATATAATGAAAAATTAAAGAACCTGAAAAAAAATATAAAACAAAAGCCAAGAGGAGAGACAGTCGTGTACCTTTTCCAGAGTAGTCTTCAAACCCACGAGTTATTTATCCATATGAAGGGGATGTGTGAGATATTGGGCCAATATTGGCCTCCGTCCTTTTGACACTGTTTCTCTACTTCCGGACATCCACGAATTTGTAATCTCTGAAGCGTGGTGGGCAGCCCTTCCTCCGGCAAGGAAAGGAGTTGAGGACAAAAACGAATGGTCAATTTTTTGAGGGAGGTGAGGTTCTTCAACATCCCCTTGGGCAGGGATTTCAGATTATCACACGAAAAGAAACCGAGGGTTTTAAGCGTGGGGGGCAGTAGCATGCTTGGAGAGAATTCGATTTGTGAACATTCAGAAATAGACAAGGTTTGGAGGGATGTAAGGTTTTTAGAAAAGATCTCAACATTATCAACTCTGAGATCTGTAAGCATGTCGAGCATTCCCTCTGGAAACTGCTGCATTATAGGGCACTTTCTAATTTTCATTGCACGGAGGCCGATGATGTTTGGCAATGACTCTAGTTGTGGACACTTATTAATATCTAATTCTTCGAGGGAGGTGAGGTTATTACCCATCCCCTTGGATAGGGATTTGAGATTAGGACAGTCGGAGATCGAGAGAGATGTAAGCGCGGTGGGTAACTCCTCCTCGCCTGCCAATGACTCCAATTGTGGACAATTTCTAATTTCCAAAATTTTGAGGGACGTAAGGTTGTTGAAAATCCCCTTGGCCATGGATTTGAGATTACAACATGAGAATATATCAAGGGATTGAAGAGTGATGGGCAGTTCCTCCAATGACTCCAATTGCGGACAACTTCTAATCTTCAATTTTTTGAGGGACGTAAGGTTGCTGAAAATCCCCTTGGATATGGATTTCAGATTAGAACATGAGAATATCTTAAGGGATTGAAGAGTGACAGGCAGTTCCTCCTCTGGCAAGAATGGGCATTGAGTAACCAAGTCCAGATGTTGGAGGGAACTCAGTTTTCCTAGCCCCCTTGTAGGCGTACACTTTAGGCTATCACAACCGTTGGATATATCGAGAGATCTAAGCGTGATGGGAAGGCCCTCCTCGTCATCTCCCAATGACTCGAGTTTAGGACACCGCTCAATTTGTAAATATTGGAGAGAAGGAAGGTCATGCAACCCGACCTCCTTTGGCCAAGACACCAACTCATTACAGCCAGTGACCGCCAATTCCTCTAGTGCGGTTAAGGGTTGAAGAAATCCAGGGGGTAAGGATATCAAGCCTTCAATAAAGCCAATTCGTAATGACTTTAGAGTAGTGAGGCAAGGAACCAAGGCCAATACCATCTCATTACACTTTCCTAATTCCAAATTACTAATGGATGGGAGGTGGGGAAATCTCTGCAGCTTAGGACAATTTGATAATTTTAGTGTACCAAGGCATGGCATGTCCCCTTTCCTTGCTCCACACCATTCCTCCAAATTCGGCATGTCTACAAGCTCTAACTCCTCCAATGATGGAAAACCCTTAATAACCTTATTGGACCCACCAATAAACTCACCTTCAATATGTTTCAATCCATCCATTCCATTAATCTTGAGCTTCTTGAGGAAAGGTAGCTGCCCAAGGGGTGGAAGTTGTTGGCAATTCAAACATCCAACGAGACTAACAGTGTTCAGATTCGTCAAATTACCGCTCATCATCCACCTGGGGAAACTAACACCACCATATGATAAAATCTTTAGGGCTTTGAGGTTGGTGTGAGGTTCGAGGCCTTCAAGTACCTCCTCATCAACTGCAACATCTTGTGGATTATTATTGCTCCATCCCAACGTTAACTCATCAAGGTGCTGTTTCTTCTTAAAATTGGCTTCCTTGCATTCCTTCCCATCTATCACATTTTCTAAATTTGAAATGTGAATAGTTCCCCTCAACTCTGTCAAGTTCTTTAACTCCCTTATTCCACATCCACTTTCGTTGCCCACAACAAATATAGTCAGTGTTTGAAGAGTTATTAATTTCCCAAGTTCCGGCGGCGTAGATATCTTACAACCCTTCAAAGTGAGATGCCGTAAGTTAATTAGGTTGCTGGTGGACTTTGGTAGCTCAGCAAGTTGCTTGCAATAGCAAAGTTTCAGTGTTTGCAGATTATAGAGGCTAGCAATTGATTCAGGCAAGGTTGCAATATTTGTATGAGAGAGATCAAGGTACCTCAAATATTTTAATTCGCCAATAGAATCTGCCAATTCTCTGATATAAGTACCACCCAAATCTAACACCCGTAAGCATCTCAATTTTAGGAAGAAATCATGAGCAACTTGCTTAGTGAGTGTTTCGTACCTTGGCGGTAGCAGAAATGTGCGCAGCCTCTCAGATTCATGAAAGGACTTGAAAATTCGTGAGTGTTCATTGCATTGCCATACTGATGCATGACGAACCTTTGCAGCGATATTCGAAGAGTCGATGCTATTTTTTATTCTGAAGCATTCATCACCAGAAACGGATTGCGCAAGGTCATGATTTAAGTCATGCATCTTGTAGCATGATCCGTGGAGCCCTCTAGAATATTTAAAGAACGACCTCCATGTCAAGTCATCAAAATAGTCAGAGCCTATGTCTTCCAATCGGTTCTCAGATTGGATAAATCCTTCTGCAATCCAAAGTTGGATTAGAGTGTCCTTATAAAATTCATAATCCTTTGGAAACAGGGAGCAGTACACAAAACATTGTTTCAGATATGCAGGTAAGTGATCATAGCTAACCTTTAGTATTGGAATAATATCATCTTTCATCTCTGATATTGCCCACATATCACTTTCAAGGATATTCCTCCACTTTTTCTCATCAGTATTTGAACGTAAGAGACCTCCAAGAGCTTCTATTGCCAAAGGCAAGCCATTGCACTTTTTCACAATCTCTTTTCCAATTGCTACTAAATTCGGAGATACATCTGAGCTTCCCACTATGAATGCCCGTTGTGTAAACAGGGTCCAGCCGTCGTCCTCGCCTAAACAACCCAAATTATAGTCGGGGATTGTGCCCATGATTCTAGAAACTCTAGAACTTCGCGTAGTAACTATAATTCTGCTCCCTTTTGCTCCAAAACTGAATGGGGACTGTAGCCTCTGCCAGTCATTAGGATTGACATGCCATACATCGTCTAGTACGAGTAGAAATCTCTTGCCACTTAATTCTTCCTTGAGTCTAACTTGAAGTGGATCGATTTCGTTAAGATCACAAGAGTTCTTTGTCACTGATTCCATAATTGCTTTTGTTATTCTACACATATCAAAATCTTCAGAGACGCAGACCCATCCTCGACCTGAAAAATGATCTCCCACCCTTTTATCATTGTAAATAAACTGGGCGAGAGTTGTCTTTCCGAGGCCCCCAATGCCTACGATCGGAATAACAGATATATCCTTGGACGAAGATGACGACGACGAAGATGCGGATTCATCCAGTAGCAATTTTACTATCTTCTCTTTATCCTTATCCCGACCGAATATATTTGATTCGTTTATCAAGGAGCTAGTCAGCGATTGCCTTTTTATTTCACTCCGCCTCCCTCCATCTCCTTGTTTGAGATGAAGGTCATGCCTCTCCTTTGCAATTTTATCCAGTCTCTCCTGAATTTCCTTCATCTTCTGTACTATCGTCTTATCTCGAGACAAAAATGGGATGGAATTAAAAAGAACAGAAAAGAAGTTGTATAGCTGATGCTTCCTCTTTCTGAATTGATTTCCGCCTTCCAATTTTAATCGGAGCGCGTCCGTTGCAAACTCTTCCACTACATCATCAGCGTCGTATGCAACATCCTTAAGCTTTCGAAGCCAATCTTTCACTTCATTACTAGTTACTTGCTGTTCTTCAGCATCTTGAAGCACAGCTTGAATTGTGGATAATGTGCTGGAAAGGTTTTTGATCTCCTCATCAATGCCCCACCGTAATTTAATCTCTTTTATGGATTCCTCCAATTTGCCAACGATTGCATTAACAAGAGGGGATAGTAAGTAATCCGCCATACCTTGTTCTAGTATTGGACAGACAAACTAACAAATTGTGCTTCAAAAAAAAGCAAGATTAGAACAGTAAGATAAGAACTCAAAACGCCTCTGGTTTTTTTTAGAACAGAGAGCCTCTTGCAGTGGGGGAAAACAAGTAATGAATCATTATTTTCCTCATGTTCAGATGATTCTAACCCCTGATCTAAAGATGGACTCAAATTGTGAAAAATTCTATGATGGGACAGTTGGGATCAACCTATTGAAATGATTTTTGGGGCAAAACTTATTTACGTTGTGACCCAGCAAATGGACGGTTTGGATCATCCTATGGTATGGGCTGTACCTTCCATTTTGAAAACTTGGGGTCAATTCATACATAGAAGGGGGTGAATTTATCACCGCCCGGAAAGAAAAGTAAGTTGATTGTGACGCAAGACCAAAATGAAAAAGATGCAATAATTCATCCCTGAGATGATCTGAGACGTTGGCTTGATTGACCTTGCTCTGATCTCCTATATATATGCCCCCAAAATCATACAAATCTTTCCATCTTGATATCACATAGACTATCAGAAATAGCATGGCCCATCAAATGGATGGATCAGATTAGTTAATGATAGGACACATATTGCCAATCATATTGCCAAATATGTAATTGATGGGATCATACAAGTCGTCCATCTCAAATCGCTAGTATAGCACCAGTGGGGAGATTTTTACTAATCAAATGAGGCCCATTTAAGCACTAGTTAATGTCATCAAACAATAGTTAAGAAAAGCAAAGTTTAATTGTGCCATTAATAGTCAAAGATGCAATAATTCATCTATCCCATTCACGTGCTCAAGCCAACGAGCACCACATATTAGAAAAAAGCTAAGGTGGAGCGCTCAGTTGAAGAGAATATTAGAAGAGATAATATTTTGCTTATTTCCTAGTTTTTTCGCTAAAATAATGGAAGGGAAATAAAAAACGCTAAAACCGATTAAATGGGTTGGGGGATAAATTTACCGATTAAATTGATTGAGGGTAAATTTGCCATATTATAATTTTTAGCGGAGAAAATTGACGTATGTGAGTTTTAGGGACCTTTTAGCAAATATTTTCTAAAAGTAGGTCTACTAAGATAATTTGCTTTTCTTAGGGACTAATATGCAATTATTTTGACATGTAGGGACTAATCAGCAAAAATCCCTTGTTTTAATTATATGTGTATTCGTAGAGTAGTGGTCAAGTGGTCTTCTAGTAAAATAGGAATGAAGTGGTTCGGCTCTGTTTGGTTGCACAATAGCCTGGCTTTTTGTATCTGTTGGTTTTACTTGAGTTTTGGGTGCCACATCATTAATACTAGTTGCAGCCTCGTGCCTTGCACAGGAATGAAAAACAACATTTCAGCTCAAAACTTCGATATAAACAATGTTACACGGGAATGAAAAATAGTGTTTCATTTAATATGAATGAACATAAATGCTTTCTTAAAGACAAATTAAAAAACATTACTTTAGTACCTGATCCATGCGATATTTTAATTCAGAGAATGGATTAGCAAGTCCATGACACAGATGAATAGTTCAAATTGATCTGCCAAAACTGTATGCCTACAATAAAAGTTTGTTATTAAGGCCTTTCCAACTTGAAATGCAAGGCTAGCATGAAATACAAAGGAATATAGAAAATAGGAGGAGGATTTGAAAAGAAGCATAGAATAAGCACAAGTGTTATAAGCAAATGCATCACAACATACATAGGAGAAAATTCACGAAAAGCACCCGCACACATATGTATGATATGCTCTTATAAAATATAGGTACTATTTTGAGTGTCATAACAAATAGAACAACCAAGAGATAACATTTACAAACTTCAATATCAACGCAACAAAATCATCCGCAAACCTGAAACCTTACCTGTAGAGGATATGAATATTCAATCCAAAGGATGATTTTTCTGGTTGAAGGATATATATTTTCTGATAACTAGTAGATTAATGGACAATTACAAGTCTTTTTAAGAAAAGTGTAAATGGCGTGATGAATCCCAGATATCAATTGATGTAATTTTTATTTGAAGGATATATATCCGATGAAGTTGAAACGTTGGCACCAACTGAGATTTAGAGCATAGTTAGCAAAACGCCATTTAAAACCGCGTTTTTCTTTTTCTTTTTTGAAAAAAACTCGTTTTATTCAGTTCCGGTATAAAACGGTGTTTTGAACAGCCCATCGTTTAAAACGGTAATTTTTTTTAAGAAATCGTATAAAACGCGAATAAAATTTGTATGGACGTTTTTTCACTTTTTTCCTTCTTTTTTCCAAGTTTATCCTTTGCCCTTTCTTCCAAGTTTTTGCTTCATCATTCAATCCTTTCTTAGATTTTTAGGGTTTGGGAAAACAGAGAACGAAGAGAAGAGGTTTCCTAGGGTTGAAGGGATCTATTGGGAGGAGAGGAGTTCTTTGATTTTCGTTTAGGGTTTGCACAACAGAACAGGGTTTGAGTCAAGGGAAGGTTTGTATTTTTGTTCTCGTTTTTGAGGATTTTACAGAGGAGTTTTCAATTAGGGTTTGGGAAATAAGACGGGAATGGAGAAGAGAGAAGAGAGAAGAGAGAAGAGAGAAGAGAAGGAGGAGAACAGAGCTTCCCCTTTCCGACACCACCAACGCTGCCTCAGATCCCTTTCACCTCTGCCACCACTCCAACCAGTTCCGGCGGCCGTCACTTCCGGCAACAATCTTCATCGCCGCTGGCCATGTCCATCAAACCCCTTTCATCTTCATCCATCTCCACCGCCTTTTGTCAATCATCTCAGCCACTTCCACCTCCACCTCCACCTCCACCTCCACCATCAAACCCTCTAGAAAAAAAGAAAAAGAAAAATAGAGGAGAAAAGAGGGATGAAACATGATCTTTTTTTAAGAGAGATTCTGTTAAGGGTTTGCAATGATTTGTCGAACATGGATGTCAAGCTATCTGGATTGCTTTTCATACATGGTTTATTGAAGTGGGTTTCTATGCGTAGAGGTGCTTTTGGATATTGTTATTATTTCTCTTGTATGATGAACTGGATTTTAACCACCACTCCAACCAGTTCCGGCGGCCGTCACTCCCGACAACAATCTTCATCACTGCCGGCCATGTCCATCAAACCCCTTTTATCTTCATCCATCTCCACCGCCTCTTGTCAATCATCTCAGCCACTTCCACCTCCACCTCCACCTCCACCTCCACCTCCACCATCAAACCCTCTAGAAAAAAAAAAGAAAAAGAGAGGAGAAAAGAGAGATGAAACATGATCTTTTTTTAAGAGAGATCTTGTTAAGGGTTTGCAATGATTTGTCGAACATGGATGTCGAGCTATCTGGATTGCTTTTGATACATGGTTTACTGAAATGGGTTTCTATGCGCAGAGGTGCTTTTAGATATTGTTATTATTTCTCTTGTATGATGAACAGGATTTTAACAGAACTTAATAAAATATTTAGATTCTCCTGGGTATATGTTAATCTGTGAAGGTTCTGGACTTCAAGATTGAAAGATGGTATCTCGAGGCTCGATATTTGAATATTTTATTATATATTATGATAATGTGTTTATGTTCCTCACATTGTGGCCTCATCTCATATTAGGGTTATCTTGTCTCTCGCTTTCATTTCAAAGAAAAACTTGATAGGGAGAAAAGAGAGATCTAGATCTTTTCTTCTTTAGGGTTTGCAAAAAGAACTAAACAGAGAAAAAGAAGAAGAGAGACCATATTCTACCTTTTTTGGAGTCACGGACACACCCGCTTTTTTTAATCTGTTTTTTTAAAAGCAAAACATATTAAACTCGTTTTTTTCATTAAACGTATTTTTGGTGTTTCCGTTTATTTGACCGTTTTATTGACTACATTTTTTAAACAAAACCATATTAAACCCGAATTTTTTCTGTCCCGTTTTTTCCGTATCACATTTTGCTAACTATGATTTAGAGGGAGAAAACAGGAAGGATACATATCCGGTGAAGTTGAAACGTTGGCACCAACTGAGATTTAAAGAGAGAAACAGGAAGGATATATATCCGGTGAAGTTGAAATGTTGGCACCCATTGAGATTTAGAGAGTGAAACGGTTCAGATAGAATTTTTTGTAGTTAATTGCTAAATTAATGGACTATTAAAAGTCATTTCAAAGGAAAGGGTAAACGTCATTCCAAAAGAAAGGGTTTTACTTAAATAAAAACGAAAAAATATAAAAATGTTGGGCCCAACGTGCATGACTCTATTTTACTTAGATATTATTAGATGTTCTGTTTGGTTGGCGTTGAACTAATGAATCCTCCTTATCTGATGGCATGCCACTTGTCTCCTATCAACAAATTCCAATTAAAAAACTACAAAAAGTGGTTTTTGCTTGGATTTCTCAAGGAAAGATGCTCTCTCTGTTTGAATATTGGTAATGAAACCCCTAACCACTGCTCCATGCAGTTGACAACCAAAACTACTTACTACTATTCTATAGGTAAGTTCTAGGATAATCTAAGGCTTGTCTCATTGTTGACTGAGGTAAATTCTGTAGTGGCCAAAACCTATCGCTAATAATACCCACCAATCTAGAAATACTCAAGATCATGCACAAACAAGATGGAGAAAATATATGCCAACAAACCACAACCACCAACGGGAACCAAAACAAACAACCACAAGAAGACAAGAATATATGTGGTTCACCATATTGGGCTACTCCACGGACAAGGCAACACGCAATCCACTAGTTAGAACCAAGATCATGGGTAACCACAATGCGCTAGATTTTCTCCTCTTACTTTGAGGAACAAATAACCACCTTGATTAACCGAAAAGAAGAAGAGAAATCCTAGTTTTTGTATCACCACAAAAAACCCTCCTAGAGCCACAAGAGGACCGCGCCATAAACTTCCGTAAAAAATCTTCCGGAAAAAAGCGAATGACATTTTGCAATCCTACAGGCTTAGTATATATCAGGAGTATTCGAGGCCCATGCTATGCATGGGTGTAAAATGTTGGACCCACCCCACCGAAACATGAGGTGCAAGAAGGGGTAGATGTAAATACCCGAAAATACCCCTTAGTAAAAATTTTGTTTCCCCTTGTTAAAGAGGGGCATTTTTGTCATTAAGTGTTAGAATTAGATTATGGCTCTTTTAAGAAAGCCTATAAATACAATCTCTTGTGGAAATTAGGGATCTAAACAAGCCCTAGATGTTTTGTTCAGCCCCAAGAGAGGAAATTCGTGAAGGAGAAGAAGGAAGTTTCAATTTGGAAGGAGAAAACACGAATCAGGGTAAAATCCATGTTTTACATAAGATTTGGCATGTGAAGAACTCTAAAACTAGGATCTAATGAAACTTGTTATTATGATCTAGATGATTAGGTTTGGTGTAAAGAATTGTATAAGAATTTAGGGATGAATTTATGGATCCCTAAGAAACTAAGAGTTGAGTTTTAGAATTCTAAGAGTCTAGGTTTGGGTTATGC
The DNA here is from genome assembly GCF_043159265.1 of Tasmannia lanceolata. Lineage (NCBI taxonomy): Eukaryota > Viridiplantae > Streptophyta > Magnoliopsida > Canellales > Winteraceae > Tasmannia > Tasmannia lanceolata. The sequence continues at coordinate 58,991,744 of NW_027518695.1, read as the reverse complement.
CCTAAAAGCTTAGATTAAATAAGGTAAATAGATTTGAGGTTTCAGAGTGCGAAATTGGGTTTTATGGATTCCTCTTATAGATACGAGTCCAACAGATCTGACCACGTGCGATTTGGAGTTCAAACGAATGAATTATTGCTGTTTTAGTGTAAAAAAGGGTGAAAAATCGCGTTTCGAGAAAAACTGGGTCCGAGCAGGGACGGACGACAGAAAAAAAATGGCAGGCGTCCGACTGTGTGAAGTTGGACAAATTGAAAAGTACCCGGATGTTTGGCGAGGCAGTTTTTCCCCCCGACAGTTTAAACTTCAAAAATTCATAAGCTCTTCGTTTCTTGTCCTTTTTTTATGCTCTTGTAATTTACGGACATGCCAGAAACGTGTACTTTCTGTTAAAAATAGTTTCAAATTTTTTTGGAGACTCTATAGTAATAATAATTCTAAAATACTGAAAAGAACCCTAGGTCGGTTTAGGGCTGTTTACCAATTCATTTTCGATTGAGCACCAAAGGGTGTCTTGCGTCAGTAGGATGATATATATGCCTGATAGGAGTGAAATCAATGATGAAACTCATAGAGAATATTCATACTCTTGATCGTAGGTAACTAAAGTGATTAAGAAAAGGAAAAGTTTTCTTCATCAAGGTACGTAATTTCGTACCACTTTAGTGATATGATTAGTCATTGAATGATATGCCTCTTTTATTTCGATTCTCTAATCTTTTCGAATATATGAAACCTTTGATAGTCTTAGACTTTGATTTGGGTCTTGCATGCTTACCTCTCATTAATTACAGCCCATTGAATTTTGTACTCATTGATAACCTATGATTTTGTATTGAATATGTGACTCTCTCCGACGTAAGAATCTTTTGATCATTGTATACCCAATTATTTTGGAAAATCTTGTAGAACCAAAGTAAACCATAATCTTTGGAACTTTGTACGTACCTTAGGACTTTTTGTATATGTGAATACCTTTTGTGGAGGTTTAGGATATATGTGAAGTATAAGGGCCCGCACCAATGGGGATTGTTCGTTGGCTTTTGGGTCCGGCTAGTGGGTGCTATTTGTTGACCCTGTCGACAAGCATATGAACTTAGAAACTAGTTTCGAATCGCGGGCAGTCGGGTAAAATAACTTGCTTTATGGGATAAGCCGATGACCTTTGGGTGGTTTTGAACCTTTTCGATTGCTTTCAGTAAGCTTTGAGACTTTGTAGTTGTTAGATCAAGCAAAGGTTGCTTGAAGCATTACACCCTAGGTAGATAGTTTGGAATACCTAGTTTATTGCCTCCAGCCCCTATATATAGAGATACACTAGGGTTATTGACTGGTTAGTGGACTCTAGCCCATGTAGGCCCACTACACCGGTCCATTATCTTATTGGGCTTATATTAGAACATAATAGGGTTATATTATATACCCAACAATCTCCTCCTATGTTCTACATATAGCACAATCCAATAAATAGATAATGTGATGTCCAAACAAAATATTGAATCATCCATATCACCATATCAAAGAAGATCTGTAATCCAACTGAAAACAAGAATACTTTTAAGAATAACCAAGAGTTTTAGAAATAATCTAAACTCAAACAAAAGCAGTTTCACATGTAAGTGAACTATTTTTTTAATTGAAAAGAAAATAATAGTCCCCACTGCTCTATAAGGATTCACTCATCAAGTAAGTCATCCTCATCAAAATCCAGATTAAGGCAAGCTCTTCTATTTTCGACAATTCATGTTAATTACCAAATATGAATTTCATGAAAATGAATCCAATAATTTGTGTAAAATACAAAAGTATCTAGTTCTACCAGAAGAACTTAGTACAATTTCATAATGGCTGAAAAATAAATATCAATAAACATCATTGTCAAGTTTCAATACAAGAGCAAGACCAAAATAGTTTCTTTTGCAAAGAACCATTCACCATTGTCAAGTTTCAATACAAGAACAAGACCTAAATAGTTTCTTTTGCAAAGAACCATTCCATGTTTCCATTTGGAATGTTTCATCCATCATATCCAAATTGAGTTAAGCTGTATCATCAAGTTTGGAAGGAAACAACCTTTCCTAAGAAGACATGTCATCAAATGTGGAATGACATAAAGAGAACTGTAAACATCATTGAAACATATCAAGTGCTTATCTTGGCCAGGAGAGGGAGATTCGAAAAATTCAAAATAACATTGATGTAGGTTAAGACATGTCTACACAGTCTTTAACCCCATCTCCCTCACAGTTTTGAATATTTGATCTTTGTTCAGTCCCTTCGTAAGAGCATCGGCCATATTATCATTCGTTCTCACATCAACCAAAGTGATAATATCTTGTTCTATAATATAATTCAGCGTGGCATGTTTCAACCTAACATGTCTTCTCTTACCATTAAAGAGTGAGTTCTTTACAATCGTAATTATAGCTTGATTATCACAGAACAAACTTAAAGAGTTAATCTTTAAAAGGGTAAATGGAATGTCCAGCATTAGATCTCTTATCCACTCTGCTTCATCTCCTCTAGAAGCTAGAGCATAAAGTTCTGATTCCATAGATGACAGAGCAATACAAGTCTGTCTCTTTGACTTTCATGCAACAGCTGCTCCACCCAGTGTGAATACATAACCACTGGTAGATTTACTATCTCCTAATTCTGAGCCCCAAGATGCATCGGAATATCCTTCCAGGATAGGAGGATGGCCATTATAACATAGAGCATATCCTTGAGTACCCTTAAGGTATCTCATCAGCCTCATAAGGGCATCCCAGTGCTCATGGCCAGGATTACTAGTGAAACAACTCAGTATGTCAACTGTAAAGGCTATGTCTGGTCAGTGCAAGTCATCGCATACATGAGACTACCAATCAGTTTAGAATAATCCAACTGATTCTCACTGGCTCATTCATTAGGTCTCAGCTTTTTGGTATAATCAAATGGTGTCTCAATCGGTTTACACTCACTGTATCCTCATGTAGAAAGTAGTTTCTCAATATAATGGACTTGGCTAAGAGTGATCCCTTGGCTTTCAAAACTTACTCTCATTCCAAGAGTGATGTCTACCACACAAAGATCTTTCATGTCGAATTCTTTAGCCAACATTAATTTCACGTCACTCACTGCAGAGAGATCGGAACCAAGAATCAACATGTCGTCTACTTACAAGCAAATAATTGCGACCTTATTTGACACAGAACGGAAGTAGAGGCATTTACCTAAGTAACTGGTCTGAAAACCAAAGCTCTTTACTACCTTGTCAAATTTTTGATGCCACATTTTAGGTGTTTGTTTAAGACCATACAAAGATTTGTTTAACTTACAGACTTTGTGCCCAAAACCTTCCATGACAAATCCTTCAGGTTGGTTCATGTAGATTTCCTCTGTGAGGTCTCCATTTAGGAAAGCCGTCTTTACATCATTTGATGCATAACATATTGCTCAATAGATGCCAAAGCAAGAAGAATTCTTATCGTGGACAAATGACAGACCGATGAGTAGACATCAAAATAGTCTATCCCATTGACTTGAGTATAGCCCTTAGCTATTAAACGTGCTTTATACTGAGCTATTGTTCTGTCAAGATTAAGTTTCTTCTTCAAAATCCATTTACAGCCCACAGTCTTAGCCCCTTTTTGCAAATCGACTAGCTGTTAGGTTTATTTTGTAACAGAGAGCTCATTTCATCATCAATGGCTTCTGCCCATAACAAATAGTCCCTAGATCTCATCACTTCCTTATAAGATATGGATCATTCTTTAAATGGTAGGTCACAAAGTCCTCACCAAAATTCTTGGGTACTCTATCTCTTGTAGAAACTCTTAAAAGTTCTGATTCAGAAGTCAGCGGGTGTCAGAAATATTTTGTTCAGACTCTATATGCGATTCTGTAACCATCTCTGTATCGCCTGGTATGATCAAACCATGGTCTCTAAGAAATTTATTCTCAAAGAATACTGCATCTCTAAATGATATAACCATATTGGTAGATAGATCCAAAAACCGATCAGCAGCACTATCTTCTGCATCACCTAGAAATACACAAGTGTTGGTTCTAGGTCCTACCTTAGGTCTCCTAGGGTCTTGAATCCTCACATAATCAATACACCCCCAAGTCTAAAGAGTGTCATATCTACAAGGATGTTTATGCCATAACTCATAAGGAGTAGAGGTCAACTTAGAGTGTGGTACTCTATTCAGGATGTGATTTGCAGTTAAAGATGCTTCTCCCCAATAGCTAGTAGGCATGCCAGCTGTCAATAACATAGAGTTTAACATTTCAGTTAACGTCATGTTCTTATGTTCAGCTATGCCATTAGATTGAGGCGAGTAAGGAGCAGTAGTTTCAAGGATTATGCCCTGAGAGACACTTAATTCCTTGAACTGTGTTAGAGTGTATTCTCCTCCTCTATCACTTCTAAATTGCTTAATTTTTAAGTTCAATTGATTTTCAACACGATTCTTAAAAATTTTAAATTTATCAAAAGCTCCATCTTTCGATTTTAGGAGATAAATATGACAATATCTAGATAAATCGTCTATAAAAGTGATTAAATACTTCCGACCACCTCTAGTAGTGAAACTTTTAAAGTCACAGAGGTCATAATGTATTAACTCAAGAAGTAGTGTGCTTCTAGAAACCGAACGAAAATGTTTTCTAGTGATCTTGGCTGCATACACTTCACATCTATCAAATCTAATCAATGTATCTAAAGGTATATTATAAGTTTTAGCAAGTTGTACCATCTTCCTATAGTTCACATGTCCCAATCTAGTGTGACAACTTAGGATCAATCAAAGTGGAACTAACCTAACTAATTGTATCAGTTGCTAAACTCAATCTGTACATACCATCGATCAAGAATGCGCAGCCAAAATAAAAAGAGTTAACAATTAAATTTACACTACTACGCAAAAAACAAGAACACATGCCAGCATTGTCTAAAAGACTAATAAAAATTAAATTCTTTTGAATAGCAGGAACTACTTTAACATTTTTTAATGTTAGTATTTTACCTGAAGAAAGGACCAAGTTCGCAGTTCCAGTGTGAGTCACCTCCGCCTCTGCCTCACTAGCTACTGTAATGGTCTCTTTCACTCCAACAGCATCTGTAAGTAGTTTCTTCAAGTTGCAAATATGGCAGGTGGCTCCTGTATATAACCACCAGTCTGAACAGGTACTTTTCTTACCGTTGCCCAACATAGTAAATGAAATCCAAGTGTGGCAACCCAAGAAGAGGGGTGAATTGGCAATTTAAAAATCTTTGGCTAAATTAGGTGGATTATTAAAATTAATTTACTAATTAAGCAATTATTGATCTAACCCTTGTTCAAATATTCAAGATGATGAAAGCTAGGGATTAGATGTTTACTTTAAGCATGCATTCACTAACCCTTGTTCGATTAATACATAAACATAAGTTAGGCTAGAGATTACCAATCACTACATGTGCAAGAGAAGAAGGAGAACAGAAGCAACCAGAAGGAACACACGATTTATAGTGGTTTGGTCTATCACAAGACCTACTCCACTCTTCCAAGTTTCACCTCCTTGGAAACTCCACTAAAGTTGAGATTCTTCAATAGGCGAATCTCCAAGCCGTACACCCAACTCCTCCAATCTCCAAAGGGGACAAATCCTTTCTGCACGAAGCCTTGTCGAGGGGACACACCCTCTTACAAAGATTCACCTTTGTTAACGGGCCGAATCAGAGACCCTCAAGTGCAATGAAGAAATAAAAAGAAAAGAACTCTCTTTGCCTCTTGATAGGCTGATTACTAACAATAAAGCTCTCAAACTCTCCAAAGAAAAGATACAAATGTAAGCTAATGGAGATCCTCTTGATAAAATATGCACATGCAAATTCAAAGAGGTTTTAACCTTTGATAGAAAAGTCTAAGCTCAAGAAGATGGGATTTTATCTTGCCAAAGGTAGTTTAGATAGGTTTTGATAATGTATATATAGCCCATTTGAAAATATGACCGTTTGGGGTAAAACTGTAATAAACTTGGCCGAAAAAGTCAACCTGCAAAAGCCCTAACGGCTCTTTTGCCAGACCGGCGCGGTCGACCGAGCCACGGCGGTCGCCTGCCCCTATCGGGTACACATTTTTATTTTCAAATTTATTACCGCCGCGGTCGACCGGCCCATGGCAGTCGCCCGGCGAGGGCTACATGTTTCTTAAAAAAACTTAAGCGCAAAACCTTTCTGCGGTCGACCGGCTGTTGGCGGTCGCCCGCCCAGACCAAGCTAGAATGGTTCTGTTTCGACAGAACCATTTTCGCGGTCGTCCGGCTCACCCCGGTCGACGGCCCGCCTTTGGAACGCAAGTGCTGGATTTCCAGCCTTGCTTCCGCGGTCGCCTGGGACACCCCGGTTGACCGGCCCTATATAAAATTTGATTTTACTTTATAAAAAATCAGGGACATTGGGCCATGGTCTTTGGGCTTTAGTCCTAGGTTTTCAAACCCATTTTTTGTGTGTGTGCGTTTAGTTTCCAAAGATATAAAAAGTTAAGTATGAAAACTATTGGAAAACCTATTGAAAGTGCATTTAATCATAAAATCAAGAGGACTCCAAAATACATTATAAAAGTATATACTATGAGTCTTCTTGGAATGTCTTCGATCCTTTGCACTTTTTTGGACTCCTCACTTGTGAGTGAATATCTTGGACTTGACTTGGCTCTTGTGACTCTCTCCAATCTTCAAGACATGTTGAGAGGTACATGAGGTGTCACCATGTTGGTTCATCTCAAAGCTTCTTCTTGACACTTTGCTAGGTAGCTTGTGGGATCTTTATATTGAGCTTCTTGACTTGAACATCCTCCAAAGGTCGATGTCTTTACTTTTAGTGCAAGCTCTTTGATCATGGTGTATGTGGATCTGCAAGCCATGTGTTGAGATGAGTTGTGTAATGACGATATGTCATATCAAATTCCTGTATAAAGCACAACATCTCAAGGCAACACATTAGTCCATAAATTCTAATTAATTTGGATTTACTAGCATCAAAACAAGAAGGTAAGGTGAATGATTGAATCATTGGGCTTATAGTAACAAAACCATTAGGCTCAGCACTACCCACCATCATATGAGCTTCCTTTTGTGGTGTGTCAGATTTAACCTTCTTAGGTTGCCTACAATCGACAGCAAAATGACCCCATTTCCCACAGTTGTGGCACTTGCCCTTCTTTTTCTGAAAGATAGTCTTTTTGGCCTACAACTTGGAATGTTCACTTTTAGGTGACTTGGATTTCCGAGAAAATTTCTTGGGATTTGTTACAACGTTAGAAGCAGACTGTTGCTGTCTAACCATCTCCAAGTTATTCCTGACTCGATTCTCATCTTCGATTCGAATGAATCGTTTGAGATCATCCAGTCCCACTTGCACATTTTTTCGATACATCTCGGTTTTGAAAGAGTGCCAGGCAGATGGTAACTTGTATATTATTGCACCCACAAGAAACGAATCACAGGCATCAATTTTTTCATTGTTCAACTTAGATCGTAAATTCTCAAGATCAGTCGCTGGAGGAGTGATTTTCTTGTCCTCTTGAAACTTGAAATCCATGAATTTGTCCACAAGATGGGTCTTGGACAATTCCTCCTCTTTCTTGAATTGAGCATCTAAGTTGTCCCATATTCTTTGGCAGTGTTATATTTACTTTAGGTTTCTGCAAGACAATCTGAAAGACAATTCAACAGGTAGTCTTTGCAGAAATCCTCATCTTTAAGCTATTGAGATTCATCAACTTCTTCATCCGTCTCAGCAAAGGTACTCAAAACAGTGTAAAAATGATTCATATATTTTAGACCGAATTGAGTCTTTCGCTTCCATGAATTAAATTCAGATCCACCAAAGGATTGAAGTTTGACCATCTCAAACGCGATTGCAGTCTTCTCCATTCGAAATTTTAGATAAACTTAAAAAACTGGAAAGAGGGCACCTGGATGGGAGATGCAAAACCAAAGCCAAGAACCAAAGGCAAGAATCAAAACCAAGTACCAAAGCTAAGTTGAGCTCCAAGAACCGAACCCACGGAAGAAGAACCCAAGCGATTTTGAAAAAACAAGCTGGATCCAAGAGGGCTTCGGCAAGAATGGCAACCCACTGCCGTGAAATCGCCACAAAATCAAGAGGTCTACTACCGGTAGAAACCCCCAATCATGTGAAACCCAACTTTCAGAACCTAAGATTCTGCAAAACCTCAAGTTGCGGAGAACTAAACTTTCAGAAACCCAAAAATTGGTCAGTAAAACCCACTTTCGATGAAGTTCCGGCCTCCACCACAAACAGGAGCTACCAAAGTATGCCCAAATAGGGTTTTTTCTTGGTCTATTTTTGTCTTCCTCTATCTCTGCCACTGCCGTCATAAAACCTTTGAGTTCTCAATTGAGAATTGGTCACCGATGATGGCAATAGATGTGGCCGTGACTTTTAATATGGCGAATTTGGGGCAAAACGAACCAGATGGGTTCGAGGTGGAGGAAACCCACGCCCAAAACAATGGGCTTGAACAAGCATTTCGAGATCACGGTTGGAGGCTTCGAAAAACCCAAATCAAGTTGTTGATGGTTTGCAAAAACCTCCACTGCCGTGATAACCCAAATCAATTCGACCAAATTGTTGATGGTTTGCAGAGAAAAATCTGGTGGTTTGCCAAAGCCGTCGATATCTTTTTATTGGGGAGAAACGAACCCACAAAGGTCTCTCTAGATTCCACCAACATCTTCAATCGGATGAAATATGGAACGAGTGAACTACAAAGAGAAATTTCTGATGAGTGAGATTCGAAGAAAGACTGACGCTTCTGATGAATCTATTAAAATTAGGGTTTTTAATGCTTCAAGATTGTTAGATCAAGCAAAGGTTGCTTGAAGCATTACACCCTAGGTATCTAGTTTAGAATACCTAGTTTGTTGCGCCCCTATATATAGAGATACGCTAGGGTTATTGACTGGTTAATGGACTCTAGCCCATGTAGGCCCACTACACCGGTCCATTATCTTAGTGGGCTTATATTAGAACATAATAGGGTTATATTATATACCCAACAGTAGTTTTCCTCTATTGGGACTCTCTTTGATGTGACTCTTTGAAATACGACTTTGTGGACTTTGTTTCTCAAGTATTATATTAGTACCAAGCACCTCATGTGTAGCTTTCGCCATCTTCGTTTACCTTTTGATTCCCTCTTTGAAACATGCTTCGACCCCACTTTTGTAGTGCGTTATTATGTATTGAGCTTTTTAGTTGACCGTGGTTATATTAACAGTTTTAGAGTTTGATCCTCGTGAGGTAAACGAGGAAGAAGAAGCTTAGTTTTGGAACCGTAGGAGCTTGGAGATTTTATTTAGCTTATTTGCTTTCGTTTCAGACAGTGAGTATTAGTAAACAAACGTGCAAGACTACGCCTATGCTTATTTATTTTGATTTATGGGAGAGTTGAGATTTGATTTGGCTATGTTGGATCCACATTATTTGAGAATTTGATATTCTAGTTATGAAATGCCATGTTTGTTTCTGTTATTGCTTTGTAGCCTTGTATGCTTGTGGGATTTATCTTGTAGGTGTACGGCGCTGCCACATCCTACGTCCAGCGTAGGGTCTGGGGCGTGACAGTGGAAATATTATTTCCGCCATCATTTCCATGAATAACTCAAAAGGCCGGGCAAAAACTGCAATAGCACATACATTCCCACAATGATCATATGATTACCCAAAACTACTCATTTCATAACTTCTCCATAGGACAAATTGGCCCCAACCTATGAAAATAGAACATGAGGAATAAAGAAAATGTTTTCCAATAATTTTTTCATGGAAAGAAAATGAATGACAGAGCAAAGAAACGTGATCAGTGTCCTCAAAATTTTTTGGGGCCCATTGGTTGAACCAAACCATTCATTTGTTGGGCATGAATTAAATAGGCCCTTACCAAAGAATCATACTCATAAAAAGATGATCCTAACCTTCGAGGATCCTATTTTATGCTGGCCATATTAAATTAATACCGATTCGAGTGTTCGGATCATCTAATGGAGAAGAGTTTTAGGCGAGGCCCACATAAGTTGAGCCAAATAAATGAATTGTTTTGATCAAACAAATAAAAACACGCTGCAAACGTCAAATAAAAACTCATCAAACATTATTTCCAACAAAAAGACAAAGAAGTCGGGTAGAAGTATTTTTAAAGGGCAATTAGAAGGATATTACGGTTCTAAAAAAAAACTCTTTCAAGCCCTTTAAATACTAAACGACAGCATACTTCGTGCATGTTATTATAACATTGCAGTGCTGATATCATTTCCCTATATATGTGTGTGTTTTCTTCTTTGGATATTCTTGGCTCTCTTCCAATTTTCCAAATCAATTCTATCTACTATAATAAGCTGGGAATAAAGTCAGGCTTTTTTTAAATTTTTTAATTTCGTACGTGTAATTTTGTGGGCTTTTTTGGTCACTTCTTTCGGGCCGAACCCTAAAAAAAAATTCATATTTCCTTCTATACCCCATTTAATAAGGGTCGGAGATTTTTTTTTTGGCATCAGATATTTTTGACATTAGATACCTTTTCTTTAAGGCTCTTTTAAACTCTCTCTCTCTCTCTCTCTTTCTCTCTCTCTCTCTCTCTCTCGTCTCCGACCAGAAAAGTTCTACAATTTTACCCTTAAACCCTTAGCTGCTCTATCTAACCATGCTATATGCAAGGGTAAGATGGTCCTTCCGTAGTTATCTATCAGAGATTTTTTAGCTGACTTTTGGGTCACTTCTTTCGGTAAACATCTCTCTCTCATGCAAGGGTAAAATCGGCATCCCCATTTCTATATTCTCTAACGAAGTTGTTTCTAATACGTCTCCTCTTTAACCCATCAGAAAAAAAATAAAACGTCTCCTCTTTCTAATCTACACCGTTGAGAAGGATTCATCTAATACGTGTATGGTAGTCCTCTCTCTCGGTCTATGTCTCCTCTCTTTCTCTCTCTCTCTCTCTCTCTCTCAAGCAGAGGAGAAAAGGAGCGATTGCATCTCAAGCACCGATTTTGCCGACCTTAGCAGCATTGGTAAAAAATCTCACTCTAACCGAAATCTCCTATACTCTTTTGGGCTTCCCCAGTTTTTTTTTTTTTTTTGGGTTTTCATGAGATTTCATGAGGGTTTTACAGTTTCATGGAGATTTTTCTTTGGGTTTTTTGGTGTCGGCTATTTCCTTTATATTTCCCTCATGTTTTTCATTATATTTCATTAGGGTTTTCCAGTTTTCTAGACATTTGGTTTTGGTTCTTTAGGGCTTTAGCTATTTCCTTTCTCAGGTTTTGGTTTCGGTTCTTTAAGGAAGATCTAATCTTTATTCTGTTTTCAAGGATTGATTTCTAATCATTTTATTTCGATTGGATGTGGGTTTTCTGCAGTATTATTTTTAGGGTTTTTGTTTGATTTCGTGAACCACAGTTTTTTTCAATCTTCCAACCATGCTATATTGTGAGTGCCAGAAAGATTGATGGAGTCAAATGTATACGTAATCATGAGTCCAATTATTATTTTGGAATTCACAATTGGCTGTCATAATCATAATCGAACAGGGCCTTATGCAATGAACTGCCGGCTCAATGCCATCATTTTCTTAAAAGTGACTTCCATTCCACCCCCTACCATTGACCTCTTTTCTAGAAATAGTTTTATTTTCATGAAAAGACAAATAAAGGTTAGTGGAAATATCGGTGATGTGATGAAAATTTCATCTCCCTACGTACGCATGTTCGTGGTTTTTATATGTTTTCTTTTGATTTCCTGTGATATGTACAAATCTACATCCATGCTTTTACTTTCATCGTGCCTTCATCAGAACACTTGACCTATTAATTTTCCATCCCCTACTTCTCATTATGATTCCTTTTTAAGGGTTTTACTTCTATACATTGAATACACATTTTTTCCTTTACATTCTCTAAAAAAACTGCACACAAGGTAGTGAAAATTACAGTAGACATTGCAAATGTTGTAATGTTTTGTTCTTTGATACCAAGATACCAATGGGGCTTCTTTTTATTTGCTTTGTTATGTTTATATTTTTTTTCTTTCCAGTCTTATAGTTTGTACGTTTCCATTTTTGTATTGTCTTCGTTCTTGGGACTTAGATATTTTTTTATCACCCTGATGCACGTGGTTTTTTTTACTAGTATGGTTTATGGCAGGCTAAGAGCAAAAGACAAAAAAATAATTAAAGAATTAATAATTCTTCTTTCAATATTCTTTGATCTCTGACAATTTTCCAAATCAATTCTATAAAGTTTATGGCCGGTCAAGGAGCATAGTAAAAGAAAAGGGACAAAGGGGCTATAGTTCATGGATATTGAAATACGGGTCTTTTCTTTTGCCACAAGAGATAGGCTCCTGAGGATTGAAATCTAAAGTGTAACCATAACATGTTTTTAGGGGAGTAAACGAGCCGAGCTTGGCCAGGCTTGGCTCGGCTTGTTAAGCTCGGAAGCTCGGCTCAGGCTGGAACCAGATCAAGCTCAGCTCGGCTCGGCCAGGCTCGCGAGCCTTACTGAGCTCGGGTTATATTAAGTTCACACCCCTCATCTTCCCTGGACAGCCCTATCTACTGTAATTTGACGACTCTTTTTACACTACGGGTGGTGGGCCAAGTAACAAATGGGGTTCCAAAAAAGAAGTGACATATTTTGCTTCCCCCTTTCACTCTCTGGACAACCCTTTTAGTGTATATATTAATATATAATATATATATATATATATTTACATATATTAAATTCTTAACGAGCCGAGCCTGGCCTAGCTCAGGCTCGGCTCATTAAGCTTAATGAGCCTGACCAGCCGGCTCGGCTCGGCTCGTTAAGGATTCAAGCCGAGCTCGAGCGAGCTTCCGAGCCCGAGCCAAAATTGACACCCTTACATGTTTTTGTAATCAAGGCCGTTGATTTGGTTGGCCATTATTAGATGGTCCACCCAACAAACATCCAATCCACACAATTAGGGCCTTAAAAAAAATCAACGGTTTAACTTCTCTTGGAAGAATAATTATGACGATGACTGTGAGGCTATTTTTTGACAACCACATTTTGAGCCCACCTTGATCAGATTCTCTTAGCCCTCTAACCTAATTGGGTTCGAGTAGGGTTGTGTAAGAGGAATTAAACCGTTGATTCATAGTTGTAGGAATGTAGTCATAGTTTTTGTACCAGTTGACCAACTCCAATATTCCAGACATGCAAGTAGCAATGGGATCACAAAGAGATCCAAAGTGAGGCCTATCAAATTGACGGCTCAGATCAATTCTAGTTAGGCCCCTTGATGCCTGTCAAATGGACGGCTCACGGAGAAGGGTGCACCACATTATAATCTAATGACTTCGCGCCCTACCAATGCAATTGTTTTGCACATACAAATATAGAAAACTGTTATGCAGAAAGTGGCTTTTATGATCAATGGTAAAAGACAAATCAGAGGTTGACCCACTTGATCTTGCCTAAGCTAGCCTTAATGGTTCAAGGGCCTAAGATCCTCTGATCAAGCTGTTCTCAATGGAATTTGGCTATACTTATGGTTCCTGGTTAGGAAGTGGGATCTAATTGTGTCTATTAGGAGCAAGTTACTTTCTTCTTAGCATTTTCCAAAAAAATGAAAGAAAACATTAAAACAAGGGGAGTGATAAATCGACTCCCAAATATGATAAATTGACTCCCCATGTGTCTTTCTCTCTCCTCTGGGTTAGAGAGAGAGAAAGAGGAGAGAGATAGACACAATGGAGTCGATTTATCACTGCCCTAAAACAAACGAGATAATAATGTTCCTAAAATCTAGCTCCCTTTTAAACAATATAATAAAGGTGGTAGTGTCTGTCGAGAAATTATATGATGCCCTTGAGGGGGAGGGGTGGGGGGGGGTCTCTCCCTCCGCCCATGTTCTTTGATGGTCGGGCATCATATAAACTCTCATGTCTTAGATACCAATTTTCATTTCTTCAATTATAGAATTTATGAAAAAAATACCATCTAAGCTAAATTTTTGAAATTACCAGTAAGGTTCTATTTTTGACTTATTGACTTGTCAGGTCATCGTACAAAAAAAGACCAACTTGCCTTTCTACACAATATTCTGAGAGTTATTATGAAAATGGTAAAACCTTTTATTTTACGACAGGAAATTCGCTTCTAGCATGTCTTTGAATCTAATTTAACAGGCCATTTTGAAACCAGAATTATTTAATTTATATTCAAATCGAAGCTCTCGAATTCTATTTTCGAACATCAATGAAAAAACTCACGGAATTTTGAATGTTACGATGGAAATGGTGAAACCTATCTTTTTACAGCGGAAAATTCGAACAGATTTCTGCCCTATATTTGAATAACCATAACTTAGTCAATTTGAATTCAAATTTAGTGAGCTATCCTTACCAATTTAGAGAGAGGACTTCAAAAAGAAAATTTTCTGTTCTAAATTGGCATTTTACAGCTCTAAAAAGCCAATTTAGAGAGCGTGAGAGAAAGTGGGAGATAAAACCTAACATGATATGTCTTTGAACTTTTTTGAACCACATGATAACTTTTTGCACTTTCTGTCATGCACATCAAAATGTTGTCATCTCTCTTTCTCCCCCCTTCCCCCTCTCTCTGTCTCTCCCTGTCTCTAAATTGACTTCATAGAGCCATACAAAGCTAATAGAGCGGAATTTTGTTTGAAGTTCTCTCTCTAAATTGGGTTTTTAGAGCTGTAAAAAGGCATTTTTGGGTGGAAAAGTTTCTGATATGACAACTTTTTGCACCATCATGTCTCTCTTCCTCTCTCTAAAATGTTGTCATCTCTCTCTCTCTCTCTCTAAATTGGATTTTTAGAATCGTAAAAAGCCAATTTAGGATGGAAATTTTTCATTTCGAAATAGTGTCATCTCTCTTTCTTTTTCTCTCCCTCTCTCTCTCTCTAAATTGACTTTCTAGAGCCGTAAACAGCCAATTTAGATCAAAAAAAAATTTCATGACAAAAAGTGCTTAAAGAGTCAGAAAGTGCTCTCTCTCTCTCTCTCTCTCTCTCTCTCAATCTTTGGAAAGACAAAAAAGAAGTCATCTTTCTCTAAAATGGCTTTCTAGAGCCTTAAAAGGCCAATTTAAAATGGAATTCATTTCAAAATAGACTCATCTCTCTGTCAGTAAAAAAACCAATATAAAGCGAAAAAAATTTCTACATGATAAAAAAGCAAAAAGAGTTTGCACTTCCGTTGCAAACTCGTCCACTACATCATCCGCATTGTATGCAACATCCTTAAGCTTTCAAAGCCAATCTTCCATTGCATTACTAGTTACTTGCTGTTCTTCAACATATTGAAGCACAGCTTGAATGGTGGATTATGTGCTTGAGAGGTTTTTTATCTCCTCATCAACACCCCACACTAATTTAATCTCTTTTATTGCTCCCTCCAAGTTTCCAACAAGTTCATCAACAATGGGAGATAGTAATAGTTCCATCTTACTCATACGTTCTTTCTATATAAAAGTGAAGAACCGGCAACAGTTGGAGAGACTTTTTTTTCTTAAGACTCGATTTTGGCTCTACAGCAAGAAAAGAAAGTTTGATTGTAGAAAATAGTGCTTCTTCAGATGCTGTTTGATCTCTGTTACAATTTTCCAAATCAATTCTCTACAGTTTATGGCAGGCCAAAGAGCATCAAGACAAAAAAAAATATAAAGAATCAACAATTCTTCTTTGGATATTCTTTGATCTCTATATTGCAATCTTCCAAATCAATTCTATATGATATATGGCCGGCCAAGGAGCATCAAGACAAAAACATATATATAAATAATCAACAATTCTTCTTTGGATATTCATTGATCTCTCTTTCAATCTTCCAAATCAATTCTATACAGTTTATGGCCGGCCAAGGACAGGCCAAAAAAAATATAAAGAATCAATAATTCTTCTTCCAACGTCCTTTAATCTCTCTTCGAATTTTTCAAATCAATTCTATTATGGACGGCCAAGGAGCATAATACAAAATAAAATTTAAAAAGAAAGAAAAGAAGACAAAGAATCAATAATTCTTCGTTGAATGTTCTTTAATGTTGTGGGAATAAGTAATCGGAGATCTATAGATCTGGCAGTTTCCTACACCCTCTTTGCTCCTCAACCTCTCCCCTTCCAGTAGGAAGTACCCCCTTCCCTCTCTGTCTCCCTCAACATGAGCTGGTGGATCTATTCATTTTGTATTCAAAACTCAATTCCAAATCCAAATACAAAATATGAGGTATCCAAACGGGCCTTAATTTCAGTACAAAGTTACAAAGTTACCACCAAGGAGCTCTAAAGTATATATTTAAAGACTTTCAGGATAAATGTACAAAGTAAAAAAAAAACACTTAAAATAGAATAATGAAAATTCTGTTGCGGAATTGGGGCTCAAAATACCCCTCCGCAGTGACAAGTTAACAGTCCATATACGAAAGTGTGTTTTCGGTATTGTGTATAAATTCTATGCAACGTTCCAAAAGTAGATTTGCAAGAACAAATAAAAAAGCACGCAAGATTTATGTAAGCCCAATGGTTCGCACCTTGGCATTACCTTCTTGTTTTGATGATTCCATACACAAGTGATTTTATATCACTAATGTGCTTTTGGTTGTGTAAGTTGTAGATCTCATTAGTGTGCAATCAGGGAGGCTTGGCATTGAAGCTAAATTGGAGAGATTTTGGAGTGCCCCAAAGCTAGGAAGATCCAAGAAGCATGGTGGACTTGAAGATAAAGTGAAGATCTAGTTGAAGTCAAAATTAGAATGTATTTGTCCATTCTTGTTATGGTCCTTTGAGGCACTAATCATAGGTTAAAATAATCCATAAACATGATAAACAAAGTGGGACAAGACCTACCGAGCACACCCCAAAATTGAATACATTTAGCCTTAGAAAGTGCAATATTGGCAGGGCCAACCGACTGGAGCTCCCCAGTCGACTGCCCATTTGATCTGTTTTTCATTTCGGACCAGCTGACTAGAGGTCTCCAGCCGACTGCCGATAAGAATCTGTTTGGAAAACAGATTCGGTCCAGGTTTGGGCCAGCCGACTGGTCACCCCAGTCGACTGGATCAACTATATAAGGTTTTTTATATATAGCCACCAGACCCTATGGGCCAGTCGACTGGTCGAGCCCAATCGACTGCCAACGGCTAGATTTCTATCCGTTGGAGTTAAAACGACTAGTTTTTGGGGCTTTGAAAGTATTACCAAAATGCCCGTAAAATGGCTAGTTTTTTGTCTAAACTATATATATGTGTTTCCCTTCATTCCAATCCATAAAGACACTCTAAAACTTATTTGGAACATCTTAAAGAGTGATTAAACCCTATTTAGTGCATCTCACATTCATTGAGCAAGAATTGGATATAGGCTTGATTTGTACATCCGTTCTACATATGTTGTAACCCTCTTGAAGGGATTTGTTTTTCTTGTTTCAATCATTGTATTTGGCAAGTGTAGTGGAGACGCAATAGGGCAAGTGTAAGGAGACGCGTCGAGCCTTCTCAAGAACGAGTGTTGGAGACGCGGAGTCCGGGTTGGCGAGTTTTGCGAGGCAGAGCTCCCATTTTTGTAATTGGGTTGATTCCCCTCCGTTAAGGGAATCCGTATTGAAATCACCAAGAAGTCTTGGTGGAGTGGAGTAGGTCCTTGGTCGTGACCGAACCACTATAAATCTCAGGTGCACTCTTTCTATCTCTCTCTATCTCTTTGTGCATTTGTGGTTTGTTTTCATTTGTGTGATTAAGGTTTTAATTTGCCATTTAGTTTTAATTCCACAATATTCTTGGCAAAGTTTTTGAACCCAATTCACCCTCCCTCTTGGGTTGCCATCCGTACTTGGGATTTCAATTTACGTGGTTCACCACATGATGTGTGTGGCTACGTCCAAGGGAGAATACTTCAAAAGATTTCATTATGTGAAAAATAAAAGGATTACAAGAAGCACTCTCCGGATTACACAAAAATTTAATTCTACGCCATCTAGGATCCAAGCGCCTTCGCTCCCTAGAACAACCTTGCTTCTTCACCTTTTTCTTACCACGAGAGATTCCAAAATCTCCTCTTCACCTTTTTTCCCAAGAGAGTGCCCAAGTAGAACCGCTCCTCGTTTTCTCTTGTTTACCAAAAGTGCTAAATATTTTCACCACCAGAGAGCCGAATCACTTGTGTTTCTGAAATTCCAAGGGTAGGCCCGAGTACTATTCTAATGGCAACTAATGAGGAGGTAAAATTAGGTTCCTAACAAGTTTTAATCTTTTGAAAACTTCTAACCCAATTTTGAAGATTAAGATATCAAAAATGAAAATTAAGCACACAAGTTAAATCCTAAGTGCAATGCAAATGTAAAGCAAGAGATAAGAGAGAGTGTACCCGAGATTTAAAGTGGTTCGGTCCTCCAACGTGAGGCCTACTCCACTCCACCAACCAAACCCGTTGATGACGTCACTATTTGATCTTCTTAACTTCGGCGAAGATCGGTGCTGATTACAATTCCAATTGCCTTTAACCTTGGTGGCAATCCTCACCACGGAGAGTGGGCTCCGCTTCTCCGAACAATCGTCCAAATACAATCGTCTTGATAAAGAAAGAAAGAAACAAGAATTCCTCACAAGGGTTTACAAACTTTGAAGAAGATGTACAAATCTGAGCCTATGATCCAAATCCTAATTCTAGAGGATGAGAGGCATAAACAAGCTTAATACACTCTTAGGATATTTCAATAGGTTTTTAGAGTGTTAGGATTGATAGTTGGGAAGTTTAGAATACCCATATATAGAGAAAAACCAAAATATGACCGTTTGGTGGCATAGTGGTAATTCTGGCAAAAACCCCAACGTCTATAATTTCTTCCCGAAATAGTGGTCTCGGAGTTCCGAGAATTTCTCTCGGAGTTCCGGGAATACAAAGAGAAGTTGGAAAAATGCTACTGGACCAAATCTCGGAGCTCCGAGAAATTTCTCGGAGTTTCGAGATCGGAGCTCCGAGAATTCTCTTGGAGTTCCGAGAAGCCTATATGCAGCTGGTTTTTCAATTCTGTTTCTTATTCATTTGGGCTTCCACCTTTACACCAATTTGGGATTGTATATGAGGGTTCCAAAGTGTTGGAACACCACAAGGACAATCTCTTAAACATTTAGGGTGTGTGAGATTAACTTTATTTATGCCTCTAAACACCTAAACTAGGATTGGATCTTTACATTCTAAAATGATTTCGATCTTCAATTGCGATGCTTCAAGTCTTCAAGCGTCTTGGATCTCCGATGTCTTTGGCCTTCCTAATGCGGTCCAATGAGAGCTTCTTAGCCTTAATCCTAGCAATCATGTCTTAATACAATTATGATCTACAACTTAGACAATCAAACACATAAGTGATATAAAATCACTTGTGTATTGGAATCATCAAAAGAATATGAGAATGCCAAGGTGGGAACCATTAGGCTTACAATCTCCTCCTTTTTTATGATGACAAGCACAAGAGCTTTTCCAATAAAAGCATACATATATTTCCTTACACTAGATTTTTCTCCCCTTTGGTATCAATAAAAAAGATGGGGTAAAAGAAAATCAAAGGGATACAATTTTCAATTTTAAGCTCCCCTTTTTCAAGGAAAAAGACAAACATAGAAATCCCCCTATTTAGAGTTTTTATTCAACACAAGAGGGGATATTAAATAACCATAAAAAGATATTCAATTTTAAGTTCCCCCTAATCTAAACACATATGAAGAGAATCATATGGGGGCTTTAGGAACCCAAGCTTTCTTGGTTCCACCACAATCCCTAATCTTAGATGCACATTGGAATTGGTAGTGACCATTGATTCCACAATAATGGCATCTAACATGAGGGTTAGATAGACTAGTCCTATCATAAGATCCATGATTAGGCCTATGACTAGTCTTCTTCAAGATTATGTCAATAATTTTATCACTATTTAGGAATCCATAGAGACATAATCTTAACCTTTCATTTTCATTATGAAGATGTGTTATTTGATTTAAAAAATTATTAAAGTCATCTTCATAAGATTTGGAAGAGCTTGCCACATTTTGAAGTTTAACAATTTGGCAAGATTTCTCATCCAAACTACCCTTAAGGGTTTCAATCTCAAGTTTAAAATTTTTAATTTTTACTTTAGCTTGAGATTTGGAAGAAGAAGATTCATTTTTCAAAACATCAAGTTCATTTTCTAATTTTGAAATAGATTTTTTAAGAACTTTATTTTTTGAAATTTGAGAATGCAAGGTAATGCACAATTCATCATAAGATATGTTTCCACTATCACTACTTGATGAATTACAAGAGGGGTTTGAATTTACCTCATCTTCATGGGTGAGTGCCATGAAGCAAAGATCATCCTTATTAGCTTCCCCTTCACTTGAGCTTTTTTCCGAAGTGCTAGAAGCATCCCAAGCGGCTACAAGACCCTTGTTTCTCTTCCAATCCTTCTTCTTTCCCTTGTAATTCGAGGAAGATGAGTTGAGAAGAGGGCACTCCGGTCTTTTGTGTCCCGTCTTCTTACAATTATAGCATCTTATTCCTCCTTCTACTTCACTTTCTTCTTCTTTTTGTCTTTTTTGTGCTTCTTTCTCCATAAGCTTTTGAATTTTCTCAAAGCTTCTTATTCATTACTATCCGCCTCATTTGAGGATGATGAGTCCGCTTTCACCTTAAGTGCTAAGGATCTACTCTCTTTTTCTTTCTCTTTTGGTTTCTTCTCCTCTTGTCGGCTAGTGAGGAGCATCTCATGAGTGATAAGAGATCCTACAAGCTCCTCCATAGTTAGCGTCTTGAGATCCTTTGATTCTTGTATGGCGGTGACCTTTGGATCCCAATGTGAAGGAAGTGACCTAAGCAACTTACCCACAAGCTCATCAGTAGGATAAGATTTACCAAGATTAGCTAATTCAGTTGATATTATAGAAAATTGGGTATACATTTCGGAAATACTTTCATTTTGACCCATTCTAAACATTTCATATTTGCTCTTTAACAAGTTTATTTTGGAATCCTTGACTTGTGATGTTCCCTCATGGGTAACGGCAAGAGTATCCCAAATAACCTTGGCGGAATAAAAAAGAGCTACTCTATTAAACTCCTCCGTAGATAAGGTGCAAAACAAAGAGTTTATAGCTTTGTAATTTAAATTTGCATGCCTTTTCTCTACAACATTCCATTCTTCAAATGGTTTGGAAGGCAAAGTGTATCCATTTTCAACAATATGCCAAAGTTCCACATCTATAGATAGAAGATAGATGCGTATCCTTGTCTTCCAATGTCCATAGTTGGACCCATCAAAGAAAGGAGGTCTAGTTGTGGAATGGCCTTCCGGAAGTCCGGTTCCATTTATGCTTGCCATTTCACAATTAGAAAGTTGCTAAAGATCTTATGATCTTTTCCTTGTTAAATTTTTTAAAACAAATTTACCAAAGATTTTAAGAAAAGAAAATCTTTTAAGAGCCAAGGCTCTGATACCAAGTGAAATTCCAAGGGTAGGCCCGAGTACTATTTTAATGGCAACTAATGAGGAGGTAAAATTAGGTTCCTAACAAGTTTTAACCTTTTGAAAACTTCTAACCCAATTTTGAAGATTAAGAGATCAAAAATACAAATTACGCACACAAGTTAAATCCTAAGTGCAATGCAAATGTAAAGCAAGAGATAAGAGAGAGTGCACCCGAGATTTAAAGTGGTTCGGTCCTCCAACGTGAGGCCTACTCCACTCCACCAACCAAACCCATTGATGGCTTCACTATTTGATCTTCTTAACATCGGCGAAGATCGGTGCCGATTACAATTCCAATTGCTTTTAACCTTGGTGGCAATCCTCACAACGGAGAGTGGGCTCCGCTTCTCCGAACACTCGCCCAAATACAATCGTCTTGATAAAGAAAGAAAGAAACAAAAATTCCTCACAAGGGTTTACAAACTTTGAAGAAGATGTACAAATTTGAGCCTATGATCCAAATCCTAATTCTAGAGGATGAGAGGCATAAACAAGCTTAATACACTCTGAGGATATTCCAATAGGTTTTTAGAGTGTTAGGATTGATAGTTGGGAAGTTAAGAATACCCATATATATAGAAAAACCAAAATATGATCGTTTGGTGGCATAATGGTAATTCTGGCAAAAACACCAACGGCTATAATTTCTTCCCGAAATAGTGGTCTCGGAGTTCCGAGAATTTCTCTCGAAGTTCCGGGAATTTCTCTCGGAGTTCCGGGAATTTCTCTCGGAGTTCCAGGAATACAAAGAGAAGTTGGAAAAATGCTACTGGACCAAATCTCGGAGCTCCGAGGAATTTCTCTGAGTTCCGAGCTCGGAGCTCTGAGGAATTTCTCGGAGTTCCGAGCTCTGAGCTCCAAGAATTCTCTTGGAGTTCCGAGAAGCCTATATGCAACTGGTTTTTCAATTCTGTTTCTTATTCATTTGGGCTTCCACCTTTACACCAATTTGGGATTGTATATGTGGGTTCCTAACTGTTGGAACACCACAAGGACAATCTCTTAAACATTTAGGGTGTGTGAGATTAACTTTATTTATGCCTCTAAACACCTAAACTAGGATTGGATCTTTACATTTTAAAACGACTTCGATCTTCAACTGCGATGCTTCAAGTCTTCATGCGTCTTGGATCTTCGATATCTTTGGCCTTCCTAATGCGGTCCAATGAGAGCTTCTTGGCCTTAATCCAAGCAATCTTGTCTGAATACAATTATGATCTACAACTTAGACAATCAAACACATAAGTGATATAAAATCACTCATGTATTGGAATCATCAAAAGAAGATGGGAATGCCAAGGTGGGAACCATTGGGCTTACAGTTTCCTTTCTCTATATCCCTTCTCTAGAGAAATCCAGAAAAACCCGTGAAGTCGTTTTCACTTCTCTGTTGAAGACCAAGTTGTAAATCAACCCAATAACGTTTTTACGTCTCTATTTTTTTAAAGTCGTACACGAGGCCACCTCTCGCTTTTTGATTTTGGATAGGTTTTCAAAACCGACTACAAGGCTTTTCCGCTAACAAAGCCAAGAGTCCTGACGTAAATAGGTTACTGGTAGTTTTTAAATGGCCAAGGCAATTGAGCCTTGGAGAAATTCAAGGCAATACTCAACATTTTCCACCTTGGGTTGAATTTGATTCCTCCACCACTTGTAAATATCTTTCATCACAAAGTCTTCTTCACCACACCCCAAAGGGTGATAGTTTGACCCAACTTGTCGAATGTTAATCACTTCCCAAGCAATGCTTGAACTTCTCTGTCGTTATAGGCATAGTCAACATATCTGCAGCATTGTTCCTTGTGTCGATCTTTTTCAAGGAAATTTCATCTACTTCAATAACCTCTCAAATGAAATGGTACCTAACGTCTATGTATTTTGTCCTCGCGTGATAAACTTGATTCGTTGCCAAGTCCAAAGTACTCTGGCTGTCGGAATACACACAAGTGTTTCCTTGCTCGACCCCAAGTTCACTTATGAGTCCTCTCAGCCATATGGCTTCTTTCATTGCTTCTGTTGCTTCCATATACTAAGTCTTTGTAGTAGACAAAGCTATCGTCGACTGTAAAGTGGACCTCCAACTGACAGGTCCCCCAATAAGCGTAAAAGCATATCCTGTAGTGAACCTTCTCTTGTCCAAATCTCTAGCATAATCAGAATCCACATAGCCCATGATATTTCCTTTTCCAACACTGCTTTTGTCAAACAAAATCCCAAGGGATGATGTACCCTTCAAATACCACTGCCTGTGCAATATAATGTCCGAAGTATCCATTTAACAGCCTGCCAAATGTAGGAGCCGATTTTTCCCGCTTCCCTTGGAGCGCGGGATCACCACATTGGGTTGTGGGGTGTTTGTTTGTTTGCATTTTCTGTGAACTTGGGACTAAGATCCGAATTTCATAGAAAATAGAGTCCAGAGTTGCCACCTAGGTTAGGGTGTAGGACCTGTGTCTTCTTTTCCGATGAAGTAGGGATAAGGATCTGAATTTCATTGGAGGAGCAATAATCAAAGTTGTACTCTAGGTCTGGGCCTAGAACCCGTAATCCTACTCTTTTTATTAAGGCATGGTCTTTACAGAAATCCGAGTAAGGTTTATGGTTACATTTGGGGAAGGTGTTAGGTACCCCTAATGCTCGAGTGAACTCAGTCTCTTGGCTTGACTTGGCAGCTTTAAAGAATTTTATCAAGAAAGCATCGTCTTTTTGTCCATTATTATGACTAAGCTCAATGTCTATTTGGAAAGGAAATGGACTTACAGAGAAAAATAGGTTGAGTATTATTCCGAGTTAAGGTACTGACTATGTGGTACGGATCATGAGGGATTATCGACGAATCACGTAGCGCATGTATTAACTGGGATAGTTCAAAGAGGCATATTGAAAGAAAAGACAAGAAGGAAAGGAAATTGGGCTTTAATTCCCTCCATTTGTCTAAAACCGTTAAAGTGCGAGGGCTCTCGTCTCTTTCTCTTTTGTCTATGGTAGGACCAGAGACAGAGAGGCTGGATAAGGAGTGTAAGCCCAATGATTCTCACCTTGGCAATCTTCTATGTTTTGATGATTCCAAACACAAGTTGAAATGTGTTGTATTTCTAACGTGTTTTGATGTTTAAGTGCATGTATTAAAGATTCAAACATTTCAAACACTTAGATCAAGGAAAACGGCATGAATCGAGGCTTGTACATCCTTGAACACCATTTGAAGCAAAAGGATAATGAAGGCTTGGAGCATTCAAGGAGAGATCTTGAAGAGCCAAAGAAATGGAGGTGATCCATGCAAGAGTTCAAGACTTGAAGATGTGCTTCAAAAGTAGAAGATTTGAAGGCTTAAGTCTTGTGTTAGATTGTACATCTAATCCCTATTAGGTACCCCATGTTGAGGCATAATCAAGTCACTAATACGGTCCCAAACAATATTAGAATATAAGGAAAAGACCCGTGGACCAAAGCCCTAGTGCCATAGATAGCTTAGCATTGCAAAAGATGCAAATCGGCATACTTAGCACTTGAATTTTGAGATCAGGGAATAAATCCTATAATAACTGATCCTAAATATTTTTAAATATTTTTAAAAATATTTTTAACAGAAAGATCTGATCGTTTCCATTCAAATCAAGTATAAGAACGTCGAAATCCGACGAGAAACAAGTGAGATATGAATTTTACAAAACCGGGTCTAAAATCTGAAAAATGCCAAAAATGTCCTAAAATAGATCCGTTGGGAAGTTGCACAAAATTATGAATATGCCCCTGTAACGGTCATATTTGGGTTTTCTCTCTATATATGTGTTCTCTATGCCTTAGAACATATCTCTCTCATTTCTAAACATGTTCTAAACATATTAGAGAGTGGTAATCACCCTTGTGCCTCAATTTGGGATATCTAAAGGGATTAGACCTAGGCTTGAATTTGTACATCATTTCAAGAGTGGAATTTGTGTGAGCTTGAGAGCTATCTACCCTTGAAGAGAGAAATTGTAATTTTCTATTTTCTTTCATTGTATTTGGGCAAGTGTTTGGAGAAGCGTAGCCCTCTCTCCGTGGTGAGGATTGCCACCAAGGTTAAAGCGATTGTAATTGGCACCGGTCTTCGCCAAGGTTAAGAAGATCAACATAGTGAAGCCATCAACGGGTTTGGTTGGTGGAGTGGAGTAGGCCTTGTGTGTTTGAGGACCGAACCACTTTAAATCTCAGGTGCACTCTTTCTTGTCTCTTGCTCCTTTCTTGCATTGCACTTTAGATTTAACTTGCATGCTTAAATTATTTTATTTTTTGATCTCTTAATCCTTCATTAGAGAGTTTAAATAATTGGGTTAAAATTTTAAAAGGTAAATTTTATTTTTATAAACCTAATCTCCTTTTAGGTTACCACTTGGGCCTATCATTGGAATTTCACTTGGTATCAGAGCTAGGGCTCTTGTTTCAAAAGCCTTAACCGGTAAGAGTTAAAGATCATTTTTGGCAAGACCCATGGATTTTAAAATTGGTCATGACATCTCTATCCCTTCATCATTTGATGGAACCAACTATGGGAAATGGAAAACCCGTATGAGGTTCTTTTTAGGATCTTTAGATTTAGAGATCTTAAATCTTGTAGAAAATTGTATTTCTAAAAGGGGGAAAATAGGGTCCAAATTGCATGCATTAAATAGTAGAGCTTTGATTGCAATTTGTTGCTTGTTGTCTCCCCATGTTTTTGAGAAAATTTCAACATGTAAAGATGTACATGAGATTTGGATTAAACTTGAAGAAATCTCTAAAAATCATACTTGTCATCTTTCATTAGAAGATTCTAAGGTTTCTCATTTACATGGTAGTGTTGTGAATCCTTGTTTAAACACTTTTGATATTAAAAAGGATTTCAACTCCTCAATTTCCAAACTACAAAATGAGATTGATTCCTTGCACTTGGAAATTGATAATTTCTCGCTCAAGAATGAAGCTTTGAATCAAATAAACAATGATTTGATTAATGTAAACAAAGACTTGATTCAAAGATGTAAGTCATTTGCAAAAGAAAATGAAAAATTGGTTTTTGAAAACCAAAATTTGCAAGAAGAGAAGAAAAATGTTGAAAATCTTAAATCTGCTTGTATTGTTACATGTCCATCTACTTGTTGCACAAAATGTCATTTTTGTGGTAGATTAGGACATTTTAAAAATGAATGTGTACTTAAATCTTTACCTAAGACTAAGATGATTTGGGTTGAAAAGAACATTTTAGGTAAATCTAAACCATTTGGAACTAAATGGATGTGGGTTCCAAAGGCCCCAACCTAGTTTTCTATGCTTTTGCATTAGATTGGGGGCATATGCTTAATTTGAATATCTCTATGAATTTTGGTTCTTTGTGCCCAAGACTTTTACTTAGATTGTTATATCTTTATCTTGGGAATTTGATTTGGATGATCCCCATTTATTGATGATTGTATTCTGTTTAAAGGGGGACATTTGATTTAGGGGGAGCTAGAAAATGAGTTATCTTTTAAAACCCCATATGAGTTTTCAAATCCCTCATTGTTTTGAATTTTGCTTTTATTAAGGGGGAGTTTTGATTTGATTTATTCCTTGATAAAGGGGGCGCAACACATTGCATAATTTTTCCCTTATGTTTAAAACTTTCATCCCTACTTTTTGTGATGAGAAAGGGGGAGAAGTTTTATGTTTAGTATGCTTAAATGTGGCAATCACCTTGTGTGTTGTCATCATCAAAAAGGGGGAGATTGTAAGCCCAATGGTTCTCACCTTGGCAATCTTCTATGTTTTGATGATTCCAAACACAAGTTGAAATGTGTTGTATTTCTAACGTGTTTTGATGTTTAAGTGCATGTATTAAAGATTCAAACATTTCAAACACTTAGATCAAGGAAAACGGCATGAATTGAGGCTTGTACATCCTTGAACACCATTTGAAGCAAAAGGATAATGAAGGCTTGGAGCATTCAAGGAGAGATCTTGAAGAGCCAAAGAAATGGAGGTGATCCATGCAAGAGTTCAAGACTTGAAGATGTGCTTCAAAAGTAGAAGATTTGAAGGCTTAAGTCTTGTATTATATTGTACATCTAATCCCTATTAGGTACCCCATGTTGAGGCATATTCAAGTCACTAATAAGGTCCCAAACAATATTAGAATATAAGAAAAAGACCCGTGGACCAAAGCCCTAGTGCCATAGATAGCTTAGAATTGCAAAAGATTCAAATCGGCACACTTAGCACTTGAATTTTGAGATCAGGGAATAAATCCTATAATAACTGATCCTAAACATTTTTAAATATTTTTAAAAATATATTTAACAGAAAGATCTCATCGTTTCCATTCAAATCAAGTATAAGAACGTCGAAATCTGACGAGAAACAAGTGAGATATGAATTTTACAAAACCGGGTCTGAAATCTGAAAAATGCCAAAAATGCCCTGAAATAGATCCGTTGGGAAGTTGCACAAAATTATGACTATGCCCCTGTAACGGTCATATTTGGGTTTTCTCTATATATATGTGTTCTCTATGCCTTAAAACATATCTCTCTCATTCCTAAACATGTTCTAAACATATTAGAGAGTGGTAATCACCCTTGTGCCTCAATTTGGGATATCTAAAGGGATTAGACCTAGGCTTGAATTTGTACATCATTTCAAGAGTGAAATTTGTGTGAGCTTGAGAGCTATCTACCCTTGAAGAGGGAAGTTGTAATTTTTTATTTTCTTTCATTGTATTTGGGCAAGTGTTCGGAGAAGCGTAGCCCTCTCTCCGTGGTGAGGATTACCACCAAGGTTAAAGTGATTGTAATTGGCACCGGTCTTCGCCAAGGTTAAGAAGATCAACATAGTGAAGCCATCAACGGGTTTGGTTGGTGGAGTGGAGTAGGCCTTGTGTGTTTGAGGACCGAACCACTTTAAATCTCGGGTGCACTCTTTCTTGTCTCTTGCTCCTTTCTTGCATTGCACTTTAGATTTAACTTGCTTGCTTAAATTGTTTTATTTTTTGATCTCTTAATCCTTCATTAGAGAGTTTAAATAATTGGGTTAAAATTTCAAAAGGTAAATTTTATTTTTATAAACCTAATCTCTTTTTAGGTTGCCACTTGGGCCTATCATTGGAATTTCAAGGAGAGGGAACATAACCCTATTTATAAGGAGAAGTATGGGATTTACGTTAAAGGACCCTACGCAAAAGGAGCCTTGGACACTATAACTACCCTATACAGAGTTTTATAACAAAAATACGGAAAGCTGGGAAATAAATATAATTTTACCAATGGAGTAGAACGTCTTCCGGAAAGTCAGCGACGTAACGATGCTGATTGATGGTGGAGCTACGAGGTCTCCAAAAATTCAGCAAAACAATGGTGCTGATTGGACGACGAAGTTCCGCGTTCCCTAAAAATTCGGCAGAAGAAAGACGTTAATTGGTTTATGAAGCTTCGAGTTCTCCGAAAATCGGCAGAACAACGATGCTAGTTGGAGGATGTTGCTCCGAGTCCTCGAAAATTTGGCAGAATGCCGACACCCAGTGTGAGCTCCCTAACTGTTTCTCTACTTTCTCTATCTCAGGGAAAGAAACTAGGGCTTTTTGGACAGTTTTCTCAAAAACAACAGAAAAACAGAGAAACAAAGCATTGTTACTGAAAATCTGATTTTGATTTGGTTAAAATCTGATTTTTACACTTACCCCCTATTTGTAAGGTTCAGACGCCAAATCACAAGGTACAATTTTGAAATCACAATTTGTGATTTGGAGAATCGCACCCGTCGATATTTGGGTCACAAGTAGGTCGGTTGGTGGTATTTTGGGTATTTTTGGGGGTTTCCAGGAGTTTCGACGGGCCGTAACTCCTTCGTTTGGGCTCTGAATCACGTACGACCATATCCGTTGGACTCATTGCAAAAAGGTGAATCCTACGAACCTAACTTCATGCGTTGGAGTGGCATGAGCAATTTCGGTGTGTTTGAAATCTGGTTTCCAGGGTTTTTAAGGAATTTTTGAGAACTTCTACAGACCATAACTCCTTGGTTTGGACCCAAATTACGCGTGGTCAGGTCCGTTGGACTCCTCGCAGTGAGGAGAATCCATTAAGCCTAGCTACATACTTTGAAATGGTATTTTGAACGTTTTTTATTCAAAGTTAAATTTAGGTGAGTGTTGTGTGAAAACTGGCTTTTCGGTTGTGCCGTAAAAGGTAGGTGCCGTGTGGAAACGTTCTTTTCTGGGTTTTAACCTTGGGAAAAATTCATTTTTGAGAAGTATTTCCTATTTTATGAACCAGAGAGAGATCAAAAGAGAGAGGACAAGAGCCTTGGGCTCGTCACGGGACTCATCCTCGCGACAACCTATCATTGGTACCACCTTGACAAAATTGGGTGTCTACACCAGTGTTCTTTTGCTGGGTCTGCCATGTACCTACTAACAACACCCATTGCCTATGTAATATCCGGTCTAGTACAGACAATAGCATACATCATGCTTCCAACAACATTCGCATACAGAAATCGAGACATGTAACTCCTTTCTTCAACTGTCTTAGGAGATAACTTAGAAGAAAGTTTAAAAAGAGCATGTCATCAACATATAAGATCAAAATAATGATAGAGCCATTACCAAGATTTTTGAAATAAACATGATTCATACTCAGTTCTGTAGAAACCCTGTCCAATCATGAAAGTATCAAACCTATTGTACCACTGCCTAGGAGATTGCTTCAAGCCATACAATGACTGCTTCAACTTTTCCTTCCACCTTGAAACCTTCTGGCTAGTGCATGTAAATTTCCTCTTCTAGATTCCCGTGCAAAAATGTTGTTTTCACATCAAGTTGCTCAAGCTCAAGGTCAAATAATGCTGTCATGGCAAGTAATACTCTTATCGAAGTATGCTTCACTACCGGTGAAAATATCTCATTATAGTCCATTCCTTTCTCCTAAGCATATCCCTTTGCCAACAAACGTGCTTTATATTTTTCTTCACCATTTTCTGAGATTCCCGCATTTTTCCTATAAAGCCATTTGCACCCAATCGCCCTGTTGCCCTTTGGTAACTCCACCAAATCCCAAGTCTGGTTCTTCTGAAGAGATTCCATTTCTTCACTCACTGCATCCTTCCAATGCTTGGATTTTTCGCATACAACTATAGACACCAAATTTTGTCAAGGTGGTACTAATGATAGATTGTCGCAATGTAGACACCCAATTTTTTCACGGTGGTACTAATGATAGATTGTCACGATGTAGACACCCAATTTTGTCAAGATGGTACTAATGATAGGTGTCGCGTGGAAGAACCTTATGACGAGTCCCAGAGCATCAGTTCGGTTTCTCTCAATCTCTCTTTAGGATATTTTCGGAAGGAAACACTTTTCAAAAATAATTTTATCCCGAAGATACAACCAGAAAGCTTGTTTTTACACAGCACCCGCCTTTTCGGCAACAAAAAAGCCTGTTATTACATAGCACCTGGCTTTTACGGGTTAAACCGGTAAGCCCGTTTTCACACGGCATTTCAATCGGCAAGTTAACTTTGAGTCAAAAACTTCCGCTTTTACCCAAAGGACACTTCATTTCCCTAAAGCAAGCGATATTAGGTTCATTGGAAACTTCCCAGAACGGGGAATCCAATGGATCTGACCGCGTATAATTTTGAATCCAATCGGAGAAGTTACGGACATTCGAAACTTATCGATAAAAGACGAAAAATCACATTTTTCGGGACAACACAAAAGACGAAACCTTGCACAACCCCAAATATGATGTCACCTAGATGACATCAACTGTGTGACACCCAATTTCGCAGGGGATGAAATCCCTGCGAAATTGGATTTCAACCCCTACAAAATTGGGTCGAAATTCTAAAAAAAAACCCCCACACTATAAATAGGGGGGATAAGAGTAAGAGTATGGTTTTTTTAACCCCTTTTTCCTCTCTTGTTGAGAAAAACCTTGGTTTTTCACCCCCCTTTTGGCTTTTTCAGTCCAAAACTCCCCTGCATTTTCAAAAAACCCTAGTTTCCTTGGTTTAGAAGAGAGAAACTCTAGGTAGCTCACATTTGGGTGTCGGCATTCTGCCGAAATTCAGAAGGTTTGGAGCGACTTCTTTCAAATAGCGCCATTGTTTTGTCGAATTTGGCAGAACCACGAGCTATTTTTCGATAATATCGTCGTTGTTTTGCCGAAATTTCGAGAACTTCGGAGCCCCTTTCCAAAATAGCGTCGTTAAGCCGTTGATTTCTCTACAACTTCAGAGCTCCTTTGTCAGAATAGCGTCGTTACGCCGCCAATTTCTCGACAACTTCGGAGCCCATTTTTTCGAATAGCGCCGTTACACCGCAGATTTCTCAGCAACTTCAGAGTCCTTTTTGTCAGAGTAGCGCCGTTACGCCACCAGTTTCTCGACAACTTCGGAGCCCCCCTTTGTTCGAATAGCGCCGCTACGCCGCCGAAATCTCGGCAACTTCAGAGTCCCCCTTTCAGTATAGCGCAGTTATGCTGCCAAATTCTCCACAGATTCTCGTAAATTTACATTTATTTTCCAGCTTTCTGTAATTTTCTTTACAAAGTAAGGTAGGAGGTGGTGACATTATAAGATCTCCGGCTCACATTGCCCTCAGAACTTATGATATATATCCCTCTACCTTTCTTTTACTTTCTGCAATTTCCTTTACAAAGTAAGGTATGAGGTGGTAACATTATAAGATCTTCGGCTCACATTGCCCTCAGAACTTATGATTTAAATCCCTCTACCTTTCTTCTACAGTGAATTTGCCATTCGATTTACGTGAACCTGATTGTGATCAATTGCGAGATCTTTCGAGACTCATACAACAACATACAATCTCAATCGGGATAACTATCCCTCATTTTCAGTTTTTTTTGTAAATTCATTTTATTTACAACCTAGAATTAAGCCTAAACCAATAAAAGCAGAAAAAAATAAGTTTTCTGATTAAATTCTTCGAAAATGCCAAACTAAGTCAAGAGACCGGATTCATTCGGGCAAGAGGGGTGCCTAATAACTTCCCCGATTGTAACCATAACCCTTACCCAGATATATCTAAGAACCATGCCTTAACAAACAGAGTAAAATTTACACGGTTCTAGGCCCAGAGCAAAATAACCCCTTTGGTTACTGTTCCTCTAATGAAACTCGGGTACTACTCCCCTTCTCATCATAAGAATAGGCACGGGTCCTAGGCCCTGACCTAGGTGGCGACTCTGAGTTTCTCTTTCTTGCGGAGTTAGGATCATGGTCCTGAGTCCGAAAGAAACACAGGTCAACTAACATTCCCAGAGAACTCGATGTGGTGATCCCCTGCCGCCTCACGTGTGCTGGAAAAAACCGGCTCCCACAGACTGGCGACTCTGCTGGGGCGATGATATTATCTTTTAGCAGACTTTTTATAGAAAAATAAAAAAGGTTATAACTCTGCGTTGACTCAATTCGGAATCTTCAAAAAATTTAACCAAATAACTTGGCTTTTTCCGCCTTTATTAGGTTTATCATCCTTAACTTGATGTAGCTTTTAGGGGCACCCGCAAGTTGCGAACATTTCGCAAGTTGTGAAAGCTCCTAACAAGTGAAATAAAACAAGTGTTAGACTTACTTTTCAGTACCATATACTTGTTCTGTAGGGATTGCAAGAGCCAATGCTCAAAATTGCAGCCAAATTGCGTGAAATTGCCCCGGAGGCACCTAGGCTTACCCATTTTATTTTATGCAAACACTGCACACACTATATTTTGCATACATATTACCCTCGGCAGTGACTAGCACCTGGGACGGATGGGTGGCGTTTGGAATTTCATCACTTGAATTGTTGTTTATCACACGCTCATTTGATATGAAATCACCACCTCTTTGCACGTCACTCTTGTGGTGGCTTTAAAACGATGATATATTGAATTCCCGCAGCGCTGGGGACCACCTGACAAGGGTTGTTTGATCACTTCGGCGAGAGGAACCTTCAAGCCTTCATCACAATGCATAAGCATACGCACATAGTTGTATACCATGCCCACATAGGGCATGCTGAGCTTAGAGTTAGGCAAAGTCAAAACCAGTTACTTTCAAGAGATGTGAGCATATTCCCAAAATAAGAATACACTAAACCTTTGACCCACTTAGGGCATGTCGAGCGAGTCTAGAAAGGTGTCCTCGGGTTGCCTCGATTCTTGCTAGGGATGTCATTACCCTAGCCCGATGTACAAACAATCGCAACTTATTTCTACCCGAAATTAGAGGTTATTTCCAAACCTTTCATTTTGTCGAGAGTCGTGGTTGCAAACCCATACCATCACTTTCCTTGGATAAACAACCATTGTACTCTGGAGGAATGTCCGTCTTGCGGTTAACACACTTAACCAATAGGCCTACATTTTGGTCCCATCTTCAAAATAAATGTCATTGTTTCCCACTGAAACTTTGACCCCTCATTCATCTTTACCTGACCATCTTGGTCACTACCTCGTTAGGCTCTACTGTTTAGAAAGTTTAGACCCATTCTGACCATCATTATGATCAAAACAGTGGAGCTCTGTTTAAATAAATCTGTCTCTTCACATAGAGGTAGAAGTTTCCTGACCAACCCGGCACAGCCTTTTCGGCTCTTGCTTTTCAAAAAAGAGTTCAGACCCGTCCTGACCATCATTATGGTCAAAACAGCGGAGCTCTGCTCAAATAAATCTGTCTTTCTATATAAAGATACGTTCTTTCTGACCGTCCTGGTCACAGCCTCATCAGGCTCTACTACTTATTAGGTCTAAATTTGTTCCGACCATCCCGGTCGCAACCTCTTTTTGAATTTATCTCTCCACACAGAGATAGACCTTCCCATACCTCTGTTATGGTCAAAAGCGGCGGAGCTCTGTCCAAATCTTCTTGTACGAAGATAGTCGTTTACATGACCGTTGTTATGGTCATGCTACTCGAGCTCTCCTCAAACCAAGTCAGTCTTCTTGGAAGGTTAGACTCATTCAGACCATTTGCCATGGTCAAACCAATGGCGGAACTTTGCCCAAATTGTTTCTATCTTCCTCTGGGAAGATAACCCCCTTTTCTGACCATTAGCATGGTCACAACTTAGGTGTCATGCTCAAGACATGTTGTCTTCACTTGTGAAGACAAATCTATCCCGACTACTTTCTCATGGTCAAAACGTTAGGGTTCTGTTCAAAGGAGTATATCCTCTCACGAGAAGATATGCCCAACCCAACCTTTGTTATAACTAAAGTGTCGGACCTCTGTCCATTTGTCACCTCGAGATAAGGATTATATATTTATCTAAACCCTGATCAAATTCAATTTCGCTAGGTGTGTCCTCCCAATTCACACTGCAGGGGCAGACCTTGCTCTCAACCCCTCTTGTCCAGGATCCGTCCCAAATTTGTAAAAATTACAACAAACCAAAAACAACAAAATACAAAAAGAAATGTTTTACCGAGCATTTTACAATTATTTTACCGTGTTTGTTCTCTGCCTTCCGTGTAGATAAATCATGGACATGGAAGACCTAGATGATTGGATCCACAATTTCTATTCTGTCGAAAGTCTCGACTTTAGTCGATGGTTCACCAGTCCTTTCGAACAGTTCTTTCCTTTGCTTTCCTCCATTCAGATCGATTGGAATATCCTCAGAGCAGCTACTCAATGTTGGGATAAAGACAATCATGTCTTTCGATTCGGTTTGGAAGAAATTTGTCCCACCTATGAGGAATTTTATACCTTATTCAGGGTGCCAGAGGAAGGACCCTCTGTCAGGCCTATCATCAGGCCAGGTTATGTAAGATGAGTTAAGTGACTTTTCTGCATCCAAGGACAAGACCCTATGGACTTCATGACTTCAGACGGTGTTCTTGTCAACCAAATAATCGAGACCTTTTCTCCTGCTCGAGATATGGAAGATCTTACTTATCAAGCGGCTTGACAGAAGGCTCTCTTATTTTGCGTATACGCCAAATACCTCACATGGCAAAGTTCCGACAAAGCTTCATTTGGCATTCTTAGGATATTGGATCAGGTTCCTAACAAACCCAATCCAGTATCTATCATCTTAGCCGAAACTTTGAATGGATTAGACAAAGTTCAAGATAATCCCGCTTGTCAGTTTACAGGCTTCCCTATCCTTCTCTAAATTTGGCTTTGTTTGAAACTTTACATTCTAACTCCAGGTTCCCGATTAGATATTTCAATCTACAATTATCATAATTGGCACTATTGTCAACATTTGGAGACGGTGTCCAGCGGTATACATGGATGTCTAGCCTAAAAGCGAAGAACATTTATTGGAGACTTCATGGATATTGCCCCAATGTCATGTCAACACCCGGATCTTCTTACGTCGATTTCCCTAGTTTGAAATATACTTCTTTCTACATCCCAAAACGCATCATGCGCCAATACGGAGCCAAGCAAGAAGTTATTGAACCAATCGTCCGCTTCTTTCCTCCACAAAAGTTCTCCAACGATCTTGCCAAGACCATTGCGTCTAAGTGGAAAAGGAGGGAAACCATACCCACTCGTGATCTAGCTACTCCACATGAAAATGAAGTAGCAGTCAACTATTACTCCATACTCGGAAGGGATGTCCTTCAAGGCACCACTGCCTATGGTCACTGATCCAGTCTACATGGAAGTCAGAGAACACTGTTCTCTTTTCTTTTACAGCTTTTGTTTTGTACAGAGGGCCTCCATGTAAAAGAAAAAGGAAATGTGAATAAATAAAAATATGTGCATAGGTATTGTACTTATCTTTGTTTTTCTAAAAATTTCCTTGTTATCTTATGTAGAACCGATCATGTCTGCAAAAATGATGTTTGAATGGATTCGAAGCTATAGTGAGTCGAAGAGCTTCCAATGGTTCAACCGCCTCACCCGTCATGAGCAGACCTTTCCCTTATATGATTCCATCCAAATAGATTGGAACCTTCTCAAAGCAACGACTAAGTGTTGGGATCCCTATTATCATGGCTTTCGCTTTGGAGGAAGTGTGTCCCACTTTCAAAAAAGTTGTACTTTGTTGTAATAGTTACAGAACAGGCTGATCATTCGCCCTGAAATTAGGTACGGACTCAACAAATTCACGTGTCTTCGGCTACTTTGTATGCCAGGACAAGACCCAGACGACTTCATGTCATCTAACGGTCTTTACATAGATAGGCTCATCGATGCCTATGCCCCAGAGGGAGATTTACAAGACCTGACATTTCAACAGCGTCGTCACGAGGCATATATATTCTGTGTATTTGCTAAGTTTCTCCTATGTCAGAGATCTAATACGGTCTCTCTTGCCCTGCTCAGTGTTTTGGACCAGTTGACGTTAGATGCCAACCCCATACCTGCCATACTTGCTAAAACCTTCAAAGGACTTGATGATGTTTTTCGACATCCTCATCTTCCTTTCACAGGGTGTCCCACCCTTCTTTACATTTGGCTATGTCTAAAACTTCGTATAGCAGTCCCTCATCACCGTACGATCCCTTGCATTACAAACTTCACCGATGATGATAGTTGGTTAGGAACCCTCACTGATGATGATATATCATGGAGAATCCCAGGACCTAATGCCGTCGTCATGAACACTGCCAGAGCCGAATACGTTCATATCCTTGGCTTAGAGAATACTTCCTTCTACATTCCTCGCCGAATTATGCGTCAGTTCGGAGGAAAGCAACGGCAATGAGAAGCACTCTCTCATTTCCGCCCACCTGAAGAATTCAGCGCAAGTACAACCAGGACTCTATTCTCAGCATGGGAGAACTACAGGATAGTCTACCTCCACGATATGATAGGGTACATCCGGACTACTACTTGACAATTCTCTTGCACATCCCTTCAAAGACTGAATCTGTGGACTCTTCAGAAACATAGAAGCTCTGCCAACTCTCTGCTACCATCCTCTCGCCTCGTAACTATCAGCCCATGGACTACTTCTGTACAGAAGATATCAAGTTTTCTTTCCTTTTTTGCAAAACTTTGTAAAAATGTTGTTAGAAGTCAAGCTAGCATAGGCCTTGTTGTACAAATTGTAAAAGTTGATCAGACATATGGATAAAATAAGAAAACGCTTGTTTGTAATCTTCTGATTGTCTGCATAACTCTTTTCACCTTGCATGGAAAAATTCTAGTGTATATTCCCATCTACAGGTAGAAGGTTCATACACTTGAAACCATTGCACCTAAGGAATCAAGAGCCTGGTCCCGTACCAGCTTTTGTCTAGAAAGAACCTTGGATCTACCTAGCTCTTCAATTCCTACTCCTTCGGTAGAAATTCCGGAACTATCTATTCCTACAACTCCTCTCGCCATCATGGCAGAACCTATGGATCAGTCCCAGGTTATCCAAGAGCTGCAACAGGTAGTAGCTAAACTCACTCAAAGTTTTTGTCAACTCTTAGAAAAGAATGACACATTGAGATCACCTCCTCAGGTTACTGTAGCACCTACTACACCTCAACAACCTATCCCTCCTATCCAGGAAACCATGCCAGTCTAGTCCACTAACCAATCTACGGCTCAACCTCTAGACCCGTTCTTGGGAGAGCAGTATGCAGATGAGAACCATCTCTTTGCCTAAGTTCTGAAGCAGTGGGAAGACAAGTTCGCCAAGGTTAGTTAAGACCTCAAAGTTATCAAGGTTCAAGGGTCATCAAGACTCTCTTTCCGAGATATCTCGTTGTTTCCAGATGTGCAGCTCCCGGCCAGGTTCAAATGGCCTGACATTAGTAAGTACGATGGGACCGGTAGTCCTCGTAATCATCTTGCAGTATTCAAAAGCATGCTGCGATCACAGGGTCTGTCCCCAGATCAGTTAGCACTCGTCTTCCAAATGTCTCTGAAAGGCGTAGCACAGAAATGGCTTCTGAGTTTACCTGAGTTGCCAACTATGGGTTGGGAATGTATCATGAATGAATTCATCAAGCAGTTCTCTTCTGAAGACGTTACTGGAACCTCTCGTCGAGACCACCAGACAAGAACCCATGGAAGCCTTATCCGAAATTGTAAAGCATTGGCGCCAGAAGATAGCTCAGATGCTCAAACGGCCCACTGAGGAAGAGCAGATCAACATGATGCAATAGAACTTGACCTTGTACTTCCAACGTCTCATGGCCATTCAAAGCTTCAGAGCCTCAAACACTTCATCGATACTGGTAACAAAATTGAGGATTCTTTAGCCCATGGATGGCTCAACAAAGCCCCCACCGATTCTAAAAATACTCAATCAAAAAAGCCTCCCGTATCTAAGGAAGTTAATGAAACAAAGTCAGTTCCAGAAACCTCTGAAACTCAAGTCGTTTGGCAACAAAACAATGCACCTCCGAGACCTTCCATTGTAAATAAGCCACGTAGGGAATTCACTCCCTTACTAGCCAATCCTACTACCATCATGAAATTACTTCTCCAAGCGAAGAAGTTATTTCTACGTGCACCCCGTCCACCTCCTAACCCTCTGCCAAAAAGCTAGAACAACAGAGAATATTGTGAGTACCATCAAGGTAGAGGACACCAAACAGATAGATGTCTCGCTTTGAAACATCCTATCCAAGACCTTCATGAAAAGAAGCAGTGCATTCCCCTGTCTGGGCCAAATATCAACACCAACCCTCTTCTAAATTCATGCAATTTTTACAGTAGTTTTATATCATGATTATCTTGATACTGTAGAATGTTGGATTAATTTAGAATTTGTTTGCTGTGGGTTATTTTGTAATTCATACAATCTGGACTAAATCTAATAAAATCGGATTATGATTGTAAATTACCTTATTAATTCATGAAAGTTTTACAATAACCTTCTACAGTTATGATAAAGTTTCTGTAAAAAATTGAACTTGATTAGAATCTGATTGCTATGGGTTACTTTGTAAATCAACAACCTGGCCTCAAATTGATAAAATCCTTTAAAAATTGATTTTAATTCTAAAAACCCATGAAAATTTTCAAAACATCTAAACTTTTCAGTAAGAATGTAGTTCTTAAACCATTTAAATAGAAGCCATAGATGTTAGTAGTTTCCATTGGAATTTAGAGTGTTAGGTTATTCTAAGTGCAAAGGTTGAATTCATAATCGTTTATTAATTGCATCCATCTTGTATAGTCTAGGTGTCTAAACTATAGCATGTTGTTGGCTCCGAGGTCTTCTGTCCACGGAAATCCTTGTAACATGCCAGGCAACAAGGTGTTATAATTTATATGATAAATTGTATAAGAGTGGAAAGCACGATTCCCTTCCATGAAGGCAACCTATGCATAAAAATATGTCATCCCTTAGAGCCTTAGGTTTCCCTTAAATTTTAGATATTAAGAACCCCTTTAAAAAGTAAAAAGTCAGCAACTTAACAAATTAAGTTCATTTGATCTATGCTTTTGGAAACGTTGGATTGCAGTCTTCCATCGTAGGAACCTTTAGGGCCCCTTAGGAACATTTACGTCACGTTGTGTTCTAGGTTTTAGGGTGTTCTAGAGTTATGAGTTTAGCCTCATCACGGCCGTTTGCTATGGATAGCAATTGTGTCATAGATCTACTTACACTAGTTAACCCATTTTCCTATATGACAAGCCTAGCTAACTTAGGATGTAGGTTCACCAATGAGTTTAGGGAACATCTTGGACTTAGATATGACCATATAACATCTTAGATGAAGTCGTAGGATAAAAAAAGCTACTCAACTTGAATTAAATGAATTCCCTTAAACTGTTGAAACAGTCAGTCTAATTTAGATTGGTGTCCTAGATGTCTTAGGCATATAGCTTAGTTTAGGCACCGAACTACGATCGACTATAATACCAGTGAGGCTTAGATACGTAGGTAGCTTTGGATGCTTGGATGGCATACCGAGCATGAGTCGGCCCACCACAAATGGCGGGATTTTGTATGTTAGTTTTTTTTAATTGAAT
This sequence comes from Tasmannia lanceolata, assembly GCF_043159265.1. Lineage (NCBI taxonomy): Eukaryota > Viridiplantae > Streptophyta > Magnoliopsida > Canellales > Winteraceae > Tasmannia > Tasmannia lanceolata. The sequence goes on along the minus strand of NW_027518695.1, from coordinate 58,951,323 downwards.
TAATTAAAATATATAGGATTTGCCACAAATTTGAATTTCAGGAGAACATTCACTTAGGTTGAATCCAAACAAATTAAGAAAATCAAGATACACATTAGGGATTACTTTGAAATTAGATTTTATGATGCATGTCACATAATTCACACATTAATATAGAGTTAAATGAGCAATTTAAAAGAAATTCAAGAGAGTTAACTTTTGAAATTGAAGACCTATTATCCGGCAAGAATGGTGCATGTAGTGGTAATTCCCCATACCTTCCATTCTCGTAATCAGGTAACGAATCTAGATTTTTGGTCACTTATGGGTCCTAGATCTCTCATCTGGCGACCGTGTCATTCTCTTTTTCGTGAAATTCGGATTGCTATAGTAATCCCAAGTTCACGGAAAAGATGAATTAAATCAATAATAAAAAGCACACGCCATTCGCGTGGGTACGAGAGACCAAGAGAGGGAGGCGAACCGCCGCCCCTCTAGCAGGATCGGGTCCCACAACGGTTTTCCCCATTAGAGTCAAAACGACATGCGACCTCCGCAAAGGTGGTCAAATGACGAAAAATCTCTCATTCTTACATAGAAAATCCCCAGCGGATACTGCTGTTACGAAAACCCGTTATTCGTATCCTCCCCACCAACGAGTCACCTACGTTTAAACTCTCAAAAGAGAACGTATACTCTTGGTTTTGTTTCTAGCAAATCAACCCCTAGCAACAATCTCTAGCGGAGTCAAGGTGTACAAAGGCCTTTCAATCAACCTGACAAGGATCCCTGCTCATACAATCCTAGTATCAACGGATTTATCAAGGCTCGGTCGAACCCAAACAATTTTCGACGCGATCGGCTGGTGTTTTTTCATCCCCTTCAGAGTCAATTCTTCACTGCCAACGAAACGTCGACCCCCCAGCATTAACAAACCTCTGTTAAGAGTGTCAAATCCGGTTGATTTTAGCCAAACAAAAACAACCAAGATCCCATGTCAAGGATCACGTTTCAGTTAAATGATTGAGATCTGTCATCACAAACCCCATCATTTAATCTTAACAAACACTCATATCCTCAGAGTCGTTCGTACCCAGTCCTTAACAAAGGACATATGTTCCCAAATTCTGCAATATGGTGTAATCAAACCCCCATCGAAGTCATTCGTAAATTATCATCTAAACAAACCAAAGTCTCCCCGAGAGCATCAGGGTAATTCTGTTTGTACATAGTAACCCTCCAAATCAAAGTAAACCAGTTATCACATGGTATCAAATCAGGGCAAACCCATTACCACACGGTAGCTCTTCAAGGTAAGTCCGTTTCTACTCGGTAACCCTCCAAATCAAAGTAAACCCATTACTACACGGTATCAAATCAGGGCAAACTCGTTACCACATAGTAGCTCTTCAGGGTAAGTCCGTTTCTACGCGGTAACCCTCCAAATCAAAGTAAACCCGTTACTACAAGGTATCAAATCAGGGTAAACATGTTACCATACGATGGCTTTTCAGGGTAAGTCTGTTTCTACGTGGTAACCTTCCAAATCAAAGTAAACCCGTTACTACACGGTACCAAATCAGGGCAAACGCGTTACCACACGGTAGCTCTTCAAGGTAATTTCATTTTTAAGCGGTAACCCTCCAAATCAAAGTAAACACGCAACCACACGGTATCAAATCAGAGCAAACTCATTACTGCACGATTACTCTTTTGTGATGAGTCCGTTTCTACACGGTAATCCCCCAGGTCAGAGTAAGCCCGTTTCCACACTGCAAAAATCGTCTAAAATCAAAGTAATTCACAAGAAAGTCATGTTTGATGCTAGAAGAGCATCTCACTCTTGTAAGTGTTTGTTTCCACACGAACACTAGTCGTTTGGCCAACCCTTAAGATAAGTTCATTTGAGATGCTAAATGTGTCTCCCAAAAGCAAAATCTGTTGTAACAAGGTACTACATCTAGTTAAATCAACCCGTCCAAGAGCAGATTACGGTCAAACACCTGCTCTATCAAATCAAATCTTGCGTATGATCCATTGTACTAATCACCAGGTGCCATTTCGACATTTCTATTATCAGTGTCCGCACTGGATGTCAAAACAACATCCCTTGAGGTCCCTCCCCTAGTCAGTTTTCAGAACCTGACTTCCGATGACCCTCCCAGCTGTTAGAAACGATGTTCTCCCAAAAGTCGTTCTAACAATCGCATTTTCAAAATCCCAAAAAGTGTCAGCGAGAGGTTTGCACTCGATGACCTGACAGCAAGATTCCTCGATGAAGGTTGTACACCTTAGGATCCGATGTGACTCTTGCAAACCTATCATTAGTCCCCAGTGACAGAATTTTGTTGTCTCCTTTGGCATTCAGGTGCTTTGCAACCTCAACCAAAGAGGGGCATCTATAGACACCCAATTTTGTTAAGGTGGTACTAATGATAGGTGTCGCGAGGAAGAACCTTATGACAAGTGCCAGAGCACTAGTTCTATTTCTCTCAATCTCAATTTAGGTTATTGAAGAAAGAAAACACTTTTTGAAAATAATTTTATCCTAGAGATGCAACAAAAGCCTGCATTTATACAACGTCCGTCTTTCACGGCACAACTGAAAAAGGCTGTTGTTTACATAGCACCCGTCTTTTACGTCAAGACCAAACAACCCATTGTCACACTGCATTTCAATCGAAAAGTTAACTTTGAGTCAAAAACATCTGTTTTTACCCAAAAACATCTGTTTTTACCCAAAAACACTTCATTTTCCGAAAGCAATCGATATTAGACTCATTGGAAACTCCCCGGAACGAGAAATCCAACAGGTCTGACCATGTGTAATTCGGAATCCAATCGGAGAAGTTATGAATCACTAAAATTCCTGATAAAAGAAAAAAAATCACATTTTTTGATAAAGCATGTAAGACGGGAGATCGCATTTATCGAAAATGAGGTCAACCAAATGATGTCATCATCTGGATGACTCACCCAATTTCGGAGGGTGCGAAATTGGTCCCCCTATAAATAGGGGGTAAGAGTAAAATCAGAGTTTTTTACTTCTCCTCTCTCCTCTGGTTTTTTAAAAAACTTCTCTGGGTTTTTGAGTTCAAATCCCTTTTGGTTTTCCAGAAATTTTTTAGTTTCTTTATTTCTTTAGAAGAGAGAAAGTAGAGAAATACTTTGGTGGCTTACACCGGGTGTCGGCTTTCTACCGAAATTTTGAAGGTTCAGAGCGACATCCTTCAAATAGTGTCTTTGTTCTGCAAAATTTCGCAGAACTACAAGCTATTTTTCATTAATAGCACCGTTGTTCTACTGAAATCTCGGCAAACAGTAAACCCTTTTATCAAAATAGCGCAGTTACGCCCCCGATTTCCTTACAAATTCTGATAAAATTACATTTATTTTACAGCTTTCGAAATTTTCATTACAAAGAAAGGTATGAGGCGGTGACGCTGTAGGATCTCTTGCACTATTTACCCTTAGATCTTATAATATAAACCCCTCTACGCTTCTCTTACTTTCTGTACTGTCTTTTCCGTTCGGTTTCTTTTACTTTCAATACTGTCTTTACATTTCAAAGAAGGGTATGAGGCGGTGACGTTATAGGATATCTGGCACTATTTGCCCCCAGATCTTATAACATAAGCCCCTCTACCTTTCTTTTGCTTTCAGTATTGTCTTTACATTTCAAAGAAGGGTATGAGGCGGTGACGTTATAGGATCTTCAACACTATTTGCCCCCAAGTCTTATAATATAAACCCTTCTACATTTCTTTTACTTTCTATACTGTCGTTTCCATTTGATTTCTAGTTAACCTGATTGTGGTCAGCTGAGAGATCTCGAAGGGACTCTCTTTACAGCATACGATTAGAATCAGGATAACTATTCCCTTTCTGTATTGTATTTTTCCGTTAATTTATTGTTAACCTAATTGTGGTCAGCTGAGAGGTCTCAAAGAGTCGCTTTACAGCATACGATCAAAATCAGGATAACGATCGCTTGTTTTCCTTTTTTTAGAAATTCATTTTATTTACATATCGGAATTAAGCCTAACCCAAATAAAGGCAGAAAAAGATAAGTTTTCTCATTGAATTCTTCGAAAAATGCCAAATCAAGTCAAGAGACCGGATTGATCCAAGCACGAGGGGTGCCTAACACCTTCCCCGAATGTAACCATAACCCTTACCCAGATATCTGTAAGGACCATGCCTTAACAAACAGAGCATAATTAAGGGTTCTAGGCCCAGAGCAAAAGAACCCCTTTGGTTACTGTTCCTCCAATTAAACTCAGGTTTGTACCCCCTTTGTATCGGAAGAACAGACACAGGTCCTAGGCCTTAACCTACGTGGCGACTCTAAGTTTCTCTTTCTTGCGAAGTTCGGACCCCGATCCTGAATTCGCAAGAAATGCAGATTACACTCACAGAAAACCCAACGTGGTGATCTCCTGGAACGCGCCCAAGAGCGGCGCGCGTTGCTGGAAAAAACGGGCTCCCACACCATTATAGAAGTAAACCCATTTGAAATGGGCAAACCAGTGATAAAATCCATAGCTATGTCTTCCCAAATCATTTGTGGCGTCGGAAAGGGTTGTAACAAACCACACGGTGGCAACGTTGAATATTTGGTTTGTTGACAAACCAGGCAATCCTTTACAAACTGTGTAACATCAGCGCGCAACTTACACCAGAAGAACTTGGTAGAGATTCTTTTAATGGTTGGAGTATTCCTGGATGCCCTACTTGGAGGGTACTATGAAATTCATGAATGATGGAAAATCTGATTGGGGAAGAAGAACCAATGAAGAAATGATATTTATGGAAAAGCAATCCATTTTTTATAATAAATTCGGGTGCAGCAATTCCCTTACTGATTTGATCATGTAAGGCAAGTGACTCAGAATTTGTAACATTTTCCAATTGAAGCTGGGAAGATATCGAACACCGGTGACGAAAGTGCCATTTGTTACTGGACTGGTGAAGATTGGGCTGAAACTAGTTGTAGCAAAACAGGGGACGTGTCCTCAACTCTGGAGAGGGCGTTTGCTTCTTGATTCTCCTTACCAGCCTTATAAACTATTGAATAGTTATAACCCAACAACTTGTAAACGTATTTCTGTTGTTCAGGGGTCTGGATAATCTGAGCCATGAGGTTCTTCAAACTACGATGATCAGTGTAGATTGTGAAATGTCTTCCAAGTAGATATTGGCTCCATTTTTTCACTGCTTCAGTAATTGCAAACAACTCTTTCACATAAGCTGATGCAAGGGACATTGTGTATGACATTTTCTTGCTAAAATAAGCAATTGGATGCTTATTTTGCACTAAAACCGCACCAATTACTAAGCTGGAGGCATCAGTCTCAAGTACAAAGTCTTGAGAAACATCAGTCAATGCAAGTACAGGTAGTTGTGTCATCTGAAGTTTTAATTGGCTTAATGCAGACTGAGCTTCATCAGACCAGTGTAGATTGTGAAATGTCGTCCAAGTAGATATTGGCGCCATTTTTTCACGGCTTCGGTAATTGCAAAGAACTCTCACATAAGCTGATACAAGGGACATTGTGTGTGACATTTTCTTGCTAAAATAGGCAATTGGATGCTTATTTTGCAGTAAAACCACACCAATTGCTATGCTAGAGGCATCGGTCTTGAGTACAAAGTCTTGAGAAAAATCAGGCAATGCAAGTCCAGGTAGTTGTGTCATTTGAAGTTTTAATTGGGCAAATGCAGACTGAGCTTCATCAGACCAATGAAATGAATCCCTTTTAAGAAGATTGGTAAGAGGAGATGCAATGGTTGCATAATGTCGAACAAATCTACTGTAGTATCCCGTAAGACCGAGGAAACCCCTTAATTGCTTCAAATTAGTGGGTATGGGCCAATTTTGCATTGCACGAATCTTATCAGGCTCTGGTTGAACACCATTGCCAGAAACCAAATGACCCAAATACTCATTTTGGTCTTTACAAAAATGGCATTTGGTCAACTTCACAAAGAGGTGGTTAGTCGACAAGCAACTGAGCACTGAATTTAAATGGTCAGCATGTTCAGCTATGGTATGGCTGTAAACGAGTATATCATCGAAGAAGACAATGTCAAACCGCCGTAGAAATGGTTTGAATAGCATATTCATGGTGTTTTGAAACGTGGATGGAGCATTAGTTAGCCCGAAGGGCATAACCAGGAATTCATAATGACCTTCATGAGTTCTAAACCCTGTTTTTTCGCAATCTTATTGTTTCATTCGGATTTGGTGGTAACCTGACCGTAGATCAAGTTTTGAAAATACAATAGCCCCATGCAATTCATCCATTAATTCATCTGTAGTAGGAATCAGAAATTGATCCTTAATGGTGATAGAGTTTAAAGCTCTGTAATCAACACAGAATCGCCATGTGTTGTCCTTTTTTTTTTAACCAAGAGAACATGTGAAGAATAAGGACTTCGGCTAGGGATAATAATTCCATCCTGCAACATTTCCTTAACTAATCTTTCTATTTTTGTCTTTTGGAAGTGCGGATAATAGTACGGTTTAACATTCACAGGTTGGGAACCAGGTACCAGATGAATTTGATGGCCCCTTTCTCTACTATGTGGCAATCTTGAAGGCTTTTGAAAGACATGTATATAATTCTTTAACTGATCAGCAATCAGCGGTGGTAATCCTTCCGGAAAGGAATTACTGGAAGTTGCTTCAGATGTCGATGCAGGAATTGGATTGTCAACACATAGTAATTGAAAATATGAGGCAATTGAATTGGACTTGGATAAGCATTTCAATTGGGTTGCCTTGAGAGGTGATGGGTTTAAGTGAGGTCCGCCTACCAATTTTACAGGCATGTCTTTCCAAGTAAACTCCATAGTAGAAAGTTTATAATCAGTTACTATGGGACCTAACTCAGCTAACCATTGCACACCTAAAACGATGTCCGCTCTTTGATCGGCAAAATAAAGAGATCGAGGACAAATTCATGTGTTTGTAAAACCAATTTGACATTCACACATTTTTTATTACAGAGGAGGTACTCTCCATTACCAATTAAAACCTTAAATTGTGGAATAGGAAGGACAGGTCAGTGCAACAATGTAGCAATTGTTTCCTTGACAAAGTTATGGGTGGAACCACTGTCTATCAGGACATTGAGTGATGTAGTGGAACTAATCCCCGTAAGGCGAATTGTACTAGGATTTTGGTGTCCTACCATGGCATGACTACTGATTTCAGCATTGTTCTCAGGAAAAGACATGTCATTTGAAATGATGAGGTTATCCGAAGGAAATTCTTCCAATGAAAACTCAGTGTCATTATCTACAGCTGAAAGATGATACAATCATTTTCGGCAATCATGCCCTCGAACATATTTTTCATCACAAAAATAACAAATACCTTTCTCCCTTCTGAGTTTCATTTCCTCTTTTGTAAGTAGTCTAGTACAAAGTGGAATTTGTTTTAAAGGAGGAGGAGGGAGTGCTGGAACTGGAACAGGGGAAGGAGTTGGTAATAAACCAGTTCCCGCTAGAGGTTTTGACCAATTGGATCGCCAAGATTTGCATAAATCATCGTATTTTTGTTCATAAATTCTAGCCAACGAGATCGTTTGTAATAATGAAGAGGGTTGTAAAACCAACAATATTTGTTTCAGATCCGGTTTGAGTTCAGAAATAAAGAAACTTATCAGAAAAGATTCAGAAAGACCAGTTACCTTATTGGACAATTCCTCAAACCGCGATTGGTACTCTTCAACTGAAGTTGTTTGTTGGATTTTAGCCAAAGCACCCTTGTGATCTTCATACAGAGAAGGTCCAAAGCGCAATTGGATTGCATCTAAGAACCCTTTCCATGAATGTATTAGATTCTTAGCCTTAGCCCACTAAAACCAAGCAAGAGCAGGGCCTTCTAAATGAAAGGAGGAAATGGTTAAGAGTTGTTCATCGGGTGTGCTGTAATAATGGAAGAATAGCTCGATCTTGAAAGACCAGCCGGTCGGATCTGTACCGTCGAACTTCGGTACATCCATTCGAATGAATTTACTATAGTTGGATTGAATCGGCACAATACCATCTTCCGAATTACCAGAGGAATGATCATCAACATTGGTACCCTGAAAAGAAGAGGTTGGGAACGAACCTGAAGTTGTTTGATCATAGCAACTAGTTCCTCATGTTGTTGGCATTGGATTTGCCGTAATTCATTGAGTTGTTGTTGATGAAGCTTGAATTATTCATCGATTTTTGATTGGGTGCGTGTATTTTCCGCCATTACTGTAAAATCGAAACAAAGAAGAAGAATAGACTCAATGAAAGCGCCAATGATACGACCCTTGAGGGTACACTCAGAACAGATATTAGAAAGGAAGAAGAAGACGAAGGGAAATCAAGATTTCAGAAGAAGAATTTAGAAAAGAGGAGGGAAAAATACTTCTTTATTCATCATCTCTTGTCAGGGGTTGTTACATGTATTTATAGATTCACTTCAACAGTTTATACAGCTGGCAATTCTTCCTAACAAACTAATATTCCCTTTCTCTGAATGCTAAAAGACATCTGTTTTACCTGTTTCTTCACTTACTGACTTTTCGTTGATTCTCTAAGTCATGACTACTTACATAGTCCTTCATCCAGTCAGGCTTTTGCTTCAATCTAGATCTTCTGATGTTATCCTTCTGTTCAGCTTGATCCTCTAAGAATTCCTTATTCTGCTTATCTTCTCCTCTCTCTGTACTCTGTTCTTGTTCTAATGTTAACTCCTGCTGGATGCTATCAGCAACAGAATCAGTACAAAAAAAAAAAAAAAACTGTATAAGGTAAGCATAAATGGGTGATAAATAGGGGATAAATGGGTGGAAACATATCTGGAGTGCATAAAAACAACCCAGATGTCTCATAAATAAGGTCATAACTCAGCACAAACAGAGCAAAAAAAAAAAATCAAATTATGCAAATGATGGTATAAACGACCGTTCCACCACAAGAATCTTGTTAATGTTTGCTGATATTTTCACACCTATTATTACACAACAGAAAGGAATGCTAGACTGACGGGAGCCCTTGCAAAGATGATACAAATGCTAGACTGGCCACACGTCACTCTAATCTGGAAAAAGTCTATATAAATGTTGAATGCACTACAGTGAGGTGCGGCCAATGGGGGAGCCCTTTCATCTCATGTTTGCAAGGGCTAGTCCAGCATTCCTCTACACAAGAATCTTTATGGTCACAGGTTGGTCCCTAAAACCTTTTGAGTGTGCGCCTGAGCGTGCGTGTGTGTCAGAGAGAGAGAGAGAGAGAGAGAGAGAGAGAGAGAGAGAGAGAGAGAGGGGTCGTCTTGATTAGAACTGGTAGGATCGCTATATCAAATACAAACCATCAAAGATAACATCAACCATAAAAAGCAAAGACTCTAGCAACTAAATTAAATGAAAGAGGTAGTTTCAAAACTCTAGATTTTTTTTTCTTTCACCGGAATTTATCTAGGAACCCGGGGCGGCACCTTACATTTTATTAATAATGAAAGAATAGTTACAAGAGTAACAATAGCAACATAATAAAGAACAAATAAAAAAACAAGTTCGGTCCATAAAACTTAGATGGAAAAAACTAAATAAAAAATTTAAACAAACTTCGTGTGATCTACGAGCCACCTTGGATTTATGTACCACTGTATCCATCAGATCTTCAAACGGAAACTCAATTGATACGTTGATGTTTAGGTGTCACCGAGTGAAGTTGTGGCATCGAATGAACAGGGCTTTGATCTTCACTGCCATGTACATCACGATCAACAGCGTGTTGCTCTGCAAAGATGTCAAAGAGGTCGCCGTCTGATGGAAGACTGAAGATTTCTTGGTTGTAAACAGAATAGTCTTCTTCTCCATTGCTTATGGCCATAAGAACGTTTTCCTCGAGCTCGTTGAACATCCCAGTTAGTGATTGATAAGAAATAGGTTCATGCGCCATACTCTCCATGAAGGGGTCACTGGATTCATTAGCGTTATACGTAGAACACCCCTCTTCAATATCATGTACAAGATTACCAGTAGAATCATCACTTGATGGCACACTTGGTTCAAATGTTGGCGGTTCACTTGGTACGAGTGTCTTTGCGATCCCATTGTAGCCTTTGGTGAATCCTAGGTCGTTCACATTTTCAACGACCATCGGGTTAGGTTGCACTTGCTCAAGATTGTCTTTGACAGCTACTTGCTCAACTTCTATCGGTTGACATTTTGCAGGTTTGTTTGCACTTTGCACCTTTGAAACTCTTATAAACCTTACATAGAACATAATCATCCAGCTGAAAAATAAAAGAGAGTTATAGTTAGTAGAAAAAAGATAATATCATAAAAATAACAAATTAAAGAAAAAAGATAATATAAGGCATAAAAATAACAAATTATAAATATCAATCTACAGCATGAACTAGCGGGGCAAAGTTAGAAAGATGGATTAAAAACGTGTTTAATACGTTGTTTTAAAAGTTTTCCTCAACATAAAAAATGATTTTTTTTGGTGCACTAGTTCTAATTGAAATTAATATTAAACAACAAACCAACAAAAAACAATGCTGTTTAAAATGAAGTTTTGCAAACTATTATCATGTATGAGATTAATGAAGATTCTAACCTAACAATATTCTTACTCTATAATAGAAAATATTGTTTCTTTTACATACCATTCATGCTGCTGCCGGGATGATTCTCTCTTCTTCGTCATTTCAGGGATTGTATACTCTTGCATATGCAAACTGGTCTTAATCCCCTTTGGTGGTTTTCCTCTAAATTAAGCTAGTGATTTCTTCTTCCCAAATACCATTCCTTCATTTGTAACATCCGTATTTTCTTTTGTAGCTTTCCAGAAACCATGTCCGACTGTACGATCTGGATGATCCCCGCCCTCATACTTCCGTTTTCTGGGCGTGAAGAAGTATCATTCATTCTCCACACAAGGCTCATACATCTCTGTTAATCAATAAAAATGGCATTAATCAATAACAAAATTAAAAATAAAAGAGCATTGATAAATTCACCCCCTACATTTCAGTGCATAGTTTTCTTTTAATCTTTTAACTTCAAACCATATTCTAACAACTTTCTATTCCCTTTCCACCTCCACCTACCAATCCCTGTAACTAACATCTATACTTTTCTTTCCAACAATAGAAGAAAAGTAAAAAAATTGTTTTATGATCCATTTTATTTAGAAAGAAACCAAGCCTTAAAGAAAGATTTTATTAGTTTCCTTTAGGTAAACAAATTTTATGTATCTAAAATTTGTTTTAGGCCTATTTTAAGTTAAGATTTCCATTCCACTTCCCCTTTGTTACTACAATACTTTACACTCCGTTTCTTTCACCTAAAATGGCCCTTAAACAAATTTTAGGTGTCTACAATTTGTTTTAGTTACATTTTATGTTGAAAGAAAAGTAGTCTTAAAGAAACATTTTCATTATTTTTTCTTTTTCATTTTTAATACATATTTCAAGCTACGTTTCTTAATTTCGACACTAAATACGTGTACGTCCATTTTATCAGAAAATAACACAGCCTTAAAAGATTTCCATTACTCTTCTCTATTTTTGATACAATACCTAGGCTCCAAGTAAAATGACCCTAAAATTTGTTTTACATACATCAGTTAAAGAAAGATTTTCATTAGTTTCTCTACCTAAAATTTTCCTAAAACAAATTTTATTTGCATCAATTTTATCTGGAAAGAAATTGTAGCTTGAAAGAAAGATTTTCATCAGTTTTCCTAAGTAAAATATTCGCTTAAAAAAAAACTAATTTTAGACATGTAAAATTAGTTTTACTGTGCGAAAGAAACGTAGCCTCAAAGAAATTAAGATTTTAGTAGTTTCTCTTCTCAATTTTTAATACTATAGCTGCTCCTTAAAATCACACTAAAATAATTAGACACATAAAATTTTGTTTACGTCCAATTTATCTTCAAAGAAACATAGCGTTAAATAAACATTTCCATTCCACGCCCATACGTAAAATTTAGTTTCACTGTAACAAATTTTATGCATGTATTTTAAAAGATGAAAGAAAGATTACCATTAGTTTTTGTACCTGTGGGACCCGGTCCGGGAGGGCGCCCCCCACAGCCCACGCGAGCGGCGCGCGCCCGGCTTTGAGAGTCGCTCCTTTCTTGTTTGTTGATAATAGACGAAAATCACCTTTTCAGTGAACTTAAGGCTACAAAGGCAATCCTAATTTCACGCAAAAGGGATGAGCAGAGTCGCCACCTGGGTAAGGGAACTAGGACCCATGAGTGACACCGCATAATCTGCGATCCCAGAAAGTCTAGATCTGTTACTTGGTTACGAGAATGGAAGGTGTTAGGCATCATTCTCACCCGGTAAACCGGTCTTCAATTTCAAAGTTTAACTCACCAAAATTTCTTTAGAGAAGCTTGTTTAAACTCTACGATCTAAACTACGGGACATACAACCTTAATAATCTAATCTCAATGTGGTTCCTAGATGCATCATTTGAACACTTTGATTTATTTAATTCAATTTTGATGAGATCTACGTGACAGGCAATCTAATAATCTAATTTTGATGAAACCTAAATAATTTATTGGAATGAACTACTTTATTTGAATTAAGGTATAAAATAATCAGAAAAGTGAATTCTAGAAATAAACCTAAAACCCTACTGGTGTGTGTAGGGTCGATCTGAACTCGGAAGGCCATCCACGCTGCCTACATACCCAAGCGATCAAGATCGACGTAGTTCGATGGCGCTAATCTAAGCTACATACGCCTAATGTGCCTAGGACTACTAATTTAGACTCGATCCACCTGAACTCGGAAGGCCATCCAAGTTGCCTACATACCCAAGTGATCAAGATCGACGTAGTTCGATGGCGCTAATCTAAGCTACATACGCCTAATGTGCCTAAGACTATTAATTTAGACTCGATCCATTGGACTCGACTGGTGATTAAAGCTTATAGAAGGATGATTGAATTATATTTAAGTTGGATGTGATTTTGAGGACTCCATCTAAGATGCTATTCCTACATGTCCTATGCTAATGCAAGTAAGTCCTAGACTAATGCAATGCGACTAAGCATGCCTTAAGGAGGAAGATGGGCTATCTAGTGAAAGCTACTATAGGGTTCAGTTGACGTTGGGTACAACTGACCCTGACTGAGGCTTGTGTGACTCCTAACTTCTAAGACTCCCTATGACCCAAGATTCGCTAAGACTTAAGACTCTCTAATGCCTAGGTTTCCCTATGGATTTAAGGATTTTTAGGGTTTTGTGTTTTTCAATTTTTTTATTTTTATTTTTAATGTTTGTCCCTTTTGAAAAGGGAGTTTTGGCTCAGCAGGTTTCCGTCTGTCGTCGCCTAAACCTTGGAGAAATTCCAAAATCGACAAAGGTCCTGAAAACCAAATGAAATATCAAAGACAAAGGAAAGAAATTCTGAACGCAGGAAACTTCGAAGGAAAACTCCAAACAAAAGGAAATTCCGAAATGAGAAATTTCGAAATGAGAGGAAACCCCGAACCCCATGGAAACTCGAAAGCGAAGCGAAGGAAGAAGGGTAAGGGGTGGCTCAAGAAACAGTCTGTCATCGCCTTGACCCGGGAGGAAGTTCCTGACAATCGATGGGAAGACCAAACACTGGCAACAATTCAAAACTCTGACGAAAGTTTCGCAGACAAGGAGAGGGAGAAATCAGAAATGAAATCTGGATATCGACACAAAACTCGAGGGGAGAGGAGAAAAGGAGAAGAGGGGCTCTAAGTATTCATGAGACAACCACAAAAGAACTCCAATCATGATGGCAAGCTGAGTGTGACCTCTACTCTTTGATTTCTGAATGTTTTCTAAACTTTTGGGGTTATATTACTCTAAAACCTGGCGGGGATTAAATTCCTCATTGAAATCCTATGACCGAAATGGAAAACGGACTAATGCAGACCTGACTCCTGTCATATGATGATTTTATTACAATCCAAGCAGCCAAGGATCCTAAGTCCCACGCTTCGACTCGAGTCAATAAATGGGAAAAATGAATACAAATCCAAGCAACTCAACGCTTCCTGATGAAATAATGTCTTATTTAATTTGTAAAGCATGCTCGCCCATTATGACTGTTGATATGTAGCCTGTAACAATACCAATGGATTTAAAGACACATGCAAGTCACAAGGAACACCACAGATCAATGACCATGTTCTTTCACCCTGTGAAAACCTCAGATCTTGGAGAATCAAATTGGCAGGAAGTTCCCAAGAAAATCTGGCCAAAGCGCTCACAAAGAGCCCATCTCACCCCTTCAAAATTAGTTGATTATGTAATTCAGAAGTATTGATCATTTCGTTCTCTTTGGCTTAGTGCTTGACGTTCATATATGAAGAGCCTTGGTTCCCCTTCTCGATTGTTCCGAGTTAGGGTTGGTTTGTGATCTTATTGTATCATCTTTTCCTATATCTAAAAAATCGGTAGGGGTCCCCGTTAAACCCCAGCTTACCCATCAAAAAATGAAAAAAATGTTCTAGCACCCTGTGACCAATCATAAAAAATTAACTACAAAGCTTACTGTGAGCTGTCTCTAAAACAGGTGTATAACTGTGTAACTGCAAAATCTTTTCTATTACACATTAATTTTAAAGATGGCAACCACAAGAAGTAAATAGGTGCTTACAGGTCTCGGCTCTATTTTTACAGCTCTCCAGCTCCCTGTCTGTGTTCTCGCTCTCTTTCTCTCTGCTCTACCTCACTACTCTGTTTTCCTTTTTTTTTCTAGCTTTGGACAGCAGATCCCCCTTCGGATAGCAGCCCCCCTCTCCCTCCACTCTGTTTTTTTATGAGCAGAAGCTCCACCTCTCTCCTCCACTCTGTTTTTCGTGAGCAACAGATCCCACTCTGTTTTTCTTCACAAACGAAGAAGAAGAAGAGGAAGAAGAAGCAGCTCGCTCTCCCTCTGTTTGCAGCTCTCTCCCCCAGCTCTCACTTTGTTTTTTTTTTCCTTCTTTCTACTATCTGTTCCCTGTTTCTTTTATGTTTTTCCTTCCTCTACTGAAAACGAGAGAATCAGTAGGTGGGCTTGGTGACAACGTGGGGCCGGGGGTGGGGGGAAATAGAAGGTTGCCCGAAGTAAAAATGAGGAGGAATAAAAGAAGGAAATGATATGCTTGCGCCTCGTTTCCCATGGACAGCCCCTTCTGGTGTGTTTATGATCATTATCTTTTCAATAAAGGCAAGAGTTAAGGCGTTTAGCCCCCAATCCTGGCCATGGGATGTGTGCCACTCCCGGTATAGCCACTCCCCTATCCTGATAATTCACCCCCGTTCATCATTTTTTAATCTTGTGATGTGATATCTGCACCGCCATACTTTGATAATTGCACCATTTAAGCTTGTCTTTTCTTTGATTTTGACTAGACCTGTCAAGAAGTAGACCCGGCAAGAATTGACCCAGACCCACAGGTCGACCCGGCCCGCCTGTAATTTTCGGGTTCGGGTCAACATTTTGTGACCTGTTTCTCGGTTGACCCGTAGGTCAACCCAGCCCATCAAAACTGGACGGGTCTGTGCGGGTGCCCGTAGAGAAGTGTTATTTTGGCATTTTTCAGTAGTTTTCATATTTTTTGGTAGTTTTTTCGGTATATAGAAGCACCTTCTTTCGGTATTTTTTTCCGTAGTTTTACTTATTTGAACCATTTTTCCTGTAATTTCTCTCCAACTTAGCACTTCCCCAACATTATTCTCCAAAACTTATTATTGCTAGCCATCTTTACAGAAAGGTACTTCTCCCATCCTTGCAGTTTGCACCACGTCAATGAATAAGACAAATCTGAAAAAAATCAACATAAATATTTGGCTATCATCACATGATCACATGCAATTGCAAAGGATGGGCGTGAAGTACCCTTTGGAGAATGTGGCTAGCAAACCCCTATAAAAACAACAAAAATCTATAAAAAATAGAAAAAATAAAAATTCATTAAAAAACCGGGTGACTCGGGGTCGACTCGGCCTGTACAGGCTGGGTGTGACTCTAAGCTTAGTGCCCCGTAAAAATTTTCGGGTCATTTTGACCCGGCCCGTTTGACCCAGACCTGTACAGGCCAGGTGCGAGTCCAAGCTTAGTGACCTGTAAAATTTTCCGGGTCATTTTGACCCGGCCCGCCCGTTTGCCAGGTCTATCAAGAAGTGATCCAGACCCGCGGGTCGACCCGGCCCGCCTGTATTTTCCAGGTCTAGGTCACTCATTTGTGACCTGTTTGAAAATGACCCACGGGTCCACCGGCCCAGCCCGTAATAACTGGGCCGGTTCGGGTGGACCCGCAGGTGCCCGTAAAGAAGTGAAACAACGGTTTTGGCCTTTTCCAGTAGTTTTCATATTTTGATACATTTTTTTCATAGTTTTTTCCGTAATTTTTCTATAGAGGTACCTTCTTTTGGTATTTTTTCCGTAGTTTTTCTAATTTGAAGCTCTTTTACAGTAATTTTTCTCCTAGCACCTTACCCTCATGACTGTTATTGCTAGCCACCTATGCAGGAAAGTACTTCTGCCCATCCTTTGCAGTTTGCACCTGCCAAAAAGTCAACATAAATGGCTATCATCACATGATCACATGCAAGGCGAAGGTGGCTAGCAAATCTCTATAAAAATAACAAAAATCTTAAAAAACAGAAAAAAAATAAAAAATCATTAAAAAAACAGGTGACCTGTGGGTGCACCTGGCCCATACGGATGGGGTCCGGGTCAACCAATTAGTGACCCGTAAATTTTTGGGTCATTTTTTACCCGGACCTGTACGGGTCAGGTGAAACCCGGCCTGGCCCACCCGTTTGCTAGGTCTAATTTTGTCCCAATAAGATTTGATACCTCTTTCTATTCCAAAAAAAAAATATGGGTTAGTATCTCCAGATATGGTGTGCCGGTAGGCGTCGGAACTCGGGGAGATGAGTGCCAATATCAAAACCTAGGGTATCTTTACAAGTTTCTCAAATTTTACAAAAATGGAAGAGAAGGTCGGGGCGACTAAACAATGGTAACTACTGAGAGCTTGGGATTTTTCTAGGCTTTGAAAAGGCCTTAGGGAATGGGAATTTTCCAAAACCTTCAGGTCCGTTCAACACTTAGAGCTATGTTTTACGAGAATTTCGTAATTTGACTTGATTCTTCTTCTTTTAGAGCTTTGCAAAATGTGGGTGTCTACAGTACCTAAAATATACTTGTGGACCCCGATCCGAGAGAGGCGAGGCGGGGGACGGGCCCCACACTAGTCTCAGGATCATCCACGTGAATGGAGAGCTCTACCAAGGAACTCTCGAAAGAATAATGCCTCTCACAGCATGAGTGGCGATAAAAGGTGAGATACCTCTCGATTCGGGGACTAGCCCAGATTCGAGGCGTACCTTAAACAAAGAAGAGTCGCCATCCAAGGAAGTGGGCCAAGGATCCCATACTATGCTCTGTTGCAACGGATAACCAGAGATATAAAAGAAGGTTCGTGCCTGGTTACGAATTCGGAAGGTCTAAAGAGCACCTCATCCGCCCAAGTGCAAGCACATGGTCTCTTATGCCATTTATTATTGATTTTGAAGAGTTTTGGGCGAAAGTCATATGAAATAGGAACGAATATCTCCGAGAAGACATCTATCTGATCATGCATGTCTCGGAGATGAAAAAATAAGCACACATAAAAGAAATGAAAGAAGTGTCGCCTAATAATAGCTAGGTTATGAGTGTCATACCTAATTGGTATCTGAGTTCTGGTGTGCAAACATATGCATACTACAGCTAAAGGTATAAGATCTGTACATGAAAGTAAGAAAACACAGCAAAACACACAACACAATTCAATTCTAAACATAACTGGATAAGATGAATCCTAAAACTCTAATGCATTGACTCGGACCAAGATGGCCGTCCATCCCAGCTGCTCTACGTATCCCGGCCTCGGGAAGAATCGGAGTCAACGTAGTTCGACGACCTATTCTAAACTACGATGCCTAACCATCTAGAACCGCTATCCTAGACTCGATCCACTAGACTCGACTGATTTTTAAAGCTTTTTGTACAATTGCTTAAATTCATGTGAATTGTAATTTTTAGGACTCTCTATATGCCCTAACTAATGCAAGTTTATTAGCCTTAAGCTAATGCAGGTGGGCCCTATATCCTATGTGTAACTAGGCTGTGCATCCTAAGGAAAATCAAGGGTTGACTATATGCTTCATAGTCTAGCCATCAGTTCGACTAAATGTCTAACTGACCAACTCGAGGCCTCCTAACTCTAGGGACACCCACACGACAGGCCACACCATATCAATACAAACAAGACAGACTCCTAACTCTAAAACAACCAAACGGCTAGGACAGACTCCTAACTCTAGGGGAAGATCTTTTTGAAAAAAGGTTTTGAATAATTTTGTATTTTTGGGAAGGTTTGAAATGTTTATTTTTTTTAAAGGTTTGGCTGGACTTGGGATGTGGATCCCAAGCTGCACTACGTACCCTATTGAAAGGGATCAAGCCAACGTAGTTCGAAAACAGACTTTCCTACTACTCTCCTAATGACTCGAGAGTTTTAAGATTTTTGGTTTTTGAAATGTTTTTTTTATTTTTGACACAAGAGGATAGAATCCTATCATCATAAGGGTAGGATAGACTCCTGATATCCCGCAAAGGTTGGACAGCATCCTATGCTTTGCGGGGGAAAAGAACAGAATAACAACTCTGCAAGGGTTGGATAACATCCTATACCTTGCAGGAGCGGATAGAAAAACACATGATTTGATAAGAGGTTGGATAGAATCCTAACCCCTATGATGATAGGACTTACTCCTGAAGCTGAAGGACTGACTCTCTAGCTAAGGACAGACTCCTATGCTAAAGACTGACTCTGAAATTAGGAATTCTAAGAAGGATGTGCTAATGAGACAAGGCATGTCTCTTAAAAGAGATGGAGGACAACTATGACCAATGAGACAAAGCCTGTCTCCAAAGGGTTTGAATTTTACCACATGAGACATAGCCTGTCTCCCTGAGGATAAGCTTTTCTACTAGACAAAGCATGTCTCTCTAAAAGAAATGGGCTTGTAACCTGCAAGATGAAAAATGGGCTTGTAATTGATGATGGATATGTTATCTAATGAATGGCAAAATAAAGTGGAGTGCGGCTAGACAGAAGAACAATTCGGAATTGGTTTAAAATGGGTAGTGTAGGAGGCAGGGTAGATTTACTATAAACTACGAGACAAAAATGTTGGAAAGGTGGGAGCAAGGCATGACCGAGAGGATGGCCCGTCCACCGGAGAATGGAACTTGAAGGGCTTTGCTTAGGCCAACAAGATCGGTGGCTCTGATACCAGGAAGAATTTAAGATTCCTACTATTCTCAGATTTCTTAGATGTTTTACAAAGAGCCCTAATGTGCGTTTATATAAAACACCAATAGGGATAAACATAGAAAGAGATCATGATAAGAAGGGAAAGAGATAAACCTAATCTAATTCACTTGCCTAATCTTAATCCCAGAACTCAATATAGCCTAATCAAATCAAATCTGAGAAGATTTGATCTTAATATGATTTTATTCTCTAATATGTACGCCTAAGTTATATTTGTATCTCATACAAATGCAGTCATAAAAGCACATAAATTTTGCATGAGTAATGTTTGCTCATAGTACGTTTGATTTTTGGGTGATTTGCATGTAACTTTCGAAGAGAATAATGGCTGACAAATATTTGTGGACATAATTAAGGAACGATTTTGGTGGTATCTACCGGGTTTCTTTTTAGAAATGAGATCGTCATAACTTCTAGATGAAAAGAAAGTTACGTATATTTCTCTCTAAGTTATATATCTAAGATATGTTAGCTATAATCTATCTCCTCTCTCCGTCCCTTTCTCTCGTTTAATCTGATAACCAAATCAAATCATTCAATGGCTAGATCTGGAATCTATTCTAGGTAAGAGAAGATAAGATTTTAAGGTTTTCCACATATCTAGCTCCCTCTATTTAATTCTTTTTAGCTATGGTTTTTTTTTAACTTTTAGAGAGTCCGGACAAAATCTGATTGGACACAGAAAAAATACTGATTGGACACGTGGGGAGTTGAAAACGCACGTGTAGACGTGAAGTTGGGAGGAGAGAAAGAGAGAGAGAGAACTGAAGACATAGACAGAATTTTGAGATTTTGAGAGCGGCTCGTTTGGAGAAAAGAGAAAAAGAACTGAACCCAGCTGCTTTATTAAAGTAGATAGATATTAACATTCACTAGTAAAATACCCCGTGTGATGCACGGGACTATAAAAAATACGATTTAAAACTCAATTTTTTAAAAGATATATTCACAAAAAAATGCAAGTTGAAAATGCAGCCTATGAG
The DNA here is from genome assembly GCF_043159265.1 of Tasmannia lanceolata. Lineage (NCBI taxonomy): Eukaryota > Viridiplantae > Streptophyta > Magnoliopsida > Canellales > Winteraceae > Tasmannia > Tasmannia lanceolata. Next base: position 58,930,981 of record NW_027518695.1, on the reverse strand, counting down.
GCCTAGATCTATGCCAATGAAACTAACATTCATCTTCCAAATCTGTAAACAGTTATAGATGTCAATAATTGTTTAGTCAATGACAGATGAGATGAAAAAGTTCATTACACACGTTTGTTCATGTCTCTGAATCATATGTAGAAGGTAATCCAACATTATCACTAAAAAAAAAACAAAAACACATGCATCATACTACCGCACTAGGGGTGCAACTCGGGTCGGGTTGGGTCCAATCCGACCCAACCCGAGGAACCCATTTTGCCAACCCGACCCGACCCAACCCGATTTCTAACCCAACCCGACCCAACCCGATTTGCAATTGGGTCAACCTGACCCAACCCGACCCAACCCGATTTCCAATTTATGCACATGTTTTTTGTGGGCCCCACTGTTTTTTTTTTGCTCACATTCCCACACAGGCATCCACCATATAAAAACTCTGTAACTGAATTGAAGGATAAATTTATGTTGAAATTTAAGCACATTTCTAGCTTCAATGGGAAATGGGTTCAGTTGAAATCGGGTTTTAAGCACATATCGGAATTGGAAATCGGGTTTCGGGTCGGGTCGGGTTGCCCGACACCCCAACCCGACCCAACCTGATTTCCAATTCGGGTTGATTTTTCCCAACCCAACCCAACCCGATTTTGAGAAAAACCCAACCCAACCCAACCCAAATTCGGGTTCAACCCGACCCAAGTTGCACCCCTATACCGCACTACACGAGGTTCTGAAGAAAATCTAAAAGCTTTCCACATCATGGGGAAGGAAGCGGAGGGGAGTTTCGGGAACAAAGCCCCCGGATTTGAAAGTGAAGCCCTATTGCTACATGTAACATGCAAACATAACCAATTCAAGAAATAAACAGCAGTGCAAAAGTTGTAAGACTATCTACATGTGAACATAAACAGCTATTCAAAATTTTTAAGAAGAAATACAAACAAACCCAACGACGTAAAACACAACAACACAACTTTGAGATCAGAAGCGATAATGTCTTCAGGTCATGATCACCAGCAGGAGCTTTGCATACAAAAGCGGGCACAACACTTTCAATTAATGCTCTGACCTCGCATTCCTAATTCAGTCGAGCTGATGAAAGATTGGTCTGTTCACATCAGTGATGTTAATCAGTATATGAAAATAACTTTCCATATGCACATATGTAGAAGAGTGAATATTGAAAATGACTAAGATCACACAACAAACACTTGACAAATTTGGCATAGAACTTCTGCATGATAAGGTTTTGCAAAGAGCTCATATAATTGAAAATCTATTTTAAGTTTATTGGATATAAGTTTATTGGCTATGCAGTATAAAAGGATGTACTTCATCTTTATCATTAATGTGAAAGTGGGTGATACAGTGAAGAGGGCTATAATGTGTACACCTAAAGGAAAAATCAGGACTTGTTGGAGAAAGATGATCATGGAAGATACAATAACCTTCAAAAAGCAGCCACAAAGTGATGAAATCCTAATATTATCAAGATTCAAGACATCATTTTTGGGATAAGGTCTGAAACGTCCAAACACATCATCCTCACCAGATTAAAAATTAAATTGATTTGAAACAAAAGCACCAGAAATACACAAATTGCTTATCACTAAGGATAATAAATGTTTGTAAATTTAACAACCAATAAGGGTAAAAGAAATTTCATATAATAGTATAAAATCCAAAAACATGATGCATCAATAAATAGAAAAACAGGATGTAGAAAGTGGACCATAAGAGCTCATGTGCTCATGTATAAACCATGGATGTAGAAAGTGGATCATGTAGTTGGTAAAGCAACAGAAAAGCACATGAGGTTATAACTTATAAAACATAAACAATTAAGCAAAATTGAATCACTGATATGAATTATATATGACAGAGATAAGGACAATCACAAAATCATTCATGGCTACTTGCCTAACCTTGGTCTTGGTCATGGATAAGATATGTTTAGGTGATTATATGTTTTGGTGATAAGAATTATAAATGTTTGCTGATAAGAATTATAAATGATAGAGATAAGGACAATCACAAAATCATTCCTGGCTACTTACCTAACCTTGGTCTTGGTCATGGATAAGATCTGTTTAGGTGACTATACATTTATTTAAAGAAATGAGAAGTTGGAGATGTTATGTTATAATGGAAAAAATTGAAGAAGTATAAATTGAATAAGGAAAGAGTTGCAAAGCTCTATCAGATTCAAGCGATAGGCATGGGCTTGTGAACAGATATCTACCATTGAAATCCAAGTAGAGACTTGGTTCGGCAACCTAGAGGGGGGTGAATAGGATGTTTATAAAACTTTTGCCTCTTAGAAATTTTTTCTAAATTTCACCCTAGTTTTATCCCTTGGTTAATTAAGTTGAATTAGTTAAGCTTAACCAATTTTCACAAATGTATATAAGCTTAAAAATCCTTGTTTAAATAACCAACTTAATTAGGAGATTTAGTGGGCTAATTAGTAATGTAAAGATATTCACGTTGGATGGCAATGCTAACTCACTCAATTCTAAATAATAAGACAAGCACAAATAAGAGAGTGAGAGAGGGAGTGAGAAATCGAGAAATACCAACGCAAGCGACACAAGGATTTATAGTGGTTCGGCCAACGGCCTACTCCACTCTACTCAAGGTCGCACTTGAGGATTTCCACTATTAAGACCTCCACGACGCCCGGCTCCAAGGCTTTTACACTCCAAGGGAATTAAATGAGGATGCCCTTCCACCTTTACAATGACTCTTCTTCTCCGCCGAGTTCTAAGCGCTTCACCCAAGGGAATTAAAAACAACGGATGCCCTTGCCACCGATCGAATAAAGAAGAAGAAGAAGAAGAAGTATTAGCCTCTTACTAGGCTTGATTACAAGTTGTAGCACCAAGGATGCTCTCAAAGATAAACAAGTTTAAACCTAACCAATCTCAAGTGGATTTTCCCAAAGTCAAGGCACAATGAAGGATCGGTGGGAGATTAACCCAAAAAATGATTCACAAATGGATTTCTAGGGTTTATTAGAGTTGGAAAATGTTGCTCATGTGTTTTGGACCCTTGAATGGGTATATATAAAGTCCCAACTCCATGTGACCATTTGGGGGGTAAAGCAGTCAAAACTGGGTCAAAAAATCAACTAGCCGTTGCACCCCAACGACTATATTTTTTTGAAGAAAAACATTTCTCGGAGTTCCGAGCAAATTCTCGGAGTTCCGAGAATTCAAACAGAGCTTTTATTTTTAGAACCTGGAGCATTTCTCGGAGCTCCGAGAATGTTCTCGGAGTTCCGAGACTGGTTTCCAGTTCCAGCAAACAATGTCGAACTTGTAAAATTCATATCTCCCTCATTTCTCGTCGGATTTTGACGTTCCTATACTCTATGGATATGAGAAAAATGAGAGCTATCTGTTAAAAATATTTTCAAAAATATTTGAAAATGTTTTAAATAAGTTTTGATAGGATTTAGTTGCTGGTCCAGGTTGTTGCTTCGGAACTCTGTTTTGTTCATTCTTGTGTTGAATGCCATATGGGTCCCAACATGTTGGTACACCACCATGGCCATTCACTTATCCATTTAAGTCCTTAAAGGGTGTGTTAGTCTCTTTGAAAAATATATTTTTAGGGGTTTTAAGTTGTGCCTTGATAAGAGAAAACACAAGAGAGATAGGTGATACAATCTACCCTTTTTACCATTCTCTTGAATGAACTCTTGAGGTAGCCATTGCTTGATCTTCTCTTTGAGTGCATGGCTTGCTTTGGGATCTTCAAGGTTGAGCTTCTTTGCTTGACACCTTCCAAGGATGATGCCACCATTTGGTTCAAGCTCTTTTGCAAGTTGTTGATCCACAAGCTTTGGCCTTCATTGTTCTTCCTTTGTTTGTTGAATGCTTTGAGATGGTTGATGATGAGCTTCTCCTTGGTACCTCCAAGGTGTGATTGGTCCAAGTATGTTCCGAGCTCTTTTGCCATTGTGTTTGGTTCATCTTCAAGCATAGGCCAACAAGGTGTGTGCTAGTATGATTTGACTTGTGTAGGACCTGTCTAAAGCACAACACTCAAGGCAAATGATTACTCCATAAACGACTAATCAATTTGTGTTTGTTAATCATCAAAACAAGGTGATTGAATAAACGCATGGGGAACCCTTGGGCTTACAACCATGAACCTAAGAAAATAGTGGTTGTAAAAAAATGATTTGAGATTGTCACAGTATGTACGTTAGATAAGGAAGGCCTCTACCTGAGGGCCTCCATGTGAGCCAAACTGCAGAGGTGGTCTAAATCAAACCCATTGCGCAGGTGGTCCACAGAAAACAGGTGGTGTACACACAACCTGCTGCATTTTCAATGCTAGCTTAAATGCCAGCTTTCAAAACATTTGTCCTTGGACTACCATTGATAAATCCATTTTCTGATTCTGTCTGATGAAGTTTTAGTTAGTTACATGCAAAAATCTTTTCCTGTTTATGCAAAAATAACATCAGCGTATTCGAATACCATAATCAGTTTTGCAATTAAAATCAATTCCCGAATTCCGAAACGTTCAGGGACTAAATAGTCATTAGGTTCCGGTTTGATCCGGATTTGGAGAATTATAATAATGGATCTTTGGATATGGGTAATTTTTAATTTTCACAGTCGTCATAAATAAGATGTATGAAGGAAGATCCATACTGCAGGTTACTCAATTTAATAAATATCAAAGTAGTTTTTGTAAGAAATATGAATTATACCCTTAGTTGAAGCCTTTGTCCATCCAAGAAGGTTTCAGGAATATGAATCCACACCAAGCTGAAAAGGCCCTTGTAATGCCAAGAGCCCGGTGATCATCTTGAAAGAGGAAGTTGCTTCAAATAGCAAATGGGACATTAAGAGCTCATTTCTTTTTGTAGGTGACATTTAGGCCTCCTTGGAAGCCATTACTTGTAGCATCTATAAAATTTCTATGTTTATTACATGCAAATAGTAATATTTTTCATGGAAGCATTTGCAGTTAAGATTATATGCCAATAATTTTAAATGTTTCCAAAGTGGCCTAAAATTTGTATCTTTGTAAAAATTTAAAGTCGTATAAACAGGGAATAAATAATAGCTGGCATTTAGTGTCCTTGGCGGAAGCTTTCCAAAACACAGCGTTCCGATCGCATATTGTTTGAAGCCTGAGACTCCAAAGTTGTACCAATGCAATCATCTTCAATCATGAAGTGCAAAACATAAAGGAGAGATGAATTGTACCCTATCACCGATGGCTTTATGTGGCTTATTAAGAAAACCTCAGTAATGAAGAACCAACCTAAGACCCAATCATGAAGATCAAAATAATTAATAGCATAATACATAATCTAATATAAAGATGCAATAGAAATGCCCTTGGAATTGTTTTCAAGCTAATATCATTGGGAATGCAATGGAGTTATGTATATATAAAATTAATTGAGGAGATTATGTCAGTACCTTACGAAGCCCCAGAATGTTTTCCAAGCGAAAGCCCCAACAGTGACCTAAAAACCAATCAGGAAGATAAAATTAATTAATACAAAACATACAAATGAAAACCCATATGACCTAAAAGTCTAACATAAGCAAAGTTCGATTTAAACACCATGGAATTCCCAAAAACAGAACACCCCACTCTTAAAAAAAAGAACAAAACTTTTAGATAAAAATCTAACATAAGCAAAGTTCGATTTAAACACCATGGAATTCCCAAAAACAGAACACCCCACTCTAAAAAAAAGAACAAACTTTTAGAAATACACTTAGATTTGTAAAAAACATAGACAGTTTTATACCTGCTAAAAACATGTTTATCACCACAAAGATTCATCTGATTGGAATAAATGTGCAAAACAAATTACAGATAATATAGAACCATTATGAAAAAATGTGCAAAATGAAGACATCAGAAACAAAAATAAATAAATACAGATAATATAAAGAAACAAATTACATGGAAGAAAACAATTTATCCATTTTCCTAACTGAAATTGAACAAAGCACATAAATCCATATGTGTATAGGTATCTATATCTCATAATAATACATGCATGCCTAAGGAAGATGGTAAGGAAACAATGAAAAATTGGAGAGTCTAAAAAGGACAAAGGAACAAAGGAAAACCCAATTGAAGAATATCCATGAAAATCCATCACCATTTAAAAAAATGAAAAGAAAGAACATGCAGAGACAAAATCTCTCGGAGGAGAAAGCGATAAATAAATGAAAAATCAAGATCCACTCTTTGAAGAATAAAACATGTAACCAAAATCCAAAAATAATGATAATAATAATCAAGAAATCCCCTAAAAAACCCAGGATCCCTTTTCGAAGAAAACCCCATGAGAATCCATCAGCATAAATCCACTTTTTGAAGAATACCCAATAAATATGAAAACCCATCACTTTAAAGGAAAAGAAGAAGAAAACGAAAGATCAAAATAACCCTATCAAGATATAAAAATGAAAACCCATCACTTTAAGAGAATAAAAATGGAAAACAAACAAAAGAGGAAAAAAAGAAGAAAAAAACAAAGATCAAAATAACCCTATCTAGATATAAAAATGAAAATCCATCATTTTAAAAGATTAAAAAAGGAAAAGAAACAAATGAGGAAAAAAAGAAGAGAAAAACACAGATCAAAATAACCCTAGCTGGATAAACTTCATCTACTCTCCTCTTACATTAATGGGGGAAAAAGCTGTCCTCTCACCTTGTGATTAGACTTCAGAAGAGGAAGATCTCGGATTCCAACGATGGTTTTTCTGGTTAGAACAACCAAAAGAGAGACAGAGAGATGGCTTGTCGAGAAAAGGGAGAGGAAAAGGGACACGTGGAAGGGAAAAAGTAGAGACCGACACATGGGGGGGTTTGGAAGGGGAGGGGTCGACTAATCTCGAGAAAGGGCACGTGGAAGACAGAGAGAGGGTGAGATGCATAAAACAGAGAGCCTTGAGGGGACATCTAATAGAGATAAGGTCATTAAATTGACGTATACTTTCTCATAGATATAGATGCTAGAATAGCAGCTACAGGGTTGACGGTAAAAGGGTAATGCCTACGTGTAGTAATTCTGAGCAAAAAAGAAAAAATTCTGATTTTCCCTCTGGCTATATAGTAATAGATTACAATCCATTCAACACCTTCTTACTAGTTTCCTCTCACCCTTGTCTCCCTTTACTTTCATCGCTACGTCTTTCCCTCTAGTTTCTTCCCACACTCGTGGCCATGCAAAGTGAAATCATACACTCATACCACTGAGTCTTCGAGACTAAATTTTGCTAGATTATGCATCCAAATAAAAGCGGGACAACAACTCCCTAAGTCTATTAATCTTAGAACATCCTCGGGAGTTATCTTGCAGCAAATTCTCTATGATTGGAAACTTGTAGCTTGTTCCACATGCCTTGATTTTAGTCACAAATCCAGCGATTGTAGCTACTCCTCTCGGTAGAAACCTTCCCTTTCAAAGCAAGTTTGGAGGCCAAAGTTCCCTTATGCTTCTAACCTTGAAAACTTGCCTCAAACAACCGATGAGAGACCCCTTTCTGCCAATCTACCTCCAAATTGTCCCTCCCCATCTGAGATTCCTCATTCATGGAGCCCCCCCATTAGCAATAAATTTTCAGCTCTATCCAACAAGGAAGGTAATAAGTTCAGAATTATCAGTAAATCTGCAGAAGCTAATAGATCAGATAGAGAACATCCTACACTCAATTTGGTGACTTCGATTGGGGAACATTCTTCTTCAATGAATTCCAAGTCTAACTCGGTAAATTTGGATGAAGATGACAAGGATGGCAAATGGCAAGAAGTTAAAAGAAAAAAAAGGAAAGTTACATGCTCTCCTCCTACGCCCATCTCCTTCTTGCATCTTACCCACTTTATCCAAGTCTCCTCTAAGGATTGGATGGGGTTGATTCCCATCTGAGGGAGAGCCTTTTGTCATTTTATCGGCTAGTGTGGGCTATTTTTTTTTGTTTCTTCTCTGGTTTTTTGTTGTAGCCTCTTTTGCTTTCTTCCCGATGTTTCAGTGTTGTTCCTTTAGGGTTATTTCTTTTTTGTTGGTTTTGTTTGTGTTCCCCTTCGCATGTGTTGGGGTTGCCCCTTTCCTTCATGATGTATCTTTTGCATTTTTATAAATATATCTGGTAGGGGTCTGCCTAACCCCAGCTTACCCATAAAAAAATAAGTGAAATCGTATCAATTGTACTAGTTTACGATATTCTTCCTTGTCAGGGTTTAGGCCTCGTGATCATGAACTATTTTCTCATTATCTTAGAAACAAGAATCTTGGTCTCCCCCTTCTTTTCAATCCAATCAGAGAAGTAAATCTTTATGATTTCAGCCCTAACGTTCTCACAGGTATGTAATACTTTTTTTTTATTTACTCTTATCTCTTTTGTTTGCGTATTCTTTTGTATAGTTTGACTTTCTAGTTTTGAAGGTTAGTGTTAAAAATAGATAACTATATTGAATCTAATGAAATAGTTAAAATAGAGAAGATAAACTAATGGAAATCTTTGTTAGGCCACATGAAATAGATTTTACATGTATAAAACTTGTTTTACAACCTAGAGAAACTAATGGAAACATTTCTTCCCATTGTTTTTGGGTGGTAGAGAAACTAATGGAAATATTTACTCCAATTGTTTTTGGGCAGACGAGAAACTAATTGAAATTCTTTTTAAGGCTTGAGAAACTAATGAAAATCTTTTTTAAGAGTACCTGAAACAAATTTTACATATATAAAATTTATTTTAGGGCCAGAGAACTAATATCTTTCTTCCAAAAATTTTTGTTTTTTTTGGGCAAATAGAAACTAATGAAAATCTTTCTTTACGAAAACTGAATTTACATGTCTACATAGTATTGTAGACACCCCATTTTGACCGGACCCTAATTCCCAAGAGCGAATAAAATCCCGAAAAACTGAACGCCAAGCAATTTAACCCAAGTTGCACCTCAATCCTTATTTTTATTCCAAAAATCGATGAAAAGAGGGTGTGAAATATCCCATACAGGAGTGTCGATATGAACCCTATATGTAGCATAGATTAGAGCAAAATGTTGTATTCATTGTTACCCCAAGGCAGCCCTTGTTGGATAAAGAGTAATCATAATTTCACAGAGAGGGAAGTGAATCAGGGATTAAGGTGGCTGTCCTTAACAAAAGAAAAGAAAAGGCAATTTCATTTTATCCTTGTTGTTCAATGGACCACCCCTAGCAATAGAAAAAGAATGGCAAAATATACATCAAGGTGCCTGTCCAATGAGGGGGTTTTGTAAATATGTCATTTCTATATAAATTACTTGTTAGAGTTCTAAAAGAGGGGGGTGCTTTATCGAAAGTGGGCTGTCTCTGGAAACATAAGGGGGCCTATATGTATCATTTTCTATATATAGAAAAGAGAAGGTTCGAGAGGAGTGCAGCTACCAAGTCAAAGGGGTGCTAACATTAGCTCGCCTTCATTCTATAAAAGGGAGATCGGTTAAGTCTTTTAAGAAGGTGGTGAAATTTTGAGCACGGAAGTGGCGATATCAATCCCATGTGCAAGTCACTAAGGTGGGTATAATTACAAATCAAGTGGGGGGGGGGGGGTGTGCATTTACTAAGGCAAGGGGGTGTCAAAATTAACACACCCTCATCTATATACCATCGAGGTCTGTTGGTAGGGGATCTTTTAGAAAACATAGGGGGTGTGAGTGAAAACGAGAGTAGAGAGAGAAGGGGGGTGCAATGAGGGGGGTGCCATTACCAAAATCGGGGTGTGCTAAAATCAGCACACTCTTCACCTATAAAATGCTCAACCGAGCAAGGATTTAGAAAGGGGAAAGGGCTTCTTCTTTTTCTTTTTTTTTCATGAAATCTTTTAGAGGGAGTTGAGAGAGAGCAAGAGAGAGGAAAGAAGAAAAATCTCCTTCAAGCCTTAACCTTTTTTCCCCTTTCTGATCTAGCATCATCTTCTCCGCCGAGCTTACCGGAGCTCCGGCCGGATCGTCTTTCATTTAGACATCTTGTTCTTTGCCTCAATCATCTTTTATCATCTCAAATCCCTTCATCTCTACCATGTTCTTAGCCTTGTGAACTCAAACCCTAACCCATTGCTTTTGACCAAACCCCTTTTTCTCCAGCAAATCTCCATGGAATCCGGCGGATCTTCATCAAATCCGGTTGAAATCATAGATCCAGCATCATTTTCATCACAATCTTTCATTTATCCCTTCAGCCTCACTTATTAGATCCGATCTAATTTGATCTAAGAAGTTGTGAACAGAGATAGAGAGAGAGAGAATTCATGAGAGAAGGAAGAAGATCGAAGAAGATTCCCGCCGGATCTTCCATTTTCTCGGGCCATCTTGCTGGAGTTCTACAATTTGATCCCAAGTATTTCGCAGGCACCGGCATTTAATTGATCGATCTCAAATAGCCATCGAGAAATCACATTTTCTGTGTCCGATTTAATAAAGAAGAAAGTGAGGTTGCAATCGTTGTTTCATTTCAAGTAATTTTCTCATCACCTTTATAGATTATAACCTGAATGGAAATTGCATTATTACAAGAGCTTGATTGAATGTTTTGATGCGTATTTCAATTGTCCATCAATTTTTGAAGAAATCGCCAGATCTGTGAGTTTTGATAAAAAAATCAAGCTTCATTTCATTGTTAGTCGTTGACTGGGAGTTCAGGGACTTAATTTAAGTTCAAATCGCACTATAAAAGGGGCTAAAATCGTGTAAAGATCTCGATTTGGCTGTATCACAAATTGTGACTTGTTTTGCCTCTTAATCAAAGTCTTTGAACCGGATTTCTGGTATGCACAGCTTAATTAGTTTTGCTATTTATAATTTTGATCAAAGTACTCGATTTAGATCTTTCATCTTTTTAGCCAGGAATTCTCTAATTTAGGCTTGGATCGAATTTTGTGGTAGAAATTTCTTATACAAATGCAGCTTATGTTTAAGCTGTGATATACTTTTGTGTCAAGCTGCTGATTTGGATCTTTCATAATAGTAGCTTATCTTTTGTTGGAATTTAAATTTAGAATAAATCTTTAAATTGCCAAAGAAATGACTATTCTTGAAATTAGTATACTGACATTATCTCAACCATGATCCACAATTTACATGGTTCTTAGAATTGTTTTGATCAGTAGAATTGCCATGATGCATCATTTCAAGTTCCGTAGAATTGTATCAATTTGCAAAATTGCTATGTTCTGTAGAGTTATTATCTTTTCAAGAATTACCATGATGAGTGTTTATATCTGAACGTGGGGATATTATTGCTATTGGCCTATATCGCATGAATAGGTTTATTTTGTTCATCATGCTTACTCCTTTACTTAGGATAGTTTAAAATGCAATGATAGTTTGGTGTCGCCTCTTTGAGAGTGGGCTTTGTTGGATCAGGCCATGATAAAGATGATAGGATGAATGGATATGGTTACAGGTGATGGTAGTCTATTAGTGGAAAATTCATTTTTATTCTAAATCATGTGTTGTTAAAGTTCAGTGGTAATGTGAGTGATTTGAGTCAAACACATAAATTCAATCTCAACCACCTGTTTTGTTTGACAATAGGGAATAATAAAGGCCATTAGTTTTGATATTATTGTGTAATTATAATGGATGGTTGTTCATTAGTTTTGACACACAATTATAATGGATGGTTATTCAATTTTTTATTTTATTTTATTTTTAAGAATGTTTTCATAGCAGATTTGGGTCTTTATATTGGATACACCTAAGCATCATGATAAGAACAGTAGTTTCCAGATCATATCCTTTGAATAATTTCTTTTAATTCAAATCAAGATATTCTTTTTGAATCAGTTATATATGTGATAAATATTTAAGTACTATTGTGGAATCATAAATAGGAAATTGCATTAGAAATCTAGGTTGGGTTGGTATGAATTAAACCAAAATTTCATATTCCATATGCTTGTCTATATTTCCTTGTGATATATGTAAGCTTTAGGGTACTTGGTAACCATAATAATAGTAAGGGCGATGAAGGCGCTAGCCCAAGCCCATCCTTAGGGGACTCTCTTAGTCCGAGTAGCCCTCCCCTCATTTGTTTTTAAGACTTGCCCAGTCTTTTGGGATACCCTTAAACATTGTCATCTAGAGTCCCAATTTAGGGAGACAAGCTATGTCTCAGGTAAGCAAAGTCACATTCTTTTAGAGAGACATGCTTTGTCTCGTAGAAAAGCTTATCCTCAGGGAGACAGGCTATGTCTCATGTGGTAAAATTCAAACCCTTTGGAGACAGGCTTTGTCTCATTGGTCATAGTTGTCCTCCATCTCTTTTAAGAGACATGCCTTGTCTCATTAGCACATCCTTCTTAGAATTCCTAATTTCAGAGTCAGTCTTTAGCATAGGAGTCTGTCCTTAGCTAGAGAGTCAGTCCTTCAGTTTCAGGAGTAAGTCCTATCATCATAGGGGTTAGGATTCTATCCAACCTCTTATCAAATCATGTGTTTTTCTATCTGCTCCTGCAAGGTATAGGATGCTGTCCAACCCTTGCAGAGTTGTTATTCTGTTCTTTTCCCCCGCAAAGCATAGGATGCTGTCCAACCTTTGCGGGATATTAGGAGTCTATCCTACCCTTATGATGATAGGATTCTATCCTCTTATGTCAAAAATAAAAAAAACATTTCAAAAACCAAAAATCTTAAAACTCTCGAGTCATTAGGAGAGTAGTAGGAAAGTCTGTTTTCGAACTACATTGGCTTGATCCCTTTCAATAGGGTACGTAGTGCAGCTTGGGATCCACATCCCAAGTCCAGCCAAACCTTTTAAAAAATAAACATTTCAAACCTTCCCAAAAATACAAAATTATTCAAAACATTTTTTCAAAAAGATCTTCCCCTAGAGTTAGGAGTCTGTCCTAGCCGTTTGGTTGTTTTAGAGTTAGGAGTCTGTCTTGTTTGTATTGATATGGTGTGGCGTGTCGTGTGGGTATCCCTAGAGTTAGGAGGCCTCGAGTTGGTCAGTTAGACATTTAGTCGAACTGATGGCTAGACTAGAAAGCATATAGTCAGCCCTTGATTTTCCTTAGGATGCACAGCCTAGTTACACATAGGATATAGGGCCCACCTGCATTAGCTTAAGGCTAATCAACTTGCATTAGTTAGGGCATATAGAGAGTCCTAAAAATTACAATTCACATGAATTTAAGCAATTGTACAAAAAGCTTTAAAAATCAGTCGAGTCTAGTGGATCGAGTCTAAGATAGCGGTTCTAGATGGTTAGGCATCGTAGTTTAGAATAGGTCGTCGAACTACGTTGACTCCGATTCTTCCCGAGGCCGGGATACGTAGAGCAGCTGGGATGGACGGCCATCTTGGTCCGAGTCAATGCATTAGAGTTTTAGGATTCATTTTATCCAGTTGTGTTTAGAATTGAATTGTGTTGTGTGTTTAGCTGTGTTTTCTTACTTTCATGTACAGATCTTATACCTTTAGCTGTAGTATGCATGTGTTTTGCACACCAGAACTCAGATACCAATTAGGTATGACACTCATAACCTAGTTATTATTAGGCGACACTTCTTTCATTTCTTTTATGTGTGCTTATTTTTTCATCTCCGAGACATGCATGATCAGATAGACGTCTTCTCGGAGATATTCGTTCCTATTTCATATGACTTTCGCCAAAAACTCTTCAAAATCAATAATAAATGGCATAAGAGACCAGGTGCTTGCACTTGGGCGGATGAGGTGCTCTTTAGACCTTCCGAATTCGTAACCAGGCACGAACCTTCTTTTATATCTCTGGTTATCCGTTGCAACAGAGCATAGTATGGGATCCTTAGCCCACTTCCTTGGATGGCGACTCTTCTTTGTTTAAGGTACGCCTCGAATCTGGGCTAGTCCCCGAATCGAGAGGTATCTCACCTTTTATCGCCACTCATGCTGTGAGAGGCATTCTTTTTTCGAGAGTTCCTTGGTAGAGCTCTCCATTCACGTGGATGATCCTGAGACTGGTGTGGGGCCCGTCCCCCGCCTCGCCTCTCTCGGATCGGGGTCCACAGGCTGGCGACTCTGCTGGGGATTTCTTTCGAGATATTGCCTAACTCTGTTAAAATGCCATTTTTTATTAATTTTGAAGAAATTTGGGTTAAAATCATTATAAATGGGAATTTAATCGCGTAGAATCCAGGGGCACCAAATAGGTGTTTAAAACAAGGGATTCACACACTATTATTGGCTCCACGGGATAGATACAATGGGTGCCAAATGGGATGTCATTACCCTGTTGGTGCTGTTGTATTTATTTCCAAGCTATGCGCCAGTGCTGCAGTCGTAAACACTCGGTGTACTTGTGTTTACAGCAGCCGCTGAGCAATGAAGCATACTGTATATAACACTCGGTGTACTTGTGTTATATACTTAAAGTATGGATCATATGCATAGTGCCCGATATATTGAGTCCGGAGCTCTACTTTCATTTTACATATATTATGTATATGAATATATCTGCTGACTTAGTAAAACCCAATTAGGATTTGCATGTGCTTATATATTATATATATATATATATATATATATATATATATATATTGCATTCATATAAAGACGAACATGTGTTGCTTACACATGTTGGAGCCTAGATTTAGGAGCCATGTCATATCCATAGATTATTGTAGCTCACCTTATGTGGCTACATCGCGGTCCTAGTACACTCACATGTCTGTCATGAGTCGAGACTCTCTCGACTCCACTAGATTAGAATTAGGGCTGGTGCCCCTGGTTAGGGTGTATATATGTATATACACCTATTTATTGATTATTAGATTAGGGCTTATTCCTTTGTAATGTTTCCTATCTAATCCAATCAGTCATATTCTTTGAGATTTAGATTTGGTCGGTGACTTCTACTTGTCATCGTTATGACCATGGTCTTTTTTCTGATCTTTTGATCATAGATCTGATTCATACCTTGTATCATTGATCCATATTCCATATAGTTAGATTAGGGCCTATTTCTTAGTTAGGTTTTCCTTCTTAATCTAATCAATTCTTTCTATTTATCCATTATGTGGATAATCATTAGATTATTGGCTCTTTATCAATAATCTATCCCGTGATCTATTGTTCATAAAATTGATTCATGTTTTTCATTGTGGATTTACATTATTAGATTAGGGTTTACTTATTAGATTAAGTTTTCCTTCCTAATCTAATCAATTATCCTTATCCATTCATTTTTTGGAATATGATCAGATCGATGGCTTCTAATCATCATTCTTATGGTCACGATCTATCCTTTGATCTTTTGGTTGCAAATTCAACCCATCTCTAAATGTCGTCATTCATGGTCAGTCCTTCATTTGATCACATCTCTTCGATGACCATATTTCTTCTATCGATTGTGAGCCTATCTTGCCACCATCATTTGAGTGCAAGTATCCTTGCTGGGAGTCCTATACTACCAAGTTTATCCATATACCCTTATGATGACTTGTGGGGATCTCCTTATATAGATGTCATGCTGTCGAATTTTACCCAACGCATTCTCAGTGTGATTGCTATCGTTTAGGGTTATTGATGAGTCATGTGTTTATCTTACCATAACCCTTCTTACAATTGTTTCGCTGTTGGTTCTTACCCAAGGGAGAGACGTGTTTGTATTATCTCTTGTTTCAACTTGTGTATAACATTCAATGAGATTGCCTCACACTAAAGTTAGTGTTTGTCATTCCCGTGACAGGAGTCATGACCTAACTGACTTCACCTATTTGTTGAACCAGTTTCCTTTCATTTCACCCAGCCAGGTCAACAGAACCTTTACCAGGATTGGACTCTCCAGTCATATGTCATAGAGGAAGGGGTGCTACCCATAAACTTTCAGTGCCAGTGCATTACTGACGAAGAAGTGTCCTGTTTTGTTAGGTTTGTCTTTCATTTAGTGTACACCAACTTTTCTCTCTCAAAGTTGGTAAGTCTCACTGTATCGATAAAAAAAAGAAGAAGAAAGAGTCATGTTTGTCAGTCTTGTTCATTCAAAGTCAATGTGTTGTCTTTGTCAAGTCCAATGTAGGACCCATTGAGGTGCGTCAAAAAAAAGAAAAGAAAAGAGAGCGTCATCAATGTACTTGAAATTTTTGTTGAAATAGAGATTTGATTCTAGCATTATCAGTATTCTTGTGATTCACCCTTAGATCTAATGTTTAAATGATTAAACACACCCTTCTCGGATGAGAATGCAGACGAAATTCCCCTCGAGATCTAAAAGATGGTCAAACGAGAGGAAGAGCGTCACATAGCCACTCAAAGAAGAAATCAAAGCTGTTGATAGTGGTATTGAAATCCGAAACTCGGTAAAGATGGATTGGCAAAACTTTATCTCCCGAGGAGAGCGAGGAATTGATAAACCTGTTTATAGGAGTTTGAGGTAGTCTTGCTTGATTCTATAAGGATAAACAGGGTGAACGCCCTGTTGTTGTGAAAAGCAAGACTCCATCAGCTTTAGATATCATTTGAAAAGCAGAATTCAAGAGAGTGAAGCATCAGACATCAAGTGAAGCTAATGAGAAATTTAGCGAAGACTTTCAGAAAATGAAGTCATCAATTTGAGCCCGAAAAGAGCACTTGAGCTACATATTTTCAATGAGATTCTGAGATGGAATACTTCAAGAGTAAGGACATTCCTAATGTCTAAAAAAAAAAAAAAGAATATGAAAGAAAGACAGAAGGAGAAGGGAATGTGTCCCTAAGACAACATTTTAGAAAAATCAAAGACCCAAGTGATGGAGTCTGAGATAGATTGAATATCAGAATTGTCTCCAACATTTGGAGACTATCGAGAGCTGTATAACCTTGAGCATAAATTCAAGATATTCGAGAAGCGCACAAGTTTAAGTGGAGCACCGTGGTTGAAGTCTTGCTTGTAAATATCGCCAGACTCTCGAAAAAAAAAATATTCAAAGCCGTTGAACCTTATTCCTCAAGAGCTTGTACATCAAAGCATCAGGAAGCCATCCTTGGACGTTTGAGCCTTTATAGCCAAAATCCCAACGTTTAAAAAAAAAATTCTTTTGTGAGCCCTTTGAGCCAACATTCTAAAACCAAATAATTCTTTCAACTACATTATAAACCAGGGGCATTTTATGCACCCGAACTACGCGGACCTGATCCCCAACTCTTCGGGGGTACGCAGGCAACCTGATCAATTCAGGTTCGGTCAAACCTTTGGGATAAAATCTAAATCATCCCCCTTCCAAAATTTTGAAGCTAAAAAGCTAAACCATTCTTTGTAAACCCCAAAGCGAACTACGCGGATCTGATCCTCCATTTTTGGGGTACGTAGGTAGTCTGGCAAGACCAGATTCGGTCCAAATCGTTTGAACTTTTGATATCTAACCCTTTTGAATCCGAGCCTACCTATAAAGTTGTTCTGGTGAAACGAGCAAAGGTTCAAGGCAATTGAAAACAAAAACAGAAAGAAATGAAAAGAACGAGAGTCTGAAGACCCACTAGGTTGAAAACCCGAAAGGGCGGCCTAGAATCATGCGTTTGCTAAGTCAACAACCAAAGGGGTTGGCTTATACGAAAAGTGAGGGTAGCGGCCTGATGGGTTGAAAATTGAAGAGGCAATCCAGTCAGAGGCGAAGACTTCCCAAAAAGTGAGCTGATAAGACATGGAAGGAGTTCCTCGATTATGGAGAACTCTGAAGTTTGAGTAGTATGAGAATTCCAGGCAAAAGCTGAGACAAATGGTTTGATAGATTAGAAACCTGGAATGCAATAATCATGAGTTCCCACCAGAGGAGACTCGAAGAGATGAAGAAGCAATCACTACACAGGGCAGGATCTTGGAATCCAAGTAGTGTCAGTGAGATTTACTTTGACACCTTTCTAAACTAGGGGCATTGAAACTGAGCAATCCAAAGGGAGTAATAACCATGACAAAAATCCTGATGGAGGAAATCAGTGCCTTTTGACATGGTTTACGAAATTATTCTGAGAGCGGCTAGCCTTACCATAAAAAAATAATACATTGGATCTAAGGGTGAATCAAAAGTGAGTCGTCCCTTGAATCGTATAAATTTTCTTTGATCGAGTCATTAGAAGTCTATTCCTCATTCTTATCCATTTTTTCTCTCAAGGTGTAAAGTTCTCAAGGTCTAAAGTTGTCTGGCACTAGAAGAGCGAGAGTACATCTTCCAAAATGCGAAGAAAATTCAAAGTGAATCCTGGTTGGAAATCAAAGAGGGGCAAGAGACATCTTGTTCAGATCTGCCAGAGACATTAAGGCCTCAAACAGTGAGCAGTGACAGAAGAAATTTTCAAACCCAGCCATTGTAGAGATTGTTCTTCCTATTTCAAAGAAAGAACCCATACAAATTCAAATTTCCCTTACATATCCTGGTTCTGCTTCCTTAAGACTCTTGTCATGGAATCACAATACACTAGGGGCATCTTTTATGACTTGCGTCATAAAAGATATCAAGGAGAAAAGGCAATCAGTGCCAATGTTTATAACAAGTTGAGATAAGAGAGATATGAGCACGTCTTAAGCCAAATCTCTAAACTCCTCGTATGAGTCCACTCTTCAAAAGAGTTAATTTTCAAAGAACATCAATTTCCTCAGTGGAGTCTAGAATTTGCTCCCACAATTTTCAAACCTCAGCATAATGCTTTTCACCTGTCAAAGAAGGGCTAATATCCAAATCCCTGCAAGTTATCTGAGTCCAATTCTCAGCAAGGAACTCGTACTCCCAATTTCCTCGGCAAGAGGCGATCAGTCTAAAGAAAAAATCATCATTCAAAATCAATCAATTCTCAGCAATATCCTTGTCCTTCCAAGGCTCTTCGTTGTCTACATTCAGGTATACCATGGACCCTTGCTTCCTGAGTGGCTCTTTGTGATATATCCTTTCAGATATATTATGGACCCACTATTCATGGTCATTCCATTCATATCTTTTACATGTCATTGTTTCTGTATGCTGGGCTCTTCGTGGCTTATTGTCATGGACCCCAGATTCAATGCTTGGCTCTTCACGGAGTATTGCCATGGACCCTTGATTCTTTTCTGCTGGGCTCTTCATGGTTTATTACCATGGACCCTAGATTCATTGTGTGGCTCTTCACGGCTTGTCACCGTGGACCCTCGATTACTTCTTGGCTCTTCATAGCTTATGGCTATGGACCCTTGATTCCTAGTTTTCTAACCTACCAACCACCTCAATATCTTTCTCGTGAGGCTTTTCGTGGTTTATTACCATGGACCCTCGATTTTCATTTACCAAATTCTCCCTGAGAGCATCCACCCCGAGTGAAGAAACTAAATTTTCTCCCTGAGAGCATCCACCCCGAGTGAAGAAACCAAATTCTCCCTGAGAGCATCCACCCTGAGTGAAGAACCATTTTCTCCCTGAGAGCATCCACCCCGAGTGAAAATACCAAAAATTCTCCCTGAGAGCATTCACCCCAAGTGAAAATACCAAAAATTCTCCCTGAGAGCATCCACCGCGAGTGAAAATACCATATTCTCCCTGAGAGCATTCACCCCGAGTGAAGAAACCGAATTATCCCAGAAAGCATCAGCACCGAGCAAAATATCCGAATTGTTCCTGAAAGCATTCGCTCCAAGCGTAAAATCATCTTGTCTCCTGAAAGCATTCGCTCCAAGCGTAGAGCTCAAATTCTTCCTGAAAGCATTCGCTCCAAGCGTAAAATCAATTTTTCTCTTTAAAAGCTTTCGCTCTAAGCGTAAAATCAATTTGTCTATTTTGAAAAAGCATTCGCTCTAAGCGTAAAACCAAAATTCTTCCCGAAATCATTCGCTCCAAGCGTAGAACCAAAATTCTTTCTGAAAGTATTCGCTCCAAGCGTAGAATCCAAATTCTTCCTGAAAACATTCGCTCCAAGCGTAAGATCAATTTTGTCTCCTAGAAAGCATTCGCTCCAAGCGTAAGATCAATTTCTTCCTGAAAGGATTCGCTCAAAGCGTAAGATCAATTTATCTCTTTGAAAGCATTCGCTCTAAGCGTAGAACCCAATTTTTCCTGAGAATTTTCGTCCTGAACGTAAAATCAAATTTCTTCTTGCGATCCTTTGCCCCGAGCGTAGAAAAAAGCTAAAGTCTCTCTGAGAGCATCAAGCAAATAATCAAAATCCTTTTCATTCAAGACCCCTGAGGCATCCTTTCCGTATAAAGACTCATGAGGCATCCCTTTCATTTCAAGACCCCTGACGCAACCATTCCATCTGAAGATTCCTAAGGCAACCCTTCCATTTCAAGACCCCTGAGGCAACCTTTCCAAATGAAGACCCCTGATGCATCTCTTCCATTTAAAACCCCTAAGGCATCTCTTCCATATCACAACCCCTGAGGTATCTGATCCTTCCAAAAGTCCAATATTCGCAAAATCATCTTCTTCATTCTTCTTTCTCTTCAATCAATTTTGGGCCAGTCAAAATGTGTTGTCTGTTCAGCTTTGACATTCGCGCGACATGCACGCTCTGCCAAAGAGGGGCATCTGTAGACACCCCATTTTGACCGGACCCTAATTCCCAAGAGCGAATAAAATCCCGAAAAACTGAACGCCAAGCAATTTAACCCAAGTTGCACCTCAATCCTTATTTTTATTCAAAAAATCGATGAAAAGGGGGTGTGAAATATCCCATACAGGAGTGTCGATATCAACCCTATATGTAGCATAGATTAGAGCAAAATGTTGTATTCATTGTTACCCCAAGGCAGCCCTTGTTGGATAAAGAGTAATCATAATTTCACAGAGAGGGAAGTGAATCAGGGATTAAGGTGGCTGTCCATAACAAAAGAAAAGAAAAGGCAATTTCATTTTATCCTTGTTGTTCAATGGACCACCCCTAGCAATAGAAAAAGAATGGCAAAATATACATCAAGGTGCCTGTCCAATGAGGGGGTTTTGTAAATATGTCATTTCTATATAAATTACTTGTTAGAGTTCTCAAAGAGGGGGGTGCTTTATCGAAAGTGGGCTGTCTCTGGAAACATAAGGGGGCCTATATGTATCATTTTCTATATATAGAAAAGAGAAGGTTCGGGAGGAGTGCAGCTACCAAGTCAAAGGGGTGCTAACATTAGCTCGCCTTCATTCTATAAAAGGGAGATCGGTTAAGTCTTTTAAGAAGGTGGTGAAATTTTGAGCACGGAAGTGGCGATATCAATCCCATGTGCAAGTCACTAAGGTGGGTATAATTACAAATCAAGTGGGGGGGGGGGGGCGGTGTGTGCATTTACTAAGGCAAGGGGGTGTCAAAATTAACACACCCTCATCTATATACCATCGAGGTCTGTTGGTAGGGGATCTTTTAGAAAACATAGGGGGGTGTGAGTGAAAACGAGAGTAGAGAGAGAAGGGGGGTGCAATGAGGGGGGTGCCATTACCAAAATCGGGGTGTGCTAAAATCAGCACACTCTTCACCTATAAAATGCTCAACCGAGCAAGGATTTAGAAAGGGGAAAGGGCTTCTTCTTTTTCTTTTTTTTTCATGAAATCTTTTAGAGGGAGTTGAGAGAGAGAGCAAGAGAGAGGAAAGAAGAAAAATCTCCTTCAAGCCTTAACCTTTTTTCCCCTTTCCGATCTAGCATCATCTTCTCCGCCGAGCTTACCGGAGCTCCGGCCGGATCGTCTTTCATTTAGACATCTTGTTCTTTGCCTCAATCATCTTTTATCATCTCAAATCCCTTCATCTCTACCATGTTCTTAGCCTTGTGAACTCAAACCCTAACCCATTGCTTTTGACCAAACCCCTTTTTCTCCAGCAAATCTGCATGGAATCCGGCGGATCTTCATCAAATCCGGTTGAAATCATAGATCCAGCATCATTTTCATCACAATCTTTCATTTATCCCTTCAGCCTCACTTATTAGATCCGATCTGATTTGATCTAAGAAGTTGTGAACAGAGATAGAGAGAGAGAGAATTCACGAGAGAAGGAAGAAGATCGAAGAAGATTCCCGCCGGATCTTCCATTTTCTCGGGCCATCTTGCTGGAGTTCTACAATTTGATCCCAAGTATTTCGCAGGCACCGGCATTTAATTGATCGATCTCAAATCGCCATCGAGAAATCACATTTTCTGTGTCCGATTTAATAAAGAAGAAAGTGAGGTTGCAATCGTTGTTTCATTTCAGGTAATTTTCTCATCACCTTTATAGATTATAACCTGAATGGAAATTGCATTATTACAAGAGCTTGATTGAATGTTTTGATGCGTATTTTAATTGTCCATCAATTTTTGAAGAAATCGCCAGATCTGTGAGTTTTGATAAAAAAAATCAAGCTTCATTTCATTGTTAGTCGTTGACTGGGAGTTCAGGGACTTAATTTAAGTTCAAATCGCACTATAAAAGGGGTTAAAATCGTGTAAAGATCTCGATTTGGCTGTATCACAAATTGTGACTTGTTTTGCCTCTTAATCAAAGTCTTTGAACCGGATTTCTGGTATGCACAGCTTAATTAGTTTTGCTATTTATAATTTTGATCAAAGTACTCGATTTAGATCTTTCATCTTTTTAGCAAGGAATTCTCTAATTTAGGCTTGGATCGAATTTTGTGGTAAAAATTTCTTACACAAATGCAGCTTATGTTTAAGCTGTGATATACTTTTGTGTTTGCTAGCATCAAAACAAGAAGGTAAAGGTGAATAGTTGAACCCATGGGAACCCTTGGGCTAACATTTTTCAATCATTTTACACATACTTTCAATCATGGTTGGGCTGATGTCATTTTTCGATCATGGTTGGGATTTTCCAATCATTTTACACATACTTTCAATCATGGTTGGGCTGATGTTATTTTCCGATCATGGTTGGGGTGATGTCATTTCCCAAGTCATGAGCCTGTCATCCGCATACTCGACCGCACGAGCTAGGATTTCTTTGGCCGCATTTTAGCCCCCTTCCACATTTTAAAGTGCTGGACTATATCTTTTAAAAAAAATTGAAGTTGGTGATTTGTCATTCCCTAAAATGGCAGCTATCTTACAAATTGTAACTGTCTTCACTACCCCTTAACATAAGCTTACTAATTGCCATTCAGAAAAAAATAAAAAACGAGCTTACTAATTTCATTTTTTCAATTTGCTTCCAGCTTTTGCGTATTGAAGAGGAGCTTGGGAATGTGTGCTATGCTGGCGAAGCTTTCAGATCACCATAGCAAGAGTATATTCATCATTTTTATTGTGTATGAGGTACAGTATCAACAAATCTGAGTTAATATTTAGAGTAGGTTCAGCAAAATCAAGAAAAATCTTTTGTAGAACTGATCGGATTAGATGCATTTAGGAGAGCATATGTGTAAGCCCAAGGGTTCCCATGGGTTAATCATTCACCTTACCTTCTTGTTTTGATGATAGCAAACTAAATTGATTAGCATTTATTTACTGATATGTTACTTTGAGGTGTTGTGTTGTATACAGGAATTTCATGTCATAATCGCCATTACACAACTCTTCACAACACATGGCTTGTGGATCAAGAGACAAAGGAACAAAGAGCTTGCACCTACATTGGAGTCATCACCATTTGGAGATGATCAAGTCAATAAGCTTAATATGAAGATCCCACAAGTTCCTAAGCAAGTGTCAAGAATGAGCTTGGAGTTGAACTAGCCATTGGTGACACCTCATGTACCTCAACATGCATTGAAGATTGGAGGAGAAGTCACATGAGCCATATCAAGTTGAAGATGTTCACTCAAGCTGAAGAAGTCCTAGAAAGTGCAAAGGAGCCGACACATTCCAAGAAGACTCATGGTATTTATTTTTAAAATGTATTTGGAGTCCTCTTGATTTTATGTTTAAATGCACTTTCAAAAGGTTTTCAAATGGTTTTCATATTTAACTTTTTACATCTTTGAAAACCATACACACACCGAAAAATGTGTTTGAAAACCTAGGGCTTAAGCCCAAAGACCATGGCCCAAAAGCTCATGAATTTTAAAGTTTAAAATGGAATTTTACACAGGGCTGGTCGACCGGACTATAGCGGGCGACCGCGGAATATGTTCTGTTTGAGACAGAACAATCTGTCATGGGTTTGGGTGGGCGACCGTCGTGGGTCAGTCGACCGCAAATAGGTTTTTGAGCCGAATTTTCTAGCGGACAAGTTGACCTCGCCGGATGACCGCCATGGGGTCGGTCGACCGCGACGGTAAGAAATTTGAAAATAAAAATGGGGGCAGGTAACCGCGGTGGCTTGGTCGACCGCGATGGTCGGGCAAACTAGCCGTTGAGGATTTCGCAGGTTGACTTTTTCAACCCAATTATTTACAGTTTTACCCCCAAACAGTCATATTTTCAAATACACTATATATACATGATTAAAACCTATCTAAACAAACTTTTGAATATTTGAGAAAGATCAAATCCCATTTCTCTTTGAGCTTAATCTTTTAAATCAAAACCAAAAGCCTCTTTGAGCTTGTATTTTCACATTCTTTCAAGAGGCACTCCATAAGGCTTTACATTTGTATTTTCTTGGAGTGATTGTGAGCTTTCACGAGGCACTCCATAGGGCACTCCATGAGAGTTTTTATTTTTATTTATTCTTCATTGAGGGTCTTCTCTTGGGCCTGTTAAGAATCATGAAGACAAGGGTCTCCTCTTCGGCCCGTTAAGAAAGGTGAAGACGACATATGAGGGTTTGTCCTCACGCTGAAGGCTTCGTGCAGATGGGCTTCGCTTTGGCCATTGAGAATGAAAAATCTTGGTCATGTAATGGCTCATTGATCCGGTCTTGAAGGAGGATCCGGATAGTAAAACTCGTGCATGGACGTGAAGAGTAGAGTAGGTCTTGTGATAGACCGAACCACTATAAAACTTGTGTTCATTGTCTCTCGCTCTCTCTTCCTTGCCTTCTCTTGCACGTGTGGTGATTGGTAATCTCTAACCCTAACTTGTTTATGCCTTTAATGGAACAAGGGTTAGTAAATGCAGTTGATTTAAATGTATAAACCCTAATTGCATTATAATATATATTTGAACAAGGGTTAGTAAATGTGCATGATTAGAATGTCTAAGCCCTAGCTTTGATCAATATGTCTATTTGAACAAGGGTTAGACTAATTAGTGCTTAATTAAATTGATTAATTTTTAATATTCCCCTAATTAAGCCTAAAATTTCTAATTGACCAATTCACCCTCCCTCTTGGGTTGTCACACCCGTATTTCATTTGGTATCAGAGCTAAAAGAAAAGATCAGTGACAATCAAAATGGATTTTGAGAAAGGTCGATCCACCATAATTCCTCAACTCTTTGATGGAACGAATTATGGAGCTTGGAACGCACAAATGCAAGCCTATCTCAAATCCATAGATCATGACATTTTAGATGTCATTGATGAGGGAATTTCTTTTTCAAGAAAATCCACTGAAGGTGATATGAAATTATTTTCCTTGAACTCAAAGACTATGATTTTATTGTGTTGTGGTTTAACTCCAAACATTTTTTACTGTATTTCAAATTGCATCTATGCAAAAGATATTTGGTCTACATTTGAAAACACTTTTGAGAAAAATATTTGTCTCTTTTCAAATGATAAAATTTCTTGTCAAAAAGAGACTTTACAAAAATCTTTTGCAAAAGAAAATCCTTCCAAACCTTCTATTTCCAATTGGGAAATTCAAGTTGAAATTTGAAATTGGAAGTAACTGAAAGTTTAAAAAGAATCGAGAAATTAAGTCAATTGAGCATATTTTTTATAAATAAAAATGTTGACTTATTTCTAAGATGCAATGCCTTTGAGAACGAAATTAAAAGCCTTGAAATCACAAACATTGAACTTGTTGAAAAATATAAACATGTTTGTAAAAATGAAGATCAAATAAATGAAAAACTCTCTAATAAGAATCACAGACTTCAAGAAGAAAAAGATAAACATACTTCTAAGTCTTGTGATTTCATTTGTTCCTTATCTACTAATCATTATTATTGTTCCCATTGTGGTAGATCTGGACATCACAATTCTGAGTGTAAGCTTAGGATTATGAAATCTAACAAGTTTGTTTGGATAAGAAAAGGTACACTCCCACAAACAAACTTGGATGGAACCAAAGAGATTTGAGTTCCAAAAGAATCCCTCTAAACTAATTAGTGAATGAGCTAGTTTAGGGGCTATGCTAAATTATTATATCATTCACATTCATGCTAGATACTTTAAATTCATTGAATACTTTTTGTATCTAGTTTTCTTGTGCTTAAATGATCAGATCTTTTTCTTGAGTTAGTCTAAATATAATTCATTGATATATTTTATCTTAGACTATATTTATGTGCTTTATTGAATGTCCTTTCTTGAAAAGCCTATCTAAATGCAAATCACATCACTTATGCACTTAGCATCCACAAAGTAAATCCACAATAGAAAATTTAATGTGAAAATCATATGTGTGCTTCTATGAAAATTGAGCACCCTTTTTGCCCTCGAGTTCAAATTGATCTTTCAAGTTCATTCCTTTCATTCTTGAACTCTTTTTAGGACAATTTTAGCATTTGCTAAATCTTGGTATATTCAACTTTGGTAGAATATCATTTCTAGCAAGATTGTGTGTTAAAAGCCCTGTCTAAGAAAATCCACTCAAATCCTTTCTTAGACATCTCTTTTGCCCTAGGTGAGTAAGTATGTTTATTACTATGCACCTAGTTGTCCTTCTAACTCATTCTTATGTGCTTAATGATTATCATTAAATACATAAGAAATCTTGATGGGTTAAATTGATGTATTCCAAATATGCTTAAAATAACTATCATCTCATGACTAAGATAAAGCTATTTAGTCATAGTAGTTTTCTTTGGAATGCATGTGTCGAAGGTGTTCATCACTTGACATTCTTTAGAAGTCCTTGGATTATTCTCTACAGTCTTGCATGAATATTTTTTTGAAGAGAATTGAAAATGAGTCTAGATTCAATATGTGAAGCTCAATTAAGTAAAATTAAAATGTCGTAGGAATCTAGTATCTCTGTTGGACAGTTACTCATTGTAGTGGTCATCATGTAACACATTGTGATGGGAACACTTGTATCCCACACATTTTGGCTTTTCATGGGCTTGTAAATTTTTGTGTCTGTGTGCCCTATCTTTATATAATGGTTTGAGGATATAGGCATAGATGTTTGGACCATGATGCTTGTGTCCAAACATAGTAGACTATCCATGAATGCTCTCATTTTCATGAGCCATGGATGTCTCACTTAGACATGGGATTCTATCGATCCCTCTTATATTGTCAAAGTCTTATAGAATTGTGCTTTGTTGAAAATATATGTATATTTTATAGTTTTTCCCCTTGTATGCTACTAGGTACATGGTAAAGATGGTAAACTTAAATTTAAAAATCACTCAATTGGTACTCTTAGTCCTCTTACCTAGTAAGATGGAGAGTGTACACTCACATTTAATTAAAATACTAATTTCTTTGGCTTTTAGCCATCATCTTAACTATGATAATCCATATGTGCTTTGTATGTTATACTTATATATATTATTTGCACATATTTAGGGGAAGCTTGGTTTGCTAGGTTGTCGTCATCTCTTTTGGTATCATAAGACTACCAATAGCAAATCATGCATTAATGCCCCAAGGGTAGTTTGAAAGTCATTCACCTTAAATCCCTTGGTGTCCCTTTGGTTGGACAGCCCTTCGGATTCATACACTGTATGAGTCATGTATAAAGGGTGAGATATACATGCTCAATGTCTGCCCATCCATCTTATCATGTGATAATTGATGTGCGTCACATATGATAAGTACACTCATGTGGAGCCACATTGCTCCATATGTGTGGTATTTAGGTCTTGTCTTATTCTTTAAATTTGAGATCATCTTTTATCTTATGACAAGTTCCCTTGGATTAAAGCCTTAGTGCCATATCCTTTTAGGCCTTATACTTATCTTGGATGGACTTACATGTTTCTATCTCTGCCAATGATAAGTATCATGTTCTAGAGTCTTAAAAATCTCTAGAACCCTTCTTCATTGGACAATGCTTGAGATGATCATCTCATTGTCTATGAAGTAATCTCTTATCATATATTTTTGAAAGAAAATATTTTATCATGATAAGATCCTATGGCTGTGCCTTTTACATTCATATCTAAGCCATTGTATATTGTCGGGTTTTGCATTATAAGAATTATCAAAGACCAATGACAATTTCTTGGAAGAGGGATGATTTAAAAATACTTTTGAGTTTGTCATGTCCCATCATCTCTTCCAAGATTCTAGGTTCGGAGGACTCCACTCAAATCATGTCCTCCGCAGCTTGTCAATGGTACTTGTCTCTTTCCAGCATGCCAGATGTAATAAGATGGTAGATGTACTCAATTTTCATCTGTCCAACTCTACATTCTTCCATAGTGAATGATGAAAAGAGACTAAGGAAATTGAAGATTCATGTCTAATGGATGGCATGTGCACTTCATTCCTATCCTCTCAAGGATGACCCTTTGTTGTAGGAGAAAGATTTAAAACAAGTACCCTATCTCTCATTCCGGGAAGAACTTTTAAAGATACTACCCTTACAAGGAACAAAGGGTCAAGCATCGATCTAAGCTCTTCTGAACATTCATCAGTTGAAGAGCTTCAGATAGAAGAATTCAAAGTTCAACTTTGCTTCTTTCGAGAGATTTTTAAATACCACTTTTATCATTTCAAGATGTATTAAATGGAATGTGGTATCAATCTTCCATTTTGTTCATGTATATTGTGCTTTATGTTTCATATCTATATATACATGTTCTTTTGGTTGCCATGGATGTGTTCCAGTACTTCATTGGTTACATTCTCTTGTCCATGTGTTTATTTTACTATATTCATTTCATTTAGTATCCTAAAAGTCTAATAACAATCTATTCATACTCAAAGTGTGATTATTTTATGAATGGAGCAATCCGAATGGTTAAAGATGATTAATTAAATCATGGGTTCTATGTGTCTTGAACTATTACATTTAGATTAGATGCATATAGTCAGGGGGGACTTTCACTTGCAAATATATATTTCTCTAAGGGCAAGCAACTGGAACTCAAAAGTTATTTTATAGTTCTGAGCATGTTTATGCTCAGGAAGAGACTTGTTTGTCCTGTGACAAGAAAACCTCAATTCGAAGCAACTTGTGAACCTAAATGGTTATGTCATCAATCTGAGCATATTCTTGCTCAGGTAGATACTTATCTGCTTCAAAAGTTGCAAGAGAAGCCCAAGTATTCAAATCACTCACCTGTTTAACTATTTTCTTTGTCATGCCCTATCACATAGGTTTCATCTAGAGCCTCTGACAAATACATAGGGGGAGACCTAAATGGTTATACATTCATGTTTATATAGACCGTTGTGATGTGCTCACATGATTTACCGCCCCCATACTTGTGCTTAACTGGCAAATCTTTAGATCAAAATAATCTGCTTATCATGAACTTTACCTTGTTTTATATTTTGATAAGTATTCTATGAGCTTTAATGCAATATCATATACTTGGTATATAGCTTAGATAAGCTATTATTCATCTTGACACCTCACTTGCACTTTCACTTGTATATCCCTACCTTTTGGCTGTTGTCAAAAGGGGGAGAGTTTTGGGAATTCATTAGGTAGTCCATATTTTGTATGCACCATATGTTTTACATTTATTTATTATACTTGTGCATATAGTGAGGGAGAGCATTGCTTCATTGTTTATAGTGTGTAATGATTATTCATCTATTTGTTTAATATCTCATGCCTCCCTAATCAATTTGTTTGCCATCATAAAAAGGGGAGAATGTAAGCCCAAGGGTTCCCATGGGTTAATCATTCACCTTACCTTCTTATTTTGATAATAGCAAACTAAATTGATTAGAATTTATTGACTGATGTGTTGCTTTGAGGTGTTGTGTTGTATACAGGAATTTCATGTTATAATCACCATTACACAACTCTTCACAACACATGGCTTGTGGATCAAGAGACAAAGGAACAAAGAGCTTGTACCTACATTGGAGTCATCACCATTTGGAGATGATCAAGTCAAGAAGCTCAACATGAAGATCCCACAAGTTCCTAGGCAAGTGTCAAGAAGGAGCTTGGAATTGAACTAGCCATTGGTGACACCTCAAGTACCTCAACATTCATTAAAGATTGGAGGAGAAGTCACATGAGGCATATTAAGTTGAAGATGTTCACTCAAGCTGAAGAAGACCTAGAAAGTGCAAAGGAGCCAACACATTCCAAGAAGACTCATGGTATTCATTTTTAGAATGTACTTGGAGTCCTCTTGATTTTATGTTTAATGTACTTTCAAAAGGTTTTCATACTTAACTTTTTACATTTTTGAAAACCATACACACACCCAACAATGTGTTTGAAAACATAGGACTTAAGCCCAAAGCCCCTGAATTTTAAAGTTAAAAATGGATTTTTACATAGGGCCAGTCGACCGGGCTATGCCGGGCGACCCGGAATATGTTCTATTTGAGACAGAACAATCCTTCATGGGTTTGGACGGCGACAGTCGTGGGTCGGTCGACCGCAGATAGGTTTTTGAGCCGAATTTTCGAGCGGACAGGTTGACCTCGCCGGACAACCGCCATGGGGTCGGTCGACCGCGACGGTAAGAAATTTGAAAATAAAAATGGGCGCTCGATAGGAGCGGGCGACCGCGGTGGCTCAGTTGACCGCGACAGTCGGGCAAACTAGCCGTTGGGGATTTCACAAGTTGACTTTTTCAACCCAGTTATTTACAGTTTTACCCCCAAACGGTCATATTTTCAAATACACTATATATACATGATTAAAACCTATCTAAATAAGCTTTTGAACATTTAAGAAAGATCAAATCCCATTTCTCTTTGAGCTTCATCTTTCAAATCAAAAGCAAAAACCTCTTTGAGCTTGTATTTCTACATTCTTTCAATAGGCACTCCATAGGGCTTTACATTTGTATTTTTTTTGAAGTGATTGTGAGCTTTCAAAGTTGTAATCCGCCTATCAAGAGACATGAGAGTTTTTATTTTTCTTTGTTCTTCATTGAGAGTCTTCTCTTGGGCCCGTTAAGAATCGTGAAGATAAGGGTCTCCTCTTCGGCCTGTTAAGAAAGGTGAAGATGGCATATGAGGGTTTGTCCTCACACTGAAGGCTTCGTGCAGATGGGCTTCGCTTTGGCCCTTGAGAATGGAAAGGCTTGGTAATGTAATGGCTCATTGATCCGGCCTTGAAGGAGGATCGAGATAGTGGAACTCACGCATGGACGTGAAGAGTGGAGTAGGTCTTGTGATAGACCGAACCACTATAAATATTGTGTTCATTGTCTCTCTGTCTCTCTCTCTTCCTTTTTTTCTCTTGCACGTGTGGTGATTGGTAATCTCTAACCCTAACTTGTTTATGCCTTTAATGGAACAAGGGTTAGTAAATGCACTTGATTTAAATATATAAATCCTAATTGCATTATAATACATATTTAAACAAGGGTTAGTAAATGTGCATGATTAGAATGTCTAAACTCTAGCTTTGATCAATCTGCCTATTTGAACAAGGGTTAGACTAATTAGTGCTTAATTAAATGGATTAATTTTTAATCTTCCCCTAATTAAGCCTAAAATTTCTAATTGACCAATTCACCCCCCTCTTGGGTTGTCACGCCCGTATTTCAATCTGTTGACCTGCGAGTGTTTGCAACTCTGTTTTTTTTTTTTAAATAGCGATTTGTATTAAATGAAAAGGGAGCACTCGAGAAGGGGCAACCTAGAGAACAAAAACAAGAAATAAGATACAGGAAAGAAGAAGAAAAGAGACAACAAAAATTACAAAATTATACTACGGGGGAAAATGATCAAACCAGAGAATACTCTCCCCTCAACTCCCTGCTTGGCTAACACATCCGCCTTTTCGTTTGCCGACCTCCAAATGTGTTTAAAGACACTAGCCAAACCCACAACAAAATCCTCAATTTCATCAAATAACGCCAAAAATCTCCAAGGAGGAGCTACTCCATCGAATGACATTCAATGAATCTCCTTCAACAATAATATGGTCCAAGACTTCCCTACTCAACTTCTTGATCTCAAAATAGGCCGCTTTGACTTCCGCCTCCGAAGAATCACACACACCAATAGGGCCAGAAAAAGCCCCTCACCAAACTCATCACGACAAAGTCCCCCCACCCCTGCTGGACTCGGGTTTCTAAAACAAGCACCATCAAAGCTACTTTTCAACATTCCTAGCATCGGAGGCTCCTATCTTTGGACTATGTTAATTTTTCTCTCACTACTAGAGCACACTTCCCTCCAACCTTCCCAAAGATCAAAGGCCGATACGAAATGAAAGGATGAAGACATCTAACCCACGATATGACCAATGCTATAATCCGCATGTACAAATAAGAAGGTGATTTGGCCAAACCCTCAAACACCCTAGGGTTTCTTTCCTTCCAAACCACCCACCACGTAGCTAGCAAACACACATTCCACAATAATTTTCCTTTCTTTTTCCATGGTACAAACCCCCATATACTCAAAAGATTCTGAATAGTTCTTGGGAAGACCCAAGTGATTCCAAACCTCAGAAAGATACATCTCCATATGATCCTGGTGAAAGAACGGTGCATGAACAAATGATCCACAAATTCCCCATCATTAAGACAAAGAGGGGAGTGATCAATTTGCAACATCCCAAGGTTTCTCAAGAAGTTAATGGTTTGTGTCATCTGACGACAAACGACCCAACTGAAGATACTAACCCGAGGTGGGCAATAAAAATTCCATATCTGCAAGTTTGCTTGTCCAAACTTCTTCAAGAGTTCTTATGTTAAGAGAAATCGTGGGTGATCTATTAACCAAATACATTGCAGTATTCATAGATACAGCTCAAAAATATTTCTCTAGTTTTGCAGTGCTCAACATATTACGAGCACGCTCCATAAGTGTACGGTTCATCCTCTCAGCAACACCATTCTGCTGAGGTGTACCTGGAATGGCAAGTGCCTATTAATACCATGGTCACTACAAAATTTATTCAACTCATTTGAACAAAACTCTCCTCCATTATCAATTCTCATACACTTAATTTTCAAACCCTTTTGGTTCTCCACCAGTGCTTTAAAAGATTTAAATTTTTCAAAGGCATCTGATTTTCTCTTAAGCATAAAAATCCACACTTTGCGAGAAAAATCATCAATGAAAGTCACAAAATATGAGCAACCTCCTATTGATTCTGTAGGTGCTTCCAATGTGTCAGCATGAATCAATTCAAGGAAATTCTTACTCCTACTGGTGGATAAAGAAAAAGACAATCTACGTTATTTTCCATACAAGCAATCTTCACAAAGATTTAAAGAAGCAGACTTTAAACCGGAAAAGGAGATTTTGTTCATAAAGTACCTGAAGTCCACGCTCACTCATGTGACCCAAACGTTTGTGCCACAACATAGTGCACTCCGACTTGGCACTTGTAACAACTGCTTCTCCCACCAAAGTCTCTCCAATAAGTTTGTATAAGTTGCCAACTAGCTCTCCCTTTGCCACCACCAATACGCCTTAGACCACATTCAACTGATTATTCGGACCTGTGAATTTCATACCATGCTCATCAAACTTTCCCAATGATAACAGACTTTTCCAAAGACCTGGAACATGCCTAACATTATTAATAGTCTGAATACATCCATCAAACATCTTAATTCTTACATCTCTAACTCCCACTACTTTGCATTCGTTGTTATCTCCCATGTAGACAACACCACCACTACAGGTATTGTATATGTGGAACCACTCCCTATGGGGTGTCATATGGAATGACGCACCAGAATCAAGAATCCAATGCTGTAACATATCCATCCTCTCTAATGCAGACAAGGCATCTCTAAGATCAAAAACATCAGAGTTACTACCCTCTACCAAATTTTCCTGGTAATTATTAGAACCAGGTTTAGAATCCTCACCACTGTTCTTCGATCTGCAATCTTTCTTCACATGGCCTGACTTACCACAGCCCCAACACTTCACCTTCTTTTCGCCCCTTTGGACTTTGACCTAGACTTCCCTCTGTCATTGTGTTCCCTCTCAATGGATCTACCCCTTGCGAACATTGCATCACCAAAAGAACCTTGACTGGATTTTCTCCTCATTTCTCTAGTTAGAAGCGATGCCACAACCGAATCCATTTCAAGAGACTTAGACTGGCTCAAGTTCATGACCAAAGTGTCCCATGAATTTGGCATTGAACACAGAAGAATGCTCGCCTTTTCTTCATCATCGATTTTAACGTCAAGTGCCATTAACTTGCTGATAAGGGTGTTGAATTCATTAAGGTGTTCCTGCAAAGATGTACCGTCTTTCATCCTCAAATTGTACAGCTGTCACCGTAAAAAGATTTTGTTCGCCAACGATTTACCCTCGTACATGTTTTCCAACTTGTCCCACAACCCCTTCGTGGTTGTCTCAGTTTCAACATTGAACAAACCCTTGTCATCCAAAGCAAGAAGAAGATCCGCCATAGCCATCTCGTTTTTCTTCTGAAACTCTTCTCCCTGCTGGCTTTTTGTCTTTCCCCATGAGTGCAACCGCACAACCATCCTTCACCAACACTGCATTCATCTTTAATTTCCACAGTGTAAATTTTGTTGGGTATATAATATAACCCATATGTAATATAAGCCCAATAAGATAATGGACCGGTGTAGTGGGCTTACATGGGCTAGAGTCCATTAATCAGTCAATAACCCTAGTGTATCTCTATATATATGGCTTGGAGATTGTAGACACCCCATTTTGACCTAACCCCCAAAATTCCCAAAAATCGAATAAAATCCTAAAATTCAAGTTCTCAAACCAATTCTGAAACCAATTCCCAAAAACGAATAAAGTCCCTGAGCCGAATCCCCAAATTCCCGAAGAATCGAGCCCACAGTGTGAAAGAAACCCGAAAAATACTCATTTTTAGATCATTCTCAAAGTCTCATTGAAGCCCAAATAATCTCTAAACTCTTATCAGAACCACCTCGTCTAGTTGCCCCAGTCTTTTCCCTTCTTTTTAAAGAAAACTGGAAAAAAAAAGTTACAAGAAAAGTACCTGTGTTTTGGTATTGGCACCCCTCTATACAAACCTCTCAAAGTGCGGATGATGCCGACTCGACCTCACTTTGATATTTTCACTAACTTATCTTGTCTTTTAGTGTTTAAACCACGATAAAATGCTTATTGCGTTTTGAAGTTAAAATCGGGCAAAAAACAAGCTGAGTTTGTGTCATGATCAAAACATGGACGCGCCGACATCATCACTCGTTTACAAAACATGAAAAAGACAAAGTGATGGTGCCAATATCAAAACATAGATGTCTAAATATCATTTCCTTTTAAACAAAAAATGTACCAAAAGAAATAAAGAAAGAAAAGATTTTTGCCCTTCCTTGCTTGTCCGGACCACCCTTGTGGAGTAAATGAATAGTCATAAATTACACTAAATGGGGGTTGCCCATAGAAAGAAAAAGGGGTCAAATATGTCATTTTTTCATTTGGAGTTGTCTCACCTCAAGACCATCCCCTTGTAGCTAAAAACGAGTAGTAATAAAATGCACTAAGGGTGGCTGTCCAGGGCAATATAAGGGGGACAAAAATATCACTTTCCTTAATATAGCCACCGAATTATGGCTTTCAAGGGGGGATTCTTCTTCATTTCTTTAGAGGGCTGCAGAGAGAGAGAGAGAGAGAGAACTGAGGGAGAAGGAGAGAAATTGCAGAGGGGAGCTTGAGCTCTACCCCTGACCCACGGCCTCCCCATCGCCACCGGTTAGCACCACCACCTCATCCACCATCTTCACCCCATCTACCTCCATTGATAAAACCCAAATCTGCTGCCCCATGGCCACCATCTCCACCACTTCTCCGCCACCTCCGCCGGAATCCGACAATTCACCACCACCATCACCATGACCACCACCTCTACAACCCTCTCAAACCCATCTCTTCTACCTCCACTTCCAAAACCCATTCCTAGAACCTGTCCCCTGTTTTATTCAAAACCCCCATCTCTATCATCTCATCTCCCTATTACCACCATCAAACCCTCTTCTCATTCCCCCAAAACCAACATCCACCATTGCCACCACCATCCTCTTCACCACCACCTTCTACCACCATTTCCGCCCAAGCCAGCCACCATTTCCGGCCAAGTCGGCCACCTTCTTCACAACAACCACCTCCACCCTCTTGCTAACCCTAACTCATTCCCCATCCCCATCATACCCTCATTCGTCTCTTTGGCCACCTCCTCTAATTCCCGCCGGCCATCTCCACAGCCACCACCATCCCTTCAAGCCACCATCTCCAGTCATTCTCGCCCCTCCATGGTCGCACCTCCCTAGCAGCCACCGTCGCCATCTTCACCCATACGAATCCGACCCTAGCTACCCTCCACCCTTATCCCATTTTCGCCTCCATTGCAGCCCCACTTCATCCAAACCCTTTTATCTTCTCAGCCACCAACACTACCATTGAAGGGGAGGAAAAATTCACAGAAGAGGGTGAGAACAGAGCTCAGAGAAAGTTAGAGATTGAGAGAGAAGGAGAGAAGGAGTAGCTCCGATCTCTTCCTCTGGCCATACCACCGGAGCTCCACCCTTGCTACCACACCCCTCCAACACCATGTCCATTCCCCTCACCACCGAGCTCCAACCTCTCCATTAAAATTCCAACGGACCTTATTTTAATCACCTCTGCAAAACCCATTTCTCCTCAATTGCTCCATTTTCATTTCTTCTTTGGTGAAACCCCTCAGACCCTAATTCCACCACCGCCTGCCAAGTCACCTCAGTTCCGATCTTGGACAAGGAAATTCTCCATCAGAACACTCTGATGAAGGGCGTATTGCGGGACTGACCTTGATCTTAGGCTCTATCTCAGGTAATTTTACCTTATTTAATTCATGTTTAGAGCATAAATTTAGGTAACTTGATGAATTCATCTCTTTTGCAATTTTACTTGATATACTAGCAGTTTAGGGTCATTCTATCTGTCATGTTCCTGTATAATCTGGGAAATCTAGTGGATTGGATCACATCTTTGATGGGAATACATCTTCTAATCCGGGTTCCTGTGTGCTTATCCTATTCACTTTGCCTTAGTTCAGCCCCCCATGTAATCATTAATAGATCTGGGCATAATTCCCTTTTGTTTGAGGCTAATTGATACTCCTACTACCCTATCTTGATAAGGAGACAGATTCATCCCTCGATTTTTTTGGTAGTTGTCAAGGGGTTATTGCAGTTCACTTCATGATTTTGCAGCTCTTAATCAAAGGGAGAGATAAGTTGAGTTGGGAATGATCATATATGACGGGCATGTTTGCAACAAGGCAATTACCTAACAATGTCAAATGTCAATTTAGCCAAGTGCACCTAAACGACTTAGTTCATGTTAGGAAAATGACATCAACCTAACTGTGTAATGTTGGTCATAAGACTCCAGCTTGTCACTTGCCTTCTTCAATTTTATTTCCCATCCTAGTTGCCTTGATTTCTAGTTTTGAGCTGGGCATTTGAATGACATGGTGACAGAAGTGGGGTCTTTTGTTTTAATTTGGCTTTGATGTTGAAATTCTCAGTGTGTGTGTTTGAACTAAGCGCGGACATTTGAATGGCATAAAGGAGGGGTCATCTATATGATGATTTCTCTCAACTTGAATTTGGTGCTCTCACCCTCACCATCATCAGATTCACTTCCCCTTTAAATTGTCCATAAAGAAAAGAGTAGAAACTGCTAATCATGGGTTTGAGTTTATATCTTTTATTCTTCTTCCAAGTTTGGGTGCGAGAATTGTTGGAATCACTGCATTGATATTGGATCCGTGTGCATTTCCTTTTCTCCAGGTTATTGGCATTCTCGCCATCAAGTCTTAATAATGAGATAAATTCATGGCATTCTCACTATTATGTCTCTCTTTAGTTTCGGCCTAGGTTCCTTATCGATTTCGGGAATTCTATCGGTGCTCCAGGGATTGTCTATTGTTTTCTTTCAGAAGTTTTCTCATGTTAGGCGATAACGAAATGATTCTTAGGTTCACCCCATTCCTTTCTTATTCTCTTTCCTTTCCAGGACATTCACAGGGTTAAGAGTTTCTCCTTCTTTCGAGTCATTCTTTCCTCTCCTTTCTATTCTCGTGTCTTAGGATCTTCGCAGGGTTAGGGGTTCCTTCCTTGTCTTCGTTCGGGACTACTCTCTTCACGTTCCTTAGGATACTCTTTCACTTCGGGATCCCGTCAATTTTGGGAACACTTGTTCGGGTTTAGACGACGACGGACGGAAACCTCTCGAGCCCAAAAACCCCTTTTTCAATCAAAAAGAGATAAAAAAATAAAAACACATAAAAATCAAATAACACAAAAACACGAAACCAATAAAAAACTTAAAAAACACTAAAAACGTATTTTGAAAAGTTGTTTCGAACTACGTTGGCTTGATCCCTTTCCACAGGGTACTAGGCAGCTTGGGTCCACCCAAGTTCAGTCAAACATTTCAAAAATATTTCTTTAAAACTTTTTAAATAAAACATTTTCAAAACTTTCAAAACAAGAGCTAAAAAATGGGCAAGGATAGTGATTGCCATGTCACTCGAAGCCCTCTTTTCATTCTATTTTCGATTTTGATCATTGTTTTCTGGTCTTCATCGGTTTTTTGAAGTTTTATCGGGTTTTGGGATGGGTGACGACGTAGCGTGGCCCCTTCACAGGGATTATCCTCGCTTAGCCCAACGATAGGCTATGACGACCGCGAGACTGACATTTGTCCGATCTTTAGCGGATCAGGATTGCTGGGCTTGATTCTTTTAAAATCGCTCCCTAAGTCTATCGTATGTCCCCTTTTCTTTTCCCTGGCATTCTGGTCCTCGCATATCGTCGATTTTTCTATTTCTTCCTTTCCTTGCATCTTTTAGCTTATCGCGTGTTTGTCTTTGATTTCTTGTGTGTTTACTTTCAACTTGCTTACTTTTCTAACATGTGATTAATTACTATTTTCTTAGCATTATCTCTTGCATAGGCTCGCATGCTAGTGTATTTATTCTACTGCTTTGGTTGTTTACTGCTTTGCATTATCTTCTGCGTAGTTAGGTGCATGTTGGTGTATTTACTTTCTTTGATTCATCTTATCTTGATTATCTGCTTAGACGTAGCTCTTTACTGCTTTTCCTGCTTATCTTATCTTATCTATCATTATCTGCTTAGCTGTAGCTGTGTGCATGCGCTTGTTTATTGCTTTCCTAGATGCGGCGAGTTAGGACTTGTTTGTTTTGCTTTCTTTGCTCATCCCCGGGTCATGCCTGTTTAGGTAGACATTTTCTCTGGGATATTTATTCCCATTTCATATGATTTTCACCCAAAATTCTTCAAAGTTAATAACAAATGGCATAAGAGATCGAGTGCGCTCGGGCGAGTTGGATGCCTAACACCTTCCCAACTTGTAATCAGGCATGGACCCAATTATCTCTGGATTTATCCATTGCACAAAGTAGATTTCTAGTTCCATGGCCTATCCATGGATGGCGTCTCTGAGTTATTTTAGGTACGTCTTGGTTTTGAGGCTTTTGTCTCCGGATCAAGAGGTGTCTTATTTATGTCGCCACTCGTGCTATGCTATGAGCGTGCACCTGTTTCGAGAGTTCCTTGGTAGAGCCGTCCTTCACATTGTGGAGATCCAAAGGATGTAGGGGGGTCCGTCCCTCAGCATTCTTGGATCGGGGTCCACAGGCTGCGACTCTGCTGGGGATCTTTCAAGATATTGCCTAACTCTATTAAAATGTCATTTTAATTAATTTTGAAGAAATGTGGACCAAAATCATTTTAAATGGGTACCTTATAACTTAGAAATCCAGGGGCACCAAATAGGTGCATAAAACTAGGGATTCATGTACTGCACTGCATACATTATCATATTATTTTATTCTTTCAATTCTTTTTTTCTTTATTTTAAAGAAAAATGAATTTAAAAAAATTGGCTATATAGATAGATACGGCACGTACCGAATGGGAGGTCATGACCCTGATGGAACTGCTGGAATCTATTTCCAAGCTATGCGTCGGTGCTGCGGCCATAGAACACTAGGTGTATTTGTGTTCTACAGCAGCAAGTGAGCAATGAACATACTCTGTATAACACTAGGTGTACTTGAATTATACATCAAGAGTATGGTCATATGCATAGTACCTTGTAGATTGAGTCCGGAGCCATACTTTCATTTTATATATTATGTATATAAATATATTTGCTGACTTAAAGAGACCCAACTAGGAGGTGCATGTGTTTGTATATAAATATTGCATATAGGGACGGACATGTGTTGCTTATACATGCGGAGCCTAGAGTTAAGAGCCATGTCCTATTTATAGGCTAGGATAGTTCACCTTGTGTGGCTACAAATGCGGTCCTAGTACACTCACCAGTCTGTCACAAGTCAAGACCTCATTGACTCTGCTAGATTAGAATATGGATGGTGCCCCTGGTTAGGATGTATATATATATATATATATATTTATTTATTTATTATTAGATTAGGGCTTACCTTCTTAGTTAGGTTTTCCTTCCTAATCTAATCAATTCTCCCTATCTATCAATCTTTTGGATTATGATCAGTTCATTGGTTTCGCATTATTATCTTTATAGCCATGATCTATCTTCTATAAGCCCAATCCTTTGATTGATCTTGATAAGATTGCATTCCGCTTACCGATTGTGAGTCTATCTTGCCACCATTGTTAGAGTGCATGTTTTCTTTGCTGAGAGCCTTGCTTTATCTTGACCACGTCGGCATACCCCTCATGTTTAGTGATTTAGATCCCTAGTACAGCCGTCATGTTGCCAGATTTTATCTAAAAACCTTGAGAGTAATAACTATCATTTAGGGTTATTGATAAACCATGAGTTTACCTTACCATGACTCTTTTGTGAGGTCGTCATGCTGCCAGATTTTATCTAAAAACCTCGAGCGTAATCATCATCCTTTTAGGCTTGATGACAAACCATGTGCTTACCTTACCACATCTCCATGTACAGTCGTTCTACTGTCGGATTTTATCCAAGGGAAGGATGTGTTTGTGCTACCTCTTATTTCAACTTGTACATTAAATTTCCATGTGATTACTTCTCATTGAACCGAGTGTTTGTCAATTCCATGACAGAAGTCTGGCTTAGTTACCTATCATATCTTCCAAAAAGCCTTCATCTCTAAACTCGCTCAGTCTTGCCAGTCCTACCCCCACCCAGATGGTTGAGTCTCCTGAGAGTCTCGTCCTTGCAGAAATAAGAGAGATGATGATGAAATCCAGGACCTAATATATGGGGATCCCCTCATTCTTCTCGAACTCAAATGCTTCCGAGAACCCTGCACCTAACCATGTTGCACCTCTCTCACCCATCATGGGAACCATTCCACTCATTCAATCCTTCATAGATCTTACCACTTTTACCTGTACCACCCCGGGGCTAGGAATTGAATTGAAAAGGAAAAGGAAAGATGTTAGAGCTTGAACTCCTTGAAAATATCATGCTAGAGAAAGCCTTGCCATTGTCATGTGCTAAAGAACAAGCCAGTTCAACAGAAACAAAAGAGGCCGCCCCTTCCGAGATTCCTATTCCATGGTCGAACTCCCGACATAGTATCATCATGGGGAAGGCACGCTACCATGAACTTTTAGCGCCAGCCCACTGCCACCGAAAAAGTGTCCGTTCTTTGAAATTCGTCCTTGTTGAGTGTGTACCAACTCTCTTGTCTAAGTTGGTAAGTCAAATAATCATGTTAATGTCAAGTCTGAATATTTTGTGTCTCTTTGCCTTTCTTATTGTGATTCAGCATTCAGCCCATTGTTATGTCTGATGTAGAGTCCATTGTCGGGTGTCGAATATCGCCGATGTACATAATAAACTCCTCAGTGAAATGAACATGTGTTTTCAGTGTCCAATTTCCCTATACCTTCACTCTTGGATCTATTGTTAACAACAAGCTAAGACACCCTCCTCAGATAAGGATGCAGACGAAATTCCCCTCGAGATCTTAAAGATGGTCAAACGAGAGGAAGAGCGTCGAGCTTAGCCACTTGAAGACGAAATCAAAACCGTGGATGATGGTA
Source organism: Tasmannia lanceolata (assembly GCF_043159265.1). Taxonomy (NCBI): domain Eukaryota; kingdom Viridiplantae; phylum Streptophyta; class Magnoliopsida; order Canellales; family Winteraceae; genus Tasmannia; species Tasmannia lanceolata. The sequence goes on along the minus strand of NW_027518695.1, from coordinate 58,888,894 downwards.
TTAAAATCCAAAACTCAAAAAATACGGATTGGCAAAACTTAATCTCCCAAATGGCGCGAAGAATCAATAAACCTATTTAGAGGGTTCAAAGAAGTCTTGCTTGGTCCTACAAGGATAAACCAGGATCGTACCCTAGCACTGTTCAATGTAAGTCTCCCTCAGCTTTAGACATCAGGTTGAAAAAGTGAAAATTTAAAAGGAGGAACATCAGATATCAAGTAAAGATAATGAAAGATTAAGAAAAGACTTTCGGACAACAAAGTCACAATCATAGAACATGAGTCCCACAAGAAATCTTGGGCCATGCATTCCGATGGAATTTCAAGTTAGAACCTTCAAGGAGTAGGGCCCTTCCCGACATCCAAGCAAAAAAAAGATAGAAGAAAGAGAATGAAAAAAAAAAGATAGAATCCAGAACAAAAAAAGAGAAGGGAACATGCCCTTGCGTCACTCACCTCTTTAGAAATATCGGAATCCCAAGAAGTGGAGTCGATTTCAAATCATCTTCAGCATACCGAGAAGACCCAGAGTCATAGAATCCTGAGCATCAGTTCATCACGAAGACAAGTGGGAACTCAATCAGACAAGCCCGTGCATCGCAATTGAAGTCTTGCTTGTAAATGTCGCCAGACTCCTCGAACAAAAAAGGAAGAAAAAGTTCGAAGCGATTGAACCTCAATCATTTGAGAAAATCTCGTGCCAGAATACCAGAAGGCCACCTTTGGTCGTTGAAATCTTCAAAACCAAAAATCCCAAGTTTGAAAAATCCTTTTGCAAACTCCTTTGAGCCTAAGTAAAATCAGAATTTCTTTCAAAGACCTATAAACCTGGGGCATTCTGCTTTGAACTACGCTCGGCCTGATCCTCATCACATGGGGGTATGTAGGCAGCCTGGCCAATCCAGGTTCGGTCGAAACCTTGAAAACCAAAACCAAATCCTTTCCTTTTGAACCCTAACCCACCTAGAAAGTCCTTCTGGTGCAACAAGCAGAGGTTCAAACTCAAAAGAAAAAAAAATTATGTCGTCTGAAGACCCGCTAGTCTAAAAACCTGAAAAGACAAGCTAGGCAAAAGTTAGGGTCATTAACTCGCTAAGTTGGCAACCAAAAGGTCATCTTAGGCAAAAGTCAAGGTGTCAAGCCTGCTGGACTGAAAACCCGAAAAGACCATCCAGGCAAAAGTTAGGGCAAGCGCCCGTCGGATTAGAAACCTGGAAAGGCAATCTGGTCAACGGCAATGACTTCCCACAAAGAGCAGATCAATGAGACGGAGGACGAATAGTCAATCAGGGCCAAATCCTGGAGTCCAAGTAGTGCCGGCAAGCTTACTTTGATACTCCTCTAAACTAGGGGCATTTTAACCGAGCAATCCGAAAGGAGGTAATAACCATGACGGAAATACCGAAAGAGGAGATTGATGCCTCATGACACAGTCTTCAAAATACTCTGAGAGTGGCTAGGCCATACCCTTTATAAATAACACATGAGATCCAAGAGTGAGTCAAAAAAAAAATGTAAGTCGAGTCTCTAAAGCAATAGGAGTTTTCTTTGGTTGAGTCCTTGGAAATCTATTCCTCTTTTTGTTCGTTTTCCCTTTCCTTTGAAGTCAAAGTCATTGGCGTTGGAGGAATGACAGCATACCTTAAAAAAATTAGAGTAAATCTTGGTTTAGGTATCAGAAGGGGCAAGAGACATCATATTCAAACCTACCAGAGACCTTAAGCCTCCAGAAGTGAGCAATGCAAGAAAGAGATTCTCAGACTCAGCCATCATGGTGATTGTCCTACCCTCTCCACACCAAAAAAAAAAAAACATGTGCAACCTCAAGCCTTCATGAAACAAAGCATCTTTTCTTCAACCATCATTATTCCACCTCCGACTCTTGTCATGGAAGCACAATACACTAGGGGCATCTTTTATGACTTGCGTCATAAAAGATATCAGACACACAAAGGCAATCAGTGTTAATATCTTCAGCAAGTTGAGATGAGAGAGGCATGAGCACATCTCGAGTCAAGCCTCCAAATCCCCAACCAAGTCAACTCCCCAGCTGAGTCCGCTCTCTAACAAAATCTACTCCCGAGCAACATCAGTATCTCCACCTGAGTCCAATCTCCAACTGAGTCAACTCCCCCATCAAAATCAATTCCCCAACGGAGTCTAGAGTCTACTCCCTTCCAAGTCTACTGTCGACTCCTCGTAGAATTCAATCCCCTGCAGAACATGCACTCTTGATTTCTCTCGGTAAGAGATGATCAATCAATCCCCGGTAGAGTCATTCAAAATCCTCTTCTAGTTTCGAATCCAATCGAATTTCTCGAATCCCTTAGCTCCCTGTCTCCCTTACAGATGGACTAAGTCCTTCCGTTAGTCCATCTGTAAGCGAGATGGACTAACGCCTTCCGTTAGTCCATCTATAAGCGAGACGAATTTCCCGAATCCCTTCTAATTTCGGGCTTGGTTGCCTTCTTCAGCAACCAAGCCCGTTCATACACGGCATCTAAGCCCGTTCTCACACGGCATCCAAGCCCGTTTCTACATGGTATCTAAGCCCGTTCTCACACGGTATCCAAGCCCGTTTCTACACGGCATCTAAGCCCGTTTCTACACGGCAACTAAACCCGTTTCTACACGGCATCTAAGCCTGTTCTCACAAGGCATCCAAGCATGTTTTCACACGCTATCTAAGCGCGTTTCACATGCCATCTAAGCCTGTTCGTACAAGGCATCAAAGCCCATTTCTATACAGCTTCCACCTTCCACGGCACCCCGCCTTCTATAGCATCTACCTTCTACGACCTCTCTAAGCATTCGCCTTCTACGACATTCGATGGTTTTAGAATAAATGAATCTGACAAGTGTGTTTATTCTAGCTAAATTTAGTAAAGGGGATGGTGTTATAATTTGTTTATATGTTGATGATATGTTAATTTTTGGTATTAATGAAAATGTAATATCTGAGACTAAAACTTTCTGATCATCAAAGTTTGATATGAAGGATATGAGAGAAGCTAATGTAATATTGGGTATCAAAATTACTCGAATTTCTGATTTAATTTCTTTAACTCAAAGTCATTATATAGAGAAATTGTTAAAGAAATTCAATCATGAAGATTGAAAAGCAGTTTCAACTCCATATGATTCTTCTATCAAGTTATTACTAAACAAAGGGTCTCCGTTAAACAAATGGAATATGCAAGTGTAATAGGTACCTTAATGTATGCTATGCAGTGTACAAGATCAGATATTGCATTTGTAGTTGGACTTTTGAGTAGGTATACTCATAATCCAAGTGAAATTCATTGGAATGCGGTATCTAGAGTACTTAAGTACTTAAAGGGCACAATGAATTACTCACTTTGTTATGGTAATTATCCCGCATTTTTGAAAGGTTATACAGATGCTAGTTGGGTAACATATTTTTACTCAACTAAGTCCACAAGTGGATGGATATTCACTTTGGGAGGAGGTGCTTTTTCTTGGGGATCAAAGAAACAAACTTTAATAACTCATTCCACAATGGAATCTGAGTTTGTTGTTCTAGCAACGGCAATCAAAGAAGCTGAATGGCTTAGAGATTTATTATTAGAAATTCCATTATAGTCTAAGCGTATGGCTGCTATATCAATATTTTGTGATAATGAAGCAACATTGTTACACGCTTACAATAAAGTTTCTAATGGGAAGTCTAAACATATTAGTTTGAGACATAGCTACGTGAGGGAACAACTAAACCATGGGGTTGTCACAATAAGCTATGTAAAGTCAAAAGAAAATTTGGTTGATCCCTTAACAAAAAGCCTAGGCAGGGATATTATATGGAAGACTTCAAGAGAGATGGGTTTAAAGTTTATAAGATAGGTGACTTTCAAGTGGAACCCAACTATACACTAGAGTAATATCTAGTTTACTAGTTCAATAGAAAACACTTGAAATTAACCAGTTATGCACTACCAAGTATGGAGATTTTATCTTCATAGCCATCTCAAAGTATAGTGCATGCTTGTATGGAAAGAACAAGAGGGTAAGATAATCCTTTTAATGAATCTAGGTTATAGATGTGGGTCATACAAGCACATCTTTAAAGATTCACCTATATAAGTGAAGGAAGTGAGGCCGCTTCTTCGAGGTTAAGCTTTCCTCTAAGTCACTTATGAAATCCTAAGATGTAACACAAGGCCGCCATAAATGTGTTGGGTTTTTTGAAACTATAGGAAGATATATTATATGTCTAATAGACCAAGTTGTTGTTGTATTAAAGAATACTTAGTTCAAAGCTTCGGCTACTCTGGATTCTGACTTCTTGAAAAATAGACTACGTAGAGGTTTGAAGTCGAAAGACACCTTTACTTAATTATAATATATCAAAGTAGAGAAGGATTGTGAAAAATGGGGGGGGGGGGAATTGTTAGGATTTTTCAATAACCATAAAGAAATATTTCTGAAAAGTTACAATTTTTAGTGAACAGTCATGATTCTATACCTAAGTATTGCAATCTTTGGTGAATAGTCATGATTTTATACCAACAATCACATTTGTTCTGAAATGGTGCATCTATTCGAATGAACAAGCACATATGTTATGAAATTGTGCATCTATTCCAATGAACAGACACATCTGTTCTGAAATAGACATGTCTATTCATTGAAGATGTTTAGAAAAGACATGTCTATAAAAAGTGACTATTGGTTGGTTATAAATATGTGGGCTAGGATTCAATTCAAATAACTTCTTCAGATTCGTTCTCTCTTCTCTATTACTTCTGTAGTTTTGCTTCAATACAAAACTGCAATTTTGTAACTGAAACAGATTAATTTCTGGGCCTAAATTATCTTGGGAGGCAGATTTGCTGATTACTTTTTGCAAATTTATAAGGGGCAAATTCTGTCTTAAGGAGAGAACGAATTACGTTCGATTTAGGCATTAATTTTTTTCATTCAATATTTACAACACATGCTTGCTTGTGCTTGCTCTTTAGACCTCCGGATACACTGATACAGGCTTGCTTGTGCTTTAAAGTTAGGTATAGATCATTGTTAATGGAACTGTGGGCTATGATTTCCAAAGATTTATTCTTAGTCCCCAGTTTAGATCGTGGTGTTTGGAGTTTGACGTAGCTCATTCTAATTCTTATCAATCAAACCTTTGTTACCATTTGAAATCTATCCAAATCTAGGTTGCCCAGATACAACTGCATAATTAGTACAATACGAAAAACATACGGTTATGAAAGTCATCTTAATCTAGTATGGCTGAAGTAAGCAGGGAAATGTTGAAACACCTTATGCAACTTCATGGAAAAATTATCATTGGAGCAAATTAACATTGAAGTAAAGGATCACATCCTAAAAAAATCTTCGTTAGTTTATTGCGTAAGAGTTACTGGTGGCATTGTGAAACTAAATGTTGATGGTGCGGCAAGAGGCAACCCTGTTAATGATGGAGGAGGAGGTGTCATCAGAGATAATAAGAGCAAGATAAGATTTGCTTTACCAATAAAAAAAAGGTAAGATAGGATTTCTCTCATTTTTACGGCAAGAATACTAATATGATGTCTGCAGCAAGAGCTACGAGAGATGGTCTCCCCTACAGTGTGACTCTTGGTATTAAAAGAATATGGATACAATTTGATAGCCTGGTCATATCCCCATGTCACATTCATTGTATATTAAAAAAAGTAATGAAAATATTATCTTTTAAAGAATCTGTTGTCACTTGGGTTGCCTTGGCGCAACGGTAAGGTTGCTCCTTGTGACCTGGTGGTCACGGGTTCGAGTTACTGAAAGAGCATCTATTCAAAGCAGGGTAAGGCTGCGTCATCTAGCCCCTATAATGGCGGGAGCCTCGTGCAGTGGGCCGCCCTTTTTTTATAGAATTTTCAATCACCCATATATGCGGGGAAGGTACTCCCGACAAACATAAATTCTTGGTCTCTTAGGATTAGACTAGCCTACCAAAGGACACCATAGTAGCTGCTAGATGCGACCAACTATGTATTTCTTATATTCACAATAATTAATGCCTTTTTGTCTCTATTTTCTTGTATTGCGATGGGTTAGAGGCAAGGCTTTATTTTATCTTCTATACTTTGTCATCTCCTAGGTAAATTCCAGGTTAAAAAAATGTCGAAACATCCTATGCCACCAATGCCATTGCATGAGATTTGCTTAATGAGCTATATAACTCACATGATAAACATGCAACATTGGTAACCTCATTGTTGATGCCTTAGTGCACCATATATGTGGGTCTTGGATTGAATTTGTTGGTAGCACCATTTCGGTATGCTCGTACCGCATAGCAATGACTCAAGGACTTGTCGTATGCTAAGAGCAATAAGGAACAATATACATTTGGTCTTCTTTGCATCCATCAGCAGGCTATTTTGTAGCATTGGTGTCATTTTTTTCTTTCATTTTCCTCAAATTTTGCTACAAGTTTCATAACTTCATTGTTCTTCCTTCTTTAGTCTTTTCCAACATTATATCATCTATTCAGTGGTGCAAAAAAAGAAAAAGAAAAAAGAAGACATTATAATATTTACTCAATCATGGCTAATGCCTTATATTTAGGGAAATGTTATCAGCACTACTGTATTTTGATGAGGGCACTCCTCACTTTATTAAAAGTACGGTATGGCCCGCACCATAAAATGATCCAAACCGTCCATTAGCTGGACCACATCCTAAATAGGTTGTGCCCCAAAAACTATTTCCATAGGTTGATCCTAACCCTCCAATCTATAGAGGGTTAGGATCAACCATCTAACATTCAGATCAGAGGGTTAGGATCAACCTATGGAAATGATTTTTGAGGCACAACCTATTTAGGTTGTGGCCCATCTAATGGACGGTTTGGATCATCCTATGGTGTAGGCCAGACCTTACTTTTAATAAAGGAGGTTTTCCCTTAGTTTGTCCGCGTCAACAAACAATTCGAAATACCTCGACTTTTTCAGAATAGCAAGACTCCTGTGCTCCGCTCCAATTAGGGCAACCAAATTCATCTCCTTCATCCCAACAACATCAAAATCAGCAGCCACACTAGGTAGCTCCCATTGCTTCGCCTTTCCATTTAGGCCAGAGTGCTCCTGTTCAACAGTCCAATTTCCTGAACGGGAAGATCTTTGATCAATTGAGGTGTTAGGTTTGCTTACGCTTACCTAAGGTAAGCTTAGCATTTAACAACTAATGTAACTAAGACCTCCAAAAGGAGTCTTCCTTCTAGCAGTGCAGTGAGGGCCCTCGGGCGAGGGACCGAACAGAAGGACTCAACCGATAGGGTGTCATCCGGAGTAAGAAACAAATCCCTAAGCCCAACGAAACTTTACGACAGCTTTTTCGTACACGTTCACTTGCATCACATACACAAGTGCTCTCTGAACCGTGCAATGAGGTCACCCATAACATGGCTCTCCCACTTGAGTGACCTTAGCCCCAGGCCATGCTATTCCATGATATTGGAAAAATGGCAGCAGGCTGGGATTCTCTTCTTAAGTGGAATTCCATTCCGTCAGGGTCACCTTCTACGGCTCGGACACTTCAGACCTTCTAAAGGGCATCGGCAGAGGCAAGATTGAAGGTATGACTGGGGCTGCGGGCCCCTTGAGATGGGAAAAGGTAGACAGATCAGATCAGAATGTGAAATTAACAAGAGGGGGGGTGAATTGATTTTAACACTAAATTAGCCCTTTTAAAAATTAATTATGAACCCTAATTTGAATTTTCTTCTCTTGATTAAATTTTTGGTTAGTGCAAATATGATTAAACACAAAATGAAATGCCAAACCAAAAAACAATAATGAAAGTGCAAGAACAAGAAGGAACACACCGATATATAGTGGTTCGGGCAAAGCCCTACTCCACTCTTCTTAAGATCGTCCTTAAGGATTTCCACTATGCGAGACCTCCACGATGCCCGGCTCCGAGGCGTTTACACTTCCAAGGGATATTAAATGAGGATGCCCTTACACCTTTACAATGACTCTCCTTCTCTGCCGAGTTCTAAGCGCTTGCTCTCTAGGGAATTAATATAGGATGCCCTTACACCTTTACAAGAAATGAAAGAGAGATAGCTTGGCTTCTTCTTGAAAGCTTGATGCTCTTTGTAGTCCCTTTGATTGCTCTTCAATGATGGTTGCAAGTGAAAGCTCTAAAATCCCAAATCAAAAGATTTGCAAGTTGCAAGGCAAGTTTAGGAGAAATAAATTCTTAAGCTTGAAAGGATTGCAAATGTGTTTGAAGGCTTAAGGAAGTTTTTCAAATGATCAAGAGAGAGGAAATAATCCTCTAGATGTTGTATAAATAGTCTCTCCTCAAAATATGACCGTTTGGGGGTAAGAAAATTAAAAACCAATTTTTAAAACAAATCCCAACGGCTCTTTTTTGAGCTGTCGCGAGGTTCTCGGAGTTCCGAGAACCATTCTCGGAGCTCCGAGAAATATTCTCGGAGTTCCGAGAGAACGGCCAGAAGAAGAAAATATTCTACTGGACCATTTCTTGGAGTTCCGAGAAAATTTCTCGGAGTTCCGAGAAAATGGCCAGAAGCTACTGGACCATTTCTCGGAGTTTCGAGGGAACTCTCGAAGTTCCGAGAAGCCTAAAAATCAGCATATTTTGATATTTTATTGCTTGTTTGATTTTTGGCTTTTGGAACTCAACTCCTATGATAATTTTGGAATGTTTATGAGGGTCCCAACATGTTGGTCCACCACATAACCATTCACTAAACCTTTAAAGTTCTTTAAGTGTTTTTGAAAACTATTTTTAAAAACACTTTGCCTTGACTTGAAAATCTAAAGAGAAGGGATGTACAATGATACCTATGTAGCTTTTAATTTCTCTTTAGTCTTGGTCTTCAATTGATCTTCCATCTTGTGTATGCTTGCTTGAGAGATGATGTGAGCTTCACTTAGCTCCTTTGACTCTTGTATGAGACATCTCCAAGCATGACCATGTAGTGTGTTGGTTTCATCAATGATCAATCCTATCTTAAACACAACACTTCAGAGCAAATTGATTGGTATTCAATAACACAATCAATTATGTTTAGAATCATCAAAACAAGTAGGAGAGTAGATCCTTGGGCTTACAGAATGGAAATGGAGAGTGCCCTCATCAAAATACAGAAGTGCTGATAACATTTCCCTATATTTATAGCCTTGTTTTTCGCCCCAACGTCAGTAGGTCACTGGAGTGCACAACACAGTCCATGCATCTCTGTTTGCAATGGGTGAGAGAACTTACTAGAAAGTAGGGTTGCAACTTGGGTCGGGTAAATCAACCCGACCTGTAAAACCCATGGGTCGGGTTCAAGAAGGGTGGGTCGAGTAGGGTTTGAAATTCAAAAACCCGGCACATTCTCGGGTAGGGTCTGATTTAACGGCAAAAAACCCGAGAACCCGAAAAACCTGCCGTAGTTCATTTCTATCGTATTTAAATTTTATAAAGGGAAATGATAAATTCTCCCCCTTTTCTTACTTGGGACAGCCCCCTCCAGTGTAAAAGACTTAAAAAAAAGTAAACTAGAGAAGGCTATCGCAAGTAAGAAAAAGGGGGCGAATATATCGTGGAAGGATAAGATAGAAAATGAAACTGCTTTATCCCCGCACCCAACTCTCTCTCTCTCTCTCTCTCTCTCTCTCTCTCTCTCAATCTTTTCTTTTTTCAGTTCTAGACTCTCAATCTTCATGGGTTAAACAGAACACCATGATCCCTGCCTGATTCCCACCCTTGTTTAGAACGGGAGCACAAGCGGATCTAAAGGATGAACTCGTGATTGATTCTATAATTCCTTTCCTTGTTCGACTCTCGCCTCACTCTCTGTAGCAATATTTTCTTTCTGATCATGTGAGAAGTCCCTCTACTGAAAATGAAGAGTTTTTTTTATTGAAACAACTGAAAAGTGAAAACTGCACTACATGTAATTCATCCTCCGAAAGAAAAAGAAGCTACTAATCTCAATCTCATCTAGATGATGATAAGATGGAAATGAAGAAATGGTGAATGAGTAACACTGTTTCCAAGGCTCATGAAAACACGTAAATCTTTTATACTCTCTCTCTCTCTCTCTGACCAAATATAAAAAGAAAAAAACCTAGTTGTGAATTTTTATCGAAGCATGAAAGGAGCAAAAATGACAAATGAATTGTGTCCGCCAAAGCCAAAAGAATTTGAGATAGCAACATGAACATCATGCTTTTTCTTAACATTTGGAATTGTGTCGATGGTTAAAAACCGAAATTAAATTGTTTAATGAGCACATCATTAACCAATTTAAAATTCAAAATCCAGTAGTTATAGCTTTGATGAATGCTATGTCTTCCAATCTTCCGGTAGCTCCCACGCAGATCTGGTTAATGACAAGATTTTATATGCATAGCTGATGAAGAATTGGCTTCCATTTGTGTTGGGCCCACTATGTCCCCTTGCATTGTGCTTCATTGTGTGTCTGTTGGATCCCCACCTTGGATCGTGATACCTTTGATATTTCGATGAAATATAGTGCCACAATTACCGCTAGCACAGAGTGCAAGAAATTCTCAGCTGTTTTCAGGACCTCCTTGCAGGAGATTATGCAAATCGACTCACATTTGTAAAAATGTACTTTGCCGAATGTGAGTTGTGTGAGGCATAACATTAGGATCTTGTTAATGCTGAAAAAGAAAATATACCTATCCACTGTGGGATGTTCACGTCAAACGAAAAATCTATATGGCTATACGTACTATACAATTGTAATCTCATCGAGAATTTGAAAAAACCCGACCCGAGAAACTATCTCGGGTAGGGCCGGGTTTATGAATCTTGGATTTTCCGAAAACAAACCCGACCCAAGATAGTTTCTCGCGTAGGGTAGGGTATTGGAAAACCCGACCCGCCCGACCCGAGTTACAACCCTACTAGAAAGTATGAGTTGGAACTTATTACTTGATCTCTAATTTACTTGGGTTGGCAGATATCTTGGTTCTCTAATGATTCTACGAAACTGGAATGGACATGCTTAACAAGAAAAAATTTCAAAGGAAAACACCAAGGATTGAATAAGATAAAGTTTCTTTCTCATTTGACTAATGAAATGGTGTTGTTCATAGTATAGTTTTTCAAAATTAATTTTAAAATTAAGAAATGATGATCCTGAGCTGAAACAATAAATTGGATGTTTCATATTTTCTAGACTATAGTGACTACAAAGTTTAAGGAAATTTGACTCTACTATTGAAGATAATCTACGATACATTGGTGTGTGATATTTAATGTACTTTTTGCTTTAACTTTTAACCAATCGGCTTATAGCTGCTGATCTCCACACATGCTGAAAACGAACCCTTTGACCTTGGGTTCCTTACATAACTTCTTCAACACCATCAAATAATATTTCCTACTGCAACAGCTTAAGTTTTCTTATTCTTAATGAGTAATTTGAGACTAAGGAAGTTTCTCAAAGTCCTAAAACATTAAAACTACAAGACCCCTATGGAAAAGCCAAACCAATCCAACATTACAAAATACACTCACACTGCAGACATTCCTGATCTGGCAGATAAAATCCATAGAAGAAAAATGAACAAATTTTATTGATAAATGCAGCACACAAAATGCCACATTTCTTATTGAATGACAGGCAATTATTTGCACAAAAACAAGAACAGAGTTGCAAACACTCGCATGTTGGCCATATGTGAAGAGTTTTGGAGAAGCCTTTTGAGGAGTAAATTGAGAGAGGGGTTTTTTCCTTAGGTAGAGATAAGGCTCTTGGGCCGAATGGTTTTTGTTTAGCATTCTTCCAAGCATGTTGGCCATATGTGAAGGAAGATATAGTAGGTTTCTTTAGGGAATTCCATCAACGCATGGTGTTGGACAAGGGTATTGGGGCTACTTTTATTACTCTAGTTCCAAAGGTTGGGGGGGCTTCAAAGATTTCTGATTTTCGACCTATTAGTCTTGTGGGATGTTTGTATAAGATCTTAGCTAAGGTGTTAGCAGAGCGTCTTAAAAGAGTTCTCCCTATGATTATCTCTGATAGTCAATGTGCCTTTGTGGCCAAAAGACAAATTTTGGATTGTTCCCTCATTGCGAATGAGGCTATTGATTATTATCGCATGCTTGGGTTGAAAGGGATCTTGTGTAAATTGGACATGGCAAAAGCATATGATAGGGTGGAGTGGGAGTGTTTAGATAGAATGGGATTTGGGGGAAGATGGCGCCAATGGATTAGGGTGTGTTTATCCTCGGCGTGGTTCTCGGTTCTGATCAATGGGTCTCCCAAAGCTTTTCTCAAATCCTCCCGGGGTCTTAGGCAAGGGGATCCGTTATCCCCTTTCTTGTTTGTAATTAAGGCGGATATTCTTAGTAGATTGTTGGCTAAAGGTAGTAGCCTGGAGATGTTTTAGGGTTTTTAAAATAGGGGGTGATAATGTAGAGGTATCTCACTTGCAATTTGCGGATGAGACCCTTTTATTTTGTGAACCTAATAAGGATCAAGTGCTCAATTTGAAAGCTACTTTAAGATGTTACAAACTTATCTCTGGTCAAAGATCAATTTTTCACAAGTCTAAAATGTATGCCCTAAATATTCCCTCGGCTGAAGCTTTAGAGATGGCCAGAAATTTAGGGTGTGATCTTGATTACCTTCCCGCTTCTTATGTTGGTTTGCCTTTGGGAGTTAGTAAACCTGATAAAACTTTTTGGGAACCGATAATTGAGAAGATTGGGAGAAGGTTGGATACTTGGAAGAAAAATATTGTGTCTAGGGGAGGTAGGTTGGTATTGATTAAGGCAGTTTTGGCCAATTTGCCTATATATTTTATGTCTCTTTTCATGTGTCTGGTTAGTGTTGCCTTTCGTATTGAAAAGATCCAGCGTAGATTTTTGTGGGGTGGGAATGAGGAGAAGAAAGGCATCTCTTTGGTAAACTGGAGGGATATATGTGTACCTATAAAGTTTGGAGGTTTGGGCATTAGGAGGTTTAAGGAGTTTAACCATGCCTTATTGGGAAAATGGTTGTGGAGATTTGGTGAAGAGGACTCTAATTTATGAGCTAAGGTGATTTGTAGTAAGTATGGCTGTATTCCAGGTGGGCGGGAATCAAAGGATGAATATAAGAAAAAGGGGTTGACTGCGTGGAGAGATATCTTGAAACTAGCTTGCTCCTTTAATCTAAATGTGAGGTTCAGGGTATATGGTGGTGATAGAATTAAGTTTTGGAATGATGTGTGGTGTGAAGAGGAGCAGTTAAGGATCTTGTTCCCTAGGTTGTATCGGGTGGCTGTTAACAAAGAAACCTTAGTTTTTGAATGTTTTGATCATAGTGGTGGTAAGTTGATATGGTGTCCTGCCTTTAGAAGAATCCTTTTTGAGTGGGAAAGTGAAGACGAATCTCGGTTGCGGCGGCTCCTTAATAAGTGCTATGTACAAAGTGGGGGTGAAGACAAAAAGAATATGGACAGTGGAATCAAATCTTTCTATAATGGTTTGATGCCTCCTTCTGTTCCTGCATTTTCAGCTTGTTTTAAGCAATTCCCTTTGCCAGCCAATGTTTCCAAAAAGTCTTTTATTTTGGAAATCAAATCCAATCTCTCTCTCTCTCTCTCTCTCTCTCTCTCTCTCTCTCATGTATTCTCAAATATTCATTAATATTCTCAGCCAATAGGATTTTACCATTATCCAAATAAATTAATAAATTCCAAGAAGATCAAACTAGCACCTCTTTATTAAGATAACCAAAACAGTTACTACTTTTTAAAAGAACAAAGGTTGGGAGCTAAACTAGGATAATTGACACAGATTGATTTGTTATAACCATCAAAATTAGGCAATGTCTATGTAAGGAGTTTAAACAAAGCTACTGATAAGAGGGTTATATCACTTCATGAGTTGCACAAGTCTCACTTCAAGCTTCATTATAAACACAAACATCAAGACATGCTACAGCACCATAAAAGGATCTAAGAACCTAATTGTAAAAAACTTTTGATTCATTCTTAAAAAATTCGGGTGTGGTCCAAACCGGTACCAATATGAATAAAGAAACCTCGCTTATTACTGATTACTGATAGGTTCGGGTCATTGATTTGATTTATCAATAGAATCAAAGTCTGATACAACATTACTCTAGCGTCAATTCCATTCATTTAAGATCCCTTTGGTGTCATTGACATAAGAGAATAGATATTTTTTGTTTCCTACTCACACAGGCCCATATTCTTGCTTTTCTATCAATCTCTAATTCTGATCTTCCTCCCCAATCTGATATTATGCTACCGGTATAGACAGAAATTCCGTTATGGTCTATTTCCTCTATGAGGGAGAAAGAAAATTGATGAACCCGCGTTGGGAAAACAAAAGGTAATTGGGAAAACAAAAGCACTGATTATGTGATCATGTGGACCCCGATCCGAGAGAGGCGGGGGGACGTGCCCCACACGCGTCTCACGATCATCCATGTGAATGGAGAGCTCTACCAAGGAACTCTCGAAAGAATGTGCCTCTCACAGCATGAGTGGCGATATAAGGTGAGATACCTCTCGATTCGGGAACTAGCCCAGATTCGAGGCGTACCTTTAACAAAGAAGAGTCGCCATCCAAGGAAGTGGGCCAAGGATCCCATACTATGCTCTGTTGCAACGGATAACCAGAGATATAAAAAGAAGGTTCTTGCCTGGTTACGAATTTGGAAGGTCCGAAGAGCACCTCGTCCGCCCAAGTGCAAACACCTGGTCTCTTATGCCATTTACTTATTGATTTTGAAGAGTTTTGGGCGAAAGTCAGGTGAAATGGGAACACATATCTCCGAGAATATGTCTATCTAATCATGCATGTCTCGGAGGAATAATAAGCACACACAAAATAGATGAAAGTAGTGTCGCCTAAGAATAGCTAGGTTATGAGTGTCATACCTAATTGGTGTCTAAATTCTGGTGTGCAAACACATGCATGCTACAGCTAAAGGTATAGGATCTGTACATGAAAGTAAGAAAACACAGCAAAACACACAACACAAATCAATTCTATACATGAGTGGACAAGACAAATCATAAAACTCCAATGCAAGACTTGACTCAGACCAAGATGGCCGTCCACCCTGGCTGCTCTATGTATCCCGGCCTCGGGAAGAATCAGAGTCGACGTAGTTCGATGACCTATTCTAAACTACGATGCCTAACCATCTAGAACCGCTATCCTAGACTCGGTCCACTAGACTCGACTGGTTTTTAAAGCTTTTTGTACAATTGCTTAAGTTCATGTGAATTGTAATTTTTAGGACTCTCTATATGCCCTAACTAATGCAAGTTTATTAGCCTTAAGCTAATGCAGGTAGGCCCTACATCCTATGTGTATCTAGGCTGTGCATTCTAAAGAAAACCACGGGCTGACTATATGCTTCCTAGTTTAGCCATCGGTTCGACTAAATGTCTAACCGATCGACTCGAGGCCTCTAACTCTAGGGACACTCACACGATAGGACACACCATATCAATACAAATCAGGACAGCCTCCTAACTCTAAAACACCCCAAAATACTAGGACAAACTCCTAACTCTAGGGGAAGATCTTTTTGAAAAGGTTTTGAAGATTTTTGTAATTTTGAAAGGTTTGAAATGCTTATTTTTAAAGGTTTGGCTGGACTTTGGATATGAATCCCAAGCTGCACTACGTACCCTTGTTGAAAGGGATCAAGCCAACGTAGTTCGGAAAAAATTTCCTAACTACTCTAAGACTCAAGACTTTTGAGATTTTTAGATTTTCAGATATTTTTCAAGTGTTTTTTAAATATTTGGCACAAGAGGACAGAATCCTATCATCATAAGGGTAGGACAAACTCCTGAATATCCTGCAAAGGTTGGACAACATCCTATGCTTTGCAGGGGAAAAGAACAGAATCACACCTCTGCAAGGGTTAGACAGCATCCTATACCTTGCAGGAGATGGATAAAATCACATGACTTAATGAGAGGTTGGACAGAATCCTAACCCCTATGATGATAGGATAGACTCCTGAAAGATTGACTCTCTAACTAAGGACAGACTCCTATGTTAAAGGACTGACTCTCAAACTGGTAACTCTAAGAGTGAGGTGCTAATGAGACAAGGCATGTCTCTTAGAAGAAAATGAGACAAAAAAGGGTGTTAGTGAGACTGGGCAAGTCTCCTAGAAGAGAGAACATTATGACCAAAGAGACAAAGCCTGTCTCCAAAACATGGATGACTTTTCTATAAAGACACAGCCTGTCTCCTAAAAGGGTTTGATTTTTCTATTGAGACATAGCTTGTCTTTCTAAATGGCGGGCTCTAGATAACTCTTTCATTGCCCATGCAATGAATAAGGCTCCTAATGTTTAGAGTACATATCTAAAAGACCTGGTGAGTCTCTTAAATAAAAGAGGGGAGTGCTACTTGGACTGAACAAGTCCCCTAATGGCGGGCTTGGGCTAACGTCTTCATCGCCCTTGCAACAAGAACGAGTTCTAATGTCTAAACATATCTAAAAGACTCAATAGGTCTTCTAAAGAAGGGGAATGCTAGGTAAGTCCCCTAAGGATAGGCTTGGCACTGGATGGGCACTGGTCAGACGCTTGCTAGTTGTTAGACCATCACGGACAAACCCTCTATTAAAAAAATTTTGATTTTTCAAGAGTTGCTCCGTGACAGTAGATATTCTGCGCCATATAGAAATGGGTCGCACATCGCTTTGGACGAGACTATGGAAGAAAGAAATGAGGTGGCTGTATTGCGGTAGAAGATCTGGTCCTCCCATCCATAGATACCACTGATTGAAAAGATGGAATTTGACCCATATACCCAAGAGAAGAAAGGCAACCTGGACAGCAAGGAGTTGTCATTGGCAAAGGTAAAGAGACAGATTAAGCAGCTTTCTCTGCCTCTCACTCAAAATCAATAAAATCCCTGCTGAAGTGGAATCACATTTATATGCAGGCAACACACCACGCAAACCAATATGACCTAGTGCTTCTATGGCGATGGAAGCCAATATTGCACTTTCAGACTTGACATCTACGAGACATTTAATGGTATTCTGAAGCAATGGATCCGAGATAGCAGTTGTTCTCAATCATGTATTCTACTGTAACATATCCTGTGGCACATCATCACAATGCTCCATGATGACTTTCAAATCTCAACTTGTGGGTTCCACTAATTAAGGAAACAAGATCTCAAATAAGAGATAATGCTGCAGAGGATGAAAGAGTAGAGGAAACCATTCCCAGTAACCGTGATGCAGATTCACAAGTATCAGAGTCTACATGATCAAGTAAATTTTTTAACCCTGAAATTTGTCTTGCATAGCATGATGCTATCAACTGTGGCAAATGAAATCCAATAGCGATTAAACTCTTGGAGGCACTAGCATGCAGCTCAACAGAACCATCAAATGCCATAGCATGTTCTAGCAACCGACACATTGTTAACGCTGAGGAGCAAAATTTAGAATTCTCTCCGACAGAAGGATCTCTCTCAAACTCTGCCTCAAAGGACTCAAGTAAGAAATTAATCATGGCCACATACATTTTGAACCTTCACATTATCTACCAGACATGTTGGCTGTTCCCTTCTTCTTCTTTTTTAAATACAACACTGCATACAGAGTTCTAATGTATAAAGCTATATATTTCAAAAAAAAAAACTATACCAAAATCAAAGTAGAATAATAAGGAGATAGAAGCAATACCTGGATATGCAAGATCTCACGCATTTTCACTAGATCTGAATTTTTAGGGAATGAGTCATTTAGAGTATTTTCCGGCTGAAATTCCAGATTTCTCCTTCTTCTTTTTCTTAAGATCTACTCCTTCTAAAGGATATTCCTCTGAATAATAGCTGAAGAAAACAGACAATGACCGGATCTCCGGTGATTTCACCGGAAAAAATGATCGGAGATGTCCGGTGATTTCACCGGAAAAAATGATCGGAGGAACATGAAAAATTTGCCGGAGAAGGAATAGAAGGGTTAGGGTTTTAAGCTTGCAAGAAACAAAGAAAATGATAACACAAACAGAAGAAAAGAACAGCAAAGCTTGTATGGAAGCAAAAAAAGGAGTTAAAAAATTGCAGGCTGAAGTTCCGACGAAGTTGCCGGAATAAAGGATCGGAGAAGAAACCCTAGTTTTCCCTTTTTCCGTTCTTTCTCTCTCTTGCTCAGATTTTCGCTCAGATTTTCCGAGAAAATGAGAAACCCCCCTCTCTCCTACAGATCTGTCAATTTCTTCTCTGATTTTCTCTGTCTTTGATGAAGATCCGGTGATGGAAATGCCGGAGGTGATCGGAATTTCAGCGAACTAATCGAATAAGATGAAAGCTCTTCTCTCTGCAATTTTCTTCTTCTCTCTGAAGCTTATATCTCTGATCGGAGCTTTGCCGGAGGCTAGTTGGTGATCGATCAGAGAGGATAACGATAAGCTTCGCACAAGATCTACTTTCTCTCTCCTTCTCTCTCTCTCTCTCTCTCTCTCTCTCTCTCTCTCTCTCTCTCTCTCTCTCTCTCTCCTTTGCAGACCTCGAATCTTGGATCTATATAAGAAATGGCCGGAAAAATTGCTCCTCGCCGGAGAAGATGATCGGATCTGCTCAGGGTTAGTGGATTTGGGGAAAAACTCTCTTGTTCTCTCTCTGTTCTTAAAAACGGAAATTAAAAAAAACCCTAATCCCCTCTTTCTAAATGAGGGTGAGACTCTATTTATAGGTTAAAAAAAGGTGCTGATATCAGCACTTATATTTGATAAGCGCACCATAGGCGGAAAAAAGTGATAGGCGTTATTCGGCTCAAATTCGTCCTTTACAGAATAAATTCACCCCTCCTTCAGGATAAATTCACCCCCCTTCTGAACTTGCACCACGACACTTTTGTTTTGTTCGTTCTCTAGGCAAACGCGCTCGGATTTCGATAAAATTTTACGGGGACCTATTTGGGATTCTAAGCTAGCCTAGGGTGAAGTTTGGGACCCTAACTCATTGATTTGATGGGGTTTTGCACAAAATTGGAAGGTTTAGGGCATGGTCAAAATGGGGTGTCTACAGATCATAAAAAATGATTGAACTAATGTTATTTTCATACGAAACAATCTGGATCATGGCAAATTTTCAGGCATTGTCATGCCCTATTTGGTTCTTCAAGAGTAATGAATGTAACCACATATGAGACCTTGTGTAGAATCTAAGTCCATAAATGCTAGAATTCAAGTGAGAGAGACAAATTATCATGAGCCAAACATCTAAATAACTCATCAAATAAGCATCTAAACAGCTTCACCAAGAATGGGATTCATAAGCTGTGCATCTCAACCTATTTAGCATCACTATGTTTCAGACCATTGATATAAGTATCACCATATTTCCTACCACTGATATAAGCATCAACATATTTCATACCACTGATGTAGGCACCACCATGTTTCATACCCCTAATATATGTATCAACATGTTTCATACTCCTCATATATGTATCACCATGTTTCGATTAAGAACTCAAAATTGTGAAAATGAGCTATAAGCAAGGTTTAAAATTTTGGTTTCGGTACCGGTTTCGGACCCTGGAATTTCAAAATTTCGGTCGAAATCTGGTACATAACCCGAAACCAATATTTTATTTAATATTAAATTTCGGTTGAAATTTCGGTAAAATATTAAATTAATATAAAAAAAACAGTTTTTTTGGGTCAAATTTCGGAAAAACCGAAATTTCGACCGAAATAAATGACCGTTTCGGTTTTGGTCGATTTCGGTATCGGTAATTTCGGATTTCGGTCGAAATTTAAAACCATGGTTATAAGAGCCCTCTGACAATTAGCAAGATCATTAAGGAGGAGTGAACTTATCTCATTATCAAGACATGGTGATGAGAAAATCAATAGCCCAAAACAGAAGCAAACACAGATTGAAATAAACAGAGTAATGTGTTACTCCAAACATACAGGCCAAAGTTGTAACGAAATTGGATTAGGATTTTAGTCATGAACTCATCTGATTTTCCATCTTTGAAATGTTGAAAACTAGATCAAATGAAGCTAGAACTGATCTATCAAACATCAGATGAAATCCATTTATAAATAAGAAATTGTAACAAACCATCATCACACAACAAGGCATATAGAAATTAATCCAAAACCAAGCATGATCAATAGAAATGAAGAGAGAATTACCTTCTTGTCCAATGAGTTGACTGAAAAAAAACTAATTTGCAATTGTCAGACGACGGAAGATGGTCAGAGATAATAACGCCTTTGATCGGACGCCTGATTTCAAATCTGATGATGAATGATCGGAAAAGCTCGCCGAGAAAAATGGGAATCACCGGAATTAATCTTCCGAGAATGATAAGGTGATCGAAGAAGAAATCTAATCTTCAAGGATAACTAATCCCTCTCTTCCACTTCAATTTCAACTTTCCCAAAGCTTATGGTAGCGATTCTCTGAGGAATTTGATTTGAACGGGATCGTCGGATTATGGTGGAATTTCCACTGGAGAGATGGATATTCTTCTTCTTCTTCTAGGTCCCAGATCTCCTTCTTTAGACCTCTATTTTCTTTTCTTTCTTCCTCTATCTCTCTTTTCTACTCACAAAGAAAACCTCTCACCTTCGGTTCGAGGTCACCGGAGATGATGACCGGAGCAAAGCTCCTTTCCCTCACTTTTTACTCTCAATTTCTACTCTCTTCTTCTTCTTTTTGGTAACTCTAACAAACCTCAGATCTAGAAACTAATTTGATATAGAGTAGGGTTTGGGTGAAATGGGTTTGATTATGATTAATGAGTATTGAAATGAAAATGGAAAGAAATTTATAGAGAATGATAAAAAAATTTAATCCTTTTCCTTCTGGACAACCCCCCTATTGGTTACTTCACCCCACTTTTATTCAAGAGCATATATGGTTCATTGAATGGATAATGCACTTCACTTTTGCAATTTATCACAAACTCGGTTTGTCTTATTATGCTTTTTTTATCGGATTTCTTTGAAATTTTGCAGGGACCTTCTCTGGATCCTAAATACCTCTCGGGCAATTTTGGGACTCTAATTCATTTATTTTGGGATTTTATTAAAATTCAATGATGGTTTAGGGTCTGGTCAAAATGGGATGTCTACAATATTGTATAGAGCATGTTGCTAATGCATAGACATTACATGATTCATTGACAATTAGAAATTCTATTATTGATTATATTGAGACTCCATTGAATGTAATGCAATGTGAAATATTGTCAATGATTTGATTATTGGTCGCCTTAGCTGGGACTTATAGTAAGGTGTCATCTGATTATTGGTCGTCATGGCTAGGTCTCCAGTAAGGTGTCCTCTAATTATTAGTCACCTTGGCTGGGTCCTCCAATAAGTTGTCATCTGATTAATTAGTCACCTTTGGTTGGGTCCTCCAATAAGGTATCATCAGATTATTGGTCGCCTTGGCTGGGTCCTCCAGTAAGGTATCATCAGATTATTGGTCGCCTTGGCTGGGTCCTCCAGTAAGGTGTCATCTAATTGTCCCCGTCATGAAGGCATTGGGGATCGTGGCTTGTGCAAGTCCTCTGTTACTGCCTTTGGCCCATCCGGATGTGGTTATTTGTATAAGTTATTTGATAAACCTTGAAGATTTGTTCTGTATTTGTTTGCCCTTGGAGGAATTGCAGCTATTGTTTAATGTTATTATGTTGATCAATTCTACTGAGAAGTTCTTAGTCGTGCACCTATGTGCCATATAGAACATAAAATGTTTAGAAGTGATATGCATCATAAATTGCCAAACATTGTTATTCTGATATCAGTACAATTGAGTGTTACCATGTTTTGAGTTCCTTCGCATCATGAGTAGGGTATTTATGTACTCATAGGGCATAACTTAGTTACTTGCTGAGCCGTTTTGCTCATTTCAGTTATTCAATTGTTTTTTTAGAGGTTGAGACTCCAAGAAGGGAAAGGGAGCAGTGAGGATCTTGGAATGGCTTGGTAGGAGAGCTGTTTTGCTATACCTCTGTTAACAATTAATATGCGTATAATGTAAAGGGATTTGCTAGCGTCCGTCGCAGAAGGCATTTCGCGGAGCATCTGTTGCATGAGAGAGTAGCGACCTCAGGTAAATTAAATGAATATGACAAAATCTGAGCCTATGTGGTTGCTCCCTCATGCAACAAACGTTCTACGAAATGCCTTCTGCGATGGACGCTAGCAAATCCCTAATGTAAATATGTAATCAAAGTTTTGATTTGGATGAAAGACAAAATGCCTTTTGCGATGGACACTAACAAATCCTTTTTTGGATGTATGTAACTACTGGATAGATGAATGGAAGTGATCTTTGATCGTATGTTCATTGGAATTCGTGAAAGAAAAATAAAAAAATTTTAGTACTCTGTACCAATCCATGGAAAGACTTTTATGTGGCACCACACCACGTGATTTTCGGATCCTGGGGCATGGGTCGTTTAACAAAATCTCCCAAGGACAGTGCTTGCACATTAATTTTTCCTTCAAAAGGCCATATGGAAGGCATGAAACCCTACCCTTAATCCCCTAGATCCATTGGGAAGGATCAGAGGTTCAGGTTAGCAGGAGAAAAGGAAGCTAAAGGAGGGAAAGAAAAGGCTACTCTCTCTAATCCTAATATCGAGTTACATCTCAAGATGGGGGGGGGGAGCTTAACATTGATTTTCCCTTATGGGGTCCGCAGGAGCAATGGAGCCCTGACCTCAAACTCCATGATCTATGAAAAGAGATCGGAGGGTTGAGGGGACAAGGAAACAGAAGAAAAGGGAGGTGATAAGTTAAATTACCCTCCTTCTATTTAGTATTGGGGGAGGCCATGGGACGTGGAGTATATGGAGCTCCAAGCTCCATGGCTTCCCTCCCTAAGCTATTTTCCAACAAAAGAAATGAATGAAGAAAAACAAAGGAAAGTAAAAAGGGAGAGATTCCCTGAGGGATTGATGAATCCTTGACACTCCAAAATGGTTGATGTCACCGCTCCAACTCCTTAAGGAACTCTTCTGGCAAACTCACCGGAACTTCGACAGAGGAGAGTGTGCTCTCCTCTGGAAATTATTCGGCGGAGTTCCGGCTTCCTCCTGCGGCTTCTGAAGATCCAAAGAGACTAAGGGAAAGAGTTTCCCGTAACCAAAAACACTTGGGAGCCCAAGATTCTTCTCCTCTAATGAATAGTCCACATGTCCTTTTATAGGCACAAAAAACAAGGTAGATTGAATTGGTTTTTGACGTGGAACTAAAAGTCTATGTTCTTACTATCCCAACAGAGGTTACAATCGCAAGGCATACTCAGGTTCAGAAAACTTGAAAATATTCTGGGTATTTGCTGGTTCCAGGGCTCGTCGTCTTGGGGTCTTAGATTGGCAAGCTCAGGGCTGTATTGGCAATCTGGTTTTGATAAATTTGAGCTGAATTTGGGTGTACTTTTAGGTCATAAGGTTTTGGAATATTTCTGTTTTCCATGCAAATAAAGGACAAGTAGTCAAGTCATTCAGAGAGATGAAGCCTTTTGGATTCATCATTGGAGTCATCTTCGCGGCAACCTATCGTTAGTCCGATCTTGGAAAAATGGGGTGTCTACTTGAGGATGTAGGCGGGATCTCTTTTTTGAAATTGAATTCAAAATTGAGCCTTTTTCCCTCTTTTATTGTTCATGATTTTCCAGCTTTACGCTTCCGTCCATTGAGAACTTTCTCATTGGGCCAGTGCGTCTGAGCAACTGTCTTTTAGTCTGTTTTCATTGATTTCTCCAATGGTGTAAGACAACTGGTGTCAGCCTGATTTCCTTTTTAGTGTCTATTCTTTTTGTTCCGTGATTCATCTTTTTGATAATTCCTTTTATAGGATCTAGCAGGTTAGACTTCTTTTTATGGTAATCACTCCTTTTGCCGGCCTGGCTTGGATTTTCTATTTTTGAGGGGGGAGAAGCCAAAGTGAGGTGTTCAGGGTTATTCTCCGCTATTGTTGGGAGTGTGGGCGGGTTTTTCATTTGTTGTAGGCTGTTAAGGGCTTCTGTAATCTGTTTTTTTTTCTTCCCATTTGAGACGTTGGTCCCTCTTATTTCTGTGTTTCTCCTTTTCTCTTCAACCTCCCTTTGCGCTGCTATTCCTTGATCTTATTTGGCCAGTTAATGATCAAGAAGACTTCGTTTAACTTGATTTGGGTCGGATGGTCTCTCAGTGTCGATTAGGCAAGTCTCCCCCGGCTTTAATCCTGGCGAAGTAGTTCAAAGCAGGTGGTCTCCATCGTCATCTCCAGTTCAGAGCTCCCGAATTCCCTACTCAACAAAGTCGTAGGTTTGGAATGAGGTCTCATTTATTTCTCGAGATAAATCCTTAGAGAAGAAGGGGATTCTTTCTTCTTAGTGACTTCTGCTGGAAACCCTAATCAAACTAGATCTTTCGACATGCAGATGCTCTTCAAAGTACATTTTTGAATGCTTTTCACCATGAATTTTTTTGCCACGGGGTATTAGTTTATTCAATAGGATTTGATTAGGGTATTAGTCAACTTTACTAAGTTGACCTCCAAATCTCACCGTTTCGACCTTAAATCTCACCAACTTTTCACATTCAGCCCCAACTTTCTCTTCTTTTTCTTTGTTTTTTCTCATTTTATCCGGCGTAGATTCTTCTGTTTTATTTCCTCCTTTTTACGGCAACTTCAATTTTTCCCAACGCCGATTCTTCCTCTCTTCTTCTTTTTCCTCTTCCGAGCTTCATTGGTAGTCACAGTAACAGCGGAGATCGAAAAATCGAAAAAAATAAAAAAAGGACTAAACAGTTTTGAAAGGTATTTTCATCTTTTTCCCAAATACAATTGGAGATAAAACTAGGGGTGCAACTTGGGTCGGGCTCAACCCGAACCCGGCGGTTTCAACCCGATTTTGGCTCGGGTTGGGTTGGTATTTTATGGGTTGGTTTGGGTTAGGGTTGGATTTTTCCAACCTGATTTAATTTTGGGGTGGGTTTGGGTTGAGGCCTCGGCAACCCGACCCGACCTCCATCCTCTAATTTTATCGTGATTTTCTTAGGATTATGGTTTTTTACTTGTATTTTTCTATTTGGCCCTAGATGAAACCTAAGACCAACCCGACCCGATTTGGAGGCTGGTTGGGTTAGGGCTGACCATTCTCAACCCGAGGCTCGGGTTGGGTAGGGTTAGGGTTGAGGGAATGCTATCTTGGGTTGGATTAGGGTCGGCCTCAACCCGGCCCAACCCGACCCGAGTCGAATCCTAGATAAAACTCCCTGCGAGTGGGTCATTTTCCCAAAAAAACAGCCAGGAAAACAAATCCAAGCACTTTGTAAAGCAATGGAAGGGCGTTTTCATCATTAAGTACAAAGTTAGTGGCAATTTCTTCAACGGATGGATAATTCGCACCCGCTATAGGATAATTCGCACTACGTTTAACTTGCTTTGACGTCAAAAAGCGTTAAAAGTCTGCCACAATTCAGGTTATACGGGGGTGCAAATTATCCAACAGCTGGTGCGAATTTTTCATCTCCCTTTCTTCAAAAAATCTTTTACTAAGGCGTCTCCAACTCTCCATATATCGATCGACGCTCTCTCTTTTCCCCCATCGTCTCATTCGTCGTCTTTTCGCTCAAGCGCTGTCTAAGCTCAACAAAAAAAATATAAAACAAAACAAAAAAAAAGCACCGCAAATTCTCAGATCTCGTTTCAGAACCCGAGAAATTCCCGAAATACTGAGGTTCTTCGATCTAATCAAGGTATAACTCCTTTAATTCTGTTATTTTGATCCTCAATTCTTCCCATGAACAGTTATTAGGTCACGAATTTGACTATAATTACCATTAATGTTACGCTTTCTCTCGATTATTCCATACTTTTCTCGATTTTTTTTTTCTTTTGCCCTTTTTGTTTTCTGTCTTTTTGAATTCATCTATCGATCAGCTTTTGACTTTACGTGTTTGATTGTTTTTCTTGGAGCTCTTTTCTGCTATGTGTATTTAGGGTTATGTTTTTTTGATTCGTTGAGTCGTGTTATTATGAATGTTGAATGATTGAGATGGATGGTTTTTTCAATTAATTGTAGTTGTTTTTGTTAGTTATGGAATTAATTTTAATTAGTTATTAGTTATCCAGAACCATTTATATATATATATACATTTTTAAGAGGAAATTTAGATAAACCCTGATTATATTTGAAAAACTTAAAGACCAAGTATCCCTCAATAGCTATTGTCTATTTTTTTTTTCTATTTTACATTTTTAATGCAATTTCCACCATCTTTGGTGGTAGCTAATTTCACCATATAATTAGTTATTTACAGTCGCAATTGCAGTTATCAACAAAACCATGGTTCAAATTTACAAAGTAAATTTTGGCATGTGTTGTAATTGTTCTTAAGGATGGCTCAATACCTATAATCTGTTTTTTTTCTTTAAACTGTTTTAATGCAATTTCAACCCTCTTTGATAGTAGCTAATTTCTCCATATAATTCGTTATTTGCAGTTTCAATTGCGGTTATCTACGAAACCATGGTTCAAATATACAAAGATAAATTGTGGAATCTGGTTACTGGCATGAGTTGTAATTGTTCACTATAGAATTCTTGATGTGTCCTAAATCTCGAGGAAAGCATGAACATTGTTAAGGGTGTTGCTGACCTTCTCCGAAGGACATCTGGTGGCCAAACGGGAGAAGGTTCTTCATGGCCACAAGCTGGGAGATTCTCTGTTCCCCCTCCAAGAATCCGCTTTGGGTACTTTTTCCATCATCATTATAACTGCTTTGGTTCATTATTTTAAGGGTGTGTTTGGTTGCCCAAAAGACAGAATAGGATAGTTTAGGGGTTTTGCTTTGTATTTGGGTGCCACGTCAGCAAAATCTCTTGTTTAGTTGCCAATGTATTATCCAAATCCCCAGAAACTACCAGACAAGTTTCATAGGTAATTATTGCATGTCTGGTGACATGGCCCTTCCTTATACCTTCCAAGCCAAATTTCTCTGAAAAGGTGAAATTTTGCTTGGAATAATGCTTTTTCTCATTCTCTCTCTTCCTTCTCTTTCTTCTCTTTCTATATTGGTAATGACACCCCCTTCCACTACTCGAGCTTGGTAACCAAACACTACTTATCATTCTTCTACAAGGTAAATTCTAGGTAAATCAAATGTTTGTCTCCTCCCTATTGACTACTTTTACCACTAATCCACACGGTAACTACCTGCAGCCAAACAGAACGTAAGATCATGAAACACTGTTGTTCATTGTCTAGCTTGTTATATTAGGGTTACTAAAGCGGAGAGGGTATATATGCATCTATCTATTTGTCTGTTGCGTTCATGTTGGGCTTTGAATAATATCTGGATGATTGTACTTTTTGATGCATTTATTACACCAGAAATTGCAAGTTAAAGAATGCACTGGCCAATATAATCCTAAAACATAAAACCGAGGAATTTTTCCTCTGGATACTACCTTACTTATTGAAATTAGAGTGTTTTTTCAATCTGTTACCGAGTTTGCTGCTTGATTAATCTAAACTTCAGCATCAGCACGAATCAGAGAAGCAAAATGTCATCAAGAGACTGTGCAAGACTTTAAGGAGAATTAGGAAAAAATGTTAAGTTGAGGAATGTTTTCTCTTGATACTACCTTTCTTATTGAAATTAGAGTGTTTTTCAATCTGCTACCGAGTTTGCTGCTTGATTAATATGAAAATGTAAAATGTCATCAAGAGACTGAGCAAGACTTCAAGGAGAATTTGGAAAACAGTTTGTTCAGTTGATTACTTGTGGGTGGGTGTGTGGGGGTGGGGGGTCCTCAATCATTAAGAACAGAAGCAGAAATCCAACTTAGCCCAAGTTTTGAGACTAGTTATCCATTTTGGATCATGGTTGTTCCGATCTTTCTGATACTTGTCCCAAGGGCTATGATTTGGCCTTTATTCTTCTAGATCTACTCCCCAAAATCTCTTTCCATTTTCCAAATCTCCTCTCCAAATCTCTTTATCTTTTCTTGCTATAGATTTTTGGCGTGGCCTTTTTCTTCATCTTCAAGGTGCACACTAAGTCTTTGGTGAAATGTCCGAGAGAGGTGTGGTGCCTTGATTGTCTTCTTTTCTTTGCAAGTTGAAGGTATTTGGCCTTGAACTTGAGGGGGAGTGTTGTAATGTTCTGCTGTTGTTATGTTGTTCTTTTTCTTGTGGTTGTCTTCTTTTGTTGTCTTTTCTAGAGAGGGAGTGTTAGTGTTGTCTCCTTGTTATCTTTTCTTGTGTTGTTGTGTCCGGGCTCATATAGTCTCGCCCGAGGGGGAGTATTGTTGGTGGTTCCGTTCTTCGTCCTTCGTCCTTCGTCATGATGTCTCCTCATTGATGTATTTCACCATTCCTTCGTGTTGTGAGTTTCTTCTTCTCTTTATGTTCTTCCGTCTCCTTGGTGGTTGTTCTTCCATTGTGTCAGTTTTTCTTGTTTGTTGTTTCCTCCTTGATGTCTTCTTTTGGTGTAGTTTTACGAATTATTGTCCTGCTTTATGCCTTATCAGTCACCGGGCGATGGTTTCCCCATCGTTAGTCGGTTCACCAGGCGATAGTTTGCCCATCGTTGGTCGGTTCACCCGGCGATATTTTCCCCGTCGACCTTCTTTCCAGATGATGGTGTCCCCATCGTTGGTTGGCTCTCTTCAAGCGACGATTTTCCCGTCGAGCTCTCATCAGGCGACGATGTTCATGTCGTCGGCTTTCT
Source organism: Tasmannia lanceolata (assembly GCF_043159265.1). NCBI lineage: Eukaryota > Viridiplantae > Streptophyta > Magnoliopsida > Canellales > Winteraceae > Tasmannia > Tasmannia lanceolata. Next base: position 58,860,190 of record NW_027518695.1, on the reverse strand, counting down.
TTCCAGACGATGGTGTCCCCATTGTTGGTTGGCTCTCTCTTTAGGCGACAGTTTCCTGTTGACCTCTCTTTGTTAATTGCTAGTCCCTGTTTGGTTTGGATTTTGAGAACCGATTGTGAGTTAAAAACTTATTATTGCTGACTCACTATTGGTTGTCAAAATCCAAAACAACCTGGCTTCAGTTGAGGTGGTCAACAATTGGTACTATATCAAATCGGGTCAACCGGACCCAACCCAACCCGAATTGGAAATCAGGTTGGGTCGGGATGAGGAAATTGCAAATCGGGTTAGGTCGGGTTGAACCCAGTCGGTTGGAAATCGAGAACTACTTTTCCTTATTCACTTTGTACGGGTCAAATTACGGAGAGTTTGATATTACAAATGCAGGACACCTGTAAAAATATTGATGAATTATGGGCACCTTAAGAGGAACAACAATTATCGAAACCTCTATAGATTGGACGGCTAGGATCAGCCTATGGAAATTATTTTACGGGTACAACCTATTTACGTTGTGTTCCATCACATGGACGGTTTAGATCAACCTATGATGTGGTCTGTACAATTCTTTTTCGGCCCGTGGATCGCACGGGGTTTTTTGCTAGTATATATATATATATATATATATATATATATATATATATATATATAAAGAGGGAAGGGGAAATTACTATTTATCTATCTATCTATCTATCTATCTAATATAATAAGGAGGGAGGGGTGTTTAGAGTTGGCTGCTTAGGTGGCACCCCTCCCCTTCCTCCCTCACGTCGTCGACGTTAGAGAAATGCCTAATATGCCCTGACATTCCCACTTGTATGAGTTTCAAATACCCCCGCCGGTCCTCAAGCCTTTACACGAAGCATTACCCTTTTACCATTAACCCCTCTGCTGCTATCTAACATCTATACCTGTAAGAAATTATTTGAGGGTAAAATCGTAATCTACATACGAAAAGTACCGACACAAGGTTCCAGTCTATGACAATTATGGAAAAAACTTCCAAGAAAAGGTAAAGACATATGACAATGACGAAAGAACTACTTTATATTACTTATGCAAGACACTTCCAAAATATTGACGGATTTCAGGCACCTGAAGAGGAACAACAATTATGGAAACCTCTATCGATTGGAGGGGTAAGATCAGCCTATATCGATTAGAGGGCTAGGATCAGCCTATGGAAATGATTTTTCGGGCACAACAGATTGATGTTGTCTTCCATCACATGGACGGTTTGGATCAACCTATAACCCTCTATAGATCGGAGGGTTCGGATCAACCTATGCAAATTATTTTTGGGGCACAACCTATGTAGGCAGTGGCCCATCTAATGGACGGTTTGGAACATCCTATGGTACGGGCCATAGCGTACATTTTAATAAAGTCAGGAGTGCGATCATCAAATTACGGTGGGTAGTGCCATTATACAATATGGTAGTGAGGACATTAGCACTATATTTTACGGGCACAACCGATTGATGTTGTGTTCCATCACATGGACGGATTGGATCAACCTATAACCCTCTATAGATTGGAGGGTTCGGATCAACCTATGAAAATTATTTTTGGGGCACAACCTATGTAGGCAGTGGCACATCTAATGGACGGTTTGGATCATCCTATGGTACGGGCCATAGTGTACATTTTAATAAAGTGAGGAGTGCGATCATCAAAATACGGTCAGTAGTGTCATTATACAATACGGTATTGAGGACATTAACACTATATATAATTCGATGTTCTCACGCGGGTCGGGTTCAACCCGAATTTGGGTTGGGTCAGGTTAAGCTTTTTCGCAAATCGGGTTGGTTGGGTTTGGAAAAATCAACCAGAATTGGAAATCGGGTCGCGTCGGGTTGGGCTGTCGGGCAACCCGACCCGACCCGACCTGAAACCCAAATTTGGGTTCCATCTGAAGAAGTTCTGTATGTGTTTTGTAAAAAACGTTTTCTTGTTTTTTCATATACTTTTTTCTTGCCGTGTCGTGCAATTTTTTTTACACAAAAATTTATTACAAAATTTTGTATCATATACTTTTTTCCCCCCGCATCTTGCATCTTTCACTTTTTTTGACTTCTTTTAACAAAGGCATCCAGTCAACCCACATATTCTCAATCCTACCCGCTCCTTTATGCTTCTTAACAAAGGCACCCATTAAAGCCACATAATTTCAATCCTACCCCCCGTCCTTTATGTTTTTTTAATTGAAATAGTCTCCACAGTCCACACTGCACAATTTGGATCATCCTATGGTATGGGCCATACCGTACTTTAATAAAGTGAGAATTCTTATCATCAAAATATAGTAGTGCGGATAACATTTTCCTTTGTTAATTGTTACTCCCTGTTTGGTTTGGATTTTCATAACCGATTGTGAGTTAAAAACTGATTATTGGTGACTCACTATTGGTTCTCAAAATCCTAAACAACCCAGCTTAAGTTGAGGTGGTCAACAATTGGTACCATATCAAATCGGGTCAACCTGACCCAACCCCAATTGGAAATCGGATTGGGTTCAATTCCGGTTGGGTTCGGTTGAGGAAATTGCAAATCGGGTTGGGTCGGGCTGGGTTGGAACCATTAACCCCTTTGCTGCTATCTAGCATTTATAATTGTGAGAAATTATTTGTGGGTAAATTCATCAATTGCTTTGTCATTTAATATGGAAAGAACCGACACAAGGTGCCTGTATATGACAATTACGGAACAAACTACCAAGGACATATGACAATGACGAACAAACTACTTGATATTACGCATGCAGGACAACTTGCAAAATATTGACGGATTCCGGGCACTTGAAGAGGAACAACAATTATGAAAACCTCTATCGATTGGAGTGCTAGGATCAGCTTATGGAAATGATTTTAAGGGCATAACCGATTGATGTTGTGTTTCATCACATGGACAGTTTGGATCAACCTATAATGTGGTCTGTACAGTTCGTTGTCGGCCTGTGCATCAACTGGAGGGCTAGGATCAGCCTATGTAAATGATTTCACGGGCACAACTGATTCATGTTGTGTTCCATCGCATCGACGGTTTGGATCAACCTATACTGTGGTCCGTACAGTTCTTTGTCGGCCTAGAAAACTTTTTCTTTTGCAGTTTTTTTTCATTATTTGGTAAGTGGTTATGCATACTTTTTTGGCTTATTGTTTCTACATAGTTTTTAACTATTTTTTTCTGTATCATATTCCTTTTTTTTTCCCGTGTCGTGCATCGCGCGTCGGGAGGAAAAGCCCAGGCTTTTTTTAATTTCTTGAAAAATCGGTGGGATTAACACCTCACTTTTTTTTACTTTTTCTAACAATCTATTAATGTTGTGTTCCATCACATGGACGGTTTGGATCAATCTACGATGTGGTCCGTACAGTTCTTTGTCACGGGGTTTTTTACTAGTCTACTCTTATAAAGAGGGAAGGGGAAATTACTGTTCATGTGTACATGTCAGCCTCCCCTTCGTCCTCCCGTATATTTTTGGGTTTTCATAAATTCCAAAAAAACCTTAAAAAAACAAGAAAAATGAGAGAATTCCGAGGAAAACTATGAAAGACAAGAGATGGGAATAAAAAAAACCTACGGACTAAAATTTCGCGAGATTTTGGGCGGATTTCTTGAGATCTTGGTGGTTTTTTCGTTTCAGATAGGATTTGGGCTACACGGGTTTAACGAGATCTTGCCTGGATTTTCCGTTTCCAATTTCTCTTGCTTCTCGAGTCCCGCCTCGAGACGCGCACCACAACCACCATCCAGATACTTCCGTCAACCTCGAAATTTCTGGATTTTTCTTCGACTTCGGCTAGATTTCAGCCATATTCTCCCACCTGCTCTTTCTCCTCAACCCCCTTCTCTCTCTGTAACATCTCTTATTTCCTGTAAAACTAAAACCCCATGAGAGGTCTCTCTTACCATGCAAAAACCCGAAATGGAACTCACAGACATCTCTTTTTGGTGTTGATTCTGCACCTTCCAATTCTTCTAGGGTTTCCATGGTTGTTTTGTTGATCTTCTTCATCATCTTCCCTATATGTGTGAGATCAAACCCTTCTGATCTATTAATATCTTTGTTCTTCTATTTTGGGTCTCTTTTCCCAGTTATTTTAGGTTTTATTTCCCACATATTTTTTTATATTTATCTTCATTTTTTTCTCATGTCTTTTTTTTCATTTTCATTTGCTACAGATCTTTTTTCTGGTAGTTTCGGATCTCCCAGAGAGCCACCGGCTCTCTCAAGCCTTCTATGATTTGAAGGGGTTCGATGAGGATACCAAGTTCCAGGATATCCCCATAGAGCAAGGGAGTTTTCCCAACTGCTAGATTGTGTGCCCAGTTTCTTTTTCCATTTTTCAATTCATGGATTTATTGTTCTTTTATTTCTGCTGAATTGAGTTTCATTTTCAAACACTGAAGGTGCTTATTCCTGCAGATTTCTTCCATTTAGGGACTTCCAATCTGATCTACGATTTTGATCGATTTTGTGGCTTTCTTTTATGATCTCTGCTGTTGAAAGAAGAAGAAGAAGAAGAAGAAAAAGGAATCCCTTTGTTTAGAATGATATAGCATGTAAGTAAGATTTGTTCTCCTTATGCATTTGCCTTTTTCAGTTTTTCTTCTCAGGTTTTTTTTTTCCTTCTCTTCTTTCTATTGTTCTGCTGACTATTTATTGTTGTGATTGCAGATGATTTTGCATTAGTAAAGCTTTGAGATGGTCGGAGAAATAATTGAAAAAACACTAAAATTTCAGGTTATCAGACAAATTTCACCTCATCCCAATTCACGTCAGAGATATTTTTGGCATAGTCTTCTTCTTACCCCATTTAACACGGGTCAGAGATATTTTGTTTTGCATAGATATCTAATATCTTCTTACCATGTTTAGGACCTTCTTCTGCAAATTCCTTGGATTTACCCCTAGAGATCTGAAAACTGTTTTTATTTCTTATTCTGTCACTTATTTAATCTTTCTATTTTTAATGGTTTTAAGGTTTTTAGGGTTTTAATGACTGTGGTTTTTTATAAGAGTAATTTGATTTTTAGAAGAGTAATTTGTTTGATTGTGTAGTTTTGCCCCAGAAATTTGGTATGGGTTTGTGAGATATGCGTTGGGAATCTCATCTTGGTTAGAAAGTTACAAATTTGATGTGGAAATTCTAAGTTTCGGATACTATGTAAGATTAGGTTATTCGGATTGATGTTTGGTTTGAATAGTTGATTTTCATTCAGTGCAAACATGGAAATATGAGGTGGAAATAAATTAAACAGTACAATCCTTTGTTTTAATATAGACATGTCTTTCAGCTGCAAGGCTCCCTCCACAAAGGTAATATTTTCTTCTTTTTCTCACCTTGAATTTCTTTTCGTTCCAACCACTGTAGGGAAGCAATTAAACTTTGCCATTTCAGAGGCTTGGTATGATTTTGCATCGGTGGCTGAAAACAGGTTTTGTAATCGATGGCTTTTAACCGTGCAGCAAATAAAGAAAGTAATGGTTGTGGAAGGGAGATCCAATTTTTGCCAGTTTCATATTTTCGGTAGGGTAATTATTATGCAACGAAGCCCTTCCAATGGGTTTCCATCCATTGTTTTCAGCTATTTCATTTTCCTCTCATATCTGAATATGATTTTTTTATGCACGCCAGATGTTTGATGGAATGCTTCAATGAGACATTACTGATCTTGGCGACATGACTATCCATGGTCCGTCACCGAGAGCAACTATTACTCTGATCCATATGATTTTTCTCTCTAGATGTAAGCCTCATTTTTTGCTTAATTCCGTTTATATTTTTTATTATTTGTCTTCTTTGCTCCCACTCCCATGCCATTTCTAGATTTTTCTCTCTAGATGTAAGCCTTATTTTTTGCTTAATTCCATTTATATTTTTGATTGTTTGTCTTCTTTGCTCCCCCACTCCCATGCCATTTCTATCTTGATCTCCCTTTTTCCCGTGCGATGTGCAAATTCTATGCAACAGAAACAAAGGCATCATTTCTATTGTATTCCTTTGCTGTTTTAAGTTCTGAATTTTGGAGATAAGTACATTAATATGTTGTATAGGTTTACCTTTCTCTTCGCATTTTTCTGTTCGTATGTTGCTTCTAATGAATATAGGCTTTATGATTCTAATGAATTATGTTATGGCATTTATTGGTCGAACCATGTTTCTTTATGAAGTCATGGAAGTGGTTCAACCATTTATTGGTTAAATCATGTTTGTTTCTTTATGAATTTTTTTTTGAAACAGCAATATATTGAAAAAGGAACCTAGATGGTCCACCAGAAATACAAATTTCTTTATGAAATTATGCACAATTTTTTTATTAATTTTTTTCATGTGAATTGCAGATAAAGAGGATGATACATATGGTTTACCATGGAAGTATTGTGGGCTTCAGACGTTATGATACAAATGGTTTACGATGGAAGTATTGTTGGCTACAGGCGTTTCATCTCTTGAACTATTTATGCATGTGCTTGGGTAAAATCTCTCGCAAATGAAACATCGAGTTTATGGAGGCAATATTCATTGTTTTTTCACCATTAAAGGTTATGCTAACCATTAATTCAAGTTTTCTGATATATATATTGTATGCTTTTGAATTGCTCCATCAAGTGTTTTGCATTTGCAGGTTAGGGGAGCAATCATATGTATGTGGCCAATTATGGATTTGTTATTTTTTCTTCTTTTTCGTTTTTGCTAACTTGGAAGAAGAGTGTCTTTTGGAGACTTGAAACTTTGTTTTTCACTTTTCATCTTCCACCTTTAATTTTCACCTATTTTCTTCCATGTACATTATAGTTCATAGTTAAGACCTGCTTTAAATTAGAAAATTCCAAGACTATCTCTACTTCTTTACGAGCCATCCTTTCTCGCTTGAATACTCTGGTTCTTTCTCCATTGCCACCATTGGAGCTCCCTGTCTCTCTCGCCCTGCTTCCCATTGCCACACCTATTTTCCGAAAGATGCCCTCACTCCTTTCTCTGCCTAAAACTATGCTCTACGGTCGAAAAACCCTTTCTCTACCCCCTCCCTCGAAGTGAAAGATTCATGATCCTCCCATGCTGATGCCTCAATCTGGTATAGGTGATTTCCTAATCGATTGAGCCTTTTTTGGACGTTTTTATCTATTTATTTTTCATAACATTCTTCTCATTTTGAAAACCCTAGCTTTGAAGAAGTCTACAGATTTCAGATTCAGGAATCAATGGTGAGGTTAAAAAAATAAAAAATTTGACAATGGTTTTTCAAAACCCTAGATTTCAACATGCCTTGGTTACAGATTTCAGATTCGGGAATTAATTTGCGCGGCAACTGTTCGCAAAAACTAAAAAGTTTGCGAATGAAAAATTTAGACTTCAATAGGGGTGTAGAAAGTCTAAAAATAAAAAAGTTAAATCAGAATATGAAAAATTTGGGAATGATTTTTCAAAACACTAGATTTCGATCTGCCATTGTTACGGATTTCATATTAAAGAATCAATTGGTGATGAGCTGAAATTGGTACTCGTACTACCATGTTTTGATAATTGCACAAACTCACCTTCCTTTTCCTTTTTAATTGAGTTCTGAGAGCTTTTTGGGCATTGTAATAACATTTGACAGCTGGTCAAATAATGAAAGGCAAGACGAGTTACTGCAATTATCAAAACATGGTAGCGAATATCAGTAGACTTTATTTTATTGTATACTCTTTCATGTGGCCATGATCTCTGGCATTTTTTAATTCGTTGGATTTTGAGGTTGAATTCCTTTTTTGGATAAGATTTCAAGTTATTGCCGTAGAATTTTATGGTATTGCTGGAGTCTTTGTTTGATTTTTTTTTTTCTGAGAATGTTATCAGTTTGATTTTCCAGAGAATGTTATCCGTTTGATTATTCTTTTCCATGTACTACAATCCTTATGTTTTTTAATCTTTTTCAGTAACTTGGTTCTAATTAGGGCTAAATGATCATAAGCCATTGGATTTGATGAGTTTTGATTCCAATGACATCCATAAATAGGGGCCACTAATCAAAGGGTTACGTTCATCCCAAGTCCCCCATTTTTGGGCATACATGACTTATGTATCGGGCCATTACCTGAATGGTTTTCTTTAATTTATCTTGTGGTAGAGCTTCTTTCTAGCTACTTGATTAACCATTTCACTTCAGTTTTTCCTCTCTTAACCATATTTGATTGAGAAGCTGGAATACTCTCAGCTATATTAGAAATCAAGTTCTTTTAAGAATTGTAGATTTTTCTGCATTTTGAGCTACAAAACCTCTTGCCCTTGGTCAACTCCTGTAGCTAAAAAATCTGTTTAAATTTGCTTTGAATACTATAAATATTTGTGATTTATTTAATCATAAATGTGCAGTTCCGTGCTGTATGTATTTGTTTATTAACTAAATCATTTGGTTATGATGTTATCGATATGTATCTTTTGCACGTCTATCTATGTCTTTATCATTGCCAATGAACAAAGATAGAAATAAGAACCTCTTTTCTATTTTTATTTTATTCTTTTTATGATTTCATTCATTTAATTTCGAGATTGCAAAAGGAGGTCACATGAGGAGTACCTTAACTGAAATGACATTTGGAATATATGTATCGGGCACTGAAGGTTTGGATGACTTTCCGAAAAATTTCCTTCAATTATGCTTTTTCTGCTATGCTGCTTGAAATACAGGCAAGCTATTCACCAAAGCAGATATCTATATCCATATCAATCTTATACATGCATGCATATATCCTGTACAAAATGCAAATTTGTTTTGATGGAGGTGTTACTTTCATCTTTTCTGCATTTTGGTCTTATTAGTTGCATATAAAATGAATTTCTTGATTCTGGTCTTAATTATATCTTCTTGCTGCTTCTTTGATATAATATTTACCGGTTGATACATATTGCGTTTTGATCATTCTATTGTGAGCAATTATTAAATGTTGATGTGAAAGAGGTGTATCAGGGTCATTTTCAGTAGAAATTGTTGATTTTTTGAACTTTGTATCTTCTTTATCTTACGTTGGTGGTTCTCCAATTCATTAATGTTTTTTGCCTCATAAAATCGGCTCTTCAGTTGACCACTGCAAAATGAGCTTGGTAAGAATTCTCACTCCCCATTATAGATTTTTAAAAACTCTTTAGTTTGTCTTCAATGTCGTATTTCCTTTTTATGCTTGAAACTTTAGTTTAGAATATGTACTGCTCATCGAGGGTCTCTTATGTTTCTGTCCTGACTTAAATTGAAAGTACAACAAGGTTTCTATCTTACCGGGAATGAGTACTCTGGGCTTCATAATGAAAATTTTAAGGACTTACTTGGACAATATAAATCCAGTCCACAAGAGCTGGAATTTGTTATGGGATATTTTCTTTGTACAATTTTTACTAGCCAAGTGGTTATACTCTTATATGCAGAATAAATTATACATTTCAACTTTGTTTTTATTCAAATTCCATTGGGAGTTAATCGGTGTGAATATTTTCCTTTGGGAGATCTCTGTGATGAACCTCTGCGAGCTGCAAACTATTCCAGATTGTTGACTCTGTTACTTTTGTATTGCCCGAGTTTTGCAACCCTATGGAAAATTGGAGAAGCCTAGATTCTTTGTGGCACTGCATCAAGTTTAAATAGATGCTCAATGTCTAAATTGAGTATCCTTTAATTATGTAAGAACCAACCCATGTCAAAGACTATAACCATCCAATCTCAAATATTAAATAGAATGTTTTAATCAAAATGTAATGTTGTCAATTATTTCATCTCTCTATTGTCAATTGTTTTAATGCTTCTTATAATTAACCATTATCTTTTTCTTCATCACCCGTGCATCGCACGGGGTTTTTTACTAGTATATATATATATATATATATATATATATATATATATAGAGAGAGAGAGAGAGAGAGAGAGAGGAAAAGGAGTGTGCGGTCAAGTGCACCTAAGCTGCTTAGGTGCGGTCGAGGGCCCAAACACATGGGTCTCACATTTTTTGTGTTGATCAAAACCATTAATTTGCAAGGCCCCATCATAGATAGGGTGTGTACAAAAAATCAGGTCCATTTGATCATCCTAACCCTTCCAAAAGTGGAGGGCAAAAATGGGCAGATTTGTGGCAAATGGTGTATGTCCATTTTGACCTCCACAAATGGATAGGTTAGGATGATCCTATGGAGCTGATTTTTTGTACATACCCCATATATGTAAGGGCCTTTCAAATGAATGCTTTGGATCATCCTAACAAAGTGGGCCCACATAAGCTTGGTGCGCTCGACCGCACCTAAGCTTGGTGCGGTCGACCACACAATCTTATAACTCATATATATATATATATATATATATATATATATATATATATATAGCTGTGATAGAACTTGAGACCTCAAGGTCGAGGAACAAAGCCTCAACCATTGAGCTACAGGTCCAACCCCAAAAATCATCGAGTATTAACACATTATATCTATCAAACGTAATACAACTTTATTTAATACTTAAAATCCTAATTTCACCCGAATACTTGCTCTATTTTTTTTCAGTTTGGGGGGGATTATTATAGTCTCCTACAGCTAGTTAGAGAATTGTGAAATAAAGAAAGGAGTGCCATTATTAGAATGAGGAAGTGCGTGTGTTCTCATTTTAGAAACATTAAAAGTTCTCCCCCTTAGGAAGTTTCCAACGTCTCTTTCTATTTAGTCTTAAATTAGGCCATGTTTTTGAGATAGGGGTAGGGCCGGGTAGGAGGAGAGATTTGAGAGGACACGAACGAGGAGTCATTGCAAGGTGGCTAAAAAACAAGAGAGCTTTTAATGTTTCTAAAATGAGAAAACATGCACTCCCTCATTCTAATAATGGCACTCCTTTCTTTACTTGACAACTTTCTAATTAGTTGTTGGAGACTATTATAATCACTCCAAAACTAAAAAAAACTTTTAAATAGAGTGAGCATTTGGGTGAAATTAGGAGTTTTAAGTCCTAGATAAAGTAGTTGGGTGACTTTACGTCTTGGATAAAATTTTGTTAGCTGTATACATGATTTTGTCTAGAAATGGTTTTGGGCAGATAAAGATTTTTTAGTTGTGAGATTTTATACGGTGCCCGAGGGTGAAGTCCCTTGATATTTGAAACAACTAAAGAGAGAGACATATTTTGTAACACCAGAATATTCGCTTTTCAATAGTGAAACCATGGTTTACACTGGCCCAAGATCCACAACCGAAAGAGAAAGGTGGGGTCCACCAAATGAAGCATAGTGAAGTTGTTTCTTACCCAAATGTTCCTTCAATGGGGAAAACTATGTGGTGGGTCCATTTCTCAGGAAGCCATTTTGCTAATCCAAAATCCGAAATCTGCAAGGTGAAAGGAGAAAATGATATTCAAAAGAACATTTACATTTGGAAAAGTTAACAAAGAATTTGTAAAGACAGGGAAATGATAGTATGAGATGCACTTATGTGAGAGCTCTCATGAGATGCAGCAATTGGAACCACACACATTATTTCAGCACATTCTGAACCATTGATCTTGTGGGCCCACTTCATATCCCAAGACTCAAATCTGATCAAATAATCCTGAAAATTCAATTGGAGGACTTGCACACTGAATTTCAATGGTTGTTCCATGGTGGGGCCCACCAGGTGAACGGTCCAAATCTTTGATGATATCAAATGGATGGTTCCGATCACAACATCTCATGGCAACTCTAGTCCAAGTTGCATCTGACACTATAACTGCCCAAAGAAATGGAAAATCGATATTGGCAATCCTTTTGATAATAACACTCTTTACTTCATCATATACTTTTCTGATTGACGATTAGGGCCCGTTTGATTTGGATTTGGATTTGGAATACAGATTTACAATTCTGTGAATTTGAAATCCAAAATTTTCAAATTTCTAAATTTCTAAATTATTTGTTTGGATGATCTTGTGATGATTTGCAAATCAAATCCAAATTTTTTAATCTTTTGTTTGGCTACTCTTTGGATTTGAATTTTAAATCTCACAAATAAAAATAAAAATATGTCATATTTAATGAGAAATAACAAAATATATCTCATGTAAAATTACCTAATTACCCCTCTCATAAAAAAGACCTAATTACCCCTCATAAAAATGACCTAATCTCATGTAGAATGACCTAATTACCCCTAACATAAAAAATTGCAAGAAATTGTTCTCATAAGAAATGACCAAAATATCCCTGTCTCATGGAAAATGGGCAAAGTGCTCCTCATACAAAATAACCACAATACACATCTAATGAAAAATATCAAAGTGCTCCTCATACAGAACAAGTGAACAACCACACCACATCGAATGCAAACTATAAAAGGAAACAAATGTCATGTGAAATGACTAAAGTGCCCTCTGTCATAGAAAATGAAACATTTGACTAGACCCTCTAATGATAATTTTAACTCTGCCTGAAACTCCTATATGATTAGAGCATATTAAAAGGATGCAGAGGACTACTTGCAATCAGGTGGAGGAAAGGTAAGAGAGTAATCAACTGTTGATTAATAAAACAAAACAAGGGTTTTGAATGCATCCAGAAAGATTATTGGACCAACCCTACTCAGTTTTACTTAGTGAGACCATTAATTTATGAAAACATCCCTCTAAATTAACTGGAATCAAATCTTGTCCTCTAAGCCATGGAAAGGGAAAAAAATCCTAAGAAATGTTTTTCTTGCAATCCAAACAGGGCCTTGGGAAAAGACAAACAAAATGGGTTGGAGTGCTGAGAAAGGAGATGGAAATTTCATTTTCCTAGTACAACCTTACCTTAATCAGCATACAGAGATCATAACTAGAAAAAATTCCAGCAATCCAAACATGGCCTAAAATTAATTTCAGGAAAAAACTGGAAAAATCTCACAGCGATTAGAGCAAGAGAGAGAGAGATCGTTAGGGTTTCTGATGATATCTCAAGCATGAAAAATCCAAAACTGCAAAGATAAATCAGAATAAGAAAATAAAGAGAAAAAGAAACAAATCAAACCTGTTAATCTTCTTCTTCTTTTTCTTCTTCTTTTCAGGAAAAAACTGAAAAAATCACACAACCATTAGAGCAAGAGAGAGAGAGAGAGAGTTAGAGTTTCTGATGATATCTCAAGCATGAAAAATCCGAAACTGCAGAGATAAATCAGAACAAGAAAATAAAGAGAAAAAGAAACAAATCAAACCTGTTAATCTTCTTCTTCTTCTTCTTCTTCTTCTTCTTCCAGAGAGGGAGACACACAAATCGATCGCTAGAGTTTCTGAGATTTTAGAACATGATTTTGTGGATGGGGAAGATGGGGAGCTAGGGTTTTGAGACTTGGAGGAGTTAGGGTTTTTATTTCGAAAACGAGAATAGGTTCGAGAGATAGAGTCTTGAAGATGAGGACCTAGGGTTTTGAAACTTGGAGGAACTAGGGTTTTGAGTCTCGGAGGAGCTAGGGTTTTTTTTTTGGGTAAACGAAGATGTGGTTCGAGAGATGAGAGATAGCGTCACGATGTTGAATTCGGCCCAATTTAGATTTACAAATTTCTAGTTTCAATAGGAATTTATAAATCAATATTTTTACACTAACCTCAAAATTTTGGAATTACCTTGGATTTGGCTCAAATCCAAATTCAGGCAACAAAAAGCCTAGCCAAACGTGAGATTTGCATTTACAATTCCAAATTCATACCCAAATCCAAATTCAAGGGGTATCCAAATGGGCCCTTATAGTTCTTTGGAAATTCTAACACCTTTTCAATAGCTCATTAGAAAATTGTAAAGTATAGAGAGGAATCCCACTATATTGCATCAATACGATATGATTGTCAGTATTCAAGACCAATATCAAGTGTCGGATTCGGTAAACCTCAAAAAGAAATATACATGGATTTGTCAAAACCTTTTAATCAATTCTTAAATTTTATTTTTTTACATAATAAAATGGCTATGACTAGTAATAGTAAGAAAATTTAGTAAGTAAAAATAAATATAATATTTTACTTCTATAAAAAAGACTTGGTATTATTATGGGAAAAAAAGGATTTGTCCTGCCCTAAATGGTGATAATTGCAAAGACTTACTTTTATTATGAATAAATTAAACTCAAAACATGTGATAATTGCAAAGTTTTGGGAGTAGTATTTAGAAGAAAAAAAAGATAAACAATATCTAGAAGTATTGCAAAGAATCATGTAATATTGGAATTGAACACTGATACTCCGTCCATTCAAAAGAATATATGTAATATGTGTTGGAAAATATATAGTGGAGATCGTGGGAAATAGAACCAGAAAGGAGATGCTTCAAGGTGCGATGTCGCCTTCCTTAAGACGATATTCGCCCCCACTAGTAAGTGAGCAAGGGGTACACGAATTTGCCTCTCAGATACAATGAAGCCCGGTGTAATCTACACCAAAATGGTTGTTGACACTTTGCACTAAGCGGAAACAAACCCAAGAACCACATTTGGAAGGAACAAGTATTTGAGATACAAGTTACTGTTTCTGCAGAAAGCAGTATACATGAATCAAACCTAAGAACCACCTTTGGAAGGAAGTTTTCTTTTTGAAGAAAGTATACAGTGGTTTGAAAGGCTTTCAAGAGAGTAATTTGCTTCGGAAATTTGTTTCCAGTTTCTGGCACCCTTTCTGTTTGATCACCCTAACAGAGCACCTAGTATACAGTGGTTTGAGAGGCTTTCAACAGATTAATTTGCTTCTGAAATTTAGTTCCAATTTCCGGCACCCTTTCTGTCTGATTTGCACCCTTACAGAGCACCTAGTATACAGTGGTTTGAAAGGCTTTTAAGAGAGTAATTTGCAGTAATTTGCTTTGAAAATTTGGTTTCTGGCACCCTTTCTATTTGATTTGCACCCTTACAGAGCACCTAGTATACAGTGGTTTGAAAGGCTTTCAAGAGAGTAATTTGCTTCTGAAATTTGGTTTCTAGCACCCTTTCTGTTTGATTTGCACCGTTACAGAGCACCTATTTAGAGCGGGTTTGATTCTGGCCGTTAGATCGTGCTCATCCGCGATTCTACGGTCTAGATCGATCCTGTCCCTGTATAGAGCACCTATTCAGAGTGGGTTCAATTCTGGTTGTTAGATCGTGCCCATCCGCGACTTTACAGTCCAGATCGATCTTGGAGTGACTGTTGGTTTGTGTAAAACCTCCCTCCAACCCCATAGCAGCTAGATTGATCATCCACGGTGTGGGTAGCACCTTTTAGGCTCATGATTGTTGGGAAGATGGGACCCAATCCACCGGCGGGTTCGATTCTGGTCGTTAGATCGCGCCTATCAGTGACTCTACGGTCCAGATCGATCCAGGAGTGACTATTGGTTTATGTAAAACCTTCAACCCCATAACCTCTAGATCGATCATCCACAATGTGGGTCGCACCCTTTGGGCTCATGATTGTTGGGAAGATGGGACGCAATCCAACTGTCATCATCTCACCCGATCACCACTAGCCGTTACACAGGATCTGACGATTCGGATCGCACTCGCCCGAGCTTGCTCCTTGCGATGCGTTGTGCAAAGTGCGCCACTATAGAGCCCTACAGCCCATTGCCCACGCCACGCGTGTGCATTGCACCGACCCGCAGGTCCACCCAATGGCTAAAACCCATTGTGGATTAAAGCAATAGAGAGAAGTGGGAAAAGCTATATAAATCTCTCTTCAACTTTTTTGCCTAACGGATGTGGGACTATCTTTCTAAAGCTACTTCACTCTCTTTCTTAAAAGCAATCGCTTTTACAAAACTAAGGTGCTTTTCTTTGTAAAACAGTTTCAAGAACTATTTAATTTTAAAAATACACTAACAATATGGAGTGTTATTATTAAAACAAGGGAGTGCATATATCATTTTGCAAGGAAATATTAGGGGTGTCAATGGATCCAGACGGTCCGATGGATCGTCCGAATCCGAACGTTAATGAACGGGATCTAAACATATGAATAGGATCTATGGGGGGCATATTTCGGATCATCAAATCTGGGATCCGAAAATTTTTGGATTGTGCATGGGCACGCCACAGATACCCATTGGATAGTCACGATCCGAAATGGTTTACAAAAATACCCTCCAAATTTTGTTAATGCTAACCCTTCTATGAAGGGTATTTTGGTCAAAACCTCTCTTATCACTTAATGAATCGGATGGGAATGTGATTTCACTCATTTCAGTCGTTTCATTTCATACTTTCACGAAGGAAAAGAGGAGGGGTTTTGTTCTTTATGCATCATATTCTTTGATAATAGTTATACATTATATTTGTGTATGTAATTTTGATTAGTTTTATTGTTTACAAGCATTATTATACATATAGATTAAACAGAAATAAATTTTTAATTTAATTGAAGAAAATGCATAAAGACACTAATAGTGGACTACCATTCTATCTTTTTTTTAAAAAATTAATTGTTTACTTAGCTTAGTGGAACATAATACGACACTCCGATGGACTGTCCGAATTAAAATGGATCGTGATCATGATGTGGAAAGTAGGATCAGAAGAACAATCCGACTCCAACCCGACCGATAACGAATTTGAATGGATCGTGACTGTGACATAGGTGGATCCGACCCGAAGTGGATCCGTTGACACCCCTAGGAAATATTGTTAAAAAAGCTCTACAGATGAAATAATACATGAGGTTCATAATCTTTTGTAAGAAATATGTTAGAGGTTCATAGTTATATAGATATATTAGCATTATATGCCATCAAAAGCTAAGTCCAGGTTTCAGAGTTCATGTTACATAATTTTTCATTAAATAGAACTTTCTAAAGTTACCATCATTTTAATTACAGTATTTTACTGTAGTTAAATTCTAGGTGAATCAGTGCACTTATACTATTAACAGGTAAAAACCAACAATTTTATTTTATTTTTTTGAAATCCATAAACATTGCAGATCTGGTCTAAGGATTCAGAACAGATTTAAATCAATTTTCATTAGTAACTTAAATTACCGAATAATTAAATATAGTTGTAGTTTCATCTTTCAAGAAATTTAATTTTATTAAGTATTAAATAGCTATGGAGAAATTTACATTTATAAGGTTTTAAATAACCTGCCCCACTTTTATGTATAGAGTATAGATACACTGAAACTTGGTGTATACACACAACATGCCTATTCATTCAATCCTGTCCACCTCTCAAATGAAAGCAGAGTGATCCTACCAATGGGAATTTTAGGAGACCCAAGAAAGCTATTGATTGGAGATTTAAGAACATTTTTTAATCAAGCCATGATAGGCCAGACTGTTGGTAGTATGGTTATATACCAAGCTTCAGTGTATAGTCCACACATAGCATCAATAAACCTTAGTTTTTTTTAAAAAAAAAATGGATCTACACAAGAATTACCATGGAGAATAGAAGCTAGACTTCCATGTGAGGAGAACTCAAGAACTAAGAACAATCCTCCTTCCAAACCAAAACCAAGTAAACGAGCTGCATTTGGATGATTTATGTGAGCAATTATTCCAAGCTCAGACAGAAAGTCTCCAACTCTCTCATCCTCTATCTTGTCTCTCTTGGTTAGCCTCTTCACTGCCACAAGTTGCCCATTTGGCAGACACCCTTTGTAAACTTCTGCATGGCCACCCTTTCTAATCAACATTTCTGCAAGTTTAGGAGAAAGAACAAATTACTGAAATATTACTTCAATTTAGAGAGAGAGAGAGAGGAGTTTAAACCCATAGTTTTTATTCAAATTAGAACAAAGATTAAGGGCTTCTTGGGTTTCCTTGTATGCGAGCGAAATTGGTTTTTATTTGCAAATAAGATTATTTTAACTTAATCTTAATTGTGAATTGGGGGACATTAAGACCTCTTTTGAAGCCATTAACTATATTATTTCTATAACTACTATAATCATTATTTTCAAAAAAAAAAAATTTAACTTTAGAATCATTTGCATGTAAGATTATATGCAAATAAACCATTTCAAAAAAAAAAAAAGATTATATGCAAATAAACCATTTAAAAAAAAGATTATATGCAAATAAATGGCTAGCTACTGTTTAGTTGTATATTCTGCTTCGTTCGTTGTTTCGTTTTGGCTAGTGGAACTGAACGATTTGTTGTTTCAGCATTTCGTTTGGGAAAAGACGCTACGACAACAGGAAAAAATAATAGTTAAAAAATTAAAAAATATATAAAAATTAAAAAAATGCTAAAAATATAAGAAATTTTTTTTTTCTGAACTAAATATTTAAAAGCACATTTTATTACCTAAAATATTAGACTAATCACAATACGTAAAAACGGCTAAAAAATAAGGGCAAAATTGTACAAACGGAACCACTAGAAGGCATTTGTATTAAAAAAAAAAAAAAGGTATGTGTTTCGTCACCATATTTCGGATGAAACAGAACGAAACAGGCTGTTTCGGCAGAAACAAGCCAAAATGGAACGAAACGCCGAATGAAACAGAATAGAACCCAGTTCTTTTCCCTTGTTTTGGTATGAAGTGAAACAAAATATATATAACTAACACTATTGCCATTCCGCCCAATTCCAATGTTTGGTTCAAAACATGAATAGAATCAAGGGGAAAAAATGACACCTGGGCAAATTTTATGAAGACGAAAGCGAGGATCTGTTTTCCGCAGCAAGAGGTGGTATTCCAATCTGGTCAAAATGAATGGGGGAAATCGGAATAGGATGTCAATTTTGATTCATGATTCCAGCAATCCAAACTTAACCTTAGTTGCCTTTGGATGGCCAGAATCAGGAATCAGAATTGACATCATATAATCCCTATTCTAATTCTCCCTCAAATGGAATAAGAAAAAAAATAAAAATAAAATTTTAATTTAAAAAATTATAATAAAAAAATCCATTTTGACCCCGACAGAATCAGAATAACACCACTTGGGGGTGGGAAATAGATTCAAGCAATTTTCCGCCCTCTAAATCCCCGTGGTGTTAATTCTGCCCTCTGATTCCGCTCTTTTTTTCTTAACCTAATACAAGAATCGGCAGAACTGGAATTGGATCCCAATTCCATCTCCTGATTCCGGGCAACCCAAAGGCACCCTAGACGTTTAAAATAAAGAGCATGTGAACAAAATTGTAGGTGTAATACTAGCTCCACTTTAATCTCTATTACCTTTTTGGTTTTTCCTTTTAAATGAGGAAATGATGCATGCCAAATAGCATTCTTCTTTAAAACTTTTACTTCTTTTAATAAGCAGCTAAATGCTATCACAATGGTCAAAAAGCAAAAAACAACCATTCAAAAAAGTAATTTAAAAAATGAAAAATATTATTATAAAAAGAGTGCATATAAACCTTAAATAATTATGAGGGATTTGCTAGGCAATTCCGCCAAAAGCCATTTCACGGCTGACTTTTGATCAGAGAACAGCCACACGGGTTCACTTTTCAGCAGATTTTGTCCACTTAGTCACGAAATGGCCTAGCAAATCCCTAATTATGAATAAAAGGTTTAGTACTCCATAAGAGTACATCTAAACCCAAGAGATGGGTCCCACCACATCCACAAATGGGAACGCTTGAAGAAAAATTTCAGAATTTCATGTAGTTCTCATAAAATCCTCCAAACTATAAGGTTCCTGTCAAAAAGGACACAAGAAAATTCTATTTCTCTGACCTAAGGGTGCAACACGGGTCGGGTTGCGTCCGGCTGAGGCCAACCCGACCTGACCCCAAGAATCCTTTTTTCCAACCTGAACCCGACCTGACCTGATTTCCTACCCGACAAGGTTCAACCCAACCTGAGGAACCCTTTTTTCCAACCCCAACCCGACCCGACCCGAGTTCAACCCAACCTGAGTTCAACCCAACCCGAATATTTAAGCTTAGAAAAAAAATTCATAAAAAATGTCGGGCTGAACTCAGATCAGGTTGCCGAAACCCTCAACCTAATCCGGGTTGGGAAAACTCAACTCGAACCTAACCACGATCCAAACTCAACCCAACCCAACTTCTTTTTTTTTTTTCTTCGGGTTGAACCCGACCCGAATTGCACCCGTACTCTGACCACGGTTGATTACAAGATCCATAGTGTTCGAACAGTGTGTATAAACTGCGAAATGCCATCTTAAAACTAACTTGTTGCAGTCAGCGATTCACGGCGTTTGAGCCGCTAACTTTAACATCAGTCAAACTAGTTTACCAGAAGATACCGTATGTGAACCCGATTTTCTGGAGGGGTCCACAATTGTTGGCCCACTACATTAATATAATCTTCTCCAACAATTACCCCAGACCTTCATTGAAATAACGAAAAACCCGAGGAATGTGGAGCCATTGGTGTTAACAGTAATATTAAAAAGGGCAATGATAAATTCACCCCCTTCTATCACCCCGTATTTTTCAAAATAGACTGTATAGCCCACACCATAGGATGATCCAAACCGCCCATTTGAAGGGCCACAACGTAAATAGGTTGTGCCCCAAAAATCATTTCCATAGGATGATTCTAACCCTCTGATCTAAAGATGGAATCACATTATGGAAACTTCAATAGATTGGATAGTTGGGATCATCCAATGGAGATGAATTTTGGGGTAGCCTATTTACGTCGTGGCCCTTCAAATGGGCGGTTTGGATCATCATATGGTGTGGGATGTACAGTCTATTGTTGAGAAAATCCGCCTGGCAATCCAATCCGATCGTGCACAAATTAAACAGAAAAGATAAAAGTAATAAACAAGCCACAAGATGAACACCAAGATTTTACGTGGTTCGGCCAAGCCTACTTCACAGGTGAGAAACACGATCTTCCACTATGAGAAAACAATATACAAGGATTACAATGGATTAATCTCAAACCCACAAACCCGCAACCCTTTCCTTGCTTCTCAAACCCAAGACCATACACAAGAGATAACCCGAGAGATAAACCCGAAAAAGAACCCAAGAGAAAACCCCGAGATGAAAAACCTCTTATCCCTTTCTCTTCTCTCTCCTTTGGCAGACGACACACCAAAGACGTCTTGTTTCGCAGCAACCCAAGAGAACAACACTTCTCTTTTTATAGTTTAGTTTTCCTCAAAAGCTAAAAAATTGAAATTTCTATTTTTTCCTTTGCCTTCCCACCCAAGCAACCACCGTGGGTGGGAAATAAGGCAACTTTCCTAACAATCTCCACTTGGTTTATTTCCCAGCACCTGAAGATTTTCTGTTGATGTCGCCATCGGTCCGCTATCGCAGCAAACCACCGTTGGCCTTCCGAAGTACAAGCTACACACCCCGAATCACCTTGGTTCTGACTCATCCTGATTCGATCAACACGGCCAATTCACATGTGTAGTTGCCAACCCGTTGACTCACCTAGTCAACCTTGGAGAGGGATCTCGATCCATCTTGGCCAACACAGGTACCATCATCCTCTCACGCTTGCCATCCTTTCCCTTCAACACCTTAGCCAAGCCCTATTGAACTAGGATGCCCTTCACCCTCATCTTTCATAGGGTGAAACCGCCCTTTCTGTCAAATCTGTTGATGTTGAACTGAGTAGAACTTGATTTTACCGCCATCTCAGAGTACTTTGCACTTCTTGGTGTAGCGCTCCACCTCGAACAAGAATCTTTCTTGGACAATCTTTCTACCCCAAAAAATCGCTCTAACCGCGATCCAACCACAACACCCAGAATCACTCCACCGGCCTCGACGATCGCTCCACCTGAGCTTTGATACCACTTGTTGTGAAAATCCGACGGTCAATCCAATCAGATCGTGCACAAATTAAACGGAAAAGATAAAAGTAATAAACAAGCCACAAGATGAACACCAAGATTTTATGTGGTTCGGCCGAGCCTACTCCACGAGCGAGAAACATAATCTTCCACTATGAGAAAACAATATGCAAGGATTACAATGGATTAATCTCAAACCCACAAACCCGCAACCCTTTCCTTTATCTCCAAACCCAAGACCGGACACAAGAGATAACCCGAGAGATAAACCCGAAAAAGAACTCATGAGAAAACCCCGAGATGAAAAACCTCTTCTCCCTTTCTCTCTCTCTTTCTTCTCTCTCCTTTGGCAAACGACACACCAAAGACGTCTTGTTTCGCCGCAACCCAAGAGAACAACACTTGTCTTTTTATAGTTTAGTTTTCCCCAAAAGCTAAAAATAGAAATTTCTATTTTTGCCTTTGCCTTCCCACCCAAGCAACCACCGCGGGTGGGAAATAAGGCAACTTTCCCAACATCTATTTTGAAAAACAGGGGGTAAGTTCCTTTATAAAGCCTATTTAAAGGTCATTTACATGGCCCATCTACTTTAATCTTCTTCCGAAATGACCCCCAAAAAAAAGTATTTGGAACAAATAGCTGTAAATTGGATTGGGTTCAAAGTGTTCAACCCTAAAAGAACCTAAACTTAGCCTTAGGTCGAGGAAGGTCAACCCTAACCAAAGTCACCTTTAAATCTCTCAACCTTACCTAACCCATCTAACGTGATATTCCAAATCAAGGCCGTGTTCCTTTAAGATTATGATGACCGATTGTGAGTCCAAAGCCAATTGTTGGAAATTTGAGTCCAATATTTGGTTTTGGATTTACAATCGGTTGTTGTAATCTTAAACAAACAGGGCACAAGGAGACCGGTTCGGGCAGGTAGGGTTACCTAAGCCCCAACCCTCGCCGGACCTGAAATTAAATCGGGTGGGCCTTTCCCAACCCTAACACAACACAATCCGGGGAAATGCAAATCCAACCTGAGCCAAAATCAGGTTAAATCCATTGAGTTCGAGTTGAGCCCTGCCGAAGTTGCACCCATTATGTTACAGTAATACAACAAACTCGCCGAGTAGACAATCCTAGCCATCCAATTAATGTGATTTTTGTATCACGGCACATCCATATTAGGGACCACCATATGTGATCACTCAATCATACAACTAAGTTTGAACTAAGTTTCTGCATAAATGATGGCCACTTAAACCATAAAGTTTAGTAGCTATTAATCTAAGACTGCCTCTTTAGTCTTTACTAATTTAGCTTACTTTTGTGTCCTTAATCCATCTATCCTTAGGAATAGCGTTTGAGTTGGAAGGTTTAGATGATTTCCAATAATTTAAGGGCATTATAGTAACTTCACACTAAAAGAAGAGCCATAACCCTCCCCCAGTTTTTGTACCTCCACCCCTAAACTGTTTGAATTTTTTTTTTTGTAAAGAAGGGAAAACAATGGAAAGAACAAAGAACAGAGAAGCAGAGAAAGCTACAAAATTTCACTTACCAGAGCTGAAATTATCAGTAGGAACAGCAAGCTCCTCATAACCAAAACTCCTCCAATTTGTAAACAAACTCACTCCCTTCCAATTTTCTACTTAAATTCCTTCTCGTTCTCATAGATTTCTTCTTGAAAACACTCATCAGATTCTTCCATTGCAAACCGTGAGGCTCCCAATTCAAAGATTCGTTGACAACCAATGATTTATCCTCCGAAGAACTGCTTCTATTACTGCTACTGTTATCAGAATCAACACCAAAAATTGGTATTTCTAAAACACTTCGTGGCGAGATATCTGATATGTGCATGAGGGCCGGCTAAACCCCACAAATATCACGGCTCTATCAATATCATCAGAAATTGAAATATTTTTTTATTCTGTTTCTGGGTTTTTCTGGGTTTTCCCTGTTTCTGCATAAATGATTCAGTTTTAGTCACTTCAATGATAGAAACCCATCAAATACTAATAGAATCGATTTTTTTTTTGCATCAAAACAAGCTTACCTTCTTCAAAAGTCATTGGATTGTTGTGGGTTTTTTAGATTAATCAAATTTGAATCTGTTTTCTAGCAATCTCTGCCACTCTCCTGTTTCTGCATAATCCACAAAAAAAGAAAAAGAAAAGGAAAGAGATTAAGAAATGAAAGGAGGATTGAGAGATGAAGGGAGAAGAAAGGAAAGAATATGTATTTCTTAAACCGCAGTTATTCCAAGAAGAGTGCAAGCAAAAACTAGCAATTGAATGAATCTAATGCTATTTATAACCTTTCAAAAGAGAATAGAATGGCTAATGATATCAGCACTACAATGTTTTGTTAATTACACAAACTCGACTTGGCTTTTCATTATTGTCTTCTGAGACCTTTCTGGGATTTGTAATATCCTTTGACAGCAGTTTAAATAATTGCCCAATAACAATGTTTTTTATGTACACAAGGCTCACTTCATAGGATGATCCAAACCAAACCATTCATTTCATCATTTGTTGGCCACAACATAAATACGTTGTACCTAGGGAATCATCCCTATGATCCTAACCATCCGATATGTAGAGGGAGATCCTAACGGGAGATTAATATGGCCCTATAAAATCTCATACCTATACTGTCTAATAGATTATACATAAATCCTCTGTGTATGTACTTCTGAATTATTTGAAAAATGTTTAATCCGCTTTTGGTTTAAATCGAATGGAGATTGGTGTAATCCATTAACCTTGATCATCGAAATCTGTAATCTGATAGCAAAATCAATTAGATGAGAAGGTTATGACTTAATTTAACTTTTTTCCCTTGAAATTGGGTGTAACATATATGATAAATAAAAAATACGGGCTACCCTAGTGACAGGTCCCACCTTCTCTACAGTGAAGGTGTCCGTTGCTTGAATTCATCAAGTAATCCTAACCGTTGGCTTGGCCTTGAATGCAAATTATCAACAATAATAAATCCCATCTTGGACCCAAAGAACTATTTTTACCATTGATCATGACAACGACTATCCGTCGGGTCTATTTTCTAGAGTATTTAAATGCTGTGTGCACGTGAAATCCTGTATTTCTTCAAATGTACAGTGAGTCCCACTTCATAGGATGATCTAAATCGTTCATTTGTTGGGCCTCAATATAAATACGCTGCAGCTCATAGATCATCTCCAATGGATGACCCGAATCCTTCGGTCTATAGAAAGACTGTACATTATAGAAACATTTATAGATGGGAGGGTTAGGGTCATCCAATGGAGATGATCTATGAGGTATAGCCTATTGACATTGTGGCCCAACAAATGAATGGTTTAGATCATCCTGAAGTAGATCCTGCTGTACATTTTGAATAATACTGGACTTCACGGGCCCTCACCATATAAAATCTCCTATTTTCTAACTTGCTATTAAAGACAGTTCCGATTCACAAAACATATTAACAGCCAATAAGAATACTGCTTGATAAAGGAATGCCATGTCAAAACAAGGGAGTGTGGGTATTAGTTTCCATTTTTAATTTTCAAAGGTAATCCTTATCCTAATACTATTCTGAATTCTCACTTCCTAAATAGTTTGCTTCTCAATTTCAAAACTCCTCCACATTATAATGGATACCCCAAGTTGACTCTCTTTTATCTTGTCCGTGTTCTTGTCCAAGTCTGCATTTTTTCCTACAACACCAATCAAAACTCCTTTGATTCTCCCGAGTTATGACTCACCAGAAAACTCAATTGCGTCAACTAAGTACTCAACCGTGTCGTGCCGAATCGACTAGCATTTGCTTTGGCCGCATTATGACCTGCATTATGCATTTTGATACACCAGATTCCATATAACTACTCATGCCTCTCAATTTTTATCAACCCCCCTTATTTTGATACCTTCTACCTTTGTTCATAAACCTTAGCTGATTTAAAATTCTAAATAAAGTGAGGAATTGGACGGTTCCAAAGACAAGGGCCAGGGTGGAAATATCAAAATCTTTTTGAATGATGTGATGGAAATATCAAATGACTAGCAATATTACCAAAATCTTAGGAACCCTAAGCAAAGGTGTTGAATAAAAAAAAAAAAACATTGCCAAAATCTTAGGAACCCTAAACAGAAGTGTCGTATAAAAAGAGTGAATAGAGAGTGGGTGAACTAAACCGGTTATGCAGTTCCAATCCAACCGACCTCACCATGTTCTTGCATCAGTTGTCAAAACAAGTGAATCCAATTATGTAATCCCAAGCACCCATCAAAAAGTACTGATTTCAATTAGAAAAACCATAACTAGGGTTAGGATTTTGGTCTTCCTGACTTTTATGGTGGAAGAATGAGGATTGGTTGGAAAGGGAAATGATATCACCACTACCGTATTTTGATGATCGCACTCCTCACTTTATTAAAAAAATACGGTACGGCCCACACCATAGGATAATCCAAACTGTCCAGTAGATGGGCCACAGCCTAAATAGGTTGTGCCCCAAAAATCATTTCCATAGGTTGATCCTAACCCTCCGATCTATAGAGGGTTAGGATCAACCCTCTAATATTTAGTCCCTCTACAGATCGGAGGGTTTGGATCAACCTATGGAAATGATTTTTGGGGCACAACTTACTTAGGTTGTGGTCCATCTAATAGACGGTTTGATCATCCTATGGTCAGGGTGTGGGCCATACCGTACTTTTTAATAAAGTGAGGTGTGCGATCATCAAAATATGATAGTGGTGATATCATTTCCCGTGGGAAAATGCCCTAATTCATATTCCATGAGAAGCCTTAATATGAGGAGAAGCTGGGAAGCATAATTTGGCCCCGCCGCCCACGTTACATTAATATGATTTAGACCATTCATTTTTATCACCCTAGTTATGAAATCTAAGCCTTTCATTTTGTCAACCTCCCCATGAACAGAAAATTTAATTTATCTGGTGAAGGATTTGGATGCTGAAATCAAGTGGTAAATACAAGGACGCTCCCAATAGACCATAGTGGGTCTACCTGGGATTGATCGGCACCATTATTTGCTTTGGATACCCTATGACCCAAAAACCAAACCAAAAAAATGGAATCCTAATTTAAAATAACATTTATTTCTTATTAGGATGGAATCCATACGAGAGCCTACCCAAGGATTAAGTGGGCAGTTCAGATCAATCAAAAGTGGGATAAACTACCATGAAAGAAAGGGATCGCATTCATGAAAATTTGATAATAAATTTTCACCTGGGTTTCTCTTATTTGGTTTATTTAGTCCAATTTGGTAATTAGAATTTTCTAGGCAGAGCAAACTCTGTGTAGCTCTAAATATGTATATATTTCACGTGTGCTTAAGGAAGTTAAACTGAAAGCTCCCTAAACGTCTTCTTTATAACAAAAATAATGGTGGTCTTTTCACTTCATTTTTTTAAAAATATTATTTATTTTTCTCTGTTATATATTTCACCTAGGTTTATTTAGCCCAATTTGGTAATTAGAATTTTCTAGCCAAACTCTGTGTAGCTCTAAATATGTATATATTTCCCGCGTGCTTAAGGAAGTTAAACTGAAAGCTCCCTAAACATCTTCTTTCTAACAAAAATAATGGTGGTCTTTTCACTTCATTTTTTAAAAATATTATTTATTTTTCTCTGTTATATATTTCGGGGCTTCGTATACTCTTAATGAGATAGATTGGCTTGCTGTTGGGGGTTGTCGTTGGGAGGAAGAAGAGGAGCTAGGGTTTTTCGAGAAAGAGGAGAGCTGTGACTTTTTTTATCATTCTTTTTCTCACTCCCGAGGCTTGATGAGGAGTTTCTTGTAAGGGGTGCAACTCGGGTCGGCTCCGGTTGATAGAAAAATAATAATTAATATCAAAGCTATACTAGCATTCCTCAATGATAGAAAAATGGATAAAAAAAGATTAGCATGCATACCATATCTACCTACCAGATGCACGAATACCTACCACTCACATATTAAAAAAGACAAGAACACAATCATAAAATAGATGCATGTGTGTGAATCCTATTCTAACACTCTTAGTTACATCAATGTTTGAGGTAATTACAGAAATAAAAAAATGAAACTCA
Organism: Tasmannia lanceolata; assembly: GCF_043159265.1. NCBI lineage: Eukaryota > Viridiplantae > Streptophyta > Magnoliopsida > Canellales > Winteraceae > Tasmannia > Tasmannia lanceolata. The sequence goes on along the minus strand of NW_027518695.1, from coordinate 58,832,439 downwards.
ACAAATAAATTTTAATCTGCCTTCTAAAGAACATGGGTCTGTGACATCTTTTTTAGTTCCATTCTGTGCAAAATGACATGTTTGTTACAAATGACATGACATCTGGCTTTTAAAAGATGACATGTTTATCACACATGGAGAAATAATCATCCCACATTTAGTCTATTATTGCACTGCGTGGTACCTGACATTTATTCCATCAAAGTAGCTTATGTTTACCATGCAGTAAGAAGTCACTGTCCATGAAGCATTTCATCTTTGAGTTTAGGTATACAAACCTTGAAATCTTAATGGAAAGAATGTTTTCCTTTATTTTGGTTATTTGATTTCTGATCTATATGTTGAATTTTAAAGCGTATTTTTTGGGTAGCTTTTATTTTATTTTTATTTTGAGAGATGTAGCGAGGACAAACTTGTATTTTTATGTCCATGGGCATGTTGGTCATTTTTCTCTAGCTTGCACATGTGTGAGCCACACATGTTTGCTCCATCTTTTCCCATTACCCGCCTATTTCAAATTCAAACTCCACTTGAAACTCTAAACCCACCACTTCCCTAAGCATTAAAGTCTACACTTTCCCATACCCACTATCACTTTCCAATGTCATTGCTTCTCTACTTTCCTTTTGACTAAGCCTATTTCATAACTCCATTTTGTAGATATTCTCCACTATCTAGCTAGCCCTCCATTGAAGCTCTCGTGTAGTCCTCCATTGAACTTCTCTTGTGTAGACCTTCAACGAAGCTTTCTTGTGTGCAAGATAGTCCCATATTTTGTTCTGTCTTGAAGCTTTCCTCTCAAAGCTTTCTTCCTGAAGCCTTGTCTACTTGTAGTTTTGTTTTTCTCTCATATATATTGAAGTACATCTTGTTTTGGCATTGTTCTTCTTCTACTTTAGTTGTTGATCTCAGGCTAGTGTAAACTTCAGTTTCACTATTTGAGAAGAGGATATTCCAGTGTTAGAGAATGTTAGATAATGATTTGGCTAATACTACACAAGATAATGGATGAATTTAGTAAAACCGACGTGTAAGTTGTGATCCTCTATGCCATCAGAGTCGAAGTAAAAGGATGTTATAGACGATTTGATCTCGAATCTTAATCTTTGGGAAAACATGGAGTTCTGAAGTGGGTTCGAAGAAGCGTAGGAATCACTTAAGATTTTTTACTGTTTTAGAGTCAGATTTTAGAAATACAATGTATGGTAAGACCACGTGAAGACAGATAAGTTGTGCGCAAATCTTCTGTCGTTAGAATAGGAGATAAGGAGATAACCACAGATCTATCAATGTGGAAATGAGAAATTTGTATAAACTACAAATGGATTGAATTGCGACCCAATATGAATGTGCAGATTGGCTTGATAGAAAAGTAAAAGATTTGAATTTTGAAACAGATACAATTGAATTGGAAATATTTATTTGAACACGAATGAATTAATTAGCAACATGTGAGAATTTTGCAGACAATTTTGGTAAAAGTCGAAGATTTGTAATTTAAAGTGCGGATAATAGATCAATGACAAATAACTAGAAGGATAGCACGATAAACTCTTGAGCACCAGGGATGCCTGGTTTAGCATGTGAGTTAGTCATGTCGGATTGGGACAGATTGACGAGTTCATATGTACCAGAGATGCTTCGTTCAACATGTGCTTTAGTTGTACTTATATGAGATAGCATGATCATTCATAAGGATTTGGAGCTTTCGGTATGGCGTATGAACTAGTTGCGCTGGTATGGGACAGTACGGTGAACTCGTTTACCCTAGAAGCTTGTGAGTTAGTGTGTCGTGTGAAGTAAAGGGGAATTCGGTTTGTAAGCACAACCACCTTAGACGAATAAGACATAATCTTCCAAAAATTAACATGTGGTTGTTCTCATGTGCAAAGGCTAGCCCCGAAATGGATTTCCGTGAACTTGCCAAGCAAATCCCGTCTGAAAGAATAGCAAGGCAAACTATTTTTTTATCCAGTTTTGGACTCTTTCTTTAGTATGTCAAAATATGATTCCATTTAAATGCTAGAGTAGATCACCTAATCCGCCCCTAAAAATTAGACCGGTGGTTACGCGGCGGTTTAGGAACCGCCGGTGTCTCAGCCGTCGGTGTTTCTTTAGAGGCGGTCAAGACAGTAGGTACTTTTCCTATAGAGGCGGTTCTGACCGCCTCTGTAGGTGGTTTCATTTACCAATAACAAATGGCATTACGGACATGCAGAGGCCATTAATACTGCCTCAATAGTTGGTTTATAAATAAAGGAATCATAGCCCTGATGTTTTCTGTACTATACACGTACCAATGGCTATTTATTTTTTTAAAAAAATTCGAAAATCCCAAAAAAATGGGTACAAAATTACCCGCCTACTGTATACATTCACCACATTCAATTTACATTTCCAATTCAAGTCTGCATTCCTGAAAAATTGTCTACATACACTTAATTCAAATTACAGGTTTGCATTCCACATTGAGGTTTGCATTCAAACCATATATAACATAATGTTATTGCATCAATTAACAACGTCAAAAGATTTTTTGGAGCTCCCCTCGTTACATTTTTCAATTCCTTTACATCAAGTGGAACTTAAAAGTCCCCAAATCGGTTGATCCATTTTCTATCCCCAAGTGCCTGCAAGACGAAAAAGTTGATAAGTAAAACCAAATGATACACGCATTACTGGAGCGATGTATGAAAAGAATACACACTAACCAGTTATTAATATAATCAAGAAACACATGCATTACTAGTTTTCAACATCCAATCAAAAGGGCAAAACAAAGTGAGCAGTGTCATTATTAAAACGTGGTAGTGTAGATCATGATCTATGTATCTGTGTCTGTAGCATGCTGTGTGTAGCATGAAATGGAAAAGTCATCATTCAACACAATGCGAGAGAGAGAACCAAAATAAGGAACAGGAGAAGGAATCCTACTTGAGTCATGAGAAAGATGATTTGTAGTACTCAAGTCAACAATCCATGAAGCTTCGGATGATGAAGAAGGGGCAAGGTCTCTCATCTAACGTGCTCATGGAATACCAACTGCCATGAGCAGTAAGTTCTGATAATCACTTGAAAGAACACTGTGTGGCTTGTCTATGCAAAATAAAATCGCCCTACCCAATCTTAGTTCAAGGTTTGATGAGCCATATTGGGACTTTGTTGCTTTTTGGTGATAACAATTGATAGGTTATGGACATGGTGGTTTGCACCGAGGATAAATGATCAGATCCGGAGAATGAAGACGGTCATCATTTTCTTTGTACCACATTGTAGTATTTTAGAAATTATTGATCTATTTTGATGTTACATTCATTTTCGAACTATAAAGATCCAAACAATCATGGAGAAAGTCCACAAGCAACATGATGGCATTAGAAATGCACCAAAGAGTTTCTGGTTGATGCAAAGATGATGAAAACTCTAAAGTCCAGAGAGCATTAATGTTCTAATCCTTGAAACGGAATAAATAGTACTGCACAATCCATCAATTAAATTCTTAGATTATTCTGCCAAAGTACATGAAATTGGCAATTTCATGTATTTCTCTGCCCTTGACAAGCTGTGGAGGTCAGGACTTGGTATTTTTTGGAACATGTTTTTGACATCATCAATCTTAATTGTATAATAGAGAAATCATTTGGTGCCCGACCGTCAAGTCCCGCTTAGGTGGTACGATGGAAGTACCACCCTTGATATTTGATCCAACAGCAGCCTCTTAAAAAGTGGGCTGCTGTTGGATCAAACCTCAAGCGTGATACTGCTCGCACGATACTTGACGGTCAGACACCATATAAAAACTCTGTATAATATATTTGACATGTGGAGAAGTAAATTTACCAATGAAGCAAATGACCCAGATCTTAGTTTGACATAATATATCATGGACGGAAGTTGTAAATCAACATCGAATAGAGGTAACAGAATGGAAAATGCACATAACCACAAGCATACACTCCAAACAATAACCACAAGCACACACCAAACCCTAATCAAACAGAAAATGCACATAACCTAAGCATACACACACCAAACCATAATGAAACAAGCATTTAAAGGGAAACAAAACATTTCAAACTGAAAATACACAAACCTAATCACTTAGACACATCCACCCGCAAAAGAGGATCCATAACCTGCGGCATGATGAGATTGGGAGGAATGGTGGCCAAGCCCTTGTTGTGAAATTTTCCTCTAAATATAAAATTGTGGCGTACCTGATTTCTGAATTTTCTGGAAAAAACAGAAAATAAATGATTAGATGAAACCTTTTCTATGCGGCGAGATGAGGCACGAACTAGGTCGCTCTCTTTAAGGTGATTTTGCGCCTCTGCGAAAAAACCTCTGATGCAACAGATTCGAACGCAATCACCCCCAGGATACAACAACCCGACGCACCGTCGCTATTTATCCGAACTGCACGATCAGATAAATCCGAACCAAACGGCGAACACTCCGAATGCCCAACAATTATAATAAAACAGAGAAGGAAGAAAACAACAGAACACTATAGGTATAATCCTGTTCTGTTAACAACAGAGCGAACGAAAGCAATGTTTTGTTAAGAACAATAAAAAATAATGTTCTGTTAAGAACAGAGAGAGAAGACAGATAAAGATAGTGTATGTAAAATCGTTGGTAATCATCTGTTTTTATAGACTAAACGTGTCTGTTTAAGACACCTTTTAAAAACAGTAAAGACACACATTAAAACAGTAAATGCATCCTTTAAAACGTATAGGCACATCCCTTAAACGTTAAGTATGTTTTCAAACGTTATTAAGGATGTATCTAACGGTCAGATTTAGGGGACATGACTGTTGGGTTTGAAAATAATAATTCCGTTTAGAAAAGAAACTAAAAGACACAACCCCTCGTGTTTAAAAAGATAACTACGTTTAGGAAAAACCCAAACCCAAACCCACGCCCACGCCCCGACACGGCGCGGCTCGGCGCGTGTGTGTGTGTGTGTTTTAATTTGTTCTTGGTTCTCTTTGTAAAATTCCCAAGGCAACCAAATTGAATGCCCTTGAAAGGCTCAAGCCTTGTCTCAACACTCCCTCTTATATGGATGGGAGAATTTTTCGCACTTTCCCATCTTGGACTAAACTTTTGCAAGTGAAAAGAGAGCACACTCCAAAGGATTCAAAATTTTTAGTGGGAAAAGTACAAGAGAAAGTATCAATTTGAAACCTTCAAATTTTGGGTGGGAAGTTCAAAAGAAAAAGGAATCTTTTGCAAAAGCAAATGTCTTTTCATTTTTAGTATTAAAATACTAATAATCCCCCACTTATTTTAATAGAAAAAATACTAGTAAAACTTAACGCTAGGCAATCAGCAAAGTATCACGTATAATAAAGGTGACTATGTCTTGAACCTTTACTTAGTGTTAGTGCATTCTAACTGTAAGGAATTGATAGTGACTATGTCTTGAACTACAATCCTTTGGTACAGAAAGATGTACACCACACACATGATACTAAAGTGTTCAATTGGTTCCAAAAAAGCTCGCACATTACGGCCATGTGCTACATCCCAGTTTCCATGTAAGCATAAGAGAATAAGCCCTCTTCTCTTTTGGAAGCGGCCCACTTCCGTGCTAACATGTAGGTGAGTCTATGAAGGATGCTCCTGTAGCCTAAACATCCCACTCATACGAGCTATAGATCTCATTAAGAATAATAACTCAACCTTACAAACGCTTCAAGATATCATGCTTGGGTTACACCATAGGGATGGACATTGAGATAAACTCGAAATCAGCATGATCGTCCACAAGTTACACCATGACTCGTTTTTCCCATTGAAAACCTAGTTCTTGGGATCTCCAGTCCCTAGGTTGGGTATCTATCATAGGTAACTATTTATAAATGGGCTTTAGTCCCATCCCCCTCGATGTATTGCAGATTTTCTCCCTTGACAAGGCCTTAGTTAAGGGATCTGCCAAATTATCACCAGATCTCACAAAGTCAATGGTGACCGATCCATTTGAGATCAACTCTCTCACAGTACTGTGCTTCCGACGTATCTGTTGCGACTTTCCATAATAGTACTTATTATGTACTCTTCCAATAGCAGCTTTGCTGTCACAATGAATCAAAACAGCAGGAACAGGTCTTTCCCAAATGGCTATATCAGATAAAAAGTTTCTTAACCAACTAGCCTCTTCACATGCAGAGGTTAGAGCAATCAGCTCAGATTCCATAGTGGACTAAGCAATGATAGTCTGTTTCTTGGATCTCCAAGAAACTGCACCACTACCAATAGTGAAAACATAACCAGTGGTAGCCTTGGAATCTTCTGACAAAGTATTCACTGAAACCCTCTAAGACAGCAGGAAATCTCTGGTAGTGAATCCCATTATTAACGGTTCGTTTAAGATATCTCATGACTCTTGATATAGCATTCCAGTGTTCTATATTAGGATTACTAGTATATCTACATAATATACCTACTGCATATGCTATATCAGGTCTAGTACAATCTGTAGTATACCTTAAACTACCAATAATACTAGCATACTCTTTTTTATTAACACTTTCACCTTCATTAGAGTATAGTCTAATACTAGGATCAAAAGGAGTACAAACAGGATTACAATCAAAGTACTTATACTTTTTAAGTATCTTTTCTATATAATGAGATTGATCTAAAGATATACCACTATCAGTTCTTGTAATTTTAATCCCTAAAATTACATTTGCTTCTCCTAGATCTTTCATGTCAAAGTTTTGCATTAACAAATTTTTGGTTTCTTTAACCACTCTTAAGTTTGAACCAAAAAATAAAAGATCATCCACATATAAACAAATAATAATACAATAAATATCAAAATACTTATAATATATACATTTATCACTTTCATTGATTTTAAAACCATTTGATATAATGACATTATCAAATTTCTCATGCCACTGTTTTGGTGCTTGTTTAAGACCATACAGTGACTTCATCAACTTACATACTTTATTTTCTTGACCTGGAGATATGAAGCCACTAGGTTGGTCCATATATATCTCATCTTCTAGACTACCATTTAAAAAGGCTGTCTTTACATCCATTTGATGAATTACCAGATTATGGATTGCAGCCACTGCAATCAAAACTCTAATGGATGTAATCCTAGTAACTGGAGAGTATGTATCAAAGAAGTCTATATTTTCTTTTTGTCTAAAGCCTTTAGCAACAAGCCTGGCTTTATATTTGTCTATGGTTCCATCTGGTCTCAATTTTCTTCTAAGAACCCATTTACATCCTATGGTCTTAAATCCCGGTGGTAAATCTACTAGTTTCCAAGTCTGGTTTGACATCAATGACTCCATCTCGTCATTGATGGCTTCTCTCCAAAAGTAGGCATCTGAAGAGGACAAAGCTTCCTCTAAAGAAGAAGGATCTCCTTCCAAACTAAAGACATAGAAATCAGAGCCAAAATCTTTGGCTATTTTAGGTCTTTTACTTCGCCTAGGTTCAATCTCAACTTCAGGGTTTACCCCAATCCTAGGCTTGGTACCCCCACTATCTCCAATAGTCACAGTACCCCCACTATGTCTAGATTTAAAAGGAAATTTATCTTCAAAGAATTCAGCATCCACAGACTCTACTATTACATTGTTATTAAGGTCTAAAAACCTATATGTGTTACTTGTAAGTGAGTAACCCATAAAGGCACACTCTATGACTACTTCCTATTTTGGGTCTCTTAATATCAGGAAGTCTTACATAAGCTAAACATCCCCAAACTCTAAAGTAACTCACATTGGGTTTCCTATTTTTCCATAATTCAAAAGGTGAGACTTTAGTTTTATAATTAGAAATTCTATTAAGAACATAGCAGGAAGTTAGAATTGCTTTTCCCCATAAGTTAGAAGGGGCTCCTGAACTTAGGAGTAAAGCATTCGTAAGTTCTACTAGTGTTCGATTTTTCCTTTCTGCAACCCCATTTGAGGCGGGGGAGTAAGAAGCGGTTGTTTCATGTATAATTTCTAATGATTTAACAAAGTCAGTGAATTCTAATGACTCATATTCACCTCCTCTATCACTTCTTAGTCTCTTAATCTTCCTATTGAATTGGTTTTCAACCTCTAATAAGTATTCCTTAAACATTTTTAAGGCTTCACTCTTATGTCTAATTAAATAGATGATTGTATACTTAGAAAAATCATCTATAAAGGTTATAAAGTATCTTTTACCACTACGGGTCAAGATACCATCTAATTCACATATGTCACTATGGATTAAGTCTAAAAGTTATGAATTCCTTTCAACACTTTTGAAAGGTTTTCTAGAAATTTTAGCCCTACTACATGTTTCACATTTTTTAAAGTCTTCTAATACTACTTTAGGAATCATACATAGTACACTCATGTTATGTACATATTTTCTGTTTATATGACACAACCTAGTATGCCATGAATTAACACAAGAAAGCATGTAAACAAAAGAATCACTTTCACTCATTATTTCAACATTCAGTTTGAACACTCCAGCACATGCATATCCTTTACCAACAAAGGATCCTAACTTGGTTACAATATACTGGTCAGACTCTATGGTTTGTTCTATGGTTTGTTTAAAACCAGCCTTGTTAAGAAGAAAACCAGAAACTAAGTTCTTCCTCATGTCTGGAGTATGAAGAACATCCTTCAGTATCACTTTTCACCCAGAAGTGAAGCAAAGCTCAACGTCCCCAACACCGAGTACCTTTGTAGTATGCGAGTCCCCATGAAGCACCTTCTTCTCTTTATCTGCAGGAGCATACGTCTTGAATCACTTCCTGTCAAAACACACATGACGGGACGCACCAGTGTCAACCCACCACCCTTCAGATCCTCCAACGATATTAACTTCAGTGATCATAGCTACAAGTGGCTGTTCTGTCACGTTGGCTTGAGGGGCTGGCGCATTCTTCTTACGTCGACACATCCGTGCAATATGACCTTTGAAACCACAAATATAACACACAACTTTGGAATAGTCATTCTTTCCAGAAGTTGTGTTTTGGTTCTGACGCTTGAAGGTACCTCGGTTTTGGTTCTGTTGCTTTTTCTTCAACTTCTTTTTGGGCTTCAGATTCACTTGTGGTTTCTGATTTTGGTTCTTAACTTCAGATATGGCATTCACATTAGTTACATTTTCAGTATTCCCTTCTTTCTTATCTTGGTTACGGTTTTCTTCTTCTATCCGAAGACGAACAAGAAGACCCTCCATCGATAGTTCTTTAGTTTTACGAAGAAGGGAATTTCTAAATTCTTTCCAAGAAGGGGGTAATTTGTCAATCACGGCTGCAACTTGAAATTGTTCACTTATAGTCATTCCTTCTACAAGAATGTCGTGAACAAGTTTTTGCAACTCGTGGGTTTGAGAAATCACCGTCTTCTCATCCACCATATAATATCTAAAATACTTACTAACCGCATATTTCTTAGACCCAGCCTCTTCTGTATCATACGTCTTCTATCTCTTAAAATTAGCACCACTGAATCGAAAAGGCTTGTTCGGATTTGAAGAATCAGACATAAGCTCATCATGGGATGCCATATTTTAGAACGAGGAAAACAGAAACGGAAATCACCTTAAAATTGTTGTGAAATTTTCCTCTAAATATAAAATTGTGGCGTACCTGATTTCTGAATTTTCTGGAAAAAACAGAAAATAAATGATTAGATGTAACCTTTTTGATGTGGCGAGATGAGGCACGGACTAGGTCGCTCTCTTTAAGGTGATTTTGCGCCTCTGCGGAAAAACCTCTGGTGCAAAAGATTCGAACGCAATCGCCCTCAGGATACAACAGCCCGACGCACCGTCGCTATTTATCCGAACTGCACGATCAGATAAATCCGAACCAAACGGCGAACACTCCGAATGCCCAACAATTATAATAAAACAGAGAAGGAAGAAAACAACAGAACACTATAGGTATAATCCTGTTCTGTTAACAACAGAGGGAACGAAAGCAATGTTTTGTTAAGAATAGTAAAAAATAATGTTCTGTTAAGAACAGATAGAGAAGACAGATAAAGATAGTGTATGTAAAATCGTTGGTAATCATCTGTTTTTATAGACTAAACGTGTCTGTTTAAGACACCTTTTAAAAACAGTAAAGACACACTTTAAAACAATAAATGCATCCTTTAAAACGTATGGACACATCCCTTAAACGTTAAGTACGCTTTTAAACGTTATTAAGGATGTACCTAACGGTCAGATTTATGGGACATGACTGTTGGGTTTGAAAATAATAATTCCGTTTAGAAAAGAAACTAAAAGACACAACCCTTCGTGTTTAAAAAGATAATTACGTTTAGGAAAAACCCAAACCCAACTCACCCACGCCCACGCCCTAACCCGACACGGCGCAGCTCGGCTCGGCGCGCGCGTGTGTGTTTTAATTTGTTCTTGGTTCTCTTTGTAAAATTCCCAAGGCAACCAAATTGAATGCCCTTGAAAGGCTCAAGCCTTGTCTCAACACTCCCTCTTATATGGATGGAGAATTTTTCTCACTTTCCCATCTAGGACTAAACTTTTGCAAGTGAAAAGAGAGCACACTCCAAAGGATTCAAAATTTTTAGTGGGAAAAGTACAACAGAGAGAATCAATTTGAAACCTTCAAATTTTGGGTGGGAAGTTCAAAAGAAAAAGGAATCTTTTGCAAAAGCAAATGTCTTTTCATTTTTAGTATTAAAATACTAACAGCCCTAACCTACATGAAGGTACAGATTACAGAATCATTAAAAAACCTAACCAAAACACAAACAAAAAATAAGGACTTCAGTTTTATTCTATATAACAACTTTGTTGTAGTGCAAAACTATTGAACATGCCAACAAATGTTTAAAAATTCAAGTCTACTGCTACTTGAAGAATAATTAGGGACCCATGTGAAATATTTAAGAATATCATGCCATTTTAATACATAGGATCACTTTTTAGATAGTAAAAATCACAAATCACAACTACATTTCTAAAAATGTTCTGCATGCCCAGCTTCTTAGGTATTAATCCACATATAATTGAAGTGTAAGCCATTTAAACCATGTAATGATTTCATGCTAACTAAACTGATGAATGCATCAATGAAATTTTCATGCTTTTCAAAGCAAAACCGAGAGCACCATGCATTGGAAGTCAACCAATGAAGCAGTATCTTTACACTTGATAAAACCGTGAATTGAACCCGAATACCCAGAGAACTGGAAAGAGAAAAAAAAAAAAAATTCCACCAGAAGCTATCCAATTGTCAAGCCATTCAAAAACCAAAGTAAGAAACCCTAATAAAACTGATCTTTTTTAAGGGATGGTTCAGAATTGTGTAAAATCCGGTAATCTCTGGCGCACCCACATAAATTGTAAAATCCAGTAATCTTTTTTAAGGGATGGTTCAGGGATACCACAGCATCTAATTTTAACAAAACTATTCAAAAATATAAAGATGGGTAAAGAGGATCTAGATCGATCTGCATGTGGATGTCCATTTACTTGGAAGGGAAATTCCTCTATTTTGAGGACTGCCCATATACTAATGATAGTGACATGATCTTTTTAAATTTCAAGAATAATAGAATTATCATTGATTTTTTTTTCTGAATGGTGAATTGTCATTGATTTTAAAGTCTGACCAAATTGTAATGACATGATCTTTATTTTCAAGTTGTAGAAAATACAACATTATTTCATAGAACCAAACACCCACTTGCAGGGCTAGCACAGTACTTTAACAAAACTGTTTAGATAGATATAAAGATGCATGTGTATATAAGTGGATGGCTGTGTCTATATCAGTAGGTGGAAGTGCATTTAAAGTGAACAAAAATTCCCACTTTTGGTATTGAATACATAGATGGTTGACCTCTAGAAATTAAAAGAGATATCATCGAAAATGCAATAAGAGTGAATAATCCTCACTTTAATTTCTTTGTGACTGAATCTTAGTACATATGAAACAGCATTTTCCACATGATTCCTATACAAGAACCATAATTACATAAATAAGAATGCATTACAACAGCTATAACTACAACATAATCACAGATCACAGTAACCAAAATGGAAAGAAATTCAACCTTCCTATAAACAAAGAACAAATATTTCATTATGATAAATGGGAATGCACCTGAACCAGCTTTTATTGAGAAGAACCCGCCAACAAATATTTCATTAGGATCAACCCTCTAATATTTAGTCCCTCTATAGATCGGAGGGTTTGGATCAACCTATGGAAATGATTTTTGGGGCACAACTTATTTAGGCTGTGGTCCATCTAATAGACGGTTTGGATCATCCTATGGTGTAGGGGTGTCAACGGATCCACTTCGGATCGGATCCACCCATGTCACAATCACGATCCATTCAAATTCATTATCGGTCGGATCAGATTCGGATTGTTCTTCAGATCCTACTTTCCAAATCACGATCATGATCCATTTTAATTCGCGGACTGTCCTATTATGCCCCACTAAGCTAAGTACTGTGGAGATCGAGGTGGCGGGGTCTCATCCCCGCCATCTCGAAGTACACAATTAATTTTTTTTTAAAAGAGTTATGCCGTCCACTCTTAGTGTGTCTATATGCATTTTCTTCAAATAAATTAAAAATTTATTTATGTTTAATCTATGAGTAAAATAATGCTTGTAAATAATAAAATTAATCTAAATTACATACACGAATATAATGTATAATTACTACCAAAGAATATGATGTATAACTATTATCAAAGAATATGATGTATAACAATAACAGTCAGTAATAACAAAATGATGAACTAATAGTATAGTCATGACCATGGTTTAAAATTTCGGTTTCAGTAACCGTTTCGTACCCCATCGAAAATCGAAATTTCGGTCCGAAATTTGGTAATTTGGTTCCAAATTCCGGACCCAAATTTCGGACCGAAATTCCGAAATTTCTGACGAAAGTTTGTAACACTTTAAAAAAAAAAAAAAATAATGCCATTAAATTGAAATTTCGGATCGAAATTTGGTAAATGGCGAAAAACTGAATTTCGGAAAATTTAGGTTTCGGTCCCTACCGAAATCCGAAATTTCGGTCCGAAATTTCAGATTTCGGTTGAAATTTAAAACCATGGTCATGACAGCATATATGTTCAATAGTGTCTGGGAAGCATTTCATCTTTGAGTTCAGGTATACTTACCTTGAAATCTTAATGGAAAGAATGTTCTCCTTTACTTTGGTTATTTGATTTCTGATCTATATGTTAAATTTTAAAGCGTATTTTTTGGGTAGCTTTTATTTTATTTTTATTTTGAGAGATGTAGTGAGGACAAAATTGTATTTTTGTATCCATGGGCATGTTGGTCATTTTCCCCTAGCTTGCACATGTGTGAGCCACACATGTTTGCTCCATCTTTTCCCACTACCCTATTTCAAATTCAAACTCCACTTGAAACTCTAAACCCACCACTTCTCTAAGCATTAAAGTCTCCACTTTCCCATACCCACTATCACTTACCAATGTCATTGCTTCTCTACTTTCCTTTTGACTAAGCCTATTCTCATAACTCCATTTTGTAGATATTCTCCACTATCTAGCTAGTCCTCCATTGAAGCTCACTTGTGTAGTCCTCCATTGAACTTCTCTTGTGTAGACCTTCATTGAAGCTTTATTGTGTGCAAGGTAGTGTTTGAAGCAAAGGCCAACTTGTCCCATATTGTGTCTCTGTCTTGAAGCTTTCTTCTTGAAGCTTTCCTCTCAAAGCTTTCTCTTGAAGCCTTGTCTACTCGTAGTTTTGTTTCTCTCATATATATTGAAGCACATCTTGTTTTGGCATTGTTCTTCTTCTACTTTAGTTGTTGATCTTAGGCTAGTGTAAACTTCGGTTTCACTATTTGAGAAGAGGATATTCAGGAGTTGCGAAAATCCGTCTTTCTCTATATGGTATCAGAGCCACAAGGGTGGTAGTTGGTGCTTGTCAGGATTTCCTTGCTGAATAAGTTCAATCGGTGCTTGGAAGATGGATATGAGTGGAAGGGTTAGTGGACTTGGCATTGAGTTACTAAATCAATCAAATTACAAGATATGGAGAACATGCGTGTAGTCTTATCAAGTGGGAGAAGATTTATGGGGGGTTGTTTGTGGTAATTCCATTATAGCTCCGGAAGATACACAAGAAAATGCCGACATATTAAAGACATGGAGGATGGCGAATGCTAAGGCCGAATTTCACTTGAAATGGTCTATTTCTCATGACTTGTTTGAGCACATCATTGGGTGTAAATTGGTGAGTGAGATTTGGATTACCGTTGATGGATTGCTTAATAATAAAAATATGACTCGTCTACAAATGTTAGAGAATGATTTGGCGAATGCTACACAAGGTAGTGGATGAATTTAGTTAAATCAACGTGTAAGATGTGATCCTCTATGCCATCAGAGTCGAAGTGAACGGATGTTATAGACGATTTGATCTCGAATCTTAATCTTTGGGAAAACATGGAGTTCCGAAGTGGGTTCGAAGAAGTGTAGGAATCACTTATTATTATTGATTTATTAGAATTAGATTTGAGAAATACAATTTATGGTAAGACCACGTGAAGACAGATCAGTTGTGTGTAAGGTTTTAAATTTCAGTTTCGGTACACACCGAAACCGAAATATCAGCCGAAATTTCAAAATTTCGGACGGAATCTAACATCTTTCAACGCCTATTTTATCTCGTACATGATTTCGATCGAAATTTTTGAAATTTTGGCTGAAATTTTGGTAATTCCGGCTGAAATTTCGGGATAATATTAAATAATTTTCTAGAATCCAGATTTTTGGGTGAAATCCCTTAAATTTCGGACAAAATTTCGGGATAAGCGATCGAAATAAATTATCGTTTCGATTAATTAGCAGTTCGATTTCGGTCTCGACCGAAACTTGAAATTTCGGATTTCAGTCGAAATTTAAAACCTTGGTTGTGTGCAAATCCTCCTTCGTTAGAATAGGAGATAAGGAGATAACCACAGATCTATCGATGTGAAAATGAGAAATTTGTATTAGACTTCGAATGGATTGAATTGCTACCCAATATGAATGTGCGGATTGTCTTGATAGAAAAGTAAAAGATTTGAATTTTGAAACAGATACAATTGAATTGAGGATGAGAAATATTTATTTGAACATGAATGAATTAACTAGTAACATGTCAGAATTTTGGAGACAGTTTTGGTAAAAGTTGAAGATTTTGATACCCTTATAATTTAAAGTGCGGATATTAGACATCACATCAATGACAAATAACTAGAAGAATAGCACAGTGAACTTGTGAGCACCAGGGATGCCTAGTTTAGCATGTGAGTTAGTCATGTCGGATTGGGACAGTATGACGAGTTCATATGTACCAGAGATGCTTCGTTCAACATGTGCTTTAGTTGCACTTATACGAGATAGCATAGTCATTCATAAGGATTTGGAGCTTTCGGTATGGCGTATGAACTAGCTGTGCTTGTATGGGACAGTATGGTCAACTCATTTACCCTAGAAGCTTGTGAGTTAGTGTGTCATGTGAAGGAAAGGGTGCTTCCGTTCGTAAGCACAACCACCTTAGACAAGTAAGACAAAATCTGTCAAAAATCAACATGTGGATCTTCTCACGTGCAAAGGCTAGCCCCGAAAGGGATTTCTGTGAACTTGCCAAGCAAATCCCGTCTGGAAGAATAGTAAGACAAACTATTTTTTTATCCAGTTTTGGACTCTTTCTTTAGTATGACAAAATATGATTCCATTTAAATGCTAAAATAAGCTCATTTGCTTTTCTGAGTGGAGCTCACAATTGCAAGACATGATATGTAAAAATTTCCCTCGAACCAACATAAGGAAATAAATTGAATTTAGAAATGTCCACTGCTTAAAAATATCCTTCGTTTGCAAGATATGTCGTGCATATTAAGCAACAATATCAAGAACGTGTCCTTAAAGATTTGTTTCCTAGATTTTGGCTTTATAATATGAAGATAAATAGAAGCACGTACATACATAGCCTTTTTTGTGGTACCTAAGGTGGGCATACATAGCCCTATAAGAATAAGTTTTACTAATAATGGGCCAATTGAAAAGATGAGAAGCAGAGGTTGAATTGAACGATAGTGATTTTGTTATTAGCACTCTTACTTGTCATCTGGAAGGAGGTAGAAAAAGTCTATCCAGAAGAAGGTTTGGAGCTCGTGATAGACATCAAAAGCTTCTCAAGCCTAGTAATCAGGTTTTGTTCTTTACTTTGATCCTTCAAATTCTGTAGTGTGGTGCACGATTGATGACATGACTGAGGAGAGGGTAAGAAGTGGGTAAAAAACAAGGGAAAATTTTGTATTTTGATTAAAGTACTTTTCCTTGCTTTTCAGCCTTTTGTAACCCTCTCTTCACTCATGCTATGAAACAACCAATTACTCCAAAAGCTTAAGCTGTTGGAGAAGGGGTTATTTAATCTTTTTTACTTTTACACTCCCCCTCACGTGTGGCCCCTCTTTTGGGTTGGCCATTGCATGTAGAGTTTTGAACCCAGGGCAATTGCTCTTATTCCATGTAAAAGATATTCATTGATGCAAGAAGATCTAAAAATAAGTATAATAATAGATCCCATTTCAATGGGATTGCCAAGTATAGAATCCCCTACCGTGGAGTTTGTTTCTATATACAACCTGCTGTTTTTCTAATAAAGAAACCATTGAGAGTACAGTATACAAACATTACAAGTGTTTTTTTTTTCTGAAAGATGATAATTTTATTAAGTAATGGTTGGGACAAGTTGTCCCCGCCAATATACAAAAGCGGATAAATCAGAGTACATCATAGATGGTAATTTGAGAAAAGACCCCAATACAAATTTCAACGAGATGTATGAACTAGACTTGTGGTAACTATGATCTTGTCCTTTTGCACCCCTGATTTGGCAAGAACATCCGCCTCCTCATTAGCTGTTCTTCACCGGTGCTCAATACGAGGTTGTAAGACCTTAATGAGATCAAGCACTTCGACTAATATGTTCTGAAGGTGCCACGGTCCCGGCGAACTACCCTGCGCCATCCAACAGCATTCGTTGAGTCCCCCTCTATCAGAGACCTCAAATTTTTTTCATAAGTCCACCGCAGTCCGAATAGTAGGGCCTTGATTTCGGCCTCATTTGCATCGTACTGACCTGCTGGTCCAGAATAAGACATAATGACCGTTTTGTTGTTATCTCTAATTAGGCCTCCGATCCCTCCCATACCCGGATTACCCACAGAGCTTCCGTCAAAGTTCAGTTTAAGCCATCCCACCGGCGGAGCCATCCATTTTGGTTTGGGTTTTGTTCAAATTGTTCTTTCCCAAATTATTGCCCACCAATTCCGTATTAAATCCCCCACACCATGTGGAAGTTTCCTTTTATTCCTCACCCAAGAGATCAATTCCACCTTAATGTCCGTAGCAATTCTCCCCATCGACCTTTCTTGATCCTCAAACATTCGTCTATTCCGTATTAAATCCCCCACACCATATGGAAGTTTCCTTTTACTCCTCACCCAAGAGATCAATTCCACCTTAATATCCTCTAGGCCTTCTAAATAACGACACACAAACTTTCCTAAAGATACAAACTTCCTAATACATGCCGCCTCTATTCTCTTCCTCCACCCCTCTCTCACCACTTGATAAACTAGTATTCCATGAAAAAAATTTCATTGTCGCCAAACATGGCCTAAATGTGAACATGAACATTTATTGGAAACAGGCAGCAAGTAAAAATAACATGTAAGCTAAGATCACAGTGCACCTCATATACGTTCAAGGCCCAAGTGAGTTGCAATTTCAAGAGTATGAGATCTTATAGATCCCATGCAAACCGTTAACTTACGCTGAACACACCAAAGACCAATAAAAGATGACTCTATTTAGATCTAGTCAGTCTGTTTTTTTCTTAACCCGTTACTAAAAAAATCAGCTACCATCACATTCATATCGGTTTTCAACTCCAAACATCATAAATTTTCATCTGATCACCATGTTATAGAGACCTAAGTCTTTAGGTAGATGATAAACTTAAAAATACAGCTAAGAATGAGGGCATGAATAGCATGACGCAACGGATTAAAAAAAATCATAGCCGAAGCATACGATCTGAAAGTACGCCCTTGAATCCACTAGGAAGAAGAACCCTAGATCCACACACACACATACACACACACACACACAGAGAGAGAGAGAGAGAGAGAGAGAGAGAGAGAGAGAGAGAGAGAGAGAATTTCTTGCTTTCTTCAATATTCATTCCTTTTCACGTACGTACACACTTTTATAGTATAGAAAAAAAAAAAGAAACTAAATCATACAAAATCAACTAGCTATAGCCATGTTATAACTATTGCCTACGTAAGAGACTAACAACAATAGAAAACTAATGCTATAAAAAAGTAAAACTTCCCATGGACTTAAGATGAAAAAATGAGATACTAATCCTAGTGGAAAGAAAAGAATAAAAGATACTAATCCTACTATACTTAGGAAGCAAAATCCAAATAAATTAAGAAACCCAACACCGGCTTTCCAAAAAGAAAAAAATCCCAAATAACTAGTAACCTAGTCTCCTACCGCATAGCGATAGATATTTTTTTCACCTTGGAGCATTCAATGGACTCTTGGTCTGCTGCTAAAGGATAAATTAATCAAAATTAACAAAGTCTTTAAAACTATACTATGGATTAGGTAGTTCGGACACAAAAAGAAGAAATTCTCACCATAGGAATCTAATTCATTCACGTAGTTTCAAAATTTAGTGGAGAAACTCAACTCTCAACAATTGAAGCAGCGTATCTCTCTGTGTGTTTTAAGCACTTGGAAAGAAAGACATTAGAAGTGCCTATGTTGTGATGTTAGACGTAGAATATACATGTATTTGAGTAAGAACACAAGAACAACACTATGTGACTGTTTGAGTCTGATGTATCCCACATCTTCTCAATTGAGTGGTCTCATTTTCAGAGTGTTTGAAGAAAGGAAATTCAGAAGACGGAAACAGAGTTGTGAATTGTGTAGTCTAACTGTAGTGTAGAACTAAAAACCAATGAATAAAAACTGATCCTGTGAAATGACAGTCAAGTAAAGAAGTTTTTCCAGAACAGAATCCAACCAATAGTTTTGTGACAAAGAAAATGGTTTGAATCTAAGAAGGAACAGTACAAGATTTTATCCAATGTCTAATTCATTATCTAGTTGATTTGCTGGGACACAACTAAGAACAAAAGCTTAGAATCGAGGACGGCTCAAGTCCAGTTGGACTGATGACATGGCATGCCACATGTCAATGCCAAATGCAACGAGCAATAGCTATTTGTCTGTATTACAATCCTAGCACAAGCTATTTATAGCTCTGCCCTCAACTTTCTCTCTTTTGCAGCTTTAATCTTCAGTCTTTCGGATCTTCGTAGGGTTTTAGGATGCTCCCTCTGATTCAAGTACTCTTCCGTGGCTTCATCTTCGTCATGGAAGACCATGTTTTCATCAAATACACACATATATGCATACATAAATATTTTCTTTCAATCCAAACATGGCCTAATTGTTGCATATTTCTCTAAAGAGAGCCAAATGTTTACTTCATAAATTTATTTGGAATCCCTGCAAGTGTAAGGATTTAGCTATCTTAATGTAAGTGTGTGGGATGTCATGCATGTAAACCCCTAACTTTATTTAAGACCTCAAAAATTTACTAGGCTAAATTGTACATGGACATGATGGGGGTACGAAAAAATCACAAAAGTACCATAATTGATAATTGGTTCAACAGCCGCCTCTTAAAAACTCAGTTGTTTTTAGATCAAATATCAAGGATGGCACCTTGATTGCTTGGACACCATACATAAACTCGTATCAGACATATGGAGTTGATATTTAAATGATTGTATATTGTGATTAAATATTGTATGTACAAATAATTGAATTAAGTGAATGCACACACATATAGATAGATAGATAGGTAAGCTGGGGTTAGGTGGACCCCTGCCACCGTATTAAAATTAAAGGATAATACGAGATAATGCATATTATTAAAAATCTATCCATGCTATAAATTAGTGGAAATGTGGCATTCCCACGACTTACCCCGCGCACGTTATTTAAAATCTTATACTTTAAATGGGACTTGCTAGCAAATTTCATGGAAATCTATTTCATGGCTGGCTTTTTTGCAAGTGAGAATAGCCACCTCATATAAATTAATTGAGTAGGTCAAAATCTTCCAAAATGTTAACCTGAGTGTCGGTTCTCACGTGAAAAAGCCAGTTGCGAAATGTCTGCCCGCGAAATTGGCTTAGTAAATCCCTACTTACATATATAGGCCTTAAAAATCTTACTCTCTCCCTTAACAAATAGACAAGAAACGTCCCCTCGATCAAAACGACTAATACACAAATAATGCGTCCTCTCTCTCACAAACATAAATAATGCGTCCACTCTCTCTCCCTCTAAGTAATAGAGCAAAAAATGTTCCCTCTCTCAATACACATAATACACTTATACTGCCCTTGACCTGTTTAATACTTTCTAGTATAAAATTCTTTGTAGCAATTAAATATCTTCTAACCTTAGGAACGTAAATATCTTCCACTAAATTTGTATATAATCGGAATACGTGGTTTGCCTGACTTTCTAAACATAAAAAATTAGAGCTATATTGCTTATTTTGGAATATAAAAAAAAAAAGTCATTACTTGCTATCATGATGCTTCTTTGTTCTATTTTATATATAAATACCCATAATCAAGTAGAAGAACATGTGATGTAGAAGTTAGTGAATGGTAGTCTGAGTGTATATTCCTTATTTTTCTTCTTTCTATGAGTTATTGGACAGATTTCTTGAAGGACAAAGTTGCATACTTCTATCACTCACTAAAAATGGGCGTTGTTGTGCTACTCTGTTTTATCCTTTTGCTCTCTACTTTGTTCTGTTTTGGAAGTTGGACCCATGTAGAAGGTGCCCCAATCGTTGCGAATACCATTGTTGTAGATATCAACGGCCAAGGAAAGTTCAGATCAATTCAGGCAGCCATCAATTCAGTTCCGACAAATAATAATCAGTGGATTCGTATAAAAGTTAATCCTGTGCTTTATCAGTAATCACCTAACTTAATTACTATTTGTTATCATTTCTTTATTTGCACAAGATATTTTGATTATGAGTCCAATTTTTGCTTTTATATATTTATGTTAATATGTGTGTGTATATAAGGAGAAGGTTACAATCTCTAAGGATAAACCATTCATTCTGCTCGAAGGACATGCGGCCAGTGATATGACAATTGCTTGGGGTGATTCCATTAACACAGAGGAGAGTGCCACCTTCCGTGTTAATGCAGATAATTTCGTTGCCAGATCTATAACCTTCAAGGTGAAACAACTTATTTTTCGCACCTAAAGCTTCTATAATATGAAAAATTAGTGACAAGAGGAGAACATAGAACCTTGCCTTTAACTCAGCAAGATATAAGAAAAAAGGAAAAAAAAAACGCTTTTACCCCACATTTATTTAGAAATCTCACTACAAGAAATTGGAGATTTACCGGCAAACTTTTACCAACGGTCATGTAAACCGCTCCTAAAGATATACAATTACTGGCAGTAGTAAATAGACTCACGGTAAATATGTTTTTTTCATTTGACAAAAGGAGACCCCACCAAAAAAATAATAAATTAATCCCTTTTTCCGCCATAGTGAATCACAGGTGATCATTAATCCCATTGTATCTTTATTTACCGGCATTTATTTAATGACCGCCAGTTAAAATTATATATGTACTGGTGGTTAGACCGCCAATGAAAACCTTAGAGCAAACACTCGCTATGGCCAAGATTAGAGTTCCAAATATGCACACATCTACTAGTATCGTATGATTTTCTTTTGTAGCATGATTATGCTTTTTACTAATTATTATCAACTTCTGGCCTTAACAAAACACATACAATGATAATTGGCTGACCAAAAATGTTGCAAAGCAAGCTGTAGCCGCACTGATGTAGGCGACAAATCGTCTTTCTACAACTGTAGTTTTATCTGCTTTCAAGATACACTGGGCGATATGTTGGGCCGCCATTATTTCAGGAATTGCTATATCAAAGGCTCCATCGACTTTATCTTTGGCTTTGGCCAAATCTCTTTATGAGGTACACTAAGATATCTATAGTTAGATTGATCTAAAGGTGGGATGTGATTACTATAAATAGCAAGTCTCGGATAACTATTGTAGGTGGGCTATATGTTAATGTGGATATATGTTGATGTGGACGTCTCCACATATAAGATAAAAATTAGGGTTTTTCTAAGTGCCCTAAGGGCACTCGTTAAGGTGCTATAAAGGTGGGCTATTTGTTGATGTGGACATCTCCACATTTAGGATACAATTATAACTAAAAATAAAAACAAATCTCAAATAAAAGAGCTATATTAGTAGAGCATATCATAGCAGCTCACACCTGATAGTCTTCTACTTTACAAACTATAACATAAAGATAGTAATCATGCCTGCTATTAGTGAACTTTAATATCGTGTTTGTGATGCAGTTGTGTGAACTAAATACAAATTTGGTTTCGACACCGTCATTAAAGTACGATTATATAACAGCTAAAGGCAGGATGAAGGCAACTGATCCAAATGGTTTTGTGTTCAAGTACTGTACGATAAATGGTACTGGTAAGGTGTACCTTGGAAGACCATGGGTAGGTTTTGCAAGAGTTATATTTTCCAAAACAGTCATGTATGATGTTATCATTCCCGCTGGATGGGATCCTCATGACGCCGATGCACATGTATAAGATCTCTCTCCTTATGTTCTTTATCGGTTGTGCGATTAAACTAACGATCTCAACTGAGAAATTATGCATTGGTTTCTGTCAGGGATACTTTAACATTTGTAGAGAATGGGTGCACTGGAGCAGGTTCCAACCTTTCAGGGAGAGTGAAGTGGGAAAAGCATCTCACTAATGCGGAGCTAGAGCAATTTACTAACATATCTTTCATCGATTCTGATGGATGGATACAACAACAACCCTATTTTATTTCTGAAAATTCATTTACATGATTGTTTCATTACTCAGTTAAGCTCTTCATAAAGTATTGGCACACTCTATTTATAGCATAATCTAATGATTCATATCATGATGCAAGCTCTGTCATTTAGCACATGATTATTCAGCATGGATTTAATTGATCTTAACCCTCTAATATATTTGTCTCTTACTCCCATTTTACTTTGTATATCAAGAGTTTTCCAATTAGGGCACAAAAAGTGTTTGGCTAACTATAAGCGGGTTTGGAAAAGAACCACAATGGCGATTTGTATCATGGGTCTATTTGATGAAGGGGTTCCTCCTTGAGAAGAATGCTAAGCTGAAGGGTGCCATAGCAAAAACCAAGTCCCAAGGGCCCATTAAATCCACGTCATCCAACCGCATTTATAGAGACACAGAAAAGTGCAAAATTAAAGTAATTATAAATGCCGTTGGGTGACATAGATCCAATGAGACGCCCCTTGTTGAAACAGTTAGACAAGAATCTGTTGGACCATTTCCAGAATAAAAAATGTATTAGATGTGCAAAAGAATGAATTCAAACATAATGTAAATATAGATTGTTTGACATTCAACAATGATTGGTTAGCCACCGGCCATTAATGGGCTCAGACAAGTAATAAACCATGCTATATATGAACCTATGATTTAATGGTAATGAACAAATGAGCAATGAGAAATAGATCAATACCATTCAAAAAAATAGAAATAGATCAAATACGACACCCAAAAATAGATCAAATACATATAAGCAATGAACAACACCCACATATCTGCAAAAAAGTCAAAAACCAATCTAATATTCTGAAATCAATTGAGGAGAGTATCCATGGCTTTTTAGTTTTTACCTGATTTCTGGATTGCTGAAAAGATCAAGTATGGCACCTAGAACTTCAGTTCACCTGCAAAGTAAAAACAAAAGAGCATCAGAGAGAGGGAGAAGGAAAGGAGAGGCACCTCCCACATCCCATATAAATACTGACTTAAAGTGCAGCATGCAACCAAAGAATCTGATTATAACTTAAAAACATTCCACCCTTCACCAATTTGCCATTCAATGTCCTAATTGGTAGCATTCCACCCATTATCAGTCGAACATTTTCTTTGTAATTTGCATGTGATCTCTTTGTTAACAATACTAAGAAAGTATGAGATTCACACCATACTTCCTTTCTTCGATTGATGTATTAATCAATATTATGATATTAAGTTCAATAAGAGGAGATTGCAGGGTTTCTGTGTCACTAAATTATTAGAGAGGACCATTCAATATATATATATATATATATTAGAGAGCCTACTGTAATATCCATTTAAAAATCATATGATACAAGAACTGAAAATAAATACTGAGGTATTAGCCAACAAATTTGCAGAATGGAGGAAAGAAAAGAGGGAGGAGATTTATGGCGAGGCAACTCTATCCCAAAATCATAAATCAAGTAATTTCTTTCTTTAATAGTTGATTTATTCTTGTCTGTCTGCTATTGAGATATGCAAAATGATGAATTGTATTGCATCATATTTCTATTTCCTCAAATCTGGTTGTGGTTGCAAATAGCCAGAAAGTCATATTTTTCTCCACACAATTATTGGGAAATCTGAAGTCATTGGAATTGGATTGCCCCAGTTTAGATTTCAGTTTCAAGGACCAGATAATAGTGAGACAGTAAGGAGAATGATAAGGAAATTTGGCATATATTGGAGATATTGTTTAGCAAATTGACATGAGAGCATTGTACTTATGAAGTCAAAATCCACATACATTGCTGACAGGAAGAGGGCCACCTTGCTTCATCAATACTTCCATGGAAGAAAAGGTTTACAATTGTGGTCAACAGAGTTTCAAGCCCAAATCAATTTCACAACAAAGAGCATGGCAAACACTAAGAAAGGCCTCCTCTTTACTTAATGACAGAAACCCATTTCTCCATGAACTAATTGATGGGAAATATTAAACAATTCAGATTTGAAGACTGTGACTCGATACAGTCCCCATATTGAACTTATCTAATAATCTCCTAGAGGGTTTGGATATCCCTTATAAATTGGCGAGGATGATGAACCAAGAAACACAAATAGCCACTTTTTTTCTAGATATTTAACACTATATACGCATTGGAGAAATGGGCTATCATTTGCAAGGTCAAAATCCTTCACAACCATGGATTGATGCACTACTTTATGCAAAAAAAAAAAAAAAAATTGGTATACTCAATAAACCAGAAAATGGACAGAATTTATCCAAATAGCAAAACAAGAAGCAAAATAAGATCTTGTTACTTAATACATTACAGTACAATCAATCCACCATATGCAAAACAGAAATATAAAATCAAAATAAACATCATTACGAGAAGCTAGTACCTGTTCCACCATAGTCTCAGCCAAGGAAAGCTCCCAAATTGAGACTAAAAAAACCAGATAAAAAACCCTCATAACAAAGCTCCAAACCCTCTCATACGCCCTTTTTTTGCCTCTTCCCTCATCTCCTTCAGCTCATAACAAGAACCCAACAAGCAAAAAGCCATACACGTTCAATTTGGGAGTGGGATTTGAGTGCGAGGAGAGAGAGCTATGTTGAGGGATTTGATTGTGGAGGAATTGTGGCATTGGAGGAATAGAGCTAGGGGTTTGGGGAGGAACGTGATTGGAGTGGCTTTGGCTAAACTAAGCTCTGAATTGGGCCAATCCAAAACTGTACATATGTGAGCCTATTTGATCATTGATTGCATGAGAGATTGTAATCGGTAGGATTTAGGCTAATGAGAAACTGGGGCTGGGACATTACCATGTTCTGGGATTGACTACTAGATGGGGGGCATGGGGCTGGGAAATTATCATATCCTAGGATGGTTGGACATCCAACTATTCTACTCACTCAACTGCTAGCTCTACTTCTAAAGGGGTGAATATATCACTTCCCTAATTACACCATCAAATAGGTGAGCCCCACTAAACCTTTTTTGTGTAAATATTTTTCACCATATCATTTCTCTTATTCGTGAGAGAATTCAACTGTTTACCACCTTATTTGTACAAACAATGAAAAAAAAAAAGAATGATAAATAGAAACTATACATAGGTGGAACTACATGATAAATAATAATTAATAAAATCGATGGAAAAATTTCTGAGACCCTTAAAATATGGGAAATTTTAATGGATTTTTTCCCTTAAACATATTAGACCTTAGAGTTAGGGAAGTGACATATTCACCCCCTTTTCTTCTCCGGGTCACACCACTTTATGCGTGCTCCCTTTACACTAGAAGCAGTGCCTCGAAAGAACAGGTAGCAAATATATCATTTCCCCAATATGTCAGCATCATTTCCCTAATAAAAAATATTAAATACTTAACATGACTAGCACATCTACCTAACGTGATTAGACTGTTACGAATTAATCCTAATGGTAGGTGTGTCCCTAGCAAGATCAATGGACAAGATCAGTTCGATAGTTAAGTGTTTAAAGAACGGACGTAACCCTTTATTGTGAAAGGGTATAATTGGGAGAAACTCTGAGAGAGAGGAATCAAGATTAATGGCTTCCGGTATGTATCTTTCCCATTTCAATTCAATCCATATTATTATTGTGTTTCCTCAAAGTTGGGCTGCCAAAGATCTGTTGCCAGTGTTCTTATTTATCGAACACTAATATGTGGTATCAGAGTCTCCGTTCCGGAGAGAAAATCACATTAAAATTGATTGAGATAAGGTTTGTGAAAACTTGTATTTTGAGTGCCACCGTCAATTCAAGAGTCAGATCGATGCTTAAATGGCATACTACGAATCCAATGCAACAAACAGTTCATCTATCCGATTCCTGAAATGTATTTGGCGGCAAATTTAAAGATTGAAAATCACTTTTTGGGGAGTTTTGGAGCTCGCCGGAAAACGGCTTGTCGCCGGTGAATGGTTGCTCCAACCGGTGGGATTCTGACGTGAAAGCATAGTTCATCGAGAGACGAGCCCAACGGCACAAAAGGAGCCTCAATCCGAGGTCTCTAGAGATCACTATGGTAAATCGAATTTTGGTGATTTTTCTAGAATTTTTCAGAATTTTTTGTTGTTTTTTGAGGAAGATGAATAGCGCCGGACTTCGCGGGTTGAACCGGGCCGCGCCGGCCAAACAAGGATCCAAGTTGGAACCGCGCCCAGTTTTTATTTAAAAAAGGCCCATCAGGCCCAATGGGACCACCAGACTCACCAGACTCGACCCGAACATGTCCGACCGGTCCAGCCACGGTTTTTGAGTCGTTTTGACCATTTTTTTGGGGTTTTGGACAAAAGTGGGACCGATTCTAGTGGTTTGGGACCCACCCTCTTGAACCCAATTCTAAGGCGCGTGTTGGGTTTTGAGACTCGGTTTTCATATCTACAGTGTAATTTTAAAACAATTTGACTTCAAAAGTTTGATTTTTAGTCAAAATTTTGGGCATTTGTGCCATGTTTAAGATCGGTTATGGAGGTTTGTCACCCTCCCTAGTCCGTATTTGGGGTTAATTTTGGCCTTTTACCTTAGTAAAATCGTGTTCCAGTATATTTTATTGTGTTTTGGGTTTATATGTTAGATTTTGAGTCAATTTTTAAAAGATTTTCGGCTGTGTGGGACTGCTCCTAGGGGTTTCCTGAACCTCTGACCCCAATTTTGTCATCTATTTTGGCTTTTGAGGTCCGGTTTATACACTTTCAGTGTATTTTCATGCTTTGAGCTTAATTAAGTTGGATTTTTAATCTGTTATTGTTTCCAAATTCCTAAGCCTCATACCCATTGCCATGGGATACAAGTCCCTAACATTTCAAGTTCTGATTTTGAGTGAACAGTTTGATCTTTTAATCTATCTTTATTCTAATTTTCAAATCTAAGAAGCCTTAATGTTATTTATAGGCCTTATGCTTTGCATATAACTTAAGAATTTTAATTGATTAGTTGAATTCTTTGTGGTGTTAAACTTTTGATTTGAAAACACTTTCTTTTGTATCAAACATACCCAAAATCTTTGGCTTTTGGTTATTGTAACTTGTTTGTGTATATCTTTCAAAATCCTAATCCATTGATTTTGTTATATCATAAAACTTGACAGTTGGTTTTATATACACATGTTCATTTGTTTTGTTCATCAAATTTTAGTGTATATTGGATTATATCTTGTTATGGTTAATCGTTTCTTGAATGAACAAATGAACAAAGAACTTTAATTCTTCTTGGGAACCAGAATCGCTTGGGGTAAGTGGTTAGAATTGAGAATCATGTCGCATATAGTGACATTATTTTGAACGGTTAACCACTTTCAGTTGCATCTGTTTGTCCAAGAGCAATACACAGCCCAACGGATGACTGTTGCTTTGCACAAATAGATTATGTGAGAAGGTTAGGCCTGGGAAACTTGATTTGGGGTTGTGCTTCTGCCCAACGGTGATGTGGGTCTCAAGTATTGGGTTATCTGGCCCTAGTCGGTCTCATGGGTGAGACCCAATTGTGTATCGTGGCACGGCCCAACCGACGGCCCAAGGTGACACGCCTGGTCTCACACTAGAATCACAGTATTGTGATTGCCTGAATTGAAAATCGTTTGTGTTGTGGCACGGCCCAACGGACGGCCCACAGTGGCGCGTCTGATGTTTCGTCGAGGTCACATTTTTGTGTTTCTGTGGTTCTGGGCAATCCAAGTAGTTTTCCCTAAAGATAGATTGACTGATTGTTGTATTTGAGAATAAATTGTTTATCGTGGCACGTCCCAACGGACGACACATGTTGACACATCTGATGTCTCTTCAAAAATCATGGTATTGTATTTTCTAGAGTGGAAACCCATTGTACATCGTGGCACGGCCCAACGGACGGCCCACGGTGGCATGTCTGGTATCCAATTAAAAGCACACTTATCTGTTACTGTGGTTTTGTACATTTTGGTCATTCTTTTAAGTTGGATTGGTTGAAATCGTGGATTGACTTAAGTAAACTCCATTTTTGGACTGAATAGGTGTTATAAGAAGTGAGCATACTTGGAACTGCAAGTCTGTGTCTGTGGTATTAAAAACTGTTGGTATCTTGGTGTCTTTTCTAGATGCCGATTATGTTGAGTACTTTAGTGGGTCATAACCTGAGCAAGTGATAGAATAGATCCGCATAGGTCTAGATTACATGAATCTAGAGTGTGCATTATACGACAAGCCCACTAAACTCACATTTGTAAGATGCTTATGAATAGTGGGAGTGTAATGTCAGTATTAGTATAATGATCATGAAGGAGGTTCCTTTTGTTGTAATCTGAGATGGTTTACAGACTGAGAAATACAAAGAAGCTAATAAGTAAAAAATATTTTTTTAGGATCATTCAAAGAACTTGCAAGTACCCTTATGATGTGTTTTGATAACCTTAAAGTATATTGACCAAAGTAGTAGTTGTGAGCACATTCTGAAAGGCTTAAGATTCAGAACTTTTGTTGTACGTGATTCACACCTGTTGGTTATTCTAAACGGCAATATTAAGTAAAGTGGTCAAAAGAGTTCTGGTAAAGGCAACATTAGAGTCCCGAAGATATAGTGGCTTAGCAGGGTAAATTAAAAAGAGTGAACTTGGTATCAAATGCCTTTATCTTGAGTGATAGATGACACATAAAGTATGGATGCCTTAAGTTCAATATGGCTTGGAAAGGTAAGGTAATACCATATCTTTGTATATTATGATTCCTACTTAGTAAGTACTCTGTAAAAGATTGGTGGGTAGATTAAGGCATTGTTATTCACATTTAGAATTTTATGTGAGGTATTCTTGCGACTCAGGGGCTTAGTAGAGGAGAGTGGACCATTATATCCAAAAATAGAATAAAGGTGGTTGATGAATCCATTGTTACTCTCCACTCCTTTCTGAATATTGGTTTCATATGGACTAGAAACCTTATTCTAGTAAACAAAAACTCCTTTGCCTATGAATCAGATTTGAAAGTATAATGGATTCTCTTTAGTTTTCATTTCCCATTTAGTGAGTTTGGTTCTCTTTAAGGCAATCCTTATTGACTTGGATTGCACTCCTCTCAAGATCAGACTTGGCCCACCTTGCATTAGAATGAGATAATCAGTAATGTTAGAAATAAAAGAAATCGAGTGGACAAGGATTCATCCAATCAGTGGCTCACGTTTTTGAACCACATATCTAAGGATAGATTGGTAAAAGAAAATTTCTAGATTTGCTTGATTTTATTGATTCTAGTAATGGTATGGGATACATTGAAGGAAAATATACAAAGATTAATCGATTTAGGGTGTCAGCTTGAGTATCAGTCCGCTAAAGGTCATTCACACTGACATCTTGAATATTTTGACTCTAACAATTGGTGGTGGAAAGTATTACCATTTTGGTTAAATTTTCTAGTCATAGTTATATGTGTCTCTCTAATCAGAGGTAAAATGCCCTGTCTTTGTTTGTGATCTATAAGGTAAGAGTCGAGAATTAACTTGACTTAAAAGATCAAAACAATAATGATAATCTATGCAACTCTCTGCTACATAAGATTGTTGGTTAAAACTCTAAAACACCCGTGTATATTGTGATCCAAGTAAGGTTGTGCCTAAGACCCCTTAAGATTTATGGGTCAGAAGGAAGATTAAGCTGGGAAACGTGTACTTTCGAGTCGTTTAGCTAAAGTAAGAGTTTATAACCCACAAATGAGAGGAAATGAGTCCTATGACCATGTCTTGCTTTGCATAGGTTATCTTAAAATATTAAGGGTTTTAGGTTCTGTTGTTTGACCAATAGTACATATATTGTAAAGATTAAATTCACCAAGATTTCGAAAGGATGGTGACCTCAGTGGGAGTGTAGTGCCTGAAGGAAGGTTATCCCCTTCCGGCAAGATCGCTATGCGCAGCGGAACAAAAATAGCATAGAACTTTAAAATTTTCTTTTCGATCTTACAATTACCCAAGATCCTAGAGTCTAGATTAGTTAATTATGTTAATTAAACATAAAGGATCTTTGAAGAAGAAATCAATGAACCATGCTGCTTGATCTACTCCTTGAACGGTTACGATAGTTCTGAACGTCACGAACCCCGCAAGTTGAACCAATGGATTCTTTTTCTTTGCTCAAACTATTGTGGATGTGAATAACTCTTATTCACCTCTTTAATGTCTGATCTAATTAGTACCTTTGTTGTAGAGAACAGAGAAATTGATTAGAAGCCTTTCTCTTTAAAACTTTTTCATTTGGAAGAGAGATTGAGAGAGAGAGAGATGGAAAACGATTTTCCAAAGGGGGGGGGGAGAAGAGGGGACGAATTTTGGAGTATACCTTATTGAAAATTTCGTTCTGCCCTGTTACCTTTATAGAAAGTAGAATTTAGTTTGATAAATACTTGTTCCTCTCTCCCAATTCCTATCCAATTGAGAAACCAACTTGAATTGAGACTCCCCAAGTAGCATAGTAGAAATGACATGCTCAAAGGATTCACAGATCCAAGGGAGCAAGGAGATAGGAGATATGTCATCTCGGTTCTATACAAACCTTAATAGTTCCTAGTTGGGAAAGAGACTGGACATCTCTTTCCGTATACAACTAGCATCAGCCTTGCCTACATGCACGTGTCGTGAGGTGACTTATCTCGGTCATCTGGGTAGTGGACCCTAAGCAAGAAGATTGTATCACACAATTGAACCTGATCAAATAAAGATCAACTTGTGGACAAGAGAGTATAAATTTGTTCACATGCCCTTAGACCTGAGGGATCTTATTGGTCTGTCGGCCCGTTCTAGGGTCTTAGTCTATCTCATAGTGATTCTAGTTTAGAGTCACATTGGGATAGAGCTATATCCTAGAACAAACCCTCGAGACCAATAGTGATACTCAACAAGGGATTCTTCACCCTAAAATTTAGGAATTGACATCTACAATTTTCTCAGAGCGGGAGACCTATTAAATAGCCTAGCTAGGCAGATTTGATTAAAGGTTTATCGGAATGTTTTATGAAACATTAAAAGGTTTTCAAAGGATTTTACAAATGCATTTGGAGGCCGAACATCGCTTGACCAAAATGGTATACCAAGAGTGGTCCAAGGAGGTGAAAGATGTCCAACCCCCGTATGACTCAACTCAGTAGATGTAGTCAAGAAGAAAGGACTTGCACATACAAGATGTGATTAGGGGTAAGTTGATCTTCACTTACATACGGACAAACTCATCGTATAAACGGTTGGAGGACGGCCGATGTAAGGTCGTCCGCAAATCTAGCTGGACCCTATATGACGCAACGTTTGAGTGAATCCAAAAAATCCCAAATTGTAGCTCGTATGGATCAGCTCATCCACCCAATGGACGAACTCATCGTATAAACGGTTGGAGGACGGCCGATGTAAGGTAGTCCGCAAATCTAGCCGAACCCTATATGACGTAACGTTTGAGGGAATCCAAAAAATCCCAAGTTGTAGCTCGTATGGATCAGCTCGTCCACCCAATGGACGAACTCATCGTATAAACGGTTGGAGGACGGCTGATGTAAGGTCGTCCGCAAATCTAGCCGAACCCTATATGACGCAACGTTTGAGGGAATCCAAAAAATCCCAAGTTTTAGCTCGTATGGATCAGCTCTATTGAAAAGGGTCTTTTACTTGCTCTAGCACATGGGGTCAATCGTGTATGGGTTGAATCCGATTCAGAACTTGCAGTAGGGATCATCAATGGCTCAATGGCGGAGCCATGGAAACAGTATATGAGGATTCAAAATATTGTAAACCTTTTCCGGCAATTTGAAGCCTGCAAATTCACTCATATTTGGAGGGAGGCAAACTCTGCGGCTGATTTTTTGTCCAAGGGATCTTGCCCTCACAAAGGTTTTTTTGTGAGCTACGCCTGTGACAGGTCCCAACTCTACAGTGAAGATGTCATCAAGTAATCCTAACAGTTGGATTGGCTTTGAATGCAAAATGTCTATCAGTTTTTTTTAACCGCCAATTGGTAAGTCAACAAAGATAAATCCATCTTGTATTGCACGCGTGAAGTCCAATATTTTCATAGGATGGTCTAAACCGTTCATTTGTTGGGCCACATCGTAAATACGCTGCACCCCTAGGAAAATATCTATGGGGTGCAGCATATTTATGATGTGGCCGAACAAATGAACGGTTTGGATCATTACTTTTTGAGAAAATGGACTTCACGGACGCTCACCTCATAAAATCTCCTATTTTCTAAGTAGCTATTAAAGGCAGTTCCAATTAACAAAAACCTATTAACAGCCAATAAAAAAGGGTGCTTAATAAAGGAGTGCCATATCTAAACAAAGGGGTTGCTGATTATATAAATTCGCCCAAGTATTCCTCAATCCTAATAGAGCTTACTAGGATTAATAAAGGATTGCCATATCAAAACAAGGGAATGGGGATATTATTGCCCATTTTTAATTTGTACAAGTATTTCTTCTCCTATTACTACTCTCACTTCTTCGTAGTTTGCATATAACTACTACTCTTGCCTCCCAATTTCTCATCAACCTCTGTGTTTTGGTACCTTCCGCATCTGTTTACATTCCGTAGATGATGAGAGCTTCTAAATAAAGCGAGTAATTGGACAGTTGCAAAAACAAGGGGGTGGAGATATCAAATCCTTCTAGCTAGACTTCCAAAATCTTAGGAACCCTATCCCCCTGGATACTAAAATTCTCAAACACTAATAAGCAAAAGTATTGTAGAAAAAAGAGTGGATGAACTAAACTAGATACGCAGTTCAAATCCAACCAACCTCACCATGTTTCTGCTTCAGTTAGAAGTCAAAACAACTGAATCTGATTATGTAATCCCAAGCACCCATCCAAAAGTACTGACTTTCAATTAAAAAATCACTAGTCAGAGTTAATGTCTAGCTCTTCCAATATTCTCCAGGAGTTTCGTCATTAATTCCACTCGTATTAGGCATATACATACTCCTACTGACACAAGACACCCTTTGGTGCCTCTTCGGAAAAGAATCGGCAAACCGTCCTAGGCTTCTTTTTAGTATTTTGGAATTATCGTCAATATAGAGTCTCCAAACATTTTTGAAACTATTTTGAACAGAAAGTACTCATTTTCGGCATATCCGTAGAGTACAAGAGCGTCGAAAACGGACAAGAAACGAAGAAGTTATGAATTTTCAAAGTTTCACAATTTCTTTACGATAATTTCATATTCGTCCCTAATTTTACCAGAACTTCCAGGACCAAACTTTCTCGTTTTAGCTCCGATTCGAGTGTGGTCGGATCCGTTGGATTCGTATCAACGAGAGGAAACCAACTAATCTAATTTAACGCTCGAATCGACACATATAATTATTGTAAAAATAATCTAAACCTTTTGGTTGGACCCTTCAAGACAAACTTTTCTAAAAACCAATACGATCCGATCTTGAGCTCGTTAGGGATTCCACAACAAAGCAAATCCTAAGGAACCCGAGATCAGTCCCAAGGCACATCTTAAACGAAATCAAAGCCTTCACTTTCATCTTTTCAAGATCACAAAATCCTTGCTTTAGGGTTTCTAAGAACATAAATTAATAAAGAACATAGTTCTTACCTTGATCTTCACTCTCCGATCCCAAAACTCGATCTCCTCTTTCTTTCTCCGATCGTTGCTTTGGATCCCTAATTTTTCACAAAAGGTCGTATTTATAGGCTTCCTTAAAAGAGCCCCAATCTAATTCTAACACTTGATGACAAAAACGCCGCTCGTTAATAAGGGGAAAACAAATTTTAATAAGGGGTATTTTCGGGTATTTACACATACAATTCCTCAGCTGTAAATTCTCTCTCAGTTAGGTAAATGTTGTTGTGATTGTTGTTCTGACTAATGCAACAACTATCTCCATGTCTCATCGTTATCTTGTATGCAAACTCTATATAAATAGACATAGGGAAATGATATCAACACCACAATGTTTTTATAAGATGAGCGAAGCATCTTGCCGTTTAGCATTTAGATGGCTTGTTAGTGCTTTTTGACAATTGTAATATTCTTCTGACAGCCCTTTAAAGGCTAAATCCCAAGATGCTTCGCACATCATAAAAAAACATTGTGGTGTTGATATCAATTCCCGAAACATAAATGTGTAAAAGGAATGCTCTTATGTAATCCTTTGCACATACCCATCAAACAAAAAAAATAAAATCCTTTGCACATAACTTTTGTTGCAAGTGATCAGTTCAAACAGTTTGATAATGATCACACAGATATTTCTTAAGCTTTTTTGGGAAAATAAAATGCTCAACCACATATCTCCGTTCAAAAGCAAATTTCTCTTTGATTATTAAGTTTACCCTATCACCTTAAAAAACATAAATTGATGAACATTAACAAAAATCTTTGCAATCTCACCTTTTATATCATTTGGTTTTCCATTCTCGCCCTTGATGGTATAATAAATGGGATTTGCTACGGAAGATCGTAAAAGGCATTTCATGGACCTGCTGTTGCATGTGACAGCATCCAAAGAGGCTTTTTACAACAGATCCTGTCCTTATTCATTTAGTTTAACTCAGGTGGCTGGTATGCAACAGTGGGTCTGCAAAATTCCTTCTACGATGGTCTCTAGCAAATCCTATAATAAATAATAAATGCGAGCTACCCCTGTGACAGGTCCCACCTCTATAGTGAAGATGTCTGTTGCTTTAATAAATAATAAATGCAGGTTGGTTTCTTGTTACCCAAAAGTGGTTACAGGGGACCAAAAGTGTTTCCCGGTAGGGGTGGTTATTCGGTTATAACCGAACCGAAATAACCGATTAAAAATTTGGTTATTCGGTTATAACCGAATAAACCGAATAACCGAATAGTGGGAGAAAAAGAGGGAAAAAAGCAAAATCTTTGTTTCGATCGGAGGGTTAGGATGATCCAATCGAAATGATTTTTTGAGCACAACCTAATTAAGTTGTGATCAATCAAATGGACGGTTTCGATCATCCTTTGGAGTGCCCATATCACATCTTTTTTTGAAAAAATAATGGTTTTTATCATTAATTCGGTTATTTCGGTTAACCGAATTTTTTTTGGAGATAATCGAATAACCGAATTGCCAAAAAAAAAAAACCGAAACCGAACCGAAATGGAAAAAAACGGAACCGAACCGATCGAACCAATTCCGTCGGTTCGGTTATTCGGTTTTAACCGAATAATGAACACCCCTATTTCCTGGGTCCATAGAATTGCTACCAGGTTCCCGGATTTTGGCTTTGGTTTGAGGGTTGATTGATAAGTGATCTTTGGATCTTGGAAGGTTGTTCCCGGTAGCCAAAGTGATTTCTGGTTCCCAAAAAGTAGTTTCTTGTGACCAAAAGGTGGTTCCAGTTCCTAGAAATATGTTTCAGTAGTGCTTTTGCAGAGTTTTGGTGTTTGGATCTTCAGGATGTTGTGTTCGCTGTAAAAGCGGGAGCCGATGTATCAGAATTTATCCTTCGAACCTTTGTTTGAGCATTTCAGAGCTCTTCTGAAAGGTGAACTCGGAGGGTTCATGGTAAAAGCTTGGTTGCAGGTTGTCTTGGGTATTAGGGTGGTTTGGGTGGTTTGAGTAACTTCGCGTCTTGGAAAAACCTAGAGAGATACCGAGAGAGATATCAAGAGAAAGACCAGAGAAGCTTCCGGACTCATCATAGGATTCGTCATCGAAACGACCTATCATTAGTCTTGTCTTGACAAAATGGGGTGTCTACTACACATAGATATGCAGGCTCCTTTGTGCTACGAATTGATTCACAGTATGCATTTGATCTCCTCCTCTATTACCTGTCTTTACTCCTGCCCCATTTTCGTTTTCTTTAACTTCCTTAGTTCTACTCTAATCTCTGACTCCTTTTTGTTTTAAGTTTTTCACTCCAATCCACACACCAAAATGAAGCCCAGATGTTCTTCCATTATGGTCATTTTTCATATATTCCAATAGATCAAAATAATAAGTTGTAGTGATCGCATAGACTACTGCTGCGAAATTATACCCAGAAATAGAATTATAATGTTCTTCCATTATACCCAGACTTCTGCAGCAGAATTATATGGAAAAGGGCATCAACCTCTTCCAAGAAGATATACAAAAGAACTTCGCCAATTTAAGTAGCCTACTTTCTCTGAATTTGCCAACGAAACCTTAAGTTGCTTCCTCTCTAGTGTAAAAAAATGAAGAACATGATGCATTACAACAACACTCTCGCCGCATCCATCTATAAATGGATTGACTCTCTAATATAGATTACTGTGTGACTTATATCAGGTTTCCTGGGGATTCCTTTTGAGATGCAGTTGTCAATGTTTTCAATCACAGCCTTTTCTTGATTTATATTTGGATGGCTTAGTTGGAATAGGATGTGTAGATCTTAAACATGTATTTTCTATCTAAAGATAAAAGGATTGCCATATGAAAACAAGGTAATGGGGATATTATTGCCCATTTTTAATTTGCACAAGTATTTCTTCTCCTATTACTACTCTCACTTCTTCATAGTTTGCATATAACTACTACCACTCTTGCCTCTCAATTTCTCATTAACCTCTGTGTTTTGGTACCTTCAACATTTGTTTACATTCCTTAGATGATGAGAGCTTCTAAATAATGGGAGTAATTGGACAGTTGCAAAAACAAGGGGGTGGAGATATCAAATCCTTCTAGTTAGTCTACCAAAATCTTAGGAACGCTATCTCCCTGGATACAGAAACTCTCAAACACTAATAAGCAAAAGTATTGTAGAAAAAAGAGTGGATGAACTAAACTAGATACGCAGTTCAAATCCAACCAACCTCACCATGTTTCTGCTTCAGTTAGAAGTCAAAACAACTGAATCTGATTATGTAATCCCAACCACCCATCCAAAAGTACTGAATTTCAATTAAAATATCCCTAGTTAGGGTTAGGGTTTAGCTCTTCCAAACTTTTTTGGAGGAAGAACGAGGAGTAGTTGGGAAATGCCCGAATTCATATTCCATTAGAAGCCTTAATAAGAGAACATGAGAAGCATAATATATTTGTACCAACCCACATGGCATTAGACGATCCTAGCCATTCTTTTTATCAACCTAGAGATGTCGTCAAACCATTCATTCATTTTATCAGCCTAGTGATGTAATCTAAACAATTCATTTTATCAGCCGGCACCATGAACAGAAAATTTTATTTATTTGATAAAGGATGTGGATAGAGACATAATGTGAGTGCAAGTCAAGCTTCTTTTTTCAAGACATGCCCAATACAGCAGAGCATGAACCACCTTGGATTGATCTGAACCATTCATTTTATAGGAATTGATTTGGACAAAAAATTACACCAATTATGCAATCCCATCTTACAGTAACAATTACTCCCCGCTAGGCTTGGATAAATGGCATGATTTTCACAATACGAGAGCCAAAACAAGGATTATCAAGTGGGTGGTTCAGATCATTGGATCAACTACTTTGTCTTGCGCATTTTGTCTTAAGACCACGGGTGGAACTTACTATCACAAGTTGACTACGGTTGCCAAAAGACCCACTTTGGATCGGATCCACATATGTCCTAATCACGATCTATTCAAATTCCCTTGGAACCACATATGTCCTAATCACGATCCATTCTAATTCCCCTTTGGAACCACATATGTCCTAATCACAATCCAATCAAATCCCTTATCGATCAGATTGGATCCAATGTGTTTTTCAGATCCAATGTGTTTGTCATATCCTACTTCCCGTGTCTCGGTCATGATCAATTTCACATGGGAGCGTCCATCAGAATCTCCTAGTGGGTCTTACATTGTACACAGTTCAAGTGGGCAATGGCGAGCAACAAACGACGACTGCGAGCCAGTGGCACAGTGGGATAGGGACATCGGGTCAATGATTGGGAAAGGACATAAAGAGAGTCTGAGACTTGAGAGAGGTGAATAACAAAATACTGAAAATAAGAGAGATTAAAAAAAAAAAAATGCTTGCGGCTTGTTATTAATAAAAAACAAAAAGGCAGCCCAATGCAAGTGGCCCCCACCATTGCAGGGTCTTGGGAGGGCTAGATGTACGCAACCTTACCCTTCATTGCAGGGAGGCTATTTCCATGACTCGAACCCATGACAACCAGCAACCTTACCGTTGTACCTTTTGTTATTACTAAAATACTCCTTAAATAAAACTTAGTTATAAAAAATTGTAAAGTATTTGTTCATAAAATAGTATAAAAAAAATTGGATTTAAGACCATCCCACATGTTCGTATTAATGTCTAAATCTTATCAGAAATCCTCTCAGATCTTATGACAGGGATCCAAAATGTGACCATGGATCCTAGTTTGGATTCAAATGGACGTCCATTGACACCCTGGCATTAATAAGTTGAGCAAGATTTCTTATGACCACATGCAGAACTTGACTAATGCGCATCAATCGAGAGACTCCTCATGACTGTTCTTGCTAATAATGGATCTACTAGACGAGCTAGCCATTCTAACTTGTAGCGTAATTATTTGCAGAAACAATGGCAAAAATATTCCCCTATCATATGTATATAGAAACCAATCCAAAGAGGAAACCTAAAGCAGTGAGCCCATTCCAACCAAAAAAGTTACGATTTCAATCTAGAACATTTAATTTAAACATATCTCCAGGATTGTATTCATATATTGTATTCAACAAACAATATTTTGTGTATCTGTATTATACTATTCTTTTGGAAGGAAACTAATTATAGAACCTTCCATTCAAAGTCTTGCATGCTTCACCTTAAATACAAATGAAATGGCTCTCTAGCATCTATCTGAAGAGAGATTTTAAATACCATCTCTCCTTAACATGTAGGCAAAATCCCACTCCTAGTTAGTCCAACTTGTTTTGAAGGGCTAAGACACTTTGAAATGTCAAGACCCGATTCTGAAGAGCCAAGAACCCGAACTTCACGACTAGAGCAACAGCCACCTCTAAGAACCAATGATGTAAGGCTCGTGAAGACGCCCTTTGGACGTATCATTACACCTAGCTTTGGAGATGGTACTAGCCAGACCCAATGTGTCGACTATCAAAAACTTCTTGTTGGGGATCCCTGACTAGGGACTGAAGACCAAAATCCTCAGAGAGAGGTCGGAGAGGGTTCGGATATGGGATGCCCACCAGTGGAGAATGTTCCAAGAGAAATTAGGCTAGTGGAGGATGTTGCCGAGGAGGGGGGGAGAGATGAGAACGTTGCCAGGGAATCAGCCAGGCGAAAATGTTGCTCACGAAGGTGAGCCAGACAAAAAGAGCATCGACCTGACCCTAAAGCTATGATGAAATGCGTCATTTCTTTTCTTCATTTTTTCCTGCTGTCTTGGTTTCTAAAAATTGTGGGCATTAAATTTAGTTTGCATCCAATACTGTTTCAGTGCATGCAATTTGGAAGCTGAAGTCAGGTGGGATGTAGTGTCTTTAGGCTGCTTGATAGTGTGGAAGTGTTATTTGTGATAGGAATGATTCTGGATGGTCTTTGTGTTTAATTTCTGGAATTTTATGCTCAAGTTGGGTTAGCAAAATAGCAGGAACTGATGGTCCTTGCACCTATCAGGAAGGATCCAGCACAAGGAAAAGGGCCTATGGCAACGAAATTTTATCCCTCACCAATTATCCTTCGCTATAACATAACACTAGTAACGGCAATGTAGCCTGTCGCCAATTAATATTAATCCACGACAGTAAAAAATTTAAGTAAAGAGGAGGTAATGCAATCCGATACAGCGGAAGTGCGAAAATAAACTAGAAGAATAACCCCAATATACAAAAACCCTAAAATGCCCAATATAAAAAAAATTCCCTACCTTCGAAACATCATTCAAATCCATTCATGGAGAAATGGTTTTCTGTCATTAAGTAAAGAGGAGGTAATGCAATCCAATACAGTGGAAGTGCGAAAATAAACCACAACAACCCCCATATAAAAAAACCCTAAAATGCCCAATATAAAAAAATTCCCTACCTTCGAAACATCATTCAAATCCATTCATACGCCCTTGTTATTTTGTCCCAAAATGAATTTTACACCCTCCTGGCATACGTCTACAACTTCCCAATATACGCCTGCGCTGCGCTCCTCGAAACCTACCACAAATCTAGTAGAAATATTTTTCCAATTTAAATCCTGCATCAGATTTGGCATCAGAGCGAATGTTAGTCCTTACTCTGATCATCCTTCATCATAATGTCTTCAAGATCTTGTCAAATTTATTTTTGATGATTAGATTCAATAAAAATAGAAAAGATAATAATGAAGAACACTAGAACACCCTAAGGCAAGCCTAACAAAAAAATTTGAGGAAGGAGGAATTGAAGTCAGGTCTCACGACTTTTCCCATATCCTTTATATCATTAACATTAGCCAGATTAGATAAATTGCCCCACATAGTTTACACAAAAATAAAGGACAAAAAAGTAAATATCGAATGAACATAAAGGCCTCTAACTAAGATGATCAGCCAGAAAGAAGAAACAACAACTCGCTTAACTCAGAATTGCAAGAGGATAGTGGGGACTAACAACAAAAGTATCCAAAGAGACACCACTTCTATCAAGAGAATCCACCCTCGAATTGGCAGTCCAATGCGCGTACGGAAAAGAACTTGCACCCCCCCTCCCCCCCCCAAAAAAAAAAAAAAAACACACACACACACACAAAGTGATCAGAATCCTCAAGATAATGTAGCTAATCTCCAAGAAAGCCATTTCCATGCTTGATGCAACGAATAACATAACGGGGTCACCCTCAACCACTAGAGAGTCCAGGGCATTAGAGTCAATGAGAAGGATGCTTTTCTTGAGTGCAAGCACTTCCGCCTCATTATAATCCTTCATCCTGACATATTGATGACTGAACTTTCATTTAAATTTGCACTCCTAACTTTTTCCACCATTCAACTTAAAGATTTAGCCCGATTTTAAGCAAAATGGAGAAAGAGGACCACAATGTGATGCAGTTCATCCTACCAAAAGAGTTGAAAAAAATAGGTGGAAGGAAAGAGAGAGCTAAGTCAGCATTCAAAAGGAGAGGGATCTGAGTCCCAGCAAATAGGCCCCATATTCCCCTGGGTGGTATTTAGTTATTTTTTAGGTAGAGGGCCCAAGGTATCGTGTCCATTGATTGTTCTATTTTAATTATTTCAAGTCTAAGTGAGGTGATTTAGAGTAGTAATACACCTTCTTTATTTTTTCTTTATTTAATATTTTAATTCATGTTTTATTAGTCCTAGACGTGGTAGGATGTCCACATCAACCTATGGCTCACTTTACTTGCCTATTAACCATGACCCGCCACTCTAAACCCATGCTCAAACTCACATAAAAGGTCTTATAGCCCTATTAGCATCCCTACATGACCGACCACTTACACCTCCAACCCCTTTCTTATATCTTATTGGTTAACCATGACCCGCCACTCTAAACCCATGCTCAAACTCACATAAAAGGTCTTATAACCCTATTAGCCTCCCTACCATGACCCACCACTTAAACCTCCAACCCCTTTCTTATAATATATTGGCTAACCCCCCTATGGCCCACTACTTAACCCCTTAAGCCCCTCTTCTTATTTCCTATAGGCCAGCCTCCTTATGGCCCAACACTTATCCATATTGCTCTCTTTAAAAGCTAACACCCTCCTATAAACCCTAATTTTGAATCGACGAGAAAGAAAACACACCCTTCCATAGAGCACTCCCCTTTTTTTTCTTTGTTTCCTCCTCTCCTCTTTCTGTTCCTATCGGCCTTGTGCAGTTGCCTCTTTTCTTTCTCTTCTTTGCCTTCTCTCTCTCACTTTCTCTCTTTCTCCTATTCCTCTTGGACATTACTTGCAACGAACGATCAAGGCACGAAGACCAACATGTCACTCTAAGGTACAGATCACATTCACTTTATTTTCAATAAACTAACCCCATATTCTCTACCCCTAGAACCATTCTCATCTTTTTCTTACATTCCCCTCCCAGATCGTATTTACTTTTCCCATCACCTTGCCCTGACTCATTGCCTATT
This sequence comes from Tasmannia lanceolata, assembly GCF_043159265.1. NCBI lineage: Eukaryota > Viridiplantae > Streptophyta > Magnoliopsida > Canellales > Winteraceae > Tasmannia > Tasmannia lanceolata. The sequence goes on along the minus strand of NW_027518695.1, from coordinate 58,789,436 downwards.
ACCACACCTTAACCACCCTTAGGTATTATTTGAGCTATATATTGGATTATTTCAATTTCATTTCAAGAAAAATAGATTATTTCTTATATCTGAATCTTATCATACATTATTTCCATATTTTCGGTAGCTAGTTGTTTTGTTTATAGATTTGATGTACAAAACCTGCATGGGGCTGAATTATTTACTATTTGATGAAAGATTTTCAAAGGCTCTACTTTCCTACAATACCTAGTTGTAATTGTTTTTTATATGATGTTTAATTTATTTTTGAATATATAATTTGCTGCCATATTAAATTAGAACACCTCATTCGTGCACCTAAATTCTCAGAAATCAACCTGCAAACCCAAGGTCTGCACCAATTTGGTATCAGAAGTCAGAACTCAGAGCTCAAACACTTGTAGGGTCCCTTAAATTAAGGACACCTAGGTGTTCGATAATGACCGATAGACTCTTCCTCAGTTCTAGCCTTGGATAGTTCGTCTCTCGCCCTCCAATTGTTGGGTAAAGTCCCGATGGAGTCTCTCTTAGTTATATGCATTAGACTCTAAAATTCTCCTTTGGGTCTAGGTTCATTAAAATTTTCTTTTACATATAGTTGAGTTTCTTAGCGCTGCCCTATATCTTAGAGTCTACTTCAGATCAGTTAGGTGTCAACTTCCTAGTCTTAGCCCATCTATTTTCTTTTAATGTGTCTTAGTCAAGGTTTTAAATTTCAGTTTTGGGGATAATTTTGGACCTAGCCGAAACCAAAATTTCGGCCCAAATTCGGTAAAGACACTCAAAATTTTGAATTTTTGGGCCGAAATTTCAGTAATTTCGGCTGAAATTTGGGAAATGAATAAAAAATTTGGCCGAAATTTATGAAATTTCGAAATTTGGTACGTTTCGCCAATTTCAGATTTCGGACGTTTCGGTTTCGATCTTGACCGAAATCCGAAATTTCGGATTTCGGACCGAATTTAAAACCTTGGTCTTAATACACCCCTCAATTCTATAAGGTTGTCTTGCACATCGATCACACATGTACAAATTGGAGTGGCCGGAAGCACGAAGAACGAGTCGGGGGTTGATCGCTATCGACCTCCGATCGGATAAGCCCACGAATCCACAAGGGGTTGTTCTTGGAATCTACAAAGAACCAATAGAAGTACCACTTTCTCTAACAAAGAAAGAGTAAACTTTATTTAATTTCAGTAACAAGTCTAAAAACCGCGCAACAAGCTTGCACGATAGCTATATATAAAGCAAAGCATCTCTATTCCAAATAAAATTCCAACCGTATGCGTATCCCTATTATCCATATCCTACCCTAGAGTTCATGGGTGTTGTCTTCATAGCATCTCCAACCTCAAAGACCTTAACACGCTGATGCTTTTCTTTTTTCCACGTTGTACTTAGGTTTAGGCGGAGTAGGCTTCTTTTGCTTCTTTTTTACGCCATCATGTATCTCTTTCCTATTAGATTTGGCAAGTGATTCCTCTACCACTAAACATGATTGCCTCTCTACTTGAAAAGCTTTGGAGTTCTTCTCATCCACCATAGGTTGAAGTGCAAAACTCTTATTGTTTTGGCGAACAACGAAGACATACTCTCTCCCCTTATGAGTGGAATACCGATCAAATTGCCAAGGTCTCCCCAACAAAAGATGGCAAGTATCCATATTGATAACATCACAAAGACCTTCATCTTTAAAAGCACCAATTTCAAAAGGGATTCGACATTGTTCAGTACATCTCTACCGTCACGGTTTCTTGATTTTCCCGTTTTCCGTGGGAAGCTATGTATGGAACGTAGCAGGGCTCTGATACCACCTCGCGTAGCCGGAAGCACGAAGAACTAGTCGAGGGTTGATCACTATCGACCTCCGGTCAGATAAGCCCTTGAATCGACAAGGGGCTGTTCTTTGAATCCACAAATAACCAATAGAAGTACCACTTTCTCTAACAAAGAAAGAGTAAACTTTATTTAATTTCAGTAACAAGTCTAAAACCATGCAACAAGCTTGCACGATAGCTATATATAAGGCAAAGTATCTCTATTCCAAATAAAATTCCAATCCTATACATATCCCTATCATCCATATCCTACCAGAACTCAACTAGCTAATTCTACTAACTTACCCAGCCTATAGATAAACACTAAATAATAAACTTGTAATGTTGGGACTCTTTTTTTCACAAAGCAAAAAGCAACAGCAGCTTAGGATAGAATCGGGAAGAGTAATCAATTTTTTTATAATTCCAATCACAAGGTACTCTCCTCATATGCCTAGGAGACTAAACGACCTAATAGAGGCGTGTTGATATTTTGCTTCTATGAATTGGATCCTCCACATGCGACAACAATCCTCATCCTCACCCAATAAGGAGAGTCGTGGGTTGTGACTACGTCATTAGATGTTCAATGCTCTACAAGCTACCGTTAATCAAATAGCGGAGCAATTGGCATGGTTGAATCCTATTGAGCACGAGCAACCCCAAATCGACGACGGTGATCGGCAACGGGACGCTCAAGCTCTAAATCGAGTTCAACGTCCCCACACAAGAGTTACGTATTTTCCCGACGATGATTACTCTAGCGAGGAAGAATTCGAAGATATCATCCATCTGAGGAATACCCGTGGTCGTGTTCCACAAACTGCGGCTCGTGATCGCGATTATAATACTAAGGTGGATTTGCTCAAATTTAATGGCCAACTCCATATCGAAGATTTTCTTGATTGGCTTGCGGCGGTCGAGAGATTTTTCAACTAGATGGAAGTTCCCGAGGAGAAAAAGACAAAACTCGTGGCCATCAAGCTTAAAGAAGGAGCTTCGGCATGGTGGGAACAACTACAACTCTCACGTACAAGGATGGGAAAGCAACCAATCCGAATGTGGGCAAGGATGCGTCAAATCCTTCTTGAGAGATTTCTTCCCATTGATTATTAACAGGTATTCTTTCAACAGTACCAAAATTGCTGCCAAGGGAGTAGATCGGTTCAAGATTATACTGAAGAGTTCTACCGGCTATCATCTAGAAACGATATTTTGGAGACCGAGGTGCAACGAGTGGCACGCTACAATGGAGGTCTTCGCCAGTCAATCCATGATCAGATCGCTCTTCACCCGATCCGATTTGGACGTTGTCTGAGGCGGTAAAGATGGCGGAACAAGTTGAGACCAAGCTCAACCGTTCAACCCATAGGGATTTTTATGAGAATCAAACAGTGGTAGAGACACCGTAGATGTCGATTTCTAAGGCGAAAGAGAAGGCGGTTTTGGATCTTCCTGTTGGGGTGGGTAAATCTGCTCAACATTCCCGACACGAGGAAGAGGGCGCGGAGATGTTCCTACTACTTCGACAACTACCCAAATTCCACGACGAGATCCTTATGAGTTGCAATTCGAGCAGCGAATCATATGCTACAAGTGCAACCAAGTGGGTCACAAATCCTATAGGATTCAACCGTGCCAATTGCTCCAATCGGATAAGCCCTTGAATCCACAAGGGCTTATTGATTAAACTAAATAATAAACTTACCCAACCTAATTCTACTAACTTACCCAACCTATAGATAAACACTAAATAATAAACTTGTAATGTTGGGACTCTTTTTTTCACAAAGCAAAAAGCAACAGCAACTTAGGATAGAATCGGGAAGAGTAATCACTTTTTTTTTAATTCCAATCACAAGGTGCTCTCCTCATATGCCCAGGAGACTCAACGACCTAATAGAGACGTGTTGATATTTTGCTTCTTTGAATTGGATCCTCCGCATGTGACAACAATCCTCATCCTTATCCAATAAGGAGAGTCGTGGGTTGTGGCTATGTCACAAACTATGACTAATATGGCCAATGCACCACATCAAGGGCAAGAACGAGCCCAGCCCCGAGAGGCCTAGAGACATTGCACTCAAGCTACGTTGGACCAGCACTCGAAAATCTGACCCGAGATCAGAGTTGCCTTGAACCGCATTAGCGAACGAATTGGGCTTCGGATTGTTGGAAATGTCGTGGTCCCTTGGAATGCAGGCCCTGCCTAGCTTTGCAAGGCAAGGTGAGGCGAGGCAAAAGGGCATTGACTGAGACTCAACTAGTTCATTTGTAACGACCCAATTCTGTAACTGAGTCGTTACGAGCAAAAGAACTTGTTAAAAACTCATAGAAGATTTTTTAAAAAAAGAAACCATTACTTGAATACTAAATCAACCATCATTCTTATTCCAATAACTTTAATAGTTCCACTACAAATTATTTTAACTAAAATATCCCAAAATAACTTATCCATTCAATGTCCCAAAATAATTAACCATGTCCAACTCAAAAGAAAACTTAAAAATCCAAAAGGATCGACGAAAAGCATCGTCTCCTCTACTTTATTCGCTCCCTGACTTCTCCTACGCCTCTAACTATCTTCCCTTGCAAATGTTCCTACGTTCAAGTCCTTTAAACCTGGTGGAAAAATATGGGTCAAAACAGCAGGTCAATACAAACAACAGTTCAAGATAATATCTAGCAATTAAAACAATCAAATAGGTTGAGCAAATACATTTATGCCATAACAAATAATTTGTACACAATTTTGCACAATCAAATAAAAGAAACTGATTTCAAAAGAACAAGAATTTAGATTCATCTGGCATAAAATATAACACAAGCAAAAGTCAATTAATTCATTTATTAATCGATACAAATCTTTTATCCCAAGGCACTTTGGCTCCCAACTAGCGTGTTGCCTTTGCCGACACGGTCGGTTCCGCGTGGTCTTATAGTCTCCATAGGATTCCATCATCAACATGGGGTTGCACAGTTCTCCCAAGTTGTATCCATCTTACTTATCTTTTCTTTAATTCCAGGGATGACTCAATGGCCTCCCATCACCCTTCCCGATTTCCTTTTTTAATAATTCCATGTATTTCTACCCTTTTTATATGATATAAACGATAACAATTCGGCACTTCTCAATTAAAATTCTAATTACATTCCAAAAGCATATGATAAACAAATTTTCGGTCAACAAACGGAAATAAAAATTAGTACAAATTTATAACTAGAATATCGCTCCATTCCTATTGCAAGTATTGAAAATCATACACAACAAGTTTTGCTATCACCTGCCTTTAAAACATGAGTGGTGCGGAAATTAAAGGATCTTTGCGCAGAGATGAGGGGTGACCTGACGCCACACACGATCTCTAAGTTTCTCATAAGCTTACCCTTTTATTCTGAGATGAATTATACCCAATTATTTCTTTAAAACCTTGAATGCATGTACTACTAGGTAGATTATACCCATTATTACTTAGACTTCATAGTCGGATATGCCCAAAATTTCATTTAAATTTTAGGGGTGGTGTTGCTGATATAGATTCACACATGAAATATTTAAATTGGGTACTTTAGAACAGATGGGAAAAAACACAGTATATATATATATATATATATATATATATATGAGAGAACGGTTCCTACACATATGTGTAGATAAGTTATCTACACACTAGCTTAAAATACAGTGGGGGCCACATTATTTGGGTGATCCAAACCATTCATTTTTAAGGCCCTCATATAGATAGGGTGTCCACAAAAAATAAGATCCATAGGATCATCCTAACCATTCGAACTGTGGAGGCAAAAAATGGACTAATTTGTGAATGTTTGAAGACATCCATTTTACCTCCACAAATCGTAGGGTTCGGATGATCCTATGGATCTGATTTTTTGTAGACACCCTATCTATGTGAGGGCCTTTAAAATGGATGGCTTGGATCACCCAAACAATGTGGGCTCCCACTATATTTTAAGCTAGTGTGTAGAGAACTCTCTACACATGTGTAGGAACCGTTTTCTCTCTCTCTCTCTCTCTCTCTATATATATATATATATATGAAATTAATTTGAAATGAACAGTACTACTGAAATGAAACTATATATAAAATCATTTATATATAAAAAAATCTTTTGTACAATTTACTTGGGATGGAAACTTACATAAAAAATCTATCTTAGAAAGATCTATTCATTTGATAATACCAAAATAAAATTACTCAAAATCATGCTTAGAAGTGACAGATAAATTTTATTTATACTTATAAAGTACATAGCACTACAAATACCTATATCATTTATTTAATCTAATATGTTATTGAAAACCGATCATCTAATCTTCTAAATCTGACAAGAAGAACATGAATAGACATACAAAATACATAGCGTCACTAATACTCATAAAAACTTACTCGATCTCATAAAGTTGTTGAAACTAGATTTTTGTATAAAAATCATAGGATTCAAATTACTCGAAACATAAGGTTTCATTCGAAAATCACTTAATAGAATGAGGAGTCAATGTAATTGGGCATATCGGATTAATCGAACAGTACATAAGGCTAAATATTCACCCTAAAAAAAATTGTTAAAATAATCTTGTTCGCAATATCTAACGAAAATTTTGAAAAAAATAAGTCATATCATAAGATCTATAAAACTGATAAGATAAAATACAATTATTCACGAAACCTTATGCGGAAATCGCTAATCAAATATTTTTAATCACTTCGAAAAGATTGTACACAAATATTCTAATGAAAACTACGAATTAAAAAGGCCTACAAATCGTGACTCGAAAATCCTATCTTGAAATCGAAAGAACAAGAAAGCGATGGTTACTTGCGAAAGGCGGAAACCCGAATAACGATCAAAGAGTCCGAAACAAGGTACGAATCCACACTCTTTCTCCCCTTTCTTTCTTCTTTTCTTTTTCTCTCTCTACTCTCTCTCTCTCTGTCTCTCAGTTCTCTCTCTCTCTCTCTCTCTCTCTCTCTCATGGGCGTCCAAAAATTTGGACGTGAGAGGGAGAGTTCCAAATATATATATTTTATTCTTTTTGAGATTTGATTTCCCAATCTTGCTAACTTTAAAACCCCTAAAATCTCTCTTATTCTAATCTTTTCTCTCACTTGCTTCTTTACTTTTGCTTGGCCTCTAAGCAATCTTCCCTTTTTTAATATATATAGAAGTAAAATAAAGATTTATTTCATCCAATGGGGCCCACTAGATGACGCCCAAAAGAAGGGGGGAAAGGAGGTAAGTCGTGCGCACACCTCCCTTTTTGGGAGTTGCGCACGATTGAAAAATTAGAATTTCCCTAATTTCTTGTGGCTTTACTTATCTCCCTCCTTAATTATTATTTTATTGCTTTAAATTCTAACTTCCCATGTTTTTACCTGTGTATTCTTATTTACTAGTGATTCTACAAAATCTTTTGGGTTAGTTTATTTCTTTTCTTTCTAAGAATCCTAAATATTACTCCCTACCCAAATGGGTTAGTATATTTCTTTTCTTTCTAAGAATCCTAAATATTAGCCCCCGCTCAAATGGGCCCACTTTATGGGATGAGAATGGGAAGAGAAAGTAATTGCCATACCCACTCAAAACTTGGAGTGGGCGGCAATTTTTTTGGGAAATGGGATATGGCAATTTTTTTGGAGTTTGGGGGATACAGCCAAAATTATAGGTCTTAAAAAAAGAAAGTTTCATTCTCCGCTAACTTTTACCATGTGCCAAAAATACCCCTTAAGTCTCTCTTTGAATAATATATCAACTAGGGTTAGTATAGACATACAATTTTCATAACTTTTGGGGTGCCACTAACAAAGTTTTTATTAAAAAAAATTATCAAGGTTTCGGGTGTTACATCAGTTATTAGAGATTGTGTGGCTAGTCATTTGAACTCCACTTTTCCTCCTAATAACATTGCTAAGAGCCCACATGTGGGTGAGAAGAACATGGGTCATGGACTTCTACGACCCAAACTACATAGTACTACTACCTTCAAATGTTCCAACTGTAATGAATGGGGTCATAGATCATCTGATTGTCCAGAGAGCACATATTTTATGGAGTAAAATAGGATTATACTTTATTTCAGCCGTACATACTACTCTCGAGCATATGGACAGATATAAGTGATCAATTATGGCTTGGAGCATTTGCTGAAATGCTTAGCTAGAGGGTACCATCACCAATAGAACAAGTTTACATAATTTGGTTCATTCTTTTGAGACCATTCGTGTCCATCTCCTTCCACACCTCCTAGATCGTACACATGTGCTCTATACTGGGAAGTGCATCACTAAGGCCAACGCCTTCACCCACTACATCAAAGAGGTAAATCGAGAGATGTTAGAGAGTTTGTGACCGAGTGTTGAGAGGAAAGAGGTTTCCATTGGTCACCATCATAGAGATCACTACTATAGCATGGAGGTTCTAGAGATGGTGTTCCTTCGAAGTGTATCGGTTTGTGATTGGAGCATATCATCATTCATGTGAAACAACCAATTACTCAAAAGCTTAAGCTGTTGTAGATGGCGTTATTTAATCTTTTATACTTTAACACTCCCCCTCCGTGTGGCCCCGTCTTTTCAAGGGTTGGCTTACACATGGCGCATGTGGCCCCTATTTTGGGTTGGCCATTACATGTAGATTTTTTAATGTCAAGGAGTTTTGAACCCAGAGCAATTGCTTTGATACCATGTGAAACGACCAATTACTCCAAAAGCTTAAGCTGTTGTAGATGGCGTTATTTAATCTTTTATACTTCAACAATTCACACATCGCTTCATAACATTCCATAGACGTTCAAAGTAAGGAGACCTGTCGAGGATTTTGCTAGCGGTACCAAGTTCATTAGCGAGGATGTTCTTGGATTGAGTGTTTGTGATGGTGTGGTACAATTGCAAGGACTTCCTCAAGAACCAACAAATTCTAGTTCCGAACAGCCATGATGTTGATTTCCTCATCTTTGTCTTGATATCAGTCATAAATAGGCCATATTTGATCCTCTTCTTCGCTGTCGCCGTTAGTAAAGTCAACACTCTTATGAGTAAGAATAGGATGCATGTCCTAATTCCCCACAAGAGAAACATCGAATCATTGACCCAATGAACGCTCGTTCCTTTAATGTAACAGTCCGGTCAACCCCTTCAACAGTCCTGGGACTCATTCAATTTGATAAAGGAGATGCATGATCGCTTCAAGTAGCTGTTTAGTCAATCCTTGACACCCCAACAACACTATAACTCATTGTGTTTGCAGGTGTAGGCTTTTGTCCGATCATATTAAACCTAGGGCCATGATGGATCACTCTTTCTTCTACCCAAAGAGCATATTGATGTGCATCTTCAAGGTTAGTCAGCCACTTAACTATCATCTCATCCCGAGTCAACAGCTTGAGCCGCGATAAATAACTTGCATCGAGTTGTTTGTCACTTTCTTGATGACCTACCCTTATGGACAGGTTGTTAACTCCGATGTCTATACTTCTATGCTCATTTCACGTTGAATTAAACTATGAAAATGTTGATACATCATAATATGTAATCAGAAATCAGCAAGGAGAAATTGCTTCCTCATCTTGGGCCTTCATATGTTCCCACGTGCGAATCTTAGGCCTCACTTGTCTGATACATTGCTCATCAACCCTCTTCCAAAACTGAAGCACAACTCTTTCAATTTCAGTTTCACAAAGAGCACATTTCTTTCTTCTATCATTGATTTCCATTAAAAATAACTCTCTGTGATTGATTCCTAATCACGGGAAGGCTTTGGCATGAATCTTCCCGAAAAATCAGTAAACTCATCGTAATTCTTCCGGCCTTTAGATCAAGTCCTCTCACTAACCAATCCTCTAATTCACCTCCCAATCCTCAAATTCACCCCATCCTTCTAGATCACAAACTTTTGGATCTGGGCAGGCATAAAGGACGATCCAACTAGAAAGAAAAAATGAATATTTATGGCTCGAAGAGAAGTGTCTCTTGAGCAAAGCTAAGTCGGAACTACTCTTTCGAGTAGGTTTGTCTGAGCTAATCGGGAGCTCTTTCCCTATAGGGGGAAGTTCAAGCTTTGGAAGGCAATAGAGAGAGAGAGAGAGAGAGAGAGAGAGAGAGAGAGAGAGAGAGAGAGAGAGGTGTTGCTACTGTTTGTGCGCCATCTTAGTGCAGACTGCAGAAAAAGCTCATTCACAAATTTCAATACTGTAAAAAATTGTTCAGTTTACAACACAAAACCCCTTCTAATACTCAAGTAACCGTTGAACCTATTCTAATATAACCCTACAATCCTTCCTTTTTTTTCGAATGGGAACCCTACGATCCTTCTTAAGTGACTAACATAATGTAAACTATTTAAAATGATAGTCCCCATCACATATAACTTAAAAGATCACTTAAGTTATAAGGTGTTGACTTAAGTGGGTGGTCCCTACAATCTTAAGTCATTACAATCGAAAAGTCAGAAACATGATGAAAACCCCGAAACCAACATGATGAAAAATCCAAAACCCACAAAACTAAAAGAAACACCTCCACCCCCACCCCCACCCCCTTAAGAGCAAAAAGGAAAAGAGAGAGATGTCAATGCTTCTTCTTCAAGGGGCTAACAATTCCATCAACACATAAAGACGCAACCAAAGGTTAGAGAACCAAAGCAAGACTAATAAATTAACCTCGCAAATAAAAAGGAAAAGAATGAGATGTCAATGCTTCTTCTTTAAGGGGCTAACAATTGCATCAACACACAAAGACGCAACCACATGTTAGAGAACCAAAGCAAGACTAATAGATTAACCTCAGAGATTTACGTAAAACTAACAAAGTGATGTCTTGGTAACTTCCTTAATTACAGACACATTTAAGGGATTGAATGTTAACCAATCAAATATTAGGAACTGAGCATTTACAGAGCAAAAGATTTCAAAAGATAATAATAAGTTTGGCCAATTCCAAAAATACTTATAATACCTTTTTCAGCAATAATAGGACTCTAGCAGACAGCCAGCATACGAAAAGCGAAAATGCACAAATAAATACGACAAATAGACAATGTACCTGATAAGTTGAAGGACCACTCAATGCATATCAAATAAGCTAATGCACCATATTTCGCCACTTGTCCTTCAAATCAATCTGTGCAATGTGAGCTTTCATTATCAAACCCACCTCCATCGAGAATACAAAACAGCATAAGCGATTTCATTTTAAATGAGCAATGACATCATAATTACCGGTGTTCTCTCCTCGAAGTTTTCAGTATAGCGATTCAAAATGAATGCCCATCTTCCCGTGCCATGCCTTCACAGGAAAAAAGATAACATGAGTGCGTACAAAGGTTAACCCTCATCAATCTCTTCAGGAAAATGAGAAGACAAAGAAATAGATAGAGAACTTGAGATAATTGAACATATAGACACAATCAAATTTTTTTCTTTTTTTTGGTAGGTAAGCTGGGATTGAACCACCGACCTCAAAGTCAAAGAACAAAGCCTTACCCAGTGAGCTAGAGGCCCAACCCCTCTTTTTATATATTAGATTCTAATAATAGACACAATCATGTCAAGGTAGGGATAGTAAACTTACCACATGACTTTATAATGGACACAAAAACTGCAATTAACAATAATTATTAAAGAATAATAGAAAATAAACAGGAATTTTCGGATATTATTTTTCCCAGCCCAAACAACTACCTACTTTTGCACGGCATCTCTTAAAGCCTCTTCTTCCTGTAAACTCCACCTCTTATTTTTTCTCCTATATCTCGTCCCACCTCGCTTATTCAACGGAGATATTGCGTTGTTCTTTGGGCTAGGCAAACAAATTTCCCTCGAACGATTTGGTGAATTTTTTGACGAGGACTCAATCGAATCTTCATCCCACTGCATGGAGAAAAAACTACCAACTCGATTAACAAAAAATGTGTGACATAAGTCCATAACTTGAGATTTCAAATGTGCAAAAGTTGGAATAGAACAAATGTGTTAAACATCAACCAGTGTTATTTTATCCTGATGATGAATAGGAATTACAAAAAATAAAAGAAGAGAAATCAAGAACATTATATTATGGCTTTTCATATAATGATACCTCATTGACACATCAATTTCAAGTTTTCAACAAGTATTATGTAATCTTTCTCACGTGGTTGTTCTCAACCTATTTACTAAGGTGTGACTCTAAGCCACGTCATAGAAAAATAAAAATAAAAAATACACTGGCACCCCATTGTTTTCCCCTCACTCTCCCACTTCCAATTTGTCATCTTAGTGTTTGTGTGTGGGGAACACTAGCATCATGGGAAAAAAAGTTCTCTTCCAATGGGAGAATAACATTGAGCAAAGCTCGGCTAATCCACAAATTTACTATATATTTTTATGTCATTCAAGATACATGGAGTGGTATCATCAAGAATGAAAAGTTTACAACCGACTTTTTATGGTAAGGAAAGTGCAAACAGAAGCAGCAAGGCATCAAAACAACATATTCCTTAGAAACAAAATATAGTAGAGATAAAGGGGGAGAAAGGAGGATTGTGAAAAAGAAGAAATCGACATTTCTGAAAATGACAGCCTTGTCAGATATTTTTTATGAGTCCGATTATGATGAATATCCAAATGAGGAGATGCACCAACCAAAATTCTACAAGGATTTGATGTCTACAAGAATGATGGGGAGGATCTAGGTTTCTTTATAAGCTACAAGAAAAAGGAGGAACACCGTCGTAACTAAATAGTAATCATAAAACAAAGCCTATATGGCAGCACATGTGTACATCAATTGTTTGATAAAATGCAAAACAGAGGCTTGGTTATTACTGTGATATTGCTAATGCTCACATGAATCTTGATCCAGCTAAAAAGGCAGTACCACTGTTTGAGGAAACTCCTAAGCAAAAAAGTATTCATCTTAGATATAAAAGTCATAAAAATCAAGACCGCATCTACTTTTTTTTTTTTTGAACAAGTGAAATATATTAATAAAGCAAAACAAAAATAGCAACACCAAGAAGGCCAAAGGAAACTCACATGGGCCTCGGCTACGAAACCGACATAATTAACAAGGGAATCTGCACATCATTCGCTTTGACTATTTGACTTTACGGAAGAATTTCTTCAGTACATCTCTCCGAGCTCGAAGTCAAATTCTCTCTAATAGAGAGGGATTGATGCAATGCAAAATCTACGCCAAGACTGGATCAAAGGACGATGGATGAAAAGGAAAGGTAAGTCCATGGTAGTGATCTGTTGAGGAAGTGGCCACTACCTTGGAGTGTTGTTAAGCATAAGTTCCAAGCTTAACTGATCTTATGGACTACACCTAAGGTTTTTTTATGGATTGAATCAGCTGCAGAGACGTGATTTGGCCCAATATTGAGGTTTTTGAGAGAGTGCTTGAAGTTCGGGGCTAGAAAGATGACTGAAAAAGAGAAAGAAATCAGGAACAAGGTAAAGACAAAATATCAAATGAGAACAATTAAAAACTAGGATTAAGGAGAATGGAGCAGGTGGCTGGTTCTATTCAAGATGCATATTCCCAAACTACTTCTCAAGAAGCAAATGTAAAAATCTGCTAAAAAATCGAGTATAGAAAGGACAAAGAAATGATAGTACAAATTAGGACATCAGATTCACAAGGCAAAATCAAAGAGAACATGAAGATTAGTGAGTAGCTACAGATAAGGAATTGATCAATATGGAACCCCTGTCTTAGTAAAAGAAGCAGGCCTTCCAACTTTTTTGAAATCTGTCATACACGGGTTGTAAGCCATATCTTTCGAAAGCTTCTCTCTTCCTTTAATGCTTACCCCTACTCATTACTCTGGTTCGAATAAGTGTTTCAAAATGCGGATGTGGGTCAAAACACGTCCGAAGAAAATCCCAGTCAACTCGGAACAACATAGTCATGACCAGGGAGAGTCAAAGGAGTTTTTATTGACTTTGTAATGAAAATTGTGGAACGCGGCCAGGGGAGAAGGGAGTTGACTCAGGGGAGTCCATGATGACGTGGGGGAGTTTTGAAACTATGGTTCGAATACCACTCCCGCAACTTCACAATTTTGTGTTCGTTTCTCTCATGTTACCTATCAGTTTAGAGCAGCCAAGTAGCAGATAAAAAAGAATAGAGGCAGCATTGTCACCATGTCAATGAAAAATGAGGAACCGAAGATAATAATGAAATAAAAATGGTAGAGATGAAATGAAGACTTTTGAAGCACTGCTTGAATAAAGAATTACATGGATATAAATGGAGATTGAAATTTTGAAGGAATGGGCTAGAAGAAAATGAGGAATCGCATTTGGCCTGAAAACTAAACTCATAGGACCAGGCACGTACCTATTTGAGGTAGCCAAAGAAAAATCCGAAACACACACCTCTCGAATTGGTGGACCCATGGGCGGTGTACTGGACAGCCTCTACCCTTGGCACCCAGCAAGCTTAGCTAGTACTAAGTCATTCCATTACATGCTTGGGTAGTTGAGACCTTTACTGCCATTGGATCCATTTCGGTCAAGTGAGAGAGATCGACAAGGACTCCATTGAGGGTTGTAGAATGGCAATCCTTGCACTATGAGGTGAAAATGAGGGTCGGTGAGCAATGGTTTCCAGTGACGGTGAGAAATGAAGACTAAGGGCCAGCGTAGCCAAGTCTACCCCGATAAAAAATCTGTTTGCATGGTCACTGCTGCAGGCAGGAATGATCGAGGGTATCTCTTGCGATGACGATGATGCGGTTTGAGCAATCCATAGCAGATCTCAACCATTACGCCCAAAAGCTTGGACTAATGGGGAAGGCCAGGGATTCCTTAAAGAGGAGCATTACACAATACCCCCACGGCCAGAGTCCAAAGTACTCGGTGGGCACACTGCCAAGCGGGTCACTACCACATGGCTCTCTGTGAAGGGCATGCTGCCACAGATTCACTGCATCGGGTTCACTACCACAATCACATGTACCGTCGACGTGGTTTTGCTCTTACACCAATTGTAAATACCTTAACCACTATACCCAAAAGCCCAGACTGATGGGGAAGGCCGGGGATTCGTTACAGAGGAACATTACTGTAGAGGAGGAAGATGAGGTCGTGGCAGCCTATGTTTGTTCAAATTTTGAATCTATGGAGAATATGAACACATCGCTCAAGATAGGTAATCCGTCGGTTGCAAAATGTCCAGCACCTTGTTGGGTTTTTTGGTTCACGAAGTAGTCTCCAACATAGAACACCGATACATCCAACAGCTGGAAGGTCTAAGGATTCCTTAAAGAACATTATACTAGAGGAGGAAGATGACGTCGTGGCGGCCTAGGCTTATTCAAATTTTGAATACAGTGGAGAATGAATCCATCGCTCAAGATAGAACCTTGTTGGGTTTTTTGGTTCCCCCACCACCGTAAACACCGATACATCCAACGGTGTTGGAGGCTGGAAAGTATAGGGGTTCCTTAAAGAGGAATATTACACTAGAGGAGGAAGACGTTGTCATGGCGGTTGTTGGGTTTCCAGCGCTCAAGATAGGTAATCCGCCGGTTGCAAAATGTTCAGCACATTGTTGGGTTTTTTTATTCACCAAGTGGTCTCCACTGTAGAACACTCATACATCCAACAACTGGAAAGTCTAATGCGAACAAAGCAAATAGGGTTTCCTATGCGTTCTACTCTCAAGATGATCGACACCGTAGATCTGTGATCAATCATATAGCCGGAAGGTCAAAAACATATAATGTTATTAGGGTTTGGAGAGAGGTGCCAAATCAAGTAAAGGGTTATAGGTGCTTTGTAGATCGACGCCTCTCTCCTTTGGTTAGAAGCAATGATGATCGCCATCATCTTGCTGTGGGTGATAAAAATCTAGGCTTTGACCATTCTACAGACGAATGGACATTAAAAGCGAAAGAATGTGATATCTTGCCGGAAACTGACTCGTTGACTCAGCCCAGTTCTGGAATGAGCCCCGATCGACCCTAGAATACCGGTGTGGCAACCCTGATGTTCACCGGGTCAAATTGATTCTCCATTGTTTGCCTTCCACCTCTCGAACTATGCCATTTGGCTGACCCATCTCCCTTTTGGCAGACCCTTCCTAGCTAGTGCAGTCGACGGCTCTAGCACCCGCGATGGTGTGTCAATGTCAATGTCCTCGCATACTAAGTTGCATCGATTTTTTATTTACCTTTTGCTTATTTCAGGTTTCGTTCAACTATGAACTAATCCATTTCACTCCAGGTCTCGGATTTGAACTTTGCTTTGGGTTCAACTTGAGTTCACCGTTTCCTTCTCCACTTGTTGTTTCCTTATTTATCACACTCTGGATTCCCAAACCATGTTTGATCGCAAGATGAATGGCATGGGTCCCAACTTTGGCCGTTTTAGGCAGTGTTTCAAAACACGGATGTGGTCAAAACACGTTTGAAGAAAATCCTAGTCGACTCGGCACGACCCGGTCGAGTACTCAATTGGCGCAGCTGAGTAGTTTTTTATCATGTAAAACAGAGTTGGAGCTTCAAAAAATTAGTAATTTAATAGATAAAGGAATTTACAGATATACGGCACTTAATAGCTTTATAGGAATTTGCATGTATAAGATATTTAGTAGCTATAAAGAAATTTTATTTTATAATATACTAGTGGGCCAACCCGTGCGATGCATGGGACAGCAAAAAAAGTGTGATTTAAAACCTTCTTAAAAAAAAATACAATCATAACAAAATATGCAATTTGGAAATGTGAGAAAATAGTGAATACAGTTTCTTACATTTGAGTAGGTTCTATGAGATTTATTTCTCCCTATAATGAGTATAACTCCAATCCCAAAGGCTGGAAATAATATTGATGCAGCTTGATCTATTATCATGCTGATTTTCTACAAGAACTGGTTAAAAAAGATTGATGATTACAAATTTATTTCTCACAAAGGCCTCTTCCCAAAGATTGGGATTTGACCATGACGGGCCGACTTAACTAAGAGGGATTCCTGAGCATACCCTACACAATGATATTGATAATATCGGTATTCAAACAAATCTCTTCCACCCATGGACATGTTATGTTTTTTTTTTTTTTTTTTTTGGAATGGTATCATGGACATGTTATGTTGACAGCTTACCAACTACATAAGCTTACTATTTTGATCTCCTACAACAATCAGTGAATTATTTACCCAGGTTATCCTCGTTCTACTATTCAGTTGTGTTGAGTTATATATTTAATCAGTACTGCTCTTAAACAAACAAAGTGACTGACATAGTAGGAAATAATCATTAACTTTCACAGTTTATACATAAGTAAATATTGCATCTGTGGTAATTTTTTTGTCTATGGTGATGTGATTAGCAATAGAAACTACATATGAAATGAAAGTCTGTATTTGCCCCGTTTTTAAATTCACAAACTAAAGAGAAATGAACTACACCCTCACTTGAACCCTTAGTCTCATTTATTCCCATTTTGCTAGCCACCTCAACCACCTCTTACCTCCCTGCCAAATAAGGAATTCATAAATTTCATTTAACATGAAAAAAATACAGATATAGAAATGGAATAAGAAGCTTAAATCCAGAGATGTATGGAGATGAAGGACAGGAAAATTTAAACCTCAGAAATACATAGCAAAATATACTTGAGGATTTGGTGATTTACAAATCAGGTTTGTCGTCTCAAATTGAAACAATGGAGAAAATGTGATGTTTAACATGACAAAATAACCCAGAAATGTAAATGGAACATTTAGTCCATAAGTTTCCAATGCTAATTTTTCAACACAATTTCATTCTCACACAATCAACTGTAGTATTGTGTGTTATCTGTACCTTCTCACCCATGGCATAACTGAAATTAACTTGAATATGGTATTGATTTAGCCACATATCTATGTGGTTTTTCACACGCAAAAAAATTAAAGCCATAGATGGATTGTTCTTTTAGACATTCAATGAACATGGAAAAACATTTACATGTGAAAAGGAATACCAAGGAGACTCAACTTATGAGAAGTTCCCGATGTGCAGGGTAGGTATTTGGTTGATATCTTCATCATCCATCCACTCAATTGACCCATCTAGTTGCAACTCCCGGCTTACATTTTTTGTCTCTCTTGCATAAATTTTTCAGGTACCACGCTTCATGCACTATACGCTGCATTGATCGATCTCAGCAAACATTAATGGGTAAGATCTTTGGTGTGACCTATAAAACATCAACAGTTAAACAAAATTGATGTGCTGCTAATCACAAATTATAATAAGGCCAATCCGAAAATCACTCCTAAGTCATAACTACTTACTTGAATATGGTCTTGCTCATGTGTCTAATCATGTCAGCATCACCTTTCAATGGGAATCGACGAAAATAGTATTAGTTCTGTCCCACTTAGAAAGAAAGAGAAGAACCCTAAACAAAATGAAACATGTGTTTTTCCCACCAGGCAGCCAACAAAAACTGAATCAAATAATCAATATATCTGTAATTCACGGTAATCGCTACTATTAAAATTAATAAATCAAGCAATCGAAACATTGCTACATACAAATGTCAGGTAAAGAAATATCAACATATATGTGTGTAAATATTACAGCTAGAGGAAATATGAAGAAGATCACTAACTTAGAGGAAATAAAATCTCTTCTACAATAAAAAAAAATTTCATGGTAATAAAGATTAGCATGACTGATATATAGTGAACAATCTTGACTGTATGGTAGTCACTTTGCATACAAAATTGGTTTTCATTCAGATAGCAAGGACTTTATATAGAAGGAAATAAAGAACAACTTAAAGGGGCTTATTTAACCAATGAAATGGAATTATGGAAATAAAACCCCTAAAGGAATAAGAAAAAGACAACACAGAGAAAAGATCCAAATGAAGAGAGGGATTAAACCAAATGCAGATGTGTAGATATAAAGACCAAGATTGAGATTCATACCTTTTCTGCAATAACCCTAATCTCATATGCAATCATATACACTGGTTCCATTGCCCAAGCAGATTTCCAATTCGCAAGTCCAGAATAAACGCACTGTAATTCCACCATTAGAATACAGAATTGGTCAAAAAGTGTGCATATAATTAAAGAAGAAAAAAAATGAAAAAAAGATTTTAAGAGATGGAAGTTAAATAGAATTCCAATTTCATTGCATCCAGTGAAAAGAATTCCAATTTCATCAACCATTTCCATGATCCCTAAAATATCCTACGTCTCCTTATTTACTCTCAGTTTCCTTAATGATTTCATTGCATCCCTAAAATATCCCACGTCTCCCCGTTTTACTCTCATAGCAACCTTCCAAATGAATATGTAAAATCCTTAATTTATAAATATTTACTCTCAGTTTCCTTAATTTATAAATATGTAAAATCCTTAATTTATAAATTCCTTTTATAAATATATTTAAAATTATTAAATCAAAAGGATCCCTTTTTAATTTTATAAATTTTAAAGTTTATATATAAAATTTTAAAACTTGGGTTTAAATAATATTATAATACTTTTTTTAAGATTTGTTTTTTTAAATAGGGATTCGCTAGCCACTTTCGCCGAATGTACTTTTCAGCTTGTCGCCCATCCTTTGCTGCAGAAGTACGATTTGGGCAAAGGTGGCTAGCAATAGATAAAAGCAATTTATAATAATCATGCGGGTACTAAGTTTTAAATGAAAAATTAATGACAAAAGGAAGCAAAGTAGAAAAATTACCAAAAAAAATACCAATAGAATGTATTAAAATATGACAATTACCAAAAAACATACAAAGAAAATTAAAAAATTATGACAATTACGGAAAAAAAAAGCCAAAAAAAACTTTTGTACTTTTTGCCAGGTTTAGATTGATGTGCCTTATATTGGGAAAAAGAACATGATATGAAGGGATAAAAACAAATTTCTTTTCTTGTCATTTTCCAAGATATTGTTATTTTAATTTAATTTGCTTCTACTCTCTCGTCTTCTTCACTTGCAGAAAACGATATTAGAGACCCGTAGTGCAGCGGCTCTTGGATATCAAAGATTATTAGAATTTCTCCAAATTAAATGAGGCGATAAAGAGATATTTTCAAGCACTCGAACACTCTAACAAAGAGGGATTCAACCACAAAGGGGTTAGTGATTATTTAATTTTTTTCGTGTAAAAAATTTAGGTTTCTGTTACAAACCCAAATCTGTTCTCAACGCAAAAAACCCAATTTTCAGGATAAATTTCTTCATTCTTTTGAAAAATGCTACTTAAATGTTTTTTTACCAAATAAAAAGGAGGAGGGGGCTCTCGTACCTGAAACGGAAAGCAAGTCGGAGGGCGAGTTGAAGAACCGTTAGAATAGGATTAGCGTTTTAAGTTATAAAACGTTTCTGAAAAGCCACACCCTTTTTGAAAAATTTAAAAAAAATGTGATGTTGTCGAATAGCCACAACGGTTTGGGTTTTTTTTGCTTTAAAAAAAAAGAGGGTTAAAAAAAGAAGGAAAAGAAGCGGTTTGCAGAGGTGTGCCACGTGGCACAACCACAGCGTACCACATTCAGCTTTATATATAAGTATAGAATTAATATTCAAAGAAACTTTTACATTTATAAGGTTTTAAATAACCTTAGGAGCCACACAAAGTCCATTAAATATTCATGCAAAATATATGCGCTAATGATTAATGTTTTGTTTTTGGGTTGGGGGTCGTGGGTGTAAATACTCCTGTCTTGGGTCTCACATGACACATGTGTGGTCCCCTTGAGTTAGTGTACATGGTCATAGCCCAATGCCTCAGGAATATCCCATTTGTAAGATAACTCCATACAAAATATCAATGCCGTAGCTTTTCATGGAAAGTTCCTAAAGACACCTTATTGATCAAGGTTCTAGGATCATTCAATCACGTGGGACCAACTTCAATGGGTCGGATCAGAGTTACCCATCATATCAACAAATCAAATGGCATACATGTGACATGCATGGGGACTAGAGCCACCTTTCTTTCTTTTTCTTTTTATGTGCATGCATTTAAATCACATCATAGTATTGTTTATAAGTGCAAGGTATTTATTATTAATATATAAATTTACAGTTATAAGGCTTAAATAACATATTATATATCTAATATGCAAAGATTAAAATAGCCTAAAGGCTTTGTTAGAAACTTACCGACTTCTCCGAAAGCTTACGCTGTTGGAGAAGGGCAGTATTTAATCTTTTATACTTTAGCACTCCCTCTCAAGTGTGGTCCACTTGGCAAACACGTGGCACATGTGGTCCCACCTTGGGCCGACCATTGCATGTGGATTTTTTTCTTTTGACATCGGGGAGGTTTGAACTCGAGACTTTTGGCTCTGATACCATGTTAGAAACTTGTCGAATTCTCCAAAAGCTTAAGCTGTTGGAGAAGGGCAGTATTTAATCTTTTATGCTTTGACAAGCTTAATAGAGAGAGATTTACATTTATATGGTTTTGAATCTTTTGAATGGGTAAGGACCTAACGGAGATAGACTTACATTTTTAGAATTTTAAACAGCATAGATGATTAATAGAGAGAGATTTACATTTCTAGGGTTTTAAATATCCTAGGGGCTGGATAGAGAGATTTACAAAACAGCCTAGATTTTCATTTATTTTATTTACATTTGGTATTAAAAATAGGAATTGTTCATGTAAACCCCAACGTTCTACTTATAATTGGTATAGAGATGGATATAGATAGATAAATGGCTTCAAAGTTTCTAAATGGCATGGGGAGATGGGCATGGAAACCCATGTTTTCCCCTTATGTATACTGTCTATTATAGATGAAGGCCGGAGAAGAAGGCCATATTCCAACAAATTTTTTTTATGATCAGCAGGAATATAAATTTCAAGTCCCTTGTATATTTAAATGACATTTACAGAACAGCATTATCTACTCGATAAGCTTAAAAACAATGTAAACAAAAAAGAAATGAAGAATAACACAACAAAGGACAATTCAATCATTACCTCATAAGTATGGGCAATCCTATTCCGAACCATAAATCCAGGCCACGATGCTCCATCCTGTCTGTCATTCTGGTTTGCCGTATTAGTTTCCCCGACATGAGTAGCTTCAACACCCTTATCAACAGAAGAATTACATAAATCTACATCTACCAGATTATGATTGTCTTCAAGACCTTCCTGATTTATTTGTTCAGTTGGCATATTTACTAATATTCTTTCAGCCATTTTCAGAGAATCCGGAAGAGGATCTTTCACAACTGTTTGCAGATTTATACAGCTAGATTTAAGGTCCTCTCGTACTTTATTTACATCGGGTGTAGACAGGCCATCATATTTATTCCCTATTACACAGCTACCCAGATTCACAACGTGAGAAGTGCCCACTTCTTTTGGCATTGCAATCTCTCTTTCTTCAGTAGAATTTATGTCTTGAATGGGTACATCTTTCTCTCTAGGCTTCTCTCTTTCCTCAACAGAAGTTATTTCTTGAATGGGTACATCTTTCTCTCTAGGCTGTGAAGTCCCTTTACATTTATCTGGGCAATGTATGTCAAAAGAAAACTTTCTCAGATTGATTGTGAAATTCAGAAAGATAAAATAACAAACAAGTATAGTATATTAGCACCAAAACAATGAAACAAAACATGAAGAATATAAAATTACCGTAGTCACACGCATAAGTTACAATCATGCAATTGCTTAACTTTTTATTTCAAAATGAAGACTAATAAGAAAACTTGTCAGGACAAAAACAGAGAACTGTTGTGTGCCTAGACGGTCCCACTTAGGGTAGAATAAATTAATTTATACTTTAAATAGCTTGTGGAAATCTCTGCCTAGTTGTTTGGTATGGATAGGAGTCTTATAGATAAGGGTTATCTATATTTTCTTGGAAAGAAGTCCTAGAGGAAGTGGTCAATTAGGTTCTCTATTTATAAACAACATCCAAGCAGTCTTTTTCGAATCAATGAATAATTCCAAACTCAAAACTGTGTTTCTGTGCATAGAACCTTTGTTAAAGTATAAAAGATAAATAACACCTCTCTCCAACAACTTAAGCTTTTGGAGAAGTTGGTAAGTTATCATGGTATCAGAGCCATTGATATGCCACTGACCACAAAACAAGCACTTCTGCTCTCTGGCGGACAGTGATTTTGCCGTCCGCCCGGCCACCAACTCTCCCGGCGCTTCTACTGCCCTTTTTTCCCAACATCTGCACAGCCTCTGGTTTCTCCTTTCTCTCTAGACTTATAAACACAAACATATTTCACCATCTCTTATCTGTTCAATCTCGCCGTTGTCGCCCGCCCAAGTATCACAGCAATCTCCTCCCCGATTTGCTGCCTCTAGTTTGAAGAAGAAATAAAAGATGGGTTCTTACTCTTCCTTTTATTTCATTAAAAAAAAAGAAAGGCATGGAAGTCAAGCTATGCATGTCATGAGTCATGATGATTGCAATGTAATCAAAAGCACGGCCTATGGTTTCAACTTCCTAGATATTTGTATTCCCAACTTCAGTGATGTTATGGGCCATGGATTCTTTGGTTCCCATATCCCATTTCATTCGAACACTCTTTCCTTTTGTCCTTTGCAAACTACTCACCCCTAGGTTAATGTTTCTATGCTGAGAAGTTCTTTTGCAATAACCCTCTTATAGCTGGTCCTCTGCTCGGGTTGCTCATGGAGAAACCCCCTGATCCAGGCATCCCCCAAGCTGTGAAAGAACTTGAAGCAGAATATGGTTTCGACGACCTTCTTTCTGCTCATAACTCTCCTGAAAAAAGTTTTTCTGAACATTCAGACCCAGGTAAGGACTCCCCTCTGGGATTTGGAGATGCTCTCCAAGCAGGCCATGGATACTGGCCAGATGAGGATCTTTCATTTCTGGATAATGATCTCGAAAAAAATCTTGAGGGCCCAAGCCCTTCAGGTCCCCCAAAAAGCTCAAGGGCCCAAGCCCTTCAAGCCCCCCTCTGGATATCGGATAGAGAAAAGGATATCTATAAAAACATAGCAGCTCTCAGAGAAGGAAGATACGAGGAAGAAGAAGTTACACAAGGTTTCGACCCCACCACACATTTCGAAAGAGGCACAAGGGTCCATAAAATTTTTGATAAACCAGAGGTGCATCGCCCAAAAACACAGGTAATCAAAGCCATGGCAAAGAGAAGAAGAAGGAGAAAAATCCTAAAAATCAGAGAACAAAGCTGCTTGAAGAAGTGGACTAGCATGCCGATTTCGCCCCACCCTCAGCCCCCAAGCTGAACCAGTATATATTTCCTGAAGAGGCCAACCATGGGCGGGAAACGAAGGAAGAGGAAGGAGAAGGAAAATTTGCTATTTGTGGAAATATTCCCCAAATCCTCCGACACAGTCCATTAAAGGAAAGCCTAGAGCCTAGGCCTAGATCCGATGGATAATGCTAACCATCTCTTGAACCCCACACCCAAACAGAACCGCTAATTTCAAATTTTGAAAGTCAAGGCTTGGAAAGCACTGTGCAGGGCCCAAACGAGACCAGAGAAATTCTGAACGCTTCACAAAAGGCAGTGGCTGAATCGGATTTCCCCCACCTACCTGCGTTGGGAAGAGTTATTGGGACAGCATTGATCAGGAGTGACTCCTCTAGGCGAAGACCTTATTTTCTGGCTTTGAGAGATCATCTAGCCAGAAAATGGAAGTGGAAAGGGGATGTACAGCTCATCGCCATGAGTAATGGGTTCTTCCTATTCAAATTTACAAACTCAGAAGACTGCTCTCAAGGGCTGGAAACCCTGGCCCACAGCTATGGTGGTAGACCTCTTATTCTAAGAAAATGGTCCAAAGATGTTTTGGTGGAAAAGGCAAACCTGAAGCATATCCCAATCTGGATTAAATTGCCAAATCTTCATCTAAAATTCTGGACGAACAGAATCCTTAGCAAAATTGCTAACGGATTCGGAAAACCCCTCTACATGGACAGCCAAACAGCTGAATCTTCGCGATTGAGCTTTGCTCGTATTTGTGTGGAAAATTGAAGCTGGCACAAACCTCCCAGACACCATCCAAATTAGAATTTCCTCTGAAATTACTTTTGAACCTGTCAAATATGATTGGAAACCCAATTCAACCCACAAATGCAATACTTTTAGTCATTCGGCAAAGGTATGCCCCCTCGGTACTAAAAGAACTGTCCCAATTGTTACCTCAAAGCAGGAGTGGAGGCCCAAACAGACAAAGCAAGGCGGAAATTTGAAAAACCAAGGTAAAAAAATGACAGACACAAGGGAAAACTTTCAAGTAAGAAAAAGCAAATCCACTGAAGTGGAAAGACCCTCAAAATCAGTTCAGCATCCCAGTTTTATAACTCACAACCACTTCAATGTGTTACAAACTCTGAATGAAGATGAAGAGGCAAATGATCAGAAAGAAGAAGAGGAGCAAAGGCCGTCGGAAGAAGAAAGTGAAGCACTCTCAGACCATGAACCCCCCTCAGCATTTGCTAATCTGAGAAAAGATTGGTCCCCTGGCTTAGCCCTATCCATCAGAAATGTCCAGGAAAGTAGAACTGAGATCCAAACGAAAGGCCATACCTCGGTTGAACAGAAATTAAGCACGGATCATTGGAAGCCGGAGGAAATTATCAGGATCATCGCAGGAAATGGCTCAGATCAATCTCCTTGGAATTGTGCGCCAGTTGAAACAATAACTGATCCGAAGTTTAAAAGGGCGAGCTCAAGTACCAGTTGTGCAGACTCTTCAGGAGCCCAAATCACCTTGAATCTCACAAATCAATGAATATTATAGGGTCTTGGAACATTAGAGGATTGTGCTCCAAAACAAAGAGGGATGAAATCAGAGATTTGATCAGAAAGCATAAATTGCCCAGTTGCTGCATCATGGAAACGGAAGCTAGA
Source organism: Tasmannia lanceolata (assembly GCF_043159265.1). Lineage (NCBI taxonomy): Eukaryota > Viridiplantae > Streptophyta > Magnoliopsida > Canellales > Winteraceae > Tasmannia > Tasmannia lanceolata. Next base: position 58,763,772 of record NW_027518695.1, on the reverse strand, counting down.
GCCCATAAGCTTAGAGAATTTGTCAATGACATTCAAGAGGACTGGAACTATTGGGAAATTATCAGAACGTTATCAAGGGTAGACTTTGGATTCTTTGGGATCCGGGTAGAGTAAATTACAAATGAAGATGGAAACTAGCCAGTTCTTACATGCTGAAGTTCACATGATACAATTGAATAAGAGCTTTACTCAAATGGCTGTGTACGGCCACAACTACAACATTGATTGAAGAATTCTGTGGAGGGACCTGGAGCAAATTGTAAGTACAATTAGCCAACCTTGGATTCTCATAGGAGACTTTAATGCAATAAGGTACCATAGCGAAAGAAAGGGAGGAACAATGCCGAAAATCGAAGATATGGATGAATTCAACGAATGCATCCAAAACTGCAATCTAAATGATCTTCGATCGATTGGAAATCCATATTCCTGGAATAATCGAGCTCTAACGAGAGAAAAAATGTTTGCTAAGCTAGATCGGGCTCTGATAAATGGTGCATGGCTGACCCAATACTCATTATCCTAAGCGGAATATTTAAACCCAGGAATTTCTGATCATAGCCCAATTATTGTCAAGCTGCGAGACTTCAAAAGTTTAGGGCCCAAGCCCTTCAAGTTCCTAAATGCCTTGTTGCAAGACCTATCTCTGTTACCAGTTGTGGAGAAAGCTTGGAGAATTGAGGTAAAAGGCAACCCCATGTTCAGGTTAACTCAAGATGAAGGAAGTAAAGAAGCATATAACCATATGGAATAGGGAAATGTTTGGTCGAATCGACATCACTTCTCCTATTATCAAAAAAGAGCTTGAGGAAATCGAGACGAAGATAGTTGCTAATCCAAATTGTAACAGCCTGAAAGACGAAGAGACAAACCTCATAAATGAATTCTTAAAAGTAAAGATCCTGGAAGAAAATATAGCGAGGCAGAAATCAACAGTCAGCTGGTTGCAATTGGGAGACTCCAACACAAAAAATTTCCACTCGGCAATAAAATCCAGATTAAGTTCCAATCAGATCATCGCGATGAAAACGGAGGAAGGAGCTCTCACTACAGAGCCAAAAGAAATTGAAAACATCCATATTGATTATTTTCGGGGCCTGCTGAACGCAAACAAGAGGAGCGTAAAGGATCCCCCAGAACCTCTTCACAAGTTGACCGCAGATGAAGCTGATCATCTAACTCGTCCTGTATCCACAGAGGAAATAGAGATCTATTTCAATGCCACCAAAATATATTCTTACTTGCACATTTAGGCCCTGTTTGTTTTGGATTTTGAGAACTGGTTCCAAAACTGATTGTTGGGCTCAAATTTATGTTTAATTTTGAGCTAATCTGGTAAGCTAAACCAGAGGGAATAGATTGATTTATTTAAGGAAAGCAGGAAACTCATACCGATCAGACGGTACAGAATAAAGTCTTGTGGTCAGGCGGTACGTGCCTTTACGTATAAGGGTCTCCAAAGAATTGGAGACCATCAAACGGTTTTGAACTCACAAAGCACATTTATAATTACATGGAAAACCATCAAACGGTTCAAACAAAGATAGAATTAAATGCACTTTGTTAAAATGGACCAATGGAAGTGCCCTTGTAGATGATTTTTTGCAAGGGCAGCCTTCAGTTTATATGGTGTAAGTCCTTATACTCACACATTTTTCTAAATAAATATATATTTCCACTATAGATCGAACGCTATGATAATCCTTTGGGAATAAATTTTTGGTCACAACCAATTTACATTGTGGTTCGCAATTTTAAAAAGCAAAGCCCTCTTTTATACCGAAGAAAGCTATTAAATCTCTTATTAAAGGCTATTAAATCTCCTATTATATCTCTTTCTCTCTCCTAATTCAGCAATTATATCTCCAATAATATCTCTCCTTTTATCAAGTTTCGTGGCAACCCACTATTTATCACGTTTTGGCAAATCATATCACATCAATATCATATCCCGTTTTTCCCAACCTATATACAAAAGGTTATACATTTGTTGTCCCATGGTGATTGCAATATCGCATTTGCAAATCCACGTATCCGCAATCCCAATTTGAGGCCTTCCATGATCCAAGAAAACTCCAACTGGTTTCTTAAACCACTGTCTGAAAAAACGAGTTCTTCAAAATTATATTTGAAGTAGGGGCATTTCTTATCTAGAAATTGGTGGGAAAAAAAAGAAAGAATAGAAAATAAAGAAAAACTAATCTAGCCATGGGGTTCTCTTAGAAGCATGTTAAACAAAAAGTACATCCGGTGGTTCCAGGTTTCACTTCATTCGATAAATAGACGGGCAACCTGAAAATGGAGAGAAATGTAGACAGAGCAGCCCAAATGAATGAGGCAATTTGACCGGCGCGGTTACCCGAATAAAGAAATGTAGCAAATCAGCAGCCATGAAAACACTTTGAAAAAACCCTCTCCTTTGTCTTTGTGTCTTCCCTCCTTCCTAGAAAATCCCTTTTCCAAATCTGTTCCTCTCATTAAACACTGTCCAGGAAAGAAATTTAAAGGATATACAACTAAACCCAGTTCATAAAAATAGAAGCTTTTTTTTTTCTCTCCATTTTTTTCCATCAATATATCAATAAGGAGAAGGAAGATGGTGATTATACCTCGCTTGATCTGGTACTATGAAAGAGAATTTCATGGAATATTTCAGAAATTTCCATGAAATATAATAATAACACTGCAGCTTCTTACAAGAAAAATGAAAATCAGTCTTCCATTCACTACCTGTCATCGCACGAGGCTGGATGTATCTCATCCTACATGGATGATCCTATACGATAAATATGTTTTGACTATGTTGGCATCTACAAGTCCTTGATCGTAGTATATAGAAATTAGTAGAGCCCACAAGGATGATCCAAACCGTTCCACTGTTGGGCCACCATGTTGTCCCACTATACTTCTTAAAAAATTGCAAAAGCAATATAACATTTACTTGCAAAGGAGATCAGATAACTAAAATCATATATTTGGATAACTACTGAGTTGGTATCAGCACATACTCGGGCATGGTGTATAGAAGCACTGGGTCCACAATTGAATAAATTTTAGGCGCATGATTTAGAGAGAGAAGCAGTCCTGAAATTTCCATGGTATTTTAGACACAGTTGTTTGATTTAGCTTTTGAGGATAGAATTTGAGCCCAAAAGTGATTATTTGACTCGAATTACAATTAGGCCCCTTTGTTTTGATTTGAGAACCAATTGAGAGACCAAAACTGATTAATGGGGTCAAAATTGAACGTAATTTGGAATCCAATAATTGGGACGAAGTAGAGGGACAGAATGGGTGGGCTATAATTTAGAAGTACAAAAAAGAAATTGAAGAACCAAACAAAAAAAGAAAAGAAAGAACATAGCATGATTGAAGACAATAGCAAAAAAGGAATGAATTCAATTCAATTTAGTAGGTCGCAAACACAAATTAATAAGCCAAATTAGTTGTGTAGTTATCCGAAACTCATTTAGTATGAAACAGCGACTTTGAAGGTTCCATAAGCAAAAAAAATTGCAACGTTGGAATATTATGTGCCAGGGAAGCGTGTATATATATATACGGGCAACAAATAAAATGTAAATAAAAAGAAATCACAATAAATTGAATGATGTTCGGTGTAAAATATAATAAAGTAGGCCATCTGTCATTCTCATAAAGATAATAGAACTGCAAACAAATTAATGAATAATCTCACCAATAGTTTCTACAAATCACGGCCAAAATGAAATTCATAAAAAAACAGAAACAAAAATAGGGAAAGCATTGGCAGAGAGATAGAGATAGAGAAAGGAGGGGGCGGGGGGTGGACCAAGAAAAGTATTAGAAGACAGCTTGATGGGATGAAAAAATCAGAGAACTATGAAGTGGAAGACAGCTTGATGGGATAAAAAATCAGATAGCTCTGTAAGTAATCCCACCCCTAAAATTCTTGGGGCACAACCTATTTACATTGTGGCCCATCAAATGGACGGTTTGGATCATCCTATGGCCCCAAATAGGTTGTGCCAAAAAAATTATTTCCACATGATGATCCTAACCTTCCGATCTATAGATGTTTCCAATTTTCCATAACATGCAGTTCCTCGATATATCATAAGGCTAGGATCGTCTTGTGGAAATGATTTTGGGGCACAACCTTTTTACATTGTAGCCCATGAAATGAAAGGTCTGGATCATCCTATGGTGTGATGTAGAGTACTTTTTGGAAAATACAATGGAAGCTTACACACCGTATAAAAACTCTAAAAATGGGGTGTGGGAATATCATAATCTGACCCGTAAAATTCTTTAAATAAAGGGTAAAATAATCGCATATGCTACAGAAAGTTGCCAAAATTTCTCAAGAGAGAGAAAGGTTAATTAATAAGAAGAGTGAAACATGGAAACGTTCAATGTAGAGAGAGATTGAATAGCAATAAATATAGGTAAATGAGATTTGTTTCTATTATAAACGATTTTTTGGGGAGAAATCCGATTTGCAACGCGGGATCGAGAGAGAAAGAGAAATAAAATATCGAGAGAAAATCTCGAAAATATCGGGTGGAGGTTATCTCTCTAGGTAGACGAAAATATAGAGAGAGAAAGAGAGATAGAAAATATCGAGAGAAAATCTATAAAATACCGGGCGGAGGTTTTTTCTCTCAGGATGAGACGAAATAGGGGGTTGACACGTAAGCAAAGTCTTTTAAAAACGTAGAATATATAAGGTAAGACGAAAGGGGAGGCTGACACGTAAGCTTCAATGAACAGTAAAATAGGGGTTCTCCTCTATTTTACTACGAATTAGCCTCCAAGATACAATGAAAGCCCGGTGTAATCTACACCAAAATGGTTGTTGACACTTTGCACTAAGCGGAAACGAGCCCAAGAACCACACTTGGAAGGAATAAGTATTTGAGATACAAGTTTACCCAAGAACCACACTTGGAAGGAACAAGTATTTGAGATACAAGTTACTGTTTCTGCAGAAAACAATATACTTGAATGAAACCTAAGATCCACCTTTGGAAGGAACAAGTATCACTTTGCTTTGGAAATTTGGTTCCATGGCACCCTTTCTGTTTGATTTGGAATTTGGTTCCAGTTTCTAGCATCCTTTCTGTTTGATTTGGAATTTGGTTCCAGTTTCTGGCAACTTTTATGTTTGATTTGCACCCTTACAGAGCACCTATTTAGAGCGGGTTCGATTCTGGCCGTTAGATCGCTCTCATCCACGATTCTACGGTCCAGATCGATCCTGCCCCTTTACATAGCACCTATTCAGAGAGGGTTCAATTCTGGTCGTTAGATCGCGCCCATCCGCAACTCTATGGTTCAGATCGATCCTGGAGTGACTGTTGGTTTGTGTAAAACCTCCCTCCAACCCCATAACTGCTAGATCGATCATCCACGGTGCGAGTCGCACCCTTTAGGCTCATGACCGTTGGGAAGATGGGACACATTGGAATGATCATCATCACACCTGATCACGACTAGCCGTTACACATGATCTGACGATTCGGATCGCACCCGTCAAAAACTATTTTATTTTAAAAATACACTAACAATATGGAGTGTTATTATTAAAACAAGGGCGTGCGTATATCATTTTGCAAGGAAATATTGTTAAAAAAGCTCTACGGATGAAATAATACCTGAGGTTCATAATCTTTCATAAGTAATATGATAGAGGCCTTGATATCTCTGTGAATTATACGTCTGTGGCAGCCCTCATGAAGATATAGCAGCCCTTCTGCCACTCCTAAGGCCACTTTAAACCGGACACCCCATTCAAGAAGCCCTTTTGAACCTGAAAAACTGAAATTCAATTTCATTTCTAAGAGATATAGAGATAGAATAACGACTCAATGCAATGCATCATATTATGGTGCAATGCCCAAGTCAGCAATCTAATCATCAATTTGGGCCATAAATCTAGTGGGCCCCAACTTGAATTGTCAGCTGCTGAAAGATCATCTTGGTCGGATGATCAAAACCATTCGATCTATGGAGTTTTCTGCCATTGAATATCAAAGATTTTTGATGGTCTCTGTTAACCAATTTTGCTCTGGTAATATTTTATTGAAGGTCTACAAAAAGAAGATCGCAAATCTATCCAAGGATAAAATAAACCTCAGCGCACTTGATATCCCCATGATGAACATCTCTAGCATGTAGTGTACATATAGATAAGTATTCGATGATAGATTTATATTTATAAGTATTTTATAGTTATATAGATATCTTAGCATTATACGCCATCAGAAGCTAAGTCCAGGTTTCAGACTTCATGTTACATAATTTTTCATTAATAGAAATCTCTAAAGTTAGCATCATTTTAATTACAGTATTTTACTGTAGTTAAATTCTAGGTGAATCAGTGCACTTATACTATTAACAGGTAAAAACCAAAAATTTTTTTTTTTTTAAAATCCATGAACATTGCAGATCTGGTCTAAGGATTTAGAACAAATTTAAATAAATTTTAGTAGTAAATTAAATTTCCGAATAATTAAAAATAGTTGTAGTTTCATCTTTCAAGAAATTTAATTTTATTAAGTATTAAATAGCTATGGAGAAATTTACATTTATAAGGTTTTAAATAACTTGCCCCACTTTTATGTATACAGTATAGATACACTGAAACTTGGTGTATACACACAACATGCCCATTCATTCAATTCTCACTTTCCATTTAGGGGCCCACCTCTCAAATGAAACCAGACGAATCCTAACATCCAATCAATGGGAATTTTAGGAGACCCAAGAAAGCTATTGATTGGAGATTTAAGAACAATTTTGAATCAGGCCGGCCATGTTATGTCAGATTGTTGGTAGGATGGTTTATATACCAAGCTTCAGTGTATAGTCTACACATAGCATCAATAAACCTTAGTTTTTTTTTTAAAAAAAAGGGATCAACACAAGAATTACCATGGAGAATAGAAGCTAGACTTCCACGTGGGGAGAACTGGAGAACTAAGTACAATCCTCCTTCCACACCAAAACCAAGTAAACGAGCTGCATTGGGATGATTTATGTGAGCAATTATTCCAAGCTCAGACAGAAAGTCTCCAACTCTCCCCTCCTCCTTGTCTCTCTTTGTTATCCTCTTCACTGCAACAAGTTGCCCATTTGGCAGACACCCTTTGTAAACTTCTGCATGGCCACCCTTTCCAATCAACATTTCTGCAAGTTGAGGAGAAAGAGCAAATTACGGTAATATTACGTCAATTTAGAGAGAGAGAGAGAGCGAGAGAGAGAGAGAGATTAGTATAAATCCATAGTTTTTATCCAAAATTAGAACGGAAGATTAAGGGCTTCTTGGGCCTCCTTGTATACTACTAAAATTGGTTTTTATTTGCAAATAAGATTATTTTAACAATCTTATTTGTCAATTAGGGGACATTAAGACCTCTTTTGAAGCCATTAATTATATTATTTCTGTAACTACTATTTTTATTATATTCAAATAATTATATTTAACTTTAGAATCATTTGCATGTAAGATTATATGCAAATAAATGGCTCCTGTTTAGATGTATATTCTGCTTCGTTCGTCGTTTTGTTTTGGCCAGTGGAACTGAACGTTTCCCAATTTTGACGTTTCGGCTTTTCGTTTCGTAAAAGACGCTACGACGACAGGAAAAAATAATAGTCAAAAAATTTTTAAAAATTAAAAATTGCTAAAAATATAAGAAACAATTTAATGAACTAAATATTTAAAAACACTTTTTATTACCTAGAATATTAGACTAATCGCAATACATAAAAACGGCTAAAACAAGAAGGCAAAATTGTAAAAACGGAAGCTGAGCCACTAGGAAGGCATTTCTGTTTTTTTTTTTTAAATAGTTTGTGTTTCGTCGCCATATTGGACGAAATGGAACGAAACAGGGTGTTTCGGCCGAAACATGCCAAAATGGAACGAAACACCGAATGAAATGGTATAGAACACAATTCTTTTCCATTTTTTGGTATGAAGCTAAACAAAATATATGACTAATACTACTGCCATTCCACCCAATTCCAATGTTTGGTTCAAAAAATGAATAGAATCAAGGGGAAAAAAATGACACGAGGGCAAATTTAATGAACAAGAAAGTGAGGATTTGTTTTCCGCCACAAGAGGTGGTATTCTAATTTTGCCCTGGTCAAAATGAATGGGGGGAATCGGAATAGGATGCCAATTTTGATACATGATTTCAGCAATCTAAACTTAACCTTAGCTGCCTTTGGATGGCCAGAATCAGGAATCGGAATTGACATCATATAATTCCTATTTTGATTCTTCCTCAAATGGAATGAGAAAAAAAATTAAAATTAAAATTTTAATTTTAAAAATTATAATAAAAAATCCATTTTGACCAGGACAGAATCGGAATAACACCGCTTGGGGTGGGAAATTGATTCAAGCAATTCCTCTCCCTCTATTTCCCCGTGGTGTGAATTCCGCCCTCTGATACCGCTCTTTTTTTTCTTAACCTAATACAGGAATCAGCAGAATTGGAATTGCATCCCAATTCCATCTTCTGATTCCAGGCAACTCAAAGGCACCCTAGAAGTTTAAAATAAAGAGCATATGAACAAAAGTGGAGCTGTAATACTAGCTCCACTTTAATCTTTATTACCTTTTTGGTTTTTCCTTTTAAATGAGGAAATGATGCATGCCAAATGGCATTCTTCTTTAAATTTTTAACTTTTTCTTAATAAGCAACTAAATGCTATCACAATGGTCAAAAAACAAATAACACCCATTCAGAAAAGTAATTAAAAAGTGAAAAATATTATTATAAAAAGTGCATATATCATTAACCTTAAATAATTACGAGGGATTTGCTAGGCAATTCCGTGGAAAAACCATTTCGCGGCTGACTTTTGCATGAGAGAACAGCGACACGGGTTCACTTTTCAGCAGATTTTGTCCTATTAGTCACGAAATGGCCCAGCAAATCCCTAATTATGAATAAAAGGTTTAGTATTCCATAAGAGTACATCTAAACCCAAGAGATGGGTCCAACCACATCCACCAATAGGGGGAATGCATGAAGAAAAATTTCAGAATTTACGTGGTTCTCATAAAATCCGCCAAACTATAAGGTTCATGTCGAAAAGGACACAAGAAAATTATGTTTCTCTGACCTAAAGGTGCAACTCGAGTCGGGTTGAGTCGGGCTAAGGCCGACCCGACCCGACCCGACCCGACCCGAAGAATCCATTTTTTCCAACCTGAACCCTCTCTGACCTGATTTCCAACTAGACAAGGTTCAACCTGAAATACTCAAGAGGGGGGGTGAATTGAATTTAACTCAATATTAGGCCTTTTGAAAATTACCTATAAACCCTAATTGGAATTTTTCTTCACTTAATTAAATATTTGGTTAGTGCAAATATAATTGAAAGAACAAAGTGAAATGCCAAGCCAAACAATAATGGAAATGCAAGAGTGAGAAATGACACACCGATATATAGTGGTTCGGCCAACGGCCTACTCCACTCTACTCAAGGTCGCACTTGAGGGATTCCACTATTGGAGACCTCCACGATGCCCGGCTCCGAGGCGGTTACAATTCCAAGGGATATTAAACAAGGATGCCCTTACACCTTTACAAAGACTCTCCTTCTCCGCCGAGTTCTAAGCGGTTGCTCTCTAGGAAATTAAAAACGGAATGTCCTAGCCACCTATACAAGATATGAAGATTGAGTAGCTTGGCTTCTTCTTGAAAGCTTGATGCTCTTTGTAGATCCTTGATTGCTCTTCAATGATGGTTGCAAGTGAAAGCTCTAAAATCCCAACTCAAATAGATTTGCAAGTTGCAAGGCAAGTTTGGGGAAAACAAAAATCTCAAGCAATAATAGGTTGCAAGTTTTCTTTGATGCTCAAGGATGTTTTCAAATGATCAAGGGAGTGAGAAAAACTTCTCTACATATTGTATTTATAGCCTCTCCAAAGAATATGACCGTTTGGGGGTGGAAATATCAAAATACAAGAATTAATTCAAATCCCAACGGCTATATTCTGAGCTGTCGCAGGGTTCTCGGAGTTCCGAGAAATATTCTCGGAGTTCCGAGACAACGGCCAGAAGAAATAAAATTTCTACTGGACCATTTCTCGGAGTTCCGAGAAAATGTCCAGACGCTACTGGACCTTTTCTCGGAGTTCCGAGCTCGGAGCTCCGAGAAAAATCTCGGAGTTCCGAGAAGCCTAAAAATCCGCAGTTTTTGATTTTTATTGCTTGTTTGATTTTTAGCTTTTGGAACTCAACTCCTATGGTTATTTTGGAATGTTTATGAGGGTCCCAACATGTTGGTCCACCACATAACCATTCACTAATCCATTTTAAGTTCTTAAGTGTTCTTTGAAAAACAAATTGAAAACACTTTGAAAACGTTTTGCCTTGACTTGAAAATCTAAAGAGAAAGGATGTACAATGATACCTATGCAATCCTCGATCCCTCTTTAGCTTTGGTCTTCAAATGATCTTCCATCTTTGGATGCTTGCTTGAGTGATGATGTGAGCTACACTTAGCTCCTTTGGCTCTTGTTTGGTACACCTTTAAGCATGACCAAGTTGAGTGTTGGTTTCTTCAATGATCAATCCTATCTTAAACACAACACTTCAAAGCAAATTGATTAGTATTCAAAAACACAATCAATTATGTTTAGAATCATCAAAACAAGATAGGAGAGTAGACCCTTGGGCTTACAATCTCCCCCTTTTTGATGATGACAAACAAAATTGATTATGAGGTGTGTGTGGAGTGACATAGTAGGCAAGTGAATACTGGAACTCCCCCTCAATATATGCACACATATAAATGATACAAGTTATAAGCAAGTGGTGCATATAGTCAATTGAATAGATAATCAATTTCAAACTTCTCCCCCTTTTGTCATCGACAGAAAGGGTGTAAAAAAAAATTTAGGAGTGGATAACTCCCCCTAAATCAATGCTTATGGTATAAAAATATATAACCAAGTAATGCACATATACCTGTTCATGATCGAGATGTTGACATATGTCAAGATGTTAGGTATTTTAATTAAAGTGAAGATACCTCTCCAACTTAGAAAAACTAAGAAGGCTAAGAATATCAATTGAGTGATTTTTAAGATTAAAAATTTGACATCTCATTCATGCAGATACTACCAAACAAAGATTATATATATAAATACTATATAGATAAGCTGGTTAAAGGCACAAAGTATTTATTTGGCAATTTCTTTGATTTGATCCGCACTCCATATGTTTAAGGCACTTCGGATATAGCAAATTCTATCATCACTAAGGGGTTTTGTAAAGATATCCGCTAATTGATCTTCAGTGTTGATATATTTTAAGCAAATATCCCCTTTTTGTGAGTGATCTCTGATGAAGTGGTGCCTAATCTCAATGTGTTTTGTTCTTGAGTGTTGTATGGGGTTCTTTGTTAAGCATATAGCACTAGTATTGTCACATTGGATGAGAATATTTTCCATTTTGATTGCATAGTCCATCAATGTGCTTTTCATCCATAGGACTTGAGCACAGCAAGCTCCAGCTGCCACATATTCTGCTTCTGTTGTGGACAGAGCTACTGAATTTTGCTTCTTGCTAAACCATGAAACAAGTGATTTACCCAAGAATTGGCAAGTCCCACTAGTGCTTTTCCTGTCTACTCTACATCCAGCAAAGTCTGCATCTGAATATCCGATGAGAGTGAAGGAAGATGATCTTTCATACCACAGTCCTAGACTTTGGGTTCCTCTTAAGTACTTGAAGATCTTCTTAACTGCTGATAGGTGAGATTCTTTAGGATCCGATTGAAATCGAGCACAGAGACAGACAGTAAACATAATGTCTGGTCTGCTGGCTGTCAAATAGAGCAAACTACCTATCATACCCCTATACAATTTTTGATCCACAGATTTGCCAAATTCATCTTTTTCTAGCTTAGCAGTAGTACTCATGGGAATTCTTGATGTCTTACTGCTATCCATGCCATACTTCTTTAATAACTCCTTTGTATATTTTTCTTGATTTAAAAATATTCCATTTTTGTATTGTTTAATTTGGAGTCCTAAGAAGTAGGTTAACTCTCCCATCATGCTCATTTCAAATTCATTTTTCATTAAGGTTGCAAATTCATCACACAATTTTTGATTAGTTGAGCCACAGATGGTATCATCCACATAGATTTGGACAAGGAGGATATCATGATTTTCTCTTTTGATAAATAAGGTTTTATCCACCTTTCCCATCTCGAATCCCTTTTCAACTAAGAAAGTGCAAAGCCTCTCATACCAAGCTCTAGGAGCTTGCTTTAATCCATATAAAGCTTTATCAAGCCTGAAGACATGATTTGGATGTTTGAAGTCTTCAAAACCTGGAGGTTGCTCAACATACACTTCCTCTTGGATATAGCCATTTAGGAAGGCACTTTTGACATCCATTTGATATAGTTTAAATCCTTTATGAGATGCATATGCCAAAAGTATCCTAATAGCCTCCATACGGGCAACAGGAGCAAATGTTTCATCATAATCTATCCCTTCCTCCTGATTGTACCCTTGGGCTACAAGCCTAGCTTTATTCGTAGTGATAATTCCATTTTCATCCAATTTATTTCTATACACCCATCTCGTGCCAATGACTGGATGATCACTAGGTCTAGGCACTAGCCTCCACACTTTGTTCCTTTCGAATTGACTTAGCTCTTCTTGCATAGCCATCAACCAATATTCATCCTTTTCAGCTTCCTTGATGGATTTTGGTTCTAATTCGGATAGGAACGCCAAATTGTTACTCACACTACGATAGTATGATCTAGTTCTTACTGGCAATGTGGCATCACCTAAAATTTGGGATTCAGGATGATCTACCAATGTTCTCCTATCCCTAGGCAATGAGTCATCATTTTCATTTTCTACTTCCTCACTAGGTAATGTATGACTTGTTGATGCATGAGGAGGAGCACTCAATTTTGGAAAAAGATGTTCAATGGGTTCATCCTCATCATGTGGCATTTCTTGTGGTGTTGGCTCTCTTTCATCAAATGTCACATGCATGGATTCTTCTACTACTAGGGTTCTCCTATTAAATACTCTATATGCCTTGCTATGAGAAGAATACCCTAAGAATATTCCATCATCCGATTTCCTATCAAATTTGTGTAGATTATCTTTGATGTTTAAAATAAAGCATTTACATCCAAACACTCTAAAATAGCTTATATTTGGTTTCAAGTTTTTCCAAAGCTCATAAGGTGTTTTCTTATAATTGGCCTTAGATATACCCTGTTTATGATATAGCAAGCGGTGCTAACCGCTTCGGCCCAAAAATATCTAGGGAGATCATTTTCATGCAACATAGTTCTAGCCATTTCTTGGAGAGTTCGATTCTTTCTTTCTACTACTCCATTTTGTTGAGGTGTTCTAGGTGCGGAAAAATTATGTTTTATGCCATGTTCATTACAATAAGTGTCAAAATGTACATTTTCAAATTCCGTTCCATGATCACTTCTAATGTAAGAGATAGCAACACCTTTTTCATTTTGTATTTGATTGCACAATATAAGGAAGTTTTTATAAGTTTCATCTTTGTGTGCTAGAAATATGACCCAAGTGAACCGTGAGTAGTCATCCACAACTACGAACACGTACCTCTTTCCACCTAGGCTACTTGTCTTCATTGGTCCAAAAAGATCCATATGAAGTAGCTCCAAGGGGTAGGAAGTTGAAATCATATTTTTAGGTGCAAATGAGCTTTTCAATTGTTTTCCTAATTGACAAGTTCTACAAATGTGATCCTTGATGAATTTGAACTTAGGCAATCCTCTAACACTTTCTTTTGAGGAGAGGGTCGAAATGAGATCCATTCCGGCATGACCCAACCTCCTATGCCATAGCCAAGAATCCTCACTAATGGCATTAAGACAAGTCACATTTTGGAGTCTAAGATCATCTAATCCAATTGTGTAAATGTTATTGTCTCTAGAGCCTATGAATTTGACTACTCCATCTATCTTATTTTTAACAATGCATTTATCGGGATTGAAGACAACTTCAAAACCATTATCACATAATTGACTAATGCTAATAAGATTATGGGACAAACCATCAACAAAGAGTACATCATGTATGGGAGAGGTAGAGTTACCTATGGTGCCTTCACCTTTGACTTTTCCTTTCTTGTCATCTCCAAAGGTAACTTCTCCACCATTCTTGAGTGATAGTGATGCGAATTGAGTGAGGTCTCCAGTCATGTGTCTAGAGCATCCACTATCAAGGTACCATGTGTTCCTCTTGTTATGGCTTTTAAGGCATACCTCATTGTTGTCGTTTGTTGAGGCCATGAAGCATACGTTCCTTGCTATCAAGCAATCTTCGCCATCATTTTGTTCGCCTTCGCTTTCAATTTCTTCATCCCACGAGGCGGTCATTCCTTTCTTGCCTTCTCTTCTCTTGAAGCGGTTGTTTGAAGTGGGTTCATTGTTGAGTGGACAATCCGGGCGAATGTGTCCAAGCTTCTTGCAACCGTAACATCGTGGTTGAGAAGATCCATCACCGAGTTCTTCTTTCTTCTTGAATGGAGGGTTTGTCCTTCTATTTCTCATCCCTCCCATGTTCCTTTGCAAGAATTTGATCCTTCTTGTTAGAAGGGCAACTTCATCTTCCATGTCTTCTTTTGCATCTTCATTTTCACCTACATTACAAGCAAAAGCAATTCCTTTTTCTTTTTCGATTTTAGTTTCGATTTCGGGTGCTTTTGTTTTGAAAATCATTTCATGGGTGATCAAGGACCCTATTAGTTCATCTAGGTTCAATGTGTTCATGTCCTTGGCTTCGGTGATTGCGGAGGTTTTGGATTCCCAAGACAAAGGTAAGGACCTAAGGATTTTAGTCACTAAATCTCTATTGGAAAATTATTTTCCAAGACCCCTTAATCCATTTACAAGGTTGGTGAATCTAGTGTACATGTCGGCAATTGTTTCATCGGATGTCATTTGAAAGAGTTCGTATTGCCGAAAAAGATGGTTCATTTTAGATTCTTTTACTTGATTGGTTCCCTCATGGGTGACTTCTAAAGTGTCCCAAATTTCCTTAGCCGAATTCAAATTTGATACTCTATTGAATTCTCCGGGAGATAGAGCACAAATAAGAGAATTCATGGCTTTGGCATTATAATTCGAAGCTTGTTGTTCGGCTTCGGTCCAATCATTTAAATTTCTTGTGGGTAAGATGTATTCATTATTAATTGCTCTCCACATTTGATAGTCTTGGGTTAAAAAGATTTTCATTTTGGTTTTCCAAAAACCATAGTTTGTTCCATCAAAATAGGGTGGCCTAGTGTTTGAATAACCTTCATGGTGTTGAGGGTAGTTTGCCATTTTAGAATCTTTACTCTATACCGGTTAGGGTTTTCAAAAAATTAGAGACGAGGCTCTGATACCAATTGAAATACTCAAGAGGGGGGGTGAATTGAATTTAACTCAATATTAGGCCTTTTGAAAATTACCTATAAACCCTAATTGGAATTTTTCTTCACTTAATTAAATATTTGGTTAGTGCAAATATAATTGAAAGAACAAAGTGAAATGCCAAGCCAAACAATAATGGAAATGCAAGAGTGAGAAATGACACACCGATATATAGTGGTTCGGCCAACGGCCTACTCCACTCTACTCAAGGTCGCACTTGAGGGATTCCACTATTGGAGACCTCGACGATGCCCGGCTCCGAGGCGGTTACAATTCCAAGGGATATTAAACAAGGATGCCCTTACACCTTTACAAAGACTCTCCTTCTCCGCCGAGTTCTAAGCGGTTGCTCTCTAGGAAATTAAAAACGGAATGTCCTAGCTACCTATACAAGATATGAAGATTGAGTAGCTTGGCTTCTTCTTGAAAGCTTGATGCTCTTTGTAGATCCTTGATTGCTCTTCAATGATGGTTGCAAGTGAAAGCTCTAAAATCCCAACTCAAATAGATTTGCAAGTTGCAAGGCAAGTTTGGGGAAAACAAAAATCTCAAGCAATAATAGGTTGCAAGTTTTCTTTGATGCTCAAGGATGTTTTCAAATGATCAAGGGACTGAGAAAAACTTCTCTACATATTGTATTTATAGCCTCTCCAAAGAATATGACCGTTTGGGGGTGGAAATATCAAAATACAAGAATTAATTCAAATCCCAACGGCTATATTCTGAGCTGTCGCAGGGTTCTCGGAGTTCCGAGAAATATTCTCGGAGTTCCGAGACAACGGCCAGAAGAAATAAAATTTCTACTGGACCATTTCTCGGAGTTCCGAGAAAATGTCCAGACGCTACTGGACCTTTTCTCGGAGTTCCGAGGGAACTCTCGGAGTTCCGAGCTCGGAGCTCCGAGAAAAATCTCGGAGTTCCGAGAAGCCTAAAAATCCGCAGTTTTTGATTTTTATTGCTTGTTTGATTTTTAGCTTTTGGAACTCAACTCCTATGGTTATTTTGGAATGTTTATGAGGGTCCCAACATGTTGGTCCACCACATAACCATTCACTAATCCATTTTAAGTTCTTAAGTGTTCTTTGAAAAACAAATTGAAAACACTTTGAAAACGTTTTGCCTTGACTTGAAAATTTAAAGAGAAAGGATGTACAATGATACCTATGCAATCCTCGATCCCTCTTTAGCTTTGGTCTTCAAATGATCTTCCATCTTTGGATGCTTGCTTGAGTGATGATGTGAGCTACACTTAGCTCCTTTGGCTCTTGTTTGGTACACCTTTAAGCATGACCAAGTTGAGTGTTGGTTTCTTCAATGATCAATCCTATCTTAAACACAACACTTCAAAGCAAATTGATTAGTATTCAAAAACACAATCAATTATGTTTAGAATCATCAAAACAAGATAGGAGAGTAGACCCTTGGGCTTACACAACCCAACCTGAGGAACCCTTTTTTCCAACCCCAACCCGAACCGAGTTCAACCCAACCCGAATATTTAAGCTTAGAAAAAAAATTCATAAAAAATGTCGGGTT
Source organism: Tasmannia lanceolata (assembly GCF_043159265.1). Lineage (NCBI taxonomy): Eukaryota > Viridiplantae > Streptophyta > Magnoliopsida > Canellales > Winteraceae > Tasmannia > Tasmannia lanceolata. Next base: position 58,746,795 of record NW_027518695.1, on the reverse strand, counting down.
GAACTCAGGTCAGGTTGCTGAACCCGCAGCCCGAACCCGACCTGAACTCAACCCGATCCCAACCTCGACCCCGATCTTGACCCGAACTCAACCCGACCCAACTGTTGTTTGGGGTTGAACCGACCAGAATTACAGCCCTACTCTGACCACCGTTTATCACAGGATCCACGGTGTTTGAACTGTGTGTATAAAGTAACTGCAGAATCCCATCTTCAAACTTCTTGCAGTCCGCAATTCACGGCGTTTGAGCCGCTAGCTTTGACTTCAGTCAAACTAGTTTACCGTATGTGAACATGATTTTCTGGAGGGGCACTATTGTCGGCCCACCGCCCACCACATAAATATTATCTTCTCCAAAAATTACCCTAGAACTTCATTGAAATAACGAAATACCCGAGAAATGTAGAACTGTTGATGTTAACATTAATATTTAAAAGGGCAGTGATAAATTCACCCCCTTCTAGGATGAATTCACCCCGTAGTTTTCAAAATGGACTGTACAGCTCACACCATAGGATGATCCAAACTGCCCATTTGATGGATCGCCCATTTGATGGGCCACAACGCAAATAGGCTATGCCCAAAAAATCATTTCCATTGGATGATCCCAACTATCTGATCTATAGAAGTTTCCATAATGCGATTCCCTCTTTAGATCGGAGGGATAGAATCATCCTATGGAAATCATTTTTGGGCACAACCTATATACGTTGTGGCCCATCAAATGGGTGGTTTGGATCATCTTATGGTCAGCCCATTTTGAAAAATACGGGATGAATTCATCATAAAAGGGGGTGAATTTATCACTGCCCAAAACATATTGATTAGACAATCCTAACAATCCAATCAACGAATATAGCCCAATGCTGGTGTCTTTATTCCTTTCTAAATGCCTATTTAAAGGTCATTTACATGGCCCATGACCCATCCACTTTAATCTTCTTCCGAAATTACCCCAAACAAGTTTGAGGAATACATAGCCGTAAATTGGATTGGGTTCAAAGTGTTCAACTCTAAAACAACCTAAACTAAGTCTTAGGTCGAGGAGGGTCAACCCTAACCCAAGCCACCTTTAGATCTCTCACCCTTACCCTAACCCGTCTAACGTGATATTCCAAATCAAGGCCCTGTTCGTTTAAGATTATGAAGACCGATTGTGAGTCCAAAGCCAATTATTGGAAATTTGAGTACAATATTTGGTTTTGGATTCACAATCAGTTGTTGTAATCTTAAACAAACAGGGCATAAGGAGACGGGTTTGGGCAGTTAGGGTTGCCTAAAGCCCCAACCCTAGCCCGACTCGAAATTAAATCGGGTTGGCTTTTCCCAACCCTAACACAACACAATCTGAGGAAATGCAAATCCAACCCGAGCCAAAATCAGGTTAATTCCGTTGAGTTCGAGTTGAGCCCTACCCAAGTTGCACCCGTTATGTTACAGGAATACAACAAATTCGCCGAGTAGACAATCCTAACCATCCAATTAATGTGATTTTTGTATCACGGCACATCCATATTAGGGACCACCATATGTGATCACTCTATCATACAACAAAGTTTGAACTAAGTGTGTACAATGAGGGCCACTTAAACCATAAAGTTTATTAGCTATTAATCTAAGACTGCTCTTTAGTCTTTACTAATTTAGCTTACTTTTGTGTCCTTAATCCATTTCTCCTCATTAGGGTTTGAGTTGGAAGGTTTAGATAATTTCCAATACTTTAAGGGCATTATAGTAACTTCACACTAAAATAAGAGACCTAACCATCCTATTAGTTTTTGTACCCTCCACCCCTCAACTGTTTGAATTTCTTTTTCTTTTGGAAAGAAGGGAAAACAAAGGAAAGAACAAAGAGAACAGAAGCAGAGAAAGCTACAAAATTTCACTTACCAGAGCTGAAATTATCAGCAGCAACAGCAAGCTCCTCATAATCAAAACTCCTCCAAGACGGCTTAGTAATATGTAAATCCTCATCAACTCAGTTCCTTCCAATTTTCTGTTTAAATTCCTTCTCCTTCTCATAGATTTCTTCTTAAAAACACTAATCAGATTCTTCCATTGCAAACCATGACCATCCAAATTCAAAGATTCGTTGACAACTGATGATTTATCACCAGAAGAATTGCTTCCATTACTGCTACTGTTATCAGAATCAACACCCAAAATTGGTATTTCTAAAACACTTCGTGGAGAGATATCATCTGAAATTGAAATGTTTTTTTATTCTGTTTCTGGGTTTTTCTGGGTTTCTCCTGTTTCTACATAAATGATTCAGTTTGTCACTTCAAATATAGAAACCCATCAAATAGAATCGATTATTTTTGCATCATAATAAGCTTACCTTCTTCGAAAGTCATTGGATTGTTGTGGGTTTTTTAGATTAATCAAATTTGAATCTGTTTTCTATCAATCTCTGCCGCTCCCTTGTTTCGATCTGCATAATCCACAAAAACAGAAAAAGAAAAAGAAAGAGATTAAGAAATGAAAGGAGGATTGAGAGATGAATGGAGAAGAAAGGAAAGAAGCTTATTTGAAGGTTGAAGGAATATGTATTTTTTAAACTGCGGTTATTCCAAGAAGAGAGCAAGCAAAAACTAGCAATTGAATGAATCTAATGCTATTTATAAACTTTCAAAAGAGAATAGAATGGCCAATGATATTGGCACTACAATGTTTGGTAATTGCACAAACTCAACTTATCTTTTCTTTATTAAGTGTCTTCTGTGACCTTTATGGGATTTGTAATGTCCTTTGATAGCAGTTTAAATAATAGAATACAAAAGAGTCCGTGCAATTATCAAAACATAGGAGTGCCAATATCAGTAGCCAATAACAATGTTTTTTATTTAGTGTGTAGGCATGAAGTCTAGTATTTTTCAAAAAGTACAAGGCTCACTTCATAGGATGATCTAAACCAAACCATTCGTTTCATCATTTGGTGGGCCACAACATAAATACGTTGTACCTAGGGAATCATCTCTATGATCCTAACCATCCGATATGTAGAGGGAGATCCTAACGGGAGATTAATATGGCCCTGTAAAATCTCATACCTATATTGTCTAATAGATTATACATAAATCCTCTGTGTATGAACTTCTGAATTATTTGAAAAATGTTTAATCCAGTTTTGGTTTAAATCGAATGGAGATTGGTGTAATCCATTAACCCTGATCATCGAAATCTGTAATCTGATAGCAAAATCAATTAGATGAGAAGGTTATGACTTAATTTAACTTTTTTTCCCTCAAATTGGATGTAACATATATAATAAATAATAAATACGGGCTACCCTAGTGACAGGTCCCACCTTCTCTACAGTGAAGATGTCCGTTGCTTGAATTCATTAAGTAAACCTAACCGTTGGATTGGCCATGAATGCAAATTGTCAACAATGATAAATCACATCTTGGACCCAAAAAAATATTGTTACCATTGATCATGACAACGATTATCCGTGTGGTCTATTTTATAGAGTATTTCTATGCTGTGTGCACGTAAAATCCTGTATTTCTTCAAATGTACAGCGAGGCCTACTTCATAGGATGATCTAAACCGTTCATTTGTTGGGCCCCAATAAAAATAGGCTGCAGCTCATAGGTCATCTCCATTGGATGACCCGAACCCTTCGGTCGATAGAAAGACTATACATTATAGAAACATTTATAGATGGGAGCGTGGGTTATTGTTATCCAATGGAGATGATCTATGAGGTGTATAGCCTATTGACATTGTGGCCCAACAAATGAATGGTTTAGATCATCCTATGAAGTATATCCTGCTGTACATTTTGAATAATACTGGACTTCACGGGCCCTCACCATATAAAATCTCCTATTTTCTAACTTGCTATTAAAGGCAGTTCCCATTAAGAATACTGCTTGATAAAGGAATTGCATGTCAAAACAAGGGAGTGTGGGTATTAGTTTCCATTTTTAATTTTCACAGGTAATCCTTATCCTAATACTATTCTGAATTCTCACTTTCTTAATAGTTTGCTTCTCAATTTCAAAACTCCTTCACATTATAATGGATAGCCTGAGTTGACTCTCTTTTATCTTGCCCGTGTTCTTGTCCAAGTCTGCATTTCCCCCTACAACGCCAATCAAAACTCCTTTGATTCTCCCGAGTTATGACTCACCAGAAAACTCAATTGCGTCAACTAAGTACTCAACCGTGTCGGGCCAAATCGACTAGCATTTGCTTTGGCCGCATTATGACCCGCATTATGCATTTTGATACACCAGATCCCATATTACTCATGCCGCTCAATTTTTATCAACCCCCCTTATTTTGATCCCTTCAACCTTTGTTCATAAACTTTAGCTGATTTAAAATTCTAAATAAATTGAGGAATTGGACGGTTCCAAAGACAAGGGCCGGGGTGGACATATCAAAATCTTTTTGAATGATGTGATGGAAATATCAAATGACTAGCAATATTACCAAAATCTTAGGAACCCTAACCAAAAGTGTTGAAGAAAAAAAAACATTACCAAAATCTTAGGAACCCTAAGCAGAAGTGTCGTAGAAAAAGAGTGGATAGAGAGTGGGTGAACTAAACCGGTTATGCAGTTCCAATCCAACCGACCTCACCATGTTCTTGCATCAGTTGTCAAAACAAGTGAATCCAATTATGTAATCCCAAGCACCCATCAAAAAGTACTGATTTCAATTAGAAAAACCATAACTAGGGTTAGGATTTTGGTCTTCCTGACTTTTATGGTGGAAGAATGAGGATTGGTTGGAAAGGGAAATGATATCACCACTACCGTATTTTGATGATCGCACTCCTCACTTTATTAAAAAATACGGTAAGGCCTGCACCATAGGATAATCCAAACCGTCCAGTAGATGGGCCATAGCCTAAATATGTTGTGCCCCAAAAATCATTTCCATAGGTTGATCCTACCCCTCCGATCTATAGAGGGTTAGGATCAACCCTCTAATATTTAGTCCCTCTACAGATCGGAGGGTTTGGATCAACCTATGGAAATGATTTTTGGGGCACAACTTATTTAGGCTGTGGTCCATATAACAGACGGTTTGGATCATCCTATGGTGTGGGCCATACCGTACTTTTTAATAAAGTGAGGTGTGGCGATCATCAAAATATGGTAGTGGTGATATTATTACCCGTTGGAAAATGCCCTAATTCATATTCCATGAGAAGCCTTAATATCAGGAGAAACTGAGAAGCATAATTTGGCCCCGCCCACGTTACATTAATATGATGTAGACCATTCATTTTTATCACCCTAGTGATGAAATCTAAGCCTTTCATTTTGTCAGCCTCCCCGTGAACAAGAAATTTAATATATTTGGTGAAGGATTTGGATGCTGAAATCAAATGGTTAATACAAGGAGGCTCCCAATAGAGCATAGTGGATCTACCTTGGATTGCTTTGGATACCATATGCTCTCTTAGGACTTGGAATGTTTCTCTCAAGTCGGAGACATGATCTTGCACACTTCGGCTTTTGACCAGCATATCATCCACATGGACTTCCATGTTATGGCCGATCTGTTTCTAGAAGAGCTTATTGACGAGCCTTTGATAGGTGGCCCCGGCATTCTTTAGGCCGAAGGGCATGACGCGATAACAGTATGTTCCCTGATCTGTTATGAAGGAGGTCTTTGGTATATCCGATTCATACATTCTGATTTGATTGTATCCGGAGAAGGCGTCCATGAAGCTCAGCAGTTCGTGACCTGCAGTGGCATCTATCAGCTGGTCGATTTTTTGGAGCGGGTAGCTGTCCTTGGGACAAGCTTTGTTCAGGTCGGTGAAATCAACGCAGGTCCTCCACTTCCCATTGGCTTTCTTTACCAAGACCACGTTTGCCAGCCAATCCGGATATTGAATTTCCCGAATGAAGTCAGCTCTCAAGAGCTTCTCCACTTCTTCCTTGATCACCTGCCGCCTTTCCAGGGCAAAATGTCTTCTTTTCTGTTTCACCGGCCTGCAGGTCGGATCAACACCGAGTCTGTGCGTGCTGACCTCCAGGTCTATGCCGGGCATGTCTACGGGAGCCCATGCAAATACGTCTGCATTGTCTTGAAGAAACTAGGTGAGGCTATGCCCGGTGCTACTGCCTAGAGAGGAGCCGATCTGAACAACCTTCTCCTTATCGCCTTTGCATAGAGGGATGGAGATGAGGTCTTCGGCGGGCTGAGTCCCCTGGGCTTCGTCCCTCAGATCGAGTAGATCAATCGGCAGCGATTCCAACGCATTTTTGCCCTTGAGTGCCATGGCATAGTACTCACAGGATTGTGGTTGATCTCCCCTGACTTCTCCCACGCCGTTTGGCATTATGAACTTCATTTTCTGGTGATATGCTAAAGCGACGGAGCGGATTAGATTCTGGCCGGGTCGTCCCAAGATAGCGTTATAGACCGAAGTGGCCCTCACTACCAGGAAGTTGACCATCGCGAAGGCTTGACAGGGCGGCTCTCCGACGAGGACTGGGAGTTCAATCTGTCCTTCCACTTTCACGACCTCCCTTGAGAAACCGAACAGATCGGAGTTCGCCGGCCTTAAGCAACGTTGTCACCTATCATCATTTTCTTGAAAGCATGATAGTACAGGATATCGGCCGAACTCCCATTGTCGACAAGGATTTTCTTCAATTCCCAGTTCGCGATGAGCATTGTTAGAACCAGGGCGTCGTCGTGAGGCAGTATCAAGTTGTCGAGATCCGCATCTGAAAAGGAGATTTCATTCTCCATCTTCATCTTTTTGCTGCATGTGTGCACGACGTGTACTCGGCGTGCATATGCTTTTCGAGCAGCAGATGATGTACCCCCGGCTGCTGGCCCGCCCATAATTGTGTTGATGACCCCCTTGGGTTAGGATCGGCGAGTCTCTGGCTGTGGACTGGATGGCGGAGGAGATTGATTCCGCGCATGGAGCAGTTGTGACCGTCGGAGGCTCTAGCCCTGGAGACTCTTCTCCATGCGCTCTCTTCTGTGGCCGTCATCTTTGACATACTTTTTCAAGTATCCCCGACCAATCAGCAGCTCGATTTCTTCCTTGAGCTGCCAGCACTCGTCTGTGTCGTGCCCGTGGTCCCTGTGGAACCGACAATACTTCTACTTGTCTCTTTTATTCCCCTTGGAGATCATTCTGGTCGGCCACCTTACGAATTTTTCTCCTCTGATTGCGGCCAGTATGTGTCTCCGGGAGGTGTTGAGAGGGGTAAAGTTTTCTTCCCTCCTCTGGGGGGACCTTTCTCTTTTGGGGGCCTTATCATCCCTACGCTGCTTGGTAGGGTTCTTTTCTTCGGAGGTTCTCCTCCGGTTTGAGTCTAAGGCCGCTAGAGTCTCCTCCACGGCTATATATATTCCTCAGTCCCTGCCATCAGATCCGCCAGTGAGTGCGGGTTCTGGCGAGCAACTGATCGGCGGAAGTCGTTGGATTTGGCGCCTGTGAGGAGCGCATTCATGGCGGCTGATGGATCCAAATTTGGCTCTTGAAGAGCTTCTCTGTTGAAACGGCTGACGAATGTTTTCAGAGGTTCATTATCCTTCTGCCGCAAGGCCATCAAGGATGTTGTTGTTTTCCTTGGCCTCCGGCTGCTCATAAAATGGCGGACCAGGTCATCCCCAAAGTCCTCAAAGTTGCTAATGGAGTTCGGATTGATCCTCAGTCTCGGGCTGCACCGGTCAGTGTGGTTGGGAATGCTCTGCAGAGGAATCCGTCAGAGGCGTCGTGGAGGAGCATCATAGTCCTGAACGTTTCCAGGTGGTCCACAGGGTCGGTGGTTCCGTCGTATTGCGGAACCATCAGCATTTTGAACCCTCTGGGCGCTGCCGCGTTCATAACATTATCTGTGAACGGAGGTCTGCTTGAGTACGTCTTCGCAGCGGGCCGGCCCTGATCTTTTGCCAGCTCTTCTATGCGGTGATCTATTTCTTCTATTCTCCGTAGCATTGGGTCAGCCCTCCGGTCTGCTCGGTCCAACGACTTGTTTCTCTTCACCGATAGGCTCGCAGCAGAGCCGGACTGACTTTCCGGACTCCTGCGATGAGGCCGGGACTTTTCCTGCGGTGCGCGGTCTTCCTGGGCTCGGTGCTTTCGCACAGAGCGGGACCGTGACCTCCGATGGTGGTGAGGCTCTGTATGGGCATGCCTGGTGCTGGAGTGATGGACTCGCCTTGTGGAGTGGTGGGTCCGGTCTCCACTAGGGCGCGCTGGCTCTCCCCTGTGGGTATTCGACCTTTCCTGTACAGGTCATGGAGTTTCTGGAGGATGTTGGGGAGGCGCTTGGATCAGGTGTTGGTATTGACCGACAAGAGCAGTCATCTGTTGGAAGAGAGCTTGCACTTGATCCGGAGTGGGAGTGGGATTGAGGTGTTCTGAATGAGCTGGGCTCTGCTCTGCTGTAGCAGAGGGAGCCACCACCTGCGAGGCGATTCGGTCACTTCGAACCCCGCGATGTACTACAGCTCGGGTAGTCCATGCAGTTGGTACCCGGGCACTCTTGCGCCCTGCCATTTTGTATAGGGGATTCGAACAGCTTTTAGTTCGGGGTCCCACGGATGGCGCCAATCTGTTAGGCCTAAAATCGGTAACAGATACGGCAGTGATGTAAGAGCTGAGCTGGAGGACCCGAGAAGCCGAAGTGAAGGAGCTGAGTCCTGCACAAGAGCACACGAGGTCAGAAGACCAACCCGGAGTCGTTGCTCCGGACGGGCCCTTCGACGCTCAAGTCAGTATGAGCAGGAGTGCAGAGCCAAATTTTAAGGAGTGGTAGCTTAGAAGTTATTACCCTTTGCTCTGAGCCTTGGGAGGCCTTTTATAGAGGGAGACCTGGGGTGGTTGGATTACCTACCCCAGGACAGGTGTCGGCCCTTTTGTGGGTTTAGGTTTACCTATTCCTTGGTAATTACTGGATTGCCCCTGGGCCGATGCTGGATTTGTGGTGGGCCCTTCTGGGGCCACGTGTCGACAGGTAATTAGTTGTTGTTTTTCATAACCCATCAGTCTACAAAAGAAGATCGCAAATCTATCCAAGGATAATTAAACCTCAGCGCGCTTGATATCCCCATGATGAACATCTCTAGCATGTAGTGTACATATAGATAAGTATTCGATGATAGATTTATATTTATAAGTATTTAATAGTTATATAGATATCTTAGCATTATACGCCATCAGAAGCTAAGTCCAAGTTTCAGACTTCATGTTACATAATTTTTCGTTAATAGAAATTTCTAAAGTTAGCATCATTTTAATTACAGTATTTTACTGTAGTTAAATTCTAGGTGAATCAGTGCACTTATACTCTTAACAGGTAAAAACCAACAATTTTTTTTTTTTAAATCCATGAACATTGCAGATCTGGTCTAAGGATTTAGAACAAATTTAAATAAATTTTCAGTAGTAACTTAAATTTTTGAATAATTAAAAATAGTTGTAGTTTCATCTTTCAAGAAATTTAATTTTATTAAGTATTAAATAGCTATGGAGAAATTTACATTTATAAGGTTTTAAATAACTTGCCCCACTTTTATGTATATAGTATAGATACACTGAAACTTGGTGTATACACACAACATGCCTATTCATTCAATTCTCACTTTCCATTTAGGGGCCCACCTCTCAAATGAAACCAGAGTGATCCTAACATCCAATCAATGGGAATTTTAGGAGACCCAAGAAAGCTATTGATTGGAGATTTAAGAACATTTTTGAATCAGGCCGGCCATGATATGTCAGATTGTTGGTAGGATGGTTTATATACCAAGCTTCAGTGTATAGTCTACACATAGCATCAATAAACCTTAGTTTTTTTTTTAAAAAAAAGGGATCAACACAAGAATTACCATGGAGAATAGAAGCTAGACTTCCACGTGGGGAGAACTGGAGAACTAAGTACAATCCTCCTTCCACACCAAAACCAAGTAAATGAGCTGCATTTGGATGATTTATGTGAGCAATTATTCCAACCTCAGACAGAAAGTCTCCAACTCTCCCCTCCTCCTTTGTATGGCCACCCTTTCCAATCAACATTTCTGCAAGTTGAGGAGAAAGAGCAAATTACGGTAATATTACGTCAATTTAGAGAGAGAGAGAGAGAGAGAGAGAGAGAGATTAGTATAAATCCATAGTTTTTATCCAAAATTAGAACGGAAGATTAAGGGCTTCTTCGGCCTCCTTGTATACTACCAAAATTGGTTTTTATTTGCAAATAAGATTATTTTAACAATCTTATTTGTGAATTAGGGGACATTAAGACCTCTTTTGAAGCCATTAACTATATTATTTCTGTAACTACTATTTTTATTATTTTCAAATAATTATATTTAACTTTAGAATAATTTGCATGTAAGATTATATGCAAGTAAATGGCTGTTGTTTAGTTGTATATTCTGCTTCGTTCGTCGTTTTGTTTTGGCCAGTAGAACTGAACGTTTCCCAATTTTGACGTTTCGGCTTTTCGTTTCGTAAAAGACGCTACGACGACAGGAAAAAATAATAGTCAAAATTTTTTTAAAAATTAAAAATTGCTAAAAATATAAGAAGCAATTTTATGAACTAAATATTTAAAAACACTTTTTGTTACCTAAAATATTAGACTAATCGCAATACATAAAAAAGGCTAAAACAAGAAGGCAAAATTGTAAAAACGGAAGCTGAGTCACTAGGAAGGCATTTCTGTTTTTTTTTTTTTTTAAATAGTTTGTGTTTCATCGCCATATTGGACGAAATGGAACGAAACAGGCTGTTTCGTCGAAACATGCCAAAATGGAACGAAACACCGAATGAAATGGTATAGAACACAATTCTTTTCCATTTTTTGGTATGAAGCCAAACAAAATATATGACTAACACTACTGCCATTCCACCCAATTCCAATGTTTGGTTCAAAAAATGAATAGAATCAAGGGGAAAAAATGACACGAGGGCAAATTTAATGAACAAGAAAGTGAGGATCTGTTTTCCGCAGCAATAGGTGGTATTCTAATTTGGCCCTGGTCAAAATGAATGGGGGAATCGGAATAGGATGCCAATTTTGATTCATGATTTCAGCAATCTAAACTTAACCTTAGCTGCCTTTGGATGGCCAGAATCAGGAATCGGAATTGACATCATATAATTCCTATTTTGATTCTTCCTCAAATGGAATGAGAAAAAAAATTAAAATTAAAATTTTAATTTTAAAAATTATAATAAAAAATTCATTTTGACCAGGACAGAATCATAATAACACCGCTTGGGGTGGGAAATAGATTCAAGCAATTCCCCCTCCCTCTATTTCCCCGTGGTGTGAATTCCGCCCTCTGATACCGCTCTTTTTTTCTTAACCTAATACAGGAATCAGCAGATTTGGAATTGCATCCCAATTCCATCTTCTGATTCCAGGCAACTCAAAGGCACCCTAGAAGTTTAAAATAAAGAGCATATGAACAAAAGTGGAGCTATAATACTAGCTCCACTTTAATCTTTATTACCTTTTTGGTTTTTCCTTTTAAATGAGGAAATGATTCATGCCAAATGGCATTCTTCTTTAAATTTTTTACTTTTTCTTAATAAGCAGCTAAATGCTATCACAATGGTTAAAAAGCAAATAACACCCATTCATAAAAGTAATTAAAAAGTGAAAAATATTATTATAAAAAGTGCATATATCATTAACCTTAAATAATTATGAGGGATTTGCTAGGCAATTCCGCGGAAAAGCCATTTCGCGGCTGACTTTTGCATGAGAGAACAGCCACACGGGTTCACTTTTCAGCAGATTTTGTTCTATTAGTCACGAAATGGCCTAGCAAATCCCTAATTATGAATAAAAGGTTTAGTATTCCATAAGAGTACATCTAAACCCAAGAGATGGGTCCAACCACATCCACCAATGGGGGGAATGCATGAAGAAAAATTTCAGAATTTCACGTGGTTCTCATAAAATCCTCCAAACTATAAGGTTCATGTCGAAAAGGACACAAGAAAATTCTGTTTCTCTGACCTAAGGGTGCAACTCGGGTCGGGTTGAGTCGGGCTGAGGCCAACCCGACCCGACCCGACCCGAAGAATCCGTTTTTTCCAACCTGAACCCTCTCTGACCTGATTTCCAGCCAGATAAGGTTCAACCCAACCTGAGGAACCCTTTTTTCCAGCCCCAACCCGAATCGAGTTCAACCCAACCCTTTTTTCCAGCACCATATGTGATCACTCTATCATACAACAAAGTTTGAACTAAGTGTGTACAATGATGGCCACTTAAACCATAAAGTTTATTAGGTATTAATCTAAGACTGCCTCTTTAGTCTTTACTAATTTAGCTTACTTTTGTGTCCTTAATCCATTTCTCCTCATTAGGGTTTGAGTTGGAAGGTTTAGATAATTTCCAATACTTTAAGGGCATTATAGTAACTTCACACTAAAATAACAGACCTAACCGTCCCACCAGTTTTTGTACCCTCCACCCCTCAACTGTTTGAATTTCTTTTTCTTTTGGAAAGAAGGGAAAACAAAGGAAAGAACAAAAGAGAACAGAAGCAGAGAAAGCTACAAAATTTCACTTACCAGAGCTGAAATTATCAGTAGCAACAGCAAGCTCCTCATAATCAAAACTCCTCCAAGACGGCTTATTAATATGTAAATCCTCACCAAACTCAGTTCCTTCCAATTTTCTGTTTAAATTCCTTGATTTCTTCTTAAAAACACTAATCAGATTCTTCCATTGCAAACCATGACCCTCCAAATTCAAAGATTCGTTGACAATTGATGATTTATCACCAGAAGAATTGCTTCTGTTACTGCTATTGTTATCAGAATCAATACCCAAAATTGGTATTTCTAAAACACTTCGTGGAGAGATATCATCTGAAATTGAAATATTTCTTGATTCTGTTTCTGGGCTTTTCTGGGTTTCTCCTATTTCTGCATAAATGATTTAGTTTTAGTCACTTCAAATAAAGAAACCCATCAAATAGAATCGATTATTTTTGCATCATAATAAGCTTACCTTCTTCGAAAGTCATTGGATTGTTGTGGGTTTTTTAGATTAATCAAATTTGAATCTGTTTTCTATCAATCTCTGCCACTCCCCTGTTTTTGCATAATCCACAAAAACAGAAAAAGAAAAAGAAAGAGATTAAGAAATGAAATGAGGATTGAGAGATGAAGGGAGAAGAAAGGAAAGAAGCTTACTTGAAGGTTGAAGGAATATGTATTTTTTAAACTGCGGTTATTCCAAGAAGAGAGCAAGCAAAAACTAGCAATTGAATGAATCTAATGCTATTTATAAACTTTCAAAAGAGAATAGAATGGCCAATGATATTGGCACTACAATGTTTTGCAAATTGCACAAACTCAACTTGTCTTTTCTTTATTAAGTGTCTTCTGAGACCTTTCTGGGATTTGTAATGTCCTTTGACTGCAGTTTACATAATAGAATACAAAAGAGTCCATGCAATTATCAAAACATGGGAGTGCCAATATCAGTAGCCAATAACAATGCTTTTTATGTAGTGTGTAGGCATGAAGTCTAGTATTTTTCAAAAAGTACAAGGCTCACTTCATAGGATGATCCAAACCAAACCATTAATTTCATCATTTGTTGGGCCACAGCATAAACACGTTGTACCTAGGGAATCATCTCTATGATCCTAACCATCCGATCTGTAGAGGGAGATCCTAACGGGAGATTACTATGGCCCTATAACATCTCATACCTATACTTTCTAATAGATTATACATAAATCCTCTGTGTATGAACTTCTGAATTATTTGAAAAATGTTTAATCCACTTTCGGTTTAAATCGAATGGAGATGAGCATTGAAATCTGTAATCTGATAGCAAAATCAATTAGATGAGAAGGTTATGACTTAATTTAACTTTTTTTTCCCTTAAATTGGGTGTAACATATATAATAAATAATAAATACGGGCTATCCTAGTGACAGGTCCCACCTCCTCTACAGCGAAGATGTCCCATCTTGGACCTAAAAACTATTGTTACCATTGATCATGACAACGACTATCGGTCGGGTCTAATTTCTAGAGTATTTATATGCTGTGTGCACGTGAAATCCTGTATTTCTTCAAATGTATAGTGAGGCCCACTTCATAGGATGATCTAAACCGTTCATTTGTTGAATACGCTGCAGCTCATAGATCATCTCCCTTGGATGACCTGAACCCTTCGGTCTATAGAAAGACTGTACATTATAGAAACATTTATAGATGAGAGGGTTAGGGTCATCCAATGGAGATGATCTATGAGGTATAGCCTATTGACATTGTAGCCCAACAAATGAATGGTTTAGATCATCCTATGAAGTAGATCTTGCTGTACATTTTGAATAATACTGGACTTAACGGGCCCTCACCATATAAAATCTCCTATTTTCTAACTTGCTATTAAAGGCAGTTCCAATTCACAAAACATATTAACAGCCAATAAGAATACTGATTGATAAAGGAATTGCATGTCAAAACAAGGGAGTGTGGGTATTAGTTTCCATTTTTAATTTTCAAAGGTAATCCTTATCCTAATACTATTCTGAATTCTCACTTTCTTAATAGTTTGTTTCTCAATTTCAAAACTCCTCCACATTAATACCCCGAGTTGACTCTCTTTTATCTTGCCCGTGTTCTTGTCCAAGTCTGCATTTTCCCCTACAATGCCAATCAAAACTCCTTTGATTCTCCCGAGTTATGACTCACCAGAAAACTCAATTGCGTCAACTAAGTACTCAACCGTGTCGTACCGAATCGACTAGCATTTGCTTTGGCCGCATTATGACCCGCATTATGCATTTTGATACACCAGATTCCATAAAAGAAACAATTTTTATGGAATCTGGTGTATCAAAATAAATTTTGATACCCTCTCTCTCAATTTTTATCAACGCCCCTTATTTTGATACCTTCTACCTTTGTTCATAAACTTTAGCTGATTTAAAATTCTAAATAAATTGAGGAATTGGACGGTTCCAAAGACAAGGGCTGGGGCGGAAATATCAAAATCTTTTTGAATGATGTGATGGAAATATCAAATGACTAGCAATATGACCAAAATCTTAGGAACCTTAATCAAAAGTGTTGAAGAAAAAAAAACATTTCCAAAATCTTAGGAACCCTAAGCAGAAGTGTCGTAGAAAAAGAGTGGATAGAGAGAGTGAATCCAAATGTAATCCCAAGCATCAGTTGTCAAAATAAGTGAATCCAAATGTAATCCCAATAACTAAACCGGTTATGCAGTTCCAATCCAACCGACCTCACCATGTTCTTGCATCAGTTGTCAAAACAAGTGAATCCAAATGTAATCCCAAGCACCCATCAAAAAGTACTGATTTCAATTAGAAAAACCATAACTAGGGTTAGGATTTTGGTCTTCCTGACTTTTATGGTGGAAGAATGAGGATTGGTTGGAAAGGGAAATGATATCACCACTACCGTATTTTGATGATCGCACTCCTCACTTTATTAAAAAATATGGTAAGGCCTGCACCATAGGATAATCCAAACCATCCAGTAGATGGGCCATATCCTAAATATGTTGTGCCCCAAAAATCATTTCCATAGGTTGATCCTAACCCTCTGATCTATAGAGGGTTAGGATCAACCCACTAATATTTAGTCCCTCAATAGATCGGAGGGGGATCAACTTATGGAAATGATTTTTGGGGCACAACTTATTTGGGCTGTGGTCCATCTAACAGACGGTTTCGATCATCCTATGGTCTAGGCCATACCCTACTTTCTAATAAAGTGAGGTGAGCGATCATCAAAATATGGTAGTGGTGATATCATTACCCGTTGGAAAATGCCCTAATTCATATTCCATGAGAAGCCTTAATATCAGGAGAAACTGAGAAGCATAATTTGGCCCCGCCCACGTTACATTAATATGATTTAGACCATTCATTTTGTCAGCCTCTCCGTGAACAGAAAATTTAATATATTTGGTGAAGGATTTGGATGCTGAAATCAAATGGTTAATACAAGGACGCTCCCAATAGTGATGAAATCTAAGCCTTTGGTGAAGGATTTGGATGCTGAAATCAAATGGGTAATACAAGGACGCTCCCAATAGAGCATAGTGGGTCTACCTTGGATTGCTTTGGATACCATATGACCCAAAAACCAAACCAAAAAAATGGAAACCTAATTTAAAATAACATTCATTTCTTATTAGGATGGAATAATTAGCAAGATGTCAAGGCCATACGAGAGCCTACCCAAGGATTAAGTGGGCAGTTCAGAATAATCAAAAGTGGGATAAACTACCTCGAAAGAAAGGGAGCATTCATGAAAATTTGATAATAAATTTTGACCTGGGTTTCTCTTATTTGGTTTACTAGTAAATAATGCACGTGCAGCAACAAAAAAGTCAGTTTTGTGAGAACTATCATTGCTTCAAACAAATGATGAGGAAAACTTCTTAATTAGTAATATAGGATTCAGTAATAATAGATGACATAACAGATAACAGAGACTAAAGACATCTTGATTTTCTTTAAGTCAATAGAGAATGATCAGATGTGGAGGGAAACTGAAATTGCAAATTAATAGGGACCCAATAAGAAAGCGACTTAAAGGACCAGACAGCTTGTAAAATGCCTGGATTCTCTCCGAGGCAGTCAACAATCCAAGTGAGTACGCTTGGAGTGGTATCCCTTGCCGCGACAATGACTCTAGACAGGATCTTGGTCAGTATCAGGACCAGCTGCTTTCTTGCCTCCATTGTCTTGTGGAAGAGAATCCCTGGCAGGTTGATGGGCTGGATTTATAGTTCTTTATTAGAATATAATAACACTGCTTGATTTCTTCTCTGTACAGCATCCAAATATGGAAAGTAGAGCCACATTCAATGTATACTGCATTAACAAAAGAAAGAGATCAGTAATTTCTGGATCATTAAAAGCAATGATTGACCATCTCCTCTATTATCTATTTACAATTCCGGAAATGTTGTTACATTAATTATAGAAAAACTAAGATAAAATGTTAGCAATTAATGAAATTTGGGATATGGAAAACCGAAAGAAATGAATGAGATTTGGGCTAAAGTGAAGCTAACAGTCTTGATTTCTTGGAATGAAGCCTCCTTCCCATGACGGGAGCGTGTCAATTGCAATCGTTTTAATGTCCAAAATAATCTTGTCCTAGATTCAAATTGCAAGGTTTACTATTGCTTCCACTCAGGAAGTAAAGTTTATGGATCACTTGGTTTTCAGAACTCCAAGGTGAATAAAAGTGACTGCATCTGCTCGAAATGTTTTTGCATCTTCTGCTGTGACTTTTACTCCACTACGTCATCCAACACTCTGCGACCTTCAAAGGCAATTGATCCATATTAGAGAACACCAATAAACAGAGCAACACAAGCATCGATAAATCATATGTGGATATCATCTTAGGACAACAGAACTGATCACAAGCACCATTAATACAACAGAGGACTGACATGCAATAGTGTATAACAATATTGTCCAAGATTTTTTCAGAAGATTGAAGATTGCTAATTTTTTTTAAATATCATTTTTCTTTATAAAACTAAATGAAAATCCATTTTGACTGATAACCCTCTATCTGGTTTTCCATATCTCAAGATGGATTATGATTGTTCTGCAAAAGATATACTTATTATTGTTGTTTTATCTGCAGAAGCTGCCGTTTGGGTATGATTGGATTGTTGTGCAGCTGGGCTATTATGATTGAAATGTCTCCAATTTATGAAGTTTGATACTGCAAATGTAACAGAGCATCAAATGGTGAGAGAAAGAGAGAGATACATATTATATTATATTATATTTCAATTTACTGAGGAATGAGGAGGGTTTTTGTTTTTACTACCTCTGATGAAGGGAAGTAGTCGCAAGCTTCATGGATAGAAACTGGGCATGGGCAGAAATAGCTTTATGTATAGAAACTGAGCATGGGCAGAAACCATAAAGCTTGTAGCAAAGTTGTTTGTATTTATTCTTAGAGTACCTGTCCTCCCTGTAAAGCTTTGGCCAATCGCATGTGATGATCCAATCCAGCGGTAGTGATGATACATTCCACGGAAAAGAAACCAGATGGATCCCAGATCCAAACTCTTTTATCCGACCCGGACAGTTTAATGGAGCAGGATTCAAGCAACTTGAAAAAATGAGATAAAGCTTCCAATTCTCTGTCAAAGAAGTTCCTCCTGAACGCCGGCATCCACAACACTCTCCCGGTTTCACGAACAAAACAATCGCTAACCAACGCATCCTTCGAGGATGCCACAAGAAACAGCTCCGGATACAACATCATAAGGAGCTCAGGAGAGCACCAAGCATCATACCAAAATTTGATACAATCCCCGAATATTCTTTGTACCGAATCCCCTTACTAAACTTATGATAGATTTTCATCACATCACGCCACACAGTCACCCCCTTCAGGTTGTATAAATTATCCAACTCCCAATACCCAAGCTTAGCGTATAAATTATCCAACTCCCAATACCCAAGCTTAGCTCTATACTTACTTACTACACACCACTTTCACCCAGAATTGATCTTGTTCCACCCCAAACCTCCACAACCACTTACCTAATAAAGCGTGGTTGAATTCCTCCTAATCTCAAGACCTCCATATTTAAAAGGTAAGCATACGTCCCCCCACTTCACAAGCAGAATGCCCTTTGAATCACAAGAACCCCCCCCCCCCCCCCCCCAATAAAAATCTACGTTGAATCTGCTCAATTCTCAGCACCACACTGACAGGGCATTTAAAGAGAGATAAAAAGTATATAGGAATATTAGCCAAAACAGCCTTCACCAGAACCAATCTCCCCCCTCTGGAAATAAGATTCCTTTTCCACGTTTCAAGCCTCTTTTCAATCCTCTCCACGATAGGATCCCACATATGCTTCCGAGGTCTACCCACGCCCAACGGTAGACCCAAATATTTGGACGGGAGAGATTCCAGTTTACACCCCATCATCTTGGCAAATCTGAGGGCCCTATCCATCGGCAAATTGAGAGCCAACATACAAGATTTATGAAAATTAACTCTCTGGCTTCATGATCACATTCACTTTATCTTCAATGAACTAACCCCATATTCTCTACGCCTTGAACCGTTCTCATATATACTGCATTAACAAAAGAAACAGATCAGTAATTTCTGGACAATTAAAAGCAATGATTGACCATCTCCTCCATTATCTATTGTTACATTAATTATGGAAAAACTAAGATAAAATGTTAGCAATTAATGAAATTTGGGATATGGAAAACAAAAAGAAATGAATGAGATTTGGGCTAAAGTGAAGCTAACTGTCTTGATTTCTTGGAATGGAGCCTCCTTCCCATGACTAGAGCGTGTCAATTGCAATCATTTTAATGTCGAAAATAATCTTGTCCTAGATTCTAATTGCAAGGTTTACTATTGCTTCCGCTCAGGAAGTAAAGTTTATGGATCACTTGGTTTTCAGAACTCCAAGGTGAATACAAGTGACTGCATATGCTCGAAATGTCTTTGCATCTTCTGCTGTGACTTTTATGGTGGAAGAATGAGGATTGGTTGGAAAGGGAAATGATATCTCCACTACCGTATTTTGATGATCGCACTCCTTACTTTATTAAAAAATACGGTAAGGCCCTCACCATAGGATAATCCAAACCGTACAGTAGATGGGCCACAACCTAAATAGGTTGTGCCCCAAAAATCATTTACATAGGTTGATCCTAACCCTCCGATCTATAGAGGGTTAGCATCAACCCTCGAATATTTAGTCCCTCAAAGGGTTAGGATCAACCTATGGAATTGATTTCTGGGGCACAACTTATTTAGGTTGTGGTCCATCTAACATACGGTTTGGATCATCCTATGGTGTGGGCTATACTGTACTTTTTAATAAAGTGAGGTGTGCGATCATCAAAATATGGTAGTGGTGATATCATTTCCCATTGGAAAATGCCCTAATTCATATTCCATGAGAAGCCTTAATATGAGGAGAAACTGAGAAGCATAATTTGGCCCCGCCCACGTTACATTAATATGATTTAGACCATTCATTTTTATCACCCTAGTGATGAAATCTAAGCCTTTCATTTTGTCACCCTCTCCGTGAACAGAAAATTTAATATATTTGGTGAAGGATTTGGATGCTGAAATCAAATGGTTAATACAAGGAGGCTCCCAATAGAGCATAGTGGGTCTACCTTGGATTGCTTTGGATACCATATGACCCAAAAACCAAACCAAAAAAATGGAAACCTAATTTAAAATAACATTCATTTCTTATTAGGATGGAATAATTAGCAAGATGTCAAGGCCATACGAGAGCCTACCCAAGGATTAAGTGGGCAGTTCAGGATTAAGTGGGCAGTTCAGAATAATCAAAAGTGGGATAAACTACCTCGAAAGAAAGGGAGCATTCATGAAAATTTGATAATAAATTTTGACCTGGGTTTCTCTTATTTGGTTTACTAGTAAAAAATGCACGTGCAGCAACAAAAAAGTCAGTTTTGTGAGAACTATCATTGCTTCAAACAAATGATGAGGAAAACTTCTTAATTAGTAATATAGGATTCAGTAATAATAGATGACATAACAGATAACAGAGACTAAAGACATCTTGATTTTCTTTAAGTCAAAAGAGAATGATCAGATGTGGAGGGAAACTGAAATTGCAAATTAATAGGGACCCAATAAGAAAGCGACTTAAAGGGCCAGACAGCTTGTAAAATGCCTGGATTCTCTCCGAGGCAGTCAACAATCCAAGTGAGTACGCTTGGAGTGGTGTCCCTTGCCGCGACGATGACTCTAGACAGGATCTTGGTCAGTATCAGGATCAGCTGCTTTCTTGGCTCCATTGTCTTGTGGAAGAGAATCCCTGGCAGGTTGATGGGCCGGGATTTATAGTTCTTCATTAGAATATCATAACACTGCTTGATTTCTTCTCTGTACAGCATCCAAATATGGAAAGCAGTGCCACATTCAATGTATACTGCATTAACAAAAGCAACAGATCAGTAATTTCTGGATCATTAAAAGCAAGGATTGACCATCTCCTCTATTATCTATTTACAATTCCGGAAACGTAGTTACATTAATTATGGAAAAACTAAGATAAAATGTTAGCAATTAATGAAACTTGGGATATGGAAAACGGAAAGAAATGAATGAGATTTGGGCTAAAGTGAAGCTAACTGTCTTGATTTCTTGGAATGAAGCCTCCTTCCCATGACGGGAGCGTGTCAATTGCAATCGTTTTAATGTCCAAAATAATCTTGTCCTAGATTCAAATTGCAAGGTTTACTATTGCTTCCACTCAGGAAGTAAAGTTTATGGATCACTTGGTTTTCAGAACTCCAAGGTGAATAAAAGTGACTGCATCTGCTCGAAATGTTTTTGCATCTTCTGCTGTGACTTTTACTCCACTACGTCATCCAACACTCTGCGACCTTCAAAGGCAATTGATCCATATTAGAGAACACCAATAAACAGAGCAACACAAGCATCAATAAATCATATGTGGGTATCATCTTAGGACAACAGAACTGATCACAAGCACCATTAATACAACAGAGGACTGACATGCAATAGTGTATAACAATATTGTCCAAGATTTTTTCAGAAGATTGAAGATTGCTAATTTTTTTTAAATATCATTTTTCTTTATAAAACTAAATGAAAATCCATTTTGACTGATAACCCTCTATCTGGTTTTCCATATCTCAAGATGGATTATGATTGTTCTGCAAAAGATATACTTATTATTGTTGTTTTATCTGCAGAAGCTGCCGTTTGGGTATGATTGGATTGTTGTGCAGCTGGGCTATTATGATTGAAATGTCTCCAATTTATGAAGTTTGATGCTGCAAATGTAACAGAGCATCAAATGGTGAGAGAAAGAGAGAGATACATATTATATTATATTATATTTCAATTTACTGAGGAATGAGGAGGGTTTTTGTTTTTACTACCTCTGATGAAGGGAAGTAGTCGCAAGCTTCATGGATAGAAACTGGGCATGGGCAGAAACAGCTTTATGTATAGAAACTGGGCATGGGCAGAAACCATAAAGCTTGTAGCAAAGTTGTTTGTATTTATTCTTAGAGTACCTGTCCTCCCTGTAAAGCTTTGGCCAATCGCATGTGATGATCCAATCCAGCGGTAGTGATGATACATTCCACGGAAAAGAAACCAGATGGATCCCAGATCCAAACTCTTTTATCCGACCCGGACAGTTTAATGGAGCAGGATTCAAGCAACTTGAAAAAATGAGATAAAGCTTCCAATTCTCTGTCAAAGAAGTTCCTCTTGAACGCCGGCATCCACAACACTCTCCCGGTTTCACGAACAAAACAATCGCTAACCAACGCATCCTTCGAGGATGCCACAAAAAACAGCTCCGGATACAACATCATAAGGAGCTCAGGAGAGCACCAAGCATCATACCAAAATTTGATACAATCCCCGAATATTCTTTGTACCGAATCCCCTTACTAAACTTATGATAGATTTTCATCACATCACGCCACACAGTCACCCCCTTCAGGTTGTATAAATTATCCAACTCCCAATACCCAAGCTTAGCGTATAAATTATCCAACTCCCAACACCCAAGCTTAGCTCTATACTTACTTACTACACACCACTTTCACCCAGAATTGATCTTGTTCCACCCCAAACCTCCACAACCACTTACCTAATAAAGCGTGGTTGAATTCCTCCTAATCTCAAGACCTCCATATTTAAAAGGTAAGCATACCTCCTCCCACTTCACAAGCAGAATGCCCTTTGAATCACAAGACCCCCCCCCCCCAATAAAAATCTACGTTCAATCTGCTCAATTCTCAGCACCACACTGACAGGGCATTTAAAGAGAGATAAAAAGTATATAGGAATATTAGCCAAAACAGCCTTCACCAGAACCAATCTCCCCCCTCTGGAAATAAGATTCCTTTTCCACGTTTCAAGCCTCTTTTCAATCCTCTCCACGATAGGATCGCACATATGATTCCGAGGTCTACCCACGCCCAACGGTAGACCCAAATATTTGGACGGGAGAGATTCCATTTTACACCCCATCATCTTGGCAAATCTGAGGGCCCTATCCATCGGCAAATTGAGAGACAACATACAAGATTTATGAAAATTAACTCTCTGGCTTCAAGATCACATTCACTTTATCTTCAATGAACTAACCCCATATTCTCTACGCCTTGAACCGTTCTCATATATACTGCATTAACAAAAGAAACAGATCAGTAATTTCTGGACAATTAAAAGCAATGATTGACCATCTCCTCCATTATCTATTGTTACATTAATTATGGAAAAACTAAGATAAAATATTAGCAATTAATGAAATTTGGGATATGGAAAACAGAAAGAAATGAATGAGATTTGAGCTAAAGTGAAGCTAACTGTCTTGATTTCTTGGAATGGAGCCTCCTTCCCATGACTGGAGCGTGTCAATTGCAATCATTTTAATGTCGAAAATAATCTTGTCCTAGATTCTAATTGCAAGGTTTACTATTGCTTCCGCTCAGGAAGTAAAGTTTATGGATCACTTGGTTTTCAGAACTCCAAGGTGAATACAAGTGACTGCATATGCTCGAAATGTCGTTGCATCTTCTGCTGTGACTTTTATGGTGGAAGAATGAGGATTGGTTGGAAAGGGAAATGATATCTCCACTACCGTATTTTGATGATCGCACTCCTCACTTTATTAAAAAATACGGTAAGGCCCTCACCATAGGATAATCCAAACCGTCCAGTAGATGGGCCACAACCTAAATAGGTTGTGCCCCAAAAATCATTTCCATAGGTTGATCCTAACCCTCCGATCTATAGAGGGTTAGCATCAACCCTCGAATATTTAGTCCCTCAAAGGGTTAGGATCAACCTATGGAATTGATTTCTGGGGCACAACTTATTTAGGTTGTGGTCCATCTAACATACGGTTTGGATCATCCTATGGTGTGGGCTATACTGTACTTTTTAATAAAGTGAGGTGTGCGATCATCAAAATATGGTAGTGGTGATATCATTTCCCATTGGAAAATGCCCTAATTCATATTCCATGAGAAGCCTTAATATGAGGAGAAACTGAGAAGCATAATTTGGCCCCGCCCACGTTACATTAATATGATTTAGACCATTCATTTTTATCACCCTAGTGATGAAATCTAAGCCTTTCATTTTGTCAACCTCTCCGTGAACAGAAAATTTAATATATTTGGTGAAGGATTTGGATGCTGAAATCAAATGGTTAATACAAGGAGGCTCCCAATAGAGCATAGTGGGTCTACCTTGGATTGCTTTGGATACCATATGACCCAAAAACCAAACCAAAAAAATGGAATCCTAATTTAAAATAACATTTATTTCTTATTAGGATGGAATAATTAGCAAGATGTCAAGGCCATACGAGAGCCTACCCAAGGACTAAGTGGGCAGTTCAGATCAATCAAAAGTGGGATAAACTACCATGAAAGAAAGGGAGCATTCATGAAAATTTGATAATAAATTTTCACCTGGGTTTCTCTTATTTCGTTTACTAGTAAAAAATGCACGTGCACCAACAAAAAAGTCAGTTTTGTGAGAACTATCATTGCTTCAAACAAATGAAGAGGAAAACTTATTAATTAGTAATATAGGATTCAGTAATAATAGATGACATAACAGATAACAGAGACTAAAGACATCTTGATTTTCTTTAAGTCAATAGAGAATGATCAGATGTGGAGGGAAACTGAAATTGCAAATTAATAGGGACCCAATAAGAAAGCGACTTAAAGGACCAGACAGCTTGTAAAATGCCTGGATTCTCTCCCAGGCAGTCAACAATCCAAGTGAGTACGCTTGGAGTGGTGTCCCTTGCCGCGACGATGACTCTAGACCGGATCTTGGTCAGTATCAGGACCAGCTGCTTTCTTGCCTCCATTGTCTTGTGGAAGAGAATCCCTGGCAGGTTGATGGGCCTGGATTTATAGTTCTTCATTAGAATATAATAACACTGCTTGATTTCTTCTCTGTACAGCATCCAAATATGGAAAGTAGGGCCACATTCAATGTATACTGCATTAACAAAAGAAAGAGATCAGTAATTTCTGGATAATTAAAAGCAATGATTGACCATCTCCTCTATTATCTATTTACAATTCCGGAAATGTTGTTACATTAATTATGGAAAAACTAAGATAAAATGTTAGCAATTAATGAAATTTGGGTTATGGAAAACAGAAAGAAATGAATGAGATTTGGGCTAAAGTGAAGCTAACTGTCTTGATTTCTTGGAATGGAGCCTCCTTCCATGACTCGAGCGTGTCAATTGCAATCGTTTTAATGTCGAAAATAATCTTGTCCTAGATTCTAATTGCAAGGTTTACTATTGCTTCCATTAAGGAAGTAAAGTTTATGGATCACTTGGTTTTCAGAACTCCAAGGTGAATAAAAGTGACTGCATCTGCTCGAAATGTTTTCGCATCTTCTGCTGTGACGTTTACTCCACTATGTCAT
Source organism: Tasmannia lanceolata (assembly GCF_043159265.1). Lineage (NCBI taxonomy): Eukaryota > Viridiplantae > Streptophyta > Magnoliopsida > Canellales > Winteraceae > Tasmannia > Tasmannia lanceolata. The sequence continues at coordinate 58,721,333 of NW_027518695.1, read as the reverse complement.
CCAACACTCTGTGACCTTCAAAGGCAATTGATCCATATTAGAGAACACCAATAAACAGAGAAACACAAGCATCAATAAATCATATGTGGGTATCATCTTAGGACAACAGAACTGATCACAAGCACCATTAATACAACAGAGGACTGACATGCAATAGTATATAACAATATTGTCCAAGATTTTTTCAGAAGATTGCTAATTTTTTTAAAATATCATTTTTATTTATAAAACTAAATGAAAATCCATTTTTACCGATAACCCTCTATCTGGTTTTCCATATCTCAAGATGGATTATGATTGTTCTGCAAAAGATATACTTATTATTGTTGTTTTATCTGCAGAAGCTGCCGTTTGGGTGTGATTGGATTGTTGTGCAGCTGGGCTATTGTGATTGAAATGTCTCGAATTTCTGAAATTTGATGCTACAAATGTAACAAAGCATCAAATGGTGAGAGAAAGAGAGAGATAAATATTATATTATATTTCAATTTACTGAGGAATGAGGACAGTTTTTTTTGTACTACCTCTGATGAAGGGAAGTAGTTGCAAGCTTCATGGATAGAAACTGGGCATGAGCATAAACAGCTTCATGGATAGAAACTGGGCATGGGCAGAAACCGTAAAGCTTGTAGCAAAGTTGTTTGTATTTATTCTTAGAGTACCTGTCCTCTCTGTAAAGCTTTGGTCATCTGTTGCTTCACCACCCGGTCCTTAACTTCACGAAGTTACGATCAATATGTCTCATGATTTGTAACATATGCCCTCAAGAATGTATCATAAATGTATGTTGTTTCCTGAAACAGAATAAGATTCAAGGACATGGAGAGGGGTATTGAGATAAATGACAATTAAATAGCGATCGTAATGCATTGTCAGAATCAGAAATAAAATAAAATGTCAATGTTTCTAGGTCATTGCTATATTGTAGCTAGAGATGGCACCTACCAATATCAAGAATTACCTGGACACATTTCATCTCACCATACCTGTATGCAAAATTCAATGCAGTTCTTGGTTGGGGATTGAGCCTCTAATTTGATGATCACAAGTTAGATCCTATAAATTAGCCAAAAAAATTCACAATAGTGAATAATTTCAACTCGATATAGAATCAAAATATTAAGAAGAAAGGCTATTCTGGTTCAAGTTCAGCAAAGAAGTTAACATGGCAGTAGAATAACACAGTAGGGTCAGGTGCTGTTTTGGCAATTGATTCTGGTGTGGACAACAATAGTGGGAACCTGATAAAATTCCAGCCTGCCAATAACAATAAAAAAAGGAGCTACAAATTTCAGCATTGGATTATTCGTTATGATGATGATTATTACCAGTGGATAGTGGATGCAGTCCTATATAGAAAATGTGGCTGAAAATTTGACTCATAGTTGATGACTGCAGTAAGATGTGTTCTAGGAAAAAATAGTCACGATAAACAATAGGCAAAAAGATCATAAGAAAATTGATGTTGATAAATATCTGGACACTGACTTTTTCTTTTATTATTTTATCTGTTGTCAAATTTATTACAATTCCCAAAGAGTTCTTTAGATCAAAAGACAAAGTGAGTCAGTGCAATTATGACATCGTAGCAGTGCTAATATTACTTCTTCGATAAAATTTCAAACTTGTAAATAAAACTCCTACATTGTATTTAAAGCAACAATATTTACATATAAACTTGTTTGGCTTCTCCTTGCAGCCGTCACCCCCTCTACTGAATGAAGAGGGGTCTGTTCTTCTTCTACGTCCTCTAAGTCATCATTCACTTTTGAATGAGAAGGGGGTTGTTCTTGTTCTCCCTTATCTTCTGAGTGGGGTACTGAATGAAGAGGGGTTTGTTCTTCTTCTACGTCCTCTAAGCCATCATTCACTTTTGAATGAGAAGGGGGTTGTTCTTGTTCTCCCATATCTTCTGAGTGATGACGGATCGGCTCTTCTTCTACCTCCTATTCTGAATGAGAAGGGAGTAGTTCATCTTCATCTATCACATAGGTAGAGTATCCCAATAGAGCATAGTGGGTCTACCTTGGATTGATCAGTACCATTATTTGCTTTGGATACCATATGACCCAAAAACCAAACCAAAAAAAGGGAAACCTAATTTAAAATAACATTTATTTCTTATTAGGATGGAATAATTAGCAAGATGTCAAGGCCATACGAGAGCCTACCCAAGGATAAAGTGGGCAGTTCAGATCAATCAAAAGTGGGATAAACTACCATGAAAGAAAGGGAGCATTCATGAAAATTTGATAATAAATTTTCACCTGGGTTTCTCTTATTTGGTTTGCTAGTAAAAAATGCACGCGCAGCAACAAAAAAGTCAATTTTGTGAGAACTATCATTGCTTCAAACAAATGAAGAGGAAAACTTCTTAATTAGTAATATAGGATTCAGTAATAATAGATGACATAACAGAGAACAGAGACTAAAGACATCTTGATTTTCTTTAAGTCAATAGAGAATGATCAGATGTGGAGGGAAACTGAAATTGCAAATTAATAGGGACCCAATAAGAACGCGACTTAAAGGACCAGACAGCTTGTAAAATGCCTGGATTCTCTCCGAGGCAGTCAACAATGCCGCGACGATGACTCTATACAGGATCTTGGTCAGTATCAGGACCAGCTGCTTTCTTGCCTCCACTGTCTTGTGGAAGAGAATCCCTGGCAGGTTGATGGGCCTGGATTTATAGTTCTTCATTAGAATATAATAACACTGCCTGCTTTCTTCTCTGTACAGCATCCAAATATGGAAAGTAGTGCCACATTCAATGTATACTGCATTAACAAAAGAAACAGATCAGTAATTTCTGGATAATTAAAAGCAATGATTGACCATCTCCTCTATTATCTATTTACAATTCCGGAAATGTTGTTACATTAATTATGGAAAAACTAAGATAAAATGTTAGCAATTAATGAAATTTGGGATATGGAAAACGGAAAGAAATGAATGAGATTTGGGCTAAAGTGAAGCTAACTGTCTCGATTTCTTGGAATGGAGCCTCCTTCCCATGACGGGAGCGTGTCAATTGCAATCATCTTAATGTCCAAAATAATCTTGTCCTAGATTCAAATTGCAAGGTTTACTATTGCTTCCACTCAGGAAGTAAGGTTTATGGATCACTTGGTTGTCAGAACTCCAAGGTGAATAAAAGTGACTGCATCTACTCGAAATGTTTTTGCATCTTCTGTTGTGACTTTTACGCCACTATGTCATCCAACACTCTATGACCTTCAAAGGCAATTGATCCATATTAGAGAACACCAATAAACAGAGAAACACAGGCATCAATAAATCATATGTGGGTATCATCTTAGGACAACAGAACTGATCACAAGCACCATTAATACAACAGAGGACTGACATGCGATAGTGTATAACAATATTGTCCAAGATTTTTTCAGAAGATTGAAGATTGCTAATTTTTTTAAATATCATTTTTATTTATAAAACTAAATGAAAATCCATTTTGACTGATAACCCTCTATCTGGTTTTCCATATCTCAAGATGGATTATGATTGTTCTGCAAAAGATATGCTTATTATTGTTGTTTTATCTGCAGAAGCTGCCGTTTGGGTATGATTGGATTGTTGTCCAGCTGGGCTATTATGATTGAAATGTCTCCAATTTATGAAATTTGATGCTGCAAATGTAACAAAGCATCAAATGGTGAGAGAAAGAGAGAGATACATATTATATTATATTTCAATTTACTGAGGAATGAGGAGGGTTTTTTTTTTACTACCTCTGATGAAGGGAAGTAGTCGCAAGCTTCATGGATAGAAACTGGGCATGGGCAGAAACAGCTTTATGTATAGAAACTGGGCATGGGCAGAAACCGTAAAGCTTGTAGCAAAGTTGTTTGTATTTATTCTTAGAGTACCTGTCCTCTCTGTAAAGCTTTGGCCAATCGCATGTGATGATCCAATCCAGCGGTAGTGATGATACATTCCACGGAAAAGAAACCAGATGGATCCCAGATCCAAACTCTTTTATCCGACCCAGACAGTTTTATGTAGCAGGATTCAAGCAACTTGAAAAAATGAGATAAAGCTTCCAATTCTCTGTCAAAGAAGTTCCTCCTGAACGCCGGCATCCACAACACTCGCCCGTTTTCACGAACAAAACAATCGCTAACCAACGCATCCTTCGAGGACGCCACAAGAAACAACTCCGGATACAACATCATAAGGAGCTCAGGAGAGCACCAAGCATCATACCAAAATTTGATACGATCCCCGAATATTCTTTGTACCGAATCGCCTTGCTAAACTCATGATAGATTTTCATCACATCACGCCACACAGTCACCCCCTTCAGGTTGTATAAATTATCCAACTCCCAATACCCAAGCTTAGCGTATAAATTATCCAACTCCCAATACCCAAGCTTAGCTCTATACTTACTACACACCACTTTCACCCAGAATTGATCTTGTTCCACCCCAAACCTCCACAACCACTTACCTAATAAAGCGTGGTTGAATTCCTCCTAATCCCAAGACCTCCATATTTAAAAGGTAAGCATACCTCCCCCCACTTCACAAGCAGAATGCCCTTTGAATCACAAGAAACACCCCCCCCCCCCCCCCCATAAAAATCTACGTTGAATCTGCACAATTCTCAGCACCACACTGACAGGGCATTTAAAAAGAGATAAAAAGTATATAGGAATATTAGCCAAAACAACCTTCACCAGAACCAATCTCCCCCCTCTGGAAATAAGATTCCTTTTCCACGTTTCAAGCCTCTTTTCAATCCTCTCCACGAGGTCTACCCACGCCCAACGGTAGACCCAAATATTTGGACGGGAGAGATTCCAGTTTACACCCCATCATCTTGGCAAATCTGAGGGCCCTATCCATCGGCAAATTGAGAGCCAACATACAAGATTTATGAAAATTAACTCTCTGGCTTCAAGATCACATTCACTTTATCTTCAATAAACTAACCCCATATTCTCTACGCCTTGAACCGTTCTCATATTTTTTCTTGCATTCCCCTCCCAGATCCTATTACTTTTCCCATCACCTTGCCCTGAGTCATTGCCTATTACCACACCCTAGCCACCCTTAGGTATAATTTGAGCCATATATTGGATTATTTCATATTCATTTAAAAAAATAGATTATTTCATATATCTGAACCTTATCATACATTATTTCCATATTTCCGGCAGCTATCTGTTTTGTTTATGGATTTGATGTACAGAACCTGCATGGGGCTGAATTATTTACTATTTGATGAAAGAATTTCAAAGGCTCTACTTTCCTACAATACCTAGTTGTAATTAGATTTTATATGATGTTTAATCTATTTTTGAATATATAATTTGCTGCCATATTAAATTAGAACAACTTATTCGTGCACCTAAATTCTCAGAAATCAACCTGCGGACCCTAAGGTTTGCACCAATTTGGTATCAGAACTCAGCTCAAACACTTGTAGGGTCCTTCCATTAAAGACACCTAGGTGTTCGGTAATGATCGATAGACTTTTCCTTAGTTCTAGCCTTGGATAGTTTGTCTCTCGCCCTCCAATTGTTGGGTAAAGTCCTGATGGAGTCTCTCTTAGTTATATGCATTAGACTCTAAAATTCTCCTTTACAGCCTAGGTTCATTAAAATTGTCTTTTATGGATCCTTAGATAATATTTGAGTTTCTTAGTGCTGCCCTATATCTAAGAGTCTACTTCAAATCAGTTAGGTGTCAACTTCCTAGTCTTAGCCCATCTATTTTCTTTTAATGTGTCTTAGTACACCCCTCAATTCTGTAGGGTTGTCTTGCACATCGATCACACATGTACAAACTATGACTAATATGGCCAATGCACCACATCAAGGGCAAGAACGAGCCCAGCCCCGAGAGGCCTAGAGACATCGCACTCAAGCTACGTTGGACCATCACTCGGAAATCTTAGTTGAGATCAGAGTTGCCTTGAATCGCATTCGCAAACGCATTGGGCTTGGGATTATCGAAAATGTCGTGGTCCCTTGGAATGCACGCCCTGCCTAGCTAGGCAAGGCGAGGCGAGGCGAGGCAAAGGGGCATTGACTGAGACTCAACTAGTTCAGTTATTAGAGATTACGTGGCTAGTCATTTGAACTCCACTTTTCCTACTAATAACATTGCTAAGAGACCACATGTGGGTGAGAAGAACACGGATCAAGGACTTCTACGACCCAAACTACATAGTACCACTACCTTAAAAAGTTCCAACTGAAATGAATGGGGTCATAGATCATCTGATTGTCCACATAGCACATATTTTATGGAGTAAAATAGGATTATACTTTAATTCAGCCGCACATACTACTCTCGAGCATATGGACAGATATAAGTGATCAATTATAGCTTAGGGCATTTGCTGAAATGCTTAGCTAGAGGGGACCATCACCAATAGAACGAGTTTACATAATTTGGTTCGTTCTTTTGAGAACATTCGTGGCCATCTCCTTCCACACCTCCTAGATCATACACATGTGCTCTATACTGGGAAGTGCATCACTAAGGCCGACGCCTTCGTCCACTACATGAAAGAGGTAAATCGAGAGATGTTAAAGAGTTTGCGACCGAGTATTGAAAGGAACGAGGTTTCCATTGATCACCATCATAGAGATCACTTCTATAGCATGGAGGATCTAGAGATGGTGTTCCTTCGAAGTGTATCGGTTTATTGATTGGAGCATATCATCATTCACTTGAAACAACCAATTACTCCAAAAGCTTAAGTTGTTGTAGATGGCGTTATTTAATCTTTTATACTTTAACACTCCTCCTCCATGTGGTCCCCTCTTTTCTAGGGTTGGCCTACACGTGGCGCATGTGGCCCCTCTTTTCTAGGGTTGGCCTACACGTGGCGCATGTGGCCCCTCTTTTGGGTTGGCCATTACAAGTGGATTTTTTTAATGTTAAGGAGTTTTGAACCCAGACCGCAATTGCTCTGATACCATGTGAAACAACCAATTCCTCCAAAAGCTTAAGCTGTTGTATATGGCGTTATTTAATCCTTTTTACTTTAACAATTCACGCATCGCTTCGTAACATTCCATAGATGTTCAAAGTAAGGAAACCTGTCGAGGATTTTGCTAGTGGTACCTAATTCATTAGCGATGATGTTCTTGGATTGAGTGTTTGTGATAGTGTGGTACAATTGCAAGGACTTCCTCATGAACCACCAAATTCTAGTTCCGAACAGGCATGACGTTAATTTCCTCATCTTTGTCTTGATACTGTTCATAAATAGGCCATATTTCTATTCAAAAATAAATAAATAGGCCATATTTGATCCTCTTTGTCGCTGTCACCTTTAGCAAAGTCAACACTCTTATGGGTAAGAATAGGATGCATGTCCTAATTCCCCACAAGTGAAACATTGAATCATCGACCCAATGAGCGCTGGTTCCTCTCATTTAACAGTCCGGCCAACCCCTTCAACAGTCCTGGGACTTGTTCAATTTGATAAAGGAGATGCATGATCGCTTCTAGTAGCTGTTTTGTCAATCCTTGACACCCCAACGACACTATAACTCATTGTGTTTGCAGATTTAGGCTTATGTCCGATCATATTAAACTTAGGGCCATAATGGATCACTCTTTCTTCTACCCAAAGAGCATACTGATGTGCATTTTCAAGGTTAGTCAGCCACATAACTATCATCTCATCCTGAGTCAACAGCTTGAGCCGGGATAAATAACTTGCATCGAGTTGTTCGTCACTTTTTTTATTACCTACCCTCATGGACAGGTTGTTGAACTCCGATGTCTATACTTCTACGCTCATTTCACGTTGAATTAAACTATGAAAATGTTGATACATCATAATATGTAATCAGAAATCAGCAAGAAGAAATTGCTTCCTCATCTTGGTCCTCGTATGTTCCCACGCATAGTTGTCAACCCATGACTCGACTTGTAACTCCATTTCTTAATTTTATGACTCGTGACTTGACTCGACTCGTTACTCGACTTGACTCGTGACTCGTAAGAGTTTTTGAAAAGAGTAGAAATGTATTTGAAAAAAATATCATTATATCTCAAAAGATGAAGCATGTAAAAAAAATATAACCCAATTGCACATAGATAAAGCACTAGGCCAAAAATATCCATCTATCCATAATATATATTGTTAGTAGTAATTGAGAGGAAGAAGTGGAGAGAGAGAGAGAGAGAAGAGAAATGTAAGAGGGAGAAAGAGAGAATTGTGAGAGTTAGTCCTCTCACCACACGATTATTATATTAATATAAAATTTACATATAAAATGACAAGTTTACCCCTATATATCTAACACTCCCCCTCAAGCTGGAATGTATATATCATACATTCCTAGCTTGTTACACACTTCCTTTAATTTTGCAGGCCCTATCGCTTTGGTGAGCACATCAACAAGTTGATTTGTGGACCTAGTAAACATGGTGCAAATCTCTCCTCTTTGGATCCTTTGACGAATGAAGTGACAGTTAACCTCAATATGCTTGGTTCGCTCGTAGAAAACTGGATTGTTGGCAATATAAATAGCTGACCGGTTGTCACAATACAACCGTGATGGTCCCGAAGGAGGAAAACCAATTTCTGATAAGAAGGAACACAACCAGATTAACTCTCCAGTCGTATAGGACATATCTCTGTACTCGGCTTCTGCACTAGATTTAGACACAATATCCTACTTTATACTTCTCCAAGACACCATATTACCACCAACGAATGTACAGTAACCAGTCGTAGATCTCCTATCTGCTGGAGAACTTGCCCAATCAGCATCAGTGAATTCTTCTATAATCTCATGTCCATTCTTCCTGAAGCATAACCCCTTTCCTGGTGTACCTTTCAAGTATCGAACAATCTGGAGTACTGCAGCCCAGTGACATGTGTGAGGAGAACTCATAAACTGACTGAACACTCCTACAGCGTATGAGATATCAAGTCTGGTAACAGTTAAATAAATCAACTTTCCCACTAGTCTGCGGTATCGACCTGGATCCCTTGTTCAGGAAGAAGTTTGGAATTCGGGTCCATAGGAATAAATGCTGGTTTTATTCCCATAGAGCCTGTCTCTTCTAGAATGTCTAAAGTATACTTTCTCTGTGATAGGGAAAGACCACGTTTAGAATGAGCCACCTCAATTCCAAGAAAATACCTGAGAAGACCCAACACATATCCTGTATTGGAGTGATGGCTAAACACAGAATGATCGACTAAGCACTGTTTCATACCAAACCGCATAACTGCGCCACTAAAACGACCAAACCAAGCCCTCAGAGATTGCTTCAACCCATAGATTGCCTTCCTAAGGTGACACACTGATGAACCCATCTCCCCCTGAGCAACATACCAAGGAGGTTGCTCCATGTAAACTTCCTCATTTAGGTCGCCATGAAGAAAGGCATTCTTCACATCCAACTAATAGAGAGGCCATCCACGATTAACTGCAATGGAGATCAGAACTCTGACAGACGGTATTTTGACGACTGGGGAAAATGTCTCCTGATAATCTACACCAAACGTCTGAGTATAACCTTTGGCAACTAGTTTTGCTTTGAGGCGCTCAATTGTCCCATCAGGTTGATACTTGATAGGAAACACCAATCCACAGCCAACTGTCTGCACATCATAAGGTAGTGGAACAAGTTGCCATGTGCGATTTAAGTGTAGGGCATCCATCTCTGCATCTATTGCAGCTCTCCAGCCAGGATGTGCCAGTGCCTCTGTAACTGATTTTGGAATAGAAATAGTAGAAACACTTGAAATAAATGAGCGGAATTTGGGTGAAAGATGATGATAAGAGACAAACTTTGAAATAGGATGAGCAGTCGTACGTGAACGAGTACGAGTGGCAATAGGAGAATCAGAGATAATAAGGGGAGTACCTGAAGGATGGTCATCTGACAGAGAAGGAGGATTGGCTGGTTGAGGAGAGGGAGGCACAACCAGCTGTCTCGGACGTCGGCTGTATACTTTTGGTGCATGCAGGGTAGTAACTTCAAGAGAATCTGGCACAGGTTCAGCTGCAGAGGAAGAATCTTTCATAGGTGTGTCCGAAGGTGACTCAAGACTATCAGTAATAACATCTGGAGCAGGGAGAGGTAAAAGTAGACTTGCGGGCTCAGTGGTACATACTGGAGGGTCTAAAAAATAGGGAGTATCCTCAAAAAAGGAGACATCTGCCGAAAAAAATGTTTTTCGCAGAGTAGGACTATAGCATTTGTATCCTTTCTGAGTCCGTGAATAACCCAAAAAAATACATTTTTCAGAACGAGAGTCTAATTTATGCAGCCCCGTGGCTAACTTGTGAACAAAGCAAGTACATCCAAACACGCGAGGCAATAAAGGAAAAGGATTACCTAGAGGATAAAGAATTGAGAATGGGGTCTCACCAGAAAGTACAGAAGATGGCAGCCGATTCCCTAAAAAACATGCCGTAAGTACGGCATCACCCCAATATACCTTTGGTACTCGCATTTGGAACATGATAGTGCGAGTAATATCTAAAAGGTATCTGATCTTGCGTTCGGCAACCCCATTCTGTTGGGAAGAATAAGCACACGAAGATTGATGAATAATGCCTCAAGAGTCAAGAAACTGATTGAAACCATTACTACTAGAAAAGTACTCCTTGGCGTTATCAGTACGCAAATAAGAGATAAAGCATTGAAACTGATTATCAATTTCAAAATAAAAACTACGAAAAGCAGTAAACACATCAGAACGTTCCTTGAGAAGATATAACCATGTATTACGGGAAAAATCATCAATAAATATAACACAATACCGATAACCATATAAAGAAGTAGTTCGTGCGGGACCCCATACATCTGAATGAATAAGCTCAAAAGGTCTAGAGGACCGTCTACCACCACGCGAAGGAAAAGACACTCTACGGTGCTTTCCCAACTCACAAGAAACATGAAAACGACTCAATAGACTTATTAATAAAAGGAGATTTTCTTAATTTGTCTACAGGAGGATGACCAAGACGACAATGCCAATGATAAGTGCCGGCAGAGGTACGAAGTGCAGCACTAGTAGCTAATGAATCAAGGTAATATAAGCCACCCATCTCAATGCCCCTACCAATCCTCTTCCCAGTCTTTAGATCCTGAAAAGTGCAATAAGGAAAGAATGAAACAGAGCACATCAAGGTTTGTGTCAAGTGATGCACAGATAATAGATTAACTGGGAAGGAAGGAACATAAAGAACATATGATAATAAAAGACCATTAGAGATGGATACCACACCAACCCCAGAGACTGGTGATGTAATCTCATCTGCTAATGTAACAGTACGAGGCGCAGTAGGCGGTGCTGACTGGAAAGAAGAAAGAAGTTGAAAATTACCAGTCATATGATGCGACGCCCCTGAATCAATGAGCCATGATTCAGAGGATGGATGACAAAATGAAACAAGACAAGCTATCTGGCTGGGCAAAGGTGGCAACGGGTTCTTGCCTCTATCACGCAGACGGATGAGGTCTTCATATTCGGCACGACTGACCATCATCTGATCAGCAGTAGGCAAAGTGGTAGCAGGCAAATGTACAGGAGTAGCAAGAGCGGAACCAGAGCCATCAGCAACAGAAGTAGTAGGTCGAGAAGGACGAAGCTCTGGATGTAAGTCATAACAGTAGTCAATGATGTGTCCCTCCAACTTCCAGTGGGTATAGAATCGAGACCCACGTCCATAACCACTCCAAGAGTCTCAACCACGGCCTCGTCCACTAACATCCCGACCACGGCCACGACCCCAACCACCTCGACCAGCACGGCTAGATCATCAACCACGGTCAGTACTATAAGAGGTAATAAGTGAAGAGCTATCAAGAGTATTATTTGTCATCGGAAGAGACCTCATTCGCTGAACCCTAGAAAAAGTCTCCTGAAGCGATGGCAAGCTACCAGAACCCACAATCTGCTGTCGGATTTGCAGGAAGTCTAGCTCTAAAGAATCCAGATACCGAACTACGCGCATATCCTCCTGATGGCACGCAACCTCAACAGGATCGACAGTAAAGGGCATGAGCAAATCTAACTGCTGACAAAGAGCGTGATAAGAGCTAAAGTGGTCGGAAAGAGACATGTCACCACGCTGGAATCCTAACCAGTCAAAGAACAGGTCACACATGTGTGTAACATTATTAGCACAAGAATACAAAGTTGCAGCATACTCCCAAACTTCCTTAGACGAATCAAGAAACATCATATTTGCTACCACTTGAGAATCCATACAACTCCAAAGAAAAGATCGGATGACAGCATCCTCCTGTTTCCATTTCTCAAAGGAGGAATCCTTGGTGGGCAGAGGATGATGTTCCAGAAAGCGTACTTTGCCACGACCAAGAAGATAAGTACGAACGGATCTCCTCCAGGGGGGATAATTCTTCCCATCCAGTCGAATCAAAGTCATCTGAAGAGGGGCCTCCGCAGGAGAGTAGCCAGGAGAAGGACCAGTAGTGGAAGAAGAAGCCCCATCAATTTTCAATGAAGCCATCGGTAGCGAAGAGGTGTCAATGGGTTCCATAAACGATTACTAAATGGGATAGAATGCGAAGAACAATGAAGAAGAACCAACCAAATCTCCAACAATCGATGATCAGGCCACCACAAATATAGCCGAATCACCAACCCAAATAACCACGAGCAACAACATACATGAAAGCTACCACCGACAATCAAGAACACATCACCAATAAAGAGACCGATCTGCCTCCCATTGCATCATACTGATGCAAAGAGACCGATCTGCCTCCCATTCCAAACGACGCAAGAGGTCTTGATAATGCAACTTATCCTTAAAGAACTGAAGCTTGTAGACCGGCACACAAATATTCTCAATATTTCAATAACCTGTTAAAGAGAACAATTCCTCAACATTCCGTTGGGAATCCTCTTTCAATTGTTTCCATTCACTCTTTGCTTCCCGCTCCGCAAGCTCACTAGGGGTAGGTATTTCAACAGAAGCTCTGGATCTATCATACCTTAGATCTCTAACCTTCCCTAAAGTATGGATCCACTCCGAACAATCAATTGTCTCCGATCTTCTTTGCCATATTGTTTGGGCTTCCGTGACGACAGAGTCCATTTTAACCACGCAAATAACCTAGTACCGAACAGACTGAAATATGCCATAGCAAAAACTGCTTAAAAAGAGAAGAATACGAACCACCCAAGAGACACGACAAAAACCTTAACTCCAGGCGTAAAGGCTGAAGCAACCGCCATCAATTTACGGCGGAGAAAAGATTTTTGGAACGAGAGTCGAGGTAATAATTATTCCTTGCCTCGAAACCTTTTCGAGAAACCAACTAATGCCTATCTGTCGATCTTAAAAAAACCTTTTAAATCCTAGGATTTATTCCTTGACCAGAAATCTACACCTGGAATTTTCTCCCGGCCTGATGACCCATTAAATGCTGCAAAACATGATCCAAGCGAGGCAGGCCAGACTGGGAAGATTGAAGGGAGACGTGGCCCGGGAGATTACGCAAATAATCCCCCAACAATTTATAGTCTTTGAGGTTTGACTTTCGAGCTCTTTTTGTGACTTGACAGTCTTTTTGCTGGCAATTAGAAGTAACTTTCGTGTTATGACCCTTGGATATGGCGTATCCACTACGGATAGACAAATCATTTTGAAATTTGAATTTCGAAGGGGGACTGCTGGAGTCACCCAGCTGAGAGGCTTCGAGTTGGCTCAACTGAGTTAGAACCGGTCCCGATTCTTCCCACTACCGTCCACACTACCAGCCTCTATCTTTGAATCATCCGCCCCTGGAGTATTCCGCTCAACCGAGATCAATGGCTCTTGAGGTTTAACCAAGGATGGCAAGTCCGAAGGAGGTGGGGGAACTCTCATCGGTAATACCAAATGAGTGTTCTTAGGAACCCAAGATTCAATTTCAATTCGAAAGTTGATATCCTGAATTCAAATATGGACAAAAAGGCTTGATTTCTGCCATATCCGAGAGAAGGACCAGAGCTGAGGCAATCGTCATCCCTTCTAACTTCACTTTTAAAACTGTTCCAAAGAGACGGCCCAAAGCCTCCACCGTGGATGTCACCCAAGCATGCAGCGGAATTCCTAAAAAGTTAATCCAGACTGTCTTTCTCTCAGGCTTGATAGTCGGGCTCCACACAGAAAGAGAGGAGAGGAAAGGCCCATGAGCATTTGCTCCCATCCTTAAAACCTTGGCAGCCTTAACTTCACTGGTGAACATGAATAAAATCATGTTGTGACCGATTTTGCCCGGCCTTCGAAGGGATGGGATGTTCCAATAAGATCTAGCTCGATTCCAAATGTCCGATAGGCTCCAATTATCCCATTTTGGCCTACCGACCAAGCAGGATTTTAAAGGGTACATCGATCCGCCACCTCTTTACCAAAGATAGTTAAGGTTGGAATCCCATCAATGGAACTGGAAGAAATATTCCCAGAATCCGGCCAACAGCTCCCCGAGTTTTCCTCCCGTACTTCTCTAGGTCGCCAGAATTTACCTGTTTTTTTCCAGCCTTACAAACCCGACATTTTTTCCACCATCTGAAATTATGGTATTTACAACCGATGCAAACCCAGTCTCCAGCTTGAAAGCCCATATCTCTCCCTGAGAAGTTTCTTCTTCAACCTATAAACACGCAACGAAGCAGTATTGTAAGAAAAGGGCTATGGAAGGGGAGCTTTCACAATTACTTTCTTCGCCGTTACTGAATTAACTGTTAAAAATTGTTCAGTTTACAACACAAATCCCGTTCTAATACTCAAGTAACCCTTGGAACCTATTCTAATATAACCCAACAATCCTCCCTTTTTTTCTGAAAGGGAACCCTACAATCCTTCTTAAGTGACTAACATAATGTAAAGTGGTGTAAGGCCTTACAACAATAAAGCATTTGTACAGTGGAAGTACCACCCTTGACATATGATCCAACAGCAGCTCCTCAAAAAGTGAGCTGTTGTTTGATCAAATATCAAGGGCGGTACCCCTACCGTATTGTTGTAAGGCCTTACACCATATAAAATCTCATGTAAACTACTTAAAATGATGGTCGCCACCACATATAACTTAAAAGATCACTTAAGTTATAAGGGGTTGACTTAATTGGATGGTCCCTACAATCTTAAGTCATTATAAACAAAAAGTCAGAAACATGATGAAAACCCCAAAACCAACATGATGAAAAATCCAAAACCCACAGAACTAAAAGAAACATCTCCACCACCATCCCCTTAAGAACAAAAAGGAAAAGAGAGAGATGTCAATGCTTCTTCTTCAAGGGGCTAACGATTGCATCAACACACAAAGACACAACCAAAGGTTAGAGAACCAAAAGCAAGACTAATAGATTAACCTCAACGATTTGCTTTAAACTAACAAAGTGATGTCTTGGTTACTTCCTTAATTACAGACGAATTTTAGGGATTGCATGTTAACCAATCAAATATGAGGAACTGAGCATTTACAGAGAAAAAGATTGCAAAAGATAATAAGAAGTTTGGCCAATTCCAAAAATACTTATAATATCTTTTTCAGCAATAATAGGACTTTAGCAGACAGCCATCATACAAAAAGCGAGAATGCACAAATAAATACGACAAATAGACAATGTACCTGATAAGTTGACGGACCACAAAATGCATATCAAATAAACTAATGCACCGTATTTCGCCACTTGTCCTTCAAATCAATCTGTGCAATGCGAGCATTCATTATCAAACCCACCTCCATCGAGAATATAAATCAGCATAAGAGATTTTAAATGAGCATATGACATCATAATTACCGGTGTTCTCCCCTCGAAGTTTTCAGTATAGCGATTCAAAATGAATGCCCATCTTCCCGTGCCATGCCTTCATAGGAAAAAAGATAACATGAGTGCGTACAAAGGTTAACCCTCATCAATCTATTCAGGAAAAAGAGAAGACAAAGCAATAGGTAGAGAACTCGAGATAATTGAACATATAGACACAATCATTTTTTTTTCCTTTTTTTGGTAGGTAAGCTGGGATTGAACCACCGACCTCAAAGTCAAAGAACAAAGACTTAACCAATGAGCTAGAGGCCCAACCCCTCTTTTTATATATTGTATTCTAATAATAGACACAATCATGTGAAGGTAGGGATGGTAAACTTACAACATGGCTTTATAATGGATACAAAAACTACAATTAACAATATTTATCAAAGAATAATCGAAAATAAACAGGAATTTTCGGATACTATTTTTCCTACCCCAAACAACTACCTACTTTTGCACAACATCTCTTAAAGCCTCTTCTTCCTGTAAACTCCATCTCTTATTTTTTCTCCTATATCTCGTCCCACCTCGCTTATTCAAAGGAGATATTGCGTTGTTCTTTGAGCTAGGCAAACAAATTTCCCTCGAACGATTTGGTGAATTTTTTGACGAGGACTCAATCGAATCTTCATCCCACTGCATGGAGAAAAAACTACCAACTCGATTAACAAAAAGTGTGTAACATAAGTCCATAACTTGATATTTCAAATGTGCAAAAATTGGAGTAGAACAAATGTGTTAAACATCAACCAGTGTTATTTTATCCTGATGATGAATAGGAATTACGAAAAATAAAAGAAGAGAAATCAAGAACATTATACAATAGCTTTTAATATAATGATATCTCATTGACACATCAATTTCAACAAGTATTATGTAATCTTTCTCATGTGGTTCTTCTCAACCTATTTACTAAGGTGTGACTCTAAGCCAAGAAAAAAAAAATACACTGGCCCCCCATTGTTTTTCCCTCACTCTCCCACTTCCAGTTTGTCATCTTAGTGTTTGTGCATGGGGAACGCTAGCATCAGGGGAAAAAAGTTCTCTTCCAATGGGAGAATAACATTGAGAACGGCTCGGCTAATCCACAAATTTACTATATATTTTTAAGACATTCAAGACACACGGAGTGGTATCATCAAGAATGAAAAGTTTACAACTGACTTTTTATGGGCATGAGTGCAAACAAAAGCAGCAAGGAAGGCTTGGCATCAAAACAACATATTCCTTAGAAACAAAATATAAGAGAGATAAAGGGGAAGAAAGGAGGTTGTGAAAAAGAAGAAATCGACATTTCTGAAAATGACAGTCTTGTCAGATATTTTTTATGAGTCCGATTATGATGAATATCCAAATGAGGAGATGCACCAACCAAAATTCTACAATGATTTGATGTCTACGAGAATGATGGGGAGGATCTAGGTTTCTTTATAAGCTACAAGAAAAAGGAGGAAGACCGTCATAACTAAATAGTAATCATAAAACAAAGCCTATGGCAGTACATGTGTACATCAATTGTTTGATAAAATGCAAAACAGAGGCTTGGTTATTAGTGTGATATTGCTAATGCTCACATGAATCTTGATCCAGTTTAGAAGGCAGTACAACTGTTTGAGGAAAGTCCTAAGCAAAAAAGTATTCATCTTAGATATAAAAGTCATGAAAATCAAGACGACGTCTACTTCAAGTTTTTTTTTTTTTTTTTGAACAAGTAAAATATATTAATAAAGCAAAACAATAATAGCAACACCAAGAAGGCCAAAGTAAACTCACATGAACCTCAGCTACGAAAACGACATAATTAACAAGGGAATTTAACATCATTCCCTTTGAGTATTTGACTTTATGGAAGAATTTCTTCAGTACATCTCTCCGAGCTCAAAGTTGAATTCTCTCTAATAGGGAGGGATTGATGCAGTGCAAAATCTACGCCAAGAGTGGATCAAAGGCTGATGGATGAAAAGGAAAGGTAAGTCCATGGTAGCGATCTGTTGAGGAAGTGGCCACTACCTTGGAGTGTTGTCAAGCATAAGTTCCAAGCTTAATTGATCTTATGGAGTACACCTAAGGTTTTTGAAGGATTGAATCAGCTGCAGAGACGTGATTTGGTCCGATATTGAGGTTTTGAGAGAGTGCTTGAAGTTCGGGGCAAGAAAGATGACTGAAAAAGAGAAAGAAATCAAGAACAATGTAAAGCCAAAATATCAAAAGAAAACGATTAAAAACTAGGATTGAGGAGAATGGAGCACGAGGCTGGTTCTATTCAAGATGCATATTCCCAAACTATTTCTCAAGAAGCAAATGTAAAAATCTGCTTAAAAATTGAGTATAGAAAGGACAAAGAAATGATAGTACAAATTAGGGCATCCGATTCACAAGGCTAAATCAAAGAGAAGTGAAGATTAGTGAGTAGTTACAGATAAGGAATTGATCAATATGGAACCCTTGTCTTAGTAAAAGAGGCAGGCCTTCCAACATTTTCTAAATCTGTCATAGACGGGTTTAAGCCATTTCTTTCGAAAGCTTCTCTCTTCCTTTAATGCTGACCCCGGCTCATTATTGTGGTTCAAAACAGTGTTTCAAAATGCGGATGTGGGTCAAAACCTGTCCGAAGAAAATCCTAGTCAACTCGGAACAACACAGTCGAGTACTCGGTTGATGCGGTCATAAATCGGGGAGAGTCAAAGGAGTTTTTATTGACTTCGTAATGCAAAAAGTGGAACACGGGGGAGAAGGGAGTTGACTCAGGCGAGTCCATGATGACGTGGGGGAGTTTTGAAACTATGGTTCGAATACCACTCCCGCAACTTCACAAGTTTTTGTTCGTTTCTCTCATGTTACCTATCAGTTTAGAGCAGCCAGGTAGCAAATAAAAAAGAATAGAGGCGGCATTGTCACCATGTCAATGAAAAATGAGGAACCGAAGATAATAATGAAATAAAAATGGTGGAGATGAAATGAAGACTTCTGAAGCATTGCTTGAATAAAGAATTAAATGGATATAAATGGAGATGGAAATTTTGGAGGACTAGGCTAGAAGAAAATGAGGAATCGCATTCGGCCTGAAGACTAAACTCATAGGATCAGGCACCTACCTATTTGAGGTACCCAAAGAAAAATCTGAAACACACACCTCTCGAATTGGTGGAGCCATGGGAGGTGTTCTAGACAGCTTCTACCCTTGGCACCCCGCAAGCTTAGCTAGGTCAAGTCAGAGAGATCGACAGGGACTCCATTCAGGATTGTAGATTGGACAACCCGAGAGTGTTATCCAAACGCGAGAATGGCAATCCTTGCACTATGAGGTGAAAATGAGGGTCGGTGAGTAATGGTTTCCAGTGACGGTGAGAAATGAAGACTAAGGGCCAACTTAGTCAAGTCTCCCCGATAAAAAATCTGTCTGCATGGTCACTGCTTTAGGCAGGAATGGTCGAGATAGGGGTGCAACTCGGGTCGGGTTGAGGCCAACCCGACCCAACCCGATTTCCAACCCGGCTGGGTTTAGCCCGACCCGACCCAACCCGATTTCCAATTTCCTCAACCCGACCCAACCCGATTTCCAATCTTTGATTTGTAGTTTGTGTTTATAGGTTAAAATAGAGAAGATGAGATCAAATCTGGAAGAGAAACTAATGAGAAGGATGGCAATTGTTCATAGAAGAGCTGAGGAATGGAGAACATCAGCTCACGTACAACACTCCCAACAAATCCAAAGAGCCTCTGAACAAGCTCAAAAGATGAGAATTCAACAGCACTCCATTCCTACACACACCTCTTCTTGTGGCTGTTTCCCTTGCATTCGCCACTTCTAAGGAAGTGATTTTCTCTCCTCTAGACCCTATCAAAACCCCACATGAAAAAGAGTTGGAGGGAGACAAAACACCACCCTTCTTTCTACTCTTTAGTTGTTTGTAAACATGAGGAAGAGACAACACCCAATTAAAATATAGGTTTCTTTTTTGGATTTTAGTGCTTTTTTGACTAAGAAACTCATGGGGAAATGCAGTGCAGTTAGTGGGAATTTTTTAAGAGCTTAAAAGCCTGCATTTTTTTCAGACAACCAATGTGGGTTTTCCTGTTGGTCATACAGTACTTCTTCATATGGAACCCAAATTTGGGTTTCGGGTCGGGTTGCCCGACACCCCAACCTGATTTCCGATTCGGGTTGATTTTTCCCAACCCAACCCAGCCCGATTTGCGAAAAAGCTTAACCCGACCCAACCCAAATTCAGGTTGAACCTGTCAGGTTCGGGTTGAACCTGACCTGAGTTGCACCCCTAGTCAAGGGTGTCTCTTGTGACGACGATGATGCGGTTTGAGTGATCCATAGCAGATCTCAACCATTACGCCCAAAAGCCTGGGCTAATGGGGAAAGCCAGGGATTCCTTAAAGAGGAACATTACACAATACCCCCATGCCCAGAGTCCAAAGTACTCGGTGGGCACACTACCAGACGGGTCACTACCACATGGCTCTCTATGACGGGCTTGCTGCCACAGATTCATTGCTTCGGGTTCTCTACGACAATCACATGTAACCCCGAGACTCAAACCCTCGACGTGGCTTCGTACTTACACCAATTGTAAGGATTGTAACCACTACACCCAAAAGCCCGGACTGATGGGGAAGGCCGGGGATTCCTTACAGAGGAACATTACAGTAGAGGAGGAAGATGATGTCATGGCAGCCTATTTTTACTCAAATTTTGAATCTATGGAGAAGATGAACACATCGCTCAAGATATGTAATCCGTCGGCTGCAAAATGTCCAGCACCTTGTTGGGTTTTTTGGTTCATGAAATAGTCTCCACCGTAGAACACAGATACATCCAACGGCTGGAAGGTCTAAGGATTCCTTAAAGAAGAAAATTACACTCAAGGAGGAAGATGACGTCGTGGCGGCCTATGCTTATTCAAACTTTGAATACAGTGGATAATGAATCCATCGCTCGAGATAGGACCTTGTTGGGTTTTTTGGTTCACCCTCCACCGTAAACACCGATACTAGCGGCTAGAAAGTCTAGGGGTTCCTTAAAGAGAAATATTACACTAGAGGAGGAAGACGTTGTCGTAGCGGTTGTTGGGTTTCCATCGCTCAGGATAGGTAATCCGCCGGTTGCAAAATGTTCAGCACATTGTTGGGTTTTTTATTCACCGAGTGGTCTCCACCGTAGAACACTGATACATCCAAGAACTGGAAAGTCTAATGCGAACAAAGCAAATAGGATTTCCTATGCGTCCTACTCTCAAGATGATCTACACCGTAGATATGTGATCAATCATATGGCTGGAAGGGCAAAAACATGTAATGTTATTAGGGTTTGGGGAGAGGTGCCAAATCAAGTAAAGGCTATTGGTGCTTTGTAGATCGATCCCTCTCTCCTTTTGTCAGAAGCAATAATGATCACCATCATCTTGCTGTAGGCGATAAAAATCTAGGCTTTGACTATTCTACAGACGCATGGACATTAAAAGCGAAAGAATGTGATATCTTGCCGGAAACTGACTCGATGACTCAACCCAGTTCTAGAATGAGCCCCGATCGACCCTAGAATACCGGTGTGGCAACCCTAATGTTCACTGAGTCAAATTGATTCTTCATTGTTTGCCTTCCTCCCCTCGAACTACACCATTTGGCTGACCCATCTCCATTTTGGCAGACCCTTCCTAGCTGGTGCAATCGACGGCTCTGACACCCGCGACGGTGTGTCAATGTCATCAAGAAGTGTTGCTTCACCCGTTATTCATTCTTATGCTCGGATGATTCCAAACAACCACCCTCCCCGAACTAACGATCATTTTGCGACCAACCTACAATCCCTGTGCAATTCTGAGCCTATCGAGGCGAGATTGGATTCCGGCAGGTGGAGTTTCTCCTTCACCATTAGCCATGACTAAGGTTTCAAATTTCAGTTTCGGAATGCGTTTCGGTCCTCACCGAAACCAAAATTTCGGCTAAAATTTCGAAATTTCCATCAAAATCCGACGAAATGGTCTATTCAACGGTTATTTTTTCTCATAATTTATTTCGACCGAAATTTCAAAATTAAATAATTATCAAAAATCCAGATTTTTGGTGAAATTCCTTAAATTTCGAGATAAATGAAATTCCAACCAAAATTTCGGCCGAAATAAACTACAGTTTCAGGTATAATCACTTTCGGTATCATCATCGACCATTTCGGATTTCGGTCGAAACTTAAAACCTTGGCCATGACGTCGTAGCAGATATCAGGCTTGTTATGGTCCCTATTGGGGCATCCAGCTGGAATTTGGACTCTTAAATATTTAAATGCATAAAAAACTCTCTTCTAACATATTTAAATGCTCTCAAGGAGCCCGAAACTATATATCCTTTGGACACATCAACTCCCTTTGAGCACCCAGATTCTGAAGTAATTTCTTTAGATTCGAGCCCTCGTCCTGGTAGACCAAAAGGGTTGTCCTCTAGAATTGGCTCTGTTCAACCTTGAGACACATCGAATTTGTGAAGAACTTAATCTGATCCAGCAATAGTCAAGTGGAGATCCTGGGGATCTTTTATTTTTCCAGCAACAACAAGGATTGATGCTCATAGGCGTACTCATTTTCACGATGCGTCGAGGTTGAAGAGTCCTGGTACTACAAGCCATCTCCAAGGAATGCTCCAAGGAACGTTTAACTCAACCTGACAGATGAGTCCAAGTAGATCCTTTCAGGCGGCGGTGGACCTTCTGGTTCCATCTACTCTGTTACGCTAAATATCCACCACCCTTCCTGTTTGTATGATCGGATCCTTGCTGTTCCAGATTCTGAACAAACCAGATGTGTTTCTGTGAATTCGACGGTCACATCTCTAGTTACGCCTCTGTTTGACTTTCCTGTTATATTTGCTTTTCCTTCCTTTGAACAAGTCACTGGCAGCAGAAATATGTCTCCCCTTCATACCCAGAACCATCTCAAAATAGGTCTAGTGAATACACTTCCGTTTTTTTTTTTTTTTTTTGAAATGGATGATAACACTTCTTGTGCCAAGGGAGAAACCAACTCACTCCGATGTCTCGACTTCGACATTGTCCACATTCTACCATCAACTTTAGGGCAAGGTGAGCTCAACCTTAGAAACTGGTTAAACTTGGTCCAGTCCACGGTAGTGAAATAGATGCTTCCACCGGTTTGTCTATCATCCCAATGAGTGGGGAGTTGACTTCTTGAAGTCTAATCACCTCAATCTCCTCATCCAGAAAGAGAGATCTGGAGTCTAAGAGCAATAGTGCTTAGCAGGAGACTTTAGCCTTGGGAGTGATGGATTCTATCGAATTGCCCACCTCTTGGGTCCCCTGTTCTACCTAAAATGGACGATCTAGAGAGAACAAATACAAAACTCTAAAAGAATCGGTGGAAAACATATGTAGGAAATATGCAATGTAATGGCTTGTCTTTTCCTGGAGTGGATGAGGAAGCCTGGGACTTCTTTCAGTTGAGATGTGAGATCTCCAAGATTCCCATCCTACAAAAGAGCTAAGAGCAGCTCTACAGCTCGGAGTGAGGGGGAGATATCAGGATTAGAATTTAATTTGAATTACGAGAGGGTTCAAGAAGTAGATCGTCGCGAAAGAGATCTAGAAGCTATGGCAGCCTGACAAGGGGAGATTGCTCCAATATCGTTATTCCATGAAGATCCGTGTATGGAACCTTTGTGGATTGGGCTCTATGGTAAAAAAGGGCCATGTAAAGGGAGTGCTAAAATAGAATAAACCTAACATATTTTCCCTCTAATAGACCAAGATCGATGATTTCTCAGTATCCAATCTTAGAGGCACTGAATGCGCAAAAAAATCTGTTTCCCATCTCTTAACTCCAGTGGTTCAGTAGGAGGTATCATGATTGCATGGAATATAGCCTCATTTTCTTTAGAGGATGTAGTCATCTACTCTTTCTCAGTTTCAACTAAACTGAGCAAGGATAACTCGTTCTGGGACCACTGACCGGAGCATGATTTACTTGGGAGAGAAATGCTAGTAAAATTCGTATTAACCACTTTCTTATTTGACCACTCAAGAGTGCATCCATTCCAGGAACGAACTAATTTCGTATCATAGACCCCTTCTCTTGGATCCTAAACTTGAATCGTGGCACCATCCCCACTCTAATTCGGATTAGCCAGACATGAGGAGCCATTCACCTCCCAACAAATTCAGGGAGTAGTGCTTGGAAGCAAGAGTCTACTGACCAGAAGATACAAAACTAGGCCACAAGATTAGATTTCCCAAGTCCAAACTCAAAATTCGGGCTAAGGAAGTTAGGTGGGTCAGACCAAAAGAAGGCTTAGATTTTAAAAAATCTAAATAAGATCAAGGGCATTATCGAAGAGAGGGTTTATGTAGGACCGGTAAGAGAAATAGAAGAAAGAGGAGAAAAGAGGAAGAGAGGAGAAGGAGAAGAATAGAAGAAGAAGAAGAATAGGGGACGAAGAGAACGAGAAGTAGGAAAAGAGAAGAATTAGAGGGAGAAATCTCAATCAATCCTTATACATCCAAAACTTTAAAATCCCTAATACATGTGGTGTATATATAGGTAATGGAAATAGAATTTCATGCAAAATAAAGCCCTAAACTAAAAGCATGGAAATAAAATCCTAAGTAACTAAATAACATGGAAATAAGTACCTTAAAATCCTAATGTGCAAATATGCCACTAATTTCCCATACTATCTGCATCATTCTCCCTCCCTGAAAAAGAACTTGTCCTCGAGTTCTGATCTGCCTGGATCAAATATGTAGACGACCCATTCAAGCAGCATGAGTCGCAATAGTGAAAGGGTTTGGGAACTATTTTCATGTTGTGAAAGAACTCGCCCTCGGTTTGGATCGGGCAAAACAAGGGATTAAGGTGCTGTTTGGGAACTATTTTCTTGTTGTGAAAGCCAATAGTGAAAGGGTTGTTACCTGATTACTTCTTGCTTGAAAACAAGCAGCAACAATGGATTTTACAGCAAAAAATCCAAAGCTTCATGTGGCGTGTTGAGGCGGAGGTTGAAGACGATCTTGGATCTTTCGCTCTGATACCTAATTTGATGTAGGACCGGGAAGAGAAATAGAAGAAAGACGAGAAAAGAGGAAGAGAGGGGAAGGAGAGGAATAGAAGAAAAAGAATAGGGGAAGAAGAGAACTAGAAAAAAGAAAAGGGAGAAATCTCAAATTTTCAGTGAGTCTTTAATCATCCAAAACTTTAAAATCCCTAATACGTGTGGCCTATACATAGGCAATTGAAATAAAATTACATGGAAAATAAAAGCCCTAAACTAAAAACATGGAAATAAAATCCTAAATAACTAAATAACATCGAAATAAATGCCTAGAAATCCTAATGGGCAAATATGAAACTTATTTGTAATTCAGAATAGGAACTAGAGAGGGAGTTGGATTAGGAGCATAAAAGTCGTCATCAGAATAGTGATAGCAGATAGAACACAATGGAAAAACTGCCTCGCAAGCAAGCCAGGAGGTATTAGGAATCACTAAAGGCACCGGAATAATTTAGAAAACAATAGGAATAGGCATAAACTGAATAGAAAGCAATCGTCATAATAGGAATAGGAGCGGGTGTCAAAGGAGCATGAAGACGGTGGGTCTTGCAGATCCTTGTTCGGAATAGGAATCGACAGAAGAAGCCGTAATCGTAACTGCAACAAGTAATCGTTAGCCAATTGGCTACTAGGCAACTACTCCTCATGTTTCTAATGGTTGCTATATTATACACATCTTCCTCCTCGCATAGCGAGTTGCATCGATTTTTTATTTACCTTTTACTTATTCCAGGTTTCGTTCAACTATGAACTAAAAAACAATAGGAATAGGCATAATCTAAATAGCAAGCAATCGTCATAATAGGAATAGGAGCGGGCGGCAAAGGAGCATGAAGATGGTAGGTCTTGCAGATCCTTATTAGGAATAGGAATCGACAGAAGAAACCGTAATCGTAACTGCTGCAAGTACTCGTCAACCAACTGGCTACTAGGCAACTACTACTCATGTTTCTAATGGTTGCTCTATTATACCCATCTTGCTGCTCGCATAGTGAGTTGCATTGATTTTTTATTCACCTTTTTCTTATTTCAGGTTTTGTTCAACTATGAACTAATCCATTTCACTCCAAGTCTTGGATCTGAGCTTTGCTCTGGGTTCAACTTGAGTTCACAGTTTCCTTCTCCACTTGCTGCTTCTTGGTTCATCACACCCTGGATTCCCAAACCATGTTTCATCGCAACATGAATGGCATGGGTCCCAACTTTGGCCGTTTTAGGCAATGTTTCAAAATGCGAATGCAGGAAGAAAATCCTAGTCGACTCGGCACAACCCGGTCGAGTACTCAATTGGCGCGGCTGAGCACTTGATGTTGGAAGGGTTTTCACCGTCAGGTGAAATCACTACGCGTAACGGAACTAGAAATCGCGTAGAATAAAAAATTTCTTTGATTTCGCCCGTTAACCCGAGATATCCTAGAGAACTACATGATCTTATGGTGATGAAATAAAACATACAAAGATAAGTACTTTACCTTTAGAATTCGAAATTACAAATTCTTCTGCTTGATCTACTCCTCGAATATCCGTGCACGTTCTCAACGCCGCGAATCCTCAAGTTGAATCAATGGATTCCGGTTCTTTGCACTTGTAGGAGATGGAATAACCTTTATTCCAGCAAGAAAATGATCCAAATTAGTTCTTTAAATTAAAAGGAACAACTTTCCTTTAGGAGCCTTTACGTAGTTCTATCAAATAAAACTAGAAATTTATAGAGAGAGTCTAGAGAGAGAAGCTCGAGAGAGACTAGAAGAGAGAAAATTGAATTCGAATTTTTGGGAGAGAGAGGGCTGGACAAATTTCTCAGAGGGCTGGAGAATTCCTCAAATTCTAATTTCTTTGGTGCTTTAAATATAAAAAAAAAGTTTGGATTTAGTTTGGATTAGGTTCCTAAAATTTCTCTACTTAATCCTATCCTACGTTGAGTTTCACATGAAATAGATTCAAAAGGACCAATAAAATGTTCTTGCCATGAGAGTGGTTATCTTCTCCTAATTTTTAGGAAATGTTTTCTCTTATTTTATCTCTCAAAAGGTAGATCCTAAATTGTAGAAAACAAATCCCTACTTTTTAGCCTACTTTTTAGCAATCCCTACAAAGTATGAAAACAATTTTCCACAAATGCCAAGACTACCCCTAAGGGTAACAAACTAATTCGAATTCCCCAAGGAGGGGAACTTCAAATCGAATTGGGAGTGTGTGGCTGGTCAGCCAAGCATGGGGAGCACCCCATGGCTGAATTTTCCAGGCTAATTCACCCCCTGTAATGTCAATTGTATACAGGATAATTCACTCCCCTCCTATATAACTCTCACTAAATATATTAAATCCCATCCAATGAGAATAGAAAAGGCTCCAATGGATTTCTAAAATCCTTTTTAAAAATTTCCAATGTTTCTTCTCCATCAGATCATATCCGTAAGTGCTAATAGATAAAATGCGGTACCCTCATTCATAAGAAAGTACTCTGATCATTCGAGTTATGAGTGGGATCATTGCAAGGATCCGACGGTCAATCCTACAGAATCCAATAGTGAGCCCCACTGCGATCTCGCTCTGTAGTTAAAACTGCAATCACATTGGGTCAGTGGCCTCCATCAAGACGTAACCCTGAAGATGGCCGTCAAATCATCTTACGCCTAACCAAGGTTTTAAATTTCGACCGAAATTTTAGGTTTCGGTCGTTAACGAAATTGAAATTGGGTAAAGTCGAAACGTTACTTTATTTCAACTGAAATTTCGAAATTTCGGTCGAAAATTTGTTTTCCCCAAATTTCGGTTAGAAATTTAAGGGATTTCATCCAAAAATATGGATTTTTTTTATAATTATTTGATATTATCACGAAATTTCAGCCGAAATTTCAGAAATTTCAGAAATTTCAATTTGGAAGAAAAAATAGCCGTTCATGGGTTTCGTCTAATTTCGCCTGAAATTTCGGTTTCGGTGAGGACTGAAACGCATTCTGAAACCGAAACTTAAAACCTTGCCCCTAACAACATCTAGTATGTGCAAGTCCCTTCCCCGATCTACATCTACCTACATCAACCGAGTTGAGTCCTACCGGGGGTGGACTCCCTTTACCCCCTGGGCCCACTCATGGTATACCATTCCGGTCAAGCAATGTAATCCTCGCAAATGCATTTGCAAAACTATTAAAACTTCTTAATATTTCGAAACCTTTTTGATAAATCCCCTATTGATCTCGAGGGTTTTTCCTAGGATCCAGTACTATCCGAATGTGGCTCTAAACAAGAACCACTATAAGATTGACCAAACCCTAGAACGGGCCCACATACCATTACGACTCCCTCAGGTCAAAGGAAATGTAAATGGTACTATCTATTAGAACAATCTTATAATCTCATGTCTACGGGTTGTTCCAATGTGATCTTGTTCAGTGCGCATCCAATCGTCGCACCCACTCTTCTTGCTTAGGGTCCACTACCTAGATGACCAAGATAAGTCATCTCACGACACGTGCATGTAGGCAAGGATGGTGGTGGTTGTATACAGGAAGAGATGTTCAATCTCAGCCCCAACCAGGAAAAATTAAGGCCTGCAAAGAACCGGAATGATGTATCTCCTTGCTCCCTTGGATCTGTGAATCCTTGAGCATGGGATTCCTACTTTGTTACCTAAGGACAAATATGTGTCATAAAGTACATCACACATACTCTATTGAATAATACCCATAATATGTCATGAAATGAAACTTTATGGATAATTTAATTGAAAGGAAATACAAAATGCACTGACTTTTAGGGTACTAGCTCTAACACTTGATTTATGCAATCATAACTCGGGAAAGTCAAAGGAGTTTTTATTGATTCTGCACGGCAAAATGAGGAACAGGCCCAAGGGAAAAGGAGTCGACTCGAGGAGTCCAAGATGACGTGGAGGAGTTTTAAAACTATGGTTCTATGTAGTTATGTTCTACTGACCTGTGATCAGAGACTAGACTTGGGATGACATCCAACTAATTCTCTGTCTAGGGCCCTTCCTTTACTATATGGTGCTATAGTGGGTTGGTTTGGCCAGGCATATTGTTTTTGTAGAGGAAAATAAGAAAGGAAGAGATAAAATTGGAGAAATGTAGATTTAAAGTAATGAAAAAATAAGATCCTTATCTCAAGGCATCTCACCAAAGAAGCTTTGGCATCAGAGCAAAGAAGAAGATTATGATAGAATCGCACTAACAATGCCCAATGCATCGCACCTTGAGGATGAAGGTTTGGCAACAACAATTTCGCAAAGAAACAAAGAAGAATCATTTTCATTTACTCAACCATCCATAGCATCCATCGGTATCATCATAAAAGAAAAATGCCATGAGGTTATATATATACAAGAAAAATAAGACCATGGGTCTAGGCTCCCCCACTCGATTACGTCGACGAGAAAGAAAAAGGAAAAAGAAGTGATTGACTCAACTGGCAGTCCCTCTTTTTCTCTTCTTTTCTTGAATTGAAAGTGCACGGTCATTCCTTTTGAGGACTGTTCCCTGATGGCTCGCTGCACCACCAAGACTTTTTAGAATCTCATTTATAGAATGTCCTAAGCAAAATCCTAACACTTTTGGACTAAAATAACCTCCAATGTCTTAAATAATCTGCCCAGTAAAAGTTCGTAATACATGTGTGAGGCCTATTTAAAATACTCATAACTCAAAGAAACTAAGTGATACTAGTAGTAAAGGACCGTGATACCCCTCATATAAAATAAGAGACTTAAAAGACACATGAATGACACATAAAAATTAGAATGTGGGCCCTAGGATGGTCCCCATCATACTCCCCCGCCTGAAAAGATTCAAACACGTTAGATATAATGATTATCATATCGGGAGAGTTTGTTAGTTCCAATCCTCGCACGATTTGCAAACGATTGGCCCTTGTCGGCTCTAAGCTCTTCTGGGCCCTATTAGTGACGACTCCAACAAGGAGGTTCAGGCTCTTCTGCACGGGAATAGACTCATTGATTAGTCACAGCTAGATCAGATTATCAATGAGGGAGACTCCCTAAACGTAGTTAAAAGCGTGAGAGATGGGATCACCTCCACCTGAAGGCTTGCAGATGCCAAGGAGGAGATCATAGATAGATTAGAGGACCATGATATAAAGATTCGACAAGCTTGGCGATATGCAAATTGGGATGCAAACTCGCTCACTAGGATGTTAACAGAGAGGTGATTTTGACACTTGCTTACAGCCTCCTTCAGGGTGTTCCGATAATTGGGATATTTATGCTTTGCATTGCTTCTTTTTTCCACTTCATTTCACTGTTATTTTTTTTACCATCTCGGTCAAACAGAAAAGGGGCTATTGCCCCTTTTTTTAATAAAATGTTCATCATTCAAATAAATGGAGAAAAGAGAAAAAATTGGTGAAAAAAGTTAGATCTCTGAACATACGATGTAGTTTACATCTTTTGAGAAAGAAGACAGCCTTCTACTTTTTTTAGTTTACTTTCATCTTTTTGACATCTCAAGTCAATTAGTTACAAATCTACATCACTATTGGTCTAGTGTGTGACGAGTCAACCATAGTTTAACGATCACTGAAACATCATCTAAACATGTAAGTTATAGTTCTTTCATTTTTTTCAAAGTTATCCAGGATTTTTATTTTTCCCTATTTTAGGATTTTTCACCTCAGAGAACCCCCAAATGCTTCCCCCTACCCCAACACACCAACTAAAATATGAAACCAAGTTTTTAGTCCTTGGATAAAAGGGAACTGCCTAGAAATTAGAAAACTCACAGTGCTATAATGTTTTTTTTAATGGTAAATAGTATTAATAAAAGAGAAAGGAGACAGAGATGGTCAATATAGAAAAATAAGAAAATACAAGATCAAAGAAGGAAACAAAAGAAAATATCAAGGGGGGAGATAATCAAATCGCTCCAATCTTTCTCTGGATACCCCATCTTTAGCAAACTTATCCACTACCCCATTTGCACTCTGCTTGACATGATAGGCGACTATTTGTGAACCTATCTTGAATTTCATAAAAAAGAGACGCAAATCTCCAAGGAATTGAGTGAGTTCCATTGAACCACCTAATTACATTCTTTGAGTCTCCTATCTCCACCTTTTCCAATTCAACATTGCTTAGAAGTTTAATTCCATGGTGTATGGCCCGCACTTCCGCCTCATTTGCATCCGAGATACCTCTTGGACCCGGAATAGGCTCAAATGCCATTTCCTTGGTCATCCCTTAATACTCCCCTTATTCCGGATGGACCCGGATTTCCCATACTGGAACCATCAAAATTAAGGTTCAATAATCCTTGGGCGGGTGGCTCCCACACTAGATCCACTTTGGGCTCTTCTCTAGCTCCATTGCAAATCACTCTCCAACCACAGAGAAATAATATTAGACAGGTATTGTATGTATCCTGTACAAAATTCAGTACCTACAAATTACAACTACAAAGAGTATTTTTCATCCGAAAAATACATGCTTTTATGGCTAGTTTTTTATCATGTAAAACAGAGTTGAAGCTTCAAAAAATTAGTAATTTAATATATATAAAGGAATTTACATATATACGGTATTTAATAGCTTTATATGAATTTGCATGTATAAGATATTTAGTAGCTATAAAGAAATTTGATTTTATAATATATTTAATATTTAAAGGAAATTTTACATTTATAAGGTTTTAAACTATGATTTGGCCGACACTTCGAATTTGTCACGACACCCGTGTCCACACGTGTTGACACTCCTTTAGACACTTTTAGATGTACTGGTAGAAGTGTTAGCAACTTTATATGTATGTGTATGAGTGTGACACTATTTCTAGTTTTTTAGGGGTTTCCATCCTATCTATGTCGAAACTTGGTCGAAACTCGGCACACGAATCCATGTCCACAAATCATGAGTATATGTACTCTCTATTTTAGCCGTGTCCCCGTTTCTAAATTTTGGGAGTTTTCCGTGTCCGACACCCCGTGTCCGTGTCCACAAATCGTAGGTTTTAAATAACCTCAGGGCCCACACAAAGTTCATTAAATATTCATGCAAAATATATGCGCTAATGGTTAATGTTTTTTTGGATTGAGGGTGGTGGGTGCAAATACTCCAGTCTTGGGTCTTACATAACACGTGTGGTCCCCTTGAGTTAGTGTGCATGGTCATAGCCCAATGCCTCGGGAATATCCCATCTGGAAGATAACTCCCTACAAAATATCAATGCCTTAGCTTTTCATGGAAGGTTCCTAAATACACCTTATTGATCAAGGTTCTAGGATCATCTTGGATCAGAGTTACCCATCATATCAACAAATCAGATGACATACATGTGACATGCATGGGGCCTAGAGCCACCTTTCTTTCTTTTTTCTTTATTATGTGTATGCATTTAAATCACATCATAGTATTGTTTATAAGTGCACGGTATTTATTATTAATATATAAATTTACAGTTATAAGGCTTAAGTAACATATTATATATGTAATACGTAAAGATTAAAATAGCCTAAGGGCTTTGTTAGAAACTTATCGACTTCTTCAAAAGCTTAAGCTGTTGGAGAAGGGCAGTATTTAATCTTTTATACTTTAACACTCCCCCTCACGTGTGGCCCACTTGGCAAACACGTGCCACATGTGGTCCCACCTTGGGCCGGTCATTGCATGTGGATTTTTATTTTATTTTTGACATCGGGGAGGTTTGAACTCGAGACCTTTGCTTCAGATACCATGTTAGAAACTTACCAATGTCTCCAAAAGCTTAACACTCCCCCTCACGTGTGGCCCACTTGGCAAACACGTGGCACATGTGGTCCCACCTTAGGCCGACCATTGCATCTGGATTTTTTTTTTACATCGGGGAGGTTTGAAATCAAGACCTTTGGCTCTGATACCATGTTAGAAATTTACCGAATTCTCCAAAAGCTTAAGCTGTTGGAGAAGGACACTATTTAATCTTTTATACTTTAACAGGTTTAATAGAGACAGATTTACATTTATATGGTTTTGAATCTTTTGAATAGCTAAGGACCTAACAGAGATAGACTTACATTTATAGAATTTTAAATAGCCTAGATGATTAAGAGAGAGAGATTTGCATTTCTAGGGTTTTAAATAGCCTAGGGGCTTGATAGAGAGATTTACAAAACAGCCTAAATTTTCATTTATTTTATTTGCATTTGGTATTAAAGATAGGGATTGTTCATGGCAACCTCAACGTTCTAGTCATAATTGGTATAGATAGATAAATGGCTTCAAAAGTTTCTAAATAGCGTGGGGAGATGGGCATGGAAACCCATGTTTTCCCCTTATGTATACTGTCTATTGGGGGGAATAATCAACAGAAAAAGTATCACCCGATTGCTTGGGATGTCATATGTAGGCCGAAAAGAGAAGGTGGTGCTGGGATCCGCTGATTGGTTGATATCAATGTAAGCCCAATGGTTCCCACCTTGGCAATTCCCATCTTATTTTGATGATTCCAATACACAATTGATTTATGATCACTAATGTGTTTGATTGTCTAAGTTGTAGATCATAATTGCTTAAAGACATCATTGCTTGGATTAAGGCCAAAGAAGCTCGCATTGGACCTCATTCGGAAGGCCAAAGACATCGAAGTCCAAGATAAATGAAGACTTGAAGAGTCCATTGAAGATCAAGTTATATTAGATTGTATTAAGATCCAATCCTAGTTTAGGATTTTGAAAGGCATAATTAAGGAAATAAACACACACCCTAAATTTATATGTGATTGTCTTTGTGGTGTTCCAACACCTTGGAACCCTCATAGCAATCCCAACTTGGTGTTAAGTTGGAAGCCCAAAAACATGAAGTGAAAATCTGCTCTTCATAGGCTTCTCAGAACTCCGAGAGAAATTCTCGGAACTCTGAGAATTCTCGGAACTCCGAGAAATGGTCCAGTAGACTTTTTTTCATCTTCTGTTTGTATTCCCGGAACTCCGAGATTTTTTCTCGGAACTCCGAGAACACTATAACGGTCATATTTTGAGCCGTTGGGAATTTTGCTGGAATTACCACAATGCCATTGAACGGTCATATTTTGGTTTTTCTATATATATGGGCATTCTAAACTTCAAGACCATAAATCCTAACACTCTTAAACTTCATTTGAACATCCAAAGAGTGAATCAAACTTGATTATGCCTCTCATCCTCTAAGATTAGGATTTGGATCTTTAGGCTATATTTGTACATCTTCTACAAAGTTGTAAACCCTTGTGAGTGATTTTTGTTCTTTCTTTCTTATTCAAGAAATTGTATTCGGGCGAGTGTTCGGAGAAGCGTAGCTCACTCTCCGTGGTGAAGATTGCCACCAAGGTTAAAGGTAATCGGAATTTGTAATCGGCACCGATCTTCGCCGAAGTTAAGAAGATCACATAGTGAAGCCATCAACGGGTTTGGTTAGTGGAGTAGAGTAGGCCTCACGTTTGGAGGACCGAACCACTTTAAATCTCTGGTGCAATCTCTCTTACTCTTGCTCTTTATTTTGCATTTGCACTTTAGATTTAACTTGCGTACTTGAATTTTATTGTTGATCTCTTAATTTCTAAAATTGGGTTTGAGTTTTCAAAAGAATTAAAACTTGTTAGCAACCTAATTTCTCACTCCTCATAAGTTGACGTACTAGGGACCACCCTTGGAATTTCAATCAACAAAGCATCTCAGCTGAAGCTGCTATGGCATATCGTAGACAACAGGAGATCGCTGTGGGTTCGATGGTTTAAAGTGAAGTTCCTTAAGAAAAATAGCTTCTCGACCAGACCAATGCCTTCGAACCCTCCTTGGGGGATGAGAAGCATCTTCAAGTGCAGGGAACTAGCTAAGTCCTACGTCTGCTACTGTGTGGGAAAGGGCAAAGGCATTGATTTTTGGACTGATCCTTGGCATCCTGATCGACCGGTCTACTCACAGACATCTGAAGGAGCTCTGTTTAACATAGCAAAGCAGATATCTATAGAAAACATGAAGAAGGATGGAAGTTGGAATCACATTACTCAGCAATCATATATGCCCCAACTCAATGACATTATTAGAACTGGGTTATTCTCCAATTCTTCAGAGGATAAAATCATTTGGAAAGATAATCCTAACGGCCAGTTCTCTCTGAGATCTGCTTGGAATCAAAGTAGGATCCGATTCCCTGATGCTCCCTGGTTCAAAACCATCTGGAGTAAAGGCCACATACCTAGGCACAGTTTTATCACTTGGCAGGCAATTCATAACAGACTCAATACGCGGGATAGGCTATTCTTCTTGGGCACAAATAGAGATACGAAATGTATGCTTTGCAAGGTAGAGCCTGAATCTGTGAATCACCTATTTTTCCAATGCTCCTTTTAGGCCTGGATTTGGAGATCGATTCTTTGGAGGTGTGGATATAGGAGGAAGCCTCTTCACTCTATCTTAGAAGAAGAATTGTGGATTCGAGAGAAGTGTAAAAGGGATGACCAGGCAACTACGATCATGAGGATCGGTTTTTGTGCGGCTGTGTATATGACCTGGAGAGAGAGAGAGAGGAATAGCTGCTACCATGGTAAGCCTCCTCGTCATAAACTCCATATCCTTCAAAATATCATCAGCATAATTCACTCTAGGCTAACTCATCTTCGACTTGGGGATGTAAAAAGCTGGAGAAATGAAGAAACAGCTGCCAACTTCGGGCTATCTTGCTTCCAAGTGAGGAAAGAAGCAGAATTCTGCTCTTGGGTCAGTCCTGATCCTAATTTTATTAAGGTAAATACTGATCATCAGCTCAGAATGGGAAGGGCGGACTTGGCGGCCTAATCCGAGACACTATTGGGAAGGTAATGGCTATGTTTTCAATTCGTATGGACTGTGAGGAGATTCATATTCTTGAAATGAAAGCAATCCTCCATGCGATCAGATTAGCTATGCTGAAAGGGTAGTCTTCCCACTGGTTGAATCTGATTCTTTGACTGCTGTTAATGTGATATTGGAGAAGTGGGAGTGCCCCTGGAAAGCAATTCCAATAGTAGAAGAAATAAGAAAAGCCCTCTCTGAGGTTCAGGAGTGGAAAGTGTCTCATACTTGGAGAGAAGCCAACTCTGCAGCTGACTTTCTGTCTAAGCCTGACTGCTGTTGTGAAGGGGGAGATATTCCTCCTTTCCCTTTTCCTCTTCAACTTAGTGATATTGCATTGCTAGATGCCTCTGGTCATATGTATCCTCGCATGTAATGGGCATGGAATCCTGTGTTGTATTGATTTGTAGGCTTGTCAGAGATTTCTGTAGTCCTCCTTGCGGCATTAGTCAGTGCCCCTCTCTGATATTCTTATTGGCTATTTGCCTCTGTTGCCCTAGTGGCCCCCCTTTGTATTATCTGATTTAGTTTCAATATATCTAGTCGGGGTCTGCATAACCCCAGCTTACCCATAAAAAAAAAAACTGTATACTGTCTATTATAGATGAAGGGCGGAGAAGAAGGCCATATTCTAACAAAAAAAAATTATTATCAGCAGGAATATAAATTTCATGTCCCCTGCATATTTAAATGACATTTACAAAACAGCAATATCTGCTCGATAAGCTTAAAAACAGTGTAAACAGAAAAGAAATGAAGAATAACACAACAAAGGACAATGCAATCATTACCTTATAAGTATGGGCAGTCCTATTCCAAACCATAAATCCAGGCCACGATGTTCCATCCTGTCTGTCATTCTGGTTCGCCGTATTAGTTTCCCCGACATGAGTAGCTTCAACACCCTTATCAACAGAAGAATTGCGCACATCTACATTTACCAGATTATGATTTTCTTCAGGACCTTCCTGTTTTATTTGTTCAGTTGGCATATTTACTAATATTCTTTCAGCCATTTTCAGAGAATCCGGAAGAGGATCTTCCACAACTGTTTGCAGATTTATACAGCTGGATTTACGGTCCTTTCGTACTTTATTTGCATCGGGTGTAGACAGGCCATCATATTTATTCCCCATTACACAGCTACCCAGATTCACACCCAGATTCACAACGTGAGAAATGCCCACTTCTTTTGGCATTGCAATGTCTCTTTCCTCAGTAGAATTTATGTCTTGAATGGGTACATCTTTCTCTCTAGGCTTCTCTCTTTCCTCAGTAGAAGTTATTTCTTGAATGGGTACATCTTTATCTCTAGGCTGTGAACTCCCTTTACATTTATCTAGGCAATGTATGTCAAAAGAAAACTTTCTCAAATTGATTGTGGAATTCAGAAAGATAAAATAACAAACAAGCATAGTATATTAGCACCAAAACAATGAAACAAAACATGAGGAATATAAAATTACCTTAGTCACACTCATAAGTTACAATCATGCAATTGCTTAATTTTTTATTTCAAAATGAAGACTAATAAGAAAACTTGCCAGGACAAAAAATAACAAAAACAGATAAATGTTGTGTGCCTAGACGGTCCCACCTAGGGTAGAATAAATTAATTTATATTTTTAATAGCTTGTGGAATTCTCTGCCTAGTTGTTTGGTATGGATAGGAGTCTTAGAGAAAAGGGTTATCTAGATTTTCTTGGAAAGAAGTCCTAGAGGAAGTGGTCAAGTAGGTTCTCTATTTATAAATAACATCCAAGCAGTACTTTCCATGTTAATGAATAATTCCAAACTCAAAATTGTGTTTCTGCGCATCGAACCGTCACTCGAAGTGGGTCCAGTGATTGATCTTCCCACTAAGAAGATCAATCATGTTGCAAACTGATTCAAGTTCGTAACCGATAAGTGTTATTGTGTATATGCCATAGCTACAAAGTAGTCATGATGCTTTTGTTTAGTTGTAATACGGCCTTACGGTCAATTAAGCACGTAACAGTAAGAATATCCAACCAACACAAAATGAAAATTAAACAGGATGATTTAGAAAAAGCAATTTCAAGTTAGAAAACATTAAGGGGCCATTTGGATACACGGATTTTAGAATCCTGAATTTCCTCAAAATTGTGGTTGGGAGACGAGAGAAGAAAGAGACCAGCTGTAATTTCTTGTTTTCTACCCGTTCTTTCCGACAGCAAGAGAGCTGGTGATTGTCCCATGTTTCCAGGTTTTAGAAATCGCAGGATGGGGAGAGATTTCTAAAACCTGGTTTTCTTACTTAAAATCCAAGTAACGCTGCCAGGACAGCATACCAGCAGCTGGATCATGACCCTCTTTTACACTGTTTTCAAACAAAAACCTGGATTCTAAAATCCACGTATCCAAACGGCCCCTAATTGTTTTTATAATTGCACTAATTCATATTAATTTTATTGTTTAAACAGATGTAAAAGGTTATTATAGTTCCCAAAAAGCTCTTGGAAGCCAATTAAAGAAGAAAATACAAGCTGATTTTGTGCAATTATTAAAACATGGTATTGCCAGTATCCTTATGTGCCTTGAGAAAAAGCAATTCCAATTCAGAAAACTAAAATTAAACATCAGACAACCAACCTATATGTGCTGGTTCAAGCACAGTTTCCTTCTCCATCTCAACAGGGGGATCCAATTCCATGCAAGTGACGCCATCGCCTAACTCAATTACACTACATTTCCAACCAAAATTCGCGCATTTGCCTCCTTACTACAAACCATTTCCGCTGCAAATTCCAAAAAAGAAGGACCCAATTCTCCCACAGCCTCCTCCAAAAAAACCCAAACACATTCCAAAGCATCCTTTCGTGTAACCTTCATCAAAAAATTATCACAAACACTCTCATTCCCAATCGCCTCTATTATCTCATCTCTCGATTCCCTCAACCATTCCGAACCCAAACCAGAACCCTCCATCACAGAAACCCTAATTTTCCAAATTCTCTCAACAGAATCAACACAATTCTCCCTCAAATACTTCGCAGCGCATTCCACTGCCACCGCACAGTATGCGGCCTTCATCGATTCCGAAACCCTAATTCCGATTCCACGGTCGATCCATTCGATCGTTTCCAAGGAATGGAGACTTTTCTCTGTGATTGAACATTTCAAAAGTGATGTACAGATTCTTCTCAAGAGTATTATTTTCTTTAGACGGAGATCTTGTCTGCAAGTGGGGAGAATTGAGATGAGTCTGTTGAGTACCCAGTCTTCGATTGGTTGGCGAAGGAGGAATTCGAGAATCCATGAGCCTTTGTGGATGTCCATTAGGGTTTGTAGAGATGAAAGCCTAACATGGAGTATTGAGGATTTTTAGGGTTTTGGCGTTGGAACAGTGGAACACAGAGGAGGGGTTTAGGAAGCGCGAAGAGGGGTGAAAATCTCCCGCCTGTTTGTTTCGATGGAGCCTCAAATTGCACGTGTGAGAAAAGGCACAAGGACAAGTGATCCAAACCGTTCATCTTATGGGGTGTTGGGAGATCATCCCTAGATATGGTCCCGTACCAAGAAAAACATTTTTAACTGAAATTTTTTCATGGGAAATTTTTTCTTTCAATGATTTAGAAGGAAATTATATGATTATGGTTAATTTAGAGGGATATTAAGGTCCCTCTAACTGAAAATTGAATAGGGTTGGTTTATTTTATCTTTTTTTACACATGTACAAAAGTAGGAAATTTTAGTAATATTTTTCCTTTCCAAACTTCTTCCAAAAAATTCTTGCAATCCAAAGAGAACCTTGTTTGGATTGCAGGAATCAAGGTTGGAATTGGCACCCCATTCCTATTCTGCCGGGCATTTGATTTAAAAACCTAAACGAAAAACCAAGGGGCAAAATGACATTTAGGGGGAATTAAATGGGGGAGTGCTTGTAATCTGTTTCTTGTCCCAAGAGGTTATACTCTCAACCCGGCCCAATTGGAATGAAATTTGTATTAAAATTTTTCTAATTAAATTTTTTATTCTATTTTTTTCATTTCATTTTCGAGCGAATTTGGATAGGAATCAAAATATGATGCTAATTTTGATTCCTCATTCCAGTCATCCAAATGCAACCTAAGGACGTGTTCGGCAAGGCAAAAAAAAATCTTGTGAATCTCATTCCGTCCACAGAGTTGATTTCCTTCTTTTCTCTTTTTTTTTCTGCCGACAAAATAACGGAATTTTTTGGAGCGAGTCAGAACCACTTCGAAGATTCTCATTAATCTATTTCCACCTGATTTTTCGGGAGAGAATGGAAAGTGTTACCGAACACGCCCGAGGAAGCCCTCATGGTAAAATTATCCAAACGCAAATGACTCTTACAAGGGGATTACCTCTCTTCTTTACATTTTATGTGACGAAGTGTTATCTTCTCAGTTATCTAAGCTAGCAGAGTTGGAGAAGGTAAAACCAGTTTAATTCTCAAGAGGTAGCCCAAAAATCTCACTTCTCAGGTTTGCATACGACAATTTTTCTTTAGGCAATTCTCCTTAAAAACATGTGTGGAATTGAAATAAATTCTCACTTGAAAATAATCTCCAGGTCAATCAAGATGACTGATGAGGGTGGGATTCGATCATCCAAGATCACTACACGTGGCACAAGATCGAGAAATATCCAAAGGTGGCAAAAAAATCTGTACTCCACCAGTTCATAGGAGATTTCGCAAGAGACAAATCTCAATACTGTCACCACCTGAGGGACTCCACCATATCCTAACAAACCAAAGCTCTATCGTATCCCACAAATCTTGCTATAATTGTACACGGTTGTTAGAGTTAGTGCCTTAAAAGCCAGTACATTGTCATTTAAGTATTTATAAAGGTCTCATTCCATGACATATATTGGCTATTATCTAATTGAATATGTGTGATGTGCGTATTATTTGACACATATTCATCCCTAGGTAGCAATGTAGTAATACCATGCTCAAGGATTCATAGATCCTAAGGAGCAAGGAGATATGGTATCCCGGTTCCTTGTAGACCTTAAAAGTTCCTAGTTATGGTTGAGACTATTCTTCCGTTAGGGAGAGTGGCCCAAGACATTGTTAGTGACATAGACTTAACATTTTTAGTCAGTGTTCATGAACCCTAGCTTCACACATATAATACATGTTTTGAGAGGGAAAGACATTGAACTGTCTCGTCTCTTCCCTCCCCATCTCTTCTCTCTTCTCTCTTCTCTCTTCTCTCTTCTCTTTCTTTCACTCACAGATGTTAGGATATCACTAATGATATCTTTGTTGGATATATTTTTTGAATGATGCATCTTTGTTGGATATTGTTCTTGAAATCGTGAATAATGTTGAAGATCTTACACTCTAGGAGATTGGTTCTTACGTCGGGGATTCTAATTCAACATAGAAAATTAAGAACAACTAGTTTTATAAAATCGACTGAGCTGCAGCCCGAAGGGGGTTTCCTCGTTATGAAAATAATGAAAAGTAAACCTCTTAGTGCTTCAAATGTATTACTAAACTACTGATAAAAATAAAATGTATTACTAAACTGCTACCATGGAAACTGTTAAGTTCTTACGTGATGATGA
This sequence comes from Tasmannia lanceolata, assembly GCF_043159265.1. Classification (NCBI taxonomy): domain Eukaryota; kingdom Viridiplantae; phylum Streptophyta; class Magnoliopsida; order Canellales; family Winteraceae; genus Tasmannia; species Tasmannia lanceolata. The sequence goes on along the minus strand of NW_027518695.1, from coordinate 58,680,095 downwards.
GGTAGAGAAAAAAAAGAAATGGAGAATGGCGTGAGAGAGCGTTAGAGTTTTCTTCCACACAATTTCATATTTATATGATGCATATATTACAAAGACAAAAATAGCCTTTAATAGAAACCATATATTCGTATCATCCAGTCAACTGATGAATCAGTATCAATGCAAAGAAAAGGCACATGAACTGATTATGGCAATGAAATTAGAACTAAATCTCCGAAGAAATGGTTGTTTAATTCTTTGTGAGAAATAAAGAGAGAGACGACCATTCAACTTGCAACAAAAGAGATGAAGGAAAGATGAGGACGAAAATGGAAAGAGGTTTGTTAGTTTAGGATCATCTACAATGAAAATAAGGGTGCGTTCTTTAGGGCGTGTTTCTTGGGAATGAATTCTCGCATCTTTCACACCCTGGGAATAAAAATAGGAAAGAATGTCGTTCTGTAACTACTTTAATATCCAATTCAAAAAAATCATCCTTATTTTTTGGCATTATTTTTGGGAGCGACTTTTTCTCGCTTCAACGGATGTGGAGTGATTCCTCGACACATCCATTCTCTCCTCTCACAACTCTCTTCACGTTTCTATGCCCATCATCGCCCAGAGTGACATTTAAAGTTTTATTTAGATTGACATTTAGGCCCTGTTTGGATTGTAGGAAAATTTTGAAAAGGAAAAATATTTCTAAAATTTTTTATTTTTTCAGATAACTTGAACGAAAGCTTTTCAATTTTTATATAGAGAGACCTTCTTTATGATGTATTGCTCTAAATTAGCAATAATTATATAATTTTCCTCTAAATCGTGGTAAGTCAAAAATTACCCAACAAAATTTCTGTCGCAAATGTTATTCTTGCAATCTAATCAGGGCTTGAATTTACGATTCCAACAAAAAAAAAACAGCGCCTTAATTTATATTGACATCCGTCTACATTAACTATATCAACATTGTGGAAAAGAAAGTAACAATTACTAGGAAAGTTTTTTCACTAGAAATGTTTTTCCTGCAAGCCAAGCAGGGCTTAGTCTCTTTGATTAGGTTTAAGTGAGGTTTAAGGAGTGAGATTTCTTCATTTTGAATTCACAGGGGGAAAGATTGTGGCGGGCAGTCTTATAGGTCGAAAGAAAGAGACCCAAGAAATGATCGATTTTGCCGGCAAGCATAATATAATAGCAGATATCAAGCTTGTTCCAATGGATTATGTGAACAAGGCCATGGAGCGGCTCGCCAAAGCTGACGTTAGATATCAGTTTGTAATCGATGTTGGAAACACCTTGACGGCTTCATGAATAGCCCATGAATCGGGTCGACATGATCGAAAATTCGTTGCTTTTCCTTTCAGTCAGTTCAGGAAGGCCAAAACTTGTTACAGAATAATTCTTCCCTTATTTTCACCAACAACACTCTTAGTGTTTATGATTGTGTATTAAGAATAAGGCTTCTATTGGTAGTTCTATAAATTATTTACATATATTCTTAGGGAAATGATATATTCGCCCCCAGGCCACCTCACCCCTCTCCAATTGTATTTATGACTACTCTTTTTACATTACAAGGGGTGGCCCGGGGAAGTAAATGTGGCAAATATATCACTTTCCTATTCTTATTTAGCCCATCCGCGAAATGCCGTTATAATCTTATTCGCATAAAAACTTTGGGAAATGATATCAGCACAGCCATATATTAATATATGTGCTCACTATATTGTCTTCTAGTATTTAAAGTGCTCTCAAAAGGTCATTACGGTTCCCAAAAACTCTTACAAGCCAATTAAAAATGAAAAAAACAAGCTAGAGAGCATGCATAACAAAAAGTTGGTTTGCTGATATCATTTCCCAAAACCTATTGTAACACATAAAGCTTTATGGTTGGTCCCTCACGGTTCTTTGGATATCAAAATCAAAGAATTCAATTCCGAGAGAGAGAGAGAGAGAGAGAGAGAGAGAGAGAGAGAGAGGTAAATATACCATGAGTGAGTGGACAATTTCTCCTCTAACTTTTCCGGCAGATCTTTATTTTCCTGCGGATCTTTAAAGTCCCTTTTGAGACTTTAGTCTAAGTAAAAAAAACCGCCAGAGTATCTTCTCCCCTCCTACTCTTCTAGGCTGATGGAAAGCCTCCGCTCTTAGACGTGGAAAAGGGCACTTGCTCTCTTTTCTCCAAAACCAAAACAAGAGAGATAGAGCGAGTATGTGATTTTCAATCAAGAGAGTATGGGAAGAGGGAGTGCTGGGTAATTTATAAACAATATGAAGAAGTTGGAAGCTTCTTGCTTTCTAAAATTAGCCTCTAATCTTATCAAATCTAAGCTCATCAAAACCGTCGAAGGCATGTTTCTGTTGGGTATATAATATAACCCATGTATGTTCTAATATAAGCCCAATAAGATAATGGACCGGTGTAGTGGGCCTACATGGGCTAGAGTCCATTAACCAGTCATTACACCCAAGGTATCTAATTTGGAATACCAAGTTTGTTGCCTCCAGCCCCTATATATATAGATACACTAGGGTTAATGACTGGTTAATGGACTTTAGCCCATGTAGGCCCACTACACCGGTCCATTATCTTATGGACTTATATTAGAACATACATGGGTTATATTATATACCCAACAATCCCCTCATATGTTCTACATAAAGCACAATCCAATAGATAGATAACGTGATGTTCAAACAAAATATTGAATCATCCATAGCACCATATCAAAAAAGATCTGTAATCCAACTGAAAACAAGAATACTTTTAAGACTAACCAAGAGTTTTAGAAATAATCCAAACTCAAACAAAAGCAGTTTCACGTGTAAGTGAACTATTTTTCCAACTGAAAAGAAAATAATAGTCCCCACTGCTCTATAAGGATTCACTCATCAAGTAAGTCATCCCCATCAAAATCCAGATCGAGGCAATCTCCTCCATTTTCGCCAATTCTTGTAAATTACCAAATATGAATTTCATGAAAATGAATCCAATCATTTGTGTAAAATACAAAAGTATCTAGTTCTACCAGAAGAACTTAGTACCATTTCATATTGGCTGAAAAAACAAATATCAATAAGCATCAATGTCAAGTTTCATTAAAGAACAAGACCTAAATAGTTTCTTTTGCAAAGAACCATTCACTAGTGTCAAGTTTCAATACAAGAACGAGACCAAAATAATTTCTTTTGCAAAGAACCATTCCATGTTTCCATTTGGAATGTTACAGCCATCATATCCAAATTGAGTTAAGATGTATCATCAAGTTTGGAATGAAACAACCTTTCCCAAGAAGGACATGTCATCAAATGTGGAATGACATAAAGACAACTGTAAACATCACTGAAACATATTAAGTGCTTATCTTGGCCAAGAAAGGGCGATTTAAAAAATTCAAAATAACATGGATGTAGGTTAAGACATGTCTACACAGTCTTTAACCCCATCTCCCCCACAGTTTTGAATATTCGATCTTTGATCAGTCCCTTCGTAAAAGCATCGGCCAGATTATCCTTCGATCTCACATCAACCAAAGTGATAATACCTTATTTGATAAGATAATTCAGCGTGACATGTTTCAGCCTGACATGTCTCCTCTTACCATTAAAGAGTGAGTTCTTCACAATCGTAATTGTAGCTTGATTATCACAGAACAAATCTAAAGAGTTAATCTTTAAATGGGTCAATGGAATGTCCAGGATCAGATCTCTTATCCACTCTGCTTCATCTTCTGCAGAAGCTAGAGCATAAAGTTCTGATTCCATAGATGACAGAGCTATACAAGTCTATCTCTTTGACTTCCATGCAATAGTGGCTCCACCCAGTGTAAATACATAACCACTAATAGATTTACTGTCTCCTAATTCTGAGCCCCATGATGCATTAGAAAATCCTTCCAGGATTGGAGTTTGGCCATTATAACATAGAGCATAACCTTGAGTACCCTTAAGGTATCTCATCAGCCTCATAAGAGCATCCCAGTGCTCATGGCCAGGATTACTAGTGAAACAACTCAACATGCCAACTGTAAAGGCTATGTCTGGTCTAGTGCAACTCATCGCATACATGAGACTACCAATAAGTTTAGAATAATCCAACTGATTCACGCTGGCTCCTTCATTAGGTCTAAGCTTTTTGGTATAATCAAATGGTGTCTCAATCGGTTTACACTCACTGTATCCCCATGTAGAAAGTAGTTTCTCAATATAATGGGCTTGGCTAAGAGTGATCCCTTGCCTATCAAAACTTTCTTTCATACCAAGAATGGTGTCTACCACACCAAGATCTTTCATGTCAAATTCGTTAGCCAACATTGATTTCACGTCACTCACTACAGAGAGATCGGGACCAAGAATCAATATGTCGTCTACATACAAGCAAATAATTTCAACCTTATTCGACACAGAACGGAAGTAAAGGCATTTATCTGAGTAACTGGTCTGAAAACCAAAGCTCTTTACTACCTTGTCAAATTTTTGATGTCACATTTTAGGTGCTTGATTAAGACCATATAAAGATTTGTTTAACTTACAAACTTTGTGCTCAAAGCCTTCCATGACAAACCCTTCAGGTTGGTTTATGTAGATTTCCTCTGGGAGGTCTCCATTAAGGAAAGCCGTCTTTACATCCATTTTATGCACAACATATTGCTCAATAGATGACAAAGCAAGAAGAATTTTTATTGTAGACAAATGACAGACCGGTGAGTAGACTTGCTTGACCTAATTCCTCTAACAATTTCTTCTACACCTTTTGTCAATGCAAGAATGTTTCCATGTTGTGAATGACACTTGGCCAAACTTTCCAAAGAATGGCTTATGCCCAGGCCACCTAAGAATGGCAACATTCTAACATTCTACCACTTGGCCGGCGTGGGCTTTCACATTGATCGGCATACTTTATCCGCAACGGTTTTTCGTACTATTCCATTCAGTGAAGATAAAAGCAACGGATAATGTAATCATTGTATTAATTCTATCCAATAACATCCCCATGGCCACAGAGCTACTATCCCCACCAACATGATCACAATCAACCTTATGGTCCACTTTATATCTTTTATGGGCACTTTGCTTGTTTTATAACATCCATTTATGTGCACAAAACTAATTACGGAGCAACACATAGTGTAAAATATTAGAATCAATCAAAACATATTGTGATCACAACACAATTGTGTGAACGTTTATATAGTCTCCCACTATCCAAAGCCAGTATGCTTGTCCACCAACCTAATGCATTCAACACGCTCTTTACCGAGCTTCGATGGCAAGCCTTTGGTCATGGAGTCTGCCGACACAAGTGCAGTGCTTATGTGTTACACAAAAAATTAAGATTTTGAACAATTTTCCTCACAACAAGTCAAACTACATTGACCCCTTAATTTCTTGTTCTTGTAACGAAAAACCGCAATGGAATTATCACAATAAATTCTCATCAACTTATTGATAATTTTAACAGCTTGATGTCTTGAGACTAAATTCCTCCATCACAAGGCAAAACAAAGGCTTTGAAACAAACAATAAACTCTATTTCTTTAGTGCAAGTAACTTTCTGTGCCAAGTTGACATTATTCCTGTAAGTTGGGCGGATAAAGGGATTTGGAGGCACAACAAAAGGCTTGCAAAGGAACTATTTCAAAACTTTTTAATCCCTTAATCCTTTTCCCAAGATCATAGTTACCAGATTCACAATGGTTGTCAAAAGGAAATACAGGAGATTAAGAATCTATTCTAAAGTGATTGTTCGACTAACAGTCTCTGCTGGATCCACACCCCAGTAGCTTGGCTTCTAATCTTCTCAAGATCAATGGGCCTTGGTCTTGATAGATGAGACTCACCACAATTACATGCAATCTGGGGAAATTGTTGACAGTTGCTAGTTTCACCAATTTATCCCGGGCTTGATAAAAGAGATCCATGTTCCATCAATATAATCCTCCCTCATTTTTATCCATATATAACCTGAACATATGCAAGAAGCATGGAGAAAAACTGCTGGTGCTTGTGTCAAAATTAAAATTTACATACTTAGAATTATACCGCCTATTTTAATTGATTGTATGCCAGTTACATCCATTTACTTAGAACCATGCACCTTCAACCTAGCATAACATACTTCTGTCTTCTTCTGTTATTTTCATTTTTTGGTATGAAACTTGTGCTGGTATCATGCTTTCCTCTCTATATTTACACCTTTTCAATTGTTAGGTGAACATAATTTTGCTACATCACAGCTATGAACCTAGGCTTTCTCCTAAAAGATATGTGAATGGTAGTTATCCTTTCTCTACTATATTCATAATGATCTATTCATACAAATTCGAATCTATCACTCATATTTTCTTCTAGGACGAAAGTGTCAGTCTTTGCTATTGTGTGCTTCTTTGAGAAATGTACATTTCCACAACTTTCATAGCTTCGATAAATAGTTCTAGTCCTCTTGCATTTTTTTAAAATGTTATCTCCGTCTTACTTTCAGATTTCTCATATTCTTCTTTTTTGCAGTCTGTCAGATTATACATATGGTCTTGTGGCTGAGGCATTGAAGAAGTTAGTTACTATTGCTCTCATTCATTGCCATTTATTTATTAATGAGCTAGCAGTTTCTGTGAAAAAATTGTGTAAATCTGCAATGAGTGAATTGCATAGCTTCGGTGAGGCAGAAAAGGCCCTTCTTCAACTGATGGGAATGCAATCTTGAGAGTTCTACAGGCATTGATCTCTCTTATTGTGTCATTACTTGAGAAGAAAGATCCTCAGCTTCTACCTTTAAAAGAGTATAATGACAATCTTTCTCAGGTTTGGGACATAAATGCTTTTTTGGAGCTACTGTGGATGGAGTTGAACTTTTGCATAAGCAAAATAGAGAGCTGTTCAGATTCTGCATCTGATTTGTCTACTGTATATGGGAGCTCTGCATCCACCAGCATTGGTGTAATGGATCGACTTCCAGCAGGTACCCAGAATATTTTTCCATACATAGAGCGCTTCTTTGTAACCTGTGAAAGGTCACATCCTCGGCAGTCAGTTGTTGGCCATGACTTCTGATGTTGAAGATGCCACAAATTCTGGTGCGCAGAAATTATCTGTGAGCCATGAAAAAGCTGATGATAAACTAATTGCTTTCGTATAGTTAGCTGAAAAGCACAATAAACTGTTAAATGCTTTTATTCTGAAAAACCATGGGTTGCTTGAGAATCATTCTCTCTAATGCTGAAAGTCTCGCGTTTTATTGAATTTGATAACAAATGGGCTCATTCCCGATAAAAAATAAAACACCAATACGATCATCATCAGTCATCTAAGAATTTCAGTGAGAAGAGCTTTTGAAGATTCATATAATCAACTGCAGATGCATGCCGCTCAAGATCTCAAGGGCTGGTTGACTGTTCGTTACCGAGAAGGTCTATGGTTCGAGTCCGTATAGCCCTATACATTTTTGCGTCTTTGTTTGTTTTCTAGGGTCATTTTTGACAAGGGTGCTCTACTTTTTATGATCGTGGGCAATGAATCAACATTTCAGCCAAATCCCAACTCTGTTTATCAAACAGATCACCTTTCTTACTTCAAGTTCATTGGGAGAGTGGTATGTGCCTTCTTGTTATATTCCAATATTTATATCTAATTCTTTCGTTTCCGTCCAGGTTGGGAAGGCTCTATTTGACTGGCAGCTTTTGGATGTTCATTTCACTCGATCTTTCTAGAAGCACATTCTCGGGGTTAAGGCTACCTAGCTTTTCAATGTGTTGATCCCTCGTGATTTGATATTGTAGGGAATCAATATCATGACATTGAGGCCATAGCTTTTCAATGTGTTGATCCCTCTGGATTTGATATTGTAGGGAATCACACCAGGTAGAACTCGCCCCTAAAAGCTAGCCGTTAGAGGGAGGGTGCCCATTCCCTTATAACCCATCCACATCCATTTCACATGTCCGATGTGGGACTATTGCTTTTGCGTGGAACCCCAATAGATATCTATCTTGAATGATAGGGAACTAGAAATAATTGATTAGTGGACTTCCAGACATTGATTGTGAGTTCTCATACTCATTTGGACTTTCCTTAAATCATTAATCAATACGTGATGAAATTTTGATGCCTTCATTGTTTCCTCTAAGGAGGTGCTAGAAAATAATGATACCATGTTTCTATTTTGTTATTTATGTTCTTGTGTCTCATGCCATGCAGTGGATGATATGAGGACAAATACTGAGTCTTCTGGCTACAGTGCTGCATCTCCTGTTGTCCAATGGTTTTAGGAGGTGGTTCAAGGTTTCAGCAAGGAGGATAAAGCTCTTCTCTTGCAGTTTGTCACTGGCACCTCAAAGGTACTGTAGTTCTGCTTCAATTCTTCATTTCTTTTTTTGCATTTTTGTACATCACAGTTTCCTTTAACAAACACGGGTAATTAGTTTGCAGAGTAGACAAACTTTTTTGTGTAAAACATGCAATATTCTGCTGCTACATATTTATGTTCGAACGTGAACTCTTAATTGAAAGGATTTATTCATGTTTATGCATTCAATGTCCAATCATGAAGTTGCTTGCATTATTTGGGAAGACGCATGAATGTGCCCATTACATTATCTGCTATAACTTGTTGGTCACACTATCCTGAAGGACACACTATCCTGTAGGACACGTGAATGTGCCCCTTACGCCAATAACTTGTATACACTTTAGGATGCTCACCTAGGGTTTTAATTTTAAATTATCCAATTCCACTTGAAACTTGTTTCAATGCAGACCAAGATGACTCCGATGGGTAGAATCTTCAGTCAAGAGTGGACAAAGTTCTGTAAATCACTATGTTTTCATGTGCTTATCCATAATTGTGGACTATGGAGCCTATTCCATTTAGGTCTTTTCTCCCCTATTTTCCTCCTACGTGGAGTTTTCTCTCCATTTTTTAATATGATAGTTCACATCATATGGTCTTTATTTTATTTTTTTTGAATGGCAACATAAATTCTTTTAAACAGAAAAGGGAAGGGAAAAACCCAGGGACCAAGAATGTCAGTAAACCCCAAAATAAAGATAAAATAATACTAAACATAACTTTACCATTCAAAAAAATATGGGATTTGCTTGGGTCCATCGCGGCTGGTCTGTCGCATGTCAGACCAGCCACCTCATGAATAAAGACAACAGCTTTTGTCTCCATTGACGAGGTGGGTGTCTGACGACAGACCATCCGCGAAATGCCTTCTGTGATGGACGCTAGCAATTCCCAAAAAAAAAAATATTAAATATAACAGAGTGATGGGGAAGAAAATAAAAACTCTCTAGGCCCTGTTTGTTTCAGAATATACAACAAGCTATTGTGATTATGGCAAGCATCAATTATCAACATAATCAGTTGCAACAAAAGTGACTTCTTCATCATTTCATAAGTGATCGTGATACACTTACTATAATGTTAAATGGCTAAATACCCTTCAATACGTAATAATTTGGTTATTTTACAATGCATTTGTTAAAGGATGACTATTTTCACAAGCGCACTTCTTACATGCAATAAACAGAAAGCAGACAACATTCATTGGGGATCATAAATCCACCCAATCAACAAAGAAATTCGATTATCAAGTGATTAAAATTTTGAACTCAAATTTATCAAACAAGCAGCCCTAAAAATCAAATGAAATCTAATCAAACAAACTGAAACCAATATCATCATCATCTGAGTCTCCACAGGTTTTCTTTCTTCTCTTCCTCCTTGGGGGCAAGTCACCTACAGCAGCAAACTTGCTTGGATAAACAATTGATCAATGAGCTAAAGCAAATTAAATATCTAATCAAACAAATAGAAGAGATCGTAAACCGTCCTGACCTTCAACTATGTATCTCTGCTCAGTATCTCCGTGGCAGACGAAAACTCTAATATTCTTCAAGGCCCTTTCCACTTCTTTCTTTCCTTCTCCAACCAAAGCAGTTCATCACAATATCTCCAAGCTTTGGAAACACAGCTTCTGTTTTATTAAACACCCAAAGCAGTTCATCACAATATCTCCAACAGCAATAACCAAGAGGTGGGCGCCATTACCTATCTCCCTTGAATAGAGATTGGTGGAGAAGTCAAGCAACAGTTGCACTTGGATGGATGCTGTTTAGCACAACTGGCTTTTCAAGTCATACACAACATCTAAGAGTTTTAGGGAGCAGAATCCGAACCTCGAATCCGTGTCAGATCTCGAGTCCGACTTTTTGGGATTTGCCAAATCCGAACCTCGAATCCATGTCAGATCTCGACACGTGAATCCGAATCCATGCAACATAGGTGCCCACTGAATTTTTTAACCTGAAATGGAAAGATTAACATGTAAGTTGAATTTATATTCGTTGAATTTATATTCGTTGAATTTATATTCGTTGAATTTTAGCTCAAAGTGATACATCCCTGATTTGCTCCATAGGTATATTACATGAACATAGAATTTCCAGAGGAAAAACCTCATGGAATATAAATTTGGAGAAAAAACTACAGCACGACAAATTCTTTATGCAGTCATGTTCCACTGAAGCAACATCTAAACAACACATTCAAACAGTAATGAGTATTTAAGGTAAACCTAACTGTATTTAAGAAAGTACCTTAAAATGAATTTAATCACCACAAATCTCAATTTAAAATAAGTTTTGCATTGGTACACTAAGAGGCAGTTAGGCAGCTGATAAGAAAATTATTTAGCCCCACTATTAATTAGCAAAGATTAAAACGATATATGGCCTTCTTTACTTTTTCTTGATGTCCTTGATAATATCTAGCAAAAAGGCTGAGCAAATCTATCCCACCAGATATTAGACTTTGGCTAGTGTATAAGCAAGATGACGTATTTTCTTGAAATATTGAGAATTATAATAAAAGGACAGAATATTTTGAATCTGGTGGACGTACTGTTTAATTGCCATGGACATGCGCATTTTTGAGAGATTTAATCTCCCAAAGATAGATGCAAATTTTGCAAGATTGTTCATTTTTTTAAGTCTCAGACGAGGAAAGAACTACATTCTGAATGGGTGGTTTTTTCTACGGAAGACAAACACCTAGAAAGTCATCAGTTTCTTAGTATTTGTAGACATTTCCGAGACATCATCGTTAATAAGTTTGATCAGACATAACTTGCAACATTTTTTGAACCTTCTCGTATACCTCTCCTTCCATAATTCAAAGGATGTGGAGCAAATCCTTCCATAATATAACTTTGCATCCAAAGATGAAATACTTGGCTCAACCCATCAAAGTTGTTAAAGTATAAAAACATTAAATACTGCCTTCTCCAACAACATAAGCTTTTGGAGTAACTGGTAGTTTCACATGGTATCAAAGCAAATGCCTGGGTTCAAACCTCCTGGATAACAAAATCCACATGCAATGGCAAAACCCAAAAGAGGGGCCACATGTGCCACATGTAGGCCAACCCTAAAACAGGGGCCACACGTGAGGGGGAGTGTTAAAGTATAAAAAGATTAAATACTGCCTCGTCCAACGGCTTAAGCTTTTGGAGTAACTGGTAGTTTCACAAGATTGTAACTTGAGGGGTCCAAACAAGGTGGAGAGAGAGAAAAAATGAACAGAAGTCCTTCAAATTGAAATTGGGCAGCTAAGGGTATATGCCTTCAAGATTCACAACTTTTTCAGAAAGGCCATCTGGATACAACTTGTCTAGATTTTTTAACAGTCCATCTATATTGAATTTCTTGAAACGGAATACGAGAATGGATCACTATCTATGTGTGTGTGGGTGTGTGTGTGGGTGGGGGGGTTGGGGGGTGCCGGGTGGCGGTTGGGTTGTCAGGAAAAAAGAGTTTCATCATGTGCAAGTGATTTTGTTCTCTTAGCTATGGAATCTGATTTCCTTGCAACTATCTTCCCATTTTTTCTGGGTATGCAGCACTATTTCCAGCTATGGATCCTACAATTCCTTACAAATCTTTCTGACAACCCCTTCATCCATCTTGATCCTGGCTAGCAACTTAGATTGAGCCCTGAGACTGATCTTCCCATTGACTTCGATACAGCAGTACTCATAATGTAAGGTCAGTGGGTGGCATAGCTAAATTCCTCATCAAGATGACTGGAGAACCATCGACCAGATTGTCCCAGAACAACAATTAAAAGCGTCTTTGGAGCTTATTCCATTGAAGTAGTTAGGGCTCTAATTGAGTGAGCCATGGATCATAAGCGATGATCATATCTTAATTTAGCTAATCTCGCGACTCAAGACTTTGGATAGAGTTAAGAGAAATGCCTAACTTATAAGAGGTAGAGACCAAGTACTCCCATTTCAAATCGTAAATTAAGCAATTTTCAGGGTACAACAAAGTATTGTCATTTCTCTTATATTATTACTTAAGAGTCCACCTCAAATCGTAAACCAAGCAATTTTCAAGGTACAACAACCCAATTTTCAGGGTCCTCTTCAAGTTCAAACTTATGCTTTAACAGAACACACCAGCTGAGAGGTGCCTGAAGCAGCAACACTTAAGCTATTGGGTATTGAAAGTACTATCATTAGGAGCAAGACATTTAATAAGTTATGCAAACATTTACTTCGCAACTCTCTAGTTTGTGGATTGCATGTTTGGCATCTGGATTTCTTTGGTTTTTCTACTTGTCAGTAGGACATTGGTATGGGCCAATATGTAGAGTGGAGGCATTAATTAGCAAATTCTTAACTCTTTGAATTTCAAATTCTGTTTACTGATGCAACCTAATAATATAAGTAATCATGGACAACATTTTAATATATTGCTCTGCTCTCATATACAAGAATATGAGATTGTCAATACATTTCAGTGTTACATTGCAGGCAATATAATCAAAGTGTTTCGCTACTTATGATGCTATCCAGTGGTAGGTTAACAATAATATGAATGTCACTAAATTATTCTGGTATTTTCTAAAATTTGCAACCTCTCACTATTATGCATTTTGTTTTAGTATATTCATACAGATTCTCTGTTTCTGTTAGTATTAATGCAGAAAAGTTTTATTTACAGTAATGTTTCCTTGAAAGTAAAGTCAATATTGAATATTAGAAATTACAAAGTGAATGCCAGTTCCATTCCCCATAGTGCCAAACACCCATATGCCCGAGTATTGGAACAATTGGGATCCATATTGCCTAACAAGGTTGTGAAGAGTGGTCCTAACACCTTTGCCAGTTGTCCTAGACCGTGTCCTTGTTTGAGGTGTGGAGAACATAGAGTTACTAGCCCTCAAGTTTCCAAACTAACTTCAAAAAATAATTTATGTAGTATGTAATTTATTGTCCTATTTTACGCAAAATTAGTTTTATCCAATACTTAAGAATGTGTTGTAACCATTGTATTCAGTAGGGTGACTAGCCATGTCAACTCAACTCAAGATCATGACTCATACCTGGAAATCTTTCTGAATGCAACCACCTGCCTACACTGCATTATTCTTTTTAAAGATAACTATATAGCATCTGAAAATAAAACCTTGAGTTATAGCAAAATGGAACAAGATGTCCCAGGAAAGACGGTAACAGAAAAAGCTTCCCATCCACCAAGAAGATGACTACAAAGTATTAACCACTCTATAATTCACTATGCCTAAGTCCATGTTCGTTTTAGATTGCGAAAACCGATTGTGAACCCCAAACCGATTCTTGGGCTCAAAATTAAATTTGATTTTGAGTCCAATAATAGGTTTGAGGTTCACAATCGGTTGTCACAATCTAAAACGAACAGGACCTAAGAAAAAACTAAATCTCGAAGAACCTGCCATCAGGAAAATAGTGCTTGAAGCGACACAACAGCATAGAATGGCTAAAGCTTTCACTACTTTGATAGATGTAGCGGATGGGAATAGAAAAAAACATCGCCCCTGAAGTGTCCCACAAACTACTGGAAGTGGAGGGTGTTCTCAATGCTCAGTGAAGAGCACTCCACGGTCTCTCTTTTTATGACTATTTGCAATATCTTTAGTAGATGTACAAATGTGGTTGAAGGATGTTGAAATGAATTTGTTATAGATAGAATAATTCTAACACCCATCTTACTTATCTCCATGGTCCATAGGACATTCTTTTAGCCCATCTTATCATATTGCTTGGATCACCTTCAACTATAAGATTTCCGAATAGTTCTTCCTTGAAGATACGAAGACCCACCAATAGTTCTACTTCATTAATCTATTTTTTTGAAATATGACAATTTCATTGATACTTAGAACAGCATTGGGGACCAGGAGTCCCGCCCTGCAATACATATATATCAATGATACTGGACCAGGCATACCTGGAACCAGAAAGCATAGGCCTAAGCAAAAGATTTTCGCCGTTAAGACAAAAGCCAGAGTTAGGTAACAGCAGAAGCAAAAAACACCCACAAAGCTGCTGAAAACATAAGAACATTCTGCCTTACCCAGAACACTTCTCCAAATCTTCCAGAATGGTGATGAATTCATCCTAGAGCAATTCCTCATTGACAGCTTGGTCTTCTTCATTCATGTTTGATTTTTCCGAGGCCTCTTCTCTTAGAATCCAATCCTCTAGCCTACGAAGCCCATCCTTTTTCTTTGCCTCCAAATCTACTTCATTAATCTATTGTAATCTTTGTTTATCTGTTTCTCACATAATAGAACATCGTGGTCTCTCCCATGGATGTAGGCACCATTTTCAAACCACATAAAACACTTGTGTTATCGTTATACTTGTTTTAATGTTACTTTTGGACGTAAGATCGAATTAGATCCGTCAGATTTCTACACCGAGTAATCATCGAGGGGAGGGGGGGGGGCGCAAAGCCTCCCAATCAAATGATGCAAGCTGTTAAATTCATAGCATGTAATACGTACGATCGAGGTTTAATCAGCGGTAGTGTCAACAGACGAATAGTCCAAAGGGCCCAGCCAGTAAGATTACTAAGACAGGAAAAAACATGGTTTTAGTGTTGAAAAGTTTATTACAGTTGCTTTGTTGCATCTGAAGCATCAGTCTTTCAATGATTTTAAGACTTACGGATTGATTCGGTGGCCTTGCACTGCAATCCCTGCCCACTGACCGAGAAGAAATACTTACTAGCATGCAAGCTATAGTAGAAAGTTACCCACACTTACCCAAAAGAAAGAAAAAGATTAATATAGTTACTAGCATGGAAGCTATAGTAGAAAGTTACCCACAATGCACTCTAGCGAAGAAAAAGAACAAATATTAACAAAGATGGAGCTTCAAAATTCAGCTTGGGTTGTACATCTAGAGGCATTCTAAATAGAATTGCTAACGATTTCATTGTTGTCTCTTTGAATTTATGGCAGCTATTAAGAATATTGTAATCCAACTCTCTAGACTTGTTTCTGTGGTAAAAAAGGAACCACATATGCTTTCATTTCATATAGCCACTCCCTGAGACTCCTTGAGGAAGTTCCGAAGCTTAAAACCAATATAACATTATCTTTGTTGTTGATACAAGTGCAATCATGATTTGCATACTAACCAACCATAGGTATGTTTGTGCGAAGGTACCTATTGGATATTACATTCCGGACTTCATGATGTTCAATATCCGTTCAAGGCTGCAAATATAGATATTCTGCCTTTTGATTTTACAATGAGAGAATGGTGCCCACCAAATTCGCTTAACCTGAAATGAAAAGATTAGCATGTAAGTTGGCATTTATATTACTTGAAGTTTAGGTCAATTAGGTGCATCTTAGATTTATTTCTTAGCTTGAGTACATAAACATAAAAATTTCCAGAGAAATAAAGTCATGGAAGATAAAGTTGTAAAAAGCTATAAGTTGAAAATTCTTTTCACTGTCATGTTCAATTGAAGCAATATCTAAAGAAGTAAATAATTCAAACAATAATGGGCATTCAAAAAAAGGAGCTAAATAATAAAGAATTGAATGATCTTGTACTCATAGTAATGATTTATTGGCAAAGTCTACTGTCAGACAACAACAAAACTTTTGAGTAAATTTTTTAAAGAGGAGGGTAGCGTTTGTGTGGGATTGCCATTTTTGGAGAGTGAGAGGGATTGGTGTTTTGAAAAGAAGATAGAATTGAGAACTATATAGGACAGGTAGGAGACCCAATGGCTTCGATGGGTGTAAGAAGAAAGGAAATATGTATATCTAGTAGGAATTTAAACTCAATCCCTTATTAAGGGATCTTGATCCCTAAGCTTTGGTATGGTGTAATTTCTTCTTTAATCATGTAAGAGAGAGAGAGGGGGTAGGTGGGGAGGGGGTGGGGGTGGAGAGGAGAGGAGAGAAATCATGTAGAGGGGAGAATAATCTATTTTTCTTTGTTCTATTAATGAGCATGCCAATGTATTTTCTACAGTAGAAATTACCAAAAAACTAAAATATTCCAATAAAGGGTAATAAAAAGCATGTAGAGACATAATTAGATGACATGTTTGAAATGCTCACTAGTCCACAATGTTCTACAAAATCAAACTACGAAGTGGCTAGATCAAATCCAAATCAAGTCGGGTCATGAATGGAAGGAGACATTCAAGGCAAAAGATAGTGTCATTGGATGGCTTGTGATGCAAGCTACTTTTGTTTTTTGGGAAGTTGTTCACTTGCGTGGAGTTCCATGGTGGTGAGAGGAATGAATTATCAAGGGCGAATTTCTTTCCAACTGGGGGGGTGATGTCATCCAAAGAATAGAAGTCATATGGTTCACAGGGGGACATGTTTTCCATTTACCATGATAAAAGAGGACAAAATTGAAAAGAATGAAAGAAAGAGAGGAAGTTAACATAAAATGGAGGCATTTTTAATAGAGAAAAGAATAATGGTCAATCTTCTTTGATAACATATTGGGGGCCTAGATGGGTAGTTATGATAGTTGCATTTTCCAAAAGTTGACTATATTGAATTCTCTATGCATTGTAGATTGTTTCTTGGTTGAATGCTGTCAATATTTGAATTTTCCACACATTGCAGGTTGTTCCTAGGTTGCATAACCTTACGTTTCATATTTTCCTATGCTTTGTAAGTTGTCTTTAATTCTAGCATGTATAAGATAAGGTAGTTGGTTCATGCAAGGAACTTTTGATTGATATGACATTTTATATTTATAAGCTTCAAAACTGGTAATTTTGAGAAATATAGAATGGAAGACCAGCCTATCTTCCCTTCAACTTTTGGGTAGTGTTAAATGCTATTTTACCGTTAACATTGTTATTAAATTTATCACCTTCACATCCTACTTTGTGTTTTCTACCAATGTTGTAGTGATTCGTATTCGGATAGCTTTGAATGTGTCGAACTTGTAATAGGAGAAATAGTCATCAATTGTTTCCCGAAAGTCGGTAAATCAAAATTTAGTAGTTTTTTTTATTTTTCCAATTTCTTTTTTTTCTTTTTCTTTTTTGAGTTTTTCTAGGTAAAGAATATTATTAATTACTTATGTTTCAACAGATATCTACAAAGGAGATTTGTTTGGGTTCATTTAGAAAGGACTATCAGTCTGGGACTAGAAAGTTATGCTTTAGAAATTAGAAGATGCTTTTTGTACAAGTACTATCTACGTACTTCATTGTAAGGTTTCAGTGGAAAGTTCATAATTACTCTTTTTGATGGAACAGTTCTATTACTGCTGTGGGAAAGAAGTTCATTATTTTGGAACCTTTTATATACGAACAATTCATGATTACTTATTTTAGTGGATCTTCTTTAGTGCTTCCATGAAAAAAAAAAGTTCATGATTTTGGAATTTTTTATTTAGTGGGCAATTTCTAAAAAACTTTCTAAGATTTTCAATCTCTCTACTTCATTCTTCCAATTGATGTTGTGTTTACTTCTGATTTGCATCAGTTATGCATCAATCTTGAGTTCTAGATAGGCAGGTTCCTATTAGCTATTTGAAGTTGCAGAAATCCTGTTCTCATGTTGGGCTCTTAAGGATTGACTGTTTCAAATGGGATTTATAAAAGTATGATATGTGTGCCAGGAAAGATAAAAGGGAACCTTATCTACCTCAAAAGGAAGTCAAGTAGGAAACTGAGGAGTGTTGGAAGGCCCATATTCTAAACCGATTCGTCAACTGGAAGACTCTTGATCAGTAGAAAGCTGAACTCAATCTTGTTATGGAGGAAATAATTTGAGGAAAGAGCTACTAAAGAAAGAGGGAAGATGAGTTGGAATCTGATACTAAAAAAAGTATGAGAAGCAATGCTGCTAAGAGGTGTTTAGGCCAGAGTCTTTCCATGAAATAAGAAGAAGAAAAGAACAAAAAGGACTAAGAAATATAGTAGATGAAACAAATACATCGACCTATCAAGTTTCTACACTATAGCGATCAGTAGACAAATGTGGAAAAAGAACGATTGTTCCCTTCCAATGAAGCTTAATTTTTATATGTTGTTATGTTAGATAAATTCGTTTTTGAATATGTAGGGATCATGCTATAATCCTCCTTCCAAAAGGAAAACTAGAGAGTTAAAACCCAAGGTTCTGATTCTAATAGTATAAGAAATATCAAAATGCAAAAAGGATATCATTGTTGAGTAAGATAGAAAGTCATCGCCGTGAACCAAAAATGATAAGATGGTCAGGGAATTTGAAGGTTTGAGTAAAGGAATACTTCCTTCTTTATGAAAAGTTTGTTATCACAGCTTCAAGTAAATTTTATCTAGACTGAATATGAAAGAATTATGAGAAGAACAACAATATTCCTCATATGTCACAAGATGAGTTGATATTACCGGATAGGGTGGATGATAGTTTAGACTCAAGCAAAATCCAAAACAAGCTTGCGATTTGGCAAAAGTAAATTGGTCATTGGATTGAAATCCAAATATAGAACCGATATGAATGCCAAGATGAAATAAACTTTTCCCAACAAAATTGGCTTGAGAACATGTCCAGTCTGTAGAAACTATCTAATATAGGTTTGAGTTTAGATGAAAGGAAATAATAAGCTTATTCTAGCATAATATTATTTCATAAATAGTCCCCCAAAAGGAAATTCTTTACAATGAAGAGGTAAGAGCTTAACTTTTTGTTGTCTACTGTATTGTATTGATTCTGAATCCGAAAACCACAGTCCCACATTTATCTTTTTTGCACAAGAAATCGTGGATACGGTCTTTCGAATTACATTTGGTCCCAACTGAGACTTTTGACTAACCTTAGTGAATGGATAAAGGCATCCAAAAATGATGGAGAAGTGGAAACAAATGGAAATAGGCAGGGATCATTCTTTTTTTTTTTTGGGTAGGTAAGCTAGGATATAAAGGCATCCAACCTCTTTATCATTCTTTATTTCGAAGGCCCAAACTAAAAGATTAGAGGAGATTTTGAAATAAATTGGAGAAAGGTTAGGGCGATAATAACTTGCAACTAAGAAAGATCCAATGAAGCATTTTAAGTTAACATGTGTGCGTTTGTGTGTGTGTGTGTGTGTGTGTGTGTGTGTGTGTGTTTAACAAAAAAGAAGTCAATATGCCAGTGTGTTTGCATGTCTGTGTTTTTAATTTCTTATTTAGCAAAAAAATTCAATGTGTCTGAGAGAGAAAGAGGGAGAGATAGAAACAGAGGTACAAGCAAATTGGAAAATTATTTCAATGTTGATGCTAATTTCTAATAGAAGTTGGTGTAATAAATTGGAAAGAGAATCCTTGTAAATGCAAAAGAAAATCCTTTAGACACTACTCCATCTTCTTATACAATGAATGATGACAAGGAACGACCAATGAATAGAAAGCTCAATAAAAATCCATGTTGGCTTGTTTGACTTAAAGTTAACTGTGCATAGATCATAGTTACACACATTGATCAAATTCTTAATATAGACACTTCTTTTCCTTTGGATAAGCTGAAACTAATTGAAAAAGGAGAACAGAGAAAAATAAAACAAAAAACTACACCAAGGCAGAAAGCCACTAAAGGAAAAGAAAAAGGAAATCACATAAGAACCAAAGCAGCCTGAACAGTGCTTAAATTCAACAATGTGTACGCGGTAAATTCATCCCAGTTGGATTCTTTTTGTTACAAAAAAAGGTAACAATTTATTGTATACTACTAGGTAACTAAATTTGGAAATAAATGAAGAAAAGTGTAAAACCCACTCTACTAGCATCATATCAACTAATGTTAGATTTGATTTTAGAGAGGAAAAATTCAATCCAGACATACAACAAAGAAAAACATTTAACCTACTTCGAACCATGTAAGACAGAATTTCGTATGGGCATCTAAAATTTGTTTGAGTAGATGTCTTTTCCAGCATCATGGTGTTCCATCCTAATCAATAGAACTAGAACAAAGAGCTCTACTAGCATCACATCAACTAATTTTGAATTTGATTTTAGAGAATAAAAATTCCATCCAGACATACAACAAAGAAAAACATTTAACCTACTTCGAACCATGTAAGACAGAATTTTGTATGGGCATCTACAATTTGTTTGAGTAGATTTCTTTTCCAGCATCATGGTGTTCCATCCTGATCCATAGAACTAGAACAAAGAGCTCTACTAGCATCACATCAACTAATTTTGAATTTGATTTTAGATTAAAATATCTCACTGTAAGCCCAATGGTTTCCACCTTGGCATTCCCATCTTATTTTGATTCCAATACACAAGTGATTTATGATCACTAATGTGTTTGATTGTCTAAGTTGTAGATCACATTGGTGCTAAGACAACATTGCTTGGATTAAGGCCAAAGAAGATCTCATTGGACCACATTATGAAGGCCAAAGTCATCGGAGAACTAAGACGAATGAAGACTTGAAGAATCATATTGAAGATCGAAGTCAATTTAGATTGTATAAAATCCAATCTTGGTTTTAGATTTTAAGAGGCATAAATTAGTTAATCTCACACACCTTAAATGTATAAGAGATTGTCCTTGTGGTGTTCCAACACCTTGGAACCCTCATAGCAATCCCAAGTTGGTGAGAAATTGGAAGCCCAAAAACAGAAGTGAAAATCTGCTCAACATAGGCTTCTCGGAACTCCGAGAGAATTCTCGTAGCTCCGAGCTCGGAACTCTGAGAAATGGTCCAGTAGACTTTTTCCAAGTTCTGTTTGTTTTCCCGGAACTCCGAGATTTTTTCTCGGAACTCCGAGAATTCTCGAAACTCCGAGAACACTACAACGGTCGGATTTTTAGCCGTTGCGAATTTTCCAGGAATTACAACAATGCCCTTAAACGGTCATATTTGGCTTTTCCTATATATATGGGTATTCCTAACATACACATGAGAAATCCTAACCCTCTAAAAACCTACTTGAATATCCATAGAGTGAATCAAACTTGTTTATGCCTCTCATCATCTAAATATTAGGATTTGGATCATAGGCTCTATTTGTACATCTTCTACAAAGTTGTAAACCCTTGTGAGGGATTTTTTGTTCTTTCTTTCTTTTCAAGAACTTGTATTGGGCGAGTGTTCGGAGAAGCGTAGCCCACTCTCCGTGGTGAAGATTGCCACCAAGGTTAAAGGTAATTGGTTTTGTAATCGGCATTGATCTTCGCCGAGGTTAAGAAGATCACTTAGTGAAGCCATCAACGGGTCTTTGTTGGTAGAGTGGAGTAGGCCTCGCGTTTTGAGGACCGAACCACTTTAAATCTCGGGTGCACTCTCTCTTTAACTCTAGCTCTTTATTTTGCATTGCACCTCTAGATTTAACTTGTGTGCTTGAATTTCATTGTTGATCTCTTAATTTCCAAATTAGGTTTGAGTTTTTCAAAAGGTTAAAACTTGCTAAGCGACCTAATAATTTTCACTCCTCATAGTTGCCATCTCGGGACCACCCTTGGAATTTCACTTGGTATCAGAGCAAAGGCTCTTATAAGATTTTCTATTCTAAAAATCTTTGGTAAATTTTTCTTAAATTTCAACAAGGGAAAGATCATAAGATCTTTGGCAACTTTCTAATTGTGAAATGGCACATACAAATGGAACCGGACTTCCGGAAGGCCATTCCACAACTAGACCTCCCTTCTTTAATGGGTCCAACTATGGACATTGGAAGACAAGGATGCGCATCTATCTTCTTTCGATAGATGTAGAACTTTGGCATATTGTTGAAAATTGATACATTTTGCCTTCCACACCTTTTGAAGAATGGAATACGGTAGAGAAAAGGCATGCAAATTTGAATTACAAAGCTATAAATTCTTTGTTTTGCGCCTTATCTACGGAGGAGTTTAATCGAGTTGCTCTTTTTTATTCCGCCAAGATTATTTGGGATACACTTGCCGTTACCCATGAGGGAACATCTCAAGTCAAGGACTCCAAAATAAACTTGTTAAAGAGCAAATATGAAATGTTTAGAATGGATCAAAACGAAAGTATTTCCGATATGTATACCCGATTTTCTAAAATTTCTAATGAATTAGCAAATCTTGGTAAATCTTATCCTACTGATGAGCTTGTAAGTAAATTGCTTAGGTCTCTTCCTCCTTATTGGGACCCAAAAGTCACAGCCATCCAAGAATCAAAGAATCTCAAGACGCTAACCATGGAGGAGCTCGTAGGATCTCTCATCACCCATGAGATGCTCCTCACTAGCCGTCAAGAAGAGAAGAAGCCGAAAGAGAAAGAAAGAGAAAGCCAATCTCTAGCTCTAAAGGCCTCCAAGACGTACTCATCATCAAGTGATGCGGATAGCGATGAAGAAGAAGCTTTAAGAAAATTTAAAAGCTTATGGAGAAAGAAGCATAAAAAGGAGAAGAAAGAAGAAAGTGATGTTGAGGAAGTTATAAGATGCTACAATTGCAAGAAGACCGGACACAAAAGACCGGATTGTCCACTTCTCAAGTCATCTTCCTCAAAATACAAGGGAAAGAAGGAATGGAAGAAGCACAAGGCTCTTGCCACCGGTTGGGATGGTTTGAGCACCTCAGGCAAAAGCTCAAGCGAATGGGAAGAAAATAAAACGGATGATCTTTGCTTCATGGCATTCACGCATGAAGATGAGATAAATTCAAACCCCTCTTGTAATTCATCAAGTAGTGATAGTGAAAAAATATCCTATGATGAATTGTGCTCAACCTTGCATTCTTAAATTTCTAAGAATAAAGTTCAAAAGAAATCTATTTCAAAATTAGAAAATGAACTTAATTTTTTGAGAAATGAATCTTCTTCCAAATCTCAAGCACAACTTGAAAATTTTAAACTTGAGATTAAAACCCTTAAGGGTATTTTGGATGAGAAAAATTGCCAATTAGCACAATGTCCAAATATGGCAAGCTCTTCCAAATCTTATGAAGATGCCAATAATGATTTTCTAAATCAAATAACCCATCTTCATAATGAAAATGAAAGGTTAAGATTATGTCTCCATGGTTTTCTAAATGGTGATAAAATTATAGACATAATCTTGAAGAAGACTACTCAAAGACCTAATCATGCACATTATGATAGGACTAGCTTATCTAACCCTCATGTTAGATGCCATTTTTGTGGAATAAATGGTCATTACCAATTCCAATGTGCATCTAAAATTAGGGATCATAGTGGAACCAAGAAATCTTGGGTTCTCAAAGCCCCCATATGATCATCTTCATATGTGCTTAGATTAGGGGCTTTTGCTTAATTTTGAATATCTTTTAATGGTTAAATTAATACCCCCTCTTGTATTGAATTTATTTTCCAAATAGGGGGAGTTCTAGGTTTGTCTTTTTTCTTGAAAAAGGGGGAGTTTTAATTGCATATTTCATCCCTTTATTTATCTTTTACCCCAATCTTTTTTATTGATGCCAAAGGGGGAGAGAATTCTTGTGTAAGGAAATAAATGTGCTTTTTTATTGGAAAATCTCTTGTGCTTGTCATCATAAAAAAGGGGGAGATTGTAAGCCCAATGGTTTCTACCTTGGCATTCCCATCTTATTTTGATGATTCCAATACACAAGTGATTTATGATCATTAATGTGTTTGATTGTCTAAGTTGTAGATCACATTGGTGCTAAGACAACATTGCTTGGATTAAGGCCAAAGAAGATCTCATTGGACCACATTATGAAGGCCAAAGTCATCGGAGATCTAAGACGAATGAAGACTTGAAGAATCATATTGAAGATCGAAGTCAATTTAGATTGTATAAAATCCAATCTTAGTTTTAGATTTTAAGAGGCATAAATTAGTTAATCTCACACACCCTAAATGTATAAGAGATTATCCTTGTGGTGTTCCAACACCTTGGAACCCTCATAGCAATCCCAAGTTTGTGAGAAATTGGAAGCCCAAAAACAGAAGTGAAAATCTGCTCAACATAGGCTTCTCGGAACTCCGAGAAATGGTCCAGTAGACTTTTTCCAAGTTCTGTTTGTTTTCCCGGAACTCTGAGAAATATTCTCGGAACTCCGAGAACACTACAACGGTCGGATTTTTAGCCGTTGCGAATTTTCCAGGAATTACAACAATGCCCTTAAACGGTCATATTTGGCTTTTCCTATATATATGGGTATTCCTAACATACAAATAAGAAATCCTAACACTCTAACAACCTACTTGAATATCCATAGAGTGAATCAAACTTGTTTATGCCTCTCATCATCTAAAGATTAGGATTTGGATCATAGGCTCTATTTGTACATCTTCTACAAAGTTGTAAACCCTTGTGAGGGATTTTTTGTTCTTTCTTTCTTTTTAAGAACTTGTATTGGGCGAGTGTTCGAAGAAGCGTAGCCCACTCTCCGTGGTGAAGATTGCCACCAAGGTTAAAGGTAATTGGTTTTGTAATCGGCATTGATCTTCTCCAAGGTTAAGAAGATCACTTAGTGAAGCCATCAACGGGTCTTTGTTGGTGGAGTGGAGTAGGCCTCGTGTTTTGAGGACCGAATCACTTTAAATCTCGGGTGCACTCTCTCTTGAACTCTAGCTCTTTATTTTGCATTACACCTCTAGATTTAACTTGTGTGCTTGAATTTCATTGTTGATCTCTTAATTTCCAAATTAGGTTTGAGTTTTTCAAAAGGTTAAAACTTGCTAAGCAACCTAATAATTTTCACTCCTCATAGTTGCCATCTCGGGACCACCCTTGGAATTTCACTCACCCTAGACATACCAACAAAGCAAGCATTTAAATATGCTTGTCTTCTCGTTTTCATTTTTCATGGATAAGTGCACTTTCTTTATGAACTTGAAATTCGAATATAATGTGTCTGTGTGTGGGGTAGATGCAAGATGAAAAATTAACAAAGTTTTGATGCTCAGTTCTAGTAGAAGTTTAGGGAATGTAATCAATTGCAAATGAAATCATCAATCAAATAACATTTAAAGCAAACCAACACCAAATAAAAAAGGAAGAAGATTTGAAGAGTTGCTACAAGATCAATTAATATGAATGATACCAAAGAGTTCAAAACAGAGCATAAATTCAATGACTCATATAAGGTAAATTCATCCTAGTTAGGGTTCCTTTTGTCTTAAACAAGTCATAATCTACTGTATGGCAAGACTAAGGCAAGGAATTTTGAGCTATGATGAAAAATTAAAGAACCTGAAAAAAAAATCTCATATGAGTGTCCTTTCTTTATGAACATGGAATTCCAGTAAAATTAATTATTTCTTTTGTTTTGTAAGAAAGGGAAACAGAGAAAAATTGAGGTTTACAATTCTTTAAAATAAATAATGGAGTGAAATTTGTTCATATGATTAATAAAAGCCAAGAGCCCTAATTTGGGATTGAGCCTCTAGCTCAATGGTTAAGGCTTTTTCATCAACCTGGAGGTCGGAGTTTCAATCCCATCTTACAAACCAAAAACAAAAAAACAAAATTCAAGAGGAGAGACAGTCGTGTACCTTCTCCAGAGTAATCTTCAAACCCTCGAGCCATTTATCAGTATTTGGGGGAGTGTGAGATATTGGGCCAATATTGGCATCCGTCCTTTTGACACTGTTTCTCTACTTCCGGACAGCCATAAATTTCTAATCTCTGAAGCATGGTGGGCAGCCCATCCTCCGGCAAGGAAAGGAGTTGAGGACAAAAACCAATGAACAATTTTTTGAGGGAGGTGAGGTTCTTCAACATCCCCTTGGGCAGGGATTTCAGATTATCGCAAAAATAGATCTCGAGGCTTTTAAGCGGGGGGGGGGGGGGGGGGGGGCAGTAGCATGCTTGGAGATAATTCGATTTGTGAACAATAAGAAATATCCAAGTTGTTTTCGGTCTGCCCCTACCACTTTTTACTCTATCAATTTGGCACGAGTCACCTCTTCTCACCGGATCATCCAAAGGAATACGTTGAATATGTCCAAACCATCTTAAGCGGTGCTCTCTCATCTTCTCCTCAATTGGTGCCACCCCCCACCTTTTTTTACGAATCTCTTCATTTTTAATTCTATCTAACATTGTGTGGCTACACATCCATCTAAGCATTCGCATCTCCACTACACTCATCTTATGCACATGCTGCTTCTTGATTTCCCAACATTCTAAGCCGTACAGCATGGCTAGCCTCACAGCTATCTTATAAAGCTTTCCCTTCAACTTGGTAGGGATTTTAAGGTCGCATAGAACGCTTGTGTTTTTCACAGCCTTTCCCAAGCCAGGATAAAGGAGAGGGTTCGAGTCAGGTTGGCAGCCGGACGTAAAATTTGCCACTCTTCTTTGAAATGCGTCCTATAGAGGTATAGCAAGTTGGAAGATTAATTCAATGTTGATGCTAAGTTCTAATAGAAGTTGGTGTAATAAATGCAAAAGAGAAACCTTTAGATACCAATGGAAAGTAACTATTTGCAAATCAAATCACTAATAAAAAAGATACAAAGAAATGATAACAAGGAACGACCAATGAATAGAAAGCTCAATAAAAATCCATGGTGGCTTGTTTGACATTGATGAAGTTAACTGTGTATAGATATTAGTTACACACATTGATCGAATTCTTAATACAGACAGTTCTTTTCTTCTAGAGAAAATGAAACTAATTGAAAAAGGAGAATAAAGAAAAATGAAACAAATACTGCACCAAGGGAAGAAGCCAATAATAACGGAAAAGAAAAGGAAATCACATAAGAACTAAAGCAGCCTGAATAGTGCTTAAATTCAGCGATGGATACTCAGTAAATTCATCCCAGTTGGATTTTTTTGCTACAAAAAAGGTAACAATTTATTGTAGACTACTAGGTAAGAAAATTTGAAAATTAATGAAGAAAAATGTAAGAACCACTCTACTACCATCATCTCAACTAATGTCATATTTGATTTTAGAGAAGAAAAATTGAACCCAGACATACAAAAACATTTAACCTACTTTGAACCATGTAAGACAGAATTTTGTAAGGGCATCTAGACTTTCGTTGAGTAGATGTTTTTTCCAGCATCATGTTGTTCCATCCTAATCTATAGAGCTAGAACAAAGACAATTCTACTAGCATCACATCAACTAATTTGGAATTTGATTTTAGATTAAAATATCTCAACCTAGACATACCAACAAATAAAGTATCTAAACCTTCTGGTCGGGGTCCCGCCTAACCCCAGCTTACCCATAAAAAAAGCATCTAAACCTGCTTTGAACTATGTAAAGCATGATTTTGTTTTGGAACTATAACTTCTTTGAGATGAGATTGTGTTTGCCACTATCATGGTGTTCCATACTAAGCTAAAAAACTAGATTAGAGAGTTTTCAAATTTTTGTTTCTGTTTACTGACTGTAAGTAATAGATGTATGCATTGTATTAAAGCATTCATTTTTTTAATCTCTTTTGAGGTTCTTAAGCATTACTAATTTGAATGTTAGGAGTAAAAGAAGTGTAAATGAAAAAGGCTTCTAATATACATAATACCAAAATGCATGAACAATAATTGTATATCTCAGGATCAACAAATAGCCAAGTCTGATATCCCTATGGTGACTGACTTAGCACCTCCTAACTTTAAAATATTTATGCATTAGTGAAACTAACTTAATTATGTGTATCACATATAACCCAAACTAGTGGAGACTGAAATATTTTCTTCTTTCAAAATTCAATGCAATGAAATGTATCTCTTTTCTCAGAAAATCAGAAAAAAAAAAAATTTGAAAAAATTGAGCCCTTACAACATAATGGGCTTAAAATCATTTTTGTCCTTTGTTATAAAAAAATGAGAAGAAAAGAGGGGCCGAGATATTAGTAAGTGATTTTTGAGATTTAAAGAGAAAATCAGTATGTTTGGGTTGCAGAAGAAGGTCCTGGAATTTTTGCTTTGTCTTTTTGTTTATATGAACTTGAAATTCCAATAAAATGTGTCCGTGTGTGTGTTAGAGGTACATGCAAGATGAAAAATTGACAGAGTTTTGATGCTCAGTTCTAACAGAAGTTGGTATAATAAATTCAAGAGGGAAACCTTTAGAGTTCAGACACGATTTCATCTTCTTATAAGTATAGGGAATGTAATCAATTGCAAATGAAATCATGAATCAAATAACATTTAAAGCAAACCAACACTTAATAAAATGGAAGAAGATTTGAAGAGTTGAATGCCTAAAATTTCAGCTACAAGATCAATTAATAAGAATGATACCAAGAAATAATGATATGGAACAACCAATAAGTAGTAAGGAAATTAAAAATCCATGGTGGCCGGTTTGACTTTGTTAAAGTTAATTATGCTCAAATCTCACATTCATAACATTGATCAAATTCTCAACTAATGTATGCATATACAAAGATTTTTTTTTTCTTTTTTCAAGGATTAGTTGAAACTTATTGAAAAAGGATAACAAAGAAAAGTACAACAAACACTCCACCTAGGAACAAAAATCAAAGTGCCCAAAACAGAGCATAATTTCAATGAAGCATCTAAGGTAAATTCATCCTAGTTAGGGTTCCTTTTGTCTCAAACAAGTCTTTTTTTTTTCTTTTTTTTGAGAAAATTAACAATTTCATTCCAAAAGAGCAAAGCATACAATGAAGAGGGGAAAAGATGTCTCAAACAAGTCATAATCTAGGCTAAGACAAAAAAAATTTAAGATACAACGAAAAAAATTAAAGAAATGATTGGATTGGGGAGAAGAAAGTGCTGTAATTTTCACCTTGTCTTTTTCTTTTAATTTTCGTGGATGAGTGTCCTTTCTTTATGAACCTGAAATTACAGTAAAATTAACTATTTCATGAGGAAATGAAAAGAGATACAGAGAAATTGAGGTTTACTATTCTTTAAAATAAATAATGGAGTGAAATCTATTCATATGCAGGGATCATTCTTTTTTTTGGGTAGGTAAGCTAGGATATAACCACCAACCTCTTTATCATTCTTTATTTGGCAGGCCCAAACTAAAAGAGTAGATGAGATTTTGAAATAAATTGGAGAAAGTTTAGGGCAATAAAATGTTGCAACTAAGAAAGATCCAATGAAGCATTTTAAGTTAACATGTGTGTGTGTGTGTGTGTTTATAAAAAAAGAAGTCAATATGGCACTGTGTTTGCATGTTTGTGTTTTTATTTTTCTTAATAAGCAAAAAATAAATAAAAAATTCAATGTGTTTGTGTGAGAAAGAGGGAGAGATAGAGACAGAGGCAAAGGCAAATGGGAAAATTATTTCAATGTGGATGCTAATTTCTAATAGAAGATGGTGCAATAAATGAAAAAGAGAATCCTTGTAATAAATGCAAAAGAGAACCTTTAGATACCACTCCATCTTCTTATAGAGTGAAATGATGTCAAGGACCGACTAATGAATAGAAAGCTCAATAAAAATCCATCTTGGCTTGTTTGATTTAGTTAAAGTTAATTGTGCATAGATCATAGTTACACAAATTGATCAAATTGTTAATATAGACACTTCTTTTCTTTTGGATAAGTTGAAACTAATTGAAAAAGGAGAACAGAGAAAACTACAACAAAAAGTACACCAAGGCAGAAAGCCACTAAAGGAAAAGAAAAGGAAATCACATAAGAACCAAAGCAGCCTGAACAGTGCTTAAATTCAACAATGTGTACTCGGTAAATTCATCCCAGTTAGATTCTTTTTGTTATAAAAAAAGGTAACAATTTATTGTAGACTATTAGGTAACTAAATTTGAAAATAAATGAAGAAAATGTAGAAACCACTCTACTAGCATCATATTAACTATTGTGAGATTTGATTTTGCAGAAGAAAAATTCAACCCAGACATACAACAAAGAAAAACATTTAACCTACTTCGAACCATGTAAGACAGAATTTGTATGGGCAGCTAAAATTTCTTTGAGTTTTTGGGTTTTTGTTTACTGACTGTAAGTAATAGAAGTATGCATCTATACGAATGCATTCATTTTTTAATCTCTTTTGACGTTCTTAAGCATTACTAATTTGAATGTTAGGTATGTATGCGTTCCTTGTCTCGTCTCTTGAGATTTTACGTGCACTAATGTGGTTGCCGTATTTTATTGATCAATAATTTCAAAAGTTTTTACTGCATGAATGCTTAGGCACATTCAACAGCTATTGTCAGATCAAACTGGAGTAAAAGAAGTGTAAATGAAAAAATCTTCTAATATACACAAAACCAAAATGCATGAACAATAATTGTATCTGTTGGGATCAACAAATAGCCAAGCCTGATATCCCTACACATTAGCAGATGGAGGTTGTCTTTGGTGACTGATTTAGCACCTCCTAATCTTAAAATAGTTATGCATTACTGAGACTAACTTAATTAGGAGTAAGAAATATAACCCAAATTTGTGGTGATTGAAGTGTATCTCTTTTCTCAGAAAATAAGAAAAAAAAATTAGAAAAAATTGAGCACATGCAACATAATGGGCTTTAAACCATTTTTGTGTACTGTTATAAAAAAAATCAGAAGAAAAGGGGCTGAGATATTAGTAAATAATTTTGAGATTTAATGAGAAAATCAGTTAATGTTTGGGTTGGAGAAGAAAGTCATTGGATTTTTGCTTTGTCTTATTGTTTTCATTTTTCATGGATAGGTGCACTTTCTTTATGAACTTGAAATTCCAAAAAAATGTGTCTGTGTGTGTGAGGGGAAGATTCAAGATGAAAAATTAACAGAGTTTTGATGCTCAGTTCTAACAGAAGTTTAGGGAATGTCTAACAGAAGTTTAGGGAATGTAATCAATTGCAAATGAAATCATCAATCAAATAATAATTAAAGCAAACCAATGCTAAATAAAAAGAAAGAAGATTTGAAGAGTTGCTACAAGATCAATTAATAGGAATGATACCATAGAGTTCAAAACAGAGCATAAATTCAATGAAGCATGTAAGGTAAATTCATCCTAGTTAGGGTTCCTTTTGTCTTAAACAATTCATAATCTACTGTATGGCAAGACTAAGACAAGAAATTTTGAGATATAATGAAAAATTAAAGAACCTGAAAAAAAAATCTCTTTATGAGCCTGGAATTCCAGTAAAATTAACTGTTTCCTTTGTTTTGTTTTGAAAGAGAGAAAATGAGGAAATGAAAAGAGATAGAGAGAAATTGAGGTTTACTATTCTTTAAAATAAATAATGGATTGAAATCTATTCATATGATTAATAAAATCCAAGAGCCCTAATTTGGGATTGAACCTCTAGCTCAATGGTTAAGGCTTTTTCATCAACCTGGAGGTCGGAGGTTCAATCCCATCTTACATACCAAAAATAAATAAAACAAAAGCCAAGAGGAGAGACAGTCGTGTACCTTCTCCAGAGTAGTCTTCAAACCGTCGAGTAATTTATCCGTATCATGGGGATGTGTGAGATATTGGGCCAATATTGGCCTCCGTCCTTTTGACACTGTTTCTCTACTTCCGGACAGCGATCAATATATAATTTCTGAAGCGTGGTGGGCAGTCCTTCCTCCGGCAAGGAAAGGAGTCGAGGACAAGAACGAATGGCCAATTCTTTGAGGGAGGTGAGGTTCTTCAACATCCCCCTGGGCAGGGATTTCAGATTATAACACGAATCGATACGGAGGGTTTTAAGCGTGGGGGGCAGTAGCATGCTTGGAGAGAATTCGAGTTGTGAACATTCAGAAATATCCAAGGTTTGGAGGGATGTAAGGTTGTTAGAAAAGATCTCAGCATTATCAACTTCGAGATATGTAAGCATGTCGAGCATTCCCTCTGGAAACTGCTGCATTAGAGGGCACTTTATAATTGTCATTGTACGGAGGCCGATGATGTTTGGCAATTCCTCGCCTGCCAATGACTCCAATTGTGGACAATTTCTAATTTCCAAAATTTTGAGGGATGTAAGGTTGTTGAAAATCCCCTTGGCCATGGATTTGAGATTAGAACATGAGAATATCTGAAGGGATTGAAGAGTGATGGGCAGTTCCTCCAATGACTCCAATTGCGGACAACTTCTAATCTTCAATTTTTTGAGGGACGTAAGGTTGCTGAAAATCCCCTTGGACATAGATTTCAGATTAGAACATGAGAATATCTTAAGGGATTGAAGAGTGACAGGCAATTCTTCCTCTGGCAAGAATGGGCATTGAGTAACCAAGTCCAGATCTTGGAGGGAACTCAGTTTTCCTAGCCCCCTTGTAGGCGTACACTTGAGGCTATCACAACCGTTGGATATATCGAGAGATCTAAGCGTGATGGGAAGGCCCTCCTCGTCGTCTCCCAATGACTCGAGTTTAGGACACTGGTAAATTCCTAAATATTGGAGAGAAGGAAGGTCATGCAAGCCGACCTCCTTTGGCCAAGACACCAACTCATTACAGAAAGTGACATGCAATTTCTCAAGTGCGGTTAAGGGTTGAAGAAATCCAGGGGGTAAGGATATCAGGCCTTTAATAGAGCGAATTTGTAATGACTTTAGAGTAGTGAGGCAAGGAACCGAGGCCAATACCATCTCATTACAGTCTCGTAATACCAAATTATTAATGGATGGGAGGTGTGGAAATCTCTGCAGCTTAGGACAATTTGATATTTTTAGTGTACCAAGGCATGGCATGTCCCCTTCCCTTGCTCCACACCATTCCTCCAAATTCGGCATGTCTACAAGCTCTAACTCCTCCAATGATGGAAAACCCTTAATAACCTTATTGGACCCACCGATAAACTCACCTTCAATATGTTTCAATCCATCCATTCCATGCATCTCGAGCTTCTTGAGGAAAGGTAGCTGCCAAAGGGGTGGAAACTGTTGGCAATTCAAACATTGAACGAGACTAACAGTGTTCAGATTCGTCAAATTACCGCTCATCATCCACCTGGGGAAACTAACACCACCATATGATAAAATCTTTAGGGTTTTGAGGTTGGAGTGAGGTTCGAGGGCTTCAAGTACCTCCTCATCAACTGCAACACCTCATGGATTATTATTTCCCCATTCCAACGTCAACTTATCAAGGTACTCTTTCTTCTTCAAATTGGCTTCCTTGCATTCGTTCCCATCTATCACATTCTCTAAATTTGAAATGTGAATAGTTCCCCTCAACTCTGTCAAGTTCTTTAACTCCCTTATTCCACATCCACTTTCTTTGCCCACAACAAATATAGTCAGTGTTTGAAGAGTTATTAATTTCCCAAGTTCCGGCGGCGAAGAAATCTTACAACCCTCCAAAGCGAGATGCCGTAAGTTAATTAGGTTGCTGGTGGACTTTGGTAGCTCAGCAAGTTGCTTGCAATAGCAAAGTTTCAGTGTTTGCAGATTATAGAGGCTAGCAATTGATTCAGGCAAGGTTGCAATATTTGTATGAGAGAGATCAAGGTACCTCAAATATTTTAATTCGCCAATAGAATCCGGCAATTCTCTGATATAAGTACCACCCAAATCTAACACCCGTAAACATCTCAATTTTAGGAAGAAATCATGAGCAACTTGCTTAGTGAGTGTTTCGTACATTGGCGGTAGCAGAAATGTGCGCAACCTCTCAGATTCATGAAAGGACTCGAAAATTCCTGAGTGTTCATTGTGTTGCCATACTGATGCATGACAAACCTTTGCAGCGATATTCCAAGAGTCAACGCTATTTTTTATTCTGAAGTATTCATCACCAGAAACAGAATGTGCAAGGTCATGATTTAAGTCATGCATCTTGTAGCATGATCTGTAGAACCGTCTAAAATATTGAAAGAAGGACCTTGACATCAACTCATCAAAATAATCGAAACCTATGTCTTCCAATCGCTTCCTTCCTTCAGGTTGGATAAATCCTTCTGCAATCCAAAGTTGGATTAGAGTGTCCTTGTCAAATTCAAAATCCTTTGGAAACAGGGAGCAATACACAAAGCATTGTTTCAGACATGCAGGCAAGTGATCGTAGCTAAATTTTAGTAATGGAATAATATCATTTCTCATCTTTGATATTTCCCACATTTCACTTTCAAGGATATTCTTCCACTTGTTCTCATTGGTATTTGAACGTAAGAGACCTCCAAGAGCTTCTATTGCCAAAGGCAACCCATTGCACTTTTTCACGATCTTCTTTCCAATTGCTACTAAGTTTGGAGGTACATCTGAGCTTCCCACTATGAATGCCCGTCGTGTAAACAAGGACCAGCTGTCATCCTCATCTAAACAACCCAAATTATAAGCGGGAATAGTGCCCATGATTCTTGAAACCTCTGAACTTCGAGTAGTTATTATAATTCTACTTCCGTTTGCCCCAGAACTGAATGGGGACTGTAGCCTATCCCAGTCACTATGATTCTCATTCCATACATCATCTAGGACGAGTAAAAATCTCTTGCCACTCAATTCTTCCTTGAGGCTAACTTGAAGTGGATCGATTTCGTTAAGATCACAAGGTTTCTTTGTCACTGATTCCATAATTGCTTTTGTTAGTCCACGTATATCAAAATCGTCAGAGACGCAGACCCATCCTTGAACTGGAAAATGATCTCCCACCCTTTTATCATTGTAAATAAACTGGGCGAGAGTTGTCTTTCCGAGGCCCCCAATGCCGACAATCGGAATAACAGAGATATCCTTGGATGACGACGATGACGATGATGCAAATTCATCCAACAGCAATTTTACTATCTCCTCTTTATCGCTATCCCGGCCGCATATTTTTGATTCATCCACTAACGAGCTCATCTGTGGTTGCCTCTTTATTTCAGGCCGCCTCCCTGCATCTCCTTGTTTCAGATGAAAGTGATGCCTATCCTGTCCAATCTTATCCAATCTCTCCCGAATTTCTTTTATCTTATGTCCTATCTCATGTCGAAACTTAACTGGGTTGGAAGTAAAACAAGAGAAGCATAAGCTGCGCACCTGCTTCCTGTTACTGGTTTGGATATTTCCTTCCAATTTTGATCGGAGCACTTCAGTTGTAAACTCGTCCACTACATCATCTGCATCGTAAGCAACACCCTTAAGCTTCCGAAGCCAATCTTTCACTGCATTACTGCTTACTTGCTGTTCTTCAGCATCTTGAAGCACAGCTTGAATTGCAGATAATGTGCTGGATAGGTTTTCGACCTCTTCATCAACACCCCATAGTAATGTAATCTCTTGTATGACTGAATCCATCAATTTGCCAACGATTGTTTTAACAAGAGGAGACAGTAATAGATCTTCCATACCTTCTTCCTGTATTGGAGATAAAAACCAAAGAAAGCAGCAACGAGCTAACAAATTGTGCTTCAGAAAAAGCAAGATTAGATCACTATGAACTCAAAACGCCTCTGTTTTTTTTTAGCACAGAGAGCCTCTTGCGGTGGGGAAAAACAAGTAATGGATCATTCTTTTGACCTAAAATGGGTGTAAAACAAATTTTACACAGGAAGAAAAGTAAGTTTGATTGTGAGTGCCACACCAAAAAGAAAAAGATGCAATAATTCATCTTTGATCTAAACCGTTGGGCCTTGCTTTGGATCTCCATGCCCCAAAACATCACGTGGACTGGTATGAAATGGATGGCTCTGATAAGTTAAAGATGGGACCCAAAATGCTCTAGTGATCTCATAGTATGCCCAATAGTCAATTGATCTTAACCGTTCACTTCACTTGATTGACCTTGCCTTGGATCTCCTTTATATATGCCCCAAAAATCATACAAATCTTTCCATCTTGACATCACATAGACTGTCAAAAATAGCGGGACGCATCAAATGAATGGCTCCGATTAGTTAATGATGGGACCCATATTGTCATTCATTTGATGGGGAGATTTTTACTATCAAATGGGGCCCATTTAAGCACTAGTTAATGTTATTGTTCCGTGTGGCCGACAAGGATCTCCTTTATATATGCCCCAAAACAAGATTAGAATTCGGATATTTGCTACTCTACAACATGATAATGTTTACCCTCTTTTTCTTTTTTTTAAAGAAAATCAATCATATTTAGGGCTTTCCAAGAAAAGCTAAGTCGTCGATTTTTTAGGCCTTAATCTTAATGTTTGGCATGGGCATAGTTTTAACCGAATTTTTTGAAAGTTCAAAAATTTTATTTTTAAAAAAAATAAAATTATAATGAAATTACCGAAATTTTCTAAACGATTAATTATTATTATTATTATTATTGCTGAAGTTCGGCAGAAATTTCGGTATAAACGAAGGCCAAAACTGGGACTGAAACCGAAATTTTTCTAAACGATTAATTATTATTATTATTATTTTTGCTGAAGTTCGGCAGAAATTTCGGTTTAAACGAAGGCCAAAACTGGGACTGAAACCGAAATTTAAATCCATGGGCATGAGACCATGACCATTGGCCTAGCCTCATGGCCCTTTAGTTCGACGGTCTAGATAACAGACGCAAGTCCCCATATGTGACCTGATTTTGATTAGAAGATTGATCTTGATAGTTTATGTATCCAAAGTCTGCAAAGGCAGTTGGTACATACGGAAAAGCTCATAAGTCTCTGGAAAAAAAACAATAAACCAATCCAAGGAACAATTTTCCAAGCTTACCAAACAAGTTCTAAATTTTCCACATGAACAAAGAAATATTCAAATTTGCAAAATAAAGTCATGGAAAACGAGTCAGCCGATTAGAGAACTTATTTTCGAGGATTCAGTAGGGAGAGGTGCTGTCAATTCTATGGATGTATGTGATAATCTTTGTTTCTGGATTGTGGCACAACAGGAAGGGAAGCGGGCCCCATTGTGACTAGTTGATCACGCCCAATTAACTTAGCTTAGTTTTCCAGGCTATGATGATCACATGTGACCATCCAGGTGTCATGTTTCAGCGTAGAATCAATCAAATGCTATTTTCGCAGGAAGCCATTTAGTTGTTTTAATTACCTGTGTCTTGGTAGAGTAGTGGTCAAGTGATCTCCTCGTAAAATAGGAATGAAGTCTCTGTTTGGTTGCGCAAAAGCCTGGCTTTTGTAGCCGCCAGTTTAACTTGAGTTTTGGGTGCCACATCATCCATATGCTATGTTTGGTTGGCATTAGACGAATGAATCCTCCTTGTGCAGTGACATGTCACCCATGTCTTCTAGTAACAAAATCCAAACAAAGGACAGCAAGAATGTGATTTTTTTGCTTGGATTTTTTTGGGAATGATGCTCTCTCTCTCTCTCTCTTACTTTTTTCTCTATCTATATATTGGTAATGACACATCCTACCAATACTGCACTTGGTTGACAAGCAAAAACTACCTACCAATATTCTATGAGGTAAGTTCTAGGTAAATCCAAGGCTTTCCTCCTCCTTATTGACTACTTACACCACTAATCTACTAGGTAATTGCCTGCAACCAAATAGAGCCACTACTAGACTTGAAAAGTGGTGTGTACTTACGGTCATGGCCGACAAGGAGCATCACACTATAGTAACCGACTTAATGAAAAGCAAGCTTGATTGTGCCCACATTACATAAAAGACAAAGAAGCGATAATTATTCTTCATAATTTACGTGTTCTAGCCACCGAGGCACCACACATTAGAAAAAAGTATCGATCGATTGAGAAGCTCCAAAACAAGATTAGAACTCTAAGGCTCAATTTTGTATTTTGAGAACCGATTGTGAGACCAAAACTGATTATTGGACTCAAATTCATGTTTAATTTTTAGTCCATTAATCAGTTTTGGACCCACAATCAGTACTCAAAATCCAATACAAACAGGGGATTTTGAGAATTGATTGAGTCCGAAAACTTATTATTGGACTCAGAATGGAGTTAAGATTTTAGTTCGATAAGCAATTTTGGACTCGGTCAATTCTCAAAATCCAAAAGAAAAGGTGCCTAAACTATTGATTTCATAAGCCTTCATCTTATGGACAAGATGTGTAGTTTGCAAACCTAGAGTTAAGAGAAAGAAATTGCTAGACGGTGTCCCTTAGGCTCTTTTTTAATGTGCAACGTTCATATGATAGGATCCATTGATCTGACCTACTAAAAAGTTTATTGATTGGGATGTTCGTTCAGCACGAGGCTAAGACCGCGTATGCCAACTAGACATATCGTTCAGGTTCACATAGTGGCAACCGAGGGCACAAGAGTCATTTCGTACCTCTTCCAGAAGAAAATCATAGAACCCGTGCCCTAATAGGAAGCCTAGCTGGCGGCGAGGATAAGTAAGGAAACCGACTTCTTAGTCAAGTAGGCCAATCACAAGGACTCCATTAAAGCTAACTTTTCCAAACTAACAGGGACTAGTCTACCAAAGGGGGACCAAACTCCAAAGTATGCATCACACTACCGCACCATTTGTTTCTCTTCAAGCTCTCCCTGCCTTTAGCGTTTAATTTATACTGTTTGGTATTCCATTCTGACTTGAGCATCGGAGTGTGCCCCCGTGTCCAAACACCGGGCCCTTTAACGAATTCTCAACGCCCAACCTAGGCTGAAGTCCATATTTCAGCATCAACCAGGACCAATAGATAGATTGTTTTGATCACCGAATGGTTGGACCACCCACTTTTAATATACCTTTTCCACTGGTGTTTTTCCTTGAAAAAAATCTACGCGTAAAATATCACATTTTAAGGTTTCTTTGCATTTTTTCCCCTGAGACAACTTGCAAACCGCACATTTGAGAGATTCTATATGATGCATAGACAAACCATTTAAAGAAAACTTATGAGCCGGTGAAGTGGAACCCGTTCAATGATCCAAATAATTTATTTGTTAGGCCTAGTTGCGATGGAGCATGCATCAAATTCTACTTACGCTGAAAAATTCTCATACTCCAATGGGGTTGTTAGTGGGCAGTGAAAAAACAAAGAAGCAACGAATTATGTTCTCACATGGGAAGGTTAGAATCGCGCAATAAGAGTTGATTTTGTTGCATGGCCTAGCCATAACAAGGGCCAGATCCCATCCAGAGTAGGCCCCTCACAGTTTATAAATCGGGGTGTATCAATTGATACATTGACATATATATATGCAACGACATACCTTTGATATGGATATATTGATGAAGGTGTTAAAAATTATGTCGTTACACATATCATTGTCAATCTAATATATTGCATTTATATGAGACGTTTCAACTTATGTATTTGAGATTTACAAAACGATAAAAAAGTGTATTAGATATTTGAGATGCACTTCTACTTACAATAGGTTTCACATATTGGCCCCAGTTTACTGCCATGTAGCATTTACAAGTAACCCTAATTCACTATCTCATTTGACCATCACAAGTAGGCTCCACTAATAAAATCATATCGGCTCACAAGTAAAGCCCTATTATACTATCATGTGAGCCCGCAACTAAAACTACATAAATTTTAAGTTTCATACACTAATTTGTTTATATAGACAAATTTGACATCAGGTTTCATCATTTTCAGTCTTCGTTCATGGACCACCAGACTCATCATCCCGCCTATTCGACGAGTAGCTACAAGAGATGATGTATTCTCTCAGGTTATGGGAGAGGAGAGACATGGCTGAGTATGGAGCCGTATAGAGTGCTAGAGAAAGACTGCAGAAGCTCAAAAGACAAATGAACTAGAATAGCAGCGCACAGATGCAAGAACAAAGGGCAAATATTCTGTTGAATTTTTTGGGTAACAATCAGTTAATATTTTAATTATGTTTAGTGTGATTAAGTTTAAAATTTGTTATTTTACATATTAATTAATGCATCTATCTTATTAGGGATTTGCTAGGGGCCATCAGAAAAGGCATTTCGCGGACTAGCTGTTGCATGAGAGAGCCACCACATAGGCTCTCTTTTCTTCTTATTCATTTAATTCATCCTACGGGTCACTCTCTCATGCAACACCCTGTCCATGAAATGCCATATGCGATTGTCCTTAGGAAATCCCATCTTATTATATGTTAAGTTCCGAACGCTGCTACTCGATGGTTAGATGCACCACTCTCCTCTACAAGTCATGCAGTTCCCTCCCCCTTCGAGGTATATATGTTGATATTTTCACCAAGAATAATGTCAGTACTTGACAGGTATGATTAGTTATCTTAAATAACTATCATCATATACCCTCAATTGCTCAGGTTGTTGTGATGGGCCTCACACGACATGATGTGGAAGTGGCACACAATATTTTCTTTAGACAGAAGATCCAATGGCAGAAGTTGGGGGCACACCATTCGGACACGGATTCTGTGTAGTCTGTATTAAAGTACCCATGGTTCATGATGAACCTTTTGTAAGACCGTATGGAAGGTTCAAAACCATAAGAGATGTCGTTGGAGCAATGTCGCTTGGGTTTCTGCATTTGTAAGTAATGTTCATTTACTTATTCATGCATGATGAGCCTTGATTGACATGAATAATTATTGATCAATATATATTTTTTTTTGGGTTTATTTTGTTCGTAGGTTCAATGTAATCCAAGTAGTTGAGTCGTACTTTTTTATTTTTTGAGTTTTGATTTTGGTTTTGAGTGTAGTGTTTGATTTGGTTTGACTGTCTATTGTTTTGGTGTTTGTGTTTAACTTTTTTTTTGTTAAAATATGTATAAGATGATTTTTGGTGTTTTAATATATTTGAATTGTGAATTCTTCATGTGTTTTAAGGAATATTGATTCTATATTAGTGTGGATTTTAGTTTTCAGTTTTGGTTTACAATCATATAGCTATTTTGGAAGTACTTATGCTTAAGGAATTTGCGCCAACAAGTGCAATGAAGAAAAACTTGATGCCAACAAGAGAAATGAACCCAGAGGTGAAATTTTGTATTTGTAAAAACCCTCCTTAGAACCAGTAAGATGTAGTTGAGCTTCCTTTTTAGAGAAACTTGGTGCCAACAAGAGAAATGAATCTAGATGTGAAATTTTGCATTTATAAAAGCCCTCCTCTAAGACAGTAAGATGCAACTGACCTTCCTTTTCTACTTTTATTTCTTTTCTTCTCTTCTCTATATCTATCTTATAGTTTAATATACTTCTTCGCAATCATCTTTCCTCGAATGCATCGATAGCATAGTTGCCATTAAAACTTTCAAAGCTATCTATGCTAAGAAATCTATCAGTACAACAATTCTCATTGAACTTCATTTATCATTTGGAATTGTATTACATTCTGATAAATGTATGCTTTCTCTTCACTACAATGCAGAGGGTGGAAGGTGGCATGGGAAGAATTACGGGCGGCAGAATCTTTCAATCACATAAAACAAATTTTTTTCTTCCCAACGACCTTAAGCCAAGATCGTAGTTACTAGATTCTGATGGTGACGAATTGAAATTCAGAAGTTTAAGAGAACTTTACCCCAAGATTATCGAAAGATAAGCACTACTTGATCCACTCACTGCCTGTTGTTTGGTGTTTCTGAAACACAAACTCTTTAGAAGTTGTAGTAGTGGCTCCTTGAGTTGCACGGATTGAAGGATGAAGATACTAAGAACCGATCTTGAGATTCAATCCCAAGTGTATGTTGAAATCCTCTCGCCCTTTTTGTTTTACTGATACAGTTATTGTTTATGGCAGACAGTTGTTGTTTGTGAATCGTGGAGACTTATTCATTTGGAATAATTATGGTTTAATTTATATTTCTATTAGATTATTGTGGATATTTTGTGCTATGCAGGTAAATGCACACAACGGTGGGGCTGTGTGCGGGTGAGCGGCAATGAGCACTACAACATATAAATGTTTCTCTATTTGTTTCCTTTTTGTATCTTGGTGCATTTTTTGGCTGAAATTCAACTATGCATTATTTGATGAAACTTGTATTGTATTTTTGAAACTGTTCAAGCATATTTTCCCGTGTCTACTCACATCCTTAAGGTATGGCCTTTGCTACTGATCTTTGTCAAATTTGCAGTTCTAAAGGCTAAGCCTAATATTCCCTTCAATAACAAGCACTTCCTTATTGGTGGAAGTGATGAGACCACCTACCAAATTATGGGGGTCTCATCTCACTTCCACTATTAAATGCACTACAAATCTTCACCCATTCAACCCACACCGAATTCTGCACCACTGTTTAGAAAATTTTAAGTCAGTTATTGACTCACCGA
This sequence comes from Tasmannia lanceolata, assembly GCF_043159265.1. Taxonomy (NCBI): domain Eukaryota; kingdom Viridiplantae; phylum Streptophyta; class Magnoliopsida; order Canellales; family Winteraceae; genus Tasmannia; species Tasmannia lanceolata. Next base: position 58,637,901 of record NW_027518695.1, on the reverse strand, counting down.
GTCGACTTGGTTTTGGCCATATTAAGTCAATAGAAAACTTCTCTTACATGTTTATAAGAAACTTGCTGCATCAGTCATTGGCTCAACCGTATCTTTTACCATACTTGGTCTAAGTTGGAGTTTACAAAAATTGTTCCAAACCGATGAAGTTGGGTGGCTAATTTAGGCTTTTTTTTCTATTGAATCCATTAGAAATATAACAAATTGCTGATTATGCAGATTGAACTGAGACTGAATTAGTTTATAATGAGCTTGAATAAGATTTCCTAGTCCTAAACCCTATAAAGCCTTTGTATATTTCCCAATGTATTCTGGCTGTTGCATCGTTTATTTGTCACAGTTTCCTTTCTCTTTAATTCTATCATTCTGAAATGTATGGCTCTTAACTGTGAGAGACTTCTCTTTTTTATGATTTTCATTCTTATGTTCTTACAACTGTTTCAAGTTCATCGGTACACATACAGGAATGATAACTTGTTCTTACACTGAGTTTGATTATTGAGAGTTCTCCCCTTTTGCTTCATATTCCTTTGTCATCCTCGAATTTAAAGAACCTGTGTACTACTTGGATCACATCATATGTTTTTGTTCTGCTGGTTAACATATGCCCCACTTTTGGGTTGTGGAGCTCATCCAATTTAGGGGTGCAACTCGGGTCGAGTTTTCGGAATTCGAGTCAAGCTTTTACCTTAAAATCAGGTCAGGTTCAGGTTGATTCCAATTCATTTTTTTAGCAAAAGCTCAACCGACCTGACCCAAGCCCGTATCATCCATTATGCAAAGGAGAAACTGACACTAATTTTTTGTTGTTCTTGTACATCACAGGCACCCATATCTGTAAGTTACAATGGGCAATTTAACTTTGGGACTATAAACACATGTTACTTGGTCGTGGTTCTTTCAAAGAACATTTGCTCCATGATTTGGTTTTTTCCCCCTCATTTAGCTTATCTATTTCCAAATATCTTTCTAGTATATCAGCGGTAGAAACTTTAAATTCTTCACATGTGGTAATTTATGAATTATGTATTTATTTATAGTTGTTTTACCCTCATTTTTTGGTCCTATTTGGGAGGTTGACCGAACAACACTACACCAACTTAGCTTTTGTCCGGTAGTCATCAACACTGGCCGAAATCATTAGAACTGTCGGCTAATGTTTTCCCTGAGGATTACCAGCGCACAATTAGGCGGTGTTCGATGTTCCTGAACGCACACGACGGTCATGTCGGCTATATTTTACACTGCGAAGGGTCTTGAATGGCAGCCAAAGTAAATGAAAATTATAAAAACTTAAATAAAAAAATTAGGGGCGGTCTGGTAATTCAGATTTTTGAAAAAAAAATACAATTAAAAGATATGTAAATCCAAAATTGGGATACAATGTATTACCTGTAAGCAATCCACAAACAGCAAATCCATTGGTTGTGCAACCAATAATAACAACTAGTACTAGCTGGGTCAAGAGATGAAGTATTCCTTACAGAAAATAGTGGAGTTATCCACAAAACAGCAAATCCATTGGTTGTGGACCATTAAGTATATTTTACAGAAATGATGGTGCATTCACTATCAATAACCTAAAATGTTGTGATTCTCACACTTGAAGAAATGAGAAGCAGAACAGCATGGACTATGTTAGCTTCAAGAAATGAACTGCCGTATCATCTAACTGAATTTGTGATATATAACTGAAATAGCACACAAAGAAAGCACTCAAAATTGGAGATGAAAAATCATGATGCCATATATAGGTAAATAAAAAAGCATAGGACAGAGACCATGCAAAATTGAGATTGTAAAACAATGATGCTACACAGGCATAATGCAAAAAACTTATGTGGCGAAATAGCAAGAAGATGAGGTAGAGATTCTAGCCCAACCATAGATACTTGCCTACTCCCCAAATTAATTTCAGTATAATGGTCTCCAGAATTGAGACTTGACCTTCCTATTTTGTGGCCTTTAGGAAACATTGTTCCCAAAACAAATATTTAGGAAACATTGTTCCCAAAACAAATATTCACTAATGACATCTAGTCATTTGTTCACATGGTTATTTGAAGTCCTAGAAATGAAGTGGCATAAGTCCTACAAAACTTGCAACTTATTTGGCAAATGGAGGAATTTTTTCCTTTTTTGACCTCAAAGGACAGGCATTCACCTCCATCCAATTGAGCTATAGGTTGATGCGAGAATTAATCTGCTCCGATCGTGAGGTTGATGTAGCACATATATCAAATTCCACAGAACATACAAAAATCATTAGAACATGAACACAATCACTACTATTAAGCATAACTCAATGTCATGTTAAAGGTAAGATTTGACCTTATAATTGAAGCATCTGTTTGCATACCCTGAGAGCATAGTTTAGCTTATTGGTGATAAAGTGTGTAGTTTACCAGAATCACATGTCTTGAGGCATCGGCGTACAAGAACAAATAAGCATTCAAACACTCGGCATGGGAAATAAGATAAGCAAAACATGAAATTTGAGCTACCCAGATGCAGCTACTCGAGAAATTATAATTCAAGAAAGATGAGAGCTTTCTCACAAAAGAAATTCAACAATGTTAGGGGAGATTGAGGAGGTTTTTTGTGTTAGGAGGGCTCCATAGATCTAATCCAGTAAGAAGATTTCTATGTTTTAGGAGTGAAGAGGGTTTTTGTTATTTCTATACAATGATGAAACACTCATCCATGATTATGAGGCTTTAGAAGCATTTTGCACCTGTTTTAGGCCATCTAGGAGGTACTTTGTATGCCTTGTAATGTCTTAACTAACCAGCACATATAACAACTGAAGGGTACTATTGTGACTTGGGATCTGTCCAAGAAGGCATGCTCCTCATTTTCTACTAAAATGCAACAGAAAGTTGCAAGAAACCTGAGAAACACGACCACCACGAGTGAAAAGCTTAGACAAATAAATTCTTGTAATCTTTTTAGGCAACAAATATTTGGGGCAATGAAATCTAGGTTGTAGTTGGTTGATTGACTCGGAACCCAAGATTGTTCATATTTCCAACACAAAACTAGCCACACTTCAACAAATGGAATGGAAAATCTGGTAATTTAGATTGAATGATTAAAGAAGACAAGCCATCTTGCACACAAAAAAAGCTAATGTACAACACTTACATGCAAGATAATCTTCATACTTTGGCCTTCTGCATAGTCTCATTCCAGCAACATAGAAAGAAACTTCACGGCAAAGTGTTGCACCAGTCCCACAAAAGAAACCTCTGAAGCCATCTTGGGGAACAGTACCTCTAAATTGAATGGATAATTCATGTAAGTGTTTATGATGGCACAGTTCTTCTAGGGAGGAAACATAGCCAGCATATATGGATGGGTAACCTAAAACAGAGTTCAACCCATCGATTTCACATAGAATAAAAAGCAAACTATGCATCTATGAGCTCTTGGGTCTATTTATGCTCATATAGTCATATGTATCAGAATTAAGGTTATTTTGGTCACTTTCCATCAGGGTATACTCTCCCTTCAATACAATATAAACTCGATGTATCATCTTCCTCAGATATGAGAAGATGTGTTTGCGCTTATTAAATCAAATCTTTCAATATCATTGAAAAAAATATGCTCCAAAAGTTTTTCATCTCTAAAAGAGGCCACTCTGGCTAGCTCAGGTCAGCTGGCTACAGCTGAAGGCCGGATTTTACACTCAATACTCACCATTATAATCCTTTGAAGCACAAGTAGAGGGATGGGAAAGGACTCTTACAAGCCGAGAGGACTCCTTGCAAATTCAAAAGTAAGTCCATAGGAAAACAAACAAACTACAAGAAAAGGGGGGCTGGAATTTGTCCAAGCCTTCCTCCAAATTTCCAAAACCATTTCAAATTTTCATCTTCAAAACTACTGAAATGAGAGCACTTATTTTTTGGATGGCAAGGACTTCACCCCAAATTATAGTAGAGGGTTGAGGTCCCTGATGGGCTGATAACTTGACAAGTGTCTTGTTTCCTCATAGACACTTGTCAAGCAAGGAAAAAAGATGAATATAGATGTTGCATGTGTCCCATGTTCCACTGGTCCTGAGGACAATTGGCAATCGTAGAGGCCAGTTGTCGCATTCGCTGCCATGTGTCTTCAAATGACTTGTTTGTTGCAGCGAGCCCCCCACCCTAATTTTGTGGATCAGCTGACAAGTGGCGGCCCATGAAATTTCCTTGAGTGGTCTCTGTCTTGTGCAAGCATGGGAGATCTCCGAGTGACAAAGGTGTGGTCCCATCCCTTAGAAGCAAGAACCTTTCTCATGGGTGCCGCTCCCATGACGCTCCCGAAGAGACGGGAACCACTCCCATGGTGCTCCCAACCTACTCCTATTATCCATCAGTCCACTATCACCAACTTTCGTGTATCAAACTCCTCTAAGTCTTGAAAGTACTTCATTGGAGCAAGCCCAAAGGCATCTTCAGAAGGCACGAGGAAAGATGGTACAAAATGAAGATGGTTAGAAATTATTAATTTTAGACATACTTAAAATTTGAAAGATATATGTGAAGACAGTTAGAAATTACTATTTTTTTTATGTACTTGAATTTTGAAAATCATATAAAGAAAATATTACATAAACGCTCCCACGGTACTCCCAACCCTAAACTCTTCTTGGCCCCTACGCTTCCTCACCCCCGTTCTCGCACCCGCTTCGTGCTTCTAATATAGACCTCATCGCCCACATCCTTTACCTCTTCTATTCTTCTAATTTACAAACATTCCCTCACTACAGAATCTCCCACACTTCTCTCTCTAATTACAATCTTGTCCTCACTACACATATTCCCCTCATCTCACAATTATTATAAAATACCCCTAATCAATACAAGCAAACTGCAAACTAATTACCCCTACTCTATCAAAGAGGCCCCGCCCCATAAGCTCTAACTAGGGACTTGGTCTATATCAAACTTCCCCTCCCCCCCTTCTAAAAAGAGCTTGTCCTGAAGCTTAACTCCTCTATTGGAGGTGTAGGATCAAGTCATGGGCAGGCAAGGATACTGTCTCTCACTAACAAGCCAAAGGCAACATAACTACGATGCCGGGGTCAAAGATGTAAGTAGCCAAGGCAAGGCCCTTCACCAACGGCCCATTTGTCTTTGCGAGGAGACATCTCTGTGCAAGGATCCACCACCATCTCAATCTAAATGGCAATGGTTCCTATCTGTCTCTGTAGATGTGTATTTTGCCTATCTTGGCGATAGTTCCTATCTGTCTCCATCGATATGTATTTTGCCCATCTACCATAAGCTCAGCTCAATAAACTGGTCCAACTCTACCAAGGCGAAGTCCAAGGTACCTCCTGTTGGTGAAAATCTGTCCACTGCCTCGCCATAATCATCCACTGTGATCTCTGTCTCACGCTCGTCCGGATTAACGGACTCTTCCTGCTCATCATGAATATCCAAAGAATCATTATATCAATAGGCTCCTCTATTGGTGCCTCAAATGAATCCCCGTTTGTAGTAGACGCCTCAACCTCTCTTCGGCCCTTAACATAAATAGGATCCTCTATATGCTCTGTCAACGCATCCTTAAGCGGGCCCTCACCATCAGTCTCTACATATGTGATATCAACTTCAGATGTAGGAATAGAAGATGCTTGAGCCAGACTTGTTGCTTCTGTAACTGACACAAGGTCTTGGCTGATGTGGTTCAGGTAGGAAAGGAACAAGCAAGCAACTCAGGGAAGGATAGTTGAGAAGTTATCGGTGAAAACTCAAGATCAACCGATGACGCCTGGATCAACACAAGTTTCCAACAGATCTCAACCAGATCAGATTAAGGATTCACAAACTATTTGAAGTTCAAATCATAAGGTTGTTGCAGGTTTCAAAAGATTCAATTCTTCTTGACACTGATCCTAGTAGGCTAATAATTGAGAGGCACATGAAAATCAAACTAACAGAAAGGAGAAAAGCTGTAGACGAGTTTCGTCAGATTTTGAACAACGCTCAATGATGAAGCTGATGGACAGTAACTTGTTAAAGAAAACAGATCATCTATCTTCAGTCTCTGGATCAGTGAATTAAGGTACTTCGGTGGCTGAGATCTTTGGCTTTAACCAGTTTACAGAGAGGAACTGTTGATGCGAAATTATCAATAGGTTTTGCTGTAATTCTAGAAGCTAACCAGTTTCTCAGTGGGGAACTTATTGAGTGGAGTCACTCTTGAATGCAACAGTGGCAAAAAACTTATATTGACTGCAGATCTAGCTAGATTTAAGATCTAGTTGGATCTATAATCTACGAGGTATCCACACGGGAATTTCCAGCTTAGCATTTCTGAGAATAACCTATTCGATATTTGTTAGTTGATTTCCTAAGCTTTACTAGGAGAATTCAAAGAAAGATCAACTAACTACTTCGATCTACTAGTAAAATAGAGTGTGAAAGTAGACCCTTATGGGGAGAGGGTTGGACTAGTAGCCAAATAAGTGTTGAAACTTGTCCTCTTCTTTCTTGTGGTCCCTAGGACACTTGGCATAATGAGAGTGGTTGCCACTTGTAAGTGGTCCCAAGGACACTTATCACCCAATCACATGGGTGGTTAGTTACACAAGTGGTCCCCAAGGGGCCTTTTGTCATGCTTGAAGAGTATGGGCCTTCCTTTGTGGTCCTCTTCTTTGTACAATTCACTTCTTTCCTATTCCATATTACAATAAAACGTCACTACAATTTCCCCTCCATTATTCTCTCTAATCGCCATAGTAGCCCCTAATTGCTACACTATTATTAACAAAATTACAATAATGCCCCCGCTATAACAAAAAGTACTATCACTACCTATGCTACCAATATCCAATCACTTTGATCGGGGACATAGTCCACATCAGTTATACAAGGAAATCGATAAAGGGAAACTATATCTTTGAGAAGAACAATTCAAACCAGTGTTTTAAAATGCACATGAGGGTCAAAACATTGCCAAAGTATATCTTAGTCAAGCAGTCGAGTACCCGGTTGACGCACCGATTGACCTGGTCATAACTCAAGAGAGTGAAAGAAGTTTTAATTGAATTTGTAGGGCAAAAGATCGACTCGAACAAGAACACGGCCATAGAAAAAGAGAGTCGACTTGGCAGTCGAAGATGACCGTAGAGATTTAAAACTATGATCCAAATGGTACACACTTTCACCCTCTTTAAAAGGAGAGTTTTAGTATTTGAATTTTGTGGATTTTCTCTTCCAGCAATGGGAGAACAGCTTTTATATTTTACATCCATGATAGAACATCTATGTTTATCAGCCTGAACCCGTTTCTATTAAATGCACATGTCATAATGTAGTAGCTGCTTCAATGTGAGCAAAGTGCATTGGCTAAATCCTGGTAGAACTTTAAGTATAAGACAATGGAAGGGTGGCCTATTGAGAAGGCTCAGATTTGGAATTCTCTGACAGATAAAATAGTAGAAGACTGGCATAAATTCATACATTTCTTACCAAGATATTTAGATTTCAAAATCAGAATCACAGTTTAAGATACAGCATGTTTGTGTATTATCATTTTTTTTTCAATTCAAGTAGCATATGAAACCTTCAAACACTTCTTGCATTTCCAAGAAAAAACATTTTCTTCTTCAATTAATTGAACTAAAACGAAAATGCTATTAATTTTATGAATTCCTTTGTTTCTCAAAAAACTTCTGAAATGGATGCTGATGAAATTTGCTACAGAGTATAGGCTATATCCAGCAAAAGTGTAAAACTAGTTCAGAAATGGGTATAATCTTTATAAGTTTCTTTGTTCTTCCATAGCAAGATATCAAGCTTCTCAAAATTGATAAAAATATAGTGTCCTTTAACATCCACCAGCATCCATTTCAGAACTTTTAACATCCACCAACTTTGCACATCAAAATTAGATAAAAATAGACCATAAATTCCATGTCACTTGATTTTTTTCATTTAAAAACATGTTTTTCATAACTGTTTAAGTTTCAGAAATGCCCCCTTCAGTGCAATATTCATGTCTTTATTTTCCCCTGATCATTTAGCAGAAAACCTCCAAGGATGTGCCACACACTAAACTCACATCCTCATTGGAACTGCCAATGAGTGAACAGTGATTGATCTCTCAACTATACGCCATATTTTGAAAAAGAGAGTACAATGAAATCACAAAAAAATGGCTGACAATCTCTAGCACAAACAGCTCCAGTTCTGAAAGTAGTAGACCCAGTGAGTCAGTCAGGTTCAATCAATTATATTGACATCTCGAAGTAACAGGAGCAACCCAAACAAGAGGGGCTTATCAACTAGTGGAATTGCCCGGAAGAACCACCTGCAACAATCTAAAAAGGTATTTCGGATACTAAGAAAATTGATGGAATATCTTGGCAATGAAAGACGTTCAAACAAATTATAATGCTATTCCAAATTAAGAAATCATCATTGAATCCTTTATTCTAATATATCAAAAGAAGTTCATATAAGTGCCATTTAAAGGTGACTAGAAAGTGCCTTAGGTACGGTGCTTTGTCTCGCCTTGAGTTCGAACAATCCCTGAAAGGCAATGATGTTGTATTCGCTCTAGTGTCTAAACGCAATCAAAAAGTGGTGATGGCGTTTCTAGTGTTTCGGAGTATGCTAAGCCTATCGTGGAAGAGTTTTCAAGCGTATTTCCAAATGGATTGCAATTGGGTTTACCTACGGTGAGATATATAGCATAAAATGGATCTCAATCTCGATGTCTTGTTTCCAGACAAGCAATAATACCAGATGTCGCCTAAAGAAGATGAAGAATGGTGGAGGCAAGTAGAAAATTTGATTGACAAGGAGTGTATTGGTGAAAGCATCAATTTGTGTGTGTGTGTGTCGTGCCTGCTTTGTTGGTACCCAAGAAGGACGGTAGTCACAGCTGCTTTGAAAGCTGAGTCATCAACAAGATCACCATAAAGTAGCATTTTCCTTGAGAAGTGCTAGAAAAGTTGATTGATGATGCTTACAATATATGTTGCATGGATTCAGATTCGCATGTTGGGATCCGACACGGATTCGAGGTATCAGATTTGGCAAACCCCAAAAAGTAAGATCCGTGGATTCGGTAATTTTTATTAGATAAAATAAAAAATTTAAATATATATATATATATATATATATAATATATTAGATAAAATTATCTGATGTATCCCTCAGATAGCTTATTTGAGCTACGCTCGGAAATAGGGTAGGTGCCTATGTCATTTGGGTGATGCTAGGTATTGATTCCATAGGACCTAACATAGATAGGGTGTTCCTAGAAAATAATGTCCATAGGATGACGCTAACCCTTGATTTGTGGAGGTTTAAACGGGATGGATATCAAATGGTCCATTTTGTGCCTCTACAAAGCGAATGGTTAGGATGATCCTATCTATTTTTTAGGAACACCCTATCCATGTTAGGTCCTATGGAATTGTAAAGACCCAGCCCCACACGGGCCTAAAAGGTTAATAACCTTAATTAAATCTGGACCGTAGATCTCCAGACCAAAAATCACAGTGTATTTTCATTTTTTTTAGTATAACCAATTTTTGGGGCATCAAATCTTGTCCGTTCGACATGATTTTGGTCCCCGTAGATGGGTATTTTCAAATACCTATCTAACGGACCCAAATGAATTGGCTTATTCTAAAAAAGCTTTGTTCTTTGGAAGATCTATCTCGTGTCTGGTACTGCATGGTTCCACTCTGCAAGAACTCCGAATCATTCTCTTGAAGCTCCAAGATTCAGTGATTCGGACGTGGTTTGAGCAAGTTATAACCCTTTTTCTGCCAGGGTTAGGCATAGTTACGAGTTTTGTCTTATTAGGCAACTTTTGGGTTTTTATTTTTATTTAAAAACTTTAGTTTACTTGTTAAATTTGATAAGTACACCCATAGAGAGTGTAATAAAGATGGACTATTGCTAATTGTAGAAGACTTGGATTAAGAAACTAACCTTTAACATTAAATCTAATTGGGAAACCCACTTTTAGCACAAAACTCATTAGCTATTAAAAACCCAAAACATGGGATTTTGCAACCCTACTTGTACACGTCAAAAAAACCGAGACAGAGAGAGAGAAAGAATAATTAATAGGAAACATTAATAATTGGAAATGTTTGGCGTTAATCTCTCTAAACATCCTACAAGATTAGGAAATGTTACCAATTGGAGAGTAGGAAACATTCCCCGTAAATCTCTAAATGTGCACAGTTGGATTAATAATTGATTTTAGCCAAATAAATCGCAGATTTGTTTCCATTTCCAAAGGTTTTCTCTCTTTTTCAATTCTTCCTTCTAGCCTTCTCCTTCTTTTCCCACTTTTCATGAAATGGTTTTTGTTTTTTTATTATTCTATGTGCTCTCCACTAGGAGAAGGCCCGGTATCATATGTCCCCTCTGCCCAGCCATAACCCAACCTGCTACAACCCTATGCCTAAGGCAGGGCCATTACCGGCAGGAATTCTGATCAGTTACAGTCTCCCTCAAACCAGGTTTGCACATGAATCAATAGAGTTGAGTCTAGGCAACCGAGTCCCTCTGCTAATGTTTGCTTTTATCTCTCCTTATAACACAATATTTATTTGTTATGGCCATTTTTTGATGATTCATAAAAAACAAAAATCGGCAGATAAATATCGGCTGTCATTTGTCACGTAGGCCCTTGTTAAAAAATCAATTGTTGAGATGAAATCCGATGAACCTACATTTTTCTCTAAATTCATTGTAATCTAGCACATAGGCCCCCCATAAAAAAATTGTTGAGGTAAAACTCCATCAATTTATAAACCTACATAATTTTTCTCTATATCTCCATTTATCAATGTACACTCCCCTTCAAAGGAACATGCCAGATTATAATCGACGGAGGATAAACAGAGCCAAGGTCATCTGTGATCTAAGCCCAGGCTTTTTTCAGTTCCTATAAGAAATGAAAATTCATGCATTTTCTTGGTATCTTTTTCTTTTCTTCATTCAGAAACAGGGGGCTGTACAAAAGTACTCACCATGAAAGCCATCCAGATGACAGTCCCCCAAAGGTAAGGTTTTTTATAATTTTTTTCTATCTTTTTGGATTCAAGTTTTCACTGTGTGCTTGGAGAGGATGGGTCCACCATCTCTACCTAAACCTATGCATTAGGATGGGACGCACTATTTTCTTCAATGGGGTGGTCCCACCATTTTACACCCATACATAGCATGGGTCCGAAATATTAGTGTATGGATGTATGTAAATGCATTCACAGAACAATGCAAATTTTCACAAATTTAAACAAATGATACTTATATTAGTTGTCTCATCTTTTTCCTTCTTGGATCTATGACTACGCAGTCCTTTCCACACAGGCAATACTAATATTTCTAGTGTACCAACTCTTTTTCACATAATCTGTGTATGTATGTAGAAAGTTTCTATATTCATTTTTTTCTGTTTTACATCAAAGAAATTGCCCAAATTTCTTTTTAAACATTTAGTTCTCTTTTTTGCTCTCCCCATGACTCGCACGGGGTGTCTTACTAGTCTCCCTATAAATAGCACCCAACGACACCATCTCTATCCAAACCTATGCATTAGGATGGGACGCACTATTTTCTTCAATGGGGTGGTCCTACCATTTTACACCCATACATAGCATGGGTCCGAAATACTAGTGTATGGATGTATGTAAATGCATTCACAGAACATTACAAACTTTCACAAATTTAAACAATTGATACTTATATTATTTCTCTCATCTTTTCCTTCTTGGATCTATGACTACGCAGTCCTTTCGACATAGACAATACTAATATTTCTAGTGTACTAACAACTCTTTTTCACATAATCTGTGTATGTATGTAGAAAGTTTCTATATTCATTTTTTTCTGCTTTACATCAAAAAAATTGCCCAAATTTCTTTTTTAATCATTTAGTTCTTTTTTTGCTCTCCCCGTGCATCGCACGGGATGTCTTCCTAGTCTCTCTGTAAATAGCTCCCAACAACACCTCTGCAAATATTTTTCCCACCAATTGATTCAGCAGACATAATTGAATAGGGAAACAGTCTGCCCTAGACATTGCTTCCTCCCTCTCTCCTGCTCTCTCTTGGAGTGAATTATAGGATAAGTTGTTCAACATGTCATGCACATTTTTTTTTGTTCAACTTCTCTATGCAAAACCCAATAAAGAAGGAGAGAGAGAGAGAGAGAGAAAGAGAGAGATGGCTTTCCTACTCATATGTGTTCATTGGATGCCACTTAATGTCGTTAGTGTTTTATCACAAGAAGTGGGGGCTCATCCATATGAGTTTGAATCAACTTTAAAATTTGTAATTGATATATTTGGTGTACCATAATTGGTAACAGAACAATTTTGATCATAGAACTTTATTTGGTAACATGCCTACAAAAAGTAATAGTCGTAGAAGTTTTAGTGGTGGCAGAGGCAATATCGATTAGTGAAACTATTAATGCCCTAACAAAATAGGCAGAGTTGTCAACAAGAAAAATAGATCAGGTTGTAAATGAGAATCACCTTTTGTATCAAAGATTGAACAAGGCCAAAATATGAAAGCCGACAATCCTTTAGAGAATTCCATCAATCAATGAGAGGTGTCCAAGGTAGAGTTCAAGCCCCAACAAAAGGAGAGGTAGAAAAAGGTTGGTGAAAATCAGCATGGAGCAATTTTGGAAACCAAACTCATCATACCAAAGTATAGGATGACACCTTTGATATGAAAGAACCCAAATTCAACCAACATGCTACTGGAGTTGAATTTTTGGGATGCAAGAGTTGCTTTGAATATTGATTCTTTCGATATGAAGAGATGAGTCATGCTTTATATGGCTGATTTCCATGGAAAGCTTCACTCAGAAACTATCGCTTCACTCAGAAACTTTCCAAGATAGGCTCATGAGAGGAGAATTTCATTGATTGGTGTGATATGAATGAAGATCAGAAGGTCAAGTTTGTTGAGGCCAAACGTAAGGGAGCTTTATCAATTAGGTGTCAACAACAGTCAAGGGGTTGACATGGACCACCCTGAATTCAACAATATTAAAGAAATGACTAGGTAAATGTTTCTATCGGGTGATTATGCAAAAGCTTTGTTGAACCGGTACCATAATTCACGACAACAGGTGACGAGTGGAAGAATACAGATGAATTTTTCAAGCTAACAAGAGTTGGCCTAGTTTAGCCCATTGCTTCTGCTTAGAGGCCCTCTGGTGGGTCTAAGGTGGAAGTTGAGATTCTTTTTCGAGAGGGATATCATCCCCGATATTGAAGCACTGACATCATAGCAAGCCTCGTCGAGTAATGGCTCTTAAGGATTCATGGGCCGCTCTTGATCCATATGGGTGCTCATCAGATCTTCTCACTGCCTGCCCTTGGACAAGGTTTTAGCCAAACAAATAAGAGTACGTGAGGTGTCAAGAAGTAGCTTATTCTTTGTTTTGATTCCGTAGGAGCAGCAAATCCGTAGCATCCCTTCGTGTTCGAGCCTAGAATCGTCATCCTCCCTTTTCGGACATGAACATAAACTCTATTACCCTTTTTGGTATATTCTCGTGAGGACTCAATCACAACTAGAGGTACGCCATAAGGGTACAGCATATCCTACACTACCTATTAGGAGTGTTTGTCGGCTAATTGTAGTTCGCAGTTCCCCAAGCCGGGTCTAGTATTACGATCACTACTCGTGAATAATAATCAGAAGAGTCAGTGAACAACATTGGATCCGTTGAACAGGATCCACATCAAAGAGTTTTATCCATAGGCTCTAATGAGCATTAAGGATTAGTTGCGATTCTCGCCTGGGGCTCGTCTCGTTTAGCCCTTGAAATGGCATTAGCCGAGATGGCCTACGAATATGGAGAGGCAAAGGTTTTCTTTACTTAGGAGGTTATAAAGGTTCCACAATCCTTGCACAGTGCTCCTTGAAAAATGTGCTCGTTACAATTACCCTAATGACAAACAGGGTTTTGGCTATGACTCGCCTAACTGAACAACAACTTGTTGCTTGCAATGTTGGAAGCATTCGAATTCAAACTCGTAATGAGCTTGTCACCAAACAAATTTGGACTGTTAATGGCTTTTGAGTCTTTTCCATTAGCCAATAAAGTTGAAGTAAAACTTGGGCAATCGGCACATCAGAAAGGTCATCACAAACAAGGAAAGACTTCTAGTGCCTCTCAAAGCACTAAGCAATTGGTTGACCAGGACTTCAGCCCATACCGAAGCTGAAGTCTATAAAAGGATTTTTAGCCTTTTATTTGTTGTTTGTCTTGGAAACAGCACCATACCCTAGTCCATATTTTGGGTTTTATTTGGGTGTGTACTTGGTTTTGTTTTGGGTTTTAATTTGAGTTTAAAACTTTTAGTTTTCATTTCTGCTGCACCAAGTGGCAATTTCAAATGAAAGAATTGGACCCTACTTGGTAAATGCTGTGGAGAAATGGGGAAGAAAAGGAGGCTCTTTCGGGTGGCGTGGTTTTAGCAAAATATGGCTTCGAAGCTATGGACGTGAAAACAACTCATGGAAAAAGTCCTGCTTGGAGATCCATATGCAAGGAGATCAATATGCAAGGCTTTTAATAAACCCAATGAGGGAATTAAATTCAGCTTAGATATGGGCAATGAAATCAGATTTTGGGAGGATATTAACCGTCGAGATTCTATTAAAGGATCATTTCTCAAGTTTACACGTACTTGTGATAAACAAACAAGGGATGATGGCTCGGTTGTGTTACTCAGAGGGCAACAAGGTGTGCTGGAATTGGTCCTTTAGAAGACTTTTAAGACTAATAAAACACTTTCAATGATCCAGCAAAAAGGATGCAGGGAAGATACATTTCAGCAAGGCAACCACACCTATGTTGGGTTTGGGGATCGAGTGGACTCTTTGTTTGATCCTTCCTTCATATCCTATCTATGGTTTGTGTTTCAACTTTCAATAAACACCCATGTGTGCTTGAAGAGCTCCCATAACCCCTAATTGCCGGGTTTTTTTTGTGCCTGGGAGTTTTGTGGGAGAGTAAGTTAAATTTTGGTTCCATCCCATGTTTGGTTGCCTTTTAGCACTAGGTTTATTTTAATCCCACTATTGTAATGATTACTTGTGGGGTGAATTTTTTAATCCCACTTTTGTAATGATTGCCTTTTCATCCCATCCCAAGATAACCCCAGGAACAAAAATAAACTCAGGAACCAAAAATAAGCTTGAGAAGAATTTTTTTCTACCCAACAGTTCAAGCAACCAAACAAAGGTTTTTTTTTCTCCCACCATATCTCCCAGGGTATTTTTTTCTCCCACATAACCAAACATGGGATTTTTATTTTACCAGGATACTTCCAGGACTTTTTTTTTCCACCTATCTCCCAGGGTATTTTTTTCTCCCACTTAACTCCCGGGAACAAAAAAAACCCGGCAACCAAACAGAGCATAAAGTGGAGGCTTTTTGTCGAAGAACCATTGCAGAAAGCACTAATACATCTGACGCTCAAAGTTAGTTGATAGAAGATTAGGTTTGGGCCTGAAGACCGGGTCCCGACCAAGGTGTTGAAGGACCTACTCTAGTAGTAGTGTAGGGACACAAATGTAATACGCCTTAAGTAGCACTACTTGTAATATCTCTTTTAGTAGGGTGTATTTGTATGTAGGGTGCACATGGAATACTTGAGTGTTTGAGGGGCTTGTAAAGGATTTAAATGTAAAGAGAGGGAAACCTTTATAAATAGGAGGGAGCTACTCATTTAGTCATTTAGGGAGTTTTGATGGCTAAATTTGGGAGAAGGATTTGTAACCCTAGCTTGAGGAAGGAGAAGATGAAGCTTGTAAGAAGATCAAAGTGTGATGTGAGGAATTCCTACTCATTGAAGGCCTTCCGTCTCTTCTTCCTCTTAGCATGAGTTCATTGACAAGCTAAGTATTTCTTGTTCTTTTTCAATCAAAAATAGAATAAAATTTGAGTTTCTATTATTGTGTTCTTGTTTTGATCATTATCTTGTTGCTCTTCATCTATTTTCAGTCAATTTTCTGCATCTCCTGCGCATTTCCTGCAATTTCCAGCAACATACTTTAAGACTGTTTTGAGCAGTCCCGGGTTTATCGACATCCCACCTTCAAAGTCTTCTTGATGAACTTGGTAAATGCTCCTCTTAGTTGATATTCATCCAACTAGGAGGATGTTTTTGTTTTAATCATCGTTTGGGAGCTTCAGGGCTAGACAATAGGTTGGGGGCCAGCTCGAGGAGGGATAAAGAAAAATTCCTAAAGGAATTGAGATTCCTGTGGTAACCAAGTTTTTGGTTCCTTAAATTTTGCTGGATACAGGTGGAGGAAGATGTTGGATGTAGGTTGAATTGATCGTACTGCAGGGTTTTTTGGCTGGAACGGGCGGGGAAAGTTTCTGTTCGATTGGAATGTAAAAATGCACTTGATTGACTCAGGATATGCCCTGGTCAGTTCTTTTCGATACTATGTAATGTCAAGCGGGACCTCTGGTCCCCATTGTAATTATTATAGCATCAATAAAAATATGTCATCTTTAAAAAAAATAAAAAGATTGTTTTGAGCAGAATTTTCATTTCAATCATTTGTTCGTTCTTGTCGTTGCTCAATTCTTACTACAATTTTCAATCTCAAAAGTAGACCTTCAAAAAGTCTACATAAAATTTAGTATCAGAGCTGATCTTTCTTGAATTCCATCACATTTTCCTAAATTTCTACACATTTTCTGCACATTTATTCAAGGCATGACCATAAAATTTCATATCTGAGAAGGAATTCCCATTCTCTCTAATCTTGAATTGTTTTCCAGCAGAAGTCTACATCAAATTTGGCATCAAAGCCAGATCCAGAAGAAATTCAAATTGTGTTTTTTGAAATTGCATGGGAAATTGTGTTTTTTGAAACAATAAAGTAAAAAATACCGCCATTTACGTTTTCTTCCCTTCATGTCTTCATTTTTCTCCTTGTCAATGATAAGCAAGAGTGACATGATGTCGTTCTGTTCATTTAATTCACGAAAGCGTCTGTATTTCTCCAGAAAATTTTGCTGTCCAATAGATTTACAATGAAATCTATTTGTTTTTCCCCATCTTAAGCCCTCTTCACGAATTTCCACTGAGTTTTCTCACCTCGCTGAATCATGGAATATAAGGAATGCCAGCTTCTGCTTCTATTTGAAAGAAATCATGTAAAGATCTGTTGTAAGAGCACAAAGCTGATGGAATTTAGTTGATAAAATCTAGATACATGAGGTTAGTGCAAAACTACAATAGAACAGTAAGCAACAGTGCCTATCTTCGTTGAAATAGCAGCAGATTTTTTTCATTAGCTCATTCATGTGGGAATTTGGAAGTGTTGGTTGGAGAAGATCAGCCCGGGACTGCATTTCTTTATTCTAGAATTGCATTATAATTTCCTAGTCTGCATTGGCAGTTGTGATTCCATGTGATTGTCGGGTTTTGTTCATTTTTTTTAATGACATACGGTATCCCCATCCCATTTTTAGGATGGGACTAATCCCTATGGATGCACGTAATCACCTGCAAACCACGTGCAGCAGGGAAAGGGTTTTGTGCATTTTTTGTTTCAGCTTTACAGAAAATTGTAGATTTGAAGCTTTGTTGTCTTTTCCGTCGATTTGGGACAGGCAGAGGGCAGAATCCGGCAGATTTTCAGCCAAAAAACATCTCTCACGCTGCTGTAATTTTAACCTCTACTTGCCGTCTTCCCCAAGCAATGGACAAAGTTTGGGATTAGCCTTCAAAATTGACCTGCCAGCAGCACTGATTCTTATCCACCTTCATCATTTTCTGAACTTTTGTAAGGTTGACAGCGAGAAAGATTGGAGAATGACAATCAGTCCTATGGTGCAAACATCATAGCTGGTAGCGAGAAGGACAATTCAATCTTGAAAGTGCAATCTTGACGAAGTCTTCAACTAGAGTGGTTTGGGCAGTCCTAACTGGTTCATTAAGACCTAGCAGCTGTGTGGCTAGGGTTTGAGGTGGTTCGTGACCCCATTGATTCTAGCATTGAGAGTTGGTATATTAATTTGATACCCACGAGCAATGGCTCCACCTTATGTGCCATATTACGATGCCAGTTACACTTATGGTGATTGCCAGGCCACTTGTGTATGATGCTCTTGAGGATTATCATTAATACTATAGTCGAAACCATCATGAGATAATATGGCGTGTCCGAGAAACCGTGAAGCATGATACTATGCTTTCATGGGTCGATTTACTGAAGGAACACCGTGAACAGGGTCGCTCTTCTCTTCCATGATGGGAAGAGGTTCGAGACCATTTCTTGAGACTTTATGCACCCTCCATCTATTGGCAATGGCACAAGGCAGAAGTTTGACCTAGGGTGCAAGAGGCTAAGTGGAGACAAGAAGAAAAAGCCGAACAAAGAGAATGTGAGGAGTTGTGGTTGAAGTGGAAACGAGAAGCTAAGGCCAGGCAAGAGCAATGGGCCCCGAGTGTGGCAAAGTGGACCAAGCACTTGTCTTAATTACATAGGCAACCGAGTATCTCACAGACATCTCCTATTCCTGATATGAGGCTAATGATACTGTTAAAGTACAAAAGATAAATACTGCCTTTCTCCAAAAAGCTTAACGTTTTGGAGAAGTTGGTAAGTTAACATGGTATTAGAGCCAAAGGTCTCGAGTTCAAACCTCCCGGTAGCAAAAATCCACATGCGATGGTCGGCCCAAAGTGGGAACACATGTGCCACGTGTTTGCCAAGTGGGCCACACGTGCGGGAGAGTGTTAAAGTGTAAAAGCTAAATACTGCCTTTTCTCCAAAAAGCTTAAGCTTTTAGAGAAGTTGGTAAGTTAACAGATACATATGTTCAGAATAATGGTGAGGAGGAGTTGCATCAGAAGGTGTTGAGAGAGCAGATAGAGGATCTGATTTCTATTGAGAACTGTGGAGAGATTGAGGCGTCTACTTCAGCAATGGATTCATTTGAGGCAACATTAGAGGAGAACATTGATACAGAGGGACATATGGATCATTTTTCTTTTCTTTTTTGAAAATTGACTTTTATTAACCCAGAAAGAACCAAAGAGGGGACAAGATATCCCTGCACTGGCTACAATAATTCCAGCCCAAAGAAATTACAATACGGTGAGTTTCAATAATCAGCATCGAATCCAGCAATACACCCTGTTTGGCCAACTCATCCGCCATTTCATTCGCCGAACGCCTCCTGTGTTTGATTGTTGGACGAATCCATCGTACTATATCCGTAACCTCCACGATGTAATTTGCAGCCGTCAGGGCCCTTTTGAATTATCTGATGCCTACGCGATCACATTAGATGAATCCCCTTCAACAATAAGGGGGTTAAAGGAATGTGTTGAATACCATTTGATTCCAAACAATAGAGCTCTTACTTCCGCCTGTTTGTATCACAAATCCCTATCAGGCCCGAGTAGGACATCACTATATTCCCCCTTGACTAATAACATAACTAGATGCAAGGACTAGCACTTCTATCACAGGACACTTGTATTTGTAAAGATTTCTTAGAGAGAACAACCTCAATGGTGAAGCTCTAGATTTTGTATAAAAATTCTCCTTGATATGACAGAACCATTAACTCTATACGGAAGCTATATATTCATGATAATGACGTGAGGAGTGATAATCAAAAGAAACCTGTCGTTCCTTTCATGACTCCAACTTCTGCTTCTTATCTCGGTCACCTTTAAATGGGAAAATGTCATAAACAAATCCACAGATTTTCAAGAAATTTTATTAAGGGATGTAGGAGAAACAAAGGCATCGGTAAGTATCGCAATGTCTTCAACTTAAAATCCAATGTCCATCTCTAGAGCACTAATATGAGATTTTATGGATATGATGCATTGTAAAACATGTCTTCACCAACTGCAGGTAATTACCAACGGTCATACACTCATGTCTACAGGAAGAACCAAAACAAACATTCAGTCTTATTATCAAGTAAGGAAAAATCAATATGTCATGCATTTCACTCATACAGGCTTATAGAGAAATTAAAAAAAGGTGAGGTAGCTGCATTTACCATTCCAATTTCAAATTTAATTTAAAATCTATTTGAATGCTTCGATTACAACAAAGATCTTCACAAGGAAAAGAAAATAAATGTAATATCCATATGAAAGTCGTAGATGAATATAATATCCAAATGCCACAAGGATGTCGGAATAGAAATTTCTATGGATGCAGAATAAAAGAACCGCTCCTTCCCCTTCTTCAGCATACAACATTAGCAAAATATTTTAAATATTGACATTGATATAAGCTTCTCCTTATAGAGTTAAAGTTTCTGTTATCAAAGGAGAATTTTTATCAACCTGAGTAAATGTTTCTGTTATCAAAGGAGAATTTTTATCATAAACATATAGCTTTCGTAGAGAGTTAATGGTTATGTTATATCAAAGGAGAATTTTTATACTAAATTTAGAGCTTCGCCATTGAGGTTGTTCTCTCTAGGAAATCTTTCCAAATGCAAGGTTCTTGTGACAGAAGTGCTAGTCCTTCCATCCAGTTGCGCTAATAGAGGATATGATAGTAAACTTTTCGATAAAATGATGCAAGAATTATCCATGAACATATTCAAGCAAGTAGTTAATTAACACATGAGTCTCATAGTTTAAAAATTGAAAGACTAGGTCAAGAGAGTCATCTAGTCACAAAAAAAGAACTTTAGTGAGGTATATTAATCTATGAAAAAGGTTTGCAGAGACTTAGCACATTGCACAAATATTTAATCAAATATACTCAAATGCAAATATAACATCCCCAGATTAGAAAAGTTGCAGAAAAAAGAAAACATATGTATGCCTGGATGTAAAATTAGTGATGCAAATCATAAAAACCAAAAGTCCCAAAGAATTATTTAAACATGCATACAAAGAATTATTTTTAAGACATTTTACAACTAATTTTGATTATACTTTTTAAAGCTCAAATAAGTATGTTTATAGACTGACAGTCTTGAGCTTTTCGACTTTAAAAGGTTCCAAAAAGGGAAATGGGAGTTCATTTGAGTAAGACTTCATGTTAGAAGGTCTACTTTTGAGTTAAAGAAACTACTAATAGTTTATACACCAATTCCGTAAATCCCTCAAGTTGTCGATTGTGTATGAACCAGAACTACAATGTACAAAATCTGTATACTTTCTAAACTGGAACATTTGCTCAATTGGAAAGTATTGTACTTAGGATGAGAATAATAACTTGTATTAGGAGAAATAGTCTCCATTTATTTTTTGGAAGTAGAAAGGCTAAATTTAGTAGTTTTATGATAGCTTTTTTTATCTTCTAAGTTTTCTATGCAAACTCCCCGCACTTTCTGTCATAGTCTGCTTTCTCGCGTAACTACTTTTAGTTACTTAAGTTTTAGCAATTTAGAGCACAAAGGAGTTGCTTTTGGGTTGATTTAGAAAGTACTATTAGTCTACAATTAGAAAGATATGGTTTACACTGTAGAAGAAGCTTCATGTGCAAGAACTCTACATATCTCATAGATAGGGTTTAATGGAAAGTTCATATTTACTCACTTTAATGAAACTGTTTTCTTATTGCTAAAAAAAGCAGTTCATGACTTCAGAATTTTCTATTTTCAATTCTTGCATCTATTACTAATATTTTGAAATCCTTTCAAGCAGTTGAATTTTCCTCTAGTTCGATCATGCAGTTTGTGTTGTACTTGCTTTTGGTTTGCATTAATTATAGATAAATCTTGACAACTAGATAGGTGGGTTCTTATTAATTGTTTGAAGTTTCAGGAAAGAGCTACTCAGAAAAGTCAGAGAATGAAATGGAATTAATATTTCAGAAGAGGATGAGTTGGAACTAATATTAACAAAAATGATGAGAAGCAATGTTACTATGTTGAGAAGCAATGTTACTATGTTGAGTTTAGGCGGAGTGTCTTTTCACAAAATGAGAAGAAAAAATTCAACAAAAGAATTTAAAAAAATAATAGATTAATCACATACAACCAATTATCAAGCATCTACTAACACCCTAAGATCAGTAAACAAAAGTAGAAAATAGAACAATCAGTCCCTTCCAATGAAGCTTAATTTTTATCTATTGTCATGGAAGATAAATTTTGTTTTTAAATATGAAGTGATCATGTTATAAAATCCGCCCTTCAAAAGGAGAATTAGAAAATAAGAGCTCAAGGTTTTCATTCCAACAATATCAAAAAAAGAGATAAGAGGATAACTTCTTCTGGAAAGAGTTTTGCATAATGTAATCACATTTGGTCCTAAGTACCAAAATTTTCAAATAACCTCAATGAATGGATGAAGGTCTCCAAAAAGGATGGCAAAGTGGAAACATATGTAAAAGGTAGGGATCATTGCTTATTTGGTAGTCCTAAACCGAAAGAGTATATGGGACTTTGAAATAAAATGGAGAAATCTGATGGCAGTAAAAGTTTTTTTTTTAAAGGTAACGAAATTTTATTAGAAATCAGCATAGGGGACAAGATGTCCCACAAGCGGAACTAGTACAAGATGATGTAGGCAACAAATGGCCCAGAAAAACAATCAGAATTACATCACATTCTCATCCGTAAAAGGGTATACTACCCTCGGCTCTGTTAAGAAAACACCTGCCTTAGCCGGAGCATCTACATTTGAGTTTATGGATCTACGCTTGTGGTTAAGCTATGGATTTAAAACCCGAATTAAATCTCTGATTTCGTCTATAATCTGATAGAGACGCCAAGGAGCACAGCGTCTCCCCAGTGCCCCCGCGATGACATTGCTTGAATCACCCTCAATCATCAGCGGCCCTAGATTATTCATTGCAAACCATTTTAATCCAAAGAGAAGGCCCTTCTCTTCAGCTTCATTCGTGTCGCAAACCCCCGCAGAACTCGCATACGTCATTATGGTTCTACCTACCATCCGGGTCTAGGATTATCCGGCAAAGCCCGCCAATCCCGGATTGCCTAACGAGCCCCCGTCAAAGTTAAGCTTTAGCCATCCGATAAGCATGAGTGACATGATGTTGTTCTGTTCATTTAATTCACGAAATTTTGCTATCCAATAGATCTACAATGAAATCTATTTGTTTTTCCCTATCTTAAAAGCCTTCTTCACTAATTTCAGCCCTTTTTCACCAATTTCCACTGAGTTTTCTCGCCTCGCTGAATCATGGAATATAAGGAATGCCAGCTTCTGATTCGATTTGAAAGAAATCATGTAAAGATCTGTTGTAAGAGCACAAAGCTGATGGAATTCTCCTTCCAACGTGAAAAGATTGCCCTATTTCTGTTCCTATGCTTGAAGGTCGAAGAAAATCACAGAGAAGCTGAAATTCGAAGTATTACTGTTCGTGCCTTCCTTTTCTTCCACTAGTGAATGATTCTTCTTTATTCTTTTTTTCCTTTTTTGAATTATCACTAGTGAATGATTCTGAATATCACTAAAATGGATTCAACAAAGGATTAGAGAGGCTTTTCCTCCCTGTTCATGAGTATTGTTCGAAGGACTTAAATTTGGAAAGAGGAAGCAGGAGCTGCCTTCATTGTTCGTCCATGTCATTCCAGATTTTTCTCCATTCAAGGAAAGACAGTTTTGTCTACTTGCAGATCCCAAGAAAGCACAGAATAGTCGGGTCTGGAATTTTAGAATTTTTTCCTTGTCTGGAGTTAGAGTTCATTCCAAATTGATACAATTTTGGGCAAATTTATGACACTGGTGAATGCATCAAAATTAGCAATCATTGGTAATGGAATTTCTGCTACAGAATCGTGTATTCATTCTCTGTTGCACTTAGCTGGCTCCATTCCACTTCTTATAGAATTAAAATCATAAAGATTGGGTGTGTATACACCTCCAGAAGTATTCCAGGTTTATATTCAAAAAAAAAAAAGAAGTAGCGGAATTGCATGCAAGAACTAAGATTTAGTTGATAAAATCTAGATACAGGTTAGTGCAAAACTACAATAGAACAGGAAGCCACAGTGCCTATCCTCGTTGAAATAGTAGCAGATTTTTTTCATTAGTTCATTCATGTGGGAATTTGGAAGTGTTGGTTGGAGAAGATCAGCCCGGTACTGCATTTCTTTATTCTAGAATTGCATTATAATTTCCTAGTCTGCATTGGCAGTTGTGATTCCATGTGATTGTCGGGTTTTGTTCATTTTTTTTAATGATACGGTATCCCCATCCCATTTTCAGGGTGGGACTAATCCCTATGGATGCACGCAATCACCTGCAAACCACGTGCAGCAGGTAAAGGGTTTTGTGCATTTTTTGTTTCAGCTTTACAGAAAATTTTAGATTTGAAGCTTTGTTGTCTTTTCCATCGATTTGGGACAGGCAGAGGGTAGAATCCGGCAGATTTTCAGCCAAAAGACATCTCTCACGCTGCTGTAATTTTAACCACTACTTGCCATCTTCCCCAAGCAATGGACAAAGCTTGGGATTAGCCTTCAGAATTGACCTGCCAGCAGAACTGATTCTTATCCACCTTCATCATTTTCTGAACTTTTGTAAGGTTGGAAGCAAGAAAGATTGGAGAATGACAATAAGGCCTATGGTGCAAACATCATAGCTGCTAGCGAGAAGGACAATTCAATCTTGAAAGTGCAATCTTGACGAAGTTTTCAACTAGAGTGGTTTGGGCAGTCATAACTGGTTCATTAAGACCTAGCAGCTATGTGGCTAGGGTTTGAGGTGGTTCGTGACCCCATTGATTCTGGCATTGAGAGTTGGTATATTAATTTGATACCCACGAGCAATGGCTCCACCTTATGTGCCATATTACGATGCCAGTTACACTTATGGTGATTGCCAGGCCACCTGTGTATGATGGATAAATGCTCTTGAGGATTATCAATAATACTATAGCCGAAACCATCATGAGAGAATATGGCGTGTCCGAGAAACCGTGAAGCATGATACTATGCTTTCATGGGTCAATTTACTGAAGGAACACCGTTAACAGGGCCGCTCTTCTCTTCCTTGATGGGAAGACGTTCGAGACCATTTCTTGAGACTTTATGCACCCTCCATCTATTGGCAATGGCACAAGGCAGAAGTTCGACGTAGGGAGTAAGAGGCTAAGTGGAGACAAGAAGAAAAAGCCGAACAAAGAGAATTTGAGGAGTTGTGGTTGAAGTGGAAACGAGAAGCTTAGGCCAGGCAAGAGCAATGGGCCCCGAGTGAGGCAAAGTGGACCAAGAACTTGTCTTAATTACATAGGCAACTGAGTCTCGCACAGACATCTCCTATTCCGGCATATGAGGCTAATGATACATATGTTGAGACTAATGGTGAGGAGGAGTTGCATCAGGAGGTGTTGAGAGAGCAGATAGAGGATCTGATTACTATTGAGGACTCTGGAGAGATTGAGGCGTCTACTTCAGCGATGGATTCATTTGAGGCACCATTAGAGGAGCACATTGATACAGAGGGACATATGGATCTTTTTTCTTTTTCTTTTTTTGAAAATTGACTTTTGTTAACCCAGAAAGAACCAAAGAGGGAACAAGATGTCCCTGCACGGGCTACAATAATTCGAGCCCAAAGAATTTACAATTAAGTGAGTTTCAATAACAGTAATAGCCTTCCCATCCCCATTCCCCATTACATTACCCGGAATACTAATCTGCATCGAATCCAGCAATAAACCCTGTTTGGCCAACTCATCCGCCATTTCATTCGCAAAATGCCTTCTGTGTTTGATTGTTGGACGAATCTGTCGTACTAGATCCTTAACCTCCGCGATGTAATTTTGCAGCCGTCAGGGCCCTTTTGAATTATCTGATGCCCACACGATCACATTAGATGAATCCCGTTCAACAATAAGGGGGTTAGAGGAATGTGTTGAATACCATTTGATTCCAAACAATAGAGCTCCCTATCGGGCCGAGTAGGGCATCACTATATTCCCCCTTGACTAATAACATAACTAGATGCAAGGACTAGCACTTCTATCACAAGACGCTTGTATTTGTAAATATTTCTTAGAGAGAACAACCTCAATGGTGAAGCTCTAGATTTAGCATAAAAATTCTCCTTGATATGACTGAACCATTAACTCTATACGGAAGCTATATATTCATGATAATGAGATGAGGAGTGATAATCAAAAGAAACTTTGTTTATGTTTAAGTTCTCCAAACACACACACAAGGCTAGATTTTTGTCCCGAGATGGGACCCAAAAGACCCATCATTTTACAACATAGTGCACTCCGTTTTTGGGGTTTTCAAAAACAAGTATAACTAGTTCCCCAACTGCCCTATTTTTAGGCACACAAAAG
Source organism: Tasmannia lanceolata (assembly GCF_043159265.1). Lineage (NCBI taxonomy): Eukaryota > Viridiplantae > Streptophyta > Magnoliopsida > Canellales > Winteraceae > Tasmannia > Tasmannia lanceolata. The sequence continues at coordinate 58,611,629 of NW_027518695.1, read as the reverse complement.
TCCACACACGTGCACTACCTGTTTTGGGCATCAACACACACACAAATGCTAGGAGCTGCCCTGTTTTTGGGCGTAAAGCACGCAGACAGACAGAGATCACTGCTGTCCCGTTTTTGGGACACAATCACACACACAAACATACTAAACAGCTGTCCCCTTTTTGGGACACAATCACCGATATAAACATATTACATTGTTGTCCTGTTTTTGGAACGCAAAACACGCGCATTTATGGCGTGCAAAACGGGTCTGTTTTGGGATCCAAACTATATACATATGTAAACTGGTGGAGACATACAAGTATGGATGGAAATCAAAGGATTCATATACACTAGTATGAGTATACATTACTAATGGAATCAAATGCTCTATAAATATTTTTGTACGAGTATACAAGTACTTGCAAAATAGATGTGTTCATATCGATGTCCAAGCGCTGATGAAATTAAGTGGATTTATACACATCACAAGAGGCATACTATTACTGACGAAAATTAAAAGATTCATCTACACTATTATAACCATACAAGTACTGGCAAGAATTTATGAATTTATGTACAGTAGTATTTGTATATGTATACGAAAATCACCGATTTAATGAGTATGCTTTACTGACAAATCTTGGATTGATACGAATGTGCGCGCGCACACGCGCACACCCCGAAAACCAACAGTAGACATACACAAAAATCATCGATTTTATTAATATATTTTAATTGTCCAAATCTTGGATTAATACTAATACATATATACACATCGAAATTAAACGTACACATGCATAGAAATCATTGATTTTCTAAATATACTTCAACTGCCAAAATTTTGGATTAGTACTAATACAGATATACACATTGAAATCATCTGTACAAATACATAGAAATAATTATTTTTTATGGGTACACACTACTGTCAAAATCATTTGATTGATATGAATATGTATAGGTAAACCAAAATCAACAGTACATCTATATGAAAATCATTGGTTTTATGAAAATACCCTAATTGTTGAAATCTTAAATCAATATATATATATATATATATATATATATATATATATGCTGAAAACCAAGAGTGCACATGTATGAACGCGAAGGTGCTAATACCCTGGAACTAATGAAAACCATGGTTTAAATCATATCTCTCCCTCTCTCTCTCTCTCTCTCTCTCTCTCTCTCTCTCTCTCTCTCTCTCTCTCTCTCTCTCCTTGGATGAATTTTTCCAACCTAAGGGGAGAGCTTAAGTTAAGTTATTTATAATGTCTTTCTATTTTTCTTTTCCCTCCCTTTCTCTCTTTCAAATCCAAGATTTCTTTCTTTCATTTTGATTCCTAATTCCCATACATGATTTAAGTGATTTCTCATTTATTGTGCAGGCCTTCCCTTTTGGTTTTCCATCCAAGGATTTTAAGTTTTAAGTTTTAATTATAAGTGCCTAAAATATGATGTGCTAACATGGCTTACTAAAATGAGAAAAGCAAAGTCAACTCTTTAATATTTGGAAGATATACACAATGCTACTAATTTATTTTTTAATTTAAATAACATAAAACATCTTTAAACTTGCTTAAAAAGAGTCGTAAAACACAAATCTCGTATTTGACCCATACCATATGGTAAATGGGTCATAACTTCGTCAAATCATGTCCAAATTGCTTGATCTTGGGCCCGTTGGATATGGAATCGAAAAACCTATCTAATGAGACCAAAATCAAGTCAAACGGACAAGATTTGATGTCTCGAATTTAAGCTACAATAAAAATGACGAAAAAAAAAAGAAAAAGAATATCTCCCTCCTTTAATTTAGATTTTGAAAGTTGAATATCTTTCCAAATGTTTTATGTGCCATCTATGATTACCAAAAGGAGGGAAAGAAAGTCAATCATGGGAGATTTGCCATTTAGGCAAATCCCATGATTTGGCACACTTTCTCATTATGGCAAATTTGTCCAATCTATATGGATTTGGGAAGATATTTTCCATGGAAAATCAATTCCATGGAAAACTCAAGATTAAATTGAGTGATTGTTATTAAGATAATTGAATATGGTCAATAGATTTACTAACTCTTCTGATCTTTTAAAATCAAGCGAGATCGATGCTCGAGTGACATGATCTGATGTCTACTCGAGTTCAATCGACGATCCTAGGGGTCCAATTATTTATCCAACGGATCAAAAGGCTCAAATCGAAGATCTAAACCATTGATCTTCGATCGAAGAATCTACGGCCAAGATTAAATTATATTTTTACCAATTTTACTAAAATCCAAATATAGAACGTTAATATGGAAGTCAATACGAAATGCAATATTCCCAACCAAATTGGCTTGAGAAAATATTGAATATGTATAAACTATCTCAGATAGGTTTGAGTTTATATGAAAAGAAACAATATCTTGATTCTAACATAATATAATTTCTTAAATAGGATCCCAACAGGAACTGCTTTTAAAGAAGAGATAAAGGTTAACTTCTTCTTGAAACAGTTTTGCATAATGTAATCACATTCGAATAACCTCAACGATTGAATAAAGGTCTCCAAAAAGGATGGCAAAGTGGAAACATATGTAAAAGGTAGGGATCATTGTTTATTTGGTAGGCCTAAACCGAAAGAGTAGATGGGACCTTGACATAAAATGGAGAAAACTGAGGGCAGTAAAAAGTTGCAACTAAGAAAAAATAAAATAAGTATTTTAAGTCAACATGTGTTCGCGTTTAATTCTTACATATCTAGAAAGAAAAGGAGTCAGTGTGTATGTTTATTTGAGTTTTTAATTCTTGATTATTTAGTAAAACAAAAGGTCAATATGTATGTGAGAAAGAAATGGGTGCATGCAAGATGGAAAATTAACGGAGTTTTGATGCTAAGTTCTAACATAAGTTTATGTAAATGTAAAAGGGAAACCTTTAGACATAAGTTCACCTTCTTATAAGTATAGGTAATGTAACCAATTGCAAATGAAATCATCAATCGAATAATATTTAAAGCAAGCCGGTATTAAATAAAAAGGAAGAAGATTTGACGAGTTGAATGTCTAAAATTTCAACTAGAAGACCAATTAATATGAAAGATACCAAGAAATCATGACAAGGAACAACCAATGAGTATTAAGGCCAATAAAAATCCACGGTAGCTGGTTTGACTTTGTTAAAGTCAATTGTGGATAGATCCTACACCCATACATTGATCAAATTCTCAAGTAATGTATACAAAGATATTTATTCCTTTTTTCATGATTAGTTGAAACTTTTTGAAAAAGGAGAATAGACAAAAATACAATAAACATTCCACCAAGGGACAAGGCCCCTAAATGCAAAAAAATCTCATATGAAGCAACCGAAGCATAATTTTCACTTTGTCTTCTGTCTTTCATTTTTTGCTGACGAGTATTCTTTCTTAATGAACCTAAAAATCTCCTTTGTTTTGCAAGAAAGTGAAAGAGAAAAACTGAGCAAGTGAAAGGGATACAGAGAATGGATCGAAAACCATTCATATAATTAATAAAAGCCAAGGTGAGAGATATTCGTGTACCTTCATCAGTGTAGACTACAAACCCTCGAGTGAGTTATCCATATTTCGGGGATGCGTGAGATACTAAGCCAATATTGGACTCCTTCCTTTCTGCATAGTTTCTGTACTTCCACACATCCATAAATACTTAATCATTGAAGCATTGTGGGTAGCCCATCCTCCGGCAAGGAAAATAGTTAAGGACAATCACCAACGGCCAACTTGTTGAGGGGGTGAGGTTCTTCAACATCCCCTTGGGCAAGGATTTCAGATTATCACAGCCTATGATATAGAGGCCTGTAAGCGTGGTGGCAGTAGCTTTCCTGGAAAGGACTCAAGTTCCTTTCAAGGAAAGCTACTAAAACTAGAACTCTAAGAAATAGAAACCTGATAAACATGAACTATGACTAAAATAACCCTAACTAAAGCTGAAAATCACAAAAGGTTCCATGTGGGGCCTAAATAAGAATAAAAAACAACTCTATGGGCCTCTCGGAGGGCGGGCAAGTCTCGAATAGTTGCGCAAAGGGCTCCGATCTCCATCACTACGCTTACAGATTAGCCACCACCAAAGGGGATGTTGAATAACCTCACCTCATCTCCCTCAAAAATTAGCAATTGGTGACTAACCTCTCCTCCTCCTCCTCTTAATATTAGTGAGAAGCATCAGTTAGCTGATAACATATTTAACAAAAAACGACATGTGTTACCAAACAACAACAAAATATCACACTAAAGAAAATATGGATGTCTACCAAAAGTAAGAGTATTAAAGAATGCTTTGACTAAAAGCAGAACATATTAGTTCCAGAAAACCGATGGAACAGAAAGACCAAGACAGTGATTAAGAAAAATGTGAAAGGCTTATATAAATATGACCTAAAAGTTTCAAAGACAGAGTCATCTTTCAGAAAATTCAAATAATATAACCTTTGTGTAGATTCTCCAACAAGAAACCATGTTGCAAGAAGGTAAAAAAATGTGGTCCAGATCTAACAAGTTAATTATAGAATGTACACACAAGTAAATGTAAATTTTCATCTCAATATGAAAAATCCAGTACAAATAGAATGAATGTTAAGGAATTACTATATTTCCAAGAAATTAGTATTTTCCCACACTTCTCGTCATTACATGAATGCAAAGACTCTTGAATATGATACTTATTATTACAATGAATATCAAATTGAACTCAACAAAACGTTACATAAAATCAATCAACTTTTGAACTAAAGAAAGAAAAAAATCAAGAACATAGTCCAGAAACTAAGCTATCAGAACATTTCCCAAGATGAAGATCAGTGAATTCATGACCTTTGCTAACTACACCAATAGGTTTACAAAGGTCTGAAAAGACTATAATTATAATTTCTACTAATATCACAACCGTTGCATAGAGATCCAGATGAAACAAGATTAAATTCCACAAGTCTGAAAGTGCTTCGTAGCCTAGAAGTTATTGATGCAAGGGGGAATCTAGATGAATGTAATAAAGCATATGATAAGTAAACTAAGGTCCTGTTTGGATGGCAATAATTTTGTGGAAAAGTTTGGGAAGGAAAAATATTTTCTGAAATTTCCCACTTTTCTTACGCATGAAAAAGATAATTGAAACCAGATCGATTCAAATTTTCATTAAAGGGACTTATAATTTATGCTAATATCCGTCCACATTAACCATTATCATATCATTTCCCTCTAGATTGTGGAAAGAAACAAATTTCCCAAGAAAATGTTTTCCATCAGAAATGTTTTTCTTGCAATACAAGCAGGGCCTAAGATAATGTAATAAAAGTAGCAGTACAATCAATGAGATTTTTTTCCTAAGCATAGAAAAGTCAGTTACCATTACAATTCCAAGACGAATATTGATGCAGATGCATCCTCTAAGAAGATAGATGAGCAATTGAATGTGTTAGGAGACCCACACATACTAGAGATTATGTTCGGCTGCTACTTTTCCTTTTCTTTAGTTAGAGGGATTTTAGGATATCATAAAAATGAAGACATTCGTAAAAAGGTGGGGGTGGCTCCAATCGAGGAGAAGATGAGAGAGCACCGCTTAAGATGGTTTGGACATATCCAACGTAGGCCTTTGGATGCTCTGGTGAGAAGAGGTGACTTGTGCCAAATTGAGGGAGTAAAAAGAGGTAGGGGTAGTCCGAAAATAACATGGGTAGAAACAGTGAGGAAAGACTTGATAGCTAGGAACTTAACAAAGAACATAACCTTGGATAGGATAGAATGGAAGAAAATGATCCACGTAGAAGAACTCAACTAGAACCAGGATTAGAGCAGGGTAGATCCCTTTTACCTTCTTCATGAAATTTTTTTCTAAAGGATTCATTTAGCCAACCCCAACTAGCTTGGGACAAAGGCTTTGTTGAGTTAAGTTGAGTTTAGGTAGCTTACTTTTCTTAGGAGTTTAAAGTATTATTGTTAGTTATCTATTCCTATATTTTAGTATTTAGGAGTCTTTCATTAATAGGATTTTATAATGTATAAAGAGAAGTGTGTAACGTGACATGAGGACATTTTAATAGGATTTTATAATGTATAAAGAGAAGCGTGTAACGTGAGATGAGGGCATTTTTTTGGATTTACACAATTTATGTCAAAAGTGGCCATGTGCCTTTTTATCTCTCCTCTAATACGGTTTGATGAAAAATCGTGTATTGAAGTGGTTTTTGGATTTTTTGTTATCTTATTTTCTTCCGCTCGCACTCCTTCCTTGGGTTGAAGAAATATTATATCCTTCCTTCGTGGCACAACAGCGGATGTAAGATTGATAAAATAAATGAAAAGAGAGCCCTTCGAACACCGTTGTAGGGAATAGAATACTTCGATCACCGTCGAAGGGGATGTGATTTACTTCCTCTAGGTAATAATAAAACGATTTCAAGTGTGGTGTTACCTCCCAATCTTGGCATTCGGCAACTCTTCTCTAAAGTGATCGAAGATAATCAGTAACCATCAAGAATCCACGCAATTTTTTTGCTACCAAACTTTTTCTTCAACCCAAGGAAGGAGTCAGCTCTGATACCAACTGATGCAGTCCAAAAATCTGGGCGCTCTTCGTGGCGCAACAACGGATGCAAGGTTGATAAAATAAATGAAAATGGAGCCCTTCGAACACCGTCGTAGAGATAGAATACTTCGATCACCGTCGAAGGGGATGTGATTTACTTCAATCCTGTCGAAGTCAAGTTTCTCAGAGCGAAACTAGAAAATACTCCTGCAGGTGCTAATCCAAGCAACTAAAAGTTCTCAAAAGAACTTAAAAGCCTAAAGGTAAATTTCATTCAATAATCAAAGTCAATTACATTGCTTTCATAACATCTATTTCTAATAAAATAAACCCTAAAAGCTAACTTAATATCCAAGCAACTAATCATAACCGTTCATCTAAAATAACATAAATAAAACCTAAAACTTGACTAAAACTTACCTGAAATAGTAATCCCGTAATAGACACTTACCATATCTTAAAACTGCCCATAACTTAGCCAAATCAAGTCCAAATCGCGTAATCTTAGGCTCTTTAGATAGGTAATGGAAAAACCTTTCTAAAAACACCAAAATCAGGCCAAAAGAACAAGATTTGATGCCCTAAAAAAATACTACAAATAAAATGACGAAAATACAAATTAAAAAATAAGAAACTTGTTCCACGCCAACAAACTGAATTATTCATAGTGATTTCGGTCCGCATCAAATATCAATGAGTTCACAAAATCTATACTAACATCACATGCATTACATATAAAAATCCAACAATTTCATAATCTAAAAATCCAAAAATGCCCAAAAAACACCCAAATCTTCCGAGGAAAGAAAGAGGGAACAAAAATAGCCAAAATCCATCGAAACTGTAGAAGTAAAACCCTAGAAAATCATAGATATCGAAACTTAAGCTCATAAAAACACTAATTTGTAGACCAATAGCATCAATAACAGAGATTACTAATAAATCGACAACCCCTCAGTCATGAGCCAAAATCCCACATCCAAGAAAAAAAATAATCAATGGAGATTTTTCCTCGGGAAAAAATAAAACCAAAACCCCTATGAAAACCTCAAATCTATCAGAACAAAAGCATAACCAAGAGAGGAAACAATAAAATCATCAAAAACCCTAGAAGGAACAAAAAAAGAATAAAAAAAACCTCCTCCAAGTACCTCAATAGCCTAAAGCCCTAAACAAAGCTTTTGAAACCCTAACTATTAGCCTTCTTCCCCTTTGCCTTACCCTTGTTTAAAATCTGGCAGATGTCTTACCAAAATAGAGGGAACGCGTTATGTTTGGGAAATTATTTTTTCACACACCCCATTGTAGGATTATGCCCCCCCCCCCCCCCCCCCCGCCCTTCACTTGATTTGACATAAAAAAGCGTTAAACTCTGCCTGAAATGGTTTTAAATTTCAACCGAAATCCGTTCGGATTTCGGTGAGCACCGAAGCGTACCGAATTCACCTTAATGGGGGCGTATAATCCTACAGTGGGGGTGTAAAAATCAACTCCCGTTATGTTTTAGCTTTTTTCGTTTTCTATTCTTTCTTCTGTACAAAGAAATGTGAAAAAGAGGGGAACTGCGTAAAATAGAATTGCGAGGAAGTGCGTGACTCTAACTTGCGCCGCGGTGTGTAACTCGTCGCATGACTCAAACCATTCATTTTCGTGGGCCCCACAGTCAAGGATCTCCAACCTTCGGATGATTTGGACCCAGAAAGGTTACAATGCGAAAATCCTCGATTTATCGGATGGTTAGAAACTTGGAGCATAGTTTGTGTTCCCAAAGATGAATGGTTTGGATCACTCATGCGGTACCCATGTAGGGGTGTAAATGGACATTTGAAAATTCGATTACCGTCCGCATCCGAATCCATTTAAAGCGAATATTATCCGAATCTGTTTCAAGCGGATATTATCTGAATCCGCTTATGAGATATCCGGCTCTTAGCGGATACGAATATGGTAAATGGTACATCCGATCCGTTTAACATCCGAATCCGAGAGGTACATCCGTTTATCCCGAATATCCGGATCTGGATCCGTATATCTGAATCCGGATCTGCATCCGTATTCGGATATCCTAAATATCCGAATCTGTATCTGTATCTGGAATCATTTTATTTTTATTAATATTTATTATTAATAATATATTAATATCATCAAATAAGATTTACATTTTTGCCCAAGGAACACCTCAAATATAATTAGATTTACATTTTTACCATCGATATATATTTACATTTTAATATTTATTTAATATAACTCCCTCGTATGCAAAATAATTGATAAATAGTCCTTAAGAATCACGTAATATCCAATAAGTCCAGTTTTTTTAAAATATTTGCTAAGAAGTCCCTTTAACAAATGTTACACATGTTTTCATTTCCAAACTCTTCTACAAAATTACAAGTTTATAACAAATCCGAAGTTAACTTTAGATAGAAGCAATTTTCTTAGAAGTAATTATGTAGACACCCCATTTTGACTGAACCCGAAAACCTGAAATTTTCCAGTTCATAGAATCATTTTTGAGAACTTGGACAGCCCAGATAATCCCTGAAATTTCCCTTGCATTTTCCAAAAGAATGAAAAATTACAAAGACACATCTCGCATTTTGATTTTGGCACCCAAAATAATGGGCTGACAACCCACAAAGAAAAGTTAGTGAGCTCGGATGTGATTCCTATGTGTTTTGACCTTGATGGATGGAAGCCATACTAAATGGAATTAAGCGGACGGTTTAGATCATTTCGCAGATCAAAGGATTGTTTAAAAAGCCCTTGGAAAAGATTTTCTTTCCTTTTGGGTACCCATTTGAAATCTCACCTAAAGTTGTTAATGACACTACATGTTCCAAAACATGTCTCAAACAGGGTAGCATTTGGAAAATCAGGGGGTGCCCATTCTATGCAAGAGGGAGAAGAGTGCTTTATCTTAGCCTTAAAAGACAAATGAATGAAGGGCCAAGATTGACCCTCTTATTAGATAACCCTAAGTATAAAGACCAAAAACAGGGAATCTAAAATAGAAGGCTTCATTTTCTCATTTTGCAACCACCGAGAGGGTGAGAGAGGCCACTCCCCACCGACCACACCCATCACCTCCACCATCGTTATCTACACCACCCAACTCCCCTACTTGTGGCCATCTCTCCACCATCGGCCACTCTCACAACGACCATCACCAATTTCCACCATTAAAACCCCTTACCCTCAAACCCTCTTCCATTAAAAACCTAGATCCACAGCCATAGCCTCTCCATCTTCTACTCCAACACTAAAATCCTATATATTCCTTATTTTTTTGCAACACCAGAAAGAGGGGGGAGGGGGGGGGGGGGGGGGGGACTCTTTGATTTTCAGATCTGAGAAATAGAGAGGGAGCTTAGAGAGATACGGAAAATACAGAGCTAGAGAGAGAGGTACAGAGGAAGAGAACCTTCTCCGGCTTCATTTCCGGCCGGAATCTGGCACTATCTTCTCCACCACCACCACCATTAGCAAACACATTTTTTCTCCTCCTATCATCCCTTCAACCCTTGCTGCCATTGTGAATTTTTTACCCTACATCCGCCTCATCCCACCACCATAAACCATCAGATCTGATCACTCACCTCCATTAAAACCCATTTCCACTACCACCTCCACCAAATCCGGCGAATCCCCTCATCAGCCACCATTTTCATGATCTGGAGGTGAAAATTTGAGCTGAAGATGCATTGATTGTCTGATTTATCTTTTGGGTGGCTTGGATCGATAATATTATATTAGTTGGTTGTCTTCTTGAATTTTAAATCTTAGTTTTCATTTTGAGGGTGATCCATTTATTGGGTAAACAAGCAAAGATAGAGCATGATTTTATTAGAAGAAGAAAAGCTATTTCCTAAGTCTTATCTTACTGTGGGTGGAAAGGAAGTTGATATTCTATCTTCAATTCAATTTTGCCATGGATCTTCTAAATTTTCAATCGAAAAGATATACTTACGTGGAAAGAAAAATAATCAGAATTGTCGGGTATGAAATTTTCGAATTCGGATATGAACTCGGATATTTGGATATGAATTCAGAAATTCGGATATGAATTTGGTTATAAAATTTGGATTCGGATTTGAATTCAGACATTCGGTTATGAGTTCGAATGTTTGAGTTCGAATGTTCGACTTTACCGGATAAACGGATACGGATAATATTCGAATTTGAATAATATCCGACAGAGGCTGAATTCGAATTTGAATTCGGGTAGTACACATTATGATCGAATTCGGATACAGGCATATCTGATTCGAATTCGATCCGTTTATACCCCTATACCCATGCATATTGGAATATAAGAACTAGCCACTGTTCTATAATCTAGACCGTTCATCTGAGGAAGATGCCCATGGTAGGTTCTAGAAATGAGGTTATAAAAAGGAGGCAAGGGGAGTTTATACTATGCGAAGATTACAATGTTAATGAGAGCGGAAGAATAAGAAATTGCAATAACCAAAACTCAAATAAACTCTCTACATTTGATACACGATTTTTCAAAGAAAACAGTAACATAAAAAGATAGAGTGTAAAATTTATCAAACGTTCCAAAAAAAAGTCCCCTTTTTCATATTCCAAACGTCCAAAAAAAGTCTCTTTGCAAGTGAAGAGACTCAAAACACTCCTTACTGTTCACAGAACATAATAGTATATTTTGTCACAGAAAAAAAAGTATTCATTCCTTCATATCATTCGGCTATTATATACAAGTAGTTTTAGGCCCGTAAGTTGCACGGGGCAAACAAAGAAAAACAAGGAATCAAATGAAGCGAACGAAAAAATATCTTCAGACCAAAAGCAATATAAATTTCCTACATATAAAACCTGCATAGATATGTATCCCTCATGCAAGAAGTGATTAATGTTGGGATAAATACCGAGAATATTAGCAGATCCTCTCCTTTTTCAAATAGCTTCGCACGAAATGGTATATGTGTATCTGTAATAAAAGAAGAAAACAAAAATGTTGATAAAACGGAAAGAAAAAAACAAAGAAAAACAAAGAATCAAATGATAGAGAGACTTCACATCTATAGATATCTATTTTTCAAAAACAAAACATGCATAGATATGTATCCCTCGTGCAAGAAGTGATAATGTTTTATGGTTGTAGCATGTTTCTGAATGACAAAAAGTACAATTATTATCCACAATGAAGAATTTTATATCTAATCGAGTTTCACAGCAATTAATTAACTTAAAGTCGTGTTCAAGCAAATCCTCTACCAAAATAAAATAGTATTGCATAAAAATCCCGTCACAAACTACAAAAAAGGAATTTGACCATAATTGGTCACTTAGTCATAAACTAAGAAAAAAAAATATGAAAAATCAAATTAACTATCTTTCATCCTTTTCTTCACAAATATCCCTCTCTTAAAAAAATAAGAAAAAGGCATAAGAATAATACAAAGCAAATAGCACCCTTAAGCATCCCAAATGAAAACTCAAACCCATCATAAGAATCCCACTTAGTATCAAAATAATACTATTTCATTCTCAATGAACACACCATGTTATGGGCATCCTCTTGGATGAGAGAGAGAGAGAGAGAGAGAGAGAGAGAGAGAGAGAGAGAAGGGGGGGGGGGGGGGGGGGCTAAACCTCCATGCTTTTCTAGAAAAGAGAACAACAATGTTTTTCAATTAGTAATAACATCATCTAAAGCTAATTCCCAATTTCAACGAACCACTGATCATGTTTTCTCCTATTTAAACTTTATTTGATTTTTCCAAGTAATATATGTTTTATATAGATGGCCTTCTTAGTTGACTTCCAAAAATACTTAGTTCACTATCCTCAAATATTGGGCTACCTCTCGTCACATTTCTGTGGGTTTCATCATTAAGGCAATGGTTCCATTATATTGAACACATCATAACAATATCCTTTGCATTTTTATGATGTTTTGGCACTTTTTTTCCTGATTTAGTTCTCTTTTTTGTGATTTTTGTATGGGAATAGAATAACTTACATGTTCCGAGTTTATCTAAAAGTTGTAAAACCTGTTTATTTGGGTCCTATTGTACAATCTCTGACCTTGTAAGCAAAAGTGTGAGCCTAGCATGTTTCTTAAATTGTAGGCAGCTACAGACGGACATCATATAATAACTCATAAATCAAATATCAAGTGATATACCAATTGATTTCCATATTTTATTTTAATTTGAACTATGGTTCAAACAACTAATTTTGGATTTTGGGAAGCAATTGTGAGCCTAATAAGGCAAATTTAAGCACCCTTCCATATTAACCATTGCTAAATACAAATCTCTGAAATGAAAGCATCTCATTTTATGATTTAAAAAAAAGAGGAAACAATTGGAGTTCTGACATATTTGGGCATACCCATACTTTAATTGCATTAGAAAGATGCCCTTTTATACTTTAAATGCATTAGAAAGATGCCCTTTTGAAGCGTTCACTCTGTAAGATTATCCATCCCGAAATGGAAATCTGGGTTAGTGAAGCTGTGAAGATACACCCAAATAATGTAGAGTACCAAAAGTCAGGAAGAAAAGAGAATTGGATTAGTGAAGCCTGATGGAGCTGATTAGAAGACGACGATTATACCTTCTTGCCAATGTTCAGATAAGTAATCCAAAGATCATGTCGGGTCAGCATCACAGGAATCAGATGAAAGATTTTCAGCATTGACTGATAAGAATCTGGCGATGGAGGACCGATCATCTTCGGAATAGCAGCAACATTACAATTTGTTGACGAAGGAGGGCCTTGATTGATCTGATCTTTCACTGGCAAACCCGAGAACTGAAAATAAAAAAGAGAGGATAAATCTACAACTACGGCTGCTGTTGAAATAGAGAAGATGGCGAGCAAAAAAAGAGAAAAAATTACTTGGGCTCCTTAGAAGATAAATGCTTGTTCATTTTAGAGAAGAAGGCTCAGAGGTTATAAAGACCAAGGGTCATGCCAGACGAAGGGACGCAGGAGGAAGGGTGGCCTTTAAAATTACCTACGGGACAGCCATCGCCATTAATTGTTTTTCATCAACAGAAATGGTATGGAAGTATCGGGTGGTGGGGAGGAACGAGAATATAAAACGATTTTGAGATAAGCAACAGATGTTCGCTCGTATTTAAGCAGCAGATGTACCATTAACCAAAAGAGAAAATAGCTGAAAAAGTAATTAATATGAGGAAATTAAAAGTAGTATTTAGTGGATGATTTGGCAAAACGAGAGATTGATGAGTTGACTTGGAATAAGAAACGATTTTCTTTATTCTTAGGCTTTGGACACGGTGCAATTCGTCATAAAATAGAGAGTTACGAGCTTTAGTAAGAGAAAAGTACATAATGGGGGCTGATGTTTGGTGTAATTATGGATTGCGGGCACCTTTTAAAACAAGAACAAAAAAGGGGCTAATCTTCAAATTTGGGTGGTCAAAAGACCCTGATACCCTTCTGACATCAACAAAGTCCTCATTTTTCATTACTGCCTATTAAATTGGATCGCTTAACGAGGATTCTTTTGGTTCGTTTGAATGTGTATTTGAACCGAAAGAACCTTGGGTTCGTTTCTATCTTGGCCATCGGAAATAACTAGAGACGGATGGATGCTTGACACGTGTTGGAAAACTTAAACTTGTTGGAACGCTAACGTTATTGAATACTTGAGTAAGCAGCGTTATCTTTTCTCACTTCTCTTTTGGCTTAGAACGATAACGTTATTGATTACATCTCTTTTGGCTTAGAATCTTTTCCCTTCTCTTTTGGTCCTCATTATTAACGCCGGCGTACCCCATTATTTAACGCCGGCTTACCCATTAATTACGCCGGCGTACCCATGAATTACGCCGGCGTACACCTTATTTCCGCCTACACCCTATTTCATCCCGGCACCCATTATTTCTCTTTTGGCTTAGAATCTTTTCCCTTCTCTTTTGGTCCTCATTATTTACGCCGGCTTACCCCATTATTTACGCTTTCCGCCGGCGTACTCATTATTTCTCTTTTGGCTTAGAATCTTTTCCCTTCTCTTTTGGTCCTCATTATTTACGCCGACTTATCCCATTATTTCCGCCGGCGTACACCCTATTTCTCTTTTGGCTTAGATTCTTTTTCCTTCTCTTTTGGTCCTCATTATTTACGCCGGTTTACCTCATTATTTACGCTTTCCGCCGGCATACCCATTATTTCTCTTTTGACTTAGAATCTTTTCCCTTCTCTTTCGATCCTCATTATTTACACCGCGTACCCCATTATTTCCGCCGGCGTACACATTATTTCCCCCGGCGTACACCCTATATCTCTTTTGGCTTAGAATCTTTTCCTTTCTCTTTTGGTCATCATTATTTATGCCGGCTTACCTCATTATTTACACTTTCCGCCGGCGTACCCCATTATTTCCACCGGTGTACCCATTATTTCCGCTGGCGTACACCCTATTTCTCCTTTGGCTTAGAATCTTTTCCCTTTTCTTTTGGTCCTCATTATTTACACCGACTTACCCCATTATTTACGCTGGCGTACCCCATTATTTCCGCCGGCGTACACCCTATTTCTCTTTTTGCTTAGAATCTTTTCCCTTCTCTTTTGGTCCTCATTATTTACGCCGGCTTACCTCATTATTTAAGCTTTCCGCCGGCGTACCCCATTATTTCCGCCAGCGACCTATTATTTCCGCTGGCGTACACCCTATTTCTCTTTTGGCTTAGAATCTTTTCCCCTCTCTTTTGGTTCTCATATTTACGCCGGCTTACCCATTATTTACGCTTTCTGCGTACCCCTTTATTTCCGCCGGCGTATACCCTATTTCCGTCGGCGTAACCCCTTAATATTCCGGCGGCGTACTCCTGAATCAGGCGGCGTTCTTAGCCAAAAGAGACATGAGAAATAATAAAATATTCAATAACGTCGCAGTTCTAAGCCAAAAGAAGCGTATTCAATAACGTCGCAGTACCAGGGTCTTTTTCCAATCCGATTTTAAAGATTAGCCTGTTTTTGTTCTTGTTTTAAAAGGTGCCCGCAATACGTAATTACTCCAAATATTAGCCCCCATTTCGTACTTTTCTCCTTTAAAAATGTATAAAGGAGGGGCTGCTTTTTTTATTAAAGTCTTTTGCAATTTAAACTTTTTAAATTGCGGGATAGAAGAGGGGCTGACATGTGGCAGCACCACACAGCGCGTGAAATCCAGTATTTTTTTCGAAAGTACAAGTTGACCAAAACCGTTCACTACATAGGATGACCTAAACCATTCATTTGTCGGGCCACATCGTAAATATGCAGCACCCCGTAGATAAATTTCCATAGGATGATCTATGGGGTACAACCATTTTATGCTGTGGCCCGACAAATGAACGGTTTGGATCATTACTTTTTGAATAATGCTGAACTTCATGCACGCTCACCACATAAAATCACCTATTTTCTAACTAGCTATTAAAGGCAGTTCCAATTAACAAAAACATATTGACAGCCAATAAAAAAATGTGCTTAATAAAGTAGTCCCATATATTAAAAAAAGAGGGGTATATAAGAGAAGTGAAATATCCGCCCATTTTGATTACTTGGGACACCCAACGGCACTGTACGTGGCAATCTAGGTCCATTGAATCCTTCTGACGTGAAGTACATCAACCCCTATGCAGCCACTGATACACTGTTGCTCGGTGTCCCAAGTAATCAAAAGGGGTGGATATATCACTTCCCTTATTTAAATTTTACTTCCCTCATATAAATTTTCACAAGTATTTCTCAATCCTAGTAGAGCTTACTAGGATTAAAAAAAGGATTGCCATATCAAAACAAGGGAATGGGGATATTATTGCCCATTTTTTAATTTGCACAAGTATTTCTTATCCTATTACGACTCTCACTTCTTAATAGTTTACATATAACTACTACTCTTGCCTCTCAATTTCTCTTCAACCTCTGGGTTTTGGTCCCTTCAACATTTGTTTACATTCTTTAGATGATGAGAACTTCTAAATAAAGGGAGTAATTGGACAGTTGCAAAAACAAAGGGTGGAGATATCAAATCCTTCTAGCTAGACTACCAAAATCTTAGGAAACCTATCTTCTCAAACACCACTAAGCAGAAGTACTGTAGAAAAAAGAGTGGAAGGACAGTGAGTGAACTAAACTAGATATGCAGTTCGAATCCAACCAACCTCACCATATTTTTGCTTCAGTTAGAACTTAGAAGTCAAAACAATTGAATCTGATTATGTAATTCCAAGCACCCATCCAAAAGTACTGAATTTCAATTAAAAAATCCCTAGTTAGGGTTAGGGTTTACCTCTTCCAAACTTTTTTGGAGAAAGAATGAGTAGTTGGAAAATGCCCTAATTCATATTCCATTAGAAGGCTTAGTGAGAGAACATTAGAAGTATAATTTATACCCACCCACATGACATTAGATGATCCTAGCCATTCAGTTTATGACCCTGGAGATGTGGTCAAACCATTCATTTTGGCAGCTTAGTGATGTAATCTAAACTAGTCATTTTATCAGCCGGCACAGTGAACAGAAAATTGTATTTATTTCCAAGATATGCCCAAGAGCAGAGCGTGAACCACCTTGAATTGATCTGAACCATTCATTTTATAGGAATTGCTTTGGATAAAAATCACACCAATCACATCTTACAGTAACAATTACTTCCTATTTGGCTTGGATAAATGGCATGATTTTCGGACAACAAACAGTTCTATAAAATTCAAAATACCGTGTTATTTTGCTATTTTTTTTTTTTATAAAGGACATAATCCAAAAGTTTCCAAAGCTTGAAAACATATTTCAGATATCTTCATAGGGATTTGCATATAGAGAAAAACACGGCATTTCTCGGGAGTTCTGTTGCGTCAGAGAGCAACCACAGAGAAAAACACAGCATGCGGATTTTTATTGCAACCATTACATGAGGAGGGCAGTCTTGCTTTAATCAGCAAAACACACATGCTCTGTGTGGTTCCCATTTTTTTAGAAAAATAGCAGGGAATGTAATTCTACTAATTCGCTAAAGGGTATTTGATAGGGAATTTAGCGAAATTCAGGCGTTTGACCGCCGGGAATGTCGGGCACTTGCCGGTGACGAAGAAAATATGAAAGAAATTCTCATGAAAATTCCTTTTTACCGTAATTGTCGTTAGTTATTAATTTTCATTGTAGTTCTTTTTAGTAATTGTCATATGTTATTACTTCCAGTTGGTATTTTTTTCATAATTTTCCAACTTTGCTTCTCTTTTTCCATAATTTTTCATTTAAATTTGCGATGGACCCTAGCAAATCCCATCTTCATATTTAGTTTTTAAGAGCAAACATATTAGGAAAATGATAAATGCACCCTTTTCATCACATGCGACACCCAATTGCAGTGTATTGAATCCTTATGACGTGGAGTACATCAGCCCCTCTGCAGTCATTGATCAACTGCTGCTGGGTGTCCCAAGTGATGAAAAGGGGTGCATTATCATTTCCCAAATATTATCATTAAAAAATAGCAAAAAAATTGCCATAATTTCATGATAATGTTTGTTATCCTAATTTTGTACATAAATTTGATATTTTTATATATTTTAGACATTTTTTCAATTTTTTTCCTGATCTGAACTCAAAATTAACAAAAAAAAAGAACTACAATATCCCCAGATACACCCCGAGAAATTCTGGAGGCAAATATTTGTAACTATGATAAAAAGGCACTGATTACCTAAGCACCTCTTAGGTTAGCTCCAAAACTTCTGTTCATATATTCTTGAGGAATGATAGATTCAAGGGCCCTCTTTATGCAAGGGCTAAAGAAGGGCCCTTGAATAGATCCACATCATCAAGTGCAACCGAATTCAGTTTCTCAACCGACTGTAAAAATGACGTGGATCTATTCAAGGGCCCCTTCTCCAGCCCTTGCATAAAGAGGGCCCTTGAATCTATCATTCCTCTGTATTCTTATATGCAAAATGGTTTTGAAGTTATAAGTGACTATTTGCAAATAATGGATATTATAGTTTAGAAATGATATGGGTTAAAGGCTTCCGAAGAAGCCTTAATGACCCATTTGCAGATAAGATCGATCTTATCTGCAATTTAAAGACGGCATCTGAAGAGGCCCTAAGATACCATGAGGTGATAGAGACACACAACACATACCTATACAATTGTCTATAGACAATGAAATTGCATGCATTTATACACAACTGTCTTTGGTGGACTAAACATTTCGTACATACATGTATGAATATAGCGGCTGTCCCATCTGGGTGAATACTGACCTCCATATGCATTGGTGGCTCTCTTCCAGACCCTATCATACCATAGCCCACCACTAATCAATAGAGAAACACCATAAGCAAATAAATTAGCATATATGTGAAGCAATAGGAAGGGAAATCCTATAATTAAAAAAACAACAGAATAAACATAAATGGAACTAAGAAGGCTTGCAAATCAATCTTTGCACAACAGTTATACTAAGTGTTGCCTGTATTGACAATCCATACTAAAATTTTAAGTAAAAAACTATCAAGAAGATTTGCCAAAATTATACATGTAAACTGGTCTTATAAACTAATAATTAGCAAAGTAGGAACAATTCTAGTAGTCTTGTTAGTTAATACAATGTCAAAAATGGGCACACGACTAGTCTACAATCAATAAGTCCAAATGCTCAACAATAAGACTTGACAACTTTGAACCATGCCTAGAAAATGGCAGCAAAAAGTATATATCAAGTGCAGCATACATTGCACACAATATGTCCACTGCTATACTATATACTTCAGTATGTTTTTTTTCTGGTAGGTTTTAGCAATTAGCATAAGTTATTCAGATGTTCAATAGAAAAGGATAAAATTGCATTTTAATACTCGCATAAATCAGTTGTTTTCTGTTGTTCTGCTAAAATTTAGCAACAATGCATTTAGTTAATTGCGATGTAGCATCTAGAAATATGTCAGTTTCACAGCAAGCTTTTACATAATATCACCACATTCATAGAGACCATATTCATTTCCAATATAAAATAAGTTCTCCAAAATGATACAAGCCCGTTTACAAAATATATGACTAATGACACCCGAACGAAATGTTGTAAGGGCTGCAACAAAAACAGCTAATTGCAGCTTCCTTTTTGGGTTTGATTTTGGTAAAAGAAAATGAGAATCGTTTTTTTTTACGAAAAAAAAACAAGAGATTTTATAAAAGACAAGTGGAAAAGAAACAACAGCAAGACCAAAAAAAAAGAAGGAAAACTTAACATGGGGACGAGATTTTAATTACACATTTATTTCCAAATGTGCCTCCTAGTATGGCCGGGCCAGGGAGGAGTCATCCAAATTCAGCTTGAAGAAGTTTGGATCTTGATCTTGGGGTTTCCACCTTGATTTCTTCAGGTTTTTAAACACGGTCCAAAATAATTTCCTTCCATTTCCGGTGCATATTTTGAACCCTGTAGCCCTTGAACTCTTTTCTAACAGCAGGCCGATAAACCAGGAGGCCTATGACAACCTAAAAGACTTTGATATGAGAAGAGCATTTGTATTCAAAGTTCCTCAGGTTACACTCCCTTCCAAATCTCCCAAATCACAGCAAAAGGCATGAAAGACAAGGGGATACGACCATTTTCCCCCAAGAGCCAGGATCCCTAACTACCCAAAGATTTTGAGAATACAGCACCAAACTTATCACGCAACTCGCAGTGGATCAATAAATTGATTTAAAGACGATTCAGCTCACAAGCAAAGGATACACCGATTTTCCAAATGGAAACACTTTCTTTTCAATAAATCAAGTGTAATAACCTTTTCGTGCGCCACTAGCCCACCGCAAAACAAAAACCTTGGACTTTAGTAGGGATGAGAACTTTCCAAAACTTCATCCAAAAAATCGAAGGATGATCACCTTTCACAAAACAATAAAAGAAAGGGCAAACTGAGAACAGAACATTAGGAAAGGGGCTCCAAATCAGCACGCTAAATGTAGTAGAGGCAAGGTTTTAAATTTTGGTTTCGGTTTCGGACATAGCCGAAACAAAAATTTTGGCCGAAATCCGGTAAAAAAAATCATATTTCATTAATGTGCTGAAGTTTCGGTAATTTCGGCCAAAATCTTGTAAAAAATGTAAAAAATTACAATTTCCTGAAATTTTGGCCGAAATTGCAAAAATTTCCAAAATACCAGCCAAAATATGGGACTCTGGCCAAAATTTCAGTTTCAGGTGATCTCGTTTTCGATCCTGACCGAAATGTGAAATTTCGGTTCCTCGGCTGAAATTTAGAACCATGAGTAGAGGAAACACAGACCCATTCAAGCAACCCCAAAGGGTGAAAAAGGTTTGAGATCCACTTTCATAAAAATTCAGGATTTAATCGAATTTCCAAATCAGCATTCTGTACATAAAATAAATATATTAACATTGACAAAGGTTGTTCTCGTTGTCAGAGGAGCACATTTCAGCAATAGTTATAGCTGATTCCGGCAAATTGAGGGTATTGTAATAACATTCATACATAAAACCACTCCTTTCAAATTTCAAGAAACTAAGGACAAAAATATTATATCACTGATGATGTTCTTACCTACAGCAAGGACATAATCCCAATCCGAGTCTGGTTAGAAACCATGATTTTTGGACACGGACACAAGTGTCGCGTCTCGACACAGACACGAAATGTCAGACACGACAAACCCCCAAAATTTAGAAATAGAAACATGGCTAAAACAGAAAGTATATATAATCATGATTTGTGGACACAAGATTCGTGTGCTAAGTTTCGACACGGATAGAAGGTGTTTGATATGGCAAGCCCTAAAAATCTAGAAATGGCGGCATTCCCATACACGTACATACATATATACTTATTGATTACTATCATAATTTGCAACAAAATAAATACAATATTTATTTAACAAACTATAAATTTTAGGATTAATCATAATTTACCAGTCTTTAACCACTAGTATCACTAGGTTTCTTTGAATTATGAGGGTTCTACATGGGCCCCACAAAGGTAATGCAGGAATTTTAATTCGGGGAGAGTTTTAAGTCATTACAGGGTATTTTAGTCTAAAAGTGTTGAGTTTTTATTTTAGGATTTTAGAGCTTTTTAGTTTTCTTCTGTTCCTAAATATCGTAAGCCTCATGCACTTTTCCTTAATAACGAATGATGAACGAACAAAGAAATTTGAAACCTTCTTCTCTTGTGAGGATGTGATGTCTACTCCTTACCAATGTGTGATGCCTTGATCTTCCCTAAGGTGTGATGCCTAGGAACCCCATGGTGTGATGCCTTGGGTTTTGCTTGGTGAGATTCTAACCTCGCTGTCTATCTCTTTCATGTTTCCTTTTTTTGTTTTCTCCAATAAACCACCTTCTCAGAAACCCCAAACCCCCATCAATCTCACACAAAACCTCTTTTGCATTATTTTTCACTTAACTTCTATACAAAACCCCTAAAATACTTACTATAAAAATTTCCCTATCTTAGAAATATCATTCAAACCCATCCGTGCATGCGCTATTTTTTTTGTCTCCAAACTAATTTTACACCTTCTCGGCATCCGTCTATAACTTCGCGGCATACGTATGCACCCGTCCAAACCTAACATAAACCTAGTAGAAATATTTTTCTAATTTAAATTCTGCATCAGATTTGGTATTAGAGCTCGGGTTGGAATCATATCGTCTAGATGCAGTGAAGATCGAATAATTTTTTATTTAATGGCAACGAAGATCGAATAGTTGAATTGTTCGAAGGCTTAAATTTCAAATTTGACCGATTGTAGCACCACCTGGATTTTGTGACTCATATTTTCCAAGATTTCTATGCACGTCCTTTAGCCATGGAGACTCCACCGCTTAGACAAAAATCAGGAGTTCGTGCTAGAACAATCATTGCTGATACCTTCTTTGGAAAGCATAAAATTTAGCAATGGGCCAGAGCCGCTATTGTTATACAAAGCCGGTTCCGACTGATGTTAGTCTGTAAACACTACCTGAGAATCAAAAGGGCAGCAATTGTTATCCAACACACCTTGAATGGGAGAACCGTTCAGCATACTCAGGGCCATATATTAATTTTTAAGTGATTTTAGGTATCTTTTAAGTACATTAAGTTACAGGAGAGGAACCACAGTCTTTTCCCACTAATATCACTTAGTTTCTTTGAGTTATGAGTGTTTTAAATAGGCCCCACACATGTATTATGGGAATTTTAAGTAGGAGGATAGTTTTTAAGTCATTAGAGGGTCATTTAATCCAAAAGTATTGGGTTTTTATTTTAGAGTTTTAGAAATTTCTAGTTTTCTTCTCTTCTTATATACTATAAGCCTCATGAAACTATTCTTTAATAATGAATGATGACTGAACAAAGATTTTGAAAGCTTCTTCTCTTGTCTGGATATGATATCTACTCCTTGGCAAGGTGTGATGCTTTGATCTTCCCTAAGGAGTGATGCCTAGGAGCCCCTAGGTGCGATGCCTTGGGTTTTGATTACTAAGATTCCAACCTTGCTATCTATCTCTATCATGTCTCTTTTTTTCCATAAACCACCTTCCCGGGAACCCAAAGCCTCCATTAATCTCACACAAAACCTCCCTTGTATCATTTTTTCACCTACCTTCTATACAAAAACCCTAAAATACTCACTATAAAAAAATTCCCTCCCTTAGAAATATCATTCAAAACCATTCATACCCCGCGCCATTTGTATTGTCCCAAAACTAATTTTACACCTTCCCGGCATACGTCTGCAATCCCACCTGGATCGCATGAATCGTATTTACCAAGATTTCTGTGCACATGCTCTACCGTTGGAGACTCCACAAGTTGGACACGGTCAGGAGTTTGTGCCAGAACAATCATTGTCGATACCTTCTTTGAAGAGCACAAATTTTGAGCAATGAACTAGAGCCACTATTGTTATACAAAGCTGGTTCCGACATATGTTAGTCCGTGAACACTACTTGAGAATCAAAAGGGCAGCAATTGTTATCGTCTTGAATGGGAGAACCGTTCGGCATACTCAGTAAGAAGAGTTTACACAGCAACTACAACAAGAAAGATAAATCCAAGATGATACCTCTGTCGATGTTGATATGCATTTGTCGGAGTCACCAATCTTACTATTTGAACCTCTTGCAAAGGTTTACTATTTATTTGAAAATGCACGAGCAAAAGTCTACAGGCCTAATGAAGCAGAAGACCTGAGTTTCTTTCTGCCTAAGCTGACACATTATACGGAATACTTCGAAAGCACACCTGGTGATCAGAGTCCTTCAAACAACGACATGACTGCCCAAAGCATCTTGCGCGTTGGAAATACTTATTCCATTGGAAGGGCCGATCGTTTGCAGATTATGTGGGGATCAAAGGCGGAAAAATTCTCACATCATGCCAATCATTATATTCGACGGGGTTGAATCATTTCGAGCAGGGGAGGGTACAACAATCTTTTCCTACTAATATCACTTGGTTTCTTTGAGTCGTAAGTATTTTAAATATGCCCCATATATATATTACGGGAATTGTAAGAGGGGAGAGAGATTCTAAGTCATTAGAGGGTATTTTAATGCAAAAGTCTTTTCCTACTAATATCACTTGGTTTCTTTGAGTCGTAAGTATTTTAAATATGCCCCATATATGTATTACGGGAATTGTAAGTGGGGAGAGAGATTCTAAGTCATTAGAGGGTATTTTAATGCAAAAGTGTTGGGTTTTGATTTTCGAGTTTTAGATATCTCAAGTTTTTTTTCTTACACTTATATACTATAAGCCTCATAAGACTTTTCTTTGATAATGAATGATGATTGAACAAAGATTTTGAATGCTTCTTCTCTACTCATTGCCAAGGTGTGATGCCTTAATCTTCTCTAAGGAGTGATGCCTAGGAGCCCCTAGGTGCGATATGCGTTGGGTTTTGGTTACAAAGATTCCAACCTTGCTATCTATCTCTTTCATGTTTCTGTTTTCCCATAAACTGGCTTCCCGGGAACCCTCCATTAATCTCACACAATACCTTTCTTGCATTATTTTCCACCTATCTTCTATACAAAAACCCTAAAATGCCCAATATAAAAAATTTTCCTACCTTCGAAACATCATTCAAATCCATTCATATCCTACGCCCTCATTGTTTGTCCCAAAACTAATTTTACACCCTCCTAGCATACATTTACAGCTTCCCAGTATACGTCTGCGCTGCGCTACTCGAAACCTACCATAAATCTAGTAGAAAGATTTTTCCAATTTAAATCCAACATCATATTTGGTATCAGAGCAAATGTTAGTCCTTCCTCCGATCATCCTTCATCATAATGTCTTCAAGATCTTGTCAAATTTTCCTTTGATGATTTGATTCAATAAAAAACAGAAAAGATAATAATGAAGAACACTAGAACACCCTCTATTTAAAAAAAAAACACTGGAACACCCTAAGACAAGCTACTCAACTCAACTCAATAAAGCCTTTGTCCCAAACTAGTTGGCGTCGGCTAAATGAATCCTTTAGAAAAATCTCATGAAAAAGGCGAAAGGCCTACATTGGATATGTCCAAACCATCTTAAGCAGTGCTCTCTCATCTTCTCCTCAATTGGTGCCACCCTCACCTTTTTACGGATGTCTTCGTTTTTAATTCTATCTAACCTTGTGTGACTGCACATCCATCTAAGCATTCACATCTCCGCTACACTCATCTTATGCACATGTTGCTTCTTGGTGGCCCAACATTCTGAGTCGTACATCATGGCTGGCCTCACAACTGTCTTATAAAACTTTCCCTTCAACTTGGTAGGGATTTTACGGTCGCATAGAACTCCTGAGGCAAGGTTCCCCACGCTAAGGCAAGCCTAACAAAATATTTGAGGAAGCAAGAATTGAAGTCAGGTCTCACGACTTGTCTCATATCCTTTATATCATTAACGTTAGCCAGATTAGATAAACTGCCCCATATGGTTTACACAAAAATAAAGGACAAAAAAGTAATACCAAATGAATATAAAGGGCCAAAACAAAGTAAGCTTCTAACTCAGATGGTCAGCCAAAAAGAAGAAACAACAACTCGCTTAACTCAGAATTGCAAGAGGATAGTAGGGACTAACAACAAAAGTGTCCAAAGAGACACCACTTCTATCAAGAGAATTCACCCTCGAATTGCCAGTCCAATGCGTGTACGGAAAAGAACTTGCATCTCCCCCCCCCCACACACACATAGTGATCAGAATCCTCAAGATAATGTAGCTAATCTCCAAGAAAGCCATTTCCATGCTTGATGCAACGAATAACATAAGGGGGTCACCTCAACCACTAGTGAGTCCAGGGCATTAGGATCAATGAGAAGGATGCTTTTCTTGAGTGCAAGCACTTCCGCCTCATTTGAATCCTTCATCTTGACATATTGATGACAATGTTAGACCCAAAATTTTACAAAAAGGGCATAATAGTAAAATCCTTTATTGAAAAAGAAGATAAAAAAGAAAAGAGTGGTTACACGTTACATTATGTTATTCCTAAAATAAAGGGATATGCACAAAAAAAATAAAACACTTTAGTGAAAAGGAGAAAATGCTTAAATCCACTAAAGTTTAAACTTTCGGGAGAATCACCCACTTTAAAAGGTTACTTAACTTCCCATAAAAGAGGAAAGTTGAAATCGTGGAATCCAAAGATATGGGTGACGTGTCACTCACAGTGACTACGCAAAAGAGAAAGTGGAGATCGTGAAATGAAAGATAAAGGATGAGATGACAGACTGGCAGTTGCCAACCACTCCAAAGAACCTCTATAAATAGGAGGAAAGATCATTTGAAAAGAAGAATGCCGCAAAAAAGGTACGCAAAGGGGATCAGATCTTCGGGGGAGAAAAAGCTACGAGAAAGGAGAAACAGAAAAAGAAGAAAAAAGAGAGAAAGGTGAGAAAAGATTTGGGCTAACAGTTTCTTTCTTTCTTCTTTCTTTCTTTTGCAGATTTCCTTCGGAAAAGATCTTTCTCTCTTTAAAGTCTCTTCCAGGGGCTTTCTAAATGGAGAAAGATGATAAAGACTCCCTTTAAAGTCTCTTCTAGGGGCTTTCTAAAGGGAGAAGATGATGAAGACTTTCTTTAAAGTCTCTTCCAGGGACTTTCTAAAGGGAGAAAGATGATGAAAGCTCCCTTTAAAGTCTCTTCCAGAGACTTTTTAAAGGGAGAAAGATGATGAAAACTACCTTTAAAGTCTCTTCCAGGAACTTTCTAAAGAGAGAAAGATGATGGAGACTCCCTTTAAAGTCTCTTCCAGAGACTTTTCAAACGGAGAAAGATGATAAAGATCCCCTTTAAAGTCTCTTCCAAGGACTTTCTAAAGGGAGAAAGATGATAAAGACTCCCTTTAGAGTCTCTTCCAGGAACTTCCTAAAGGGAGAAAGATGATAAAGACTCCCTTTAGAGTCTCTTCCAGGGACTTCCTAAAGGGAGAAAGGTGACAAAGACGGTTGTTTTTCCCCAAAAGATAAAGACGGCAGATTCCCCAAAAGAAAGAAGGCTTTTCTATTTAAAGACTCCCTGTAAAGTCTCTTCGGGGGACTCTAAATAGAGAAAGACGATAAAGATGGTGTTTCTCCAAAGGAAAAATGAAGAAAGTTTGAGAAGATGAAATTTCCTCCGAGAAGATCTATTAACAAAAATCAAATCTTTTTGGAGGATAAATTAAGAAAAAAAATTCTTTCTTCAAGAAACATAATTAACGGCCAATAAAGCCGAAAGTGTACAATCCCTACCAAAATTAATAAAACCTCTTCTCGCAAGAGGGAAATTTGATCTCAATACATTTTATGTGTGTGATGCGCTTTTTCATGCATGTGAAATTTGTTTCAAACAAATTTTTGGCATGCCCGGTGGGACACACTTCTCCTCTCATCTTGAAGTCAAAGAGGTTCCCAAATTAACAGTTCTCGGTGCAGCCATAAATAATGGCTATATCACATTCCTTAAATCACAAGGCAAACTGTAAATCCAGAATGCTGCTAAAAAAGAAAACCTTACAGCGTTGCAGATGATGGAGGCAAGTTTCAAAACACCGGAAATAATGGAGCACACTTCGCAAATGAAGCAAACTTCCAAACCCACGAATGGTGGAGCAAACTTTACAAGCGGCACATTGCGGAACAAACTTCGCAAATGACGGAACAAATGCTGGAGAAAACTTCGTAACTTTGTAAATGACGGAGCAAACTTCACAACTTTGCGAATGGCGGAGCAAACTTCACAATGTTACAAATGCCGGAGAAAACTTCGCAACTTCGCAAATGGCAGAGCAAACTTCACAACATCACAAGTGTTGGAGAAAGCTTCACGTCACAAATGGTGGAAAACTTCACAACACCACGTCACCAACGGTGGAAAAACTTCACAACGCCACAAGTAGTGGAAAAACTTCACAAGCTTCATATGGCAAGGAAAACTTCATCTTGTTGCGTATGGTGGTGTAAATTTGCACAACGCCGAATATGATGGGGCCGTCAACTCTTGAAAATTTTGACGCGCCCAAAATACACAGACTCCATCAACCATTTTTGCAATGGAATTCCCATCTTGCAGAAAACATTTGAAATAGTCGGATTGGACCCACCTATCTCAAATAGGTCACAATGAAAATACATCATATTTCAACATGACTTCTTTCAAGATACCAAAGATGTCAAAAAAAAAAAAAAACAAAGTGCTAAAAAAGAATAAAAAAAGCCAAGGAAGAAATGGAGATGGAGATTCCAAGGAATAGCCAATAGATGGGCTCACTTACTTGTAACATGGCTAAGAAGGCTCTTCTAAATGACTCATTGAAAGATTATTGTGTTGACAAAGTTCGGAATGCTTGACCAGGAAATATTTAGTCATAGAAGACAATTTTCCAAAGCTAATAGGAGCCACAATTCCTTAAATTCCAACTCTGGTGAGATCAAAGGTGTTCCCACGAATTTATTGTGTCCGCAGAAATTGCAGAATTGCAAAAAGAAGTTAAAATGTAGTTTTGAGAGCGGGGGGCATGCTAAAAAATGGTGTTGTCATACTCCTTCACAATCATTGATCTGTGCAGACATGATTATTGGGTTGGAAATGGTAAGCGGCAAAAAAAAACACATCTCCATAAGAGACTATTTTCTGCACGGGAGAAAAGGAAACAACAAGTAAGTTTCTCGTTGCTCTTGATATCAAATAAGCACCAAGCACAAGTTTTAAATCCTTGGTGAAGTTACAAAACAACATGGAATTGTAAAGACGAATTTGATTCATGCTGGATAAAAAGAACAAGGTTGTTCAATCGGCAAGACAAAATGCAAAGGAAGAAATATTATATGTTGCGACACCTCGCTCCAGAAAGATGTCCTCTATGGAGAGAAACAAGAGCAAGGTACTTGGCAAACTTCTACAAAAAAAAACAAAAAAAAAAAAACAAAAAAAAAGATGACAAAACTTTTAAAGTATAAAAAGATAAATAACGCCTTTCTCCAACATAGCAAAAATCCACATGCGATGGTCGGCCCAAAGTGGGACCACATCAGCCACGTGTTTGCCAAGTGGGCCACACGTGTGGGGGAGTGTTAAAGTATAAAAAGATAAATAACGCCTTTCTCCAACAGCTTAAGCTTTTGGAGAAGCTGGTAAGTTAACAAAAACAAGAAAATAAATAAATAAAATAAATAAAAAAAGGAGCCCGCTAGGTTGAAAACTTGAAAAGCTAACCCAGGCTAAAATCAGGGCCATTGTCCGCTAAACAGTACAGTTTTCCTAAGAAGAGTTGTAAGCATCAAGTGAACGTTGCCTGAAAGCACATCAATGATCGGAGGCATATCAAATGACCATGCCATTCAACATGTGACATTCATTCAAGAACAATACTTTGGTTAAAGGCAACCTCGTGGAAAGTTCAACAAGAAATAGAAATGATCATATGTAGTAAAAAAATGCGAACAAATGGTGCTCAACATTTAAATTCTGGGGGCATTTTATGAAATTGTGTGATTCCTCGAGGAGCTTTATGAGTTAGCATGCTCTAATGGAGTTTTCAAGGGAACACAGTCTTCTACTACGCCTTAGAGA
The DNA here is from genome assembly GCF_043159265.1 of Tasmannia lanceolata. Taxonomy (NCBI): domain Eukaryota; kingdom Viridiplantae; phylum Streptophyta; class Magnoliopsida; order Canellales; family Winteraceae; genus Tasmannia; species Tasmannia lanceolata. Next base: position 58,582,044 of record NW_027518695.1, on the reverse strand, counting down.
TATTTCAAAAGCGAAGAGACTAAAAAACGGGTGTTCCTTGTGAAAAATATACAAATGGAAAAAGAGAACAAGATTGGCCATTTCTCTCAACTCGACATCAACAATGGACGCTCGGATATACGCTACATCAGCTCCAGTTCAGCTTCCTTCGCAGCGTTGCAAAAAAAAGGCATCCATTTTGGTTGATGATGCATCCTTTGTCACACTTAGCAATAAACACGTGAGGCCTCTTCGACTTTCAAAGAACAGAAGCCCAAGGTTTCCAAAAACTTTGGCAAAGCACATCATGTGCATTCTCCCACCTTGGTGATAGCTTGGGGCTCTACCAAAATATCATGGGAAGATGCAATTTTGGATATCATAAGAACCAATGGGGACTGTTAAGCTTACAATGCTCTTCAACGTGATCTGGATGGCTTCTTTGGCATATGAATCTAAGCGTGCAAAGTCATCCTAAAAACCACTTGAAGATGAAGAAATACCTTTAAAATCCAAAGTAGAAGCTCTTGCACGGGTGGTAATGTAATCGCCTTCCAAATACATCAAGCGAGTTTAGTGATTGTTCCTCTAAAAACAAACAATCACAGGAAGGAGTTACCTCAACTGTTGCTTGAACAAAAATGTCACTAATGATGAAACTGGAATGAACCTTATCCGACTTGGATTTCTCTAGTTCACGCAGAGAAGCTTAGAAGCCCAAGGAAAGATGTGGAAACAAAGCAATCCCATAACGACATGATGGAAAACCAGATAGGTTCACCTAGGAATGAATCAGCCCAAGGTAATACATATGTTGCAGCTGCTGATATGAAAAAAATCATAAGAAAAATGCATGTTACTAAGGATACTGGAAGAAAATCATACCATAGTTTCAAAGGTTCTTTAACCACCACTTGGTTTCAAAGGCAACCCATGGCTGATAAGCTCATGATAATATACAGAAAAAGGGCTGTTCTTATACACGGTTTCTCAAAAAACCATATGATATAGAATCTCAAGTGAATTTTGCATCAGATTCAAAGAAACTGTATGCCCACATTGGAAAAGATGGGAATAGTGCATTTAGTCTCTGTTGATGAAAAGAACCAAGAATTTGGGAGAGGCTCAGCACAACCTGCGACCTAAAAAGAGGGGGTTGGTATTTCAAGGTCTGCAACAAAAAGGCACACCTCCTACCCTGAGAAATGAAAAGAATGATAAAAATCACAACGCACTTGGTTTTCAAGTTTGTTTCACTAAATGACACCACCAGGCTCTCCAAAGAGTAACAATCCTAAACTTCTAATTTTGTGCATCTCGCTTGCAATAAACTCCATCATTACTTCAGCTGAGAAGCACAAAATTTCTCCTCTGATATAGCTAACTCGAGCTTGAAGATTTCATGGAGATTTCATAGAGATTAGAATTAAATTGTGAGCCATCAAATTCCATGACCCGAAATGAAATGAAATCAGTAAGGCATTGTGAGGAAACCCTAAATGCAAGTTGCACATGCATGCCTAACCCAAGTACAATGAAAACACGAATTTGTCACACAAAGCATGTACAAACACAGCTTTGCTTCCATGCACAGATTTTACAGATTTTGCATTAGGAAGAAAAGGCTGCATTGATAGCACTTAAGGCATGTAAGCTAATGATTCCATCATTTGCAACACATTGTGAGGAAGTTATATTGGCTATCAATCAGATGGCATGCTCGTAAATGGAGGCAATATAAACATTCAACCATGAGGTTAGAAATGTTCAATTGTCCCCTACAAACTTTACCTCAGAACTTCTAAAGGACAAATGAAAACCTTGCGGTTTCAATAATCATTTTTTATAATTCTACCAAGAAAGAATACATTGCATCTTATGTTCTTCCCGTGAACTCAAATGCGAAGCCTAGGGATATGACACCACCAAAAAGGAACAGTATGTGTGGAAACTGATGATATGAATATGAGTTTTGTCGCATGATTTGATTCTCAAGCAGAACTAGATCGTAAAACTAGATGCTGAAATTGTCCATTAAGCACTTCATGATGCTAATGAAGCTGCTTCTGAAGAGAGATTTTGGGTCGGCTCTATCCGTGATGATTCTGCTTCTGCAGAGCTTGGGGCCTTGCTGGGGCAAGTGGTCACCAAAGGAAGTTATATATGAAATCATAGGGCTCTAATGAAGATCACAATGCATTCAAAAAGTATGCTTCAGAAGCTTGCTACATTCCAAATGAATCCTGCACTCCCGGGCACATATTTTGCCAATGCTTTTGAAGTTAGAAAACTGGTACAGTCCAAAGAATGTTGTAAAGGGACTTGCAGTTCTTATGCTTCTGCCCTCGATGGTGTCATGGAGTTTATCAAAAAATAAAATAAAATTTGCCAAGTATGGACGGTCAAGCTTAAGTAAATTTAAAGATCTTAAGTAATAATCCTGATGGTGGTCTATTTGGTACACTACATAAAGATTTCGATAGCTGTGCTGGATCCGCCACGGGTAAAATCGACGACGAGCTCAATGTAACTAATGAAGCATCCTAAAACATCATTACTTACAGCATAATATCTTCAAGAGACTTCCTGATCTTGAAAGACGGGAAAGGCTTGGTGCCATCAAAGGCGGGATCAAAATCAAGAATGCATCCGCATATCCATTGAAAAGTGAATTTCCCGAATCAAGCTGGTTTCCGTGGTAACACCACTCCGGTATATATACCTCCAGGATCGTCTCTTGATCTTTAGATTTTCTTTAATCATCCTGAAAGAAAACAAGAAAGAGAAAATATGAAATCAGTATAACAACCCACCATATTAAATTAATCCAAATTTATAAATCCAAATAGCACAGTCGCCCAAAAAAGGGGCCGGAGGACTCTCCTGCCGAAAAAGCAGCTCAGTTCACCCCTGAGGACTCCCCTGCCGATGTGGTATGAAACCCATGGAAAAAAGGAAAAATCAGCACAATTCGTCCACAGGACTCCCCTGGCGATGTGGTATGGCACCCATGGAAACAGGAAAAATCAGCGCAGTTCGCTCAGAGCACTCCCCTACCGATGTGATATGGCACCCATTAAAAAGGAAAAATCAGCACAGTTCACCCAGAGGACTCCCCTGCCGATGTGGTATGGCACCCATGGAAAAAGAAAAAATCAGCGCAGTTCGGCCAGAGGACTCCCTTGCCGATGTGGTATGGCACCCAAGGAAAAAGGAAAAATCAGTGCAGTTCGCCCAGAGGACGCCCCTGCCGATGTGGTATGGCACGCATTGAAAAAGAAAAAATCAGCGCAGTTCACCCAGAGGACTCCCCTGCCGATGTGATATGGCACCCATGGAAAAAGAAAAAATCAGCGTAGTTCGTCGATGTGATATGGCACCCATGGTAAAGGAAAAATCAGCACAGTTCGCCCCAAAGGACTCCCTACCGATGTGGTATGGCACCCATGGAAAAAAAGAAAAATCAGCGCAATTCGCCCAGGGGACTCCCCTGCCGGTGTGGTATGACACCCGTAGAAAAAGGAAAAATCAGCGCAGTTCGCCCAGATGACTCCTCTGCCGATGTGGTTTAGTACTCATGGAAAAAGAAAAAATCAGCGCAGTTCGCCTAGAGGACTCTCCTGCCAATGTGATATGGCACCCATGGAAAAGGAGGAATCAGAGCAGTTCGCCCCATAGGACTCCCTTGCCGATGTGGTATGGCACTCGTGGAAAAGAAAAAGAGGACTCCCCAGCCAGTAAGGTATGGCACCCATGGAAAAGAAAAAATCAGCGCAGTTCGCCCCAGAGGACTCTCCTGCCGATGCGATATGACACCCGTGGAAAGAAAGCGCAGCTCGCCCCAGAGGACTCCCCTGCCGATGCGAGATGGTACCTTTGGAAAGGCCTCACAAAGTCTGTCTGTCATCTATGATAAAAGACCACTTGCAAATTTGCCTGCTTTGCAAGTTAAAAATCTCCTATAAAGTTGCTTAATTGGAAAAATGAGGGTTTTATGACAATGGTGCTAGTTCTTCCATACTATTATGGGAGGATATGGTAGTCAAGTTTTTGAATACTTGTTGAATTAAGGCATGAAGTGGTTTTTAGGCATAAAATATAAAGAGAAAAGACTTACCATAAAGTTTTCGATACCGGGCTGCAAGAATTACCCATGAACATCTTCAAGAAGTTGGTTACTTAAGACATGAGGCTCCTAGCCTGAAAATATAGAGAAGACTAGACCAGTACAGTCACCAGTCACAAACATACATAGAAATTGAAGATAGCACTTCAATGAGGTATATTAATCTATAACAATGGGATGTAGAGACTTAGTACATTACATAAATATATAATCAAGTAACACTCAAATGCAAATTAAACAATAGAAGATTCAGCAAGTTCAAGAAATACAAAACATTTATATTACAAGATGTATGATAGTGATATTCAAACGTAAAGCTCAACAGTCCCAAGGAATTGTTTAAACTTCCATACAAATTATGAAGAAATGTGTAGTAGGAAACATGGATCCAGAAGCGAACGTTACTGATGAAACATTATGTTGTCTTGTTGATGTCAGTAATAACTCCCAACCTCATCAAACAACTAAAACTTTCCATTCCTCATCATTCCTATCTACTTTGATGTATGCTAAATTTTCAAAACATTTTAAAACCAATTTTGATTATTTTTTAAAAATGCTCAAATTAGTAAGTTTTTGAACTGGCAATCATGAACTTTTCCAGTTTGAAAGGTTCCAAAAAGAAAATTTGGAGATAATAAATTCAATTGGGTTGAGTAGGGCTTCATGTTGGTCTCCTTTTGAGTTAGAGGGACTTCTAATAGTTTCTAAACCAGTTCTATAAGGCCCTAAAGTTGCTAATAGTCTACGAACTACTTGCATAAAATCTCTGTTCTTTCTAAATTGGAATTTTTACTTAATTGGGAAGTGATGTATGTATGATGAGATTCATAACTTGCAATAGGAGAAACAGTCGTTGTTTGTTTTTCGGAAGTAGGAAGTCTAAATCTAATCGTTTCAAGAGTTTAGAAATTGCTTTTCTCTTTTGAGTTTCCTAGGCCAAAACAACTACTAGTTACTAAACTTTAGAAATCTAGAGCACAAAGGAAATGTGTTTTGGGTTTATTTAGAAAGTACTATTGGTCTAGGATTAGACAATTATAGCTTACACTTTAGAAGAAGCTTCTTGTGCCAGGATTTTACATATTTCACCGGTAGGGTTGAATGGAATAGTTCTTGATTACCTATTTTATTGAACATGTTTTCTTGCAGCTAAAAAATGTAGTTAATGATTTTTGGAATTTTTATTTTAAATTCATGCATGAATTTCTATGATTTTGGGAATCAAATAAAGCAAACTTTCAAATATCTACACAAGGGTTGAGATCAGTGAACAAATGTGGAAAATGGGACGATCAGTCCCTTCCAATGTAGCTTGATTTTTATCTGTTGTCATGGAAGATAAATTCTGTTTTTGAATATGAAGTGATCATGTTATAATCTTCCTTCCAAAAGGAAAATTAGATAATTAGAACCAAAGGTTCTGATTCCAACACTACAAAGATAACAAACTACCACAATGATATCCCTGTTGGGTAAGCTAGAAAGTCATATCCGTGAACAAAATTATGGGAATTTAAAGGTTTGAACGAAGGAAAACTTCTCTTATTGAAATTGTGTGGTCTCTGCTTCAAGGAAATTTTTTCTAGGCTGAATATGGAAGAATCATGATAAAAAAAGACAATTTTCCTCAGCTTCTGCAAGATGATCAGTTTGGTTATTATCGGATGGGGTGGTAGATAGTTTAGGCACAAGCAAAATTCAAAACAACTTGGCACATGATTTCACAAGCATATTAGTCATTGGACTGAAATACCAAGATAGAACCATATTATGGATCCCAATATGAAATGCAGTGATTCCAACCAAGAGGCTTGAAAACTTATTCAATATGTTGAAACTTGAAACTATCTAAAATGAGTTAGAGTTTATATGAAACTACACAACACGTTGATCCTAACATAATACAATTTCTTAAATAGGCTTCCAACGGTAAATGCTTTCAGAGAATAGATAAAAGGTTAACTTCTTGTTGTCTCTCATGTCGTATTGAATCTGATTCTGTAAATTTTTCTAACATGATGTTGAAAAAGTTTTTCCTAATTTTACCACATTTAGTCCAAAGTAGCAAGAATTTTGAATAACCTCAATGAAGGGATAAAGGTCTCCAAAAGGGATGGCGAAGGGGAAACATACGTAAAACGTAGGAATCATTCTTTATTTGGTAGAGCTAAACTAAAAGAGTATACGAGACTTTGTAATAAAATAGAGAAATTTGAGTTTAGTAAAAAATTGCAACTAAGAAAGAATCAAAGAAGCATTTTAAGTCAACATGTGTGCATGTTAAGTTCTTATTTAGAAAGAAAAGAAGTCAATATCTGTGTGTGCCTATGTTTTTAACTCTTGATTATTTAGCCAAAAAAGGCTATGTTTGTGTGAGAATGAGAGAAGAAGTCATTTTAAGTCAACATGTGTGTGCGCTTTTAATTCTTACTTATTTAGAAAGAAAAGAAGTCAATATGCATGTGTGCACCTCTGTTTTTACTATTGCTTATTTAGCAAAAAAGGACAATGTGTGTGTGAGAAAGGGAGAGAGGTGCATGCAAGATGGAAAATTACCGATGCTAAGTTCTAACAGAAGTTTGTGTAATACATTCAACAGAGAAACCTCTCATAGCATTTCATCTTATTATGACTTATGAGTATAGAGAATGTAACCAGTTGCAAACGAAATCATCAGTCAAATACCATTTAACGCAAACCAACACTAAGAAAGGAAGACGAACTGAGAAGTTGAATGTCTGAAATTTCAGCTACGTGATCAAATATATGAAATATACCAAGAAATGATGACAAGGAACAGCCAATGATTAATAAGGTCAATAAAAATCATGGTGGCTGGTTTAATTTTGTTAAAGTTAACTGTGCATAGACCTTACTTTCATACATTGATCAAATTCTCAAGTAATTTATACAAAGATTTTTCCTTCTTTTTTCAGGATAACCTGGAAATTATTGAAAAAGGATAACAACAAAAATAAAACAAACACTTTACCAACGGAAAAGCTCGTGATGGTAAAAAACAAAAAAAGAAATCTCATAAGAAGTAACCATAGAATCCAAAACGGAGCATAAATTCAACGAAGTATACAAGGTAAATTCGTCCAAATTAGGGTTCCTTTTTTGCTCGAATGAGTAATAATCAATGGTAGATTAGGCAAGATTAAGATAATTTTTTTTGAGATTTAATGAGAAAATCTGGTAATTTTTGGGTTGGAGAAGAAATTGGTGCAATTTTCGCTTGGTCTCATATTTTACATTTTTCATGGACAAGTATCCTTTCTTTATGCACCTGAAATTCAAGTAAAATTAATTATTTCCTTTGTTTTGTAAGAACAAGAAAGTGAAAAAATGAGGAAGTGAAAGTAGATACAGAGACTGTGTAAGTTTACTTTTCTTTAAAAATAAATAATGGAGTGAAAACCATTCATAAAATTATTAAAGGCCAAGAGGAGAGATAGAAATGTACCTTCAACGGAGTAGCCTTTAAATCAGCTTGTAATTTATCCATATTTGGGCGCTGTGTGAGATGTTAAGAGGTAAGGTTCCTTAGCATCCCCTTGGGAAGGGATTTGAGATTATGACATGAGCGGATAGCGAGTTTTATAAGCATGGTAGGAAGCAGTTCTCCTGGTAAGGACACAAGTTGCAGACAGTCATGAATTTTCAAATATTGGATGGAGGTGAGGTTGTTGGGCAAGATCTCGATATTATCAACTACAAGGTGTGTAAGCTTGTTGAGCATCCCCTCTGGCAATGACTTTATTTGAGGACACTTTTTAATTTCCAATCGGTGAAGTTTTGCGATGCCTCATCAAGGGATTTGAGATTATCGCAACTGAAGATATCGAGAGATGTAAGCGTAGCAGGTAGCCTCTCCAATGACTCCAGCTGTGGACGCTCAGCAATATGCAATTGATTGAAGGATGTGAGGTTGAGCAAATCATTGGACAGGGACATGAGATTACCACAACCGATGGTCTTGGGAGATAAGTGTCGTGGTTTGTAAAGCAATATAAAAAATGTGTGCAATCTCTTCGATTCATGAAAGGTCTCAAAAATTTGTGAGAAGTCGTCGTGGGGCCAGATTACTAAGGAATGCAACATTTGCACGGGTATTGCAAGAGTTAATGTCCTCCATTCTAACATATTCATTGCCAGAAATGGATTGTGCAAGGTCATGAATCAAGTCATGCATCTTGTAACATGATCCGTACTTTTCAGCATAATATTGAAAGGACCTCCACGTCAATTCATCAAAATACTCGGAACCTAAATCTTACATTCACTTCCTTCCTTCAGGTTGGATAAATCCTTCTGCAATCCATAGCTGGATTAGAGTGTCCTTCTCAAACTTATAATCCTTTGGATATAAAGAACAGTACACAAAGCATTGTTTCAGATATGCAGGTAAGTTATCATATCTAACTTTTAGAATTGGAATAATATTCTTTTCCATCTCTGATATTTCCCACATGTCACTTTTAAGTATATTCTTCCACCTGTTCTCATTAGTGTTTGTGCGTAAGAGACCTCCCAGAGCTTCCATTGGCAAAGGCAAGCCTTTGCACTTTTTGCAATGTCTTTACCAATTGCTATTAAGGTTGGAGGTACATCTGAGCTTCCCACTGTGAATGCTCATTGTGTAAATAAGGACCAGCTATCATCCTCCGCTAAGCCATCCAAATTATAGACATGCATTGTGTCTATGATACCTGAAACTTCCGGACAAATCCGTTGGGAAAAGTACCCAAATCCGTAGGCAATGGTTTTTCCCTACGGATTTTAGCTTGCACAACTTCCGTAGGCTAGGTGAGGGTAGGGAAAGCCTTTTCCCTGTGGAAGTTAATAAATACTGTAGGTAAATTGTACTTTTCCATACGGCTTTTTCCGTAGGCATAGATCATATTTCCGTACGGAATTTCAAAAACATTCGTAGGGAAAATTGTGCTTTTCCCCACAAAATTTCCAAAAAAATCCGTAGGGACAGCCATGTCTCTACGGAATTTCAAAATAATCAGTAGGGAAATGTTCTTTTGCCTACAGAATTTCAAAAAAAAAAAAAAAAAAAGCCGTAGGGAAAATGTGCTTTTCCCTACTGAATTTCAACAATAAACCCGTAGGGATAGCCTTTCCTAGTTTTTTAATCCATTAAATATCAATTCTTTGTGACCTAGGGGATCTGTACATTCACACACATTATATATAACATCAAAATTTCCACAGTTATAACATCCATTTTCCCCCAAAATATACAAATATATAAAAACTAAACTATTTTAATTGAATATTTTTAAAATTACAAAAATTCATTAATAACAAAAGTCTCGATATTGTTCCCTCAACTGAACTTGACAAAATACAGCATTGTTAAACATTCATCATCTAATGATTTATATAACACCATCTTCATCATGTCCTCATCATCTCCTCGATCCTCATCATCAATTACTCCAGAACTCCATGTGATTTTCAGTTGAATGTTGAACTCTTTGAGATGGATGGCTGTGCAGGCATTGAACCTCTTTAGGAGCAACGGTATGTGACATATTCTGCCAAACAAAAAGTTAAAAAGAATGAAGTTCTTAGCCGATTCTCCGCAAAAATTATATATACAAGAATACACAGCATACATAACGCTTTCAGAATGAATGATCTTCAAAATGAATGATACGGAAACAACTACAACATATAGTAGAAAAAATGCATGCGTTGCACATTTATACGACCACAAGAAACACAAGTAATATTAAAAACATCAATGGCCATATTTACAAAAGAGACACATTGGGTAGATTATATATTTTGTTTTATGTAATGCAAGAGTCAAGAAATAGGCTCATTCAATTCATCTCCCTTATACATCAAAATATACATTGAAACTAAGCTATGTCCAAGTATCCCATATTGATGATGATACATTGACTTGCCAGCTAAGAAGGGAAGCTATGTGCTTGTCCGCTAAGTCCAATAATCGCATCAGTCATTGCAGAAGAGACTAAAACTTGAAATTGCTGACCATATGCACACCTATAAATGAATATTGCAAACTAATACATGAATTAACTTTCATTTAATGATCCATGGAGGAGCTATTATCTGAATATTCCATCGCATAGTCGCCTTGACAAGAGACAACATCCATGATTCTGATCTCTTTGAAATTTGAGGCTCAAAGAATCCCTCGCGGTCACTATTTTCCCTTTGGTATGCCTTTAAAGAGGATGTGGCCCTACATAAATTGTCTCCATTAGAGTATGAGTGATGTTTTTTTTTTTTTTTTTCTGAAACCAATTATCGCAAGAAGACCATGTCTACATTTTACCTGTCAACTCAGACAAGCGAGAGACGAAGTAAACAATACTTGTACAAGCCTAACAAAACAAGCAAGACAGACCATGCATATCCAGAGTGTACACAGGGACCTATAAAAGAGGATAAGGCTGATAAATTGGTTCAAATGTGGCCATCATTCTTCTCAATATCAAAGATTATCATGCTTGCAACAAAGCAATCGTGGAATTAAATCTTAGAGAGTGTGATATCACCTATTAAGTGCTAGTTCATCATTGACACAATCAGACACCATGGTGTCCAGATGGACAAAAAAAATAATGTTTGCGAGTTTGACCACTTGAACTTTAATTAAATGAAGAAATTGGAATTTGATAAGAATCTTGAACTGCCAATTGGAGAGTGCTGGAATTTGATAAGAATCTTGAACTGCCAATTGGAGAGTACCTTGGCACAGCTAGTGCATGGAGCGTCATGCTATATCCACGTTAAATCACTCCCATGACCCATGTCGATATGATAAGGCCTCGGGGGATTCCCAACAACAATGGAGACACAATACAGTCTGTATAGCGTCTAAGACAATAACAATTCAGTTAGAAATAGGAAATGACAGCAAGCATGTTACATAGCTTTCAAAAAGTGTAATTGCAAGCACAAAATCATCTAGAGTGCAGTAGAATAACTACATATAACTAAATAATATTAGAAGACACTCTATCATAAACTATAAATGGAGGAATGTGAAGTACCAGAGTGAATAGATTCAGTTATAGAAACAGATGTCTGTCAGATGAGCACTTAGCTTAAACAATATATCCGAGCATTATAATAGTAACATAATTCATATCACCTTCTAGTATGAGGATTACTCAAGAACTAAATATGTAATGAAACAAGGAAACCTTTTATTTTTTTCTCAAAAGGCTGACATTTCGGTGCCACTTTTACTAACCACAAACCTAAACCTCATGAACTTGACATATTCTGGTAGAAAGAACTATGAGGGTCAAGAAAAATGAAAGAGAAGAATAATTGTGAAAACATTATTCGGCTCACACGGATCATTCATATGCCACAAACCAGCGGGCGACATGGCATTGCGAATGTTCTAAACAACATTAAGAGGCATTATGAACTATATCAAACAGAGATGCAGAATTGATGTCCTTAACAATGTAAAAAATACCAGTTAACTGAAAATTAATAAGAGCTATATGCTACGGCTGTATAGTTCTCATTATTGGCTAATAGCATGAAGAATATCAAATAAACCATGATAAAACCTGATGCAGTTCCAAAGGCTTTCACGTTTTACCTGTTGAGAAAGAATACGGAGGGCCTGAACCCTCTTGAAACCATCTGCCAGACTCTTGCTAGGAAATAGGTCTTCCAAAGAACAAAATCATTGAAAACCTGCAAAAGGACACATACATATAATAAGATAAAAAGATTTAAGTTGTAAATAAAACCTCATCAGTGACCAAAAGGATAAGTGGATCAAAATTAAATACCTCGTCTGAAACGGAAAATTAATTTCAGAAAACTCAAATTTCAAAATCAAGTTTGAAGTTATTATGAGCAAAATATCTAAAAGATGGATAAAGTTTTCAGACTCATAAAGTTCCCAGGGAAGTCATGCATTAAAAATGCTAATCATCTCCCTAACAATCTAACAAATGAGGGGCTAACCTCAAGTCGAAGTTCATCATTACTAGGGAAAACAGAATTATAAGGGTATCACCTGTAGGTTTTATGACAGTCTACTTGGATAGTTAGGATCATCCATGTATGGTCTGTCCTGCTAGCTAGAATCTGAATCAACCGAATGTAGTACTCATTATGTTACGTTGGTCGTGCCTTACCTTGTATACTTGATCCCATGTGCCCATCAAGTTCCAAATTGGAGTATCAGTCGGACCTACCATATGTCCACATAGTCCAGCAAGAGGGACCCACCATGGTCAGATAGGTGCTTAAAAGATCAAAAGCCTTAGACAGTTCTTATTTCCCAGCTTTGATAGTTTATTAAGATCAAGAAAGAAAGAATTTTAGCTATATTAGTAGCTACCGCTCCTAATTAATTTTGATCATTTAGTTATCACTCTAAAGTGATCCACATACAGGGATATGTATTGTCACCTAGACAAAAAGGAATTTATCATATATGTGAATTAGCTCCCCCTACACACCCCAATTATCTCCCTGCTATGGAGTACATACATGCTCTATGTTATCTAAAGTTCCATGTGACCAACTTACTATTGCTCATCATTAGCTGCAAGCCAGCATACTGAGAAAGACAGTTAATTCCATCTTTTAGATGAGTGTTATGCACAATCATTTACATACACATCAACCAAACTCGGAACCAGAATAACAATTCTGAAGTCATAAGAATCAAAGATGATCTTTCCTGATCGGATGCATAGGCCACACATGAAAAGAGAGAGGAATACCATAACAGATTTTAGCAGTATATAGTGGGGCTAATCCCTAAGTAAGACATGGGTGTTCCATGAAAAGGGAAGCAAAACTAAGATACAATTCTAACATTTTAATGCAAAACTCCATTGTTATGATACAATTGTCTGAAATGAGATCACAGAGTGAATAAAACCTGTCATATTCAAAATGGTCCGTATCAATGGCAAGAAATGCATGTGGATAATGACTATGTTTTTTGGTCACCAAAGGATATCTCCTCAGCTCAAAGTTAGTTACCATTGAAAACAACAAAAAATGACAAAAAGAGTAGCAAAAACAGAGTTCAATGGGTTTTACAAAAAGCCTCTTTGTATTTGCCATCAAGTGCTGACCATAGCAATGAAAATAGAAAGAAAGAAAGAAAGACAGAGCATGAAAGAAAATCATAAGCATTGATTAGAGCAATACAAACAAAAGAGAAATTACAGAAATAATCAATGACACACCTGAAACCATAAAACTTTAAAGATGAGGAAAATAAAATCCAAGTAAAAACCCTAGGGTTCTAAGTCCAAAATCCTTCTTATGCAACCCCAAGTCGCTTTCTTACGGGGAGAGTTTTTGATAATCTGATCTGATTTCCATACTAACATCTCTTGCAGCAAAAGTCAATCTCGGTGTATAACAAGGGTTCGGATTTTCAACCCCAAATTTGTGTTTTTCTGCCTAAATTCCTTCCAACCTCTCATCTATCTACCTTTTCTTCTTTAGAAAAACCATAAGAAAAGAAAAGGCAGAAACTAGGATTGAATAACAGTCCTAGCATCCAAATTAAAATATAAAATCGATTCAACAAACCATTAGCAAATGAGCATGTGGGTTCTGGGAACCAAAAGAATATTCAAAAAGGTCAAATAAAAAGAACAAAAAAAGAACAAAAACGCCATTATCATTCACCTGGGCCTTAAATTTAGGGCCTACACATCAGTAGTAGAGCGGCAAAAGAAACCCTAGAAACCCATTTTGCTGTTCAGGAAACAAAATCGCAACGAAAAGGAAACAAATACGTAATTAATCTACACTATTCAGGACGCAAAGACATGATTAATTCCAAAATCACAACGAAAAGGAGAAAGTAACAAACAGAAATCTATGAAATGGTTCCCGAGCAAAGCCTCTTGCGGCAAAAGAAACCCTACCTACGGAAATTTTTTAAGAAGGCAAAACTCGGTATTTCCCTACAAAAAACTATTGATTCCTGTAGGGAAAGGAGTACCGTAGGCATATCGCTCAGGATTTCCCTACGAATTGCATAGTAATCCTTAGGTAGACACTATATCCCTACAGATAAAACTAACACCTGTAGGGATATGAAGTATTTTCGTACTGATATAAAATGGGTAGGGGAAAGGAGAATTTTTCCCTACTGACATAACTAAAGTCGGTAGGGAAAGCCCAGATTTGTTGTAGTGATTATACTTCCTTTTGCACCAAAACTGAATTGGGCCTGTAGCCTCTGCCAGTCACAGTCATTCCATACATCGTCTAAGACGAGTAGAAATGCCTAACTTGAAGTGAATCGATTTCGTTAAGACAACAACGTTTCTTTGTCATTGATTCAAAAATTGCTTTTGTTATTCTACAAATATCAAAATCTTCAGAGACACAAACCCATCCTCAAACTTGAAAATGATCTTCCACCCTTTCATCATTGTAAATAAGCTGGGAAAGAGTTGTCTTTCCAAGGCCTCCAATTCCGACTATCGGAATAACACATATATCCTTTGACGATGATGATGCAGATCCGTTCGAAACCAACATCAATGTTATTAACTCCTCTTTATTGCTACCCCGACCAAAAACATTTGATTTGTCTATTAAGGAACTAATCTGTGATTGCCCTTTTATTCCACGCTGCCTCCCCTCATCTCCTTGTTTGAGATGGGGGGGAGGCATAACTTGCAACATTCTTTGAACCTTCTCGTATACCTCTTCTTCCATGACTCCAAAAGGATGAGAAGCAGCAAATCCTTCCATAATATAACTTTGCATCCAAAGAAGGAATACGTGTTACCAAGCCATCAGATTGTATCTTGAGGAATCCAACCAAAGTGGAAAGATAGAAAAAATTGAACATAAATCCTTCAAAATAAAATTGAGCAGCTAAAAGTATATGCCTTGAAGATTCAGTATTTCCAGCTATGGATCCTACAATTCCTTATAAAGCTCCCAGACAACCCCTTCATCCATCTTGATCCTGGCTAATAGCCTAGATTGGGTCCGGGGACTGATCTTCCCGTTGGCTTTGCTACAACAGTACTCATAGTGTAAGGTCAGCGGGTGGCATAGCTAAATTCCTCATTGAGATGACTGGACAAACACTCGACCAAATTGTTCCAGCGCAACGATTAATAGCATCCTTGGAACTAATTTCATTGAAGTAGTTAGGGCTCTAATTGAGTGAGCCGTGGATCATAAATGATGAGCGTAGCTTAATTTACGTAATCTCACAACTCAAGAATTTGGATAGAGTTAAGAGAAATGCCTAACTTATAAGAGGAGGTAGAGACCAAGTATTGTCATTTCAAATCATAAATCAAGCAATTTTCAGGGTACAACAAAATATTGTCATTTCTCTTATATTATTCTCTAATAGTCCACTTCAAATAGTAAATCAAGCAATTTTCATGGTAAAACAACCCAATAGGGTCCTCTTCAAGTCCAAACTTATGCTCTAACAGAACACACCAGCTGAGAGGTGCCTAAAGCAGCAATGCTTAAGCTATTGGGTACTGAAAGTACTATCATTAGGAGACAGACATTTAATAAGTTATGCAAACATTTACTTTGCAACTCTCAGGATTGTTGATTACATGTTTGGCATCTAGATTTCTTTAGTTTAGATTTTCTACTTGTCAGTAGGAGGTATGGGCCAATATGCAGAGGTTTTTATTAGCAAATTTATAACCTTTTGAACTTCCAATGCAACCTAATAATATAAGTAATCATGGACAAAATTTAATATATTGCTCTGCTCTCATATACAAGAATACGAGATTGTCAATATATTTCAGTGTTACATTGCAGGCTACATAATCAGATTGTTTCACTACTTACGCTGTTATTTAGTGGTAGGTTAACAATAATATGAATGTCAGTAAATTATTTTTGTATTTGCTAAAATTTGCAGTCTCTCACTATTATGCGTTTTTTTAGTATATTCATACAGATTCTCTGTTAGTACAATAATGTTTCCTTGAATATAAAGCCAATATCGAAGAATTATTAGAAGTTACAAAGTGAACGCCAGCTCCACGCACTCATAGTGCCACACACCCATATGCCTGAGTATTGGAACAATTGCGATTCATATTGACTGATAGGGTTGTGAAGAGTGGTCCCAACACCTTCGCCAGTTGCTCCGGACCGTGTCTTTGTTTGAGGCTTGGAGAACATGGAGTTATCAGCCCCCAAGTTTCCAAAACTGAAAATAAAAAATAATTTATTGAGAATCTGAATTTATTGTCCTATTTTACTACAAGTAAAATAAGTTTTATCCAATATTTTAGAATGTCTTGCAACCATTTTATTCAGTAGGGTGACTAGCCATGTCAACTCAACTCAAGGTCATGACTAAAACCTGGTAATCTTTTTTAATACAACCAGATGCCTAGGCTACAGTATTATTTTAAAGATAAAAATATATCATTTGAAAATAAAACCCTGTGGTACAACAAAATGGAACGAGATGTCTCAACAAAGAAGATACCAAGCAGGTGACTAAAAAGTACTAACAACTCTATAACCCAACCACTATGCCTAAGAAAAACTAAATCTCAAAGAACCTGCCATCAGGAAAATAGTGCCTGAAACAAAACAGCAGCACAAAATGAATGAAACTTTCGCTGCTTGGATAGATGGAGCAGAATGAGGACAGGAACAACAACCCCTCTGATGTGTACCACGAACTACTGCAAGGGGAGGGTGTTCTCAATGCTCCGCGAAGAGCGCTCCATGCTCTCTCCTTTGGTTTCTATTTGCAGTATCTTTAACAGATGTCGAAATGTAGTTGAAGAATGTTGGACTAAATTTGTATAGATAGAATTCTGACAGCCATTTTGCTAATCTCCAAGGTCCATAGGACATTCTTCTACTACATCAATTGGCGTGGATCACCTTTGACTATAAGATTTAGGAATAGTTCTTCCTTGAAGATACAAAGAGCCACCAAGAGTTCTACTTCATTAATCTATTGTAATCTTTGTTTATCTATTTTTCATATATTTAAATATTGTCGTCTCTCCCATGGATGTAGGCACCATTTTCAAACAGCGTAAAACACTGTTATCATTATATTAGTTTTCTGGTTCCTTTTGTACGTGAGATCGAATTAGGCCTGTCAAATTTCTACAACTCCTATTCATCTAGGGTGATTGCGTGCATCTGTAGGGAATAGTCCTGCCCTAAAAATTGGGGTGGGGATACCCTATGTCTTTAAAAAAATAAAAATAAAATAAAAAAAGATTTCTACAACTCCTATTCATCTAGGGGGCAAAGCTTCCAATGAAATGATGCAAACTATAAATTCATACCATCCAATATGCACAATTGAAGATAAATTGGTGGTAGGATCAACAGATGAAGAACCCAAAAGGGCTCAACTAGTAAGATTTCTAGGGCAGGACAAAACATGGTTTTGGTGTTGAAAAGCATACTACAGTTGCTCTGTTGCATCTGAAAGCATCAGTCTTTCAATGATTGTACAAGACTTAGGGATTGTGCCAGTGGCTTTGCATTGCAATCCCTGCCCACGTACGCTTTAGTAGAAAGTTACACACAATACACACTAGCAAAGCAAATAAAAATTGTTAACAAAGACGGAGCTTCAAGAAACAATTTTGGCTATGCATCTAGAGGCATTTTACATAGAATTGGTAATGGTTCCCTATGCTATGGAATGGTGTAATATCATCTATAGTCATATAAGAGAGAGAGATAGAGGAGAGAAATCCTCCATAGGGGAAATAATCTATTTTTCTTTGTTCTATTAATGAGCTTGACAATGTATTTTGCATAAAAGAAATTACCAAAAAACTAAAATACCATAATAAACAGAAATGCTCGCTAGTGCAGAATGTTCAACAAAATCAAACTAAGAAGTGGCTAGATCAAATCCGAATCAACTCGGGTAATGAATGGAAAGACCACATTCAAGGCAACACATAGTCTCATTGGATGGCTTCTGATGCAAGCTACTTTTGTTTTTTATGAACTTGAAATTCCAATAAAATCTGTCCGTCGATGTGCGTGTGCGTGTGTGTGTGTGTAAGATGAAAAATAACAGAGTTTTGATGCTCAGCTCTACCAGAAGTTAAGCATAAAGAATGTAATCAATTGCAAATGAAATCATCAATCAAATAACATGTAAACCAAACCAACACTAAATAAAACGGAAGAAGATTTGAAGAGTTGAATGCCTAAAATTTCAGCTACAAGATGAATTAATATGAATGATACCAAGAAATAATGACAAGGAACAACTAATGAGTAGTAAGGACAATAAAAATCCATGGTGGCTGGTTTGACTTTGTTAAAAGTTAATTATGCATAGATCTTACATTCATACATTGATGAAATTCTGAAGTAATGTATACAAAGATACTTTTTCTTTCTTCAAGGATTAGTTGAAACTTATTGAAAAATGAAAAAAAGGAAAAGTACAACAAACACTCCACCAAGGAACAAAAATCAAAGAGCCCAAAACAGAGCATAAATTCAATGAAGCATATAAGGTAAATTCATCCTAGTGAGGGTTTCTTTTGTCTCAAACAAGTCATAATCTACTTTATATCAGGCAAAAGACCAAGACAAAATTTTTTGAGATATAATGAAAAAATTAAAGAAATGATTGGATTGGGGAGAAGAAAGTGGTGTAATTTTCACCTTGCCTTTTCTTTTAATTTTTCATGGATGAGTGTCCTTTCCTTACGAATCTGAAATTAGAGTAAAATTAATTATTTCTTTTGTTTTGTAAGAAAGTGAAACAAAGAAAATGAGGAAATGAAAAGAGATAGAGAGAAATTGAGGTTTACTATTCTTTAGTCCCAACTGATACTTTTGACTAGCCTCGGTGAATGGATAAAGGCATCCAAAAATCATGGAGAAGGGGAAACATATGGAAACAGGTAGGGATCATTCTTTTTTTTTTTAAAGGTAAGCTAGGATATAACCTCCAACTTCTTTATCATTCTTTATTTGGTAGGCCTAAACTAAAAGAGTAGGTGAGATTTTGAAATAAATTGGAGAAACTTTAGGGCAGTAAAAAGTTGCAACTAAGAAAGGTCCAATAAAGCATTTTAAGTTAATATGTATGTTTGTGTGTGTGCGCTTTTAACTATTTCTTATTTAACAAAAAAGAAGTCAATATGCCAGTGTGTTTGTGTGTCTGTATTTTTAATTTTCCTTAATTAGCAAAAAAAATCAATGTGTGTGCGTGTGTGAGGAAAAGGGAGAGATAGAGAAAGAGGTACATGCAAGTTGGAAAATTAATTAAATGTTGAAGCTAAGTTCTAATAGAAGTTGGTGTAACAAATGCAAAAGAGAAACCTTTAGACACCACTCCATCTTCTTATAAGCATATGGAATGTAACTATTTGCAAACTAAATCACCAATAAAAAAGATACAAAGAAATGATGACAAGTAATGACCAATGAATAGGAAGCTCAATAAAAATCCATGGTGGCTTGTTTGACATTGTTAAAGTTAACTGTGCATAGATCTTAGTTACACACATTGATGAAATTCTTAATACAGACAGTTCTTTTCTTCTTGAGAAATTGAAACTAATTGAAAAGGAGAACAGAGAAAAATAAAACAAATACTGCACCAAGGGAAAAAGCCACTAAAGGAAAAGAAAAGGAAATCCCATAAGAACCAAAGCAGCCAGAACAGTGCTTAAATTCAGCAATGGGTACTCAGTAAATTCATCCCAGTTGGATTCTTTTTGTTACAAAAAAGGTAACAATTTATTGTAGACTACTAGGTAAGTAAATTTGAAAATAAATGGCGAAGAATGTACGAACCACTCTTTTAGCATCATCAACTAATGTCAGATTTGATTTTAGAGAAGAAAAATTCAACCCAAACATACAACAAAGAAAAACATTTAACCTACTTCGAACCATGTAAGATAGAATTTTGTAAGGGCATCTAAAATTTCTTTGAGTAAATTTTTTTCCAGCATCATGTTGTTCCATCCTAATCCATAGAACTAGAACAAAGAGCATTCTACTAGCATCAAATCAACTAATTTCGAATTTGATTTTAGATTAAAATATCTCAACCTAGACATACCGCATTTAAACCTCCTTTGAACTATGTAAAACATAATTTTGTTTTGGAACTGCAATTTTTTTGAGTTTATGTGTTTGCCAGCATCATGGTTTTCCATACTAGGCTAAAAAACTAGAATAGAGAGTTTCGAATTTGGGTTTCTATTTACCGACCGTAAGTAATAGAAGTATGCATCTTTATCAATGCATTCATTTTTTAATCTCTTTTGAGTTTCTTAAGCATTACTAATTTGAATGTTAGGCATGTATGTGTTCCTTGTCTTGTCTCTTGAGATTTTACGTGCACTAATGGGGTTCCCACATTTTATTGATCAAGAATTTCAAAAGTTTCTATTGCATGAACGCTTAGGTACATTCAACAGCTGTTGTCAGATCAAACTGGAGTAAAAGAAATGTAAATGAAAAAGTCTTCTAATATACACAAAACCAAAATGCATGAATGATAATTGTATCTGTCAGGATCAACAATTAGCAGATGGAGGTTGTCTTTGGTGACTGATTTAGCACCTCCTAATCTTAAAATACTTATGCATTAGTGAAACTAACTTAATTAGAAGTAAGAAATATAACCCAAACGTGTGGTGATTGAAGTGTATCTATTTTCTTAGAAAATAAGAAATAAAAAAAAGAAAATTAGAAAAAATTGAGCACATGCAACATAATAGGCTTTAAACCATTTTTGTGTACTGTTATAAAAAATCAGAAGAAAAGGGGCTGAGATATTAGTAAATAATTTTGAGATTTAATGAGAAAAACAGTTAATGTTTGGGTTGGAGAAGAAAGTCATGGGGGATTTTTGCTTTGTCTTATTGTTTTCATTTTTCATGGAAAAGTGCACTTCCTTTATGAACTTGAAATTCCAATAAAATGTGTCTCTGTGTGTGAGGGGTTCTAACAGAGTTTTGATGCTCAGTTCTAACAGAAGTTTAGGAAATGTAATCAATTGCAAATGAAATCATCAATCAAATAACATTTCAAGCAAACCAACACTAAATAAAAAGAAAGAAGATTTGAAGAGTAGCTACAAGATCAATTAATATGAATGATACCATAGAGGTCAAAACAGAGCATAAATTCAATGAAGCATGTAAGGTAAATTCATCCTAGTTAGGGTTCCTTTTGTCTTAAACAAGTCATAATCTACTGTATGGCAAGATTAAGACAAGAAATTTTGAGATATAATGAAAAATTAAAGAACCTGAAAAAAAAATCTCTTTATGAGCCTGGAATTCCAGTAAAATTAACTGTTTCCTTTGTTTTGTTTTGAAAGAGAGAAAATGAGGAAATGAAAAGAGATAGAGAGAAATTGAGGTTTACTATTCTTTAAAATAAATAATGGATTGAAATCTATTCATATGATTAATAAAATCCAAGAGCCCTAATTTGGGATTGAACCTCTAGCTCAATGGTTAAGGCTTTTTCAACAACCTGGAGGTCGGAGGTTCAATCCCATCTTACATACCAAAAATAAATAAAACAAAAGCCAAGGGGAGAGACAGTCGTGTACCTTCTCCAGAGTAGTCTTCAAACCCTCGAGTCATTTATCCGTATATTGGGGATGTGTGAGATATTGGGCCAATATTGGCCTCCATCCTTTTGACACTGCTTCTCTACTTCCGGACAGCCATCAATTTGTAATCTCTGAAGCGTGGTGGGCAGCCCTTCCTCCGGCAAGGAAAGGAGTTGAGGACACCGATCAATCCTGAATGTTCTGAGGGAGGTGAGGTTCTTCAACATCCCGTTGGGCAGGGATTTCAGATTATCACAAGAAAAGATACCGAGGGTTTTAAGCGTGGGGGGCAGTAGCATGCTTGGAGAGAATTTGAGTTGTGAACATTCATCAATATACAAGGTTTGGAGGGATGTAAGGTTTTTAGAAAAGATCTCAACATTATCAACTGAGAGATATGTAAGCATGTCGAGCATTCCCTCTGGAAACTGCGGCATTAGAGGGCAATCTCTAATTGTCATTGAACGGAGGCCGATGATGTTTGGCAATGACTCTAGTTGTGGACAGTTAATAATAGATAATTGTTTGACGTTATTACCCATCCCCTTGGATAGGGATTTGAGATTAGGACAGTCGACGATCTTGAGATCTGTAAGCGCGGTGGGTAGCTCCTCCTCGCCTGCCAATGACTCCAATTGCGGACAATTTCTAATTATCAATTCTTTGAGCGATGTAAGGTTGTTGAAAATCCCCTTGGACATGGATTTAAGATTAGAACATGAGAATATCATAAGGGATTGAAGAGTGGTGGGCAGTTCCTCCTCTGACAAGAATGGGCATTGAGTAACCAAGTCCAGAGTTTGGAGGGAACTCAGTTTTCCTAGCCCCCTTGTAGGCATACACTTGAGGCTATCACAACCGTAGGATATTAAGAGAGATCTAAGCGTGATGGGAAGGCCCTCCTCGTCGTTTTCCAATGACTCGAGTTTAGGACACTGATCAATATGTAAATCTTGGAGAGAAGGAAGGTCATGCAACCCGACCTCCTTTGGCCAAGACACCAACTCATTACAGTCACTGACCTTCAAATTCTCTAGTACGGTTAAGGGTTGAAGAAATCCATGGGGTAAGGATATCAAGCCTTTAATAGAGCGAATTTGTAACGACTTTATACTAGCGAGGCAAGGAACCAAGGCCAATACCATCTCATTACAGTTTCTTAATTCCAAATTATTAATGGATGGGAGGTGGGGAAATCTCTGCAGCTTAGGACAATTTGACATTTTTAGTGTACCAAGGCATGGCATGTCCCCTTCCCTTGCTCCACACCATTCCTCCAAATTCAGCATGTTTGCCAGCTCTAACTCCTCCAATGATGGAAAGCCCTTAATAACCTTATTGGACCCACCAATAAACTCACCTTCAATATGTTTCAATCCATCCATTCCATTAATATGGAGCTTCTTGAGGAAAGGTAGCTGCCCAAGGGGTGGAAGCTGTTGGCAATTCAAACATCCAACGAGAGTAACTGTGCTCAGATTCATCAGATTATCGTTCATCATCCACCTTGGGAAACTAACACCACCATATGATGAAATCTTTAGGGTTTTGAGGTTGGTGTGAGGTTGGAGGCTTTCAAGTACCTCCTCATCAACTGCAGCATCTCGTGGATTATCATTGCTCCATTCCAACGTCAACTCATCAAGGTGCTCTTTCCTCTTCAAATTGGCTTCTTTGCATTCCGTCCCATCTATCACATTCTCTAAATTTGAAATGTGAATATTTCCCCTCAACTCTGTCAAGTTCTTTAACTCCCTTATTCCACATCCACTTTCTTTGCCCACAACAAATATAGTCAAAGTTTGAAGACTTATTAATTTCCCAAGTTCCGGCGGTGTACAAATCTTACAACCCTTTAAAGCGAGATGTCGTAAGTTAATTAGGTTGCTGGTGTTCTTCGGTAACTCAACAAGTAGCATGCAATCACCGAGTTTTAGTGTTTGCAGATTGTAGAGGCTAGTTATTGATTCAGGCAAGGTTGCAATAGTCGTAAAAGAGAGATCAAGGTACCTCAAATATTTTAATTCTCCAATAGAATCCGGCAAATCTCTTACACAGCTATGACTCAAATCTAACACCCGTAAGCATCTCAATTTTAGGAAGAAATCATGAGCAACTTGCTTAGTGAGTGTTTCGTACCTTGGCGGTAGCAGAAATGTGCGCAGCCTCTCAGATTCATGAAAGGACTCGAAAATTCGTGAGTGTTCATTGCATTGCCATATTGATGCACGACGAACCTTTGCAGCAATATTCGAAGAGTCGATGCTATTTTTTATTCTGAAGTATTCATCACCAGAAACGGATTGCGCAAGGTCATGATTTAAGTCATGCATCTTGTAGCATGATCCGTAGAGCCCTCTAGAATATTTAAAGAACGACCTCCATGTCAAGTCATCAAAATAGTCAGAGCCTATGTCTTCCAATCGCTTCTCAGATTGGATAAATCCTTCTGCAATCCAAAGTTGGATTAGAGTGTCCTTGTCAAATTCATAATCCTTTGCAAACAGGGAGCAATACACAAAGCATTGTTTCAGACATGCAGGTAAATGATCGTAGCTAAATTTTAATATTGGAATAATATCATTACTCATGTTCGATATTTCCCACATTTCACTTTCATGGATATTCTTCCACTTGTTCTCATCGGTATTTGAACGTAAGAGACCTCCAAGAGCTTCTATTGCCAAAGGCAACCCATTGCACTTTTTCACGATCTCTTTTCCAATTGCTGCTAAGTTTGGAGATACATCTGAGCTTTCCACTATGAATGCCCGTCCTCTAAACAAGGACCAGCTGTCATCCTCGTCTAAACAACCCAAATTATAGTCGGGAATTGTGCCCATGATTCTAGCAACGGTTGAACTCCGTGTAGTAACTATAATTCTGCTCCCTTTTGCCCCAAAACTGAATGGGGACTGTAGCCTCTGCCAGTCATTAGGATTGTCATGCCATACATCATCTAGGACGAGTAAAAATCTCTTGCCACTCAATTCTTCCTTGAGGCTAACTTGAAGTGGGTCGAATTCGTTAAGATCACAACGTTTCTTTGTCACTGATTCCATAATTGCTTTTGTTATTCTACACATATCAAACTCTTCAGAGACGCAGACCCATCCTCGAACTGGAAAATGATCCCCCACCCGTTTATCATTGTAAAGAAACTGGGCAAGAGTTGTCTTTCCAAGGCCCCCAATGCCGACAATCGGAATAACAGATATATCCTTGGACGATGACGATGATGCAGATTCATCCAGTAGCAATTTTACTATCTTCTCTTTATCGTTATCCCGACCGAATACATTTGATTCGTTTATTAAGGAGCTAGTCACCGATTGCCTTTTTATTTCACGCCGCCTCCCTGCATCTCCTTGTTTCAGATGAAAGTGATGCCTATCCTGTCCAATCTTATCCAATCTCTCCCGAATTTCTTTGATCTTATGTCCTATGTCATGTCGAAACTTAACTGGGTTGGAAGTAAGACAAGAGAAGCATAAGCTGCGCACCTGCTTCCTGTTACTGGTTTGGATATTTCCTTCCAATTTTGATCGGAGCACTTTAGTTGTAAACTCGTCCACTACATCATCTGCATCGTAAGCAACATCCTTGAGCTTCCGAAGCCAAACTTTCACTGCATTACTGCTTACTTGCTGTTCTTCAGCGTCTTGAAGCACAGCTTGAATTGCAGATAATGTGCTGGATAGGTTTTCGACCTCTTCATCAACACCCCATAGTAATGTAATCTCTTGTATGACTGAATCCATCAATTTGCCAACGATTGTATCAACAAGAGGAGACAGTAATAGATCGGCCATACCTTCTTCCTGTATTGGAGAGAAGAACCAGAGAAAGAAGCAACGAACTAACAAATCGTGATTCAAAAAGAAAAAGCAAGTTTAGAGCACTATGAACTCAAAACGCCTCTGGTTTTTTTTAGCACAGAGAGCCTCTTGCAGTGGGGAAAAACAAGTAATGGATCATTCTTTTGACGTAAAATGGGTGTAAAACAAATTTTACACAGGAAGAAAAGTAAGTTTGATTGTGACTGCCACACCAAAAAGAAAAAGATGTAATAATTCATCTTTGAGATTTATGAGGCCTTGCTTTGGATCTCCATGCTCTGATGGGATCATACTAGTCGTCCATGTCAAATCGATAGTATAGCACTAGTTAATGTCATTGTTCCCTGTGGCCGACAAGGAGCATCAAACATTACCAACCCACATTAAAAACACAAAGTTTGATTGTG
Source organism: Tasmannia lanceolata (assembly GCF_043159265.1). Classification (NCBI taxonomy): domain Eukaryota; kingdom Viridiplantae; phylum Streptophyta; class Magnoliopsida; order Canellales; family Winteraceae; genus Tasmannia; species Tasmannia lanceolata. The sequence continues at coordinate 58,556,109 of NW_027518695.1, read as the reverse complement.
CCAACACTCCATTAAAAGTCAACACCCCATTCACGTGCTCAAGCCAGCTAGCACCACACATTAGAAAAACCTAAGGTGGAGGGCTCACTTAAAGAGAATAAAAAAAAAATCTTAGAACGAGTTTCATCCTTTGCCAATATTAACTAACTAGGCAAAACTTGGATCAATACTGGAATCAAATGGAGAAAATCCAAGAATGAGTTTAGAACTCTAAGAAAATAGCTCCTCTACAACATGATAATGGTTGCACTCGTTGTTTTTTTCAAATCAATCATGTTTAGGGCTTTGCAAGAAAAGCTAAGTCGTTGATTTTTTACGCCTTAATCTTACTGTTTGGCCATGAGACCATGACCATGGGACGATAGCCTTGTGGCCCTTCAAATAATAGAAGCAAATCCCCATATGTGACCTGATTTTGGTTGTAATATTAATCTTGATAGTTTATGTATCCAAAGTCTACAAGGGCAGTAGGGACATATGGAAAAGCTCATAAATATCAGCAAAAACAAAAAACCAATCCAAGGAACAATTTTCCATGCTTACCAAACTTGTCCTAAATTTTCATAAGCAAAGAAAATTTCAAATTTTACAAAACAAAATCATGGAAAATGAGTCAGTCAATTATTAGAGAACTTGTTTTCGAGGGTCCAATTGGGAGAGTCGCAGTCAATTTTCTGGTTGTATGGGATCATCTTTGTTTATGGATTGTGGCACATCATGACGGAAAGTGGACCCATTACGACCCGTCAACTACGCCCAATTAATTTAGCTTACAATTAGGTGGATCCGGTGTCTTGTTTCAATATAGAAACAATCAAACGCTATTTTTGCACGAATCACGTTTATTTGTTTTAAAGGATTTTTGCTGATTAGTCCCTATATGGCAAAATAATTGCTTATTAGTCCCTAAGAAAAGCATACTATCTTAGTAGTCCTACTTTTAAAAAATATTTGCTAAAAGGTCCCTAAAACTCACCTACGTCAATTTTCTCCCTTAAAAATTATAATATGGCAAATTTACCCCCCAACCCATTTAATCAGTTTTAGCGTTTTTTGATTTCCTTCCATTATTTTCGGAAAAAAACTAGGAAATAAGCAAAATATTATCTCTTCCAATATTGTCTTCGAAAATCTTGTAAAATCTTTCAAAGTTGTTAACGTTTTAGCCCATTTTGACTTTCCTTTGATATTCTCCCTTCTTCTTCTCCTAAGAATAGAAGCTAAACCCTAGTTCTTATTCCCAAAAAAAACTAAAACCCTATTGTATTGAAACCGGTGCCGTGATCGATTGGTTAATAAGAGATTTTTGGGAACTGTAGCAGCTCTTTAAATACAAGATGGATTAGTGCTTCTCTTACAAAATGCCTTCCACTTAGGCCCCCATTGGATTGTAGGAATTTTATTGGAAAAGTTCAGAAAGGAAAAAAAATCTAAAATTTCTTATTTCTTACACATAAAAAAAGATAAGGTAAACTAACCCTATTCAATTTTTCAGTTAGGGACCTTCGGTTTATGATGTTATCCCTCTAAATTAATCATACATAATTCCCCTCTTAAATCATTGAATGAAAAAATATTTCCATAGAAATAATTTTCCATCAGCATTATTTTCTTGCAATCCAACAAAGACAGGAATTTCTTGCAATGGTTAGAAACGAAAAATATTCCTAAAATTTCTTACTTTATTCCTACCCTATTTAATTTATTTTAGAGAGATTTTCAATTTATCTAATTCCTAAAATGATTTTTTTGTTGAAGGATTTTCGAAGAGAATATTGGAAGAGATAATATTTTGCTTATTTCCTAGTTTTTTCCCTAAAATAATGGAAGCGAAATAAAAAACGCTAAAACCGATTAAATGGGTTGGGGGATAAATTTACCGATTAAATTGATTGAGGGTAAATTTGCCATATTATAATTTTTAGCGGAGAAAATTGACGTAGGTGAGTTTTAGGGACCTTTTAGCAAATATTTTCTAAAAGTAGGTCTACTAAGATAATTTGCTTTTCTTAGGGACTAATAAGCAATTATTTTGACATGTAGGGACTAATCAGCAAAAATCCCTTGTTTTAATTATATGTGTATTTGTAGAGTAGTGGTCAAGTGGTCTTCTAGTAAAATAGGAATGAAGTGGTTCGGCTCTGTTTGGTTGCACAAAAGCCTGGCTTTTTGTATCTGCTGGTTTTACTTGAGTTTTGGGTGCCACATCATTAATACTAGTTGCAGCCTCGTGCCTTGCACAGGAATGAAAAACAACATTTCACCTCAAAACTTCGATATAAACAATGTTACACGGGAATGAAAAACAGTGTTTCATTTAATATGAATGAACATAAATGCTTTCTTACAGACAAATTAAAAAACATTACTTTAGAGTTTACATGATCCATGCGATATTTTAATTCAGAGAATGGATTAGCAAGTCCATGATCACAGATGAATAGTTCAAATTGATCTACCAAAACTGTATGCCTACAATAAAAGTTTGTTATTAAGGCCTTTCCAACTTGAAAAGCAAGGCTAGCATGAAATACAAAGGAATGTAGAAAATAGGAGGAGGATTTGAAAAGAAGAATAGAATAAGCACAAGTGTTATAAGCAAATGCATCACAACATACATAGGAGAAAATTCACGAAAAGCACCGCACACATATGTATGATATGCTCTTATAAAATATAGGTACTATTTTGAGTGTCATAACAAATAGAACAACCAAGATATAACATTTACAAACTTCAATATCAACGCAACAAAATCATCCGCAAACCTGAAACCTTACTTGTAGAGGATATGATTATTCAATCCAAAGGAAAAAAATTTCTGGTTGAAGGATATATATAGTGGCCGAAGTCCAAACATTGTGAGAGAGGGAGACACTTAATAGATAATTTTTTGGGATTTAAATGCTAAATTTAAGGAATATTAAAATCCATTAGATTTTTTTTTTGTGACAACTGCTAGATTAATGGACAATTACAAGTCTTTTCAAAGAAAATTGTAAATGGCGTGATGAATCCCAGATACGAATTGATGTAATTTTTATTTGAAGGATATATATCCGGTGAAGTTGAAACGTTGGCACCAACTGAGATTTAGAGCATAGTTAGCAAAACGCCATTTAAAACCGTGTTTTTTTTTTTGTTTTGAAAACAACTCGTTTCATTCAGTTCCCGTATAAAACGGCGTTTTGAACAGCCCATCATTTAAAACGGTAATTTTTTTTAAGAAATCGTATAAAACGCGAATAAAATGCATATGGACATTTTTTTTCACCTTTTTCCTTCTTTTTTCCAAGTTTATCCTTTGCCCTTTCTTCCAAGTTTTTGCTTCATCATTCAATCCTTTCTTAGATTTTTAGGGTTTGGGAAAACAAAGAACGAAGAGAAGAGGTTTCCTAGGTTGAAGGGATCTATTGGGAGGAGAGGAGTTCTTTGATTTTCGTTTAGGGTTTGCACAACAGAAGAGGGTTTTAGTGAAGGGGAGGTTTGTATTTTTGTTCTCGTTTTTGAGGATTTAAAGAGGAGTTTTCAATTAGGGTTTGGGAAATAAGACGGGAACGGAGAATAGAGAAGAGAAAGACAAGGAGGAGAACAGAGCTTCCCCTTTTCGACACCACCAATGCTGCCTCAGATCCCTTTCACCTCTGCCACCACTCCAACCAGTTCCGGCGGCCGTCACTTCCGGAAACAATCTTCATCGCCGCCAGCCATGTCCATCAAACCCCTTTCATCTTCATCCATCTCCACCGCCTCTTGTCAATCATCTCAGCCACTTCCACCTCCACCTCCACCATCAAACCCTCTAGAAAAAAAGAAAAAGAAAAATAGAGGAGAAAAGAGAGACGAAACATGATCTTTTTTTAAGAGAGATTCTGTTAAGGGTTTGCAATGATTTGTCGAACATGGATGTCGAGCTATATGGATTGCTTTTGATACATGGTTTACTGAAGTGGGTTTCTATGTGTAGAGGTGCTTTTGGATATTGTTATTATTTCTCTTGTATGATGAACTGGATTTTAACCACCACTCCAACCAGTTCCGGCGGCCGTCACTCCCGACAACAATCTTCATCACCGCCGGCCATGTCCATCAAACCCCTTTCATCTTCATCCATCTCCACCGCCTCTTGTCAATCATCTCAGCCACCTCCACCTCCACCTCCACCTCCACCATCAAACCCTCTAGAAAAAAAAAGAAAAAGACAGGAGAAAAGAGAGATGAAACATGATCTTTTTTTTAAGAGAGATCTTGTTAAGGGTTTGCAATGATTTGTCGAACATGGATGTCGAGCTATCTGGATTGCTTTTGATACATGGTTTACTGAAGTGGGTTTCTATGCGCAGAGGTGCTTTTAAATATTGTTATTATTTCTCTTGTATGATGAACAAGATTTTAATAGAACTTAATCCAAAATTTAGGTTTTCCTGGGTATATATTAATCTGTGAAGGTTCTGGACTTCAAGATTGAAAGATGGTATCTCGAGGCTCGATATTTGAATATTTTATTGTATATATATTATGATAATGTGTTTATGTTCCTCACATTGTGGCCTCATCTCATATTAGGGTTATCTTGTCTCTCGCTTTCATTTCAAAGAAAAACTTGATAAGGAGAAAAGAGAGATCTAGATCTTTTCTTTTTTAGGGTTTGCAAAACTGAACAGAGAAAAAGAAGAAGAGAGACCATATTCTACCTTTTTTGGAGTCACGGACACACCCGCTTTTTTGAATCAATTTTTTTAAAAGCAAAACATATTAAACTCGTTTTTTTCATTAAACGTATTTTTGGTGTTTCCGTTTATTTGACCGTTTTATTGACTACGTTTTTTATCCAAAACCGTATTAAACCCGAATTTTTCCTGTCCTGTTTTTTGCCGTATCACATTTTGCTAACTATGATTTAGAGGGAGAAAATAGGAAGGATACATATCCGGTGAAGTTGAAACGTTGGCACCCATTGAGATTTAGAGAGTGAAACGGTTCAGATAGAATTTTTTGGTACTTAACTGCTAAATTAATGGACTATTAAAAGTCATTTTAAAGGAAAGGGCAAACGTCATTTCAGAAGAAAGAGGGTTTTACTTATATAAAAATGAAAAAATATAAAAATGTTGGGCCCAACGTGCAGGACTCTATTTTCCTTAGATATTATTAGATGTTCTGTTTGGTTGGCATTGAACTAATGAATCCTCCTTATCTGATGGCATGCCACTTATCTCCTATCAACAAATTCCAATTAAAAAACTACAAAAAGTGGTTTTTGCTTGGATTTCTCAAGGAAGGATGCTCTCTCTGTTTGAATATTGGTAATGAAACCCCTAACCACTGCTCCATGTAGTTGACAACCAAAACTACTTACTACTATTCTATAGGTAAGTTCTAGGATAATCTAAGGCTTGTCTCATTGTTGACTGAGGTAAATTCTGTAGTGGCCAAAACCTATCGCTAATAATACCCACAAATCTAGAAATACCCAAGATCATGCACAAACAAGATGGAGAAAATATATGCCAACAAACCACAACTGCCAACGGGAACCAAAACAAACAACCACAAGAAGACAAGAATATATGTGGTTCACCACATTGGGCTACTCCACGGACAAGGCAACACGCAATCCACTAGTTAGAACCAAGATCATGGGTAACCAGAATGCGCTAGATTTTCTCCTCTCACTTTGAGTAACAAATAACCACCTTGATTAACCGAAAAGAAGAAGAGAAATCCTAGTTTTTGTATCACCACAAAAAACCCTCCTAGAGCCACAAGAGGACCGCGCCATAAACTTCCATTAAAAATCTTCTGAAAAAAAGCGAATGACATTTTGCAATCCTACAGGCTTAGTATATATCAGGAGTATTCCAGGCCCATGCTATGCATGGGTGTAAAATGTTGGACCCGCCCCACCGAAACATGAGGTGCAAGAAGGGGTAGATGTAAATACCCGAAAATACCCCTTAGTAAAAATTTTGTTTCCCCTTGTTAAAGAGGGGCATTTTTGTCATTAAGTGTTAGAATTAGATTAGGGCTCTTTTAAGAAAGCCTATAAATACAACCTCTTGTGGAAATTAGGGATCTAAACAAGCCCTAGATGTTTTGTTCAGCCCCAAGAGAGGAAATTCGTGAAGGAGAAGAAGGAAATCTCAATTTGGAAGGAGAAAACACGAATCAAGGTAAAATCTATGTTTTACATAAGATTTGGCATGTGAAGAACCCTAAAACTAGGATCTAATGAAACCTGTCATTATGATCTAGATGATTAGGTTTGGTGTAAAGAATTGTATAAGAATTTAGGGATGAATTTATGGATCCCTAAGAAACTAAGAGTTGAGTTTTAGAATTCTAAGAGTCTAGGTTTGAGTTATGCCCTAAAAGCTTAGATTAAATAAGGTAAATAGATTTGAGGATTTCAGAGTGTGAAATTGGATTTTATGGATTCCTCTTATAGATACGAGTCCAACAGATCCGACCACGTGCGATTTGGAGTTCAAACGAATGAATTATGGCTGTTTTAGTGTAAAAAAGGGTGAAAATCACGTTTCGAGAAAAACTGGGTCCGAGCAGGGACAGACAACAGACAAAAAATGGCAGACGTCCGACTGTGTGAAGTTGGACAAATTGAAAAGTACCTTGACGTTTGGCGAGGCAGTTTTTCCCCCCTCTTTTATTTCGTTTCTCTAATCTTTTCGAATATATGAAACCTTTGATAGTCTTAGACTTTGATTTGGGTCTTGCATGGTTACCTCTCATTAATTACAACCCATTGAATTTTGTACTCATTGATAACCTATGATTTTGTATTGAATATGTGACTCTCTCTGACGTAAGAACCTTTTGATCATTGTATACCCAATTATTTTTGAAAATCTTGTAGAACCAAAGTAAACCATAATCTTTGGAACTTTGTACGTACATTTGGACTTTTTGTATATGTGAATACCTTTTGTGGAGGTTTAGGTTATATGTGAACTATAAGGGCCCGCACCAATGGGGATTGTTCGTTGGCTTTTGGGTCCTGCTAGTGGGTGCTATTCGCTGACCCTGTCGACAGGCATATGAACTTAGAAACTAGTTTCGAACCACGGGTACTCGGGTAAAATAACTTGCTTTTTGGGATAAGCCGTGACCTTTGGGTGGTTTTGAACCTTTTCGATTGCTTTCAGTAAGCTTTGCGACTTTGTAGTTGTTAGATCAAGCAAAGGTTGCTTGAAGCATTACACCCTAGGTATCTAGTTTGGAATACCTAGTTTGTTGCCTCCAGCCCCTATATATATAGATACACTAGGGTTATTGACTGGTTAATGGACTTTAGCCCATGTAGGCCCACTACACCGGTCCATTATGTTATTGGGCTTATATTTGAACATAATAGGGTTATATTATATACCCAACAATCTCCTCCTATGTTCTACATATAGCACAATCCAATAAATAGATAATGTGATGTCCAAAAAAAATATTGAATCATCCATATCACCATATCAAAGAAGATCTGTAATCCAACTGAAAACAAGAATACTTCTAAGAATAACCAAAAGTTTTAGAAATAATTAGAAATAATCTAAACTCAAACAAAAGCAGTTTCACATGTAAGTGAACTATTTTTTTAATTGAAAAGAAAATAATAGGCCCCACTGCTCTATAAGGATTCACTCATCAAGTAAGTCATCCTTATCAAAATCCAGATTAAGGCAAGCTCCTCCATTTTTGACAATTCATGTAAATTACCAAATATGAATTTCATGAAAATAAATCCAATAATTTGTGTAAAATACAAAATTATCTAGTTCTACCAGAAGAACTTAGTACAATTTCATAATGGCTGAAAAATAAATATCAATAAACATCATTGTCAAATTTCAATACAAGAACAAGACCAAAATAGTTTCTTTTGCAAAGAACCATTCACCATTGTCAAGTTTCAATACAAGAACAAGACCTAAATAGTTTCTTTTGCAAAGAACCATTCCAAGTTTCCATTTGGAATGTTACATCCATCATATCCAAATTGAGTTAAGCTGTATCATCAAGTTTGGAAGGAAACAACCTTTCCCAAGAAGACATGTCATCAAATGTGGAATGACATAAAGACAACTGTAAACATCATTGAAACATATCAAGTGCTTATCTTGGCCAGGAGAGGGAGATTCGAAAAATTCAAAATAACAATGATGTAGGTTAAGACATGTCTACACAGTCTTTAACCCCATCTCCCCCACAGTTTTGAATATTTGATCTTTGTTCAGTCCCTTCGTAAGAGCATCGACCATATTATCATTTGATCTCACATCAACCAAAGTGATAAAATCTTGTTCTATAATATAATTCAGCGTGACATGTTTCAGCCTGACATGTCTCCTCTTACCATTAAAGAGTGAGTTCTTTACAATAGTAATTGTAGCTTGATTATCACAGAACAAACTTAAAGAGTTAATCTTTAAATGGGTCAATGGAATGTCCAGGATTAGATCTCTTATCCACTCTGCTTCATCTCCTCCAGAAGTTAGAGCATAAAGTTCAGATTCCATAGATGATAGAGCAATACAAGTCAATCTCTTTGACTTCCATACAACAGCTGCTCCACCCGGTGTAAATACATAACCACTGGTAGATTTACTATCTCCTAATTCTGAGCCCCAAGATGCATCGGAATATCCTTCCAGGATAGGAGGATGGCCATTATAACATAGAGCATATCCTTGAGTACCCTTAAGGTATCTCATCAGCCTCATAAGGGCATCCCAGTGCAAGTCATCGCATACATGAGACTACCAATCAGTTTAGAATAATCCAACTGATTCACACTGGTGTAGACACCCCATTTTGACCGGACCCAGGTTGGTAGTGTTTGTGCAAGACCTCGTCAAATTAGTGAGTTAAGGTCTCGAATTCTATCCTAAGTTGGGTTAGGGTCCCATCGAGGGCCCTGTCAAATCTCATCAAAATCCAAGCATATTTGTCAAATAAGACGAGCGATGCAAGAAGCGTAGTACAAGCAATAAGGGGGTTGAATTAATCAAGGCAAGGGCTGTCCGTGGGAAGAAAAGGAGAAAAATCTATTCTTTTTACAAAAGGGGGATCTCATTCTCATGGAAACAAAAATAGAGAGAGAGGGGAGAGGAAGAAGGAGATTTTGAGGTAAAATCTCAGATCTGGATCTGAGATTTTCAGAAATTAAAGAGGGATTTTCTTGATTTTTCAGAAAAGGGAGCAGAGAGAGAGAGAGAGGGAGAGAGAGAGTCGCCTCCACCTCCGGCCTCATCTCCGGCAAGCCACCCACCGGCCAGCCACCACCTTTACCCACCTCCAAAACCCGACCGACCACCTCTAACCACCATCATCTCCCACCATCTACAACCCCCATTCCCATTTCTGATCCCCCTCTTCTCCGACCATCTAGCCGGCCATTTTTCTGCCACCAAAGCTCCTCCGCTACCACCCCATCTCACCACTTCCCTATTACCACCACCGGTCAACACCACCCTCTTTTTCTTTTTCTTCTTCTGATTTCTACTTCTACCACCACTAGCCGCCGGTCACCTCCACCCCCATTTTCTCCGACCAAATTGTTGGAATCCGGTGAGCCCAAAACCATCAAATCCCATCTTCGTTAGCCATCAATTTCATCCTCTAACCCAAAACCCATCCCACCACCGTACCTCCTCCATCATCCCCAAAACCCATTTTCGGCATCTCCTTCTCCGGCCATCACCTCCTGTGATCCTCACCACCACTACCACCCAAACCCACTTCCACCATCGTTTTCTTCCCCAAAAACCCTATCCATTGAAAGTATCGTGACGCAAAAACCCGAACTCCCTGGCCTATAGTAGCAGAGATCGATCACGTGCCTATCACATGCCCCTGCCATTGCAATCTCTCCCCCCCTCTCTCTGTCAGATTTATTACAGAGATAAAAGAGGAATAGATCGGAAAGTGTAAAAAAAGGGGAAACGGGAGATGGGGAGCTACAGGATGTGTATCTGTTTCACGAGAAAATTCCGGTGTACGGATGTCGAACCTCTGGTGGACGTAAAATAAGCATTTGAGTCATTTTCCGGTGGGGTGGGTCAGATGACGTCGGAAGAGCTCCTTCGCTTCCTCCGAGAGTCCCAGGGCGAGGCCACTGCCACGATCGTAGATGCTGACGCCATTATCGACCAGATACGTCATCGTCGCCACCTCAATAAGTTCTCGAAGCCAATCCTCACTCTCGAGAATTTTCATCATTACCTATTTTGTGACGATCTCAATCCTCCAATCAAATCTCAGGCAAAAATTCACGATCTGATCTAACTCCGGCAAGATTCCGTGCATCCGGTAATCTCCGTTCACAACCACCACTTCATCGTTCAGAGAAGAGAGCTGAGCACTCAGAAATAGGGAGATCCACGGAGAGAGAGGTTCAGGTCTCCTTCCCGAAAATCTTGTCGGTGACGTTCATCTTCTTCGGGCATTACTTCTGCCATCTCGCGATTCTGATCTTCATTGCCAGCAAGGTGAATCTGCGCCACTCAGGTAAAATCTGTAACATCCCATGTATTGTTGAAATAAGCATAATTGTTTACCTTGTCTCCCTGATATCATAATGTTAGTCTATAGATTTGATTTACACTTGATTCTTGGATCTAATCTAGAGTTTAATTTCTGTTGGGAATGAAATGTGAAGCTGTGTATGCTTAATTCTTGATGGAAATCGATTGGTTTCATTACCCCGTGTTGAGGGTGCATAGGTTCAAATCAGTAGACATTATCTTGGTTTTGGTTTAAATCTTAATTTGATTTTTTATGCAGATTTAAATGGCTGTGTTACCCCATGTCGGGGGTATAAGTATATGAGTTAGCCATTTTCATCTTTTGTAATGGTTTGAGCATTATGACATTCCTAAAGTGGGTCCGGGCGATGAAGGCGTTAGCCCAAGCCCATTCTTAGGGGATTTGCTCAGTCCAAGTAGCAGTCCCCTCTTTTATTTAGTGGGTCAGTCTAGCCTTTTATATACCATTAGACATAGTAACCCCTTCATTGCCTTGGGGGCGATGAAGGCGCTAGCCTAAGCCCATCTATAGGGGACTTGCTCAATCTTAGTAGAGCTTCCCCTCTTTTATTTAGAGACTTCTTTAGTCTTTTAGATACCATTAGATTGTAGTCCCTTCTTATTCATTGCAAAGGCAATGGTGGCAATAGTCGGAGCTTCCCCTCTTTTATTTAGAGACTTCTCTAGTCTTTTAGAAACCTTTAAGTGGTAGTTTCTCTTCCTCATTTAGGAGACCATTGTGGTCTTATTAGCAAGTTCCGTGCTAGGAGACACACTCTGTCTCATTGAGGTAGTTCTCTTTTGGAGACAAGCCTCATTTTGGACCTACCCTTAGGGAAGTCGCTTTAGTTTGGTAGGAGTATACCCATAGGAGGCATGCCTTGCCTCATTTATAGAGCCCTATTTGGAGACAAGCCTTGTCTCATTTAGAGGGTTCATTTTTTAGAAGGCTTACCCAGCCTTATATTAGAGCAGCTCCTTTTAGAGAGTCTTTGACTCATTCCTCCTTTAAGTTGTAGTATTAGAGAGTCTTTGGCTCATTTATCTTCGTTAGTAATTTCTATTAGAGAGTCGTTGACTCGCTCGTCCTTTGGATGGCATTGTTATCAGAGAGCCTTTGACTCATTCATCTTTTCGTGGTATTGTTAGAGAGCCTTTGTCTTAGTTGTACTCCTTCCTTGGTATTATCTGTTAGAAGTTTCTCTTTAGTGTTGTCGTCGTTCTTCTTTGATTAGAGACTAACTCAGTCTTATGAGAGCTTTGCTTGTTTGAGATCTTAGATTCGTTTTCTCTGTTCTTGGGGCACTTCTTTACGTGTTATGGTTCGTCTCTTTGAGACGCTTGTTGTTTGTTCGGGGTTTCCCCTTTTGATTTAGGGCTTTGCCCTAGTTTGTGGTTATGCTTGCGTGTCCCCTTGAAGATTGAAAACATTTAAGAATCCAAAAGCATTGGAATATTTTAAAATCCAAAAACATAAGAAATTCGAAATCCCAAAAACATTGGAAAAAGTTTTAAAATCCAAAAAACATTGAATATTTTAACTAAAAAACATTAAAAATTTAAAACATCAAAAGCATTTGAAAAACCTTAAAAAGCCTAAAGTGTTGAGTGTTTTAGAAGTAGTAATTAGGAGAGTTCGTTTCGAACTACGTTGGCTTGATCCTCTTCCACGAGGTACGTAGTGCAGCTTGCGATTTATATCCCAAGTCCAGCCAAGCTTTTGTAAAATAGGATTTAAAATTTTTTTTTTGAATAAGCAACCTTTAAAACCTTGTTTTCAAAAGATCTTCCTCTAGAGTAAGGAGTTTCTCCTAAATAGCGAGTTTTAGAGTTAAGAGTTTCTTTTGATAGGTTGTTTGTTTGTTTGTTTGTTTGTTGTGTGCTTGTTTTAGAGTTAGGGGTCTGTCCTAGAGTTATAGGAGCGCCTCTGTCCGATCAGTCGGCGATCCACATCGCCGAGTGATGACTAGAGTAGGATACGCTAGTCCACCCTTTGTTTTCCTTAGGAAACACAGCCTAGTTACACATAGGTTGTAGAAACCACCTGCATTAGCTTAGGGCTAACCTGCATTTAGTTAAGGCATATAGGGTGTCCTAAAATCCACAATTCACTGGAATTTAAATAATCGTGCAAGAGACTTTAATAACTAGTCCGGTCTTTTAGATCGAGTCTAGGATAGAGGTCTATGTGTCTTAGGCATCATAGCTTAGAAAAGGCGCAAAGAACTACGTTGCTCTGATTCTTGCGGAGGCGGGGATACGTAGACTTCTTTGGATGAATACCAGACCATCCGAAGACTCGGGCTAATAATTTAGAGTCTTAGGATTTGTTGTGTAGTTATTATGTCTTTTGATGTGTTTTCTTACTTTCTTGTACTGATCCTATACCTTTAGCTGTAGCTTGCATGTGTTTGCACATCAGAACTTAGACAACCATTAGGCATGTCACTCATAACCTAGCTATGCTTAGGTGACACATCTTTCATTTTATTTTGTGCGTGCTTATTGTTTGTATTCTCAAGAAATGCATGCTTAGGTAGACGACTCCTGAGGATTGGGGGTGCTTATTGTTTGTATTCCCATTTCATATGATTTTCGCCCGAAACTCTTCGAGGTTAATAATAAATGGCATAAGAGACCAAGTGCTTGCACTCGGACGAATTGGGGGTGCTCTTCAGACCTTCTCCATTCGTAATTAGGCACGAGCCCATATATATTTCTGGTTATCCATTGCACAGAAGATTTGATTTTAGGGTTCCCTGGCATATCCATGGATGGCGACTCTGAGTTTATTTTAGGTATGTCTTGGTTTCGAGCTTTGGCTCCGGATCAAGACATATCTCTTTCTTTTTATATCGCCACTCGTGCTATGCTATGAGGGTGGCATCCGTTTCGAGAGTTCCTTGGCAGAGCTCTCATTCACGTGGATGATCCAGAGGATGGTGTGGGGACTAGTTCCCTCGTCTCTCTCGGATCGGGGTCCACAACTGGCTCATTCATTAGGTCTCAGCTTTTTGGTATAATCAAATGGTGTCTCAATCAGTTTACACTCACTGTATTCTCATGTAGAAAGTAGTTTCTCAATATAATGGACTTGGCTAAGAGTGATCCCTTGCCTTTCAAAACTTACTCTCATTCCAAGAATGATGTCTACCACACAAAGATCTTTCATGTTGAATTCTTTAGCCAACATTAATTTCACGTCACTCACTACAGAGAGATTCGGAACCAAGAATCAACATGTCGTCTACATACAAGCAAATAATTGTGACCTTATTCGACACAGAAAGGAAGTAGAGACATTTATCTGAGTAACTGGTCTGAAAACCAAAGCTCTTTACTACCTTGTCAAATTTTTTATGCCACATTTTAGGTGTTTGTTTAAGACCATACAAAGATTTGTTTAACTTACAGACTTTGTGCTCAAAACCTTGCATGACAAACCCTTCAGGTTGGTTCATGTAGATTTCCTCTGTGAGGTCTCCATTCAGGAAAGTCGTCTTTACATCATTTGATGCACAACATATTGCTCAATCAATGCCCAAGCAAGAAGAATTCTTATCGTGGACAAATTACAGACCGATGAGTAGACATCAAAATAGTCTATCCCACTGACTTGAGTATAGCCCTTAGCCATTAAACGTGCTTTATACTGAGCTATTGTTCCGTCAGGATTAAGTTTCTTCTTCAAAATTCATTTACAGCCCACAGTCTTAGCCCCTTTTCGCAAATTGACTAGCTGTCAGGTTTATTTTGTAATAGAGAGCTCATTTCATCATCAATGGCTTCTGCCCATAACAAAGAGTCCCTAGATCTCATCACTTCCTTATAAGATATGGATCATTCTTTAAATGGTAGGTCACAAAGTCCTCACCAAAATTCTTAGGTACTCTATCTCTTGTAGAAACTCTTAAAAGTTCTGATTCAGAAATCAGTGTAAGACGGGTGTCAGAAATATTTTGTTCAGACTCTACATGCGATTCTGTAACCATCTTTGTATCGCCTGGTATGGTCAAACCATGGTCTCTAAGAAATTTATTCTCAAAGAATACTGCATCTCTAGATGCTATAACCATATTGGTAGATAGATCCAAAAACCGATCAGCAGCACTATCTTTTGCACCACCTAGAAACATACAAGTGTTGGTTCTAGGTCCTACCTTAGGTCTCCTAGGGTCTTGTATCCTCACATAATCAATTCACCCCCAAGTCTTAAGAGTGTCATATCTACAAGGATGTTTATGCCATAACTCATAAGGAGTAGAGATCAACTTAGAGTGTGGTACTCTATTAAGGATGTGATTTGCAGTTAAAGATGCTTCTCCCCAATAGCTAGTAGGCATGCCAGCTGTCAATAGCATAGAGTTTAATATTTCAGTTAACGTCATGTTCTTACGTTCGGCTATGCCTTAGATTGAGGCGAGTAAGGAGCAGTAGTTTCAAGGATTATGCCCTGAGAGGCACTTAATTCCTTGAACTGTGTCAGAGTGTATTCTCCTCCTCTATCACTTCTAAATCGCTTAATTTTTAAGTTCAATTGATTTTCAACACGATTCTTAAAAATTTTAAATTTGTCAAAAGCTTCATCTTTCGATTTTAGGAGATAAATATGACAATATCTATATAAATCGTCTATAAAAGTGATTAAATACTTCCGACCACCTCTAGTAGTGAAAATTTTAACGTCACAGAGGTCATAATGTATTAACTTAAGAAGTAGTGTTCTTCTAGAAACCGAACGAAAATATTTTCTAGTGATCTTGGTTTGTGCATACACTTCACATCTATCAAATCTAATCAATGTATCTAAAGGTATATTATAAGTTTTAGCAAGTTGTACCATTTTCCTATAGTTCACATGTCCCAATCTAGTGTGTAACAACTTAGGATCAATCAAAGTGGAACTAACCTGATTAATTGTATCAGTTGCTAAACTCAATCTATGCATACCATCGATCAAGAATGCGCAGCCAAAATAAAAAGAGTTAACAGTTAAAGTTACACTACCACCCAAAAAAGAAGAACACATGCCAGTATTGTCTAAAAGAATAATAAAAGTTAAATTCTTTTGAATAGCAGGAACTACTTTAACATATTTTAATGTTAGTATTTTACCTGAAGAAAGGACCAAGTTCACGGTTCCAGTGTGAGTCACCTCCGCCTCTGCCTCACTAGCCACTGTAACGGTCTCTTTCACTCCAACAATATCCATAAGTAGTTTCTTCGAGTTGCAAATATGGCAGGTGGCTCCTGTATCTAACCACCAATCTGAAGAGGTACTTTTCTTACCGTTGCCCAACATAGTAATTGAAATCCAAGAGTGGCAACCCAAGAAGAGGGGTGAATTGGCTATTTAAAAATCTTTGGCTAAATTAGGTGGATTATTAAAATTAATTTACTAATTAAGCAATTATTGATCTAACCCTTGTTCAATATTCAAGATGATGAAAGCTAGGGATTAGATGTTTACTTTAAGCATGCATTCACTAACCCTTGTTCGATTAATACATAAACACATTAGGTTAGAGATTACCAATCACTACATGTGCAAGAGAAGAAGGAGAAGAGAAGCAACCAGAAGGAACACACGATTTATAGTGGTTTGGTCTATCACAAGACCTACTCCACTTTTCCAAGTTTCACCTCCTTGGAAACTCCACTAAAGTTGAGATTCTTCAATAGGCGAATCTCCAAGCCGTACAACAAACTCCTCCAATCTTTAAAGGGGACAAACCCTTTATGCACGAAGCCTTGTCGAGGGGACACACCCTCTTACAACGATTCACCTTTGTTAACGGGCCGAATCGGAGACCCTCGAGTGCAATGAAGAAATAAAAATAAAAGAACTCTCTTTGCCTCTTGATAAGCTGATTACTAACAATAAAGCCCTCAAACTCTCCAAAGAAAAGATACAAATGTAAGCTAATGGAGATCCTCTTGATAAAATATGCACATGCAAGTTCAAAGAGGTTTTAACCTTTGATAGAAAAGTCTAAGCTCAAGAAGATGGGATTTTATCTTGCCAAAGGTAGTTTAGATAGGTTTTGATAATGTATATATAGCCAATTTGAAAATATGACCGTTTGGGGTAAAACTGTAATAAACTGGGCTAAAAAAGTCAACCTACAAAAGCCCCAACGACTCTTTTGCCAGACCGGCGCGGTCTACCGAGCCACGACGGTCGCCTGCCCCTATCGGGTACACATTTTTTATTTTCAAATTTCTTACAGCCGCGGTCAACCGACCCATGGCAGTCGCCCGGCGAGGGCTACCTGTTTCTTAAAAAACTTAAGCACAAAACCTTTCTGTGGTCGACCGGCCCTTGGCGGTCGCCCGCCCAGACCAAGCTGGAATGGTTTTGTTTCGACGGAACAATTTCTGCGGTCGTCCGGCTCACCCCGGTCGACGGCCCGCCTTTGGAACGCAAGTGCTGGATTTCCAGCCTTGCTTCCGCGGTCGCCCGGGACACCCCGGTCGACCGGCCCTGTATAAAATGTGATTTTACCTTATAAAAAATCAGGGACATTGGGCCATGGTCTTTGGGCTTTAGTCCTAGGTTTTCAAACCTATTTTTTTGGTGTGTGTTTGGTTTCCAAAGATATAAAAAGTTAAGTATGAAAACTATTAGAAAATCTATTGAAAGTGCATTTAATCATAAAATCAAGAGGACTCCAAAATACATTATAAAAGTGTATACCATGAGTCTTCTTGGAATGTCTTCGATCCTTTGCACTTTCTTGGACTCCTTCACTTGTGAGTGAACATCTTGAACTTGACTTGGCTCTTGTGACTTTCTCCAATCTTCAAGACATGTTGAGAGGTACATGAGGTGTCACCATGTTAGTTCATCTCCAAGCTTCTTCTTGACACTTTGCTAGGTAGCTTGTGGGATCTTTATATTGAGCTTCTTGACTTGAACATCCTCCAAAGGTTGATGTCTTTACTTTTAGTGCAAGCTCTTTGATCATGGTGTATGTGGATCCGCAAGCCATGTGTTGAGATGAGTTGTGTAATGACGATATGTCATATCAAATTCCTGTATAAAGCACAACATCTCAAGGCAACACATTAGTCCATAAATTCTAATCAATTTGGGTTTGCTAGCATCAAAACAAGAAGGTAAGGTGAATGATTGAATCCTTGGGCTTACAGTAACAAAACCTTTAGGCTCAGCACTGCCCACCATCATATGAGCTTCCTTTTGGGGTGTGTCAGATTTAACCTTCTTAGGTTGCCTACAATCGGCAGCAAAATGACTCCATTTCCCACAGTTGTGGCACTTGCCCTTCTTTTTCTGAATGATAGTCTTTTTGGCATCCAACTTGGAATGTTCACTTTTAGGTGACTTGGATTTTTGAGAAAATTTCTTGGGATTTGTTACCACGTTAGCAGCAGACTGTTGCTGTCTAACCATCTCCAAGTTATTCCTGACTCAATTCTCATCTTCGATTCAAATAAATCGTTTGAAATCATCCAGTCCCACTTGCACATTTTTTCGATACATCTCGATTTTGAAAGAGTGCCAGGCAAATGGTAACTTGTATATTATTGCACCCACAAGAAACGAATCACAGACATCAATTTTTTCATTGTTTAACTTAGATCGCAAATTCTCAAGATCAGTCACTGGAGGAGTGATTTTCTCATCCTCTTGAAACTTGAAATCCATGAATTTGTCCACAAGATGGGTCTTGGACAATTCCTCCTCTTTCTTGAATTGAGCATCTAAGTTGTCCCATATCAGTGTTATATTTACTTTAGGTTTCTGCAAGACGATCTGAAAGACAATTCAACAGGTAGTCTTTGCAGAAATCCTCACCTTTAAGCCATTGAGATTCATTAACTTCTTCATCCGTCTCAGCAAAGGTACTCAAAACGGTGTAAAAATGATTCATATATTTTAAACCGAATTGAGTCTTTCGCTTCCATGAATTAAATTCAGATCCACCAAAGGATTGAAGTTTGACCATCTCAAACGCGATTGCAGTCTTCTCCATTCTAAATTTTAGATAAAATTAAAAAACTGGAAAGAGGGCACCTGGATGGGAGAAAGAAAACCAAAGGCAAGAATCAAAACCAAGTACCAAAGCTAAGTTGAGCTCCAAGAACCGAACCCACGGAAGAAGAACCCAAGCGATTTTGAAAAAAACAAGCTGGATCCAAGAGGGCTTCAGCAAGAATGGCAACCCACTGCCATGAAATCGCCACAAAATCAAGAGGTCTACTACCGGTAGAAACCCCCAATCGTGCGAAACCCAACTTTCAGAACCCAAGATTCGGCAAAACCTCAAGTTGCGGAGAACTAAACTTTCAGAAACCCAAAAATTGGTCAGTAAAACCCACTTTCGATGAAGTTCTGGCCTCCACCACAAACAGGAGCTACCAAAGTATGCCCAAAAAAGGTTTCGTCTTGGTCTGTTTTTGTCTTCCTCTATCTCTGCCACTGCCGTCATAAAACCTTCGAGTTCTCAATTGAGAATTGGTCACCAATGATGGCAATAGATGTGGCCGTGACTTTTAATATGGCGAATTTGGGACAAAACGAAGTTCGAGGTGGAGGAAACCCACGCCCAAAATGATGGGCTTGAACAAGGATTTCGAGATCAAGGTTGGAGGCTTCGAAAAACCCAAATCAAGTTGTTGATGGTTTGCAGAAACCTCCACTGCAGTGATAACCCAAATCAATTCGACCAAATTGTTGATGGTTTGCAGAGAAAAATCCGGTGGTTTGCCAAAGCCGTCGATCTCTTTTTATTGGGGAGAAACGAATCCACAAAGGTCTCTCTAGACTCCAGCAACATCTTCAATCGGATGAAATATGGAACGAGTGAACTACAAAGAGAAATTTCTGATGAGTGAAATTCGAAGAAAGACAGACGCTTGTGATGAATCTATTAAAATTAGGGTTTTTAATGCTTCAAGATTGTTAGATCAAGCAAAGGTTGCTTGAAGCATTACACCCTAGGTATCTAGTTTGGAATACCTAGTTTGGTGCCTCCAGCCCCTACATATAGAGATACGCTAGGGTTATTGACTGGTTAATGGACTCTAGCCCATGTAGGCCCACTACACCGGTCCATTATCTTAGTGGGCTTATATTAGGACATAATAGGGTTATATTATATACCCAACAGTAGTTTCCCTCTATTGGGACTCTCTTTGATGTGACTCTTTGAAATACGAATTTGTGGACTTTGTTTCTCAGGTATTATATTAGTACCAAGCACCTCATGTGTAGCTTTCGTCATCTTCGTTTACCTTTTGATTCCCTCTTTGAAACATGCTTCGACCCCACTTTTGTAGTGCGTTATTATGTATTGAGCTTTTAGTTGACTGTGGTTATATTAACAGTTTTAGAGTTTGATCCTCGTGAGGTGAACGAGGAAGAAGAAGCTTAGTTTTGGAACCTTAGGAGCTTGGAGATTTTATTTAGCTTATTTGCTTTTGTTTCAGACAGTGAGTATTAGTAAACAAACGTGCAAGACTATGCCTATGCTTATTTATTTTGATTTATGGGAGAGTTGAGATTTGATTTGGCTATGTTGGATCCACATTATTTGAGAATTTGATATTCTAGTTATGAAATGCCATGTTTGTTTTTGTTATTGCTATGTAGCCTTGTATACTTGTGGGATTTATCTTGTAGGTGTACGGTGCTGCCACGTCCTACGTCCAGCGTAGGGTCTGGGGCGTGACAGTGGAAATATTATTAACGTCATCATTTCCATGAATAACTCAAAAGGCCGGGCAAAAACTGCAATAGAACATACATTCCCACAATGATCATATGATTACCCAAAACAACTCATTTCATAACTTCTCCATAGGACAAATTGGCCCCAACCTATGAAAATAGAACATGAGGAATAAAGAAAATGTTTTCCAATAATTTTTTCATGGAAAGAAAATGAATGACAGAGCAGAGAAACGTGATCAGTGTCCCCAAAATTTTTTGGGGCCCATTGGTTGAACCAAACCATTCATTTGTTGGGCATGAATTCAATAGGCCCTTACCAAAGAATCATACTCATAAAAAGATGATCCTAACCTTCGAGGATCCTATTTTATGCTGGCCATATTAAATTAATACCGATTCGAGTGTTCGGATCATCTAATAGAGAAGAGTTTTAGGCGAGGCCCACATAAGTTGAGCCAAACAAATGAATTTTTTTGATCAAACAAATAAAAACACGCTGCAAACATCATATAAAAACTCATCAAACATTATTTCCAACAAAAAGACAAAGAAGTAGGGTAGAAGTATTTTTAAAGGGCAATCACAAGGATATTACGGTTCTAAAAAAAAACTCTTTCAAGCCCTTTAAATACTAAACGACAGCATACTTTGTGCATGTTATTATAACATTGCAGTGCTGATATCATGTCCCTGTATATGTGTGTGTTTTCTTCTTTGGATATTCTTGGCTCTCTTCCAATTTTCCAAATCAATTCTATCTACTTTAATAAGCTGGGAATATACGTGTAATTTTGTGGGATTTTTTGGTCACTTCTTTCGGGCCGAACCCTAAAAAAAAATTCATATTTCCTTCTATACCCCATTTAACACGGGTCAGAGATATTTTTTTTAGCGTCAGATATTTTTGGCATTAGATATCTTTTCTTTAAGACTCTTTTAAAATCTCTCTCTCTCTCTCTCTCTCTCTCTCTCTCTCTCTCTCTCTCTCTCTCTCTCTCTCTCTCACGTCTCCGACCAGAAAAGTTCTACAATTTTACCCTTAAACCCTTAGCTGCTCTATCTAACCATGCTATATGCAAGGGTAAGATGGTCCTTCCGTAGTTATCTATCAGAGATTTTTTAGCTGACTTTTGGGTCACTTGTTTCGGTAAACGTCTCTCTCTCATGCAAGGGTAAGATCGGCATCCCCATTTCTATATTCTCTAACGAAGTCGTTTCTAATACGTCTCCTCTTTAACCCATCAGAAAAAAATAATACGTCTCCTCTTTCTAATCTACACCGTTGAGAAGGATTCATCTAATACGTGTCTGGTAGTCCTCTCTCTCGGTCTATGTCTCCTCTCTCTCTCTCTCTCTCTCTCTCTCTCTCTCTCTATCTCAAGCAGAGGAGAAAAGGAGCGATTGCATCTCAAGCACCGATTTTGCCGACCTTAGCAGCATTGGTAAAAAATCTCACTCTAACCGGAATCTCCTATACTCTTTTGGGCTTCCCCAGTTTTTTTTTTGGGTTTTCATGAGATTTCATGAGGGTTTTACAATTTCGTGGAGATTTTTCTTTGGGTTTTTTGGTGTCAACTATTTCCTTTATGTTTTTCATTATATTTCATTAGTGTTTTCCAGTTTTCTAGAGATTTGGTTTTGGTTCTTAGGGCTTTAGCTATTTCCTTTCTTAGGTTTTGGTTTCGGTTCTTTAAGGAAGATCTAATCTTTATTCTGTTTTCAAGGATTGATTTCTAATCATTTTATTTCGATTGGATGTGGGTTTTGTGCAGTATTATTTTTAGGGCTTTTGTTTGATTTCGTGAACCACAGTTTTTTCAAGCTTCCAACCCTTTTGTCTCTACCAAGTATGCTCTCTTCTTCTTCTTCCTCTGCTTTTTCCTTTCCAGAAATTGATTTCACAGATTACTTTTTTCTTAATTCTTTGGTGTTTCAGGATTTTCTCTAAACCAGGTATAATGTTCTAGGGATTTAGGGCTTCTATTTGATCCTTTTTTGCACTACATGCAGAAGAATTTTAGTGAGATCTTCCAAGCCTTTTCTCTTTACAAGGTATGTATTGGTTTTTTTTTCTCTTAACTGGATTCCATATTTTCTTTCATTGGTATTGAAATCCCAGGGTAGATGGCAACCCAAGAGGGTAGGGGGGTGAATTGGGTTTTAAAAACTTTGCCAAAAATATTGCGGAAATGAAAAACTAAATGGCAAATTAAAACTTTAAACACAAATGAAAATAAACCACAAATGCACAATCACAAAATAAAGAGAGTGAGAGAAATAGAGAGAGCGCACCCGAGATTTATAGTAGTTCGGTCACTCAAGGACCTACTCCACTCCACCAAGACCTCTTGGTGATTTCACTACGGATTCCTTAATGGCGGGGAATCAACCCAATTACAAAGGTTAGGCTCCGCCTTGCAAGACTCGCCACGAACAGGAGAAAGCTCCGCATCTCTAACACTCGATCTTGAGATGGCTACGCGTCTCTTCGCACTCGCCAAAATACAATGTTCTTCAAAGAAAGAAAACTAAAAATCCCTTTACAAGGGTTACAAAGGATGGATGAAGATGTACAAATATAAGCCTAATCCACTTCCTTGCTTAGATATGAGAGAGGCACTAAAACACTTTGGTTTGATCTTTTAGAATGTTCAAAATAATGTTCAAAGATAGTTTAGAAAAGTTTAGATACTGTATATATAGCTCATTTGAAAATATGACCGTTTGGGGGTAAAACTGTAAAAAACGGAGTTGAAAAAGTAACAAGAAAAAGCTCCAACGACTCTTTTGCCAGGCCGTGGCGGTTGATCGGGCCAGAACGGTCGCCAGCCCTTTATCGGGCGCCTTTTTATTTTCATAATCTCTGTCGTCGCGGTCGACCGACCCAACGGCGGTTGTCGGGCGAGGACTACCTGTTCGCTCAAAAATAAATTCGGCTCAAAACCTTTACGCAGTCGACTGACCCTTGGCGATTGTCCGCCCACACCATGCTGGATTTGTTTTTGTCGAAACAGAAACCTATTTGCGGTCGTCCGGGACTACCCCAGTTGACCGACCCGATAAATTTCGAGATGCCTGGAATTCCAAGTTCCATCTCACGGTTGCCCGGCATAGCCCGATCGACCGGCCTTGTATGAAATTCCTGTTTTAGTTTTAAAACTTTAGGGACTTTTGGGCCATGGTCTTTGAGATTTATTCCTACATTTTCAAATATATTTTCAAATACATTTTAACCTATGTTTAGTGCCTTTGACATCTCTAAAAACACAAGGAGAGGAGTACAGACTCTATTGAATTTAAAAGGCACTACAATCTTCTCTTGATCTTCAAGGCTTCAAGTCCTCCATGCATCTTTGATCATCCTAGCTTTGGCACTCCAAATGCATTCCAATTTAGCTTCAATGCCTTTATCCAAGCTTCCTTGATTGCACACTAATGAGATCTACAACTTAGACAATCAAAAGCACATTAGTGATATAAAATCACTTGTGTATGGAATCATCAAAACAAGAAGGTAATGCCAAGGTTGGAACTATTGGGCTTACAGGTATTATCCGTGTTTTTTATTTTGATGTTATATTTGTAGGTACCTCAACAGAACTTTGAGGTTTTTTTTTAATCTTTCCTCAATTCTAAAACGTCAATACAAAACCTACTTGGGATTCTGATTTAGGGTTTTCCCTTTCATTTGATGTTCTTTCCAGGTTTCATTTGGGGTTCTAATTTAAGAGTATTTCTCCTGCGTTTAATTTTACTATGATACTTTATAAACTATTTTGTGTTGCATGTTTTCCAGAAAATCAATTTTTGATGGCGCACCAATTGTCCTTGGATTGCTTCCATCAGTCATTTCCAATGTTAGTGTCTGTACTTTATTCACCAGGTGAAGGATCCAAAATCACATTTCGTTTTATGGGCCTTTGGATTTCATTTTATGGGCATTTTGTTTTAAGCATAATCTTCGCTTCACGATCAAACACACTATAATCAAATTTTACGTGTCACGGGCCTATGACAACTCATCTTTTTACATCATTCTTTTAATTTTGAAACAGTTTCTGTATGCATAGCATTTATTTAAATTTGAAACAATTCTTGTATTTAAATCAATGCTATAACTGCGAAATGACTTGGTGTTTCAATCACCCTGAGTCACCCTATCATTTTCTTCCCATATAAACATTTGTCATTCAAAAGAACTTTTGAATATTGTAATTTTGAGTCGAAAACCCTTCGAATCTTGATTTTAGACCTTCTTTTGATGCGGATTATCCGATTTTAACCCTTCTTCGATAATGGCCCAATGGATCTCCTTCTTTATTTTGATCGGCTTTCGATGTTTATTTTCCAGGCAAATCTCATCAATTCTGCTTCAACACTAGGTGAAATTCATGAGTTTTATTGCATGTTGCCAACTGGGCTCCTTGGACTCTGAAATTAGCAGAGAAGTAAGTGTAATTTATATGGGGTTTGAAAATTCTCCATACTCCTATCTACTCTTTCTACTGTATGTACTTAAAATTTTGTTACACAATTTTATTTTAAGCTTTTAGCCTAGGGTACGCACTTACATTGCATTCATTCTTAGTTGTCGTAAACTTCGAAATTGATTATTGGACTCAAAATCAAACATAAATTCGAGTCAAATAATCAGTTTTATTCTTTGTAATATTTACTATTGTTTTTTTTTCTTTTTTTTGTTCTTTGACGCTTATAATGATTTTATGATGACATAGAGTTGCTTTTGGTGGTCTGCAGTTGGTTTGGAATTTCTTGGATATGAAGATAGCGATCTGCATAAGCTTCTTCTTCTTCTTTAATCTTATGTATTTATTCCATGTGGTCATAGTAGGAGAAGCTGCCAGCAATGGTCACATTTGGATGCGCCTCTGTGTGACTGGTATTTTGAACCTGACTTTAACTCTACTTATAAGAGAGCAATGGGCCTCTTATTATAGAAGACCACAGGTTCAACTCATTTGAACTGTTAAATTCTTGGTCCTTGATACTTTTAGGCTGACTGGATCTTCTACACATGAGGAATCTCTTAACCTTTGTAACTATTTGTTTGGCACCTTCTTGCTTAAGAAATTTATGATAGTTGTGCCATCCTTGAATTTCCAAGATATAATTTCAGAGCTTTGTATTACCTATTCTTTATTGGACGCCTGTGACAACTGTGTTCTTTCAAGCACGCATTGTGTCAATTTATCTATCTGTACTAAGTTTATATTGAATTCAACCAATTTCTTGGATGTATTGATGCATCAGCTAAGGACATGACAATTGTTTTCTTTCATTTTGTGGGAAAACACAGTTCCTGGGTTTTGAATTTGGGCTGCTATAATTTTGGTTGTTGTAACCACGATGTTCTGCTTGCTTTTCATGAAGTTATTAATGTAAATGGAACTCAGAGAACACATGGCTGGAAGAAATGTACTTCTTTAGGTTTTTCCTTTGATCACATTGGTGATTGCTATATGCCTTATGCCCTGTTCGTAAAATATTATGACATATGCCCTGTTCGTAAAATATTATGACAAACCGATTGTGAGTGCCAGAAAGATTGATGGAGTCAAATGTATACATAATCATGAGTCCAATTATTATTTTGGAATTCACAATTGGCTGTCATAATCATAATCGAACAGGGCCTTATGCAATGAACTGCGGGCTCAATGCCATCAATTTCTTAAAAGTGACTTCCATTCCACCCCCTACTATTGACATCTTTTCTAGAAATAGTTTTATTTTCATGAAAAGACAAATAAAGGTTAGTGGAAATATCGGTGATGTGATGAAAATTTCATCTCCCTACACATGCATGTTTGTGGTTTTTATATGTTTTCTTTTGATTTCCTGTGATATGTACAAATCTACATCCATGCTTTTACTTTCATCGTGCCTTCATCAGAACACTTGACCTATGAATATTCCATCCCCTACTTCTCATTATGATTCCTTTTTAAGGGTTTTACTTCTATACATTGAATACACATTTTAAACTTTACATTCTCTAAAAAAACTATACACAAGGTAGTGAAAATTACAATAGACATTGCAAATGTTGTAATGTTTTGTTCTTTGATACCAAGATAGCAATGGGGCTTCTTTTTATTTGCTTTGTTATGTTTATATTTTTTTCTTTCCAGTCTTATAGTTTGTACGTTTCCATTTTTGTATTGTCTTCGTTCTTGGGACTTAGATATTTTTTTATCACCCTGATGAACGTATTTCCTTGCCGTGCGTAGCACGGGTTTTTTTTACTAGTATGGTTTGTGGCAGGCCAAGAGCAAAAGACAAAAAACAAAATTAAAGAATTAATAATTCTTCTTTCAATATTCTTTGATCTTAACCATTTTCCAAATCAATTCTATAAAGTTTATGGCCGGCCAAGGAGCATAGTAAAAGAAAAGGGACAAAGGGTCTATAGTTCATGGATGTTGAAATACGGGTCTTTTCTTTTGCCACAAGAGATAGGCTCCTGAGGATTGAAATCTAAAGTGTAACCATAACATGTTTTTAGGGGTGTAAACGAGCCGAGCTTGGCCAGGCTCGGCTCGTTAAGATCAAAAGCTCGGCTTGGGCTCGAACCAGGCTCAAGCTCAGCTCGGGTCGGCCAGGCTAACGAGCGCTCGAGTTATATTAAGTTCACACCCTTCATCTTCCCTGGACAGCCCTATCTACTGGTAAGGTTTTTCCTCAATCTTCATGGTATCAAAGCCTACGGGATTTGCCCCGATAGCCTCAATCCTTCCTCCTTTCTGCTCCAGTAGACTCAATCCTTCCTCCTTTTGGTCAAACCTCCTCTAGTTCATTTGCCAAATCTCTCTCCAAAGTCCTCTTTCTTCTTCACCATGTCAAAATCGATTGACACCACCTCCTGCAGTTCTAAATCCAGCTACTCTCTTCCTAATTTCCAACTTCTTTCCCACCTTGTTTCCATCAAACTCACTTCAGAAAATTACCTATTATGGCACCATCAAATGATACCCATACTCAAATCACAGAAGCTCTACAAATAAGTAGATGGTTCTTATCCGGCACCTCCGCCATATCTAGAAGTTACGGATGAGAAAACATCCACCGTTACCACGGTCGATAATCCAGATTATGATGATTGGGTACTCACAGATCAGCTTCTTATAAGTTGGATTTTTGCAACAATGACAGAGCCAATGCTATTGCTGGCTCAAGTGGGTGATCTCACCACTTCACAGAAGTTTGGAATTCTCTCGCACAGATGTATGCGTCTCAATCCGAAGCTCGCATTGATCAACTGCGAACAAAGCTCCAAAATATCAAAAAGGGGAGTAGCTCCATTGCGGAATACGTAAACCAAATCAAAGGAATCGCTGATCAACTAGCTGCAGTACAAAGTCCAATGCCTCAAAAAGAACTTGTATCTTGCACTCTTCACGGTCTTCCGGGCGACTATGAATCATTTTCCACTTCTCTATTCACCAGGTCAGATGGTTTACCCTCTTTTTTGAAATTAATTGAAATGCTATATGCTCAAGAATGTCGTCTTGAAGAGTATCATGCCAACCAACATATTGAGCGCACTGCGTTTCTATCTGCAAGGGTCGTGGCAAATTTAATCCAAAAAGAGGCAACCAAAATTTTGGTTGTTCCAATACTAATGGTGATAACTGACAAAAATTCCACTTTAACAATAGATTTGGAAGTGACAACAGGAATGACCGAAATCATAACATATATCGTGAATCTCCTTCTATGGATACAAAACTCTCAACCAATATCCTTTGCCAAATCTGTGGCCTACAAGGGCATGAAGCAACAACCTGTTGGAGACGTTACCAACCAGGTGATATGGCACACTCATTTGCTGGTCTCCACATGAACTCGCCTCTTGATGAAATTTGGTATCCTGATACAAGAGCTTCAAATCACATGACAATGGAGAACTCTGGCCTCACCAATCGCATGAAGTTTAATGGGAATGATCAAGTATTTGTTGGTAATGGTATGAATCTCCCAATCAATGAAACTGGTAATCTCTCTCTCAACACTAAGTCTGGTCATCTTCATCTTAAAAATGTTCTACATGTCCCTCAACTTTGCAAAAATTTATTATCAGTTGGACAATATACTCAAGATAATGATTGCTTCTTCATCTTTTATGGAAATGGATTCTATGTGAAGGACCGGAAGACTGGGAGAATCTTGCTCGAAGGAACAAGTAAAAATGGGCTATATCCGATCGTACCACTGCACGAAGATCGAGCACAGATTTCAGGATTGGCTACGGGAGTAACTACACCAACAGCATCACGTGAGGTTTGGCACATGAGACTTGGTCATCCGAATAATGGTGTCATGGGATCTCTCATAAAAAATGGTAGCATTTATATTTCTGGTTTTAGGAAGCAAATAAATATTTGCCCTAGTTGTCAAACTGGGAAGAGTAGACGGCTTTCATTTAGTGCTTCTGAATCCTTTTCTAATGGACCATTAGATTTGTTGCATTCTGCTTTGTGGGGTCCATCCCCTACTTTATCACGTCATGGACATCGTTATTATTTCTTAATTGTTGATGATTATTCAAGGTTTAGTTGGATCATGCCTCTTACTAAGAAAAATGATGCTTTTGATGCTTTTGTCTCTTTTAAACGTTTGGTTGAAAACTATTTTGGAAGAACTATTAAAGCATTTCAAGCAGACCATGGTGTTGAATTTACTGGGTCCTTCTCTGCTTACTTAGATCATTGTGGTATTTATCAACGTTTTTCATTCCCTGCAACACCAGAACAGAATGGTGTTGCAGAACGCAAACATAGACATATCACTGAAATGGGAATAGCCCTGTTGGATCAGGCTGGGATGAAGAAATCCTTTTGGTTGGATGCCTTTCAAACAAGTGTGTATTTGATAAATCGCCTACCTTCTCTTATCTTGGGAAAGAAATCCCCATATGAAATCATGTATGGAAAGCCTCTTAACTATTTCACTTTTGAAGGCTTTTGGTAGTAGATGCTTTCCACATTTACGGCCATTCAATGACAATAAACTTGAGACTAGAACTAAGCCATGTGTATTCATTGGCTATGCTGAACACCACAAGGGCTACAAATGCTTGGATCCATCCACTGGTGGAACATATGTTTCTCGTCACGTAGTTTTTGATGAGACTTTATTTCCCTTTGCAGGAATGCAATCTGGCCCTGTGATGCCGACCTCATCTACTGATATCCAACAATGGATATATCTTGAGCATCATGTACCCTCATCATCACCTTCCATATCAATTCATGTCCCTAATTCTTCTCAACCAAACACTTCAAACACTTCTCCAGAAGTAGCTACTCAAGAATCAGATTCTCTACCTATGGCTACTCAACCTGAAATTAGTTCTGAACCAGATCCACAACAACCCGACACTCCCATGGAGCCCACCATCTCGACCACATTAGACCCAGTACCCTCCACTCCCCTACCCCCTTCGACTCCACTAAGACGACACCATATGGTGACTAGGCTTCAAGATGGAACCAGGCGTCCTAAGGTCTTAATGGCAACTCGTCATCCCATTCCTTCATGTTACATGGCTCTCGCTGCTACCTTAGAACCAACTTGTTATACTCAAGCTGTCAAATTAACCCAATGGCGTGCTGCAATGATAGATGAATGCAATGCACTCTGCAAGAACAATACATGGGCACTTGTGCCGAATCATCCATCCTGTGGTCGGATGCAACTGTGTTTTTCGTCTCAAGCGTAGGTCTGATAGGTCCATTGAACGCCATAAAGCCAGGCTTGCAAAAGGGCTCAATCAGCAAGCTGGGGTCGACTACGGTGAAACTTTTAGTCCCGTCGTCAAGCCCACTACTATCCGCACCGTCCTTGCATTGGCTGTCAATCACGGTTGGTCTATTCGTCAATTGGACGTCAAAATGTGTTCCTGCATGGATATCTTAATGAAGTTGTATATATGAAACAACCATTTGGAAAGATGGATAAAATCACGGTTGGTCTATTCGTCAATTCTCCAACTCTTCAGAGGATAAAATCATTTGGAAAGATAATCCTAACGGCCAGTTCTCTCTGAGATCTGCTTGGAATCAAAGTAGGACCCGATTCCCCGATGCTCCCTGGTTCAAAACCATCTGGAGTAAAGGCCATATACCTAGGCACAGTGTTATCCCTTGGCAGGCAATTCATAACAGACTCAGTACGCGGGATAGGCTATTCTTCTTGGGCACAAATAGAGATACGAAATGTATGCTTTGGAAGGTAGAACCTGAATCTGTGAATCACCTATTTTTCCAATGCTCCTTTTAGGCCTGGATTTGGAGATCTATTCTTTGGAGGTGTGGATATAGGAGGAAGCCTCTTCACTCTATCTTAGAAGAAGAATTGTGGATTCGAGAGAAGTGTAAAAGGGATGGCCAGGCAACTACGATAATGAGGATCGGTTTTTGTGCGGCTGTGTATGTGATCTGGAGAGAGAGAGAGAGAGAGAGAGAGAGAGAGAGAGAGCTGCTACCATGGTAAGCCTCCTCGTCATAAACTCCATATCCTTCAAAATATCATCAGCATAATTCACTCTAGGCTAACTCATCTTCGACTTGGGGATGTAAAAAGCCGGAGAAATGAAGAAACAGCTGCCAACTTCGGGCTATCTTGCTTCCAAGTGAGGAAAGAAGCAGAATTCTGCTCTTGGGTCAGTCCTGATCCTAATTTTATTAAGGTAAATACTGATCATCAGCTCAGAATGGGAAGGGCGGACTTGGCAGCCTAATCCGAGACACTATTGGGAAGGTAACTGCTATGTTTTCAATTCGTACGGACTGTGAGGAGATTCATATTCTTGAAATGAAAGCAATCCTCCATGGGATCAGATTAGCTATGCTGAAAGGGTACTCTTCCCTCTGGATTGAATCTGATTCTCTGACTGCTGTTAATATGATATTGGAGAAGTGGGAGTGCCCCTAGAAAGCAATTCCAATAGTAGAAGAAATAAGAAAAGCCCTCTCTCAGGTTCAAGAGTGGAAAGTGTCTCATACTTGGCGAGAAGCCAACTCTGCAGCTGACTTTCTGTCTAAGCCTGACTGCTGTTGTGAAGGGGGAGATATTCCTCATTTCCCTTTACCTCTTCAACTTAGTGATATTGCATTGCTAAATGCCTCTGGTCATATGTATCCTCGCATGCAATGGGCATGGAATCCTGTGTTGTATTGATTTGTAGGCTTGTCAGAGATTTTTGTAGTCCTCCTTGCGGCATTAGTCAGTGCCCCTCTCTGATATTCTTATTGGCTATTTGCCTCTGTTGCCCTAGTGGCCCCCCTTTGTATTATCTGGTTTAGTTTCAATATATCTGGTCGGGGTCTGCAGAACCCCAGCTTACCCATCAAAGAAAATTGTATACTGTCTATTATAGATGAAGGGCGGAGAAGAAGGCCATATTCTAACAAAAAAAAATTATGACCAGCAGTAATTTAAATTTCAAGTGCCCTGCATATTTAAATGATATTTACAAAACAGCAATATCCGCTCGATAAGCTTAAAACAGTGTAAATAGAAAAGAAATGAAGAATAACACAACAAAGGACAATGCAATCATTACCTCATAAGTATGGGCAGTCCTATTCCGAACCATAAATCCAGGCCACGATGTTCCATCCTGTCTGTCATTCTGGTTTGCCGTATTAGTTTCCCCGACATGAGTAGCTTCAACACCCTTATCGACAGAAGAATTACGCACATCTACATTTACCAGATTATGATTTTCTTCAGGACCCTCCTGATTTATTTGTTCAGTTGGCATATTTACTAATATTCTTTCAGCCATTTTCAGAGAATCTGGAAGAGGATCTTCCACAACTGTTTGCAGATTTATACAGCTGGATTTAAGGTCCTTTCGTACTTTATTCACATCAGGTGTAGTCAGGCCATCATATTTATTCCCCATTACACAGCTACCCAGATTCACACCCAGATTCACAACGTGAGAAATGCCCACTTCTTTTGGCATTGCAATCTCTCTTTCCTCAGTAGAATTTATGTCTTGAATGGGTACATCTTTCTCTCTAGGCTTCTCTCTTTCCTCAGTAGAAGTTATTTCTTGAATGGGTACATCTTTCTCTCTAGCCTGTGAACTCCGTTTACATTTATCTAGGTAATGTATGTCAAAAGAAAACTTTCTCAAATTGATTGTGGAATTCAGAAAGATAAAATAACAAACAAGCATAGTATATTAGCACCAAAACAATGAAACAAAACATGAAGAATATAAAATTACCTTAGTCACACTCATAAGTTACAATCACGCAATTGCTTAATTTTTTATTTCAAAATGAAGACTAATAAGAAAACTTGCCAGGACAAAAAATAACAAAAACAGATAAATGTTGTGTGCCTAGATGATCCCACTTAGGGTAGAATAAATTAATTTATATTTTTAATAGCTTGTGGAATTCTCTGCCTAGTTGTTTGGTATGGATAGGAGTCTTAGAGATAAGGGTTATCTAGATTTTCTTGGAAAGAAGTCCTAAAGGAAGTGGTCAAGTAGGTTCTCTATTTATAAATAACATGAAAGGAGTATTTTCCGAATTAATGAATAATTCCAAACTCAAAACTGTGTTTCTGCGCATCGAACCGTGACTCGAAGTGGGTCCAGAGATTGATCTTCCCACTAAGAAGATCAATCATGTTGCAAACTGATTCGAGTTCGTAACCGATAAGTGTTATGGTGTATATGCCATAGTTACAAAGTAGTTATGATGCTTTTGTTTAGTTGTAATACGGCCTTACAGTCAATTAGGCACCTAACAGTAAGAATATCCAACCAGCACAAAATGACAATTAAACGGGATGATTTAGAAAAAGCAATTTCAAGTTAGAAAACATTAAGGGGCCATTTGGATACACGGATTTTAGAATCCTGAATTTCCTAAAAATTGTAGTTGGGAGACGAGAGAAGAAAGAGAGCAGCTGTCATTTTCTGTTTTCTACCCGTTCTTTCCGACAGCAAGAGAGCAGGCGATTGTCCCATGTTTCCAGGTTTTAGAAATCGCAGGATGCGGGAGAGATTTCTAAAACCTGGTTTTCTTACTTAAAATCCAAGAAATGCTGCCAGGACAGCATACCAGCAGGTGGATCATGACCCTCTTTTACACTGTTTTCAAACAAAAACCTGGTTTCTAAAATCCACGTATCCAAACGAACCCTAATTGTTTTTATAATTGCACTAATTCATATTGAATTTTATTGTTTAAACAGATGTAAAAGGTTATTATAGTTCTCGAAAAGCTCTTGGAAGCCAATTAAAGAAGAAAATACAAGCTGATTGTGTGCTATTATTAAAACATGGTAGTGCCAGTATCAGTATCCTTGAGAGAAAGCAATTCCAATCCAGAAAACTAAAATTAAACAATCATAGAACCAACCTATCTGTGCTGGTTCAAGCACAGTTTTGTTCTCCATCTCAACAGGGGGATCCAATTCCATGCAAGTGACGCCATCGCCTAACTCAATTACACTAACATTTCCAACCAAAATCCGCGCATTTTCCTCCTTACTACAAACCATTTCCGCTGCAAATTCCAAAAAAGAAGGACCCAATTCTCCCACAGCCTCCTCCAAAAAAACCCAAACACATTCCAAAGCATCCTTTCGCGTATCCTTCATCAAAAAATTATCACGAACACTCTCATTCCCAATCGCCGCAATTATCTCATCCCTCGATTCCCTCAACCATTCCGAACCCAAACCAAAACCCTCCATCTCAGAAACCCTAATTTTCCAAATTCTCTCAACAGATTTAACACAATTCTCCCGAAAAAACTTGGCTGCGCATTCCACTGCCACCGCACAGTATGCAGCCTTCATCGATTCCGAAACCCTAATTCCGATTCCACGGTCGATCCATTCGATTGATTCCAAGGAATCGAGAATTTTCTCTGTGATTGAACATTTCAAAAGTGATGTGCAGATTCTTCTCAAGAGTATTGTTTTCTTTAGACGGAGATCTTGTCTGCAAGTGGGGAGAATTGAGATGAGTCTGTTGAGTACCCCAGTCTTCGATTGGTTGGCGAAGGAGGAATTCGAGAATCCATTAGGGTTTGTAGAGATGAAACCCTAACATGGAGTATTGAGGATTTTTAGGGTTTTGACGTTGGAACAGAGGGGGGGGGGGGTGTTTAAGATGCGCGAAGAAGGGTGAAAATCTCCCACCTGTTTGTTTCGATGGAGCCTCAAATTGCACGTGTGAGAAAAGGCACAAGGGCAAGTGATCCAAACCGTTCATCTTATGGCGTATTGGGAGATCATCCCCGGTCCCGTACCAAGAAAAACATTTTTAAATTTTTTCATGGGAAATTTTTTCTTTCAATGATTTAGAAGGAAATTAGATGATTATGGTTAATTTAGAGGACCTTGTTTGGATTGCAGGAATCAAGGTTGGAATTGGCACCCCATTCCTATTCAACCCGGCATTTGATTTAAAAACCTGAACAAAAAACCAAGGTGCAAAAATGACATTAAGGGGGAATGCTTTGAATCTGTTTCCTGTCCCAAGAGATTATATTCTCAACCCGGCCCAATTGGATTGAAATTTGTATTTAAAATTTTTATTCTATTTTTTCATTTCATTTTCGGGTGAATTTGGATAGGAATCAAAATATGATGCTAATTTTGATTCCTCATTCCAGTCATCCAAACGCTCCCTAAGGACGTGTTCGACAAGGTAATAAAAAAATCTTGTGAATCTCATTCCGTCCACAGAGTTGATTTCCTTCTTTTCTCTTTTTTTTTCTGCTGACAAAATAATGGAATTTTTAAGAGCGAGTCAGAACCACTTCGAAGATTCTCATTAATCTATTTCCACCTGATTTTTCGGGAGAGAATGGGAAGTGTTACCGAACACGCCCGAGGAACCCCTCATGGTAAAATTATCCAAACACAAATGACTCTTACAAGGGGATTCCCTCTCTTCTTTACATCTTATGTGACGAAGCGTTATCTTCTCAGTTATCTAAGCTAGCAGAGCTTGAGAAGGTAAAACAAGTTTAATTCTCAAGAGGTAGCCCAAAAATCTCACTTCTCAGGTTCGCATACGACAATGGCAAGTCTCCTAAAAACATGTGAGGAATTGAAATAAATTCTCACTTGAATATAATCTCCAGGTCAATCAAGACGACTGATGAGGGTGGGATTCGATCACCCAAGATCGCAACACATGGCACAAGATCGAGAAATATCCGAAGGTGGCAAGAAAATATGTACTCCACCAGTTCATAGGAGATTTCGCAAGAGACAAATCTCAATATTGTCACCACCTGAGGGACTCCACCATATCCTAACAAACAAAAGCTCTGTCGTATCCCATAAATCTTGCTATAAATGTACACGGCTGTTAGAGTCAGTGCCTGAAAAGCCAGTACATTGTCATTTAAGTATTTATAAAGGTTTCATTCCATGACATATATTGGCTATTATCTAATTGAATATGTGTGATGTGCGTATTATTTGACACATATTCATCCCTAGGTAGCAATGTAGGAATACCATGCTCAAGGATTCATAGATCCTAAGGAGCAAGGAGACATGGTATCCCGGTTCCTTGTAGACCTTAAAAGTTCCTGGTTATGGTCTAGACTATTCTTCCGTTAGGGAGAGTGCCCCAAGACATTGTCAGTGACATAAACTTAACATTTTTAGTCACTGTTCGTGAACTTTAGTTACACATATATAATACATGTTTTGAGAGGGAAAGACATTGAACTCTCTCATCTCTTTCCTCCCCATCTCTTCTCTCTTCTCTTTCTTTCACTCACTGATGTTAGTATATCACTAATAATATTTTTGTTGGATATATTTTTTGAATGATGCATCTTTGTTGTATATTGTTCTTGTATCGTGAATAATGTTGAAGATCTTACACTCTAGGAGATTGGTTCTTATGATGGGGATTCTAATTCAACATAGAAAATTAAGAACAGCTAGTTTTATAAAATCGACTGAGCTGTAGCCCGAAGAGGGTTTCCTCCTGATGAAAATAATGAAAAGTAAACCTCTTAGTGCTTCAAATGTATTACTAAACTACTGATAAAAAAAATGTATTACTAAACTGCTATCATGGAAACTGTTAAGTTCTTACGTGATGATGTGGTAGAGAAAAAAAAAGAAATGGAGAATGGCGTGAGAGAGAGTTAGAGTTTTCTTCCACACAATTTCATATTTATATGATGCATATATTACAAAGACAAAAATATCCATAGAAACCATATATTCTTTTTTTGTATCATCTAGTCAACTGATGAATCAGTATCAATGCAAAGAAAAGGCACATGAATTGATTATGGCGATGAAATTAGAACTAAATCTCCGAAGAAATGGTTGTTTAATTCTTTGTGAGAAATAAAGAGAGAGACGACCGTTCAACTTGCAACAAAAGAGATGAAGGAAAGATGAGGATGAAAGAGGAAAGAGGTTTGTTAGTTTAGGATCATCTACAATGAAAATAAGGGTGCATTCTTTAACATTTCTTGGGAATGAATTCTCGCATCTTTCGCTCCCTGGGAATAAAAATCGGAAAGAATGTCGTTCTGTAACTACTTTAATATCCAATTAAAAAAAATCGTCCTTATTTTTTGGCATTATTTTTGGGAGCGATTTTTTCTCGCTTCAACGGATGTGGAGTGATTCCTCGGCACATTCATTCTCTCCTCTCACAACTCTCTTCACGTTTCTACGCCCATCATCGCCCAGACCGAATCTTCAGCTATTCCTCTCAATCTTCTCCCGTCTCAACAAATATCATTGTTCATAGGGCTTCATCTAAGAAAACCAGTGGTAGTGACTAACGGAGAGGAGCCGTGAAAGCGCTTAGAACGATTCCGTGACCAATCCAAAATTTATGTTCTTCATCTAAAACATTTTTTCTCAGCTGTGAATCTTTTCTTTAACTTGTTT
Organism: Tasmannia lanceolata; assembly: GCF_043159265.1. NCBI lineage: Eukaryota > Viridiplantae > Streptophyta > Magnoliopsida > Canellales > Winteraceae > Tasmannia > Tasmannia lanceolata. The sequence continues at coordinate 58,518,942 of NW_027518695.1, read as the reverse complement.
TTTGTTTATTACCTCAAGATGATGACCATCCAACCTAGGTCTCTTTGTTCCCTGTATTTTTTTTTACATTTTTTCTTCTTCAAGAAGACAACCAGACTGTCTTCCATCTTCTCCCCACTGTATTATTTGCACACCAAATGTTTGAGAATGTTACTGTTGTGTTTTTTACATTGTATTGGTTGATGTTTTTCTCTGAAAGTGTAACACTTGTAAATTGTTAATTTTTCCAGTGGTCTAACATTGCTAGATATCAAAGCAAATTCTAGATTTGTTCCTCTGTGTTATTCGTAGCCTGGTTGGAACTTGAACTGTTTGTTGGTTTATGACTTGAATTCATAATATAATGTTCCAATTTGTGTGTTTTTCCACTTGGTTTTGTTTTTTGGTTTCTTTGATCTTTTTGGTTTTCTTGTTCCTTGATGCTCTCTGCTGACCATTGCTTTGATTTATAATCTCTTTCCTAGGAAGTTAAGAAAAATCCAGAATTGTTTTATTATTTTAGTAAATTTTTGGGAGTTCTCTGTTGTGACTTATTGTTGGAATGGACTAACACACCAAAGCATGGCACTTGAGTAAAAAAAAAATCTGTCATAGGCATTTCGGTCACAAAATGGTGGCATGACCTGATCTGCAAATTTCTTTCAATTGTTTTCCAATTACGAGAATATAATTTTATTCTAAAAATATTGAAAAAAAAATTCTCTGAAATGAGTTCAGAAACATGATTCTGATTCAAGAAGCACTCCAAAGAATAAGAATTGATTCTGGCTTCCAGAATGAGAATAAGGAGAATTGTTAAAGAACACACCCTAAGTAAACAACAAGAAAAGAAAATTAAGTTTAAGAACATGGCAAATCTATTCTTTCTCTAACAAAAACCAATGATCTGTTTAAAATTTCAGTATGATTACTAATTTAAGATGGTTTCTCTGCAAAGTAAACACAAATAGGTGTCATTATGTAAAAAATGATAGTTGGGGAGTTTTTCTAAGAAAAGATCTAAGTACATGTGAGAACCTAGGATTTTAATTGTCGTTTAGCATGCATTATTAATTACATATTTTCATACTTTTAGTTATATTACCATAACTATATTGTGTCACTTTTAATTAAAGTATAAATTATACTAATGAATTATAACTTTATGATGAAGTGACCTCCTTGTATAGCATACCGTATATCTATAAGATATAAAATATTATTGTGAATAAATTTTGTAACACTACATTGGATAGATGATGATTAAGATTAAAAATGTTAGAACATCCTAGGACTCTTAATTAGACTCCATTTGGAATTATGTTAGACTTGGCTTCGATGGAGGCCCACAAGGCTAAAGACCCAACCTATTAACCTAGGATTAGAGGATGATTTAACCTTTAAATATAGTTAGGGATGTATTATTGAAGAGTTGTAAATTTTATTTGAAGAAAGAATAGAATAGACTTTTCATTTGAGGTGGCAAATTTGTAAAATTGTACAGAAAATTTCACAAAAATTTGTAAAATTTTTAAAATTTTGATTATTTTTTAAAAATACTCAAATTAGTAAGTTTATGAACTGGCAATCATGAGCTTTTCCAGTTTGAAAGATTCCAAAAAGAAACTTTGGAGATAATAAATGCAATTGGGTTGAGTAGTGCTTCATGTTGATCTCCTTTTGAGTTAGAGGGATTTATAGTAGTTTCTAAACCATTTCTTAAAGCCCTAAAGTTGCTAATAGTGTACGAACTACTTGCACAAAATCTCTATTCTTTCTAAATTGGGATTTTTACGTAATTGGGAAGTACTGTATGTATGATGAGATTCATAACTTGCAATAGGAGAAACAATCGTTGTTTGTTTTTCGGAAGTAGGAAGTCTAAGTTTAATCGTTTCAAGAGTTTAGAAATTGCTTTTCTCTTTTGAGTATTTTAGGCCAAAACAACTCTTAGTTACTAAACTTTAGAAATTTAGAGTACAAAGGAAATGTGTTTTGGGTTTATTTAGAAAGCACTATTGGTCTAGGATTAGACAATTATAGCTTACACTTTAGAAGAAGCTTCTTGTGCCAAGATTTTACATATTTCACCGGTAGGGTTGAATGGAACAGTTCTTGATTACCTATTTTATTGAACATGTTTTCTTGCAGCTAAAAAATGCAGTTGAGGATTCTGGGAATTTTTATTTTAAATTCCTGCATGAATTTCTATGATTTTGGGAATCAAATAAAGCAAACTTTCAAGTATCTACACAAGGGCTGAGATCAGTGAACAAATGTGGAAAGTGGGACGATCAGTCCCTTCCAATGTAGCTTGATTTTTATCTGTTGTCATGGAAGATAAATTCTGTTTTTGAATATGAAGTGATCATGTTATAATCTTCCTTCCAAAAGGAAAATTAGATAATTAGAACCCAAGGTTCTGATTCCAACAATACAAAAATAACAAACTACCACAATGATATCCCTGTTGGGTAAGCTAGAAAGTCATATTCGTGAACAAGAATTTTGGGAATTTAAAGGTTAACGAAGGAAAACTTCTCTTATTAAAATTGTGTGGTCTCTGCTTCAAAATTTTTTTTTTCTAGGCTGAATATGGAAGAACCATGAGAAAAAAAAATTCCCTCAACTTCTGCAAGATGATCAGTTTGGTTATTATCGGATGGGGTGACAGATAGTTTAGGCTCAAGCAAAATTCAAAACAACTTGGCACATGATTTCACAAGCATATTAGTCATTGGACTGAAATCCCAAGATAGAACCATATTATGGATCCCAATATGAAATGCAGCGATTCCAACCAAGAGGCTTGAAAACATATTCAATATGTTGAAACTATCTAAAATGAGTTAGAGTTTATATGAAACTACACAACATGTTGATCCTAACATAATATAATTTCTTAAATAGGCTTATAGCTGTAAATGCTTTCAGAGAATAGATAAAAGGTTAACTTCTTGTTGTCTCTCATGTCGTATTGATTCTGATTCTGTAAATTTTTTCTTACATGATGTTGAAAAAGCTTTTCCTAATTTTATCACATTTAGTCCAAAGTAGCAAGAATTTTGAATAATCTCAATGAATGGATAAAGGTATTCAAAAGGGATGGAGAAGTGCAAACATACGTAAAACGTACGAATCATTCATTATTTGGTAGAGCTAAACTAAAGAGTATATGAGACTTTGTAATAAAATAGAGAAATTTGAGTTTAGTAAAAAATTGCAACTAAGAAAGAATCAAAGAAGCATTTTAAGTCAACATGTGTGCATGTTAAGTTCTTATTTAGAAAGAAAAGAAGTCAATATCTGTGTGTGCCTGTGTTTTTAACTCTTGATTATTTAGCCAAAAAAGTCAATGTTTGTGTGAGAATGAGAGAAGTCATTTTAAGTCAACATGTGTGCGCTTTTAATTCTTACTTATTTAGAAAGAAAAGAAGTCAATATGCATGTGTGCACCTCTGTTTTTACTATTGCTTATTGTAGACACCCCATTTTGATTCGTTTTAATCAACAAAGAAGTTAGTGTGATGTTGTCGAATTCTAGTGTTTTCCATTCCCGTGTTCGTCCCTTATGCTTTCTCAATCTTTCCGATCTATTCTGCAATGTTCCGCATTTTTCTTTTCGCTAGTGTTGAGGATGGTTATTCAGGAGAATCCAAGCTAGGGGAGAATTCAGACCCATTCGGTGGGCCCGCATTGGACATTTATTGGAGCTTGGACCGTCGGTGGGCCCGTATCGGATATTTGTTTAAATTTGGATCAATCAAGGGGCCCGCATATTGTTTCAATGAAAATAAGTGTTAAACCTTCTTCGATCCAACACCTAAAGATGATCATCAAGAGAACGGTCAAGATCTCAGAGAAGTCGTTTTAACAACCAATTTTGAAATTATCATCAGGTTGAGTTACTCGGGTCAGCCCATTGAAATGATTTAGGAGGACACAACCTACTTAGGTAGGGAACCCATCAATTGGATGGTCTGGATCGTCATAGAGGAATGATTTAAGGGGGCACAACCAATTTACATTGCGACCCACCATTTGAACGGTCAAGATCATCAATTGTCGCCCATCAAATGGACGGTTCGGATCATCAAATGGGAGTGATTTAAAAATGGGGTAACATATTCACATTTTGATCTATTGGATGGTTTGGATCAGCCCATAGGATTGATTAGTGGAGCACAAATTAAATCACATCGCAGCCCACTATTTGAACGGTCAAGATCATCAATTGTCGCCCATCAAATGGACAGTTCGGATCATCAAATGGGAGTGATTTAAAAATAGGGTAACATATTCACATTTTGATCTATTGGATGGCTTGGATCAGCCCATAGGATTGATTAGCGGAGCACAAATTAAATCACAATGTCGCCCATCAAATGAACGGTTCCGATCATACTTTGGAGTGGGGCATATGATTTTATGCACAATTGGGAATTTGGTCACATATGGGACCCACTTGGGTTATCTTTTACCTACTCAAAAGGACTTTAAAAAACATGCATGGGGCCACACACATGTCAAAATTCAATGTCCACAATGGTGGCCACCTACCATGGAATATGTCCACAATGGTGGCCACCTACCATGGAATAAGTCCACAATGGTGGCCACCACCCTCCCATTCCTTTGCTATAAATGGTTCAATGAGGGGGAGTAAAGGGACACAACTCATTTCTCTTCTATCATGTGTTCTAACAAAGTTGCTATGTGGGGTTGAAAAGAAAAAAAAAGAAGAAAAAGAAACAAGAAAAGAAGAAAAAGAAACAAAAAAAGAAGGAAAAAGAGAAAGAAAGCGGAAGCGATCGCACGGAGGCGGGATTTTCGAGTTTTTCGGCTCTCGGATTCGGCGAGGATTTCGATCACAGGTAGGTACACCGTTGTCGGAATTTTTTTAGAATTATTTGGTATATTTTCGGATTTTTGCATGATTTTTAACAAAGAAAACTAAACGATATACTAAACAAATTCCAAAAATAATGAAATTTCGTGGGAAAATAATATGATAATGATACATTCTACCATGAATTTGTGAGAATGTTTGGATTTTGTTTGGTATATAATTTTATGCTTTCTTTGAAAATCAGCAGATTTTGGGGGAATTTTTACTGACATCAGATCACAAAGAAAATTCTTAAACTTTTTACAGTAGCCTTATATTTCATATTTCTTGCTTCTATAAAAGTTTCAATTACTTTGGATCTTGTTTTACATGGGATGTAGTGTTAATTCATAATCTGGTCTAACAATTGAAAAATCCGAAACTGATAGTAAATAGTTTTCTAAATTCATGAAAATCTCACAGCATGCTACTTTCACTTATATCTTACTAATGTAGAAATTTCATGGAATTTAGATTTCTATTTCTAGTAGTTTCTGTGTTATTTTTGCAATCTGGTCAATTAATTGTTAAATCAAAATTAAATATGAGCTTAATGTAAAAATCTGTAAAAATCTACCAGCAAGCTACATCTCATCATATCTTGCTGCTGTATAAGTTTCAACTCATTTTGAATTCGTTTGCAACAATTTCACTTGTAAAATCACTCATATGCTTAAAATTGATAAAATCCATTGAAAATTCGAAATTAATTGAAAATCACCTGAAAATCTCTAAAGAACCTTAAATCTCTGTCATATATTAAATCCTTAATCCATTGAAATAGAAATCTTAGGATCTTTAGATTTCCCTGGAAAAATGGCCAATGCATCCATAATCGTATCCCAATTGCAACCGATCTTTGATAATTTGAATACTTAAGCTATAGCACGTTGTTGGCTCCGAGGTTCACTGTCCACGGAAATCTTGAGATATGCCAGGCAATAAGATGCTATAACCTAAGTATTAAATTGCGCAAGGAAAGAGCGCACGATTCCCTTCCTTGGATGCTATCCTGGGCCGAAACTGGTGAACCCTAGAACCATTGGTAATCCTTGAATGCCCATAAACTGAAAATCCTTGAAATCTGAAATTCATTAACCTCGAGAATTTAAATCGATTTGTCTTGTGTCTTTCGGAACCGTTGGATTATGGTTTCCGTCGTAAGAACCATTAGAGCCCAATTTAGGAACACTGGTGTTGTGTCCTAGGTTTTAGGGAGTCCTAGAGTTAGGAGTCCAGCCTCATCACGGACGTTTGCTATGTATAGCAATCGTGCCATAGGTCTAGTTACACTAGTCACCCAATCTTTCCCTAGGACAAGCCTAGTAAACTAAGATGTAGGCTAACCTGCATTAGTCTAAGGGACAACTTGCATTTAGATAAGAATCATATAGCATCTTAGATGAAATCCTAAGATAATAAAATCCTCAACTTGAATTAAATAACTTTTCTTAAAACTGTTGAAACAGTCAATCCCGTCTAGATCGGTGTCCTAGTTGAGTTAGGCATATGTAGCTTAGCTTAAGTGCACCGAACTACGTCGACTCTGATCCCAGCGAGGCTTGGGTACGTAGGCAGCTTGGATGTCTGACGGCATACCACCCGCGAGTCGGCACCACAAACAAATTGTGGTGTTTTGTATATTAATTTTCTTGTAAATGCTTAATCAAATCACTTAGGACTTTCCATGAAATTAGAATTTTAGGAGAACTTTCACTTAGATTGAATCCAGACAAATTAATAAATCAAGATACACATTTAGGATTCACATTGAAATTAGATCATAGGATGCATGTCACTTAGTTCGCACATTAACATAGAGTTGAATGAGCCATTTAAAATAAATTTAAAAGAGTTAGCTTTTGGAATCGAAGACCGATTATCGGGCAAGAATGGTGCATGTGGTGGATAACTCCCCATACCTTCCATTCTCGTAACCAGGTAGCGAGTCTAGATTTCTGGTTAATTACGGGTCCTAGATCCCACATCTAGGTGGCGACTCTGTCAGTCTCTTTCGTGTGGAATTCGGATTGCCTTAGTGATCCCAAGTTCACAGGAAAGATTAATTCAAATCAATAATAAAATGCACACGCCAATCGCGTGGATACGAGAGACCAAGAGAGAGAGAGCGGCGGCTCGAGCCCCACACCCCTCTCGCGGGATCAGGGTACCACAGTCTGGCGACTCTGCTGGGGATCACCTAACTTCATTAAAATTCCAAAAGATAATTCATTTGAATTTAATTTAACTGGCTCATAAGAACTCTATCTCTTGTATACTTGTCAGATTAGTTTGTCTTGTTTTATTTTCTCATCACATTTTACTCAAACTTAATCTAACAAAACCTGAAGGCATCATAGATCGCGCGAACTTATTGCACACACTTACATCACTTGCATCTAAACCCTTGCATCTCACGTGCACACACGTCCTATTTTAGGAACCCGGAGTGTTATCTAGCATGGTTGACTGGGATTTCATCACCTGGTGCCTCTGTGCTAGAGAAGCATTCCACCCTTAGCCTAGTACCTTTATGGTGCGTAAACGGATCTCTTGTTCACGTACTGATACGCCGGACACTGGTACAGTATATCGAACATGGATTCGCGCTAAGGGGACTCTTGGCCTTACCCCTAGATTAACCCACACATGCATGCAGTATACGAACACATGTGCACCACATGTGTGAGCCTAGTTTAGGATATCTTACCCATTTGTGTCTAGATTAGGCCGTAGTCCATCTTCCAATGGCTACGATCGGTCCTAGGTACACAAACAAAGTCATGAGTCGAGATCCTCTCTCCACTCCGCTAGATTAGGATTAGGGTTGATGCCTTCAGGTAACACTGTTAAAATGTGCGAAGACTAAAAACTTTTCCTTTGGGGTTAGGATATAAATCCCATCATTTCTAAAGATCTCATAGGATTAGTTATTCTTAATCTACCCGTTGAAAGTAATCCTATGCAATCTCACATTTTGATCATGTGTCTATCATTCGTCTCTTGTGGGATTCGATTGTGTCTTCATTGGCGGAAATTGTGTCTCAATCATTTGATCATGCAATCTTGATGATCCAATCTTGCCTGTACCCTTGGTCTCTTCCTCCTCTAGGGGATACCTTTTTCAAGAATATTTCTGCTGAATCCTTCAGAGTTTACTCTCATAATCCTTGAACGAGGGGCATTCCCCGCGTGCTGTCATGTCATCATTGCTGTGTGTATTTGTTTTGAGGAACCATCATTTTACCTCTCGTTCCTTATCTAGTCGTATCATAATTATCATGTCAATCATAGAAAGGAGAAATTCCCTGAATTTCAAGCTCGCATCTCGTGTTTATTGTTCCTATGTCAGGATTGCTCACTGCTGAAAATCCAGGAAAGCTTCTTGGGTTTGAATCTATTCGTGGCCAGTGAAGAAGCTATTTCCCCATTTTCTTTGGAAGTCTCTCTATCCACTTTTTCCTACCGATGGCCGATTCTATGGAAAATTTTCAGCTCTTTCATGTCACAGAAACCCTGGCCCAGCTCGTCCAACTGATGAAGGAATTGAAGGAAGAAAATCAATTCATCAAAGCTCAACTTACTGAGAAATTTGGTCCAACCACTGTTGTCTCTAAGGGCAAAAATCCGAGCCTCTCCATGGTTATGGGTTTGGAAGAACTAATTGTGAATCTCTCTAGACAAATGGCTGCGCTAACAGAAGAAGTTCATCAGATGAAGCAACAAATGCAAACCTGGTATTGTCAGTCCCAAAGTTCGAAGCATTTCGCTGACAAAAATACCAAAGTCCAAGGTGTTGTTACCAGAAACTCTATCTCTCAGCACCAGCAGGATTTTATTGGGCCCTTAATTCTTGAATATAACCAAGAGCCACCATCTGAGACTACTAAAAGAGAATTCACTGACTTGCCGATCTCGCGACCTGATGCTTTGAAATGGTTGCTCAAGGAAAGAATGATAACACTATTGGAATCAGAGCCTGTTCCTAATCCTCTTCCCAGTCCTGGGACCTTCCAAATGAAAGAATTTTGTGATTATCATTTACGTCATGGTCATGCAACTGATAAATGCCTCAGCTTGAAATATGATATTCAAGACCTTATAGACATGGGGCTCCTCGACCCTCAAAATCTTTTGTCAAGCGGCGAAGCTTCATCCTTTCCTGATGACCACAAACCGTGGTTTGAGCAAATGAAGAGAAAGTCTCACGATAATCACGACCAGCAATGTACAGTGATGAGCCCGGTCTCCATAGGTCAGGAAATCAAAGTGGCCACAATACATGGGGTTTATAACAGAGGCAATTTTACTTCGAAAAAAATCAAGGAGTTACAAAACCCTATGGTATTCAAATACAATCAGTTAACGGCAACACCTAAGCAAGCGCTCAAGAAGGAATTTACCCCTCTCCCATTTCCACCATCAGTCATTTTGCAACAAGGGTTAGCTTCAGGTCACATTACCCTACCCGGCATTAGGGCTCCTCCTAATCCTTTACCAGCAAATTGGAGAATGGACCAGTATTGTGAATACCATAGAGGCCCTGGCCACCTTACTGATAATTGCATTGCCTTAAAATTCAGGATCCAAAAGTTGATTGATGAAAAAAAATTAGCCTACCCGAATCATGCAGTACTGCCGCCAGCCGATCGCAATGCTTAGATAACTGAGGGTTCAAAGAAGCACAGGCCCGGTTGCCATGAAAAGAATCAGAAGTTGAAAGTACCACTTATGAGCCAGCTTTCGCCGAGCCTCCGGAGCTAGACAGTTGCGGCAGTTAAAGTTTTAGTCGTTTACTATTTTATGTTGAGTCAGTCATCATGGTCAGTGCAATTGTTGAGTCCGGTTTTACAGTTCAAGGTTAATGCCTAGTCCAGGCAAGTTATCGTTTGCTTTTCTCTTTATTCAGAGTTGTGAATCCTGAGCATGTTCAGGATAGGTCGTCAGATGTAACAGCCTTTCCTTTAAATAAAATTCCAAGTTTCAATAGTTCACTTGTGTCTGTTTCTTAAGTATGCTTCTGATCTTAAAGTAAGACTCCCTCCTCAAATGAGGACAAAATTGACGAAACTCCACTTGAGTCACAGCAATTACTTGAACAAGAGGAGGAGCGCCAATCTCAGCCTTTCAAAGATGAAATTGAAGTGGTAAACACTGGCACTAAAACCTTGATCCAGTAAATGCCGATTGAAAATACATTACCCTCTAAAGAGTGTGAAGAATTGATAAAATTATTTCAAGAATAAGAAGATTGTCTAGAAAAGCTACAACCGATACCAGGGGCAAGACATAGATGGAAAGCTCAAAGAATATGAAGAAAGTGAGAAGATATATGCTATACAAGGGGCATAGAGTGGAAACAACTTTCATATTTCCAATCAATGACCTTGGTTCTCAAATTCATAAAGCCAACAAATTCAAGATGAAAAGTTCAAAAGCAAACAATGAAAAGTGATCATCAGATATCGAGAGTACGAATCCATAGATGGAGGATGTCAAAGAACAAGTTTCGCTCTATGAAAGTCAAAAGCACGTATTAGAATCTTGAAAGAAGAAGATCCATTATCTCTTACCTGGAAATGCCGTCAAACTCCGCGAAAAAAAAAACAAAAGAGAAAAAAAAAAATAATCAGTACCAGAGGGACTCTAGTAACCTAGATCGATTCCCAATTTGAACATCAGAAGGCCTCCTTTGGCCGAATAAATCCCAAAATCAGAACCCAACGTCAAAAGAATACCGATTGCAAACCCTTCGAGCCTGAGTAAAATTTTCTTGAAAACCCATCAAACCAGGGGCATTTCCCCGAACTACGCGAGACCTGATCCCTATACTGGGGTACGTAGGCAACTCGGTTGAACCGAGTTCGGTCGATTCAAAAAGGAAAAGAAATTCAATCCTTTCAAAAAAAAAAGAGAGGGACAAGTTCCAAAAGAAGAGAAGTTAATTGTTCCAGAAAGAAAAGAAAAAAGGAAAAAAAAAATCAAACAATTTATCTTCAAACTAGGGGCATTCGCCCTGAACTACACACGACCTGATTCCTACCTTGGGATATGTAGGCGACCTGTTCACAGGTTCGGTCGAAATCTTTGTTGAGCCTTAAGCCATTCTTTGAAAAGCCCTATCCTACCTATAAAAGTCCTTCTGGTGTTCAGAACTAATGAGCTAGGTCCTGAGATACAATAAAAAAATGAAATGATGATGAATAAGAAAAATAACGGAGTTTGAAGATCTGCTAGACTGAGAACCTGAAAGGGCGGTCTAGGCAAAATTTAAGATCATTCCCCTGCTAAGTTGAAAACCCGAAAGGGCGGCTTAGGCAAAAGCTAAGGGGATAGCCTGCTGGATCGAAAACCTAGAAAGGTGGTTCAGGCAAAAGTTAAGGCTAGCGCGGTCCGCCAAGTTAAAAACCCTGAAGAGGTGACTTGGTCACGGTAAGAGAATCAGTATAAGAAGGCAACAGCCGGTATCAAGACTGAAGATCAACTGAAGTTCAAGCAAATTCAAGTGATATCCTCAAAACTGGGGGCATTGAAGCTAAGCAATCTTAGGGGTCGTAATTAAATTCTTGAGGCATTACTGTTTCGAGGAAGAAGTCCGGTGTTTACCAATTGAAAAACTATTTCTTGAAAGGATAGACTTACCAAACAAAACATTAACTAAGTCAGAAGCATCACTATGTTTGTCAGTATAGTCAGTCAATCTTTATTATTCTAAGTTCACTCCTTCAGGGCTGCTCAATCCTTTGAGTAGTGCCTTTCATCTAAGTTTTCTCTTTAGAAAGAGTCAATTGTCGTTCCTATGTCCAAATGATGTAACTGTCTTGGTGAAGGAGGCCAGGCCTAGGCAGCTCCCTGCAATTATACCTGAAAGAGCTCGAGAATTTAGTCAAACAACTTCATTTCAAAGAAGATCAGCTCAGAAAAATTCAGAAGTAGAAACATCAGAAAGCCCAGCTTCCGTAAAAAGATCATACCCCAGGAAGGCACCTTAAGCTTGGAAGAACCTCAGATGCAATGGTGGTTGAGCCAATTTCTCAGAAAGATGAACCATTCAAATTCATAATTCCCTTCCGGTTAGTTATCCTGGTCAAGAAATGTTTATCTAAACACCTGTCAAGAAGCAGATCCCGCTTTTCCATGTTAATATCCAAGAGAGTCGTTGTTCTAAATTACCAATCTCAAATGTCTTGTTCAAGGTTTCAGTTATCAAAATCCCCAGAAGACAAGACCAGCAGTCTCTTTGAGAAAAATCTTGTTGAAGTTTCATAAAAATGTTCCTAATCCATTCTTGCTAGTAATGGTTCTTCGTTCCAAAGGTTTGCCGTTTCATCATTCGTCAAAGTCCTAGTTTCCAACATCTTTGTCGGGCACGATCCATAATATCCCCGATTTCATTTCTCAAAAAATCAAAAATTCATCAAATCCAATCCCCAATTCAAAAAATCCAATCCTACGTCAAATTCAAATTCATAAAAATCTCTAAATTTTTCATTGTTGAATTCATCAATCAAAGCTATCTTGTGTCGTCGAGCCCGTTTGTGAACGGTGCCTCATTTCTCGAGCCCATTTGTGAATGGTCTCGTCTTCTCCTTGAGCCCGTTTGCGGACGGTACCTCATTTCCCAAAAATAAAAATTCATCAAATCCAATCCCCGATTCAAACAAATCCAATCTTACGTCAAATTCAAGTTCATGAAAAATCTCATGTCCTCTTTGAGCCCTTCTGTGAAAGGTGCCTCATTTCTCGAGGCCGTTTGTGAATGGTCTCGTCTTCTCCTTGAGCCCGTTTGCGGACGGTACCTCATTTCCCAAAAATAAAAAATTCATCAAAACCAATCCCCGATTCAAACAAATCCAATCTTACGTCAAATTCAAGTTCATGAAAAATCTCATGCCCTCTTTGAGCCCGTTTGTGAACGGTGCCTCTTTTCTCGAGGCCATTTGGGGATGGTCTCGTCTTCTCCTTGAACCCGTTTGTGAACAGGTTTCTCATTCTCTGAGTCCATTTGTGAATGGTCTCATGTCCTCTTTGAGCCCGTTTGTGAACGGTGCCTCTTTTCTCGAGGCCATTTGTGAATGGTCTCATCTTCTCCTTGAGCCCGTTTGCGGACGGTACCTCATTTTCCAAAAATAAAAAAATTTATCAAATCCAAATCCTTAATTAAAAAATAAAAATAAAAATCCATTCCTACGTCAAATTCAAGTTCATAAAAAAATCCCTAAATTCTTCGAGCCCGTTTGTGAACGGTGCCTCATTTCTCGAGTCCATTTGTGAATGGTCTCGTCTTCTCTTCCAACCCGTTTGTGAACGGTATCTCATTTTCTGAGTCCATTTGTGAATGGTCTCATGTCCTCCTTGAGCCCGTTTGTGAATGGTGCCTCATTTCTCGAGTCCATTTGTGAATGGTCTCGTCTTCTCTTCGAACCCGTTTGTGAACAGGTGTCTCATTCTCTGAGTCCATTTGTGAATGGTCTCATCTTCTCCTTGAGCCCGTTTGTGAACGGTGCCTCATTTTCTGAGTTCATTTGTGAATGGTCTCGTGTTCTCCTTGAGCCCGTTTGTAAACGACGCCTCATTTCTCGAGTTCATTTGTGAATGGTCTCGTCTTCTCCTTGAACCCGTTTGTGAACGGTGTCTCGTTTTCTGAGTCCATTTGGGAATGGTCTCATGTCCTCCTTGAGCCCGTTTGTGAACGGTGCCTCATTTCTCGAGTCCATTTGTGAATGGTCTCTTATCCTCCTTGAGACCGTTTGTGAACGATACCTCATTGTCCGAATCCATTTGTGAATGGCCTCCTATCCTGTTTGAGCCCGTTTCTGAACGGTATCTCATTTTCTGAGTCCATTTGTGAATGGTCTCATCTTCTCTCGTTGCCCGTTTGTGAGCGGCACCGCAGCGGGATTTTGTGCATTCCAAATTCCAGGATTTCATCTAGGGTCTTGCATTATGTTAAGGTACGTTGTGTTTAGAGAGTCCTTTGTCGATTAAAGCTACGCAAAATGGTTTTGTCATTTTTTGCTTTGGTATTCAATAACTACATCATCTCTACCAAAGAGGGGCATCTGTAGACACCCCATTTTGATTCGTTTTAATCAACAAAGAAGTTAGTGTGATGTTGTCGAATTCTAGTGTTTTCCATTCCCGTGTTCGTCCCTTATGCTTTCTCAATCTTTCCGATCTATTCTGCAATGTTCCGCATTTTTCTTTTCGCTAGTGTTGAGGATGGTTATTCAGGAGAATCCAAGCTAGGGGAGAATTCAGACCCATTCGGTGGGCCCGCATTGGACATTTATTGGAGCTTGGACCGTCGGTGGGCCCGTATCGGATATTTGTTTAAATTTGGATCAATCAAGGGGCCCGCATATTGTTTCAATGAAAATAAGTGTTAAACCTTCTTCGATCCAACACCTAAAGATGATCATCAAGAGAACGGTCAAGATCTCAGAGAAGTCGTTTTAACAACCAATTTTGAAATTATCATCAGGTTGAGTTACTCGGGTCAGCCCATTGAAATGATTTAGGAGGACACAACCTACTTAGGTAGGGAACCCATCAATTGGATGGTCTGGATCGTCATAGAGGAATGATTTAAGGGGGCACAACCAATTTACATTGCGACCCACCATTTGAACGGTCAAGATCATCAATTGTCGCCCATCAAATGGACGGTTCGGATCATCAAATGGGAGTGATTTAAAAATGGGGTAACATATTCACATTTTGATCTATTGGATGGTTTGGATCAGCCCATAGGATTGATTAGTGGAGCACAAATTAAATCACATCGCAGCCCACTATTTGAACGGTCAAGATCATCAATTGTCGCCCATCAAATGGACAGTTCGGATCATCAAATGGGAGTGATTTAAAAATAGGGTAACATATTCACATTTTGATCTATTGGATGGCTTGGATCAGCCCATAGGATTGATTAGCGGAGCACAAATTAAATCACAATGTCGCCCATCAAATGAACGGTTCCGATCATACTTTGGAGTGGGGCATATGATTTTATGCACAATTGGGAATTTGGTCACATATGGGACCCACTTGGGTTATCTTTTACCTACTCAAAAGGACTTTAAAAAACATGCATGGGGCCACACACATGTCAAAATTCAATGTCCACAATGGTGGCCACCTACCATGGAATATGTCCACAATGGTGGCCACCTACCATGGAATAAGTCCACAATGGTGGCCACCACCCTCCCATTCCTTTGCTATAAATGGTTCAATGAGGGGGAGTAAAGGGACACAACTCATTTCTCTTCTATCATGTGTTCTAACAAAGTTGCTATGTGGGGTTGAAAAGAAAAAAAAAGAAGAAAAAGAAACAAGAAAAGAAGAAAAAGAAACAAAAAAAGAAGGAAAAAGAGAAAGAAAGCGGAAGCGATCGCACGGAGGCGGGATTTTCGAGTTTTTCGGCTCTCGGATTCGGCGAGGATTTCGATCACAGGTAGGTACACCGTTGTCGGAATTTTTTTAGAATTATTTGGTATATTTTCGGATTTTTGCATGATTTTTAACAAAGAAAACTAAACGATATACTAAACAAATTCCAAAAATAATGAAATTTCGTGGGAAAATAATATGATAATGATACATTCTACCATGAATTTGTGAGAATGTTTGGATTTTGTTTGGTATATAATTTTATGCTTTCTTTGAAAATCAGCAGATTTTGGGGGAATTTTTACTGACATCAGATCACAAAGAAAATTCTTAAACTTTTTACAGTAGCCTTATATTTCATATTTCTTGCTTCTATAAAAGTTTCAATTACTTTGGATCTTGTTTTACATGGGATGTAGTGTTAATTCATAATCTGGTCTAACAATTGAAAAATCCGAAACTGATAGTAAATAGTTTTCTAAATTCATGAAAATCTCACAGCATGCTACTTTCACTTATATCTTACTAATGTAGAAATTTCATGGAATTTAGATTTCTATTTCTAGTAGTTTCTGTGTTATTTTTGCAATCTGGTCAATTAATTGTTAAATCAAAATTAAATATGAGCTTAATGTAAAAATCTGTAAAAATCTACCAGCAAGCTACATCTCATCATATCTTGCTGCTGTATAAGTTTCAACTCATTTTGAATTCGTTTGCAACAATTTCACTTGTAAAATCACTCATATGCTTAAAATTGATAAAATCCATTGAAAATTCGAAATTAATTGAAAATCACCTGAAAATCTCTAAAGAACCTTAAATCTCTGTCATATATTAAATCCTTAATCCATTGAAATAGAAATCTTAGGATCTTTAGATTTCCCTGGAAAAATGGCCAATGCATCCATAATCGTATCCCAATTGCAACCGATCTTTGATAATTTGAATACTTAAGCTATAGCACGTTGTTGGCTCCGAGGTTCACTGTCCACGGAAATCTTGAGATATGCCAGGCAATAAGATGCTATAACCTAAGTATTAAATTGCGCAAGGAAAGAGCGCACGATTCCCTTCCTTGGATGCTATCCTGGGCCGAAACTGGTGAACCCTAGAACCATTGGTAATCCTTGAATGCCCATAAACTGAAAATCCTTGAAATCTGAAATTCATTAACCTCGAGAATTTAAATCGATTTGTCTTGTGTCTTTCGGAACCGTTGGATTATGGTTTCCGTCGTAAGAACCATTAGAGCCCAATTTAGGAACACTGGTGTTGTGTCCTAGGTTTTAGGGAGTCCTAGAGTTAGGAGTCCAGCCTCATCACGGACGTTTGCTATGTATAGCAATCGTGCCATAGGTCTAGTTACACTAGTCACCCAATCTTTCCCTAGGACAAGCCTAGTAAACTAAGATGTAGGCTAACCTGCATTAGTCTAAGGGACAACTTGCATTTAGATAAGAATCATATAGCATCTTAGATGAAATCCTAAGATAATAAAATCCTCAACTTGAATTAAATAACTTTTCTTAAAACTGTTGAAACAGTCAATCCCGTCTAGATCGGTGTCCTAGTTGAGTTAGGCATATGTAGCTTAGCTTAAGTGCACCGAACTACGTCGACTCTGATCCCAGCGAGGCTTGGGTACGTAGGCAGCTTGGATGTCTGACGGCATACCACCCGCGAGTCGGCACCACAAACAAATTGTGGTGTTTTGTATATTAATTTTCTTGTAAATGCTTAATCAAATCACTTAGGACTTTCCATGAAATTAGAATTTTAGGAGAACTTTCACTTAGATTGAATCCAGACAAATTAATAAATCAAGATACACATTTAGGATTCACATTGAAATTAGATCATAGGATGCATGTCACTTAGTTCGCACATTAACATAGAGTTGAATGAGCCATTTAAAATAAATTTAAAAGAGTTAGCTTTTGGAATCGAAGACCGATTATCGGGCAAGAATGGTGCATGTGGTGGATAACTCCCCATACCTTCCATTCTCGTAACCAGGTAGCGAGTCTAGATTTCTGGTTAATTACGGGTCCTAGATCCCACATCTAGGTGGCGACTCTGTCAGTCTCTTTCGTGTGGAATTCGGATTGCCTTAGTGATCCCAAGTTCACAGGAAAGATTAATTCAAATCAATAATAAAATGCACACGCCAATCGCGTGGATACGAGAGACCAAGAGAGAGAGAGCGGCGGCTCGAGCCCCACACCCCTCTCGCGGGATCAGGGTACCACAGTCTGGCGACTCTGCTGGGGATCACCTAACTTCATTAAAATTCCAAAAGATAATTCATTTGAATTTAATTTAACTGGCTCATTGGACAGGGACATGAGATTACCACAACTGATGGTCTTGGGAGATAAGTGTCGTGGTTTGTAAAGCAATATAAAAAATGTGTGCAATCTCTTCGATTCATGAAAGGTCACAAAATTTTGTGAGAAGTCAATTCATCAAAATACTCGGAACCTAAATCTTACAATCACTTCTTTCCTTCAGGTTGGATAAATCCTTCTGCAATCCATAGCTGGATTAGAGTGTCCTTCTCAAACTTATAATCCTTTGGATATAAAGAACAGTACACAGAGCATTGTTTCAGACATGCAGGTAAGTTATCATATCCAACTTTTAGAATTGGAATAATATTCTTTTCCATCTCTGATATTTCCCACATGTCACTTTTAAGTATATTCTTCCACCTGTTCTCATTAGTGTTTGTGCGTAAGAGACCTCCCAGAGCTTCCATTGCCAAAGGCAAGCCTTTGCGCTTTTTTGCAATGGCTTTACCAATTGCTATTAAGGTTGGAGGTACATCTGAGCTTCCCACTGTGAATGCTCATTGTGTAAATAAGGACCAGCTATCATCCTCCGCTAAGCCATCCAAATTATAGACATGCATTGTGCCTATGATACATGAAACTTCTGGACAAATCCGTTGGGAAAAGTACCAAAATCCGTAGGCAATGGTTTTTCCCTACGGATTTTAGCACACAACTTCCGTAGGCTAGGTGAGGGTAGGGAAAGCCTTTTCCCTGCGGAAGTTAATAAATACTGTAGGTAAATTGTACTTTTCCATATGGCTTTTTCCGTAGGCATAGATCATATTTCCGTACGGAATTTCAAAAACATTCGTAGGGAAAATTGTGCTTTTCCCCACAAAATTTCCAAAAAAAAAAAAAAAAAAAAGCCGTAGGGAAAATGTGCTTTTCCCTACTGAATTTCAACAATAAATCCGTAGGGATAGCCTTTCCTAGTTTTTTAATCCATTAAATATCAATTCTTTGTGACCTAGTGGATCTGTACATTCACACACATTATATATAACATCAAAATTTCCACAGTTATAACATCCATTTTCCCCCAGAATATACAAATATATAAAAACTAAACTATTTTAATTGAATATTTTTAAAATTACAAAAATTCATTAATAACAAAAGTCTCGATATTGTTCCCTCAACTGAACTTGACAAAATACAGCATTGTTAAACATTCATCATCTAATGATTTATATAACACCATCTTCATCATGTCCTCATCATCTCCTCGATCCTCATCATCAATTACTCCAGAACTCCATGTGATTTTCAGTTGAATGTTGAACTCTTTGAGATGGATGGCTGTGCAGGCACTGAACTCTTTAGGAGCAACGGTATGTGACATATCCTGCCAAACAAAAAGTTAAAAAGAACGAAGTTCTTAGCCGATTCTCCGCAAAAATTATATATACAAGAATACACAGCATACATTACGCTTTCAGAATGAATGCTCTTCAAAATGAATGATACGGAAACAACTACAACATATAGTAGAAAAAATGCATGCGTTGCACATTTAAACGACCGCAAGAAACACAAGTAATATTAAAAACATCAATGGCCATATTTACAAAAGAGACACATTGGGTAGATTATATATTTTGTTTTAGGTAATGCAAGAGTCAAGAAATAGGCTCATTCAATTCATCTCCCTTATACATCAAAATATACATTGAAACTAAGCTATGTCCAAGTATCCCATATTGATGATGATACATTGACTTGCCAGCTAAGAAGGGAAGCTATGTGCTGTCCACTAAGTCCAATAATCGCATCAGTCATTGCAGAAGAGACTAAAACTTGACCTTGCTGACCATATGCACACCTATAAATGAATATTACAAACTAATACATGAATTAACTTTCATTTAATGATCCATGGAGGAGCTATTATCTGAATATTCCATCGCATAGTCGCCTTGACAAGAGACAACATCCATGATTCTGATCTCTTTGAAATTTGAGGCTCAAAGAATCCCTCGCAGTCACTATTTTCCCTTTGGTATGCCTTTAAAGAGGATGTGGTCCCTACATAAATTGTCTCCATTAGAGTATGAGTGATGTTTTTTTTTTTTTTTTTTTCTGAAACCAATTATCGCAAGAAGACCATGTCTACATTTTACCTGTCAACTCAGACAAGCGAGAGACGAAGTAAACAATACTTGTACAAGCCTAACAAAACAAGCAAGACAGACCATGCATATCCAGAGTGTACACAGGGACCTATAAAAGAGGATAAGGCTGATAAATTGGTTCAAATGTGGCCATCCTTCTTCTCACTATCAAAGCTTATCATGCTTGCAACAAAGCAATCGTGGAATTAAATCTTAGAGAGTGTGATATCACCTATTAAGTGCTAGTTCATCATTGACACAATCAGACACCATGGTGTCCAGATGGACAAAAAAAATAATGTTTGCGAGTTTGACCACTTGAAGTTTAATTAAATGAAGAAATTGGAATTTGATAAGAATCTTGAACTGCCAATTGGAGAGTGCTGGAATTTGATAAGAATCTTGAACTGCCAATTGGAGAGTGCTGGAATTTGATAAGAATCTTGAACTGCCAATTGGAGAGTGCTGGAATTTGATAAGAATCTTGAACTGCCAATTGGAGAGTACCTTGGCACAGCTAGTGCATGGAGCGTCATGCTATATCCACGTTAAATCACTCCCATGACCCATGTCGATATGATAAGGCCTCGGGGGATTCCCAACAACAATGGAGACACAATACAGTCTGTATAGCGTCTAAGACAATAACAATTCAGTTAGAAATAGGAAATGACAGCAAGCATGTTACATAGCTTTCAAAAAGTGTAATTGCAAGCACAAAATCATCTAGAGTGCAGTAGAATAACTACATATAACTAAATAATATTAGAAGACACTATATCATAAACTATAAATGGAAGAATGTGAAGTACCAGAGTGAATAGATTCAGTTATAGAAACAGATGTCTGTCAGATGAGCACTTAGCTTAAACAATATATCCGAGCATTATAATAGTAACATAATTCATATCACCTTCTAGTATGAGGATTACTCAAGAAATAAATATGTAATGAAACAAGGAAACCTTTTATTTTTTTCTCAAAAGGCTGACATTTCGGTGCCACTTTTACTAACCACAAACCTAAACCTCATGAACTTGACATATTCCGGTAGAAAGAACTATGAGGGTCAAGAAAAATGAAAGAGAAGAATAATTGTGAAAACATTATTCGGCTCACACGGATCATTCATATGCCACAAACCAGCGGGCGACATGGCATTGCGAATGTTCTAAACAACATTAAGAGGCATTGTGAACTATATCAAACAGAGATGCAGAATTGATGTCCTTAACAATGTAAAAAATACCAGTTAACTGAAAATTAATAAGAACTATATGCTACGGCTGTATAGTTCTCATTATTGGCTAATAGCATGAAGAATCTCAAATAAACCATGATAAAACCTGATGCAGTTCCAAAGGCTTTCACGTTTTACCTGTTGAGAAAGAAAACGGAGGGCGTGAACCCTCTTGGAACCATCTGCCAGACTCTTGCTAGGAAATTGGTCTTCCAGAGAACAGAATCATTGAAAACCTGCAAAAGGACACATACATATAATAAGATAAAAAGATTTAAGTTGTAAATGAAACCTCATCAGTGACCAAAAGGATAAGTGGATCAAAATTAAATACCTCGTCTGAAACGGAAAACTAATTTCAGAAAACTCAAATTTCAAAATCAAGTTTGAAGTTATTATGAGCAAAATATCTAAAAGATGGATAAAGTATTTACAGTCATAAAGTTACCAGGGCAGTCATGCATTAAAAATGCTAATCATCTCCCTAACAATCCAACAAATGAGGGGCTAACCACAAGTTGAAGTTCATCATTACTAGGGAAAACAGAATTATAAGGGTATCACCTGTATGTTTTATGACAGTCTATTTGGATGGTTAGGATCATCCATGTATGGTCTGTCCTGCTAGGTAGAATCTGAATCAACTGAATGTAGCACTCATTATGGTATGTTGGTCATGCCTTACCTTGTATACTTGATCCCATGTGCCCATCAAGTTCCAAACTGGAGTATTAGTCGGACCTACCATATGTCCACATAGTCCAGCAAGAGGGACCCACCATGGCCAGATAGGTGCTTAAAAGATCAAAAGCCTTAGACATGTCTTATTTCCCAGCTTTGATAGCTTATTAAGAACAAGAAAGAAAGAATTTTCGCTACATTAGTTGCTCACTCTCCTAATTAATTTTGATCATTTAGTTATCACTCTAAAGTGATCCACATACAGGGATATGTATTGTCACCTAGACAACAATGAATTTATCATATATGTGAATTAGCTCCCCCTACACACCCCAATTAGCTCCCTGCTATGGAGTACATACATGCTCTATGTTATCTAAAGTTCCATGTGACCAACTTACTATTGCTCATCATTAGCTGCAAGCCAGCATACTGAGAAAGACCCAGTTAATTCCATCTTTTAGATGCGTGTTATGCACAATCATTTACATACACATCAACAAAACTCGGAACCAGAATAACAATTCTGAAGTCATAAGAATCAAAGTCCAAAGATGATCTTTCCTGATCGGATGCATAGGCCATACATGAAAAGAGAGAGGAATACCATAACAGATTTTAGAAGTAAATAGTGGGGCTAATCCCTAAGTAAGACATGGGTGTTCCATGAAAAGGGAAGCAAAACTAAGATACAATTCTAACATTTTGATGCAAAACTCCATTGTTATGATACAATTGTCTGAAATGAGATCGCAGAGTGAATAAAACCTATCATATTATAAATGGTCCGTATCAATGGCAAGAAATGCATGTAGATAATGACTGCTTTTTGGTCACCAAATGATGTCTCCTCAGCTCAAAGTTAGTTACCATTGAAAACACCAAAAAATGACAAAAAGAGTAGCAAAAACAGAGTTCAATGGGTCTACAAGCCTCTTTGTATTTGCCATCAAGTGCTGACCATAGCAATGGAAATAGAAATTTCAGAAAGAAATACAAAGCACGAAAGAAAATCATAAGCATTGATTACATCAATACAAATAAAAGAGAAAGTACAGAAAAAGTCAATGACACACCCGAAACCATAAAACTTTAAAGATGAGGAAAAGAAAATCCAAGTAAAAACCCTGGGGTTCTAAGTCCAAAATCCTTCCTATGTAACCCCAAGTCTCTTTCTTACAGGGAGAGTTTTCGATAATCTGATCTGATTTCCATACTAACATCTCTTGTAGCCAAAGTCAATCTCGGTGTATAACAAGGGTTCGGATTTTCAACCCCAAATTTGTGTTTTTCTGCCTAAATTCCTTCCAACCTCTCATCTATCTACCTTTTTTCTTTAGAAAAACCATAATTAAAGAAAAGGCAGAAACTAGGGTTGAATAACAGTCCTAGCATCCAAATTAAAATATAAAATTGATTCAACAAACCATTAGCAAATGAGCATGTGGGTTGTGGGCACCAAAAGAATATTCAAAAAGGTTTGTAAAAAGAACAAAAAAAGAAAAAAAAACGCCATTATCATTCACGTGGGCCTTAAATTTAGGGCCTACACATCAGTAGTAGAGCGGCAAAAGAAACCCTAGAAACCCATTTTGCTATTCAGGAAACAAAATCGCAACGAAAAGTAAACAAATACGTAATTAATCTACACTATTCAGGACGCAAAGACGTGATTAATTCCAAAATCACAACGAAAAGGAGAAAGTAACAAATAGAAATCTATGAAAGGGTTCCGGAGCAAAGCCTCTTGCGGCAAAAGCAACCCTACCATTCAAATATTGGATGGAGGTGAGGTTGTTGGGCAAGATCTCGATATTATCAACTACAAGGTGTGTGAGCTTGTTGAGCATCCCCTCTGGCAATGACTTTATTTGAGGACACTTTTTAATTTCTATCGGTGAAGTTTTGCGATGCCTCATCAAGGGATTTGAGATTATCGCAACTGAAGATATCGAGAGATGTAAGCGTAGCAGGTAGCCTCTCCAATGACTCCAGCTGTGGACGCTCAGCAATATGCAATTGATTGAAGGATGTGAGGTTGAGCAAATCATTGGACAGGGACATGAGATTACCACAACCGATGGTCTTGGGAGATAAGTGTCGTGGTTTGTAAAGCAATATAAAAAATGTGTGCAATCTCTTCGATTCATGAAAGGTCTCAAAAATTTGTGAGAAGTCGTCGTGGGGCCACATCACTAAGGAATGCAACATTTGCACGGGTATTGCAAGAGTTAATGTCCTCTATTCTAACATATTCATTGCCAGAAATGGATTGTGCAAGGTCATGAATCAAGTCATGCATCTTGTAACATGATCCGTACTTTTCAGCATAATATTGAAAGGACCTCCACGTCAATTCATCAAAATACTCGGAACCTAAATATGGCCATTGAATATTTTTAAAATTACAAAAATTCATTAATAACAAAAGTCTCGATATTGTTCCCTCAACTGAACTTGACAAAATACAGCATTGTTAAACATTCATCATCTAATGATTTATATAACACCATCTTCATCATGTCCTCATCATCTCCTCGATCCTCATCATCAATTACTCCAGAACTCCATGTGATTTTCAGTTGAATGTTGAACTCTTTGAGATGGATGGCTCAGCAGGCACTGAACCTCTTTAGGAGCAACGGTATGTGACATATCCTGCCAAACAAAAAGTTAAAAAGAATGAAGTTCTTAGCCGATTCTACGCAAAAATTATATATACAAGAATACACAGCATACATTACGCTTTCAGAATGAATGATCTTCAAAATGAATGATACGGAAACAACTACAACATAAAGTAGAAAAAATGCATGCGTTGCACATTTATATGACCACAAGAAACACAAGTAATATTAAAAACATCAATGGCCATATTTACAAAAGAGACACATTGGGTAGATTATATATTTTGTTTTAGGTAATGCAAGATTCAAGAAATAGGCTCATTCAATTCATCTCTCTTATATATCACATCAAAATATACATTGAAACTAAGCTATGTCCAAGTATCCCATATTGATGATGATACATTGACTTGCCAGCTAAGAAGGGAAGCTATGTGCTGGTCCGCTAAGTCCAATAATCGCATCAGTCATTGCAGAAGAGACTAAAACTTGACCTTGCTGACCATAAGCACACCTATAAATGAAGATTGCAAACTAATACATGAATTAACTTTCATTTAATGATCCATGGAGGAGCTATTATCTGAATATTCCTTCGCATAGTCGCCTTGACAAGAGACAACATCCATGATTCTGATCTCTTTGAAATTTGAGGCTCAAAGAATCCCTCGGGGTCACTATTTTCCCTTTGGTATGCCTTTAAAGAGAATGTGGTCCCTACATAAATTGTCTCCATTAGAGTATGAGTGATGGTTTTTTTTTTTTTTTTTTTCTGAAACCAATTATCGCAAGAAGACCATGTCTACATTTTACCTGTCAACTCAGACAAGCGAGAGACGAAGTAAACAATACTTGTACAAGCCTAACAAAACAAGCAAGACAGACCATGCATATCCAGAGTGTACACAGGGACCTATAAAAGGGGATAAGGCTGATAAATTGGTTCAAATGTGGCCATCCTTCTTCTCACTATCAAAGATTATCATGCTTGCAACAAAACAATCGTGGAATTAAATCTTAGAGAGTGTGATATCACCTATTAAGTGCTAGTTCATCATTGACACAATTAGACACCATGGTGTCCAGATGGACAAAAAAAATAATGTTTACGAGTTTGACCACTTGAACTTTAATTAAATGAAGAAATTGGAATTTGATAAGAATCTTGAACTGCCAATTGGAGAGTGCTGGAATTTGATAAGAATCTTGAACTGCCAATTGGAGAGTGCTGGAATTTGATAAGAATCTTGAACTGCCAATTGGAGAGTACCTTGGCACAGCTAGTGCATGGAGCGTCATGCTATATCCACGTTAAATCACTCCCATGACCCATGTCGATATGATTAGACCTCGGGGGATTCCCAACAACAATGGAGACACAATACAGTCTGTATAGCGTCTAAGACAATAACAATTCAGTTAGAAATAGGAAATGACAGCAAGCATGTTACATAGCTTTCAAAAAGTGTAATTGCAAGCACAAAATCATCTAGAGTGCAGTAGAATAACTACATATAACTAAATAATATTACAAGACACTATATCATAAACTATAAATGGAGGAATGTGAAGTACCAGAGTGAATAGATTCAGTTATAGAAACCGATGTCTGTCAGATGAGCTCTTAGCTTAAACAATATATCCGAGCATTATAATAGTAACATAATTCATATCACCTTCTAGTATGAGGATTACTCAAAATATATGTAATGAAACAAGGAAACCTTTTATTTTTTTCTCAAAAGGCTGACATTTCGGTGCCGCTTTTACTAACCACAAACCTAAACCTCATGAACTTGACATATTCTGGTAGAAAGAACTATGAGGGTCAAGAAAAATGAAAGAGAAGAATAATTGTGAAAACATTATTCGGCTCACACGGATCATTCATATGCCACAAACCAGCGGGCGACATGGCATTGCGAATATTCTAAACAACATTAAGAGGCATTGTGAACTATATCAAACAGAGATGCAGAATTGATGTCCTTAACAATGTAAAAAATACCAGTTAACTGAAAATTAATAAGAGCTATATGCTACGGCTGTATAGTTCTCATTATTGGCTGAAAGATGGATAAAGTTTTAGACTCATAAAGTTCTTAGGGAAGTCATGCATTAAAAATGCTAATCATCTCCCTAACAATCTAACAAATTAGGGGCTAACCTGAAGTTGAAGTTCATCATTACTAGGGAAAACAGAATTATAAGGGTATCACCTGTATGTTTTATGACAGTCTACTTGGATGGTTAGGATCATCCATGTATGGTCTGTCCTGCTAGCTAGAATCTGAATCAACCGAATGTAGCACTCATTATGTTACGTTGGTCGTGCCTTACCTTGTATACTTGATCCCATGTGCCCATCAAGTTCCAAATTGGAGTATTAGCCGGACCTACCATATGTCCACATAGTCCAGCAAGAGGGACCCACCATGGTCAGATAGGTGCTTAAAAGATCAAAAGCCTTAGACAGGTCTTATTTCCCAGCTTTGATAGCTTATTAAGATCAAGAAAGAAAGAATTTTAGCTACATTAGTAGATACCGCTCCTAATTAATTTTGATCATTTAGTTATCACTCTAAAGTGATCCACATACAGGGATATGTATTGTCACCTAGACAAAAAGGAATTTATCATATATGTGAATTAGCTCCCCCTACACACCCCAATTAGCTCCCTGCTATGGAGTACATACATGCTCTATGTTATCTAAAGTTCCATGTGACCAACTTACTATTGCTCATCATTAGCTGCAAGCCGGCATACTGAGAAAGACAGTTAATTCCATCTTTTAGATGAGTGTTATGCGCAATCATTTACATACACATCAACCAAACTCGGAACCTGAATAACAATTCTGAAGTCATAAGAATCAAAGTCCAAAGATGATCTTTCCTGATCGGATGCATAGGCCACACATGAAAAGAGAGAGGAATACCATAACAGATTTTAGCAGTATATAGTGGGGCTAATCCCTAAGTAAGACATGGGTGTTCCATGAAAAGGGAAGCAAAACTAAGATACAATTCTAACATTTTAATGCAAAACTCCGTTGTTATGATACAATTGTCTGAAATGAGATCACAGAGTGAATAAAACCTGTCATATTCAAAATGGTCCGTATCAATGGCAAGAAATGCATGTGGATAATGACTATGTTTTTTGGTCACCAAAGGATATCTCCTCAGCTCAAAGTTAGTTACCATTGAAAACAACAAAAAATGACAAAAAGAGTAGCAAAAATAGAGTTCAATGGGTTTTACAAAAAGCCTCTTTGTATTTGCCATCAAGTGCTGACCATAGCAATGAAAATAGAAATTTCAGAAAGAAAGACAAAGCATGAAAGAAAAGCATAAGCATTGATTACAGCAATACAAACAAAAGAGAAAGTACAGAAATAATCAATGACACACCTGAAACCATAAAACTTTAAAGATGAGGAAAATAAAATCCAAGTAAAAACCCTAGGGTTCTAAGTCCAAAATCCTTCTCATGCAACCCCAAGTCGCTTTCTTACGGGGAGAGTTTTTGATAATCTGATCTGATTTCGATACTAACATCTCTTGCAGCAAAAGTCAATCTCGGTGTAAAACAAGGGTTCGGATTTTCAACCCCAAATTTGTGTTTTTCTGCCTAAATTCCTTCCAACCTCTCATCTATCTACCTTTTCTTCTTTAGAAAAACCGTAAGAAAAGAAAAGGCAGAAACTAGGATTGAATAACAGTCCTAGCATCCAAATTAAAATATAAAATCGATTCAACAAACCATTAGCAAATGAGCATGTGGGTTCTGGGCACCAAAAGAATATTCAAAAAGGTCAATAAAAAGAGCAAAAAAAGAACAAAAACGCCATTATCATTCACCTGGGCCTTAAATTTAGGGCCTACACATCAGTAGTAGAGCGGCAAAAGAAACCCTAGAAACCCATTTTGCTGTTCAGGAAACAAAATCGCAATGAAAAGGAAACAAATACGTAATTCATCTACACTATTCAGTACGCAAAGACATGATTAATTCCAAAATCACAACGAAAAGGAGAAAGTAACAAACAGAAATCTATGAAATGGTTCCCGAGCAAAGCCTCTTGCGGCAAAAGAAACCCTACCTACGGAAATTTTTTAAGGAGGCAAAACTCGGTATTTCCCTACGAAAAACTACTGATTCCTGTAGGGAAAGGAGTACCGTAGGCATATCGCTCAGGATATCCCTACGAATTGCATAGTAATCCTTAGGTAGACACTATATCCCTACAGATAAAACTAACACCTGTAGGGATATGAAGTATTTTCATACGGATATAAAATGGGTAGGGAAAAGGTGAATTTTTCCCTACTGACATAACTAAAGTCGGTAGGGAAAGCCCAGATTTGTTGTAGTGATTCTACTTCCTTTTGCACCAAAACTGAATGGGGCCTGTAGCCTCTGCCAGTCACAGTCATTCCATACATCGTCTAAGACGAGTAGAAATCTCTTGCAACTCAATACTTCCTTGAGGCTAACTTGAAGTGGATCGATTTCGTTAAGACAACAACGTTTCTTTGTCATTGATTCAAAAATTGCTTTTGTTATTCTACAAATATCAAAATCTTCAGAGACACAAACCCATCCTCGAATTTGAAAATGATCTTCCACCCTTTTATCATTGTAAATAAGCTGGGAAAGAGTTGTCTTTCCAAGGCCCCCAATTCCGACTATCGGAATAACACATATATCCTTTGACGATGATGATGCAGATTCGTTCGAAACCAACATCAATGTTATTAACTCCTCTTTATCGCTACCCCGACCAAAAACATTTGATTTGTCTATTAAGGAACTAATCTGTGATTGCCTTTTTATTCCACGCTGCCTCCCCTCATCTCCTTGTTTGAGATGGGGGGGAGGCATAACTTGCAACATTCTTTGAACCTTCTCGTATACCTCTTCTTCCATTACTCCAAAAGGATGAGAAGCAGCAAATCCTTCCATAATATAACTTTGCATCCAAAGAAGGAATACGTGTTACCAAGCCATCAGATTGTATCTTGAGGAATCCAACCAAAGTGGAAAGATAGAAAAAATTGAACAGAAATCCTTCAAAATGAAATTGAGCAGCTAAAAGTATATGCCTTGAAGATTCAGTATTCCCAGCTGTGGATCCTACAATTCCTTATAAAGCTCCCTGACAACCCCTTCATCCATCTTGACCCTGGCTAATAGCCTAGATTGGGTCCGGGGACTGATCTTCCCGTTGGCTTTGCTACAACAGTACTCATAGTGTAAGGTCAGCGGGTGGCATAGCTAAATTCCTCATTGAGATGACTGGACAAACTCTCGACCAAATTGTTCCAGCGCAACGATTAATAGCATCCTTGGAACTAATTTCATTGAAGTAGTTAGGGCTCTAATTGAGTGAGCCGTGGATCATAAATGATGAGCGTAGCTTAATTTACGTAATCTCACAACTCAAGGATTTGGATAGAGTTAAGAGAAATGCCTAACTTATAAGAGGAGGTAGAGACCAAATATTGTCATTTCAAATCATAAATCAAGCAATTTTCAGGGTACAACAAAATATTGTCATTTCTCTTATATTATTCTCTAATAGTCCACTTCAAATAGTAAATCAAGCAATTTTCATGGTAAAACCCAATAGGGTCCTCTTCAAGTCCAAACTTATGCTCTAACAGAACACACCAGCTGAGAGGTGCCTAAAGCAGCAATGCTTAAGCTATTGGGTACTGAAAGTACTATCATTAGGAGACAAACATTTAATAAGTTATGCAAACATTTACTTTGCAACTCTCCGGATTGTTGATTACATGTTTGGCATCTAGATTTCTTTAGTTTAGATTTTCTACTTGTCAGTAGGAGGTATGGGCCAATATGCAGAGGTTTTTATTAGCAAATTTATAACCTTTTGAACTTCCAATGCAACCTAATAATATAAGTAATCATGGACAAAATTTAATATATTGCTCTGCTCTCATACAAGAATACGGGATTGTCAATATATTTTAGTGTTACATTGCAGGCTACATAATCAGATTGTTTCACTACTTACGCTGTTATTTAGTGGTAGGTTAACAATAATATGAATGTCAGTAAATTATTTTTGTATTTCCTAAAATTTGCAGTCTCTCACTATTATGCGTTTTTTTAGTATATTCATACAGATTCTCTATTAGTACAATAATGTTTCCTTGAATATAAAGCCAATATCGAAGAATTATTAGAAGTTACAAAGTGAATGCCAGCTCCACGCACTCATAGTGCCACACACCCATATGCCTGAGTATTGGAACAATTGGGATTCATATTGATTGATAGGGTTGTGAAGAGTGGTCCCAACACCTTCGCCAGTTGCTCCGGACCGTGTCTTTGTTTGAGGCTTGGAGAACATGGAGTTATCAGCCCCCAAGTTTCCAAAACTGAAAATAAAAAATAATTTATTGAGAATCTGAATTTATTGTCCTATTTTACTACAAGTAAAATAAGTTTTATCCAATATTTTAGAATGTCTTGCAACCATTTTATTCAGTAGGGTGACTAGCCATGTCAACTCAAGTCAAGGTCATGACTAAAACCTGGTAATCTTTTTTAATACAACCAGATGCCTAGGCTACAACAAAATGGAACGAGATGTCTCAACAAAGAAGATACCAAGCAGGTGACTAAAAAGTACTAACAACTCTATAACCCAACCACTATGCCTAAGAAAAACTAAATCTCAAAGAACCTGCCATCAGGAAAATAGTGCCTGAAACAAAACAGCAGCACAAAATGGATGAAACTTTCGCTGCTTGGATAGATGGAGCAGGATGCGGACAGGAACAACAACTCCTCTGATGTGTACCACGAACTACTGCAAGGGGAGGGTGTTCTCAATGCTCCGCGAAGAGCGCTCCATGCTCTCTCCTTTGGTTCCTATTTGCAGTATCTTTAACAGATGTCGAAATGTAGTTGAAGAATGTTGGACTAAATTTGTATAGATAGAATTCTGACAGCCATTTTGCTAATCTCCAAGGTCCATAGGACATTCTTCTACTACATCAATTGGTGTGGATCACCTTTGACTATAAGATTTAGGAATAGTTCTTCCTTGAAGATACAAAGAGCCACCAATAGTTCTACTTCATTAATCTATTGTAATCTTTGTTTATCTATTTTTCATATATTTAAATATTGTCGTCTCTCCCATGGATGTAGGCACCATTTTCAAACAGCATAAAACACTGCTATCATTATATTAGTTGTTTGGTTCCTTTTGTACGTGAGATCGAATTAGGCTTGTCAAATTTCTACAACTTCTATTCATCTAGGGTGATTGCGCGCATCTGTAGGGAATAGTCCTGCCCTAAAAATTGGGGTGGGGATACCCTATGTCTTTAAAAAAATAAAAAAAGATTTCTACAACTCCTATTCATCTAGGGGGCAAAGCTTCCAATGAAATGATGCAAACTATAAATTCATACCATCCAATACGCACAATTGAAGATAAATTGCTGGTAGGATCAACAGATGAAGAACCCAAAAGGGCTCAACTAGTAAGATTTCTAGGGCAGGACAAAACATGGTTTTGGTGTTGAAAAGCATACTACAGTTGCTCTGTTGCATCTGAAGCATCAGTCTTTCAATGATTGTACAAGACTTAGGGATTGTGCCAGTGGCTTTGCATTGCAATCCCTGCCCACGCACGCTTTAGTAGAAAGTTACACACAATACACACTAGCAAAGCAAATAAAAATTGTTAACAAAGACGGAGCTTCAAGAAACAATTTTGGCTATGCATCTAGAGGCATTTTACATAGAATTGGTAATGGTTCCCTATGCTATGGAATGGTGTAATATCATCTATAGTCATATAAGAGAGAGAGATAGAGGAGAGAAATCCTCCATAGGGGAGAATAATCTATTTTTCTTTGTTCTATTAATGAGCTTGACAATGTATTTTGCATAAAAGAAATTACCAAAAAACTAAAATACCATAATAAACAGAAATGCTCGCTAGTGCAGAATGTTCAACAAAATCAAACTAAGAAGTGGCTAGATCAAATCCGAATCAACTCGGGTAATGAATGGAAAGACCACATTCAAGGCAAAACATAGTCTCATTGGATGGCTTCTGATGCAAGCTACTTTTGTTTTTTATGAACTTGAAATTCCAATAAAATTTGTCCGTCCATGTGCGTGTGTGTGTGTGTAAGATGAAAAATAACAGAGTTTTGATGCTCAGCTCTACCAGAAGTTAAGCATAAAGAATGTAATCAATTGCAAATGAAATCATCAATCAAATAACATGTAAACCAAACCAACACTAAATAAAACGGAAGAAGATTTGAAGAGTTGAATGCCTAAAATTTCAGCTACAAGATGAATTAATATGAATGATACCAAGAAATAATGACAAGGAACAACTAATGAGTAGTAAAGACAATAAAAATCCATGGTGGCTGGTTTGACTTTGTTAAAAGTTAATTATGCATAGATCTTACATTCATACATTGATGAAATTTTGAAGTAATGTATACAAAGATACTTTTTCTTTTTTCAAGGATTAGTTGAAACTTATTGAAAAATGAAAAAAAAGAAAAGTAGAACAAACACTCCACCAAGGAACAAAAATCAAAGGGCCCAAAACAGAGCATAAATTCAATGAAGCATATAAGGTAAATTCATCCTAGTTAGGGTTTCTTTTGTCTCAAACAAGTCATAATCTACTTTATATCAGGCAAAAGACCAAGACAAATTTTTTTGAGATATAATGAAAAAACTAAAGAAATGATTGGATTGGGGAGAAGAATGTGGTGTAATTTTCACCTTGCCTTTTCTTTTAATTTTTCATGGATGAGTGTCCTTTCCTTATGAACCTGAAATCCGAGTAAAATTAATTATTTCTTTTGTTTTGTAAGAAAGTGAAACAAAGAAAATGAGGAAATGAAAAGAGATAGAGAGAAATTGAGGTTTACTATTCTTTAGTCCCAATTGATACTTTTGACTAACCTCGGTGAATGGATAAAGGCATCCAAAAATCATGGAGAAGGGGAAACATATGGAAACAGGCAGGGATCATTCTTTTTTTTTAAAGGTAAGCTAGGATATAACCTCCAACTTCTTTATCATTCTTTATTTGGTAGGCCTAAACTAAAAGAGTAGGTGAGATTTTGAAATAAATTGGAGAAACTTTAGGGCAGTAAAAAGTTGGAACTAAGAAAGGTCCAATAAAGCATTTTAAGTTAACATGTATGTTTGTGTGTGTGCGCTTTTAACTATTTCTTATTTAACAAAAAAGAAGTCAATATGCCAGTGTGTTTATGTGTCTGTATTTTTAATTTTCCTTAATTAGCAAAAAAAATCAATGTGTGTGTGTGTGTGCGTGTGTGAGGAAAAGGGAGAGATAGAGAAAGAGGTACATGCAAGTTGGAAAATTAATTAAATGTTGATGCTAAGTTCTAATAGAAGTTGGTGTAACAAATGCAAAAGAGAAACCTTTAGACACCACTCCATCTTCTTATAAGCATATGGAATGTAACTATTTGCAAACTAAATCACCAATAAAAAAGATACAAAGAAATGATGACCAATGAATAGAAAGCTCAATAAAAATCCATGGTGGCTTGTTTGACATTGTCAAAGTTAATTGTGCATAGATCTTAGTTACACACATTGATGAAATTCTTAATACAGACAGTTCTTTTCTTCTTGAGAAATTGAAACTAATTGAAAAAGGAGAACAGAGAAAAATAAAACAAATACTGCACCAAGGGAAAAAGCCACTAAAGGAAAAGAAAAGGAAATCCCATAAGAACCAAAGCAGCCAGAACAGTGCTTAAATTCAGCGATGGGTACTCAGTAAATTCATCCCAGTTGGATTCTTTTTGTTACAAAAAAGGTAACAATTTATTGTAGACTACTAGGTAAGTAAATTTGAAAATAAATGGCGAAGAATGTACGAACCACTCTTTTAGCATCATCAACTAATGTCAGATTTGATTTTAGAGAAGAAAAATTCAACCCAAACATACAACAAAGAAAAACATTTAACCTACTTCGAACCATGTAAGATAGAATTTTGTAAGGGCATCTAAAATTTCTTTGAGTAAATTTTTTCCAGCATCATGTTGTTCCATCCTAATCCATAGAACTAGAACAAAGAGCATTCTACTAGCATCAAATCAACTAATTTCAAATTTGATTTTAGATTAAAATATCTCAACCTAGACATACCGCATTTAAACCTCCTTTGAACTATGTAAAACATAATTCTGTTTTGGAACTGCAATTTTTTTGAATTTATGTGTTTGCCAGCATCATGGTGTTCCATACTAGGCTAAAAAACTAGAATAGAGAGTTTCGAATTTGGGTTTCTATTTACCGACCGTAAGTAATAGAAGTATGTATCTTTATCAATGCATTCATTTTTTAATCTCTTTTGAGTTTCTTAAGCATTACTAATTTGAATGTTAGGCATGTATGTGTTCCTTGTCTTGTCTCTTGAGATTTTTCGTGCACTAATGGGGTTCCCACATTTTATTGATCAAGAATTTCAAAAGTTTCTACTGCATGAACGCTTAGGTACATTCAACAGCTGTTGTCAGATCAAACTAGAGTAAAAGAAGTGTAAATGAAAAAGTCTTCTAATATACACAAAACCAAAATGCATGAATGATAATTGTATCTGTCAGGATCAACAATTAGCAGATGGAGGTTGTCTTTGGTGACTGATTTAGCACCTCCTAATCTTAAAATACTTATGCATTAGTGAAACTAACTTAATTAGAAGTAAGAAATATAACTCAAACGTGTGGTGATTGAAGTGTATCTATTTTCTTAGAAAATAAGAAATAAAAAAAAAAGAAAATTAGAAAAAATTGAGCACATGCAACATAATAGGCTTTAAACCATTTTTGTGTACTGTTATAAAAAATCAGAAGAAAAGGGGCTGAGATATTAGTAAATAATTTTGAGATTTAATGAGAAAAACAGTTAATGTTTGGGTTGGAGAAGAAAGTCATGGGGGATTTTTGCTTTGTCTTATTGTTTTCATTTTTCATGGAAAAGTGCACTTCCTTTATGAACTTGAAATTTCAATAAAATGTGTCTCTGTGTGTGAGGGGTTCTAACAGAGTTTTGATGCTCAGTTCTAACAGAAGTTTAGGAAATGTAATCAATTGCAAATGAAATCATCAATCAAATAACATTTAAAGCAAACCAACACTAAATAAAAAGAAAGAAGATTTGAAGAGTAGCTACAAGATCAATTAATATGAATGATACCATAGAGGTCAAAACAGAGCATAAATTCAATGAAGCATGTAAGGTAAATTCATCCTAGTTAGGGTTCCTTTTGTCTTAAACAAGTCATAATCTACTGTATGGCAAGACTAAGACAAGAAATTTTGAGATATAATGAAAAATTAAAGAACCTGAAAAAAAAATCTCTTTATGAGCCTGGAATTCCAGTAAAATTAACTGTTTCCTTTGTTTTGTTTTGAAAGAGAGAAAATGAGGAAATGAAAAGAGATAGAGAGAAATTGAGGTTTACTATTCTTTAAAATAAATAATGAATTGAAATCTATTCATATGATTAATAAAATCCAAGAGCCCTAATTTGGGATTGAACCTCTAGCTCAATGGTTAAGGCTTTTTCATCAACCTGGAGGTCGGAGGTTCAATCCCATCTTACATACCAAAAATAAATAAAACAAAAGCCAAGAGGAGAGACAGTCGTGTACCTTCTCCAGAGTAGTCTTCAAACCCTCGAGTCATTTATCCTTATTATGGGGATGTGTGATATATTGGGCCAATATTGGCCTCCGTCCTTTTGACACTGTTTCTCTACTTCCGGACAGTCATCAATATATAAGTGCAGAAGCGTGGTGGGCAGCCCTTCCTCCGGCAAGGAAAGGAGTTGAGGACACCGACCAATGGCCAATGTTTGGAGGGAGGTGAGGTTCTTCAACATCCCCTTAGGCAGGGATTTCAGATTATCACACGAATCGATATAGAGGGTTTTAAGCATGGGGGGCAGTATCATGCTTGGAGAGAATTCGAGTTGTGAACATTCAGAAATTTCCAAGGTTTGGAGTGATGTAAGGTTTTTAGAAAAGATCTCAACATTATCAACTGAGAGATATGTAAGCATCTCGAAAATTCCCTCTGGAAACTGCTGCATTAGAGGGCACTTTCTAATTGTCATTGTACGGAGGCCGATGATGTTTGGCAATGACTCTAGTTGTGGACAGTTATTAATATCTAATCCTTCGAGGGAGGTGAGGTTATTACCCATCCCCTTGGATAGGGATTTGAGATTAGGACAGTCGGAGATCGAGAGAGATGTAAGCGCGGTGGGTAACTCCTCCTCGCCTGCCAATGACTCCAATTGCGGACAATTTCCAATTACCAATTTTTTGAGCGATGTAAGGTTGTTGAAAATCCCCTTGGACATGGATTTGAGATTAGAACATGAGAATATCGTAAGGGATTGAAGAGTGATGGGCAGTTCCTCCGCTGGCAAGAATGGGCATTGAGTAACCAAGTCCAGATATTGGAGGGAACTCAGTTTTCCTAGCCCCCTTGTAGGCATACACTTAAGGCTATCACAACTGTAGGATATAGCGAGAGATCTAAGCGTGATGGGAAGGCCCTCGTCGTCGTCTCCCAATGACTCGAGTTTAGGACACTGGTAAATTCTTAAATATTGGAGAGAAGGAAGGTCATGCAACCCGACCTCCTTTGGCCAAGACACCAACTCATTACATCCAGCGACAAGCAATTTCTCAAGTACGGTTAAAGGTTGAAGAAATCCATGGGGTAAGGATATCAAGCCTTTAATAGAGCGAATTTTTAATGACTTTAGAGTAGTGAGGCAAGGAACCGAGGCCAATACCATCTCATTACAGTCTTGTAATACCAAATTATTAATGGATGGGAGGTGGGGAAATCTCTGCAGCTTAGGACAATTTGATATTTTTAGTGTACCAAGGCATGGCATGTCCCCTTCCCTTGCTCCACACCATTCCTCCAAATTCGGCATGTCTACAAGCTCTAACTTCTCCAATGATGGAAAACCCTTAATAACCTTATTGGACCCACCAATATACTCACCTTCAATATGTTTCAATCCATCCATTCCATTAATCTTGAGCTTCTTGAGGAAAGGTAGCTGCCCAAGGGGTGGAAGCTGTTGGCAATTCAAACATTGAACGAGACTAACAGTGTTCAGATTCGTCAAATTACCGCTGATCATCCACCTGGGGAAACTAACACCACCATATGATAAAATCTTTAGGCTTTTGAGGTTGGAGTGAGGTTCGAGGGCTTCAAGTACCTCCTCATCAACTGCAACACCTCGTGGATTATTATTTCCCCATTCCAACGTCAACTTATCAAGGTACTCTTTCTTCTTCAAATTGGCTTCCTTGCATTCGTTCCCATCTATCACATTCTCTAAATTTGAAATGTGAATAGTTCCCCTCAACTCTGTCAAGTTCTTTAACTCCCTTATTCCACATCCACTTTCTTTGCCCACAACAAATATTTTCAGTGTTTGAAGAGTTATTAATTTCCCAAGTTCCAGCGGCGTAGAAATCTTACAACCCTCCAAAGCGAGATGCCGTAAGTTAATTAGGTTGCTGGTGGACTTTGGTAGCTCAGCAAGTTGCTTGCAATAGCAAAGTTTCAGTGTTTGCAGATTATAGAGGCTAGCAATTGATTCAGGCAAGGTTGCAATATTTGTATGAGAGAGATCAAGGTACCTCAAATATTTTAATTCGCCAATAGAATCCGGCAAATCTCTTACACAGCTATGACTCAAATCTAACACCCGTAAGCATCTCAATTTTAGGAAGAAATCGTGAGCAACTTGCTTAGTGAGTCTTTCGTACCTTCGTAGTAGCAAAAATGTGCGCAACCTCTCAGATTCATGGAAGGACTCAAAAATTTGTGAGCGTTCATCGTATTCCCAAACTGATGCATGACGAGCCTTTGCAGTGACATTCCAAGAGTCAACACTATTTTTTATTCTGAAGTATTCATCACCAGAAACGGATTGTGCAAGGTCATGATTTAAGTCATGCATCTTGTAGTATGATCTGTAGAACCCTTCAAAATATTGAAAGAAGGACCTTGACATCAACTCATCAAAATACGTGAAACCTATGTCTTCCAATCGCTTCCTTCCTTCAGGTTGGATAAATCCTTCTGCAATCCAACATTGGATTAGAGTGTCCTTCTCAAATTCATAATCCTTTGGAAACAGGGAGCAATACACAAAGCATTGTTTCAGACATGCAGGCAAGTGATCGTAGCTAAATTTTAGTAATGGAATAATATCATTTCTCATCTTTGATATTTCCCACATTTCACTTTCAAGGATATTCTTCCACTTGTTCTCATTGGTATTTGAACGTAAGAGACCTCCAAGAGCTTCTATTGCCAAAGGCAACCCATTGCACTTTTTCACGATCTTCTTTCCAATTGCTACTAAGTTTGGAGGTACATCTGAGCTTCCCACTATGAATGCCCGTCGTGTAAACAAGGACCAGCTGTCATCCTCATCTAAACAACCCAAATTATAAGCGGGAATAGTGCCCATGATTCTTGAAACCTCTGAACTTCGAGTAGTTATTATAATTCTACTTCCGTTTGCCCCAGAACTGAATGGGGACTGTAGCCTATCCCAGTCACTATGATTCTCATTCCATACATCATCTAGGACGAGTAAAAATCTCTTGCCACTCAATTCTTCCTTGAGGCTAACTTGAAGTGGATCGATTTCGTTAAGATCACAATGTTTCTTTGTCACTGATTCCATAATTGCTTTTGTTAGTCCACGTATATCAAAATTGTCAGAGACGCAGACCCATCCTCGAACTGGAAAATGATCTCCCACCCTTTTATCATTGTAAATAAACTGGGCGAGAGTTGTCTTTCCGAGGCCCCCAATGCCGACAATCGGAATAACAGAGATATCCTTGGATGACGACAATGACGATGATGACGATGATGCAAATTCATCCAACAGCAATTTTACTATCTCCTCTTTATCGTTAACCCGGCCGCATATTTTTGATGCATCCACTAACGAGCTCATCTGTGGTAGCCTTTTTATTTCAGGCCGCCTCCCTGCATCTCCTTGTTTCAGATGAAAGTGATGCCTATCCTGTCCAATCTTATCCAATCTCTCCCGAATTGCTTTGATCTTATGTCCTATCTCATGCCGAAACTTAACTGGTTTGGAAGTAAAACAAGAGAAGCATAAGCTGCGCACCTGCTTCATGTTACTGGCTTGCATATTTCCTTCCAATTTTGATCGGAGCACTTCAGTTGTAAACTCGTCCACTACATCATCTGCATCGTAAGCAACATCCTTGAGCTTCCGAAGCCAAACTTTCACTGCATTACTGCTTACTTGCTGTTCTTCAGCGTCTTGAAGCACAGCTTGAATTGCAGATAATGTGCTGGATAGGTTTTCGACCTCTTCATCAACACCCCATAGTAATGTAATCTCTTGTATGACTGAATCCATCAATTTGCCAACGATTGTATCAACAAGAGGAGACAGTAATAGATCGGCCATACCTTCTTCCTGGATTGGAGAGAAGAACCAGAGAAAGAAGCAACGAACTAACAAATCGTGATTCAAAAAGAAAAAGCAAGTTTAGAGCACTATGAACTCAAAACGCCTCTGTTTTTTTTTAGCACAGAGAGCCTCTTGCAGTGGGGAAGAACAAGTAATCTAAGAAATCTAAGAAATAATGACCAGCAATCGGATATAGATTGATCTGAACCGTTGGGCCTTGCTTTGGATCTCCATGCCCCAAAATTATTGCAAATTGTCGATTCTTAACATCACGTGGACTGGTATGAAATGGATGGCTCTGATTAGTTAATGATGGGACCCATATTGTCATTCATTTGATGGGGAGATTTTTACTATCAAATGGGGCCCATTTAAGCACTAGTTAATGTTATTGTTCCGTGTGGCCGACAAGGAGAATCAAACAATAGCAACCCACTTTAACAAAAGTAAAGTTTGATTATGTATCCAAAGTTAGAAGATTGATCTTGATAGTTTATGTATCCAAAGTCTGCAAAGGCAGTTGGCACATACCGAAAAGCTCATAAGTATCAGGAAAAAAAACAATAAACCAATCCAAGGAACAATTTTCCAAGCTTACCAAACAAGTTCTAAATTTTCCACATGAACAAAGAAATATTCAAATTTGCAAAATAAAGTCATGGGGAGAGGTGCAGTCAATTCTATGGATGTATGGGATCATCTTTGTTTCTGGATTGTGGCACAACAGGAAGGGAAGCGGGGGGGGGCCCCATTGTGACTAGTCGATCACGCCCAATTAACTTAGCTTAGTTTTCCAGGCTATGATGATCACATGTGACCATCCAGGTGTCATGTTTCAGCGTAGAATCAATCAAATGCTATTTTCTCAGGAAGCCATTTTAATTACCTGTGTCTTGGTAGAGTAGTGGTCAAGTGATCTCCTCGTAAAATAGGAATGAAGTCTCTGTTTGGTTGCGCAAAAGCCTGGCTTTTGTAGCCGCCAGTTTAACTTGAGTTTTGGGTGCCACATCATCCATATGCTATGTTTGGTTGGCATTAGACGAATGAATCCTCCTTGTGCAGTTACATGTCACCCATGTCTTCTAGTAACAAAATCCAAACAAAGGACTGCAAAAATGTGATTTTTTTGCTTGGATTATTTTGGGAATGATGCTCTCTCTCTCTCTCTCTCTCTCTCTCTCTCTCTCTCTCTCTTACTTTTTTC
Organism: Tasmannia lanceolata; assembly: GCF_043159265.1. NCBI lineage: Eukaryota > Viridiplantae > Streptophyta > Magnoliopsida > Canellales > Winteraceae > Tasmannia > Tasmannia lanceolata. The sequence continues at coordinate 58,477,916 of NW_027518695.1, read as the reverse complement.
TCTATCTATATATTGGTAATGACACATCCTACCATTACTCCACTTGGTTGACAAGCAAAAACTACCTACCAATATTCTATGAGGTAAGTTCCAGGTAAATCCAAGGCTCTCCTCCTCCTTATTGACTACTTACACCACTAATCTACTAGGTAATTGCCTGCAACCAAACAGAGCCCTTCTTGTAGACTTGAAAAGTGGTGTGAACTTACGGTCATGGCCGACAAGGAGCATCACACTATAGTAACCGACTTAATGAAAAGCAAGCTTGATTGTGCCCACATTACATAAAAGACAAAGAAGCGATAATTATTCTTCATGATTTACGTGTTCTAGCCACCGAGGCACCACACATTAGAAAAAAGTATTGATCGATTGAGAAGCTCCAAAACAAGATTACAACTCTAAGGCTCAATTTTGTATTTTGAGAACCGATTGTGAGTCCAAAACTGATTATTGGACTCAAATTCATGTTTAATTTTTAGTCCATTAATCAGTTTTGGACCCACAATCAGTACTCAAAATCCAATACAAACAGGGCATAATCAATTTTGGGTGCTAATCCAATACAAACAGGGCACAATCCAATACAAATAGGAGATTTTGAGAATTGATTGAGTCCGAAAACTTATTATTGGACTCAGAATGGAGTTAAGATTTTAGTTCGATAAGCAATTTTGGACTTGGTCAATTCTCAAAATCCAAAAGAAAAAGTGCCTAAACTATTGATTTCATAGGCCTTAATCTTATGGACAAGATGTGTAGTTTGCAAACCTAGAGTTAAGAGAAAGAAATTGCTAGACGGTGTCTCTTAGGCTCTTTTTTAATGTGCAACGTTCATATGATAGGATCCATTGATCTGACCTACTAAAAAGTTGTTGATTGGGATGTTCGTTCAGCACGAGGCTAGGACCGCGTATGCCAACTAGACATATCGTTCAGGTTCACATAGTGGCAACCGAGGGCACAAGAGTCATTTCGTACCTCTTCCAGAAGAAAATCATAGAACCCGTGCCCTAATAGGAAGCCTAGCTAGCGGCGAGGATAAGTAAGGAAACCGACTTCTTAGTCAAGTAGGCCAATCACAAGGACTCAATTAAAGCTAAGTTTTCCAAACTAACAGGGACTACTCTACCAAAGGGGGACCAAACTCCAAAGTATGCATCACACTACCGCACCATTTGTTTCTCTTCAAGCTCTCCCTGCCTTTAGCGTTTAATTTATACTGTTTGGTACTCCATTCTGACTTGAGCATCGGAGTGTGCCCTCATGTCCAAACACCGGACCCTTTAACGAATTCTCAACGCCCAACCTAGGCTGAAGTCCAGATTTCAGCATCAACCAGGACCAATAGATAGATTGTTTTGATCACCGAATGGTTGGACCACCCACTTTTAATATACCTTTTCCACTAGTGTTTTTCCTTGAAAAAAATCTACGCGTAAAATATCACATTTTAAGGTTTCTTTGCATTTTTTTCCTCCTGAGACAACTTGCAAACCGCACATTTGAGAGTTTCTATATGATGCATAGACAAACCATTTAAAGAAAAATTATGAGCAAGTGAAGTGGAACCCGTTCAATGATCCAAATAATTTATTTGTTAGGCCTAGTTGCGATGGAGCATGCATCAAATTCTACTTACGCAAAAATTCTCATACTCCAATGGGGTTGTTAGTGGGCAGTGAAAAAACAAAGAAGCAACGAATTATGTTCTCACATGGGAAGGTTAGAATCGAAAATAAGAGTTGATTTTGTTGCATGGCCTAGCCATAACAAGGGCCAGATCCCATCCAGAGTAGGCCCCTCACAGTTTATAAATCGGGGTGTATCAATTGATACATTGACATATATATATATATATATATATATATATATATATATATATATATATATATATATATATATATATACCTTTGATATGGATATATTGATGAAGGTGTTAAAAATTATGTCGTTACACATATCATTGTCAATCTAATATATTGCATTTATATGAGACGTTTCAACTTATGTATTTGAGATTTACAAAATGATAAAAAAGTGTATTAGATATTTGAGATGCACTTCTACTTACAATAGGTTTCACATATTGGCCCCAGTTTACTGCCATGTAGCCTTTACAAGTAACCCTAATTCACTATCTCATTTGACCATCACTAGTAGGCTCCACTAATACAATCATATCGGCTCACAAGTAAAGCCCTATTATACTATCATGTGAGTCCGCAACTAAAACTACATAAATTTTAAGTTTCATACACTAATTTGTTTATATAGACAAATTTGACATCAGCTTTCATCATTTTCAGTCTTCGTTCATGGACCACCAGACTCATCATCCCGCCTATTCGACGAGTAGCTACAAGAGATGATGTATTCTCTCAGGTTATGGGAGAGGAGAGACATGGCCGAGTATGGAGCCGTATAGAGTGCTAGAGAAAGACTGCAGAAGCTCAAAAGACAAATGAACTAGAATAGTAGCGCACAGATGCAAGACCAATGGGCAAATATTCTGTTGAATTTTTGGGTAACAATCAGTTAATATTTTAATTATGTTTAGTGTGATTAAGTTTAGAATTTGTTATTTTACATATTAATTAATGCATCTATCTTATTAGGGATTTGCTAGGGGCCATCACAAAAGGCATTTCGCAGACTGGCTGTTGCATGAGAGAGCCACCACATAGGCTCTCTTTTCTTCTTATTCATTTAATTCATCCTACGTGGTCGCTCTCTCATGCAACACCTGTAGACACCCACATTTTGCTTTACTTTAACCAACAATAACCTAATATATGTTTTAGGTCATTAATATCTTGATCTGACTTTACGGATCATCAATCGGGACAAAATAAGATAGGGTCACTTCATAGCCCGAACCCTGATTCCATTCCGAGACCCGATTTCCGTAAATCGTTAGATCAATGGCAGATCTTGACCTGGGTCTAACCATCCAAAACCACCTAACCTCTCCTCTCATCCTAACCATCCAAACCTCACCTAACCTCACCTAACCTCTCCTCTCATCCTAACCATCCAAACCTTACCTAACCTCACCTAACCTCACCTAACCACCTAACCTCACCTAACCTTACCTAACCTCACCTAACCTCACCTAACCTCCTATCCCATTCTCCTATAAATACCCTCTCATCCCACCATCCAACAAAAAGAAGAAAAAGAACCCCTCTCTTAGAAAATTCATCCCTCTCCCTCATCTCTTCAAGGGTTCGGCCATCCTTGCCGGATCGGGTGATTTTATACGTTGGGTGATATATATCAAAAGCAGTCATTATCAAGCAAGGAATCATCTTCAAGGAATTACCATCAAAGAAAAATCAAACACAAAGTGGGTTTCCAAAGAGGTAGGCATTTATTTCAATTCTATGTAGGGTCTGTTTTCATGCATATCTTTTACTTTAAAAGAAAAACCATGTTAGGAAGCATGTAGGGTCTGTTTTCCCCCTGGTTAGCCTCTGGTTAGACCCTGGTTGCACCCAGGTTCGCTGCTGGTTGCACCCAGGTTCGATGCTGGTTGCACCCTGGTTGCACCCAGGTTCGTTGCTGGTTGCACCCAGGTTCGATACTGGTTCGCACCCTGGTTCCCTGCTGGTTCGCACTCTGGTTAGACCCTGGTTGCACCCAGGTTCGCTGCTGGTTGCACCCAGGTTCCCTGCTGGTTGCACCCTGGTTCCCCTGCTGGTTCGCACCCTGGTTCCCTGCTGGTTCGCACCCTGGTGCACCCTGGTCCGCACCCTGGTTTGTACCCTGCTTCCTCCTGGTTAGACCATGGCTAGTCTCGGGTTTGCTCCTAACTTAGACCCAACTCACTAAACCCCATACCCATAAGCCTTAAACCCTATAACCGAGTCACATCAACCCAAGCCATACCTTTGTCCACTCACTGAGGCACACCATTTATCCATAAATCTGGTTACATTAAATCTAACCCAGCCAGGCCACCTGCAGCTTAAGTCAAATCGCCCCAATACAATCCAACCAAGTGGGATCCCAACCCAGCTCAACTGAGTCAACTCTAGCCAACCTCCCTAGTCGAGTTGACCCAACTCTCTAGTCGAGTATGCTCAACCTCTTTAACCGATTGGACTCTCCCCTTAGTTGACTCAATCCAATTCCTTAATCAACCCATCCCAATGCAACCGAGTCGCATTCGACCAAGTGGCGGCCTTCCATGTCACAACCGAGCCATTCCCCTATTCTACTAATGCCCGTTTACACCTAATAGAACTTCCTCCCTTTTGCCTAACCAAGTCATATCCCAACACAATCTGAGTCGCATGTCTGAATCCATTTGGCCGAATCTCATAAGCCCGCCCATTTTGAATTCCCAAAATTCAAACCCTTGATGATTCCTATATGCTCAATTCTTTGATGCAAATTCCCAATTCCAAAATCCCATTGCTAAATCAATGTTTCTGAATCTCAAGTCCAATGCTCAAATACAAACCCGATTCCTGATCCAAATACCAATTCTGTTTTCCAAAATCCAAGTAACCTCCCCAGCGGAACTACGTGTGGCTTGATCCCCATCGCGGGGTACGTAGGCAATTTGGCACTCCCAAGTTCAGTCGCACCTTTCTCTATCTTTCTCATTCCCTCACACTATTTCATCATCTCTTCCATCCCTTTTTTCACTAACCTCAAGAACTGAAATCGATTCACCTCGTGTCTCTCGGAACCGTTGGATTACGGTTTCCGTCGTAAGGACCCTTAGAGCCCAATTTAGGAACACCGGTGTCGTGTCCTAAGTTTTAGGGAGTCTTAGGTTTTAGGGAGTCCTAGAGTTAGGAGTCCAGCCTCATCACGGACGTTTGCTATGTATAGCAACCGTGCCATAGGTCTAGTTACACTAGTCACCCAATCTTTCCCTAGGACAAGCCTAGTAAACTAGGATGTAGGCAAACCTGCATTAGTCTAAGGGACCATTTGCATTTAGATGAGAATCATATAGCATCTTAGATGAAATCTTAAGATAATAAAATCCTCAACTTGAATTAAATAACTTCTCCTAAAACTGTTGAAACAGTCAATCCCGTCTAGGTCGGTGTCCTAGTTGAGTTAGGCATAAGTAGCTTAGCTTAGGTGCACCGAACTACGTCGACTCTGATCCCAGTAAGGCTTGGGTACGTAGGCAGCTTGGATGTCTGATGGCATACCACCCGCGAGTCGGCACCACAAACAAATTGTGGTGTTTTGTATATTAATTTTCTTGTAAATGCTTAATCAAATCACTTAGGATTTTCCATGAAATTAGAATTCTAGGAGAACTTTCACTTAGAATGAATCCAGACAAATTAATAAATCAAGATACACATCTAGGATTCACATTAAAACTAGATCATAGGATGCATGTCACTTAGTTCGCACATTAACATAGAGTTGAATGAGCCATTTAAAATAAATTTAAAAGAATTAGCTTTTGGAATCGAAGACCGATTATCGGGCAGGAATGGTGCATGTGGCGGATAACTCCCCATACCTTCCATTCTCGTAACCAGGTAGCGAGTCTAGATTTCTGGTTAATTACGGGTCCTAGATCCCACATCTAGGTGGCGACTCTGTCAGTCTCTTTCGTGTGGAATTCGGATTGCCTTAGTGATCCCAAGTTCACAGGAAAGATTAATTCAAATCAACATTAAAATGCACACGCCAATCGCGTGGGTACGAGAGACCAAGAGAGAGAGCGCGGCGGCTCGCGCCCCGCCCCCCGCCCCTCTCGCGGGATCCGGGTACCACAGTCTGGCGACTCTGCTGGGGATCACCTAACTTCATTAAAATTTCAAAAGATAATTCATTTGAATTTAATTTAACTGGCTCATAAAAACTCTATACTTGATAGATTACTTTGTCTTGTTTTATTTTCTCATCACATTTTACTTGAACTTAATCTAACAAAACCTGAAGGCATCGTAGATTGCGCAAACATATTGCATACACTTACATCACTTGCATCTAAACCCTTGCATCTCACGTGCACACACATCCTATTTTAGGAACCCGGAGTGTTATCTAGCATGGTTGACTGGGATTTCATCACCTGGTGCCTCTGTGCTAGAGAAGCATTCCACCCTTAGCCTAGTACCTTTATGGTACGTAAACGGATCTCTTGTTCACGTACTGATACGCCGGACACTGGTACAGTATATCGAACATGGATTCGCGCTAAGGGAACTCTTGGCCTTACCCCTAGATTAACCCACACATGCATGTAGTATACGAACACATGTGCATCACGTGTGTGAGCCTAGTTTAGGATATCCTACCTATTTGTGTCTAGATTAGGCCGTAGTCCATCTTCCAATGGCTACGATCGGTCCTTAGATACACGAACAAAGTCATGAGTCGAGATCCTCTCTCCACTCCGATAGATTAGGATTAGGGTTGATGCCTTCAGGTAACACTGATAAAATGTGAAAAAAAAAAAAAAAAAAAAATTTCCCTTTGGGTTAGGATATAAATCCCATAATTTTCAAAGATCTCATAGGATTAGTCATTCATGATCTATCCGTTGAAAGCAATCTTATGCTATCTCATCTAATCTTTTGATCGTGCGTCTTTCGTTCTTCTGTCATACGATTCGATCGTATCTTCATGCCATCCCCTAACTGGCAGATGCAGAATCTCACAATCTTTCGATTATGCGTTCTCATGATCTGATCATGCCTGGTCCAGATAATCCAATCTTGCTTGTACCCCTGGTCTGTTCCTCCTCTAGGGGCTACCTTTTTCAAGATTATTTTGCTAAGTCCTTCAGAGTTCACTCTCAGAATCATTGAGCTAGGGGCATTTCCCTATGCGAATCAGTCATCATTGTCCAAAATTGAAAGTATCAGCCATGATGATGTTCAGAACGAACCAGCCTTCGCCGAGCCTTCAACGCCAAACAGTTGCAGCAGTTAAAGTTTTAGTCACTTACTATTTTATGTTGAGTCAGTCATCATGGTCAGTATAATTGTTGAGTCCGGTCTTACAGTTAAAGGTCAATGCCTAGTCCAGGCAAGTTATCTTCTGTTTCTCTTTCTTATTTAGAGTTGTGAATCGTGAGCATGTTCAGGATAGGTCGTCTGATGTAATAGCTTTTCTTTAAATAAAATTTCAGTCAGTTCCAAAAAGTTCACTTGTGTCTGTTCTTAAGTGTGCTTCTGGTCTTAAAATAAGACTCCCTCCTCAAATGAGGACAAAATTGACGAAACTCCACTTGAGTCACAGCAATTACTTGAACGAGAGGAGGAGCGCCAATCCCAACCTTTCAAAGATGAAATTGAAATGATAAACACTGGCACTGAAACTTTGATTCAGTGAATGCCGATTGAAAATACATTACCCTCTAAAGAGTGTGAAGAATTGATAAAATTATTTCAAGAATAAGAAGATTGTCTAGAAAAGCTACAACCGATACCAGGGGCAAGACATAGATGGAAAGCTCAAAGAAAATGAAGAAAGTAAGAAGATATATGCTATACAAGGGGCATAGAGTGGAAACAACTTTCATATTTCCAATCAATGACCTTGGTTCTCAAATTCATAAAGCCAACAAATTCAAGATGAAAAGTTCAAAAGCAAACAATGAAAAGTGATCATCAGATATCGAGAGTACGAATCCATAGATGGAGGATGTCAAAGAACAAGTTTCGCTCTATGAAAGTCAAAAGCACATATTAGAATCTTGAAAGAAGAAGATCCATTATCTCTTACCTGGAAATGCCGTCAAACTCCGCGAAAAAAAAAAAAACAAAAGAGAAAAAAAAATAATCAGTACCAGAGGGACTCTAGTAACCTAGATCGATTCCCAATCTGAACATCGAAAGGCCTCCTTTGGCCGATTAAATCCCAAAATCAAAACCCAATGTCAAAAGAATACCGATTTGCAAACCCTTCGAGCCTAAATCAAATTTTCTTGAAAACCCATCAAACTTGGGGCATTCCCCCGAACTACGCGAGACCTGATCCCTATACTGGGGTACGTAGGCAACTCGGTTGAACCGAGTTCGGTCGATTCAAAAAGGAAAAGAAATTCAATCCTTTCAAAAAAAAAAAAGAGAGGGACAAGTTCCAAAAGAAGAGAAGTTAATTGTTCCAGAAAGAAAAGAAAAAAGGAAAAAAAAAATCAAACAATTTATCTTCAAACTAGGGGCATTCGCCCTGAACTACACACGACCTGATTCCTACCTTGGGATATGTAGGCGACCTGTTCACAGGTTCGGTCGAAATCTTTGTTGAGCCTTAAGCCATTCTTTGAAAAGCCCTATCCTACCTATAAAAGTCCTTCTGGTGTTCAGAACTAATGAGCTAGGTCCTGAGATACAATAAAAAAATGAAATGATGATGAATAAGAAAAATAACGGAGTTTGAAGATCTGCTAGACTGAAAACCTGAAAGGGCGGTCTAGGCAAAATTTAAGATCATTCCCCTGCTAAGTTGAAAACCCGAAAGGGCGGCTTAGGCAAAAGCTAAGGGGATAGCCTGCTGGATCGAAAACCTAGAAAGGTGGTTCAGGCAAAAGTTAAGGCTAGCGCGGTCCGCCAAGTTAAAAACCCTGAAGAGGTGACTTGGTCACGGTAAGAGAATCAGTATAAGAAGGCAACAGCCGGTATCAAGACTGAAGATCAACTGAAGTTCAAGCAAATTCAAGTGATATCCTCAAAACTGGGGGCATTGAAGCTAAGCAATCTTAGGGGGCGTAATTAAATCCTTGAGGCATTACTGTTTTAAGGAAAAAGTCCAGTGTTTACCAATTGAAAAACTATTCCTCGAAAGGATAGACTTACCAAACAAAATATTAACTAAGTCAGAAGCATCACTGTGTTTGTCAGTATAGTCAGTCAATCTTTGTTATTCTAAGTTCACTCCTTCAGGGCTGCTCAATCCTTTGAGTAGTGCCTTTCATCTAAGTTTTCTCTTTAGAAAGAGTCAATCGTCGTTCCTATGTCCAAATGATGTAACTGTCTTGGTGAAGGAGGCCCGGCCTAGGCAGCTCCCTGCAATTATACCTGAAAGGGTTCGAGAATCTAGTCAAACAGCTACATTTCAAAGAAGATCAACTCAGAAGAGTTCAGAAGTAGAAACATCAGAAAGCCCAGCTTCCGTAAAAAGATCATACCCCAGGAAGGCACCTTAAGCTTGGAAGAGCCCCAGATGCAATGGTGGTTGAGCTAATTTCTCAGAAAGATGAACCATTAAAATTCAGAATTTCCTTCCGGTTAGTTAAATACTATCCTGGTCAAGAAATGTTCATCTAAGCACCTGTCAAAAAACAGATCCCGCTTTTCCATGTTAGAGAGCCGTTGTTCTAAATTACCAATTTCAAGTATCTTGTTCAAGGTTTCAGTTATCAAAATCCCCAGAAGACAAGACCAACAGTCTCATTGAGAAAAATCTTGTTGAAGTTTCATAAAAGTGTTCCTAATCCATTCTTGTTACTAATGGTTCTTCGTTCATAAGGTTGGTCGTCTCATCATTCGTCAAAGTCTTGGTTTCCAATATCTTTACTGGGCACGATCTATAATGTCCCCGATTTCATTGAGTTCAAAAAAAAAAAAAAAAATAAAAAAATCCAAAATTCATCAAATCCAATCCCCGATTCAAACAAATCCAATCTTACGTCAAATTCAAGTTCATGAAAAATCTCATGTCCTCTTTGAGCCCTTTTGTGAAAGGTGGCTCATTTCTCGAGTCCATTTGTGAATGGTCTCGTCTTCTCCTTGAACCCGTTTGTGAACAGGTTTCTCATTCTCTGAGTCCATTTGTGAATGCTCTAATGTCCTCTTTGAGCCCGTTTGTGAACGGTGCCTCTGTTCTCGAGGCCATTTGTGAATGGTCTCATCTTCTCCTTGAGCCCGTTTGCGGACGGTACCTCATTTTCCAAAAATAAAAAAATTTATCAAATCCAAATCCTTAATTAAAAAAAAAAAAAAAAAAAAATCCAATCCTACGTCAAATTCAAGTTCATAAAAAATCTCTAAATTCTTCGAGCCCGTTTGTGAACGGGGCCTCATTTCTCAAGTCCATTTGTGAATGGTCTCGTCTTCTCCTTGAACCCGTTTGTGAACGGTGTCTCATTCTCTGAGTCCATTTGTGAATGGTCTCATCTTCTCCTTGAGCCCGTTTGTGAACGGTGCCTCATTTTCTGAGTCCATTTGTGAATGATCTCGTGTCCTCTTTGAGCCCGTTTGTGAACGGTGCCTCATTTCTCGAGTCCATTTGTGAATGGTCTTGTCTTCTCCTTGAGCCCGTTTGTGAACGGTGCCTCATTTCTCGAATCCATTTGTGAATGGTCTCGTCTTCTCCTTGAGCCCGTTTGTGAATGGTGCCTCATTTCTCGAGTCCATTTGTGAATGGTCTTGTCTTATCCTTGAGCCCATTTGTGAATGGCGCCTCTTTTCTCGAATCCATTTGTGAATGGTATCGTCCTCCTTGAGCCCGTTTGTGAATGGTGCCTCATTTCTCGAGTCCATTTGTGAATGGTCTTGTCTTCTCCTTGAGCCCGTTTGTGAACGGTGCCTCTTTTCTTCGAGTCCATACAACTATGGTCTCTTATCCTCTTTGAACATCATACATCTATGATGTCTCATTTCCTTGGAATCCGTACAAATACGGTATTTCATTCTCTTCGAGTCCATACAACTATGGTCTCTTATCCCCTTTGAACATCATACAACTATGATGTCTCATTTCCTTGGAATCCTTACAAATACGGTATTTCATTCTCTTCGAGTCCATACAACTATGGTCTCTTATACCCTTTGAACATCATACAACTATGATGTCTCATTTCCTTGGAATCCGTACAAATACGGTATTTCATTCTCTTCGAGTCCATACAACTATGGTCTCTTATCCCCTTTGAACATCATACAACTATGATGTCTCATTTCCTTGGAATCCGTACAAATACGGTATTTCATTCTCTTCAAGTCCATACAACTATGGTCTCTTATCCTCTTTGAACATCATACAACTATGATGTCTCATTTCCTTGGAATCCGTACAAATACGGTATTTCATTCTCTTCGAGTCCATACAACTTTGATCTCTTATCCCCTTTGAACATCATACAACTATGATGTCTCATTTCCTTGGAATCCGTACAAATACGGTATTTCATTCTCTTCAAGTCCATACAACAATGATCTCTTATACCCTTTGAACATCATACAACTATGATGTCTCATTTCCTTGGAATCCGTATAAATACGGTATTTTATCTTGCCCAAGCCCATTCAAAAATGATGCTGCATTTTCATTAAGAATCTTTCAAAAGTCATCCATTATTCTCTCTGAGACCATTTGAAAATGACGTCTCATTTCCTCTGAAGCTGTTCAAAAGCGATATTCCTTTCCCTCCGAAAATCCATTTGAAAATGGTATCCCATTTCTCTCGTTGCCAGCGGCACCGCAGCGGGTTTGTTTTATTGCATTCCAATTCTAGGATTTCATCTAAGGTCTTGCATTATATTAGGTTGCATTGTGTTTAGGGGGTTCCTTTGTCGATTAAAGTTACGCAAAATGGTTCTGTCATTTTAACTTTGGTATTCGATGACTACGTCGTCTCTACCAAAGAGGGGCATCTGTAGACACCCACATTTTGCTTTACTTTAACCAACAATAACCTAATATATGTTTTAGGTCATTAATATCTTGATCTGACTTTACGGATCATCAATCGGGACAAAATAAGATAGGGTCACTTCATAGCCCGAACCCTGATTCCATTCCGAGACCCGATTTCCGTAAATCGTTAGATCAATGGCAGATCTTGACCTGGGTCTAACCATCCAAAACCACCTAACCTCTCCTCTCATCCTAACCATCCAAACCTCACCTAACCTCACCTAACCTCTCCTCTCATCCTAACCATCCAAACCTTACCTAACCTCACCTAACCTCACCTAACCACCTAACCTCACCTAACCTTACCTAACCTCACCTAACCTCACCTAACCTCCTATCCCATTCTCCTATAAATACCCTCTCATCCCACCATCCAACAAAAAGAAGAAAAAGAACCCCTCTCTTAGAAAATTCATCCCTCTCCCTCATCTCTTCAAGGGTTCGGCCATCCTTGCCGGATCGGGTGATTTTATACGTTGGGTGATATATATCAAAAGCAGTCATTATCAAGCAAGGAATCATCTTCAAGGAATTACCATCAAAGAAAAATCAAACACAAAGTGGGTTTCCAAAGAGGTAGGCATTTATTTCAATTCTATGTAGGGTCTGTTTTCATGCATATCTTTTACTTTAAAAGAAAAACCATGTTAGGAAGCATGTAGGGTCTGTTTTCCCCCTGGTTAGCCTCTGGTTAGACCCTGGTTGCACCCAGGTTCGCTGCTGGTTGCACCCAGGTTCGATGCTGGTTGCACCCTGGTTGCACCCAGGTTCGTTGCTGGTTGCACCCAGGTTCGATACTGGTTCGCACCCTGGTTCCCTGCTGGTTCGCACTCTGGTTAGACCCTGGTTGCACCCAGGTTCGCTGCTGGTTGCACCCAGGTTCCCTGCTGGTTGCACCCTGGTTCCCCTGCTGGTTCGCACCCTGGTTCCCTGCTGGTTCGCACCCTGGTGCACCCTGGTCCGCACCCTGGTTTGTACCCTGCTTCCTCCTGGTTAGACCATGGCTAGTCTCGGGTTTGCTCCTAACTTAGACCCAACTCACTAAACCCCATACCCATAAGCCTTAAACCCTATAACCGAGTCACATCAACCCAAGCCATACCTTTGTCCACTCACTGAGGCACACCATTTATCCATAAATCTGGTTACATTAAATCTAACCCAGCCAGGCCACCTGCAGCTTAAGTCAAATCGCCCCAATACAATCCAACCAAGTGGGATCCCAACCCAGCTCAACTGAGTCAACTCTAGCCAACCTCCCTAGTCGAGTTGACCCAACTCTCTAGTCGAGTATGCTCAACCTCTTTAACCGATTGGACTCTCCCCTTAGTTGACTCAATCCAATTCCTTAATCAACCCATCCCAATGCAACCGAGTCGCATTCGACCAAGTGGCGGCCTTCCATGTCACAACCGAGCCATTCCCCTATTCTACTAATGCCCGTTTACACCTAATAGAACTTCCTCCCTTTTGCCTAACCAAGTCATATCCCAACACAATCTGAGTCGCATGTCTGAATCCATTTGGCCGAATCTCATAAGCCCGCCCATTTTGAATTCCCAAAATTCAAACCCTTGATGATTCCTATATGCTCAATTCTTTGATGCAAATTCCCAATTCCAAAATCCCATTGCTAAATCAATGTTTCTGAATCTCAAGTCCAATGCTCAAATACAAACCCGATTCCTGATCCAAATACCAATTCTGTTTTCCAAAATCCAAGTAACCTCCCCAGCGGAACTACGTGTGGCTTGATCCCCATCGCGGGGTACGTAGGCAATTTGGCACTCCCAAGTTCAGTCGCACCTTTCTCTATCTTTCTCATTCCCTCACACTATTTCATCATCTCTTCCATCCCTTTTTTCACTAACCTCAAGAACTGAAATCGATTCACCTCGTGTCTCTCGGAACCGTTGGATTACGGTTTCCGTCGTAAGGACCCTTAGAGCCCAATTTAGGAACACCGGTGTCGTGTCCTAAGTTTTAGGGAGTCTTAGGTTTTAGGGAGTCCTAGAGTTAGGAGTCCAGCCTCATCACGGACGTTTGCTATGTATAGCAACCGTGCCATAGGTCTAGTTACACTAGTCACCCAATCTTTCCCTAGGACAAGCCTAGTAAACTAGGATGTAGGCAAACCTGCATTAGTCTAAGGGACCATTTGCATTTAGATGAGAATCATATAGCATCTTAGATGAAATCTTAAGATAATAAAATCCTCAACTTGAATTAAATAACTTCTCCTAAAACTGTTGAAACAGTCAATCCCGTCTAGGTCGGTGTCCTAGTTGAGTTAGGCATAAGTAGCTTAGCTTAGGTGCACCGAACTACGTCGACTCTGATCCCAGTAAGGCTTGGGTACGTAGGCAGCTTGGATGTCTGATGGCATACCACCCGCGAGTCGGCACCACAAACAAATTGTGGTGTTTTGTATATTAATTTTCTTGTAAATGCTTAATCAAATCACTTAGGATTTTCCATGAAATTAGAATTCTAGGAGAACTTTCACTTAGAATGAATCCAGACAAATTAATAAATCAAGATACACATCTAGGATTCACATTAAAACTAGATCATAGGATGCATGTCACTTAGTTCGCACATTAACATAGAGTTGAATGAGCCATTTAAAATAAATTTAAAAGAATTAGCTTTTGGAATCGAAGACCGATTATCGGGCAGGAATGGTGCATGTGGCGGATAACTCCCCATACCTTCCATTCTCGTAACCAGGTAGCGAGTCTAGATTTCTGGTTAATTACGGGTCCTAGATCCCACATCTAGGTGGCGACTCTGTCAGTCTCTTTCGTGTGGAATTCGGATTGCCTTAGTGATCCCAAGTTCACAGGAAAGATTAATTCAAATCAACATTAAAATGCACACGCCAATCGCGTGGGTACGAGAGACCAAGAGAGAGAGCGCGGCGGCTCGCGCCCCACCCCTCTCGCGGGATCGGGTCCCACAGTTTAATGCATCTATCTTATTAGGGATTTGCTAGGGGCCATCACAAAAGGCATTTCGCAGACTGGCTGTTGCATGAGAGAGCCACCACATAGGCTCTCTTTTCTTCTTATTCATTTAATTCATCCTACGTGGTCGCTCTCTCATGCAACACCCTGTCCATGAAATGCCATATGCGATTGTCCTTAGGAAATCCCATCTTATTATATGTTAAGTTCCGAACGCTGCTACTCAATGGTTAGATGCACCACTCTCCTCTACAAGTCATGAAGTTCCATCCCCCATCGAGGTATATATGTTGATATTTTCACCAAGAATAATGTCAGTACTTGACAGGTATGATTAGTTATCTTAAATAACCATCATCATATACCCTCAATTGCTTAGGTTGTTGTGATGGGCCTCACACGACATGATGTGGAAGTGGCACACAATATTTTCTTTAGACAGAAGATCCAATGGCAGAAGTTGGGGGCACACCATTCGGACACGGATTCTGTGTAGTCTGTATTAAAGTACCCTTGGTTCATGATGAACCTTTTGTAAGACCGTATGGAAGGTTCAAAACCATAAGAGATGTCGTTGGAGCAAATGTCGGTTGGGTTTCTGCATTTGTAAGTAATGTTCATTTACTTATTGATGCATGATGAGCCTTTATTGACATGAATAATTCTTTATCAATATATATATTTTTTGGTTTATTTTGTTCGTAGGTTCAATGTAATCCAAGTAGTTGAGTCGTACTTTTTTATTTTTTGAATTTTGATTTTGGTTTTGAGTGTGGTGTTTGATTTGGTTTGACTGTCTATTGTTTTGGTGTTTGTGTTTAACTTTTTTTTATTTAAAATATGTATAAGATGATTTTTTGGTGTTTTAATATATTTGAATTGTGAATTCTTCATGTGTTTTAAGGAATATTGATTCTTTATTAGTGTGGATTTTAGTTTTCAGTTTTGGTTTACAATCATATAGCTATTTTGGAAGTACTTATGCTTAAGGAATTTGCGCCAACAAGTGCAATGAAGAAAAACTTGGTGCCAACAAGAGAAATGAACCCAGAGGTGAAATTTTGTATTTGTAAAAACCCTCCTCAAAACCAGTAAGATGTAGCTGAGCTTCCTTTTTAGAGAAACTTGGTGCCAACAAGAGAAATGAATCTAGACGTGAAATTTTGCATTTATAAAAGCCCTCCTCTAAGACAGTAAGATGCAACTGACCTTCCTTTTTTACTTTTATTTCTTTTCTTCTCTTCTCTATATCTATCTTATAGTTTGATATACTTCTTCGCAATCATCTTTCCTCGAATGCATTGATAGGATAGTTGCCATTAAAACTTTCAAAGCTATCTATGCTAAGAAATCTATCAGTACAACAATTCTCATTGAACTTCATTTATCATTTGGAATTGTATTACATTCTGATAAATGTATGCTTTCTGTTCACTACAATGCAGAGGGTAGAAGGTGTCATGGGAAGAATTACGCGGCAGAATCTTTCAATCACATAAAACAATTTTTTTTCTTCCCAACAACCTTAAGCCAAGATCGTAGTTACTAGATTCTGATGGTGACGAATTGAAATTCAGAAGTTTAAGAGAACTTTACCCCAAGATTATCGAAAAGATAAGCACTACTTGATCCACTCATTGCCTGGTGTTTGGTGTTTCTGAAACACAAACTCTTTAGAAGTTGTAGTAGTGGCTCCTTGAGTTGCACGGATTAAAGGATGAAGATACTAAGAACCAATCTTGAGATTCAATCCCAAGTGTATGTTGAAATCCTCTCGCCCTTTTTGTTTTACTGATACAGTTATTGTTTATGGCAGACAGTTGTTGTTCGTGAATCGTGGAGACTTATTCATTTGGAATAATTATGGTTTAATTTATATTTCTATTAGATTATTGTGGATATTTTGTGCTATGCAGGTAAATGCACACAACGGTGGGGCTGTGTGCGGGTGAGCGGCAATGAGCACTACAACATATAAATGTTTCTCTATTTGTTTCCTTTTTGTATCTTGGTGCATTTTTTGGCTGAAATTCTACTATGCATTATTTGATGAAACTTGTATTGTATTTTTGAAAATGTTCAAGCATATTTTCCCGTGTCTACTCACATCCTTAAGGTATGGCCTTTGCTACCGATCTTTGTCAAAGTTGCAGTTCTAAAGGCTAGGCCTAATATTCCCTTCAATAACAAGCACTTCCTTATTGGTGGAAGTGATGAGACCACCTACCAAATTATGGGGGTCTCATCTCACTTCCACTATTAAATGCACTACAAATCTTCACCCATTCAACCCACACCGAATTCTGCACCACTGTTTAGAAAATTTTAAGTCAGTTATTGACTCACCGAGTCGACTTGGTTTTGGCCATATTAAGTCAATAGAAAACTTCTCTTACATGTTTATAAGAAACTCGCTGCATCAATCATTGGTTCAACCGTATCTTTTACCATACTTGGTCTAAGTTGGAGTTTACAAAAATTGTTCCAAACCGATGAAGTTGGGTGGCTAATTTAGGCTTTTTTTCTATTGAATCCATCAGAAATATAACAAATTGCTGATTATGCAGATTGAACTGAGACTGAATTAGTTTATAATGAGCTTGAATAAGATTTCCTAGTCCTAAACCTTATAAAGCCTTTGTATATTTCCCAATGTATTCTGGCTGTTGCAGCGTTTATTTGTCACAGTTTCCTTTCTCTTTAATTCTATCATTCTGAAATGTATGGCTCTTAACTGTGAGAGACTTCTCTTTTTTATAATTTTCATTCTTATGTTCTTACAACTGTTTCAAGTTCATCGGTAACATACATGAATGATAACTTGTTCTTACACTAAGTTTGATTATTGAGAGTTCTCCCCCTTTTGCTTCATATTCCTTTGTCATCCTCGAATTTAAAGAACCTGTGTGCTACTTGGATCACATCATATGTTTTTGTTCTGCTGGTTAACATATGCCCCACTTTTGGGTTGTGGAGCTCATCCAATTTAGGGGTGCAACTCGGGTCGATTTTTCAAAATTCGAGTCAAGCTTTTACCTTAAAATCAGGTAAGGTTCAGGTTGATTCCAATTCATATTTTAGCAAAAGCTCAACCGACCTGACCCAAGCCCGTATCATCCATTCTGCAAAGGAGAAACTGACACTAATTTTTGGTTGCTCTTGTACATCACAGGCACCCATATCTGTAAGTTACAATGGGCAATTTAACTTTGGGACTATAAGCACATGTTACTTGGTCGTGGTACTTTCAAAGAACATTTGCTCCATGATTTGGTTCCCCCCCCCTCATTTAACTTATCTATTTCCAAATATCTTTCTAGTATATCAGCGGTAGAAACTTTTAAATTCTTGATAATCCTCTAATTGTTTCCCCTTCTTCACATGTTGTAAGTTGTGAATTATGTATTTATTTATAGTTGTTTTACCCTCATTTTTTGGTCCTTAACGTTTGGGAGGTCGACCGAACAACACCACCAACTTAGCTTTTGTCCGGTACTCATCAACACCGGCATCATTAGAACTGTCGGCTAATGTTTTCCCTGAGGATTACCAGTGCACAACAAAAAAAGAAAAGAAAATAAAAAAAAAAATTAGCCGGCGTTCGACGTTCCTGAACTCAGACGACGGTCATGCCGCCTATATTTTACACTGCCAAGGGTCTTGAATGGCGGCCAAAGTAAATGAAAATTATAAAAAAAAATAAAAAATAAATTAGGGGAGGTCTGGCAATTCAGTTTTTGGAAAAAAAAATACAATTAGAAGATAGGTAAATACAAAATTGGGATACAATGAATTACCTGTAAGCAATCCACAAACAGCAAATCCATTGGTTGTGCAACCAATAAGAACAACAATTACTAGCTGGGTCAAGCGATGAAGTATTCCTTACAGAAAAGAGTGGAGTTATCCACAAACAGCAAATCCATTGGTTGTGGACCATTAAGTATATTTTACAGAAATGATGGTGCATTCACTATCAATAACATAAAATCTTGTGATTCTCACACTTGAAGAAATGAGATGCATAACAGCATGGACTATGTTAGCTTCAAGAAATGAACTGCCATATCATCTCACTTAATTTGTGATATATAACTGAAATAGCACACAAAGAAAGCACTCAAAATTGGGGATGAAAAATCATGATGCTATACATAGGTAAATGAAATTGCATAGGATAGAGAGCACACAAAATTGAGATTGTAAAACAATGACGCTACACAGGCATAGTGCAGAAAACTTATGTGGCGATATAGCAAGAAGATGAGGTAGAGATTCTAGCCCAACCATAGATACTTGCCTACTCCCCAAATTAATTTCAGTATAATGGTTTCCAGAATTGAGACTTGACCTTCCTATTTTGTGGCCTCTAGGAAACATTGTTCCCAAAACAAATATTCACTAATGACATCTAGTCATTTGTTCACATGGTTATTTGAAGTCCTAGAAATGAAGTGGCATAAGTCCTACAAAACTTGCAACTCATTTGGCAAATGGAGGAATTTTTTCCTTTTTTGACCTCAAAGGAGAGGCATTCACCTCCATCCAATTGAGCTATAGGTTGATGCGAGAATTAACCTGCTCCGATTGTGAGGTTGGTGTAGCACGTATATCAAATTCAATAGAACATACAAAAATCATTAGAACATGAACACAATCGCTACTATTAAGCATAACTCAATGGCATGTTAAAGGTAAGATTTGACCTTATAATTGAAGCATCTATTTGCATACCCTGAGAGAATAGTTTAGTGTATTGGTGATAAAGTGTGTAGTTTACCAGAATCACATGTCTTGAGGCATCAGCATACAAGAACAAATAAGCATTCAAACACTCGGCATGGCAAATAAGATGAGCAAAACATGAAATTTGAGCTACCCAGATGCAGCTACTCGAGAAATTATAATTGAAGAAAGATGAGATCTTTCTCATTTACTGAGTATTCTTACAAAAGAAATCCAACAATGTTAGGGGAGATTGAGGAGGTTTTTTTGTTTTAGGAGGGCTCCATAGATCTAATCCAGTAAGAAGATTTCTATGTTTTAGGAGAGTGAAGAGGGTTTTTGTTATTTCAACACAATGATGAAACACTCATCCATGATTCTGAGGCTTTAGAAGCATTTTGTTCCTGTTTTAGGCCATCTGGGAGGTACTTTGAATGCCTTGTAATGTCTTACCTAACCAGCAAATATAACAATTGAAGGTACTATTGTGACTTGGGATCTGTCCAAGAAGGCATGCTTCTCATTTTCTGCTAAAATGCAACAGAAAGTTGCAAGAAACCTGAGAAACAAGGCAACCACATGTGAAAAGTTTAGACAAATAAATTCTTGTAATCTTTTTAGCCAACAAATATTTGGGGCAATGAAATCTAAGTGTTAGTTGGTTGATTGACTCGGAACCCAAGATTGTTCATAATTCCAACACAAAACTAGCCACACTTCAACAAATGGAATGGAAAATCTGGTAAATTAGATTCAATGATTAAAGAAGACAAGCCATCTTGCACACAAAACAAGCTAATGTACAACACTTACATGCAAGATAATCTTCATACTTTTGTCTTCTGCATAGTCTCATTCCAGCAACATAGAAAGAAACTTCACGGCAAAGTGTTGCACCAGTCCCACAAAAGAAACCTATGAAGCCATCTTGGGGAACAATACCTCTAAATTGAATGGATAATTCATGTAAGTGTTTATGATGGCACAGTTCTTCTAGGAGGAAACATAGCCGGCATATATGAATGGCTAACTTAAAACAGAGTTCAACCCATCGATCGCACATAGAATAGAAAGCAAACTATGCATCTATGAGCTCTTGGGTTTATTTATGCTCATATGTATCAGAATTAAGGTTATTTTGGTCACTTTCCATCAGGGTATACTTTCCCTTCAATACAATATAAACTCGATGTATCATCTTTCTCAGATATGAGAAGATGTGTTTGCGCTTATTAAATCAAATCTTTCAATATCATTGAAAAAAATATGCTCCTACAGAATGATCTTACTTCGTCTTAATATCAATTCTACTATAGAAGATTCCCATTGCTATCCTATATTGAAATCTTAGCTATCATCTCAGGGCCAATTAAGTACAAATTACCAAGCTAAAATCCCAATTAAATAAAAGAGGACATCAATACCATTCACAATGAAAGTCATTGATAACACTATTAAAGCCAAAACTTTTTCATCTCTAAAATCACTAAAAGAGGGCACTCTGGCTAGCTTAGGTCAGCTGGCTACTGCTGAAGGTCAGATTTTACCCCCAACACACACCGTTATAATCCTTTGAAGCACAAGTAGAGGGATGGGAAAGGACTCTTACAAGCCGAGAGGACTCTTACAAAGTACACAGAGTGACTAATACAATTAACAAAGAAAGAGAAAAAAACAGAAAGAGAATTCATCCCATCCTCATCCATTGGAAAATGGTAACTCGTAATCAAACCTACCTATCGACCCCTGCTTTTGCTAATGAATCAGATTCCAAGTTTGCATCTAACTCTCTATAAAGCAAAAAGATAATTGTTCATTAGAAATTTGACCAAGACTCTTAAATTTAGTCTGAAAGTATCCATGGAAACTATCACCGAGATGTATCCACTTTATTACATTTGATGAAAAAAAATAAGGGCCCTGGGAGGAGCATACTATGAAAATTCTCTGACTTGGTCACTCATATTCGGAATATGGTGATTCTCATCTTCATGATTATGAAGGAGTGCGTCGATGAAATCAACGACTTCCTTTGACATGGAGGGTTCGAATTATGAAATGTCGGGATTGGCTCATTCAAAGGCATTAAAACCCCTAATGCATGCTATATAAAAGCATTCTATATGACAACTGGAGCGGCCCCACCAAGTCCAATCAGATTTGGATTGAAAATGTTAAAAAAGTGTTGGCGGGTGAAATTTACTCGCGCTGTGAACCGATCGATTTATCTAACCATACCGTGTGTATAGTCATTCACCCGGGCGATGGCTTCTTCGCACGGAGAAGCGATGACATAACCCTTGTGAGCTCGGTTATACACATGTGTGAGATGATTGCCGATCGCAAATCTTCTAAATACTCCATGAGTGATTTGGAAGATATGATGATTCTGAAGTGGAACGAAACGTCGGTATTTGCAAGTGGCGTTGGGACAGACCTCTCACAATGCAGGGCAAGCCCCGCAGTTTGCATCGAGTGGGAAGGTCTAGTGAATGGAGGTAGCTAGAATCGAGTAGGAGCTGGAACTCACTAGACCTCCCTACTCGATTCAAAAGAAGAAGATCAGCGGATCACTAGAATTCTATTCTTCTTCTCTATGTCTCTCTACGGACGCGGGCGAATGAACAAGGGGAAGACCAGGTACCTCTCTCTCTGCATCTAAACCCTAAACCCTAATCCGCAAATCTCAAGCTGATTCTCACATGTGTTGTGGGTGTTGGATTATAGTCTGTTAGTGATTCTCTATGATTCTCTCTTCCACGCACACCAGAAACCCCAAACCCTTGTTATTCAAACACTTTTTTCAACTATGCACTTTGTTTTTTTATTTCTCCTTCACTTTTGCACGTCCTTCAAATTAAAACCTATTTATTTTTCTATCTCAAAATGCCAAGACAAGCAGAGATAGTTGATGCAGCAGTAGTTGTAAACTGAGGGGTTTGCCTTGCATTGTGAGAGGTCTGTCCCAACGCCACCTGCAAATACCGACGTTTCGTTTTACTTCAGAATCAACATATCTTCCAAATTGCTCATGGAGTATTCGAAAGATTTGCGATTGACAGTCATCTCACATATGTGCATAACCGAGCTCGCAAGGGTTATGTCGTCGCCTTCTCTACAAGATGAAGCCACTGCCCGGGTGAATGACCGTATACATGAGATGGCTAAACAAGTCGATCAACTCATGGCACGAGTAAATTTTGCCCGACAACACTATTTAGATTTTGCCCGACAACACTTTGTTAAATGTAGCATCTAATATCACGGAAATGTTTTTTCTCTTGCCCGTGAAAATTCTATTATCGCCCACTTTCCAAATGGTCCAAAGTTTTTTGGTATCTTTCCCTACTTTAATCTCGAATGTGGCGATCACCAACAGCATATCAATAAGAAAATGTTGCTGTATCAAGAAGCATCTAAATTTTCCTTCAATCAAGCATGTTCAATTGCAAAGCTCGAGGCAAAAGAGAAGCTGACATCTACTTAAATTATTAAGTGTTCTTTTAAGGTGCCGCCACACAAATCCAAACATAATGATCAATGGTAGTTCTTTTTCCCGAGCCTCTCCAAAGGATCAAGGTCCATGTTGCAACAGTAGGGGAATGAGTGTCGGATTCGACAAACTCAAAAAGAAAGATTCATGGATTCACCAATACTTCAATCAATTCTCAAATTTACATTTTGTTTACATAATATTATGGTTAGAAGAAGCAATATATTGAAAATTTAAAAATGTTAAGTGAATGTTAGATTTTATTACCATATAAAAAATTACTATTAGGATGGATAAAACTGAATAACACAAGGTAAATATAAAATTCTAGTAGTAACATCTAGAAAAAAGACAGATAATAGAAAATCTAGAAGTGTTAGAAAGAATTGGAATCCGACATGTGTCACACAAGTTCTTTGACCCATTCAGAAGATTTCGTGTAACATGGACCAACCCCATGACGTATGAAGCACATAACATGGACCAAGCCCACGACATGTATCACACAAGTTCTTCACTTCTAAACATTATTTTTCTGAATTCCTTCTCATCTCTACTCTCATTATAGTTGATATATTAGCCATTTTTGTATTTGTTTTACGTCCGAAAGGTGATTTCAACATGCAAAGGCTTCTAATTCTAATTCTACACAACTTTACAAACATGGGGCCATGGAAGTGGAGGGTCTGCTTCTTCAAAACAGTAGACAATACATACATGTTCAAAAGAGATACCCATAATTGCATTGTAGTCAAAGTGTAAAGTGGACTTAATTTCTAGACTCCAAATGTGGATTTCTCAGTCGAGCAGCAACTTCTAAAAGGATAATGTCAATCTGAACAACTGAGTCATGGTTATTTGAGATCTTTTTTATTTTATTTTATTTTTTTGAATGGTTGGTTATTTTAGATCTTTATTTCATTGAGACAGGTTAAAAATTCACTATCCAACTAACCCTTGCTATGTACAGATAAATTGAAGCTATTTTTATCACTGGATATAAGTAACTTGTCATTATTTGTGGTCTGGATTGAATCTTTTACACCCTAGTTATCTTTTTATTTGATTAGTTCCCTATATCATTGTTTCGTCAAAAATATTATACTGTGCCAGTCAATAGTCAAATTATCTGTGTTGATTTGTACTATTGGTAAAGGAGCGCTCCTACTTGGGTTCATTCAACTAGTATCATAAGCCTGCACTTATGGTCCATCTATCTATAATATATACTAAGTATGTTTCTGTCAGTTTGTCATTCATCTTTACCAAGAAAATTGTTTCTGGAAAAATTTTTCTCCCACCGCCTCCACAAAATTGAATGTGCCGCTATTAATTTCATTGCCATTTTTAAGATCTTCCACAAAATCCAATTTCACGATATCAATACGGTTTTTCAGTTAAAAAAGAAAATGCCCCAATATTTTGGGATTTATCTAAATGAGATACCCTAATAATTCATTTAAATTGAGGTTTTAAGTTTGGCGCAACTAATTTGGTTGCCACTATTAATAGAAAACATTAATAATTGGAAATGTTTGGCGTTAATCACTCTAAACATCCTACAAGATTAGGCCCCCATAAAAAAATTGTTGAGGTGAAACTCCATCAATTTATAAACCTACATAATTTTTCTCTATATCTCAATTTATCAATGTACACTGCACTTCAAAGGAACATGCCAGATTATAATCGACAGAGGATAAACAAAGGCAAGGACATCTGTGATCTGAGCCCGGGCTTTTTTCAGTTCCTACAAGAAATGAAAATTCATGCATTTTCTTGGTATCTTTTTCTTTTCTTCATTCAGAAACAGGGGGCTGTACAAAAGTTCTCACCATGAAAGCCATCCAGATGATAAACAAAGGATAAACAAAGGCAAGGACATCTTTGAATATTGATTCTTTCGAGATGAAGAGATGAGTCATGCTTGATGTGGCTGATTTCCATGGAAAGCTTCACTCGGAAAATTTCTCTTCACTCATAAACTTTCCAAGATAGGCTCATGAGAGGAGAATTTCATTGATTGGTGTGATATGAATGAAGATCAGAAGGTCAAGTTTGTCGAGGCCAAACGTACAGGAGTTTTATCAATTAGGTGTCAACAACAGTCAGGGGGTTGACAAGGACTACCCTGAATTCAACAATATTAAAGAGATGATTAGGTAAAGGTTTCTATCGGGTGATTATGCACAAGCTTTGCTGATCCGGTACCATAATTCACGACAACAGGTGAAGAGTGGAAGAATACAGATGAATTTTTCAAGCTAACAAGAGTTGGCCTAGTTTAGCCCATGGCTTCTGCTTAGAGGCCCTCTGGTGGGTCTAAGGTGGAAGTTCAGATTCTTTTTCGAGAGGGATACCATCCCCGATATTGAAGCACTGGCATCATAGCAAGCCTCGTCGAGTAATGGCTCTTAAGGATTCATGGGCCGCTCTTGATCCATATGGGTGCTCATCAGATCTTCTCACTGCCTGCCCTTGGACAAGGTTTTAGCCAAACAAATAAGAGTACGTGAGGTGTCAAGAAGTAGCTTATTCTTTGTTTTGATTCCGTAGGAGCAGCAAATCCGTAGCATCCCTTCGTGTTCGAGCCTAGAATCGTCATCCTCCCTTTTCGGACACAAACATAAACTCTATTACCCTTTTTGGTATATTCTCATGAGGACTCAATCACATATTCCCGAATCGAATGCCGGCGCTTATGAACACCAAAGGTTCAGGAGGCAGCGCCCACCACTAGAGGTACGTCAGAGAGGTACAGCATATCCTACACTACCTATTAGGAGTGTTTGTCGGCTAACTGTAGTTCGCAGTTCCCCAAGCCGGGTCTAGTATTACGACCACTACTCGTGAATAATAATAAGAAGAATCAGTGAATGACATCGGATCTGTTGAATAGGATCCACATCAAAGAGTTTTATCCATAGGCTCTAATGAGCATTAAGGATTATCTGCGATTCTTGCCTGGGGCTCATCTCGTTTAGCCCTCGAAATGGTATTAGCCGAGACGGCCTACGAATGTGGAGAGGCAAAGGTTTTCTTTACTCATGAGGTTATAAAGGTTCTAGAATCCTTGTCGCAGTGCTCCTTGAAAAATGTGCTCGTTACAATTACCCTAATGACAAACAGGGTTTTGGCTATGACTCGCCTAACTGAACAACAACTTGTTGCTTGCACTGTTGGAAGAATTCGAATTCAAACTCGTAATGAGCTTGTCACCAAAAAAATTTGGACTGTTAATGACTCTTTTGAGTCTTTTCCATTAGCCAATAAAGTTGAAGTAAAACTTGGGCAATCGGCACATCAGAAAGGCCATCACAAACAACGAAAGACTTCTACTGCCTCTCAAAGCACTAAGCAAATGGTCGACCAGGACTTCAGCCCATACCGAAGCTGAAGTATATAAAAGGATTTTTAGCCTTTTATTTGTTGTTTGTCTTGGAAACAGCACCATACCCTAGTCCATATATTGGGTATTATTTGGGTATGTGCTTGGTTTTGTTTTGGGTTTTAATTTGAGTTTAAAACTTTTAGTTTTCATTTCTGCTGCACCAAGTGGCAATTTCAAATGAAAGAATTGGACCCTACTTGGTAAATGCTGTGGAGAAATGGGGAAGAAAAGGAGGCTCTTTCGGGTGGCGTGGTTTTAGCAAAATATGGCTTCGAAGCTATGGACGTGAAAACAACTCATCATGGAAGTCCTGCTTGGAGATCCATATGCAAGGAGATCAATATGCAAGGCTTTTAATAAACCCAATGAGGGAATTAAATTCAGCATAGATATGGGCAATGAAATCAAATTTTGGGAGGATATTAACCGTCGAGATTCTATTAAAGGATCATTTCTCAGGTTTACACTTGCTTGTGATAAACAAACAAGTGATGATGGTTCGGTTGTATTACTCAGAGGGCAACAAGGTGTGCTGGAATTGGTCCTCTAGAAGATTTTTATGATGAATAAAACACTTTCAATGATCCGGCAAAAAGGATGCAGGAAAGATACATTTGTTGGGTTTGGGGATCGAGTGGATTCTTTTTTTATCGGTTTGTGTTTCAACTTTCAATAAACACCCATGTGTGTTTGAAGAGCTCCAATAACCCCTAAAGTGGAGGCTTTTTGTCGAAGTGCCATTACAGAAAGCACTAATACATTTGACACTCAAAGATAGTTGATAGGAGAATAGGTTGGGCTTGAGGACCGGGTCCCGACCAAGGTGTTGAAGGGCCTACTCTAGTAGTAGTGTAGGGACACAAATGTAATACGCCTTAAGTAGCATTACTTGTAATTTCTCTTTTAGTAGGGTGTATTTGTATGTAGGGTGCACATGGAATACTTGAGTGTTTGAGGGGCCTTGTAAAGGATTTAAATGTAAAGAGAGGGAAACCTTTATAAATAGGAGGGAGCTACTCATTTAGTCATTTAGGGAGTTTTGATGAGTTTTGGCTAATTTTGGGAGAAGGATTTGTAACCCTAGCTTGAGGAAGGACAAGATGAAGCTTGTAAGAAGATCAAAGTGTGATGTGAGGAATTCCTACTCATTGAAGGCCTTCTGTCTCTTCTTCCTCTTAGCATGAGTTCATTGACAAGCTAAGTATTTCTTGTTCTTTTTCAATCAAAAATAGAATAAAATTTGAGTTTCTATTATTGTGTTCTTGTTTTTATCATTATCTTGTTGCTCTTCATCTATTTTCAGTCAATTTTCTGCATCTCCAGTGTATTTCCTGCAATTTCCAGCAACATACTTTAAGACTGTTTTGAGCAGTCATGGGTTTATCGACATCCCACCTTCAAAGTCTTCTGGATGAACTTGGTAAATGCTCCTCTTAGTTGATATTCATCCAACTAGGAGGATGTTTTTGTTTTAATCATCGTTTGGGAGCTTCAGGGCTAGACAATAGGTTGGGGGCCAACTCGAGGAGGGATAAAGAAAAATTCCTAAAGGAATTGAGATTCCTGTGGTAACCAAGTTTTTGGTTCCTTAAATTTTGCTGGGTACAGGTGGAGGAAGATGTTGGACATAGGTTGAATTGATCGTACTGCAGGGTTTTTTGGCTAGAACAGGCGGGGAAAGTTTCTGTTCGATTGGAATGTAAAAATGCACTCGATTGACTCAGGATATGCCCTGGTCAGTTCTTTTCGATACTATGTAATGTCAAGCGGGATCTCTGGTCCCCATTGTAATTATTATAGCATCAATAAAAATATGTCATCTTTAAAAAAAATAAAAAGATTGTTTTGAGCATAATTTTCAATTCAATCATTTGTTCGTTCTTGTCGTTGCTCAATTCTTACTACAATTTTCAATCTCAAAAGTAGACCTTCAAAAAGTCTACATAAAATTTAGTATCAGAGCTGATCTTTCTTGAATTCCATCACATTTTCCTAAATTTCTACACATTTTCTGCACATTTTCAAGAAATTCAAGGCATGACCATAAAATTTCATATCTGAGAAGGAATTCCCATTCTCTCTAATCTTGAATTGTTTTCCAGCAGAAGTCTACATCAAATTTGGCGTCAAAGCCAGATCCGGAAGAAATTCAAATTGTGTTTTTTGAAATTGCATGGGAAATTGTGTTTTTTGAAACAATAAAGTAAAAAATACAGCCATTTAGGTTTTCGTCCCTTCATGTCTTCATTTTTCTCCTTGTCAATGATAAGCATGAGTGACATGATGTTGTTCTGTTCATTTAATTCACGAAAGTGTCTATATTTCTCCACAAAATTTTGCTATCCAATAGATTTACAATGAAATCTATTTGTTTTTCCCCATCTTAAGCCTTCTTCACGAATTTCAGCCCTTTTTCACGAATTTCCACTAAGTTTTCTCACCACGCTGAATCTTGGAATATAAGGAATGCCAGCTTCTGCTTCGATTTGAAAGAAATAATGTAAAGATCTGTTGTAAGAGCACAAAGCTGATGGAATTTAGTTGATAAAATCTAGATACATGAGGTTAGTGCAAAACTACAATAGAACAGAAAGCAACAGTACCTATCTTCATTGAAATAGCAGCAGATTTTTTCATTAGATCATTCATGTGGGAATTTGGAAGTGTTGGTTGGAGAAGATCAGCCCGGGACTGCATTTCTTTATTCTAGAATTGCATTATAATTTCCTAGTCTGCATTGGCAGTTGTGATTCCATGTGCTTGTCGGGTTTTGTTCATTTTTTTTAATGACATACGGTATCCCCATCCCATTTTTAGGGTGGGACTAATCCCTATGGATGCACGCAATCACCTGCAAACCATGTGCAGCATGTAAAGGGTGTTGTGCATTTTTTGTTTTAGCTTTACAGAAAATTTTAGATTCGAAGCTTTGTTGTCTTTTCCATCGATTTGGGAAGGCAGAGGGCAGAATCCGGCAGATTTTCAGCCAAAAAACATCTCTCACGCTGCTGTAATTTTAACCTCTACTTGCCATCTTCCCCAAGCAATGGACAAAGTTTGGGATTAGCCTTCAAAATTGACCTGCCAGCAGCACTGATTCTTATCCACCTTCATCATTTTCTGAACTTTTGTAAGGTTGACAGCGAGAAAGATTGGAGAATGACAATCAGTCCTATGGTGCAAACATCATAGCTGCTAGAGAGAAGGACAATTCAATCTTGAAAGTGCAATCTTGACGAAGTCTTCAACTAGAGTGGTTTGGGCAGACCTAACTGGTTCATTAAGACCTAGCAGCTGTGTGGCTAGGGTTTGAGGTGGTTCGTGACCCCATTGATTCTGGCATTGAGAGTTGGTATATTAATTTGATACCCACGAGCAATGGCTCCACCTTATGTGCCATATTACGATGCCAATTACACTTATGGTGATTGCCAGGCCACTTGTGTATGATTGATAAATGCTCTTGAGGATTATCATTAATACTATAGCCGAAACCATCATGAGAGAATATGGCGTGTCCGAGAAACTGTGAAGCATGATACTATGCTTTCATGAGTTAATTTACTGAAGGAACACCGTTAACAGGGCCGCTTTTCTCTTCCTTGATGGGAAGAGGTTTGAGACCATTTCTTGAGACTTTATGCACCCTCCATCTATTGGCAATGGCACAAGGCAGAGACTTTATGCACCCTCCATCTATTGGCAATGGCAGAAGGCAGAAGTTCGACGTAGGGAGTAAGAGGCTAAGTGGAGACAAGAAGAAAAAGCCGAACAAAGAGAATTTGAGGAGTTGTGGTTGAAGTGGAAACGAGAAGCTAAGGCCAGGCAAGAGCAATGGGCCCCGAGTGAGGCAAAGTGGACCAAGAACTTGTCTTAGTTACATAGGCAACTGAGTCTCGCACAGACATCTCCTATTCCAGCATATGAGGCTAATGATACATATGTTGAGACTAATGGTGAGGAGCAGTTGCATCAGGAGGTGTTGAGAGAGCAGATAGAGGATCTGATTACTATTGAGGACTCTGGAGAGATTGAGGCGTCTACTTCAGCGATGGATTCATTTGAGGCACCATTAGAGGAGCACATTGATACAGAGGGACATATGGATCTTTTTTCTTTTTCTTTTTTTGAAAATTGACTTTTGTTAACCCAGAAAGAACCAAAGAGGGAACAAGATGTCCCTGCACGGGCTACAATAATTCGAGCCCAAAGAATTTACAATAAAGTGAGTTTCAATAACAGTAATAGCCTTCCCGTCCCCATTCCCCATTACATTACCCGGAATACTAATCTGCATCGAATCCAGCAATAAACCCAGTTTGGCCAACTCATCCGCCATTTCATTCGCAGAATGCCTTCTGTGTTTGATTGTTGGATGAATCTGTCGTACTAGATCCTTAACCTCCGCGATGTAATTTTGCAGCCCTCAGGGCCCATTTGAATTATCTGATGCCCACACGATCACATTAGATGAATCCCATTCAACAACAAGGGGGTTAGAGGAATGTGTTGAATACCATTTGATTCCAAACAATAGAGCTCCCTATCGGGCCGAGTAGGGCATCACTATATTCCCCCTTGACTAATAACATAACTAGATGCATGGACTAGCACTTCTATCACAAGACGCTTGTATTTGTAAATATTTCTTAGAGAGAACAACCTCAATGGTGAAGCTCTAGATTTAGCATAAAAATTCCCCTTGATATGACTGAACCATTAACTCTATACGGAAGCTATATATTCATGATAATGAGATGAGGAGTGAAAATCAAAAGAAACTTTGTTTATGTTTAAGTTCTCCAAACACACACACAAGGCTAGATTTTTGTCCCGAGATGGGACCCAAAAGACCCATCATTTTACAACATAGTGCACTCCGTTTTGGGGTTTTCAAAAACAAGTATAACTAGTTCCCCAACTGCCCTATTTTTGGGCACACAAAAATCCACACACGTGCACTACCTGTTTTGGGCATCAACACACACAGACAAATGCTAGGAGCTGCCCTGTTTTTGGGCGTAAAGCACGCAGACAGGCAGAGATCACTGCTGTCCCGTTTTTGGGATGCAATCACACACACAAACATACTAAACAGCTGTCCCCTTTTTGGGAAACAATCACCGATATAAACATATTACATTGTTGTCCTGTTTTTGGAACGCAAAACACGCGCATTTATGGCGTGCAAAACGGGTCTGTTTTGGGATCCAAACTACATACATATGTAAACTGGTGGAGACATACAAGTATGGGTGGACATCAAAGGATTCATATACACTAGTATGAGTATACATTACTAATGGAATCAAATGCTCTATAAATATTTTTGTACGAGTATAAAAGTACTTGCAAAATAGATGTGTTCATATGGATGTCCAAGTGCTGATGAAATTAAGTGGATTTATACACATCACAAGAGGCATACTATTACTGACGAAAATTAAAAGATTCATCTACACTATTATAACCATACAAGTACTGGCAGAATTTATGAATTTATGTACAGTAGTATTTGTATATGTGTACGAAAATCACCGATTTAATGAGTATGCTTTACTGACAAATCTTGGATTGATACGAATGTGCGCGCGCGCACACACACACACACACACACACACCCCGAAAACCAACAGTAGACATATACAAAAATCATCGATTTTATTAATATATTTTAACTGTCCTAATCTTGGATTAATACTAATACATATATACACATCGAAATTAAACGTACACATGCATAAAAATCATTGATTTTCTAAATATACTTCAACTGCCAAAATTTTGGATTAGTACTAATACATTGAAATCACATTGAAATCATCCGTACAAATACATAGAAATCATTATTTTTTATGGGTACACACTACTGTCAAAATCATTTGATTGATATGAATATGTATAGGTAAACCAAAATCAACAGTACATCTATATGAAAATCATTGGTTTTATGAAAATACCCTAATTGTCGAAATCTTAAATCAATATATATATATATATATATATATATATATATATATATATATATATATATATATATATATATATATATGAGGAATGAAAACCAAGAGTGCACATGTATGAACGCGAAGGTGCTAATACACCCTGGAACTAATGAAAACCATGGTTTAAATCATATCTCTCTCTCTCTCTCTCTCTCTCTCTCTCTCTCTCTCTCTCTCTCTCTCTCTCCTTGGACGAATTTTTCCAACCTAAAGGGAGAGCTTAAGTTAAGTTATTTATAATGTCTTTCTATTTTTCTTTTCCCTCCCTTTTTCTCTTTCAAATCCAAGATTTCTTTCTTTCATTTTGATTCCTAATTCCCACACATGATTTAAGTGATTTCTCATTTATTGTGCAGGCTTTCCCTTTTGTTTTTCCCTCCAAGGATTTTAAGTTTTAAGTTTTAATTAAAAGTGCCTAAAATATGATGTGCTAACATAGCTTACTAAAATGAGAAAAGCAAAGTCAACTCTTTAATATTTGGAAGATATACACAATCCTACTAATTTATTTTCAAATTTAAATAACATAAAACATCTTTAAACTTGCTTAAAAAGAGTCGTAAAACACAAATCCCGTATTTGACCCATACCATAATGGTAAATGGGTCATAACTTCGTCAAATCATGTCCAAATCGCTTGATCTTGGGCCCGTTGGATATGGAATCGAAAAACCTATCTAATGAGACCAAAATCAAGTCAAACGGACAAGATTTGATGTCTCGAATTTAAGCTACAATAAAAATGACGAAAATAAATAAATAAATAAAAAGAATATCTCCCTCCTTTAATTTAGATTTTGAAAGTTGAATGTCTTTCCAAATGTTTCATGTGCCATCTATGATTACCAAAAAGAGGGAAAGAAAGTCAATCATGAGAGATTTGCCATTTAGGCATATCCCATGATTGGGCACACTTTCTCATTATGGCAAATTTGTCCAATCTATATGGATTTGGGAAGATATTTTCCATGGAAAATCAATTCCATGGAAAAACTCAAGATTAAATTGAGTGATTGTTATTAAGATAATTGAATATGGTTAATAGATTTACTAACTCTTCTGATCTTTTAAATCAAGCGAGATTGATGTTCGAGTGACATGATCTGATGTCTACTCGAGTTCGATTGACGATCCTAGGGGTCCAATTATATCCAACGGATCGGCTCAAATCGAAGATCTAAACCATTGATCTTCGATCGAGGAATCTACAGCCAAGATTAAATTATATTTTTACCAATTTCACCGACCTTTGGTGGGGTCGGGCATTACATAATAAAACTGTTTTCTTATTGCTAAAAAAGCAGTTCATGACTTTAGAATTTTCTATTTTCAATTCTTGCATCTATTACTAATATTTTGAAATCCTTTCAAGCAGTTGAATTTTCCTCTAGTTCGATCATGCAGTTTGTGTTGTGCTTGCTTTTGGTTTGCATTAATTATAGATAAATCTTGACAACTAGATAGGTGGGTTCTTAATTCTGTAAATTGACTGTGTGAAAAGGGTATGTAGTGCGGGCTTAGTTGTAAACAAGGGGATGAAAGAGCTCATTGTAATTATACATGTGTGGACCAAGAACATATGGCAATCAACAATGCGGAAGCTAGTAGTGACAATGACACTTGTCACTTGTACAAGAGTCAAGCTCTTGCTAAGTGACAAGTGGTAAGTGGGGACCGGCCTGCTTTTAAGTTTCTAGTTCTCAATCTGAGTTTCACCGTCACCAAAATCAGAACGATTTTGAACTGAAACAATTCAGTTCTATTCATGGTGTGTTGGAATCGAAAATTACTTCTTGAAAGCAGTTTAGGTAGTCCTATTATGCTAGCTTAACTTCTATGGTTCCGATTCTAGCTGAACTAGAAAATATGATTTGCGTCAGCAGTTGCGTCTAAAAGGTCCATCTCTATAGATGACTGTACATTTAAGTGTCAGTTCCAAATCTGTAATTTCGATGTTCCAAGCCAAAGACATTTGAGTTCAGATTCTATTGTTTGTTAGCTTGTTGAATTGGAATCCAAATGCTGATATGAAATTTCTGCCAGAAGACAGTCCATTTCTTAAATAGCTACAGACCTTTAGCTCCTATTACAATAACTGCAAATTTCTGTAGTCTATAACATTGTCTCCTGAATCACAAATCAGATCTGAAACATGAACACTGGTTCTTGAATTTACTGGTTCTGAAACTCCAGCATTGTTCAACATTGTTTTGAATTAGATCTTTTCATGTACTGAACAGAATAATGCTGATTAGTTGTGTTTCAGTTCAGCACAACTAAATTTCAATCAAAGATACCGTTCATTGTAGTTCTAAACTAATATAAGGAGGCAAACGGAACGGGTGACTCCTTGGACAATGAGCGGTGTTTTACTCAAAGATAATAGGCAGTACTACGGATGGAGGGACCTTCCCAGAGTAGCGAGAGGAGCATGCAGATGTGACAGATTGACCATACCTAATCTGAAGACAATTGTTTTTCCTTAATCATATATCATATTATGTCTTGTACAGATCTGTTTTAGATTAGTTTTGGGTCCCATCTTGATGGGTTCCTCAAAACCAGTGTATTGATATTTTGAGTATTAATAAAATTTTCGGCTCTGCCCCAGGGCCTTAGTGCACAATTCTGGGGTAAAAAAAGTGGTTGTGAACTACAACTGAGTTGCAGAACCACCAGAAGTTTCGTCTGTTTCCTGTTGTGAACACCTGTGGCTGGTCTGTTGGGAACCGAACCAAGAGGACACTTGTCACCACATCATGACTCCATGCTTCATGGAGTGACAAGTGTCCATCGGCTGAGCGAAACTGGCAGTCGGGAGGTGGCTGGTAGACTAGAAATCCTGTAACTCATCATAGTTGGCACGAGACATACAGACCCCATCAACATGAGGGGCAAGGTTGGGCTGAGGTGAAGGAGTGAAGGGCTCTAAAGAATCCGGTGATGAAAGATGTGCTGAACGGTCAAAACGTGGCTCAGAGGAGGGACAAAGCTGAAGGTGCAGAACATAACAAGTCTCCAAATAATGTCCCTTGCGGCGATAGTGGGAGCAGTACGGACGTGGCCGTCCACCACACCCGCAGGATGATCATGTCCACCGCCATGGCCACGACCAAAGGTACCCCCACCACGAGTAGCACGATCACCTACGTCATAGGCGGCAGTCACAGTACTATCAACAGAAGGAGTCGGCGCAAAGTCACCAAGAAGACACTGCTGGGCACGCAAGTACACCTCATGAAGAGAGGGCATAGTGTCGAACCCAAAAATTTGCTGACGAAGGTTCATGAACTCAGGGCCCAAAGTCTCGAGAAAGTGAACAACACATAGTTGATCACGCTGTTGAGCTGTCGTAGTCAAATCAGTGGTGAGGTGCATAAGAGCATCTAACTGCTGGAAGTGGAAAACAAACTGGCTATAATAGGTGGAGAGAGGGATGTCACCACGTCGAAGGTGCATCCACTTAGAGTAGGTGGCACAGATGTGTGCGAGGTTGCCCACCACAAAGTAGGTAATAGCAGTTTGATCCCAGACTTGGCGAGAAGTCGGAAGATGTATCATGGTTCGGCAATTTTTTTTTTTGAAAGATGATTGTTTATTCCCAATAACAAAAGCAGGGGCGGGGACAAGATGTGCCCAAGCCCTGGGTTTACATCACATTGTTATTTCAGTTCAAAGTTTACAACAGTAATTAAAAAACACCCAAGAGAAGCAGCCTAATCTGCTGTAATGTAGATCACCGTGGTTTCCAACGTGACGCCTTCTTTTGCCAATTGATCAGCCATCTCATTGGCCGACCTTCGTCTATGCTCAATTTTCGGCCTGATTACTCCAATAAGGTCCCTGATCTCCGAAATGAGATTTTGGATATGCCACGGCCGTTTAATAACATTGTTTTTCCATGCAATTGCGTTTGCTGAATCACCCTCAACAATTAGTGGCCCCAAATTGTGATCTGAATACCACCTGAGTCTGGAAAGTAATGCTCTTAGCCTCTTACTTCAGCCTCGTTTGCATCACATACCCCCACCGGTTCAGAGTAGGAAATCTGTATCCTCTCGTTTGAGTCCCGAATCACACCACCAATTCTAGCCATACCAGGATTACCAATTGAACTCCCGTCAAAAATCAGTGTATGCCATCCTTCCGGTGGCGGATTCCATTTTGGTGTAATTTTCATCTTCATCTACCTTTCCCATATGATTGCATCCCAATTCTTGAGGATCTCCCCCGTGCTGTATTGAGTGTTTAACCTGCCTTTGACCAATGAGATTAACTTCACCTTAATTTTAAGCAAGACCCAACTTCGCTTTCTTTCCTTATCTTCAAAAATCCGCATATTTTGTTCCTTCCGGACATTCCATATTATTACGTATGGTAATAACTTCCGTAACGCCTGCCCCGTATCACCAAACGGACCCCCACTCCATCCAAGCAGCACCCTTCTCATGCACTTCTGAAAGATCCACGCAACCTCAAAGGTTCTGATTAAATTTGTCCAAAGGTAATAGGAAAAAGGGCAATGTGGTAACAAATGAACCATGTTTTCCTATGTTTTCTTGCATAATACACAATAACTTGTTAAATGAACCTTCCTTCTTTTAAGTCGCTCACAAGTATTAATGCTTCTGTGTACTACTGGCCATGCAAAGGCCTTAACACACAGTGGAGGAGAGTACGAATAAGGGCATCATCTTGCTCCTACTTCTCATAAGTGGGATCAGTGGAAGGAGGGGCATCACGACGAATACTAAATACCTTCCCCCTAGCAATCAGATAGGTCTCCACAACCACTTTCCAATTCAGGTAATTGCAACCATCAAGCTTGACTGTGGTCATGGGAGGGAAGGAACCATCAACCGAATAAGACGAGGGAGTGTATGAGCAAAAGGATGGGTGAGTCGTAGGGACAGGAGTTACAGAAGGCTGGCCGAGAGAGGGATCCTCAATAATGGGAGAATCCATAAATAGAGATTCAAAAAAAGAGATAGCCCACTAGCGAGAAGAAACGACTCCGAGACTGGAGATCGGAGAGATCAATAATGGAGATAGCGGCTCCGAAAAGAGACAAATGAGGAAGAGGGCATGAGATAGAGCCTCGAGGACATGGAGAAGACAAAAAAAGGTAGATATAGAAGAGAGAAGGACGTAGAAGAGACTTAAGTCATGAGAAAAGGTAAGAAGAGGGAAATTAGGGTTTTGGATTTTTTGTAGGGTTTTAAATGGTTCAAGATGAGGGGAGAAGGGGCAAAGGGGTGGGGGAAAATGAGGTGTGGAGGGGGGCTTGCTTCAGTGAGAGAGAAAGGGGAGGGGGGTTGCGCGTGGGGAGGGAGGAGCAGGAGGGGTCCGGGGTGAGGAGGGATGGGCAAGGGTGGTCGCGGGTAGGAGGGGTACGAGCAGGGCGGTCATGGGTGGTGAGGGAGAAGCAGGGGTCGCGGGTGGGGAGAGAGGGGCGGGGGTGGGTGTCACGGGTAGGAGAAGGGGGGTCGTGGGTGGAGAGGGAGAAGGAGGCGGGGTCGCGGGTGGGGAGGGGATAAGGGGGAGGAGATGGGACTGAGGAAGAGGGAGAGAGGTAGAGGCGGGTGATGGTGTGTGTGTGTGTGTGTGTGTGTGTGTGTGAGAGAGAGAGAGAGAGAGAGAGAGAGAGAGAGAGAGAGGCCGGTGGGGTTAGAGTTAGGGTTAGGAGAGGGAGGAGAAGGGGAAGAGGAAGGAGGGGGGTTGCTATGGGGGTCCCTAGGGGATCAAAACCCTAGGGCTCTGATACCATGTTGAGGAAAGAATGAGAAGAAGAGTCTATGACTTAAGGAAAACTCCCCCTCACTTATATATTTATACAAAGAGAGAAATATATATATATATATATATATATATATATATATATATATATATATATATATATATATATGACCAATATGCCCTTAGGCATATACATACACTAACAGTTGAAAGGCACTTTGAGATCGCAAAACCATTTGAATTGATCTTCCATACAATCTAGTAAATGTAAAAAATTATTGATCTTTGGATTGCATTGGCTTCAAGGTCTTCTTAACCTGGTTTGTCTTCAATGAACACTTAGCTTCGAATGGGTCATGTGATTTCCTCCACTTGATGAATTCTTTCACTTTGGATTGCATGAGGAGGCACCTTCTTTGGTTCATCTCCAAGCTTTTGACTTTGCCTCTTGTGCAAGTTGTGGTTTCCAAATGTACCTGTCCAATACACAATATCATGCAAAGCCATTAGTACCTAATTAATTGATTTTGGTTTGTTGATCATCAAAACATACATAAGGTTGAACCCTTGGGCTAACAATCTCCCGCTTTTTTATGATGACAAACCTAAATTGATTATGAGGTAGGAGCTCCCCATTAAGGGTTGATAAAAACAATTAATGCTCCCCCTTAATCAATATAATTAATGCTTATTGAAAAGATATAAAAAAGATATAGCATGATAAGCATGTAATCATGAATATGAGAAATATAAACAATGTAAGCACAAGTATATGAGATAAGAGAAATATAAACATTCAAATTCAAGTTCTCTTTTCCTTTTAGCAAATTTTCTCCCCCTTAGTAATATGATTACTACTCCCCCTCAGTAAATGAATAGAAGCTATAAGTGTGCATAAGTGTGCACGGATTCATAATCAATTTACCAAAACTTCTCCCCCTATTGTCATATCAAAAAGGTGCGGTGAATTAGTTTGGTAATGTATCTCCCCCTTTTGTCAATAGAGAGTAAGGTAGGAAGGAATTAATTTTCAAATGAGATAAACATTTTAAGCATAGCAAGCTCCCCCTAAATAATTGAATAAATGTATAAGGATACAAAAATTAAGCAAAGTAAAAGGTACAATTATATCATTAAATGAATTTTTAATGATATAAGCAATTTATACTCCCCCTAAGTATGCGTTTTAAAGAGTTAAAGATATTAAAAAGCCATTAAAGACATAACTCTTAAACTTTTTCTCCCTCTTTGCTATTGAATGAATATATCAGACCTATCAATGCACTAGGAGAGATTTTCAAAATGGAATAGTCAATGGTTCATTAGATTGTTGAACCTTGGACTACAATTTTAAAGGATTTTCAAGTTAAAACAAGTTTGATTCCTATTTAACATTTAATCATTTTAACACTATATGGATAGGGATTATATGATAAATACATTATACTTCCCCTATGGTTCTTTCTTAATGAACATACATAGCCAACTGAAGCATATAAGTACAATAGTTGCATGTAGGTTATGAACATGGATTTTGATTGAGTTTTTAACTCTTTCACATGTTCACACATATGATGTTATCATGAGACAAATGCATATTACATTTCTAAGCAAATCATAATAAGAGTTTGATAAGAGAGATAAGCAGGTAAGCTTTCCCTAAATCCTGATCGTGGATGAATATAACCATGGCAAACAACCATAGCATGAGAATCACATCATGAGTAAGGGTTTTTCTTAATTTTATCATGAGATATACAAATATTTCAATTCGAAGCATATCATGATCAGTCTTATAAAAATTTAGCTCCCCCTGACTAGATCAGAGTGCATATATGTATATGTAACAAACGAACGCGCATATACATTAATATGGTTTAGATGTTGGCTTGTGGCCAAATGAATTAGGTATCTTAATTAAGGTGATGGTACCGTTCCTTTAAAAGAAGGCATGAGCACCAATTGAGTAGCTTTTAACACAAATTTAACATCCCAGAAAAGTTGCAGAAAAAAGAAAACATTTGTATGCCTGGATGTAAAATTAGTGATGCGAATCATAAACCCAAAAGTCCTAAAGAATTGTTTAAACATGCATACAAAGGATGAAGAAAGGTGCGGTAGGAAATGTGGGTCCAAAGGGTCTCTTGTTGATGTCAACAATGACTGTCAACTACATCAAACAACTAAAACTTTCATTCCA
Source organism: Tasmannia lanceolata (assembly GCF_043159265.1). NCBI lineage: Eukaryota > Viridiplantae > Streptophyta > Magnoliopsida > Canellales > Winteraceae > Tasmannia > Tasmannia lanceolata. The sequence continues at coordinate 58,437,769 of NW_027518695.1, read as the reverse complement.
GACCATTCCTATCTACTTTGATATATGCTGAATTTTTAAGACAATTTACCACTAATTTTTATTATACTTTTTAAAGCTCAAATCAGTAAGTTTATAAACTGACAATCATGAGCTTTTCCACTTTAAAAGGTTCCAAAAAGGGAAATGGGAGAACATTTGAGTAAGGTGTCATGTTAGGTCTCCTTCTAAATTAAAGAGAGTACTAACAGTTTCTAAACCAATTCTGTAAAGCCCTCGAGTTGTCGATAGTTTTTTTTTTTTAAGTTGACATATTTCATTCATTCTCAGAGAAGCATTTGTGACCGGGGGTCCCATCCTGCATTACAAGAGAATAACATGAATATTGGCACAGGTATACCTGTAGCCAATGAAGTATACACATCGAATAAAAAGTTAAGATTATCTCTTTCCTCCCTTCTCTGTCCTATCATTATGATATTATCCATTACACATTTAAAGGTATTCATCCTACAATCTTTTTCCGAACCTCATTTCCTTGATTGGGTAATGATGAAGATTCCCATATCAGAATGCCTCCATTTAGCGAAAGACCATAATCTCTCGAGCGAACATGAGACTACAACTTTCTTTTAGCGCAACTAGGATCGTGAATTACCGTCATAGAGAATGACCTTTTCAAGAATTCTTCCTAACAATTGTCATAACCTCGACCTATGGGACTGAAACCATCATCACAATTTCCACATTCTTGGTATCGACTTCCTAGTTTCCTACAATCATTTTCTTCCCAACCTGTCTCTGTACAATTAAATAACTCTAAAGCATTATGTCTAAATAGACTGAAATCAGAAGACATATGTACTACCCCACAACTTGCAATGTCTCCTTAACTGAAATCATTGGAAGACAACCCAAACTCCCGAAAACTTACATCTCTTAACCTCTCAAAGTGTGTCCTTTAATCCTATAATCCAACTTTTGGTTCAGCCTCTTTAACTCTCTTTATTGTATCATCTGCACCCCTTGCTTGCATTGCCCGAAACATTTATGTTGTCCTTCCTAGATTCTCCTGATAGGAGATCCCAAATACATCACTCATTGCTAGAAAATCATTAAAGCCTTCCAATTCTAGGAGCCCAGATTCTTCCTCAGCATTCAATAACAAGACTCCCTTTTCTTTATCTCGCCTATCTAATTCACTAGGCTACCCTAACTGACCTTGTTCCACCTCAGGGCTGCCTGGCCCTAAACCCTGCACATCTTCATCCAGTGTTGCATGCTTAGATTCCAAATTTGCAATCGCCAGGTGTTTTTCCTCTTCCCAAAGACGCATTCACATTCGCTTTTCCTTTTCTAGGATCTTGTTAAAGAAGGGCAAGTTACGGAGGGGCGTATGAAGCTCCTCTTCACTATTCAGGCTGACCTGGGAAGGGGACACACCCACGCTTTGATGAACAGCTGCCCGCTCTTTAAGACATTGCTTCTTTAGAGGAGAAATTAACACCTCACTAGGAGTAGAAGATTCTATTCCTCGCCAGTTTATCATTATACTTAAGAGTTTTTAGGAGATTGTAGACACCCCATTTTGATCGAACCCCAAATAACCTCGTTTGATTAAAACCCTATCAAATTAGTGAACTAAAGTCCCAAGATTTGCCTTAGGGTAGGTTAGGATCTCAATTAGATCCCTTCAAAATTTTGTCAAAATCCGTTAAAGTTTGCCTAATAAGACGAGTGTAATTCATAGTGTAGTATAGAAAGAAGGGAGTGGTTTATCCGCTTAGATGTGTTCTAGTTAAATTAATTTCAGCAAAGGGGTTGTCCTGGGCAACTAAAGGGCCCGGATTTTAATCTTTTAATTCTCATTAATCAGTTTTCCAGGGACCACCTATTCTCCACACAAAAATTAAGCCAAATCTCTATAAATAGAGAGCTTGGACTTTCATTTGGGAGAGTTTTTTTTAGGTTTTGAGAAAAGTGAGTAGATCCGATCCTTTTCCTTTTCATATTTCAGTGAAATTCAGACCTTGATGATTCAGATCTTGTGTTTTGTTGCTTGAGCGCTTACAAAGCAAGCTTAGAAACCGTAGTATTGCTAGAAACCTTAAGTTTGTCTTCTCAAACCTTGTTTTCTCACAAGAAATCCTAAATCCACACTATGAAACTTTAAATCAGCAACTTCTTTAGCTTTTAAACCTCAGATCTCATCTTTAAAATCTAGGATTTTTTTTATTTTGGATAGATCGAATCTTTAAATCTTAGATTCGAGTCTTTAGACAGTAGAGTTCTCTGCAATTTCGATTGTCAAGTGAAGATTTTAGAAGAAGAAAAGAAAGGAGCTTCATTTGAGTCTGCAAAGAGGAACAAGAAAGAGGAGGAAAAGAGAAGAAGTTTCAAGTTCTATAATCTCAGGTTAGTTTATTTGTGCTTCGGAATTCTGAATATTTCTTGCTGGAATTGAATCTTTGTCAAAATTTTTGGTAGGCAGCTCTGTCAGGAAATGAGTAGCTTATTAGGTAAGAAGACTTTATAATAGTAAGTGGATAACATGCTTTATACTATCGAGGAATTTCCTTTTATTTTTTTCAAGAATTGATAATAGTATTATCCGAATATGTACAGAGTAGATAACTCCATTTCTATTTGTCTTAGTTACATGATTAACCTGCTCATGAATAGAGGCATTGAGCGTAGTCGGCTTTAGTTATTTGTTTCTCCATAACATTGTTATATATCAAAACCCATTTTACTTTGGTCCTTGAGTAATATTTGATGCATGATTTGGAGCTTTTACTTAAGATAATCTGCTGGTCTGATTTTGCTTTAGTCATTTCAATACAATTTTTTTTCCCATTGTGCTGAAATAATCTGAAAATTAGTGTAGAAAATGTCATTGTGCCGAAATAGAAAGCAGTGTAGTCTATTCCCATTATGCTGAAATAATCTGAAAATAGAAAATGTCATTGCGCTGAAATAGAAAGTAGTGTAGTCTATTCCCATTGTGTTGAAATAATCTGAAAATCAGTATAGAAAATGTCATTGTGCTGAACTATAAAAGGCAGTGTAGTCTATTCCCATTGTGTTGAGCTGAACTGAAAATCAATGTAGTTCATTGTTATTGTGTTGAACTAAGAGTTCATGTAGTTCATGTTCATTGTGTGAAAGTGTGAGCTTTTGTAGGTCATTTATATTGGGTTAAGTTAAGAGCTTTTGTGGCTCATTTATGAGTGATGAATGCTTAGTTGAAGGTGATTGTGTTATCCTGTGAAATCTGTATGCTTTTATACATATCTGAATTTAATAGTAGTTCAGTCATCCTTTGGTTAAATGCTAATGTAATGGTTAGGGCAAAACAGTAGTAGCATGCACTAATCGATGAAGTTCTTTTCTCAGACAATTTTTAGAATTTGCTGAGCCCTAATATATGCATTTCAGTTATCATCTTGAGCAGTTTTATGTAATCAAATAAGTCATTGGTGCAATACTTTCAACTGAATTATTCTCTCGTGGCGCCTACTCTTATTCATATTTGATCCTTTTGAATTAGTTTTAAAAACCCCATGTCTTATGATTTACACAGTTAAACATCATGTCATATTGTTTATTTAAATATCAATTTATGCACATCATAATCTTTAAAAAAAAAAACCTGAAATGTTTTGGTATCTTGTTTATCTGATAAGTTTTCACTTCAGAACATACATTACTCACTTATATTACTTTAGTATTAGTTTCGACAGGGTTTGGCTCTGAGTTCTGTTCTTCATATGGCTCAGATTTGAAATTTGAGTTACCCATCTTTTAGGGGACTAGCATAGTCCTTATAGCATTTTCCCCTTATTATCCTTTTCTTTAGAAGACTTTTTCAAGTCTATTAAATATGTAACCTTAAACCATAGATCCTTTAATTGCCAGGGCAATGAAAGAGTCATCTAGAGCCCCCCTCTTAGGAGACATGCTTTGTCTCAATAGCAAGTTCCATCTTTAGGAGATAAGCCTGTCTCATTAGAAAAGTGCCCTTCTTAACCGCCACATTTTTTTATCATTTTATACCCTGAAAACTGTTTTGTAGAAACCCTACATATCAAGAGGTTAGGATAATCCCTGATAAAGGTGGGGCCAACAGAAATGACTGGATCGACTGCCCCGATCATGTCCACATGACATGCATGGGGCCCACAGTACAAAAGTGGGCCCTACTGTAGTGGACCACGGCCTTAAGTCTCCCTAGGAAATGATGCTAACGGTTAAATTGATAGCTTGCAAACTAATAAATGCCAAAGGATCCACATTAGATACGAAACATTCCTGCAAAGGGATGTCTAATTGCTCTGTTGCATCTAAAGTTCTGAGGCTTTCAATGATTAAAAGCCTACCACTGTAATTTCAGAACAAAGTCATCACCAAGGAGATCTAAAGTATATATTTTAAGTCTTTCAGGATAAATCTACAAAATGAAAAAAAAACACTTCAAACAGAATAATGAATAGTTTTTTTTGTTCTAAAACAAGAATCAACCAGTCTTTCATTTCCTACACTCAAAGAAAGGCCAATCCATGATGGCTTTTAAGAAGACCCAAAGTTTGAAGCCACTGCAATGTAATAGCAGAATGGGGCAGTGGCATTTTTAACCCACAGCTTCAGACGGGCAATCCAATCCATGCTAAGCCCTAGGATTTTTTTGAGGTAGATGAGATAGATTGGTACGCTTTTCTTGAGATTTTGCCCATCAATGACTATCTACTCTATTCCCGTTCCTGAACCTTACTCGTTAACATATGGGAGAGAGAATGAATAGGGGTGCTACTCGGGTCGGTTCGGGTTGAGATTGGCTAGAAATGATTGGAATCAACTTGAACCCGATTGTATACTAAAAGCTCAAGCCGAATTCCCAAAAATCAACCCGAGTTGCACCCCTAAGAATAAGAGACAATAGAGATACACCTGAACGAAAGAGGAGTTCCTATGGCTAAAGCTGATCACCTTTGTATTCTTGTTTTCATTTTCTAATTTCAACCCAGTGTCATAGTGGTAGGAGCTTAGATGTAGTTGCAGAAATTAAAGTTAGAACTGAAGAAGAAGAATCTTGAATTGCTGAAAGAAAATTTGAAATTTAGCTGGTTCGAGGCACCAGTACCTCCTGTTACAATGGAAAAGGAAATTTCTACACAAAAAACATGCCCTGTATTTCCCCCTCTTGTCTATTTTATTCAGCTGTTGAGATGCTAACTGTCATTAACTGCTTTTCCAGTTTGTCCAACAGAATCGGTAGTTGCAACTAATCTTTAAGCCTTGCTGGCACTTCCCTCTTTCTGGTACTGACCCTCCTTACAACTGGTGAGTCTTCCCGGTTCGTTACAGTTGCCTCCCCATGAAAATGAACCTTGTCCTCAAGGTTCAAATCAGGATAATAATGCTTGAGGACAGATAGATCTTCCCAAGATGAAGCTTCAAGTGGTAACCCATCCCATTGGATAAGGAGTTGGTGAATGCCCTCCTCTCCTTTTCACTGAATGACTCTCCGATCAAGTACAACCAAAGGTCGGCAAAGTGGTTGTGTTCCTGTGGATAGTTGCGGTAAGGCAACCTGTGTGACAGACGGCTTCCCTGTAAATTGTTTTAAGTAGTGAGACATGGAAAACTAGATGGATTTTAGCTTCTTCAGGGAGCTGTAATTTGTAAGCTACTGATCCAATCCGTTCAATTACCAAGTAAGGACCATAGTATCTACGACCAAACTTGTGTGAGCGTTGTTGTGCTACTGAAGCTTGTTTGTAAGGTTGTAGCCTTACAAGTACATAATCACCCACATCAAAATGTTTTTCTTGTCGATTCTTATGAGCCTGATTTTGCATCCTCAATTGAACGTGGTGTAAATTGGTTTTGAACTGTTGGAGAATGTTATCCCGTTGCAATAACTCTTGGTCCAGATCCTCCAAATGTGAAGTCCCTTGTTCATACCGTAGAATTGTAGGCGGCTTCTTAGTAAAAACTGCTTCAAACGATGTCATCTGAGCAGCTGAATGAAAAGCTGTATTGTACCAGAATTCAGCCCAAGGCAGAAATTTTGACCAGTGAGAAGGGCAATCACACACAGAACTTCTGAGGTACATTTCTAAACAATGATTCAAGGCTTCGGATTGCCCATCAGATTGGGGATGGTAAGCACTACTCATGGCAAGAGTAGTACCCTGCAAACCAAACAATTCCTGCCAGAAATGACTAAGGAAAACTGTATCTCTATTACAATTGATTTGGGAATGCCATGGAGTTTACAGACATCATTCACAAAGGTTTGAGCTACTGATATAGCTGTAATAGGGCTTCGTAGGGGACTAAAATGGGCGTATTTGCTCAATCTGTCTATGACTACCATAATGACAGTTTTTCCAGCTGAATTTGGAAGGGCTGTAATGAAATCCATGGCCCAATCTTCTAATATTTGGTCAGGTATTGGTAGGGGTTGTAAAAGACTTGCTGGGGCAAGATGTTGTGATTTGGCTTGCTGGCAAATGACACATTCAGCAACAAATTTATTGACATCTTTTCTCAAACCTTGCCAATGGAAATTGAGAGCGATCCTAGCCATTGTTCGAGTCAAACCGGCATGACCACCAATAGGTGATGAATGGAATTCTTGTAAAAGTTTTGTTTTTAACCCTGAATCAGTTGGAATAACTATTCTACCTTTGCATAACAGTAATCCATGTCTCCAAGTATATGTATTAGGACCGGCTCCTTGTTGGATCTCCTCATGAATTTCTCGGATGTGAGGATTAGAAGCATGCTCTAGTTTAAGTTGATCCATTATATCAAATAATGGTATTGACAAAGTCATGTATTGATTCTCCATCGTAGGTTCCTTGAAAGAGCATCTGCCGCTAAGTTTTCTTTTCTTGGCCTGTAGTGTATATCAAAATCATACTGAAACCCCATTAGTTTTGTTAACCATTTTTGCTGCTCAAGTGTTTGAATGGTTTGGTCGAGAAGAGACTTGAGGCTTTTTTGATCAGTTTGAATTATAAATTTCTGTCCCAGTAAATATTGCCTCCATTTGTACACAGCTTCTGTGATTGCAAACATTTCCCGTACATATGTAGAAGATGATTGCATTTTGGAAGAAACCTTTTGACTGTAGTAGGCAATAGGATGGCATCCCTGAGAAAGAACTGCACCAATACCATACCCAGAGGCATCGGTTTCTAAGACAAATGGTTTTGCAAAGTTTGGAAGAGCAAGGACAGGAGCTGAAGATGCGGCTTGTTTTAGTTCTTCAAATGAAAGCTTGGCTTCTGGATTCCATAAATATGCCCCCTTCTTGAGTAATTCTGTCATTGGAGCTGCTATATGAGCGTAGCGCTTAATGAATCTTCTGTAATACCCTGTTAATCCTAAAATACCTCAAAGTTCCTTAAGATTTTTAGGAGTTGGCCATTGAATAATAGCGTCGATCTTAGATTGGTCTACGACAACCCCTTCAGCTGACACAATATGCCCTAAATATTCCACTGATGCTGCTCCAAAAGAGCATTTTGATTGTTTTGTATACAATTCATTAGTTTTTAAGATGTGTAGTGTCATCTTTAGATGTTCTAAATGATGTTCCCAAGTTTTGTTATAAACCAGAATATCATCGAAGAAAATGAGAATAAATTTTCGTAGAACTGGTCGAAACACATCATTCATCAAAGATTGAAATGTGAATGGGGCATTTGTAAGACCAAAAGGCATAACTAGGAATTCGTATAAGCCATCATGAGTCCTAAATGCAGTTTTTGGTACATCTTCGACCTTAACTCGAATTTGATGGTATCCTGATATGAGATCCAGTTTAGAAAAATATCTGGCACCATGTAGTTCATCCAGAAGCTCTTCAACTGTTGTAATTGGGAAACAACCAGGGATTGTGACAGTATTTAGGGCTCTGTAGTCCACACAAAACCGCCATGTACCATCCTTCTTTTTTACTAAATAACTGGGGATGAAAAAGGGCTATGGCTTGGTTGAATAACCCCATTGTCAAACATTTCTTTGACCAATCTCTCAATTTCCGATTTCTGAAAATGAGGATATCTGTATGCTCTTACTTTAACAGATCCAATGCCAAATTTTAGGGGAATGGCATGGTCATGTGATCTGATGGGAGGTAGGGAGTTGGGCTCTGCAAATACTTCAGAAAATTCATCGAGTAATTTGGTCAATTCGGCATTAACTCTAAGAGAACTTTCATTCAGTTTGGACTGAAGAAGTTGTAATTGTAAACAAAAATCCACCCCATCTTTTATAGCTAGACGTTTGAAACTGTGTAATTGCATAGGCTCCTCTGTGATTCGGCTTTCACCTTGTAAATGAATCACCTGAGCTTGCCAGTGAAAATCCATGGTGAGCCGCTTATAATAAAAAATAATTGGGCCCACCAATTCTAACCATTGAACTCCAAGAATAATATCAGCCCCCATGATTGGAAGTACAAAGAGATCAACTTGGAACTTGTGATTTTGCATACTCAAACTGACATTTCTGCAAATTCCTTAGCATTTTAGCCTTTCCCCATTACTGACCATAATTTGAAATTGTATTCCATGAATAACTGGAATTTGTAAATATTGTACTAATCGTTCTTGGACAAAATTATTTGAGCTACCACCATCAATTAATACAATGATTTTCCGTCCACCAATGTTGGCCTGAACTCGTAAGGTTTTAGGATTAGTTTGTCTTGATAAGGCGTAATAAGAAATTTTTGGTTGCTTGTCACATTTTTCAAGAACTTGAGGGAAACATGTCTCCTCTTGCATCAGACGCATGGCCTCTACGTCTATATCTTAATACTCCTCATTAATAAGCAAAAAGAGTTGTTTGTTTTTACATTTATGATCTGGATTGTATTTTTCATCACAAGTATAGCACAATCCTTTATCCCTTTTTCCTTGCAATTCTGCTGTGGTCATCTTCTTGAATGGAGTGCCCTGTTGAGGCAATTTGTTAGTCATTGAAGAAGAAGCCATAGAAGAATTTTCAGCTCCATATCGTGGTATGGAAGGCAATGGATTCTTATAATTGCCTTTGCAAGTCATTTTTCTTGCATCATCAATCTTGTCTTCGATCATTGTAGCCAATCCTACAGCTTTTGATAATGAATTTGGTAAGTGAATTTGTACCTCGTTTCGGATCCCTGGTTTTAAACCAGAAACAAAACAATCTACCAGAAATTGAGAAGGAAGATGACTGGTATGATTGGCCAAAGTGTCAAATTGAGCTTGGTAATCTCCAACAGTAGAGTGTTGAATCAATTTAGCTAATTTGCCCTGAGGGTTATCATAAATGGATGGTCCAAACCTAATTTGTAAAGCTACAAAGAGTCTTTCCCATGAATCAAATGGTTATTCCCTTTCCATTGCTTGAAACCAATCATATGTTTTACCATCGAGATGGAAAGAAGCTATTTCCAGCTTTAGTTCTTCAGAAGTGTGTTGAAAACAAAAAAACTTCTTAGCCTTCGAGATCCAAGCTGCTGGATCAGTGCCCTCAAATTGGGAAAATTCTAATCGCAATTGTCTTGCAGAAAACCCCCAAGATTCGTACCATCTCGCACTCCTCCTTGAGTACCATCTCTCGTTCCAGTTCCAGTTCCAGTAAGAGTTTCTCCCTGTTCAACCCTTCGTGTTAAATTGGTTACCCGGCCATCTAAAATTGTAATTTTATTGGAGATCTGAAGCAAGAAATCTCTTTGCTCCATGGCTAGTTCCTGGTAATTCTGTAAACGAGTTTCTTGGAGAGATGTAGTCTCAATCAATTTCTTGATTGCATCACCTAAACTCTTCAATCTTGTATTCTCAGCCATAAGGTGAGAAGTCAATGAAAGCACCATTGTTAGGAACTTAGATGTAGTTGTAGAAATTAAAGTCAGAACTGAAGAAGAAGAAGAAGAATCTTGAATTGCTGAAAGAAAAGTTGAAATTTAGCTGGCTACGAGGCACCAGTACCTCCTGTTCTACACAAAAAACAAGCCCTGTATTTTTTCCTCTTGTCTATTTTATTCAGCTGTTGAGATGCTAACTGTCATTAACTGCTTTCCAGTCTGTCCAACAGAATCGGTTAGTTGCAACTAATCTTTAAGCCTTGTGGGCACTTCCCTCTTTCTAGTACAGACTCTCCTTACAACTGGTGAGTCTTCCGGGTTCGTTACACATAGTGCCACTTTAAAAAGAGTCAAAACATTGAGGGAAAAAATCAGAGATCTTTGGGTTTCCTTCACAAAACAATCCAATCAATGATTTTGTCACATTGGGAGAGCAATACAAGCAT